>NC_065922.1:69516808-70884496 GCF_024586455.1 Bactrocera neohumeralis
AGCTGTAACTGAGTAAAAATTGAGATATCATGATGAAACTTGGTACACGTATTTCTTGGCTCCATAAGAAGGTTAAGTTCGAAGATGGGCAAAATCGGCCACTGCCACGCCCACAAAATGGCGAAAACCGAAAACCTATAAAGTGTCATAACTAAGCCATAAATAAAGATATTAAAGTGAAATTTGGCATAAAGGATCGCATTAGGAAGGGACATATTTGGACGTAATTTCTTTGGAAAAGTGGCCGTGGCCCCTCCCCTACTAAGTTTTTTGTTCATATCTCGGAAACTACTATAGCTATGTCAACCAAACTCTATAAAATCGTTTCCTTCATTTCCATATACAGTTCAAAAATGGAAGAAATCGGATAATAACCACGCCCACCTCCCATACAAAGGTTATGTTGAAAATCACTAAAAGTGCCCCTTAACCGACTAACAAAAAAAACATCAGGAACACTAAATTTTATGGAAGAAATGGCAGAAAGAAGCTGCACCCAGCCTTTTTCTAAAAATTGAACTACCACACTATTAATGACAGCGCGCTTAAATTTACACCAATAACAAATCATTCCATTGTTTACAAGCGTACAAAAACATTTTAGTTATACGTGATGGAATTTAAACGTAATAGTGTGATTGCTTTATATTTGGCTGGAAAATCACAAGCAGCAATTGTTCGTCAGCTAAAACATCTCGAAGTGAACAAAATGTTTGTGTATCGCACTATAAATCGTTACAATGATACTGGCAGCATCGCAAAACGCCATGGAGGTGGTCATAAGAAAACAGCAACATCACCTGAGATGATTCGAAAAGTGAAGGCTCGACTTGAACGAAATCCACGTCGAAGTGGCAATCAAATGGCTAAAGAGCTGAAAATTTCGCAAAGTTCAATGCAACGACTGTTGAAAAATGAGCTAAAGGTCAAGCCTTACAAGTTCCAAAAAGGACACAATCTTACACCGCAGCAAAAAAAGTTAGACTCGAAAGAGCGAAGGAGTTGTTACACTTGCACGAACGTGGCGAATTTCCGAACATTGTGTTTTCTGATGAGAAGAATTTCCCTATTGAGCAATTCATAAACTCTCAAAATGACCGTGTTTACTTGACCGAACGCACGTACGAGAATTTAAGCCTACGAATGGCCACCCGAAGTAATTTCCCATCGCAAGTGATGGTATGGGCTGCCGTGACCGCTGATGGGCGCTCTCCAGTCGTTTTCATCGAGCCTGGTGTCAAAGTAAATGCGACTTATTATCGTGAAAATATTTTGGAAGGTGCTTTAGAGCCGTGGGCACGTAAACACTTCGGCCGGAAAGAATGGACGTTCCAACAAGACTCGGCGCCGTCACATAAAGCGAGAATTAACCAAGAGTGGTTAAAAAAAAATCATGTTCCACGCTTCATTTCGTCGACACAATGGCTTCACCAGACGCAAATCCGATGGACTTTTCCATCTGGTCCATTTTAGAGAGCAAGGTGCGGACTAAAAAATACACCAGTATGGATGCGCTCAAGAAAGCGATTGTACGTGAATGGGCCAAAATACCACAAGCTCACATTCGTGCAGCATGCAACTGGTTTTTTGACCGTTTGAGGGCCATAGTCAAGGCAAAAGGTGGCCATATCGAGCTAAAGTGAATGGATTCTAAATTTTTGATTATTTTCATACATTTTTGTCATTGGAATCAATAAAAATATTATCAAACTAAAAAATTATAGTCGTTTGAATAGGTAACACTTCGAGTGGGTAACCCTGTATTATATACAGAAATTACAAGACAAAAATGACTTAATATCATAAATAAGTTGGCATAAAACTTAACTTTCAAATTCCAAATGCAACGTTGAACAAAAATGCTTAACCGTTATGTAGTTTTTAAATAAGAATTATATTTTTAGGAAGAACTTTTTCTAAGATTACATTTTCCTTTTGTGCCAATGAAAAAAATTTATAAAATGTTTTTAAAATTCTTGATGCATTGAAAATTATGAAAATCTTATCTTCAGCAAATATTAAATCGCATTTTTGTGGCTAAAATATGTGTGTCCAATGAAAATAAGTTAAGGCTTCATGAGCCCGAAATATTTTTATCGAGAAATAATTTAACTGCATTCTTTTTCATGGAAAACTTTTTGGACTGCCTTTCTTTTAAGGATTTTGAACATGGACCTAAATTTGTTTAATAAAAAATAATTGAATTTCAATACAAATTTTTGCCAGTTTCATTTGATTTTTTTTAATCTAATTTCTTTTTTTACGAAAATAATTTGACAAAATTGTAAAAATTACGCTTAAATTCATAGTATTTAAAATTTATAAGAGTCAGACTTTATTTAAAAACTAAATCGTCAGAAATGCTTTGTTGTCTTTTCCTTTGAAAAATATAATGTTTAACATCTCAATGTGACAAATAAAATGTTTTTCCCAAAAAAATTTTAAGTAGGAAATTTAATTTTAAATTTTTCAGGAAAAGAAAACTCATCATGGATTCTTGGAATTTCTGCAAACAACGGCGGTTTAAAAACTTAAAAGTTAAAAAGATGTTGGAATATTTTTACATTGAAAATTATGCAAAAGTTTTGACATTTTACTCTGAAAAATGAAATCACAATTCCGAGGAGCATCACAAGTGAAGTTGTTGATCAGAATATTGGATGCTAAATAAATGTCAGAAAAATTTGCAATAGAAAACTTTTCACGCTTCAAATCTTGAATTAATCATGGTCAAAAAGAAGTTTCAGACTTGTTTTTGAATTAAAAAAATGGTGTTTTAGTCTTTTCAATAATATGAATACAAAGAAAACTTGTCAAATTTCGTTGTGGAAAAATGTCAGGATTTTTATTGATCACTTAAAATGGGAAGTTTGGTGAAATTCACTTCATTGTTTTAAATTCTTTTTAATTTTTATATAAGAAAAGAGCCGTTAATACCTTAAAAGAGATTTTCAAATGCCTTCAACGATTTTTCAAAACTGAAAGACTTATAATGATTTTTTTCAAATTTAATTTGTAATGATTTGGAAATTTGGTTAGATAAATAAATGTGAATATACAAGAAAATCGCATGAATACCATTTTGATTATTTGAAATCTTAAACAGTTTTGTCTATTTAATTTAGTTGAAAGGTTTTTGAAAACTGAAAAACTCAAATATGGACTTTTAAATTTTCAACGTTCAGTTTATCACTTTCAGCCGGAAATTTTTCCTTTTCAATGATCTGTTTTACCAAGGTCGATTTTTCAAATTGCTCAGAAAAATATTGATATAAGTTTACAAAGCACTTCTTGAACTCTTTTTGTAGGACAACAATTTTTCCGATTTTTCGAGTCTTTAGACATTGTTTGAAATTAGTTTGCAGCTCTTCCTTATATCCATGTTTTACAAAGCACTTCTTGAACTCGTTTTGTAGAACAACAATTTGTTCTATTTTTCGTTTCTGTAGGCATCGCTTGAAATTTGTTTGCAGCTCTTCCTTATATCCATGTTTTACAAAGCACTTCTTGAACTCTTTTTGTAGGACAACAATTTTTCCGATTTTTCGAGTCTTTAGACATTGTTTGAAATTAGTTTGCAGCTCTTCCTTATATCCATGTTTTACAAAGCACTTTTTGAACTCTTTTTGTAGAACAACAATTTGTTCTATTTTTCGTTTCTGTAGGCATCGCTTGAAATTTGTTTGCAGCTCTTCCTTATATCCATGTTTTACAAAGCACTTTTTGAACTCTTTTTGTAGAACAACAATTTGTTCTATTTTTCGTTTCTGTAGGCATCGCTTGAAATTTGTTTGCAGCTCTTCCTTATATCCATGTTTTACAAAGCACTTTTGAACTTTTTAGTAACAACAATTTGTTCGAAGTTTTCTAGCCTTGCACAGAACTTAAAATTTGTTTCAAGTTTTCTTAAAGTTTTAAAAGCAGCTTTTCTTATATCCATGTTTTAAAATCCTTTAAGCATTGAAAAATTTTTTCTTTTTGATTAGAACAACATAAAATTTGTTGTTTTTTAAAAATTTATTAAACATTGCTTCTTTGAAATTTATTTTCTTCCTTTATAGTTGTTTTACAAAGCACTTTTTGAATTCTTTTGTAGAACAACAATTTTTTATTTTTCGTTTTAGGCATCGTATTCTTAAAATTTTTTCAAAATTGTCTCCTTATATCCATGTTTTTGTAAAACATTTTTGAACTTATTTTAAAAAAATTTGTTGCGATTTTTCTGAAAGTTCCGTTGAAAAACGCTTCGGTAAATTTGTTTAGTATTTTTTTATCCAAAAGTGTTTATTTTTAAAACTTTTTATAAATATTTCAGTTTCTTTGCGAAAGCAAATTTTAAACTAGTTTCGTTGTTTTCTTTTACATAATATTTTGCAAAATTTGCTGTTTAATATTTTCGTTTTTCAACGTTTCTGAAAAAACTTTAAGTTTCACCAATTCTGATGCAATTGGTTTGCCATTCGGCTGTAAAAAATTTAAAACAGTTTTTGAAATTAAAATTTTTTTAATTTATTAAATTTCTTTTTTCTTCTTTGACTTGGCATAATATTTTGCCCAATAACAATTTAATACAATCAGACACTTCAATAAAATTTCTTTTTCTTTTGCAATTCGCATTAAAACAGTGTCGAAAATTTTCTCTGTGTACACCTTTCCTAAATCCAAGATTAAAATTAAATTTTCTTTAAATATGTCTCGTTGTATATGAAAAGCTTTTAATTTTTTTTATTTACATTCTGTTGATTCCTTTTTAAAGCATAAATTTGAATGAAATTCATTAATGTGAAAGGAATGAAAAACGAAATATCGGTATTCATTTGTAGCGGATTTTGCGTTTGAGTTGTGCTCGGTGGCAAAGTGTTTCGAAAACATTTTTTGAACTGCACTACAGTTGAATCTGATATAATTGATATTTCAGTTTCTTTGCGAAAGCAATTTCTAAACCTCTCTTTGTTTTATTTTACAGGGTTACCCACTCGAAGTGTTACCTATTCAAACGACTATAATTTTTTAGTTTGATAATATTTTTATTGATTCCAATGACAAAAATGTATGAAAATAATCAAAAATTTAGAATCCATTCACTTTAGCTCGATATGGCCACCTTTTGCCTTGACTATTGCCCCAAACGGTCAAAAACGAGTTAATGCTGAAATTGATTTGTATTTTGCCCATTCACGTACAATCGCTTTTTGAGCGCATCCATACTGGTGTATTTTTTAGTCCGCATTGCTCTCTAAAATGGACCAGATGGAAAAGTCCATCGGATTTGCGTCCATGAATAGAAAGCCATTGTAGTCGACGAAATGAAGCGTGGAACATGATTTTTAACATTTGGTTAATTTCGCTTTATTGATTTCGAGTCTTTTGGAACGTCCATTCTTTCCGGCCGAAGTGTTTACGTGCCCACGGCTCTAAACACCTTCCAAAATATTTTCAGATAATAAGTCGCAAACTTTGACACCAGGCTCGATGAAAACGAAAGCGCCCATCAGCGGTAAGCCCATACCATCACTTGCGATATAAATTATACATTCGTAGGCTTAAATTCTCGTACGTGCGTTCGGTCAAGTAAACACGGTCATTTTGAGAGTTTATGAATTGCTCAATAGGGAAATTCTTCAGAAAACACAATGTGCTTTCTTCAACTCCTTCGCTCTTTCGAGAGATTGTGTCCTTTTGGAACTTGAAATAGCTCATTTTTTTCAACAGTCGTTGCATTGAACTTTGCGAAATTTTCAGCTCTTTGAATGATTTGATTGCCACTTCGAAATTTCGTTCAAAGTCGAGCCTTCACTTTTCGAATCATCTGGAATGTTTTTAGTTAAATATTATATTTTACATGAATGTATATATTTTTTTGTATTTAAATTAAGCTTTTATTGTAGTTATTACATATTTCTATTAACCACAAGTAATATTTACAGTTTCATATACTTTATTTATATTTCCGAACTTATTAGTAAACAATTTTTTGTTTGTAAACAAAAACTATATATATATATATATGTATATGTATATATTAACCTGATATAAATATATTATTTGTTTACTGTTTGATGATTTGTTACACTATATTAAGTAAAGGAATGTGTATCAATAACGTAGCAACTTTTATTGCTTTATGGTTCAACAAACTACCTGGAATTCTTTGTTTACTTTTTTCTCTTTTCCTCCACTGAAAATGCAATAAAATTGACTATGCGATATATACTGTATATTAGTTGAACAAATTGCATTTACTTGCAATAATTGCATGTAATTGCCTAAGTAATTTTTCAAGGTATATATAGTATGCTATTTCAGTTTATTTGTGATTCGTTATGGGAATTCGCAGTCAATACTTCGGCACACTCTTTACACAGTGTGTATGTAAGGAGTGATTTTTCAAGGTTTGCGTAGATTTTTTCCAACTTTAATATTATCAAATGATTTATGTTCTCAATTACACCGACATTCACATTTATTCACATTATTTGACATATTTTGACATTTATTTTATTTCAAGGTTAAGCTTTAACATTTTTTCTTTTATTATTTTGCATATAACGATCATATTATAGTTTTTCGTTATTAGTTGCTTAATTTTACAAATTTTTAAATCACTCTAGTTAAGTATAATACTTCCTATCGCCACTTTAAATAACTATTTCTGTTTTTTCATGCTTTATTTCCCTTCAATTTGGTATAAACTTTTCTACCATCTCCTTTCTTCTGGTTTCTTTTTCTATTTATTTTTTTTATTCTCGTTCTAGTGCACTATCTTTCACCTATAACTATGAACTTACTAATTTTGCAATATAATTATTCTTTTTCACTTTTTTTTTTTTATAAATTAACATAATTTATGTCATTTCACCTAATTTAATTTCACACCTCTTACACTTTATACGATTTAAAGGCATATTTTTGGCGGAAGCAATTATAACTTGCTTTAATTAGTAATATGAATATTTAAATTTTTTCACTTTTTGTTTTACAAATTAACAAAATTAATTTCACTTAATTTAATTTCACCTCTCTTCCATTATTTTAAGATTTATTCTTATCTTTAACTTATTTCTCTCGTTTCTCTTTCCCTCATTTCTTATTATATATGTATATTTAACAATAATTTCACTCCACTGTACTTTCTTTCTCCTTAAACTGCAATGATCTCATTAACTCTTCATTAAATAATATTATTTCGTTTTAATTTTAAATTAACTTAAATTATTTAATTACACTTTTAATTTAGTGCTATATTTGCTATCGACAATTTTTAACTCACAGAATTTTCCTCCTCCGAGTTTCTTTGCCTTATTTATTTATTTTTTATTATTCTTTCTACTTTTTCACTCATTTATTTTACTTTAATTTTATTCGACTTAACTTTCTTTCTCCTTTCACTGTAATTTCACTAAATTTGTTTTAAATTGTATTATTGCACACATTTTGTTTTTAAATTAACATGATTTATTTCATTTAAGCTGATTCAATTTCATTTTTATTTTTTATTTATTTTTATTATTTTATTTATTATTAATTTTCCCATATTGCAATCCACTCATTTTTTTATAATTTAAACGAAATTTTTTCGTGAAAACAATCATTATTTTATATTTTGTAAGGCTCCATATGTACATTGCGCCAAAAAAGCAGTCGGAAATTGTAATTTAAATTCCACGGGTAAATGATATTTCAAAAAAATGTATGTTCACAACTTGGTACATAACTTTTACAATAGATAAAAACATTGAAGAAAGAATTTGTCTTAAATCTTGTATTTCTAACCAAATTTCGTGTGCGGAAGCGCTGCGAATGTTGGAAAAGGCTGAAAAAGGTGATTCAGTTTTATCAAAAACACAAGCCTACGAGTGGTACAATGCCTTCAAAGACGGCCCAGAGAGCGCTGACGACATGTCCCGTTCTGTACAACCTTCGACCTCTGGCGAAAATATTAAAAAAGTGAAGGATATGGTGCTTGAAACTCATCAGGCAAGTGTTAGAGATGGCAAGAGAGTTCGACTTCGTTCACCCTCCCGTTGGAATGACTTTGGTGAACATTTTGGGTATGAAATGCGCTCTTGCTCGACTTGTCCCGATAAAGCTGAATTTTTTCGAAACGAGCTACGATTGTGCCCGAATTTAACGCCAAAAACGCAACGAATACTATCGATCAACGACCGTATTCAATTGCCGCTCCGTGGAACCCGTTTTCAGTCGATCGAACAGATAAAACAAAATTCGCTGAAGGAGTTGTTGGCATAACTGTATTACATATGGTGGGGACTACTTTGAAGGCGACAAAATAAATATTGATGAATAATGGAATGTTTTGTGTTTTACAAGGTCTGTCGCAAAAGAAACAGAACTTTTTAAATATAACTGTTTTTGGTGGCGCCACCTATTGGTGGGTATATGAAATAAAAAGTTTGATCTCTTGTTGACATTTCGTAAAAATTTTAAGACAATTGGATAACTAAAATCGATGTTATCGATCAAAAAGTGACAGCAGCTGTTGGTCATCGGTCGTAAAATGCAAAGAGCAAATATTAAATTTTGTTTTAAACTTGGGAAAACGTTTACTGAAACATTTCAAATGATGAAAAAAGTTTATGGTGATGAGTGCCTATCCTCTAGTAATGTGCATGAGTGGTTTAAGCGATTCCAAGAAGGTCGTGAGGACCTCTGTAACGATCAGAAGTCGGCCATCTTTAGAAGTCAAAAATAAAGACAATGCTGATTTGTTTTTACGATTCCGAGGGTATTGTACACCGAGAGTTCGTCCCACCTGGCCAAACGATTAATGCTGGGTTTTACCTTGGTGTTATGAAGCGTCTTTTGTCACGCATTCGTCGTGCTCGACCACAATACCGTGAGGCAGGCTGTTGTACGATAATGCGCCATGTCATCGGTGTACGCTTGTCACTGATTTTTTGACAAGAAACTCCATATTAACCATTAATCACTCACCCTACTCACCTGTTCTGGCACCCTGTGATTTTTACCTATTTGGAAAACTTCATTTGCCCATGAAAGGACACTGGTTTTAGGACATTTCAGCTATCCAAAAGGCGACGACCGATATTCTCAAGAGCATTCCGAAAAATGACCTTAAACACTCATTTGAAATGCTAATTGACCGGGCTAAACGCTGTATCAAAGCACAAGGAAACTACTTTGAATAAAAAAAATATAACTTTTGAAAAATATTAATTTTTTGTTGTTTTTGTATTTACAATTTCCGGACCCTTTTTTGTTTGAATGCATATAGCTGTCATACAAACCGACCGATAAATATCAAGTTTTTGTGTTAGAAAGCCTTTTATTATTCAAAGGCACTTTTTCTTGTTTTTACTTAATTTAATTTTTATTGTAACAAAATTTAATTTCACTTATTTATATCACTTATCTTCATAACTCGCTTAACATATTTAACTATTTTTTTATTTATTTTCATTTTCTATTTTAAATTTGCTTGCTTACCTTTTCATTTATAACTATTTTTCCTTTTTTAAGATTTTTTTTTTATTTTTTTCTTAATTAATTAACTTAATTTTGTTAGAGTGTTTTGGCATATTTTACTTTCGTATACCAGATTTCACTTCATTTAAGTAATTTATCCTTTTTATTTATTTCATCTTATTATGTATATTCACCTTATTTGACTGATTTACTGCAACTTATTTGTGTTTAGGATATATGATATGTTTGCATGTGCTATTATGTTAATTTTTTTTTTTTTTTTTTTGTTTTTTTATTTTTTATTTTTTTTTTATTTCATTCTAAATTATGTTGTTTATCGGCACTAATATATATATTGATATAGTTAAATATTCAAATAAACCGGTATTAGTTATAATTCTTTATCATGCATTATTTATCACACTTTTATCGCTTGTCTGTATATCTTAACTTTGAGCGTTACTCTTTCCTTTAGCCGTATTACTACTCTTGATTGTTTTCAGCTACTTCACTTTCATAATTTTAAATAATATTTATTCAATATAATTTTTTGCAAGTTTCATACATTTTAATTAATATTTATTTAATATTACTTGCGTGTAAACACGCCATAATCGATCGATTTTCAATTAAATCGTTACACTTCATCACCATAGATTATTGGCCATTACATTTAAAATCGATAATTTGCAATTAAACACACATCAATCGTTACACTTCGCCATCATAGGTTATTGCCCGTTATATTTCAAAATACACGCTAAATAATTCGTTACACATTTATAAATAAAACACACCCACACATTTCTTAAATTCCGTGGGGATTCGTAATTTCCTACGTCGCAAGGCACGTCACAATTAAATTCACCACACCACGCGGTGCATTGTACTTTGCTCTCAATATATATATATTTCCATTTTTTTCCATATTTATTTCATTTTATTAATTAGCCACGGTATAGGCTGATATATATGTTATTACACGTGCACAAGCACACGAACGTCGTTTTTGCCAACAGCCACGTATGCGAATATAACCTCAAAATTGCGTAATTTTCTTTGTTTTGCCGGAAAAACCGTCGAAATTCACTAAATTCACACAGAAAACATTGTCCTTGCACGTATCCTTAACGCCTTTACACATTTCATAAGTCGTTTGCACGTAACTGCGTCTTTGAGCGCGTATAAAGGTCAAATTAGTTTGCACACAGTTTCACAGCGGTTTTCGCGTTAAAATAACCGTTTTTCGAAAATCCTTTTTTTGAACACTGTTCACATGCACTGCACACATCTTTGTATGCTACATTTTTGCCCGATTTCGGCTTTTTAAGGCTCAGGGACCTTCAAAATTAGCACTTGTACGTGGTTGCTTCCGAATTATTGTTGTTATTCCGCCGGCGATCGTACGCGGAATGAGCTCCGATCGCTGTAAAATTGCAGTATTTTTTAAATTCACCATGGCTTAATTTCACGCTTTAACAGAGAGTTTCATGCAATTTCGTAACCCAGCGAACGCAAAATCAGGGTTTCAGAAAGTATTGTTATTGGTTTGATAAGACGTTTTTATTCGATAATTCCTATAGGTTCTACTGGATTGTAACCCACGTAATGTCAACGTAATCTTAAACAATTATATGTGAAATCCGTTGAAAGAAAAACCGAACACTTAAAATGTCCTGTTTCCGTGTTTTTAGGTTATTTGACAAGCACTTTCGAAAATACCTATATGTTCGCACTTATCTGCCAGATACGATACACCATATCCTTACAGCTTTACTTTTAAACCTACTGCATGAATTCCGATCGGACAGTGTGTAATTATAACTCCTAAAACCATTGAAATGTGGATTTTGCTAAGAGGAAGGAGTTCACTAGATCTTTTACAATTTACTCTAGCAGAACCTTGCGACTGCACAGCTGCTAGTATTTGACCAACACTTGTTGAGCTGGTCTGAGACCCAACAATCCAGTAATGAACTACGAGAGCTCCTACCCGTTCCCATTGCTCAGTTATTGAGATTGAAGTATCTTAGCAAGCTCATCAGCCTTTCAATTAACTGCAATACCGCTGTGGCCAGGTACCCAAACTAGATTGGTACTCATTTAGTAACTCAATACTTCTTCTTCTTCTTTATTGGCGTAGACACCGCTTACCCGGTTATAACCGAGTTTACAACAGCGCGCCAGTCGTTTCTTCTTTTCGTAGTTTAGTGCCAATTGGAGATTCGAAGCGGAGCAAGGCCCTTTTTCACCTGGTCTTTCCAAAGGAGTTGAGATCTTCGTCTTCCTCTGCTTTCAATGGCGATAACTGCGTCGAATACTTTCAGAGCTGGAGCTCGATACTAGAGGCTAGAAGTGTACACATTCCTCCACTATTCTAGAGCGCAGAGTCAGAGCTCAAGGCTAAAATCGCAGTTCTATAGGATTGAATAGTTGCCACTCTGATGTAGGCTGCGCTCCGGAGCAGTAGATCTACGGCTTCGATAACTCACAACCATTGATCTATTTTACCACGCACTGTTTTAAGAGGTCGAAGCTTCCTAAACTGCAACGCTCTACAAAAGGTGAATAAAAGCTAAATTTCTTGTATAAACTCTGACTCCAATCACCTGCTATCAGATAAAATGGCGCATTCTTTCTAACGGTCTCACCGATTGAGAGCCTGATGTGCAAACTTGAAAGTTCGTAATTTTATATATAGATAACTACCCGTTTATCAATACATCTATTCATCGCCTCTTAAAATCAGTAATGCACGAGCATCTAGCATTTTACCACAGCGAGTCGACATAAGCTTCAAAGGATCCATTCAAAATTATATCCTCTCGTCCAAAAAAAGTTAAGAAGTTCATTAGGAAGTGCGTGTTCAGTCTGGATCATAATCGGAACCGACCAGAATATGAAATTTTATATCTCTTCTATTGACGGAAAGGAAAGGAAACTTTTTGATCGAAGTTGGCTTAACTTTGAGTTGAAAATTTTTTGTTTGTTGGGTAGTCAAATGCATCAATATATATCTTCTTCCGAAATTCGCTCCACTTTGAGTTGCAAATTTTATGTTTGTTGGGTAGTCAAATGCATCAATATATATATTTCTTCCGAAGTTCGCTCGACTTTGAGTTGCAAATTTTATGTTTGCTGGATAGTCAATGCACTCAATCTACTTGTTGATTGCAATTTTAGCTCGAAGTAATGCGAGAAAATTGTGTTTACTGGGTTCCACTTGTAGTTGGACGCAATTGAGCGTTATTGCTTCTAGCGCATTGGTTTTCAGGTCGGTTCCACCTAATTAATGGGTTGAAACAATGTTTTTCGACCCAGTAGGTATTATTTGTAGGACTAGGTTGATTGTTTTCTTGAGTGAACATGATACAGTGAGTCTTTAGCTCATTGATTGTATATTCTCAGATTTTGTATCTGGATTTGTCGTAGTTTGGATATGATCGTAACTTAATCCAAACTCTTTTCTGCAGTTCCAAAAACGATTTATATACTTATCTAGTAAAATTCTGTAGAATGTCGATATGATCTTACATCTATACAAAATCTGTATAATTAGTTGTGGAATGTTTTTGAATGCATATCTTCGCATTGTAATCCGTAGTCCTTCGAGTTTAGGAAATGGGACTCAAATTTTTTTCCTTTACGAAAGATATGCGAATTTTTCGTCTTCTTCGGTTTTTGAGGGTGATCTCCATACAAAGAGCTGGCGAGTTCCTCTCGATGAAAGTTCCGCTAAAAGCAAAAGCATGCAAATATTGAAGTATTTCTTCATGAAAGTCCAATTAGTTATGTGAGTTTTATCAAATCAATCTCTTTGTAGCATTAAGGTCCATCCAAGCTTGGACATTCAAAGAGTACACATTCCTTCCTCATATTACCAATATATCGGCAATTTTCACAATGAGTCGAAGTAAACTTCCCAAGATCTCCTCAAAATCATAACCTGACATGTAAAAAGGTTCCATCTTACATCAAGAAGTTCTTGTGCAGTCTGCAGGATAATCTTAACCGGTTATAATATCAGATGTGCAATATTCCAACGTCTTCATCATTAGCGGTGCATTCTCAGAGTTTTGAGTTTTCTATCTTAATTAATTTCTTGAGATGAGGCTACAGTGGTAAATACCTGGTGAGGACTAAAAGCAAAATGTTGAGTCTTACTCTTTACCGTTATACTATACCAACCTTTCTGTAAGTCAGCTGATGCCTGCTCTGTTGTTTCTACTCTCCCTATCCTATTGTGGAATTTTCTCCAGCAAAGCGGAAAAGCTAAAGTAAAAGTGAAGATATCCTTGCTGCATCCATTTTGTGCACTCCTTACATCCTTTATTTAACGTAAAGTGCATTAAAGCCAGCACTACGCGCTGACTGACAAGTGGGGTAATTAAATTCGCCAAGAAAAAAGTGAAAAGTGTTGTCATACAAAAAGAAAAACGCAACAAATGAAGTGAAAGGCAAGCCTCACAAAGCAGCACTGAAAGGCGCTTGCAAATTTAATTGGCTTTTTTCACACTACACAAAAGGACTTGAAGCGGGTGAAGAAAAACTGCACTTTGCTGGCTGAATGTGTTCTTCAGTCTTTGTTGACAAGCACTTTTCGATTGCGCACAAGAAACAGCACTTCTAGAAGTAGCGCCATGTTGCCAAGTCGGCTGAGTGCACCTGTTTGCAGACATTTTATGCATTCTTTTGCACATCCTTATTTATTTGCTTAGCGTAACTGATGACATTATTAAGTTTGTGAAATGTTTTAGCAGGAAAATAATTGAATTTCACACATAACCGTTGTTTTTTAACATTATTCATTGGTACTCGCATATAGTATGTCCTCTGCGACCTTTGGCACGCCCATTATAATAGCTCAAGATACACATATGTGGCGTGTTATACAAATAATTACATACATTTTAATGTTATTGCTGCTTTACGCCTTTGTTAGGCAATCAATGTTGACAATGCCATGTAGAATTTGTGTCCAAAAGAGAAGGGTTGAATTCGTGACAGTGAGCTTTGTGTGTAGAGAAGTGCGTGAGTTATCGATATAATGTTTTTTGTCCTTCTTTATTGGCTTACGCTTACGTAGTTATAGCCGAGTTTACAACAGAGCGCCAGTCAAACATTCTTTTCGCTGTTTGGCGCCATTTGGAGATTGCAAGTGCAGCTAGATCCTTCTCCACCTGGTCGTTCCAATTGAATGAAGGTCTTCCTTTTCCTCTGCTTCCTCCCGCTGGTACTGCGTCGAATACTCTCAGAGCTTGAGTGTTTTCATTCATTTGGACGACATGACCTAACCAGCGATATAATGCTTATTAACCAGTTTAATACCTCCAACCCAAACAACTGATTGTAAGTATTTGATTGATCTATCCATTTCAACTAGACGATAACAACTAAAACTCGTGAAATCTGTTTTTAATCCAGGGATTAATAAAACTTCGTCTCGGATAGTGGTCTCAATCCGTCAATTTGGTCACATTAATATGGAAAACTCAGCGGCGGATCGCTCTTTGCATTTATAATTAAAATCTTGTCCTCATTATTTAGAATTCTTTCTGAATCTGATGAATTTAAAATACGCATCGGCTCTTACTAATCTTAATAACTAATAAGTCCTTGTAAGGTTTGTCTCTACTACTCCACCGATTGTTTAGATTTCCCTTGGAATCTTCGTCTCGCACTTTTAGTCAGAAACCTCAACCCCTTGCTACAGGACTCTGCAAAAACCTATGGGCAGTGGAGCTACCACCTGGTTAAGCTATACCTAAATAAAAGTCCTGCTTGGAATCCTTGAATTTTCTTCAGTATTACCAGCAGCCATTGTCATTTGATTTTGTTATTAATAATTGTTCCATCTTTTTCATCATCCCCAATGCGTTCCCAGCATTCTGACGATTCTATCTTATCTAGTTCCTTAAGATGCGATCTCAGAGGAAAATAATTTTTGTTGAACCTTACTAAAATAATAAGATCCCTTTTGCCTAAGGTTAAATTAGGTTAGTCTGGTAGACTAATAAGCCATTCATAGACTGGATATTGGTACTTAGCGATACCAGTTGGAGTACGGTTAGCACCTGACGCGAATTGTAAGACGTCCTTTGATCTTACTAATACATACATATGTATTTCACTGCTTATTCTGTGGAGCCACCAAATGCTTGAAGCGTTGCCTTCCCTATGCAGATCAAGTGCAAAATAGATGCTCCATTGTTTTTTTTTTTGTCTTGCTATGATATTTCCTGCGGTCTCCTTGATCTACCAACATCCTCTTGCTCAAAAGTAGAAGCTGTTGTTGTTGTGTCGGCAGAAAACATTCCTGAAGTCTTGAAGTCTTTTGGTTTGCCTGTATTCTAAGTTACTGTTATACGTATATACTGTTCCAAAGTCACAGGTCTTGTTGCAGCATCCATTGCTTTAGGCAACCTCTGAAGGTTCAGAACAAACATGGATAGAAAGATTGTCCTAATTGGTGTCTGGTCTGGTTGTTGTTGTTGTTGTAGCAGCAGAGTTCTACCGAGTTGACAGTCCTTGGCCGCATAAACAACCGGGTGCGTGCCGGTTACGTAGACCCGTCTGTTGTGGGAACGGGTCTATATGCTGGTCGTTATACAAGGCTATAGGTGTTGCTCCATCATCCATCGTTTTAAGCAACCTTTGAAAGATCAGAATGGACTTGGATAAAAGAATCAACTTAATTGGTGTCTGGCTCCCTACTAAAATATAAATGGACCGGCGCTTAATGTGAGAGTCTTTTGTTGTATCTAAGAATCTTGCATGGCAGTTATAATCGTCAAGGTATTTGAAGTTCTATTCTTATAGCGTTGGTCACAGACGAACCTGTGCCTGTGTTCGCATCGCTTTATCGTTTCCACTTCAAAGCTGTTTATCGACTTTCCGCACCTTTAAGCATCGCTGTCGCTTCAATTGCCTTTAACACACCACATATGTGGGCAATACATATGCACATATGTGTAACCGTAAGCGTGTGTATAAAGCGGGGTGGTTAGGTTTACTGGTGGAACGAAAGGGTTAAATTGCCTGTGCCTTACCCCTGCCTTTTAAGAGTCACTTCTACAAACAATACACATACATATGTACAACACAAATAGGGGGCTCGCACCAACTTGCTGTTTCGTTTTTTTCACCTTTTTATTGTTTTTGTTTTTGTTAAGCGACTGATATATGCGCGTGTTAATTGCATAGCAGGCACTCTATGCTTTCGGTATTTGTATAATGTGGATGTATACATATGTGGATATATATATATATGCTTATCGTTGCTCTCACACATACATATGTGCCGAAAATATTTATTACCGTTACAAATTGTAACTAAATGAAAATTTTCATTACGTATTTGTTTTTAGTTTATTTGCCGTGTGTTTTTTCGTCGGGTGTGTATGGACCTGTTGTCTCCTTTGTATGCTAGTAGCGAAGTCTTTGCATGCTACAGAAAAATAAGCCTCGTATTGGACTCCCACATGTGCGTAGTACCTTTATGTACAAATTTAAGGAATACCATACGTGTAACGTTTGAACCCAGTCCCAGTTACTTGGGTTCTTTATCTAAAAGTTTCTACAGCGATGTTGTTAAAACAGTATTAACTCCCTCCCTGACTGAATTAATTTTCTTCCATAAAAGATCCAGAAACGCATGCAAGTGTTCCGTTCAAAGTTTTATCGGCATAATTTTTGGGATAGCCATGGACAAAAGGTGGGGAATAAATATAAAAAAAGCCTCTACTAAACTTTGGTAAAACTGTTAAAACGTAAGCATAAACTGCGGCAGATCTTAAAGCAATTCTGTAGATGGAAAATTTAGAAGGTATTAAGTCTTCTTACCAAAACATTCTCAAGCTTTTTGTGATAGAATCCAATCTCATGTGTTTATTTAGTTCTGAAATTTAGAGATTATAGAAATGGATTCACATATTTGTAAAAGTATACGGAAGAACTTACATCATGCCTTGAGTTCAAGCTGATTCGAGCTTCTTGAGATACTTCAATCAACTATTGAGTAATAAATGGTCTAAGTGTTGGTTACCTGTACCAAGGTACAAACATTCAGTGTCCGCTATTATAGCATCTTATGTCTGGCTTCATCGACGTTTGCTTAGTTGAACTTAGTTTTGGTCTGAACAAATTTTGAGGAACGAATTCTAAAGCTTGATTCGAATTTCTTTGAATTCCTTACTTATTATAAAGCTTGTAATAGTCCATCAAATAAATTTTAAGTCACCGCTGGAACTTGTCGAATTCAACATATCTCAAATAATATCTGCTAGCTTTAGACGCCTATTTTCATCGACATTACGAGCTAGCTAAGAAGTTATGACTTCAAATGATTCTGAAGAACACCATTTTATCTCTATTTTCAACAGCTAGATGATCTTATCGATTTTCCGACACAGTGTTCGATAATACTCGATAGTTGTAATGAAGTATATCCATATGGTATGACTTAGCTTACTAGCAGTCGTTGAAAGGTCGTCTACAGAATCATTCATGTATTTGACAGAGATCATGGTTATTTGCAGGAGTGTGAAGAAATCTGTGCTCTTAAGCTTTAACTTCAATTGTAGTATGACAAGAAACGAGGTAAAGCGAAGAAGTGTAACCGAGCAGATATTTTGTGGGAGCAGTTAGAACATTAGGAACATTGCAGATATGGCGAACATTTGTCACTTAGTAGGAGACTCAGACGCTAGCTAGGCGACTCGTTGAAAGGCGATTTGGTTGATCAGCACTTAGTAGACATTTCTGAGACTTCTTATATCGAATACTTGGCGTTTGGGGATTTTACAAGACAGTTTCAGCTATTCCGTCGTAACGTTATACGCTAGGAGAAATGACTAGGAAGAGCTTAAAACAATGTCTTCACAATTTTTACAAAGATTCGATCGTCGTTTAGTGGACGATCCAAACGTTGTTATCACTAATGAGTCGTTGAATCGCGGCCTGGCTGATTTGGTTTTTTCTAGCGATTGCTTAGCTGATAAGTAGACTTTTCTCAGGCTTCCTATGACTAGAATTATGACATATATTCGGTGTTTACGGTGTCACGAGACATCTCCAACTCTTTCGTCGCATTTAATATTTGTAAATATATCCATTAAAAGAGAGGGATAAGAGGTGTTAAAAGTCTAACTTTGCATAATATTTTATCGTTTCTCTTTCAACTGTGTCTCATATATAGAGATCCGATTGTCGCTTGTTGTTTCGTTGGTTCGCAGTTCCGTAGAATAGACCATAAACGTTCTCAGACGTCCTATAACATTTCTGTTATATTCGACCTTCACTGCTTTTAATTTTTTCGCGAAACATCTCCAACTCCCCCCTAGCTTTAGCCTCTACAATGAGTTTAGCTATGAGAAAGGATTTAATGACATTAAAGGTCCTTTATAGAGACCCGATCGTCACCGAATGGACGTATTAGATGCGGCCCCTGTATGTGTCGTTGTATTGTGACTCGGTAGTGGCTTCGAAACTTGTTTCGAACAACGATTGGCCAAGCACAAAACGTTCTTACATCATCGACAGTATTTCTAACAGTTTCGTAATAAAAACTTTTAACGTTCTTATCTTTCGTATCTACGTGTGTCGAAACCCTAACCTAACTAACAACCCTAACATCAATTTCAAAATACTAAATGCGCTAAAAATATTTTTACGAGGCAATTTTGCGCTAGCTACCGAATTGCAACGAAAGCCATATAATGCTTGCAAGCTTTTTGCACAGCTTTGCGAGCACGCAGCATGGCATGTGTCAAAATGGCGTACATACTCGGTACATTTTTCATGCACTTTTGAGCAAATTAGATTTCCTAATTAAATTGCCAACAAAAAACGAACGCCAACAACGGTACAACGGTGTGGTGTGTATATTAGTTGAGTGGCGAAAAGTGCAAGAAAAAAAGCGCATAAAAGTTGAGTTAAAAGCGCCAAAGAAATGTGTCAGCATGAAAGCGGGTGTGCGGGTATATAATAAAAAAGCGTGAAGACTTGCGGGTGTTGGGCGCTTTTTATATACATATTTTATTATTTTTATACCCTGAAGAGGGTATATTAAGTTTGCCAAACAGAAAAAAATGTCGAAATCGTATAAATTATATATGTGTGTACCATATTTAAGTTATGAAGATGAATTTTTGCACGGGTCTCTTTCTCCACAAGAAGTTTTGATTTGACGGGAACGCTAATATCGGACCACTATGACATATAGCCGTCATACAAACTGAACGATCTAAATTCAGTTCTTGTATGGAAAACTTTTTTATTTGACGAGTTATCTTCACGAAATTTAGCTCTGATTATTTTCAAAGGTAATGCTACAATATCTGAAGAAATTTTCCAGGTGGGTCCACTATTGCGTATAGCAGCCATACAAACTGATCGTTCAAAAACGAGCCCTGTATGGAAAACTCTTTTATTTAATAAGATATCTTCACGAAATTTGATAAAGATTATTGCCTGAGGCAATGTTAAAATTTCTGAAGAAATTGTTCAAATCGGACAACTATCTATAACATATAGCTGCCATATCAATTCACCCATCAAAATCAAGTGCTTGTGTGGAAAACTTTTTTATTTGACGAAATATCTTCACGATTTTGGCAGGGATTATTGACTGAGGCAATGTTAAAATTTCTGAAGAAATCTTCAAGATCGGCCCACTATTGCGTATAGCTGCAATACAAACTGAACAATCAAATACATGCCCTTGTATGAAAAACTTTTTTATTTGATGAAATATCTTTACGAAATTTGGCAGAAATATTTCTCTGAGGCAAAGTTAAAGATATATTTATACCCCTTTATGCTGTTATAAATGCACCTATGTAGGGTATTATAGCTGCGGCGCAACTGTAGTTAACTTTTTTTCATTTATATACAAGTACATATGTGTGTGCGTTTGTGTGGGTGCGTGGTTCTAATATGCTTTTGCACTACAGTGCATTTATGACCTTTATTCGTCAATGGATGCAAGCAGTGGTAATGTTATATATGCGGATGTGTGTATGTACATATATAATACTGTATACATATATGTGTATATTCATATGTATGCTTCTATGTGTGCGTTGAGGTGTTTGTGTGTATCTATGCATCTACTTTCTTGCCACTGAGTGGCAGCGTTCAGCTGCATTGCCATTTTGACAGCTTTGACGTTGTCAATAAACACATATACCTGTGTAGAAATAATAAAAAATAAATATGTACATATACGTATATATGTAGATATATGTATTAATTTGCTTGCACCCACACAGCTAAGCGCATATTTTAGCTAGCCAACAACACCAGCAGCAATAGCAATGTGTTATATTTACTTGCCTTTTAGCTGGCTGACGCGCCAAGTGGCTGTCAATGCACACATACGCAAATATAAGGTTGCTTGTGCTGTGTGTGCTCGTTTGCGCATTTTAGTGCCGCTCGGTCTGCGCAAATTTCCAACACATCCATTTATGTACTCATACATTTACGCTTGCCTGAGCTGCTTAAAGTAATTAACTAGGAAAATTTTAATTGCTAATATGTGCAGTTGTAGGCGTGTGTGTGCGCATGTGCGCCTGCAAACTCACACACATGCATTTATGCATATTTATGTCGGTGTTGCTGTAGTGCAGCTCGTTAGCCGGTTTGTGGCTTTCCGCTACTTTGTGAGCTGTGTGACCTCAGTGTTATAATTTTTCACAGCGGCACACACAGCCATACATATGTACATAAAAGCACAGTTGCATATATGTTTACGCATACAGACTCACATACATAGTATCCTGCTCGCATACGCTTCCTGGCCCAACAATAAAAAGTAATATTAAAATGTGGCATATGTCGCTCTCAAGCGTATGTATGTGTGTGTGTTGTTAATGTAAATTAACTTGTTTTATTTAAAATTGTTAATTAGAGGAATATTCATATTATTTCACACACACAGCGACATATTGCTCTTACAAACACATAAATAAATATATTTTTCATCTGCCTTATTCGCTTTTTACACTTTTTCACTTGCAACCGTGCGTGCTGGTGTTGTATTTTGTATGTGTTTGTGCCCTGCAACTCTGTGTTTGTTTATGCATTTTAATTAGAGGACATAAATATTGAAATAATAAGGCTTTGTGCGCTTCGTTTTTGTGAAAATGTGTGTGAAATATTTCAAAGAGTTCGAAAAATGTGTGTTATCAAGGTAGATATATAGTTAGTATGCTGTTTGAATGACAAAAAATCAAGAAATAAGTTGCGAAAAGAGAGAATTCTACTGTATCTGAATATAAACAAAACCGTTATGGTTATTCGGTCAACGCTGGTTCGTAATGAAAAGATAAGCAGCTCTTTGATCACTATAAAGTCAGCAATTTGTTAGATGACGGCTGCTGAAAAGCTTTTAATAAGACGTTCTAAAGACTAGGAAAGCCTCATTGTACAATGCATGTATGTTGTCTACTACTTCTGCTCTTTGAATATCACGATGGGTTTAAATCAGTTAAACAAAAACCAACATAAGTTAGGTTAGGTTCCGCCAGCTCTGTGGGATGTCTGAAAGTATGCACCTCCCAAACGCGGAACAGTCAAGAAGCAATTATTGAGTTGTTTCCCCCTCATCTTCTTCCATATAGCGTCTGCGGATGGCGTCTGTTAGGATTCCCAGCATTCTAGATGAGATCTTTTCTCCGCAAAAGTTTGTAAGCAAAGAAGATACCTCCACGATCCATACCGACAGTGTGAAAAAATCCAGGTATTTAGTAGAGTTCAATGTCTAATCACTGGCTGTCAATTACACGCTACCAGGTGTGTCGAATTTATATTGCCAAGCTTTGACATAAATAATGAAATAACCAAGCATTTGGCTATCAAACCGCGCTTCCCTTGTGAACATCCATTGTTGTAGTTCAGCAAACATTCCCCAAATAATTTTGCGGAATTCCTCTGTGTTGACAGCTATCTTCTTCTTCTTTAGTGGCTGTTTTGACATTTCTCGGACTGTTAAAAATCCGAGTCCATTCCGATTATGCAGAACCGACTGTCGTGGGAAGGGAATCCGGTGTTATTTCTAAGCTCGAAAACATGCTTCATTTTACTGACTGATATGAATATCATACAAGGAATTAAGATAGTTTACGAATTGATCAAAGACCGAAGTTATCGCTTTGCCGAAAAAGTTGCAGTCGGAATATTAAATATAAGAAGTTGTTATACGGCTATTTACCTTAACTAGCGACGTTAAACCGTCATGCCGTAGGAAAATCAACTTTTGGGATTTCACCTTTATTTAAAAAGGGTACGACCGATTGATTGAGCCGTAAAAAGAAGCTTCACTTGTAATTTTCATATTCAAAGAATCTTAGCGAATCTTAAAGTATCGTTGACCTTGTGAGAATCTAAATACTTGCGCAGTTCCAAAGTAAATCACAAGAAATCTACTAGTCCCTTCGCTGAGTGAACCTTTTCCTCGTTATAGGGACTTTAACCGGTCATTGTCCAAGTAGTCTCCATGCGGTAATGTTAAGAATTTTAGTTAATTCAGTATAGAAGTTACTTTAAAGAGAACGATATGGAATCATTCGTCTTCTTTTCTTCATTATCATTATATTCATTAACTCTTCATTCATGTTTGTCCCGCGTTTGTGTGATAAAGGCTAAAACACCTCGGATTTTACAGCTTCAACCATCTAGGTGAGCTAGCGAGTCTAAGGCCTAAACAAAGTTGTGGTGGATTGCGGAATGCATGAAATGTAATAACAGGGTTGTATGGCCCCTTAAAGTGTATAGTATATAGCATTTCAGGTGTGATCCCTCATCTTGAGGATGAGACGTAGAACGCAATTTAACATATGAATACCTATAAAGTGCATTAAGGACTGTATCAAGTTATATTATATAGAATATAGCATATATTTATTAAATAAACCGAATTCTGCTAACCTATCAATAATTGTTTTCACTAATTCCACGAATACCAAAGGGTTTCAAACAAAAGATTAAAAAATAACATAAAAATTAACAGTCAACAAAGTCAACGTAAAGGGGTCGATCATATTGCAACAACAAAAAGTTGAAGTCAAGAAAACACTAAGTGGTTGCAGTTCGTGCAAGATAAGTACACTCCAAGCATGGGAACGTAATTCGATATGCCAAAGAATGCACTTGCAACAGTTGCAACACATGCAGCATGGCGTCTCGAACGCTATAAAACTCATTTTAGTTAACCCCACACATTGGCATATTTTACGTAGAAATGTTTTCGTTATTCTTTTGGCGCTCATTGCAGATCAAATTACAAATAAAACAAAAATCTAAAATCACGCAGAAGAAGATGCGTACACGTAAGTCAAAGCAATGTTGTGATTTGCGTTTTCCGGGTATTGACGCAATATTAAATGGTGCTTCAGTCGCCAACTTCAGTCGACTAAATAGCGTTTGTGGCGAATTACTGCTGATTTTTGTTTATAAGCAATGATTTTTCCAAGCTGTCAATGCAAAAGTCTCAGCGTTGCATGTAGGCCAAGTGCCCTTGCGAAATATTTCTGGCAGCGTATAACGGTATATATTTTTGCATGCATTTTGTATGACATCTCTGATTACATGCAGCTTGTAAAGTGGGTATTAATTGTCAACGCACGCGATTTGACAACCGCATTGACAGCGTGGCGGCGGTTACCCCATTGTCTGCGCTAACTGCGCCGACGGAGTATTCGTTAACTTTAAACATATGTATATGAAGCATGTGTGTTTTCGAAACTCTTCGTTATTATCTGGAAATCTTCAAATGTCGCATTGCATTTGGTTTCATTGGAAAAATGTCGATTGAAAATGACGAGTTTTTGACAGTTCTGAGAGACGTTTTAGGCGGCTACTTATAATTTTTTGTAGATTTCAAATTTGTTTAGTGTTTAAGGAATCCTAAGTGGATGTATTTTTGCTAAACATAGAGATTCGACATTGTAACTCCGTATTTTATATTTTTCTGTAATTGAAAAAAAAGACTCAAACTAAGATACACTCTGTCATTCGAAGAATCGCTACGCGATTTTTTTTTACAAAATTTTTTTTTGGCAGCTGCAATTTCAAGCTGGCTTCGATGAGGAGTTGCAGCTTAATAATATTTGTATGCAACTGCATGTAGGTATATTTTTAATGCCTCATTCAAACAGAGTCTGTCAAAAGCAGAAATATCCTGGTTTACTCTAAACCTCATTCATAAGTTTTCTTAAGCAATATTATATGAAAAAAGTTCTATACAAAGCTTAAACCTAGTACTCTACTTAGTATTTCGCACAAGAACCAGCTGCTGAAGTAAAATAAAGCCTCCAACCCCACATTCAGAGCGCTATTAGTAAATCGTCTATTTTGCGACATAAGGTCTCTGAGTAGTGGAATTAACAGCTTCTTGGCTACTCCGTACTCCCGCGCTCTTTTGACCACATTGAACTAAGTTTAATTCCAGAATGTATGGTATCGAAAAATCTCCGAGAACTTGAAGCTTGCTATATCAGAATACTCGGAAGGTTCTTATACCAGCTTTCACAGGGTACTCGAACACAAATAAATTCTATACAGTCCATTTAAAACTAAAATTCACTTGTCATCATCTTATTCTATACAGTCCATTTAAAACTGGAATTCACTTCTCATCATCTTATATTATTCACTAATAATTTTCTAATCTCTCTTTGTTTTAGGTCCTCTGTCTAGCAAAGATTTCACGCTAGATGGTATAAATGGTTTTGGTAGCAAGAAAAAGAAGAAGAAACGTCGACATAGTCGTACGATTTTCACTTCTTATCAATTGGAAAAACTCGAAGAGGCCTTCAAAGAAGCACACTATCCCGATGTGTATGCTCGGGAAATGTTATCGCTAAAAACCGAGTTACCTGAGGATCGGATACAGGTGAGTCGAAAATACATATGTACCATCTTTTTATATTTTATGGGTAAAACTTGTTGACATCGTTTATAAAATATGTATATTTATGTGCTGTCGAAGATACGTTCTTCGAATATTCTTCAAGTATTGAGTTCTTAAATACATACATAGGCTTGATATATACTCAAATTGTTGAATGGTGCTTCCATAAGTATTGAAGTGTTCAAGTAGGATCTGGGCGAGGGAGCTCTAGGGAGGGATCTAGGGAGCTTCGATCTCTCTTCTTCTTCTTAATTGGCGTAGACAGCGCTTACGTGGTTATAACCGAATTTACGACAGCGCGTCAGTCGTTCTATCTTTTCGCTGTTTGGCGCCAATTGCAGATTCCAAGTGTAGCCAGGTCCATCTCCACCTGGTCTTTCTAACGGAGTGAAGGTCTTTCTCTACCTCTGCTTTCACCATCGAGTACTACGTTGAATACTCTCAGTGCTTTAGTGTTTTTATCCATTCGGGCGACTTGACCCAGCCAACGTAGCCGCTGTCTCTTAACGCGCTAAACTATGTCAATGTCGTCGCATATCTCCTACAGCTCATCCTTCCATCGACTGCGGTATTCACCGTTGCCAATGCGCAAAGGACCATACATCTTCCGCAGAACCTTTCTCGAGAACTCGTAACGCTTCGATCTCTCGCTTCCGCTTGTATGATTTTCTTTAATAAAAGAACCATGTAACGGTTGTCCGTCTGTAGATTTTAGTGGAGGTAACGTTTAGGCTGCTCTTGTGTCTTCCCATTTAAAGCTATTATTCTTCAGAATCTTAACGAAAAAGGAGTCCGTTTAATAAAAGCTCTACTACCTTTGATCTGAAAATTGTTAGAGGGCGAGAGGGAGAAAGTGTGGGATTATGGAGATATTTAGTTCTACTTTCGAGGCGTTTGGAGGCTTCTTAACAATGCTTGAACTATTTTTTTTTATTGAAAGGCTTTTGTCGGGTACTTTGTTGGAGACTTTTCGATTATTTCTGAGTTATCTTCAGCATCGAAAAACATCAATATGTAGGAATGTGATCTGATCAGTAAACGAGAAAGGGGTACATTGCCTACCGCAGTTCTGAGGGGACTTCAGTGCTCTGCAAACATTTTATTACAGATTTTTTTTTCTATTAATTCTCTACAACAATCCACGAATCCGGTTGTTGTTTTCTACGGCCCTCTGAGTTCGCTTAAACTCAAAATAGCGATAAAAATACATATGTATGTAGCGAGAGCTCTTGAATTACTTGTTCGGCTTTCATGTTAGTTTCTTGCCAACCAGAAGCCAACGTGTTGTCTGAAGCACTTCGAGGTATTTTTTGTAGAAGTTTTGTTCTCGTTCTACAAATATTAGAGCCAAACAAGCATTAATCCATGGTAATTGCTTAAATTATTAGTTTTTCCGAAAGTTTGCAGACCAATTGTAGAATTGGCTGCGCTGGATAACAGCTAATCGCTGTTAAGAAATCTTTGGTTCCGAAATCTGCCGACCTACCGTGTTGTACATTAGCACGGGATGATTAAAATTGAACTCTCTACAAACTTCTCACATATACAGAAAACTTCTTAAAAAAAAAAACAAAATAAAGAGATATTCTTTGTAATGAAGAATGGTAATTTGACACTCTTCTTGATAAAAAATACAACTGAGACTAATTTGCTTTCAGAACAATGAAAGCTTGTTTGAGTGCAGGAGAGCAACATTCTACCTGTACAAATAATTTTTTGGATTTTTTGTGGAAATATTTTTGCTTGCAGGTGTGAATAGGATTCCTTTCGGTGACACATCCTATTGTTGGCATTCATTTCAAACATTTTTTTATATTTCTCTTTATTTCATTTTAAATTTTTGCTGTTGTCTGAGCCCAAATCCTTTCTGCACTTTTTTTCTATGGTTTTTTCGTTCTTTTTCTTTGTCACTAGCCGTTTACTCAGATTTTGAAGCTTTGCTTGTTTGGATTTTTCATAGCTGATCTTTCACACCTCCTTTCGACATCCTGTGGCCATTGCAGAAATGCATTGTACATTCAAGCATATTTTTTTTTTTTTATTTTTACTAAGATCATTTTGACTGCATGCAGTAATTCGTAATTTTTCGACTGGCCCTTTGCTGAGTGCTCGCTTACACACCCCAATTCAGTTTGATATTTGCATTTGTTGTGATATTACGTTCCTGCAACGGTGTGCGCGGTTGGCTAAATAAAAGTGTGTGGCCTAATCGGCGATTTTGAAAGTTCAAAAATTTTTATTGTTAATATTTAATGTCATAGCAAAATGTTGAATTAATTGAAATTTTAATGATTTCATTGCGAATCATAGTGAGTACTAACGCAAACTAAATATAACAGTGAATTCTAATTTCTGGTTTACTAAAGGGTGATCTATGTATTTCGAGATTCCCTACTTTTTAAAGAAGAAACACAGAAACTTCAAATTTAATGGAAATGTTTATTACCATTCGAAATAATATTATTTGGCATTTATTTTTTTGAAGATTATCTCTTTCAAATCTCAGATGGTCCGTTCGTAGAGTCCAATTTTCGATGACTCATTCGAGCATTTCAATTAGTAACTGGCGAATGGCATGCGTGATGTTTTGCTCCAAGGCTTGAATCGAGGCGGTATTGTTCACATATAGATGGAGAAAGTCTAACAGTGTGATATCACACGATCTTGATGACCAAACGACCGGCCTAAAATGTGAAATTATATTCTCTACGAAAAGTTATCTCAATAAATCCATTGATTGATTGCGATGTGTGGGAAGTGACGCCGTCTTGTTGAAAGCAAATGTCGCCGATATCACGAGCTTCAGTTTTAGGCATCAAATAGTAGGTTATCAAGGTGCGATAACGGTCGCCATTGATAGTTACGTTCTCACCGGCATCATTGTGAAGAAATATGAACCAATGATACCACCGGCCCACAAACCACATCAAACCGTTGTTTTTTGTGTTAAAATGGCTCCTGGTTGCTCTTCGTCTTTAATGCGGCAATTTTGCTTGTTTCCATACCCATTGAGTGAGAAATGGGCCTCATCGCTGAACAAAATTTGGCTCGAACGGATCTTCTTGGAACTTTTCAAGAGCCCATAGAGCGAAGCGATGTCGTTTGGGATGGTCGAGCGGCTTCAGTTCTTGCAGAATCTGTATTTTGTACGCTTTCAATTAAAGATCTCGACGTAAAATGCGCCAAGTCGTTCCATAAGTCAGTCCGAGTTACTGCGAACGACGCCGAATCGACTCTCCACAGTCTTCGTGTACACTCTCAGCTACGACTGCTATATTTTCTTCACTGCGTGCTAGACGTGGTCTATTCTGTCGAATATTATCCAATAATGAATGCTGAGTCTTTTTTTCTTTTTATTTTTTTCAATGTGGTATTGTGTTCTTCATCGATCCAAATTCACTTGGTTCTCTTTTAAACAGGTATTTTAAATGAGCTGAGAATTTCTAGGTATTGTATGTCGATCTGAAGCTCCTCAAAACTCAAAAGCATTGCCGTACTTCCATCCTGTTTGGTTGTACTAGTCCATATTTTCCACATCCTTTTCCTAAAATGGCTATTCAATATCGTAATGTGCTGCACTTTGCTCCAGATTCATATCTTGCCCGCCTCCTTCTCTTTAAAATTTTTGTATGATTTAAAAACTCTCGAATATTGAAAAGCTTCCGCCGATGAACCCTTAAGTTTTCATATCTAATCCATAGCGAAACTTTTTTTCCCTATTAAGCGCTGGGTCGGCGCAAGCTGGGCTATGAAGTTATTTTCCATTCAGCTGTTTGGATTGTTCTTCCTGTTGAAGCATTTAGAACGAATATATCAATTTCAGTGAAGAACTTCTGGTTTTAGGAGTTTAAAGAGAATTATCAGGATAAGAGTCGATGTAATCGGGTCTTCAATCGAACAGTGTATGAAAATCCATATCCGACCGAAAAATAACGATAATTTTTTTTAATACTCTTTCCGTTTGTTAATACAAATTTCAGGCTGAGACTAAAAATTGAACTTTTATAATATCATGTCCTCATATTACCTCATCCATAAGTGGGTGAGGTCCTAGATGAGTTTAAATTTTTTGCAGTAGAGTTTTCAAGTTTCGATAAGACTGATGCATTCGATAAATTTTTAAAATTACAACGTCAAAATTGCATACATAATTTTTCCTGCTCTCGTTTAGGGGTGTGTACGGTAATTAAGGTCGTACTAGCTCGAGTATATTACACATTCACACCAGTTCCACATAACTACAGTCATGCCTATGGTAACAATGGGTTCAACTGCAGGCCTCTAGCTACATAAAAAATATATTCGCAAGCATTTACAAATACGTACGTATGTACATATATACGCTCTTATCTAGATATGTGCGCCTCACTCTCTCTTGCAACGATATGCATAAAATTCCGCCCATTTTTAATAGGCAATTTCACAGCCATTGAAGCATCTTGAGCACAAAAAATATCCGAGATGCAGCCACTTAATGTGAGTGAGAAGGTGTGGCAAAGCAAGAGCGAGTGAGAGAGAGAGGGAGAAAAAGGCGGTGTACCTATAAAAGTGTATAAAACATAACATGGTGAGGGGAGAAATATTTTTGCCGTGTGCGCAGTAAATGGTTAATCAGTCTGTCAGCTATTTGGTGGCTTTTGTATTCGTAATGGATTTTTCATATTGTTATGCAAAAATTCTGAAAAAAATCAACTTATTATTTCATTAAGCGGACTCGTTTGGAGTTTGGAGTTGCCAAGCAGCAAAATGCTTTTTCAAAACTTCCTGTAAAATGTGTTAATTTATAACTAAGTTGGATTGGGTTTGCAAGTAAGGGTTCTGAAGTAGGAAGGAATAAAGTCTCAAATGAATTCTGCAGGTAACATAACTCTTTAACTTTATTTCTAAATTATCTGACGAAGCTAAATGGATTTACGTTCCAAAACATGTAAATGCAAGTCCCAATTGAGGTCGAAAGTTCTAGCTCAGCTCCATGAAAAAGTGAGTCACAGCAGTAGGCTTGCGCTGGAACAGCTGAAATGTTCGTAAGATTCATAATCTGATCGTTGGAGCCCCAAAACTTATTGAGCCCGTCATTTTAGTCTAACCCTTATTCGAAGATTTTTACTCTAAGCAATTGTAAACCAAACATAACATCATAATGACGCTCTTCAAAAGCTTGCGACTTGAAGTTATCTATACTTCCCTCAAATACTTTGGGAAACCTTAGTTTTGATTTCTTTTCAGCGGAAAATCTTGAGATATTCTTAGAGGGATTTGGTGTCCTTAAACGCCCAAGCAAGTTATTCTGCAAAACGGCCCTTATTAAGGCTGAGAAATGGAGGGACGTCTGTATACCGTATTTTCCCTTTTTCCACACTGGCTTCCGCGCACATTATTTGTGCAAACAATGTCTTCATTATTTAATTACGATGACGTGGCGTTTACTCGCACCACTACAACAGACTGGTCGAACGGTACTCAACATGGTTGCATTTATTAGGTTTTAAGTCACAAGAAAGCACAGTGGAAAGTGTAAAAAAAAATGCAAAAAAAAATTTGTCTGCGTTTGCGAATTTATAATTAAGCATTTTAATGGCTGACGCTCTCCTGTAGCCGCGCTACCCCTACGCTGGCGTATGCCATATACTAGCCTCGTGTGCGTGTGTATTTGTTCGCGTTCGCTGACAGGACATCACAACGCGCGATTACCAGCCATAAATTGCGAAATTGCCACCCTTAAGGAATTTTCGAGTGGCGGTAGACGGCAGTCGGTAGTCAACTTCACGTTCAACTCATTCTACGAACTTATGAGCGCCTCACTTACATATTCATATGTACATATGTATATGTCTGTTTGTACATCAACGGTGCTGTTATGGCGTCGTTGTCGAGTGTGCTCTACTATAAATTGCCACAGCGGTCCTAGGACGCATTCATTCATATGTGCATAAGGACGTGTAGGTTCGGAATGCTTGGCATTTGTATTGGCAGCGCTAATGATGTGCGATAGGCAAGTCAGCGGGTTTAAAGAGAATTTCATATATGTATAAGTTGTCATCATTGTTGTCGTAAGGAGGTAGTCCGTCCGATACTTAATGTTTATAGTAAATTTATTGAAAATTGTAAAATTGTTCTTCAGCCTTCTATCCTCTCATCCATCCACTATATATTTAAGTAGTCTGCATTTGAAAAAACCTCCTTTTTGAAGAACTATTTTGAATATAAGCTACAAGTACATACAATAGCTCTAAAGTTTAAGTATCAATTTGTCGAATTAAAATTTCAAGTCCCGTAGTCTAAAAAATAAAAGGCTTCTGGCAAAAGATTCCAATTGGCTAATATGATCTTTTGAGCCTTTTATTAGTATCGAACACTTTTAAGCTTCAATTTTCACCACGATGATTTTACCCTTTACTACTTGTAGATTCACTTCGATGCAGTCTTTTTTTTCAAGCTTCAGAGCACTGATATATAGCTACTATCTATTACTTTTCTTAGTTCGACTTCTATTTTGTATCCGATGGAGTCTTAACCCTTTCACTTACTAGTTTGCTGCAGTGCTGCTGATTACTCTTGAATGGTTGCAAATCTCATTTTCCTCATTACGATGCTTTCGCATTCGATTCCTAACCAGATGTCGTCTAATAGAAAAAATATATATCGTTTGAACCAAAGGATTTGTTGCTTACGGAGTAATCCGAATGATAGTTTAGTCTAAAAGCTCTTCCTTATATAAACTAGAACTGAATTGAACGAATTCGGAAATTGCGTATAAGGAATAAACATATATAAAGATGTAGCCATAAGAGAGTCCTCCGAACTAGACACGTTAGCTCTCCATCACCCTATACGTATTTTCGTGATCATTTTGAGCTGAGATCTTTTGTTTTTAACTTTTGAAGGTTCTGAAAGTCATACTGACTTTTTAGTTTTGTAAGTTCGGAAAGTCAGATCGGCTTTTTGGTTTTCGTCCCACGTACTGCTGTTGTTGTTGTTATTGTTGTAGCTGCAGAAAACATACCTGAAGGAATTTCGCCTTATGGTGCCGAGTTGACAGTCCTTGGCCGGATAATAATCCGGGTCCGTTTCGGTTACGTAGACCCCACTGCCTTGATAAAGTTTTTATAATTGAGTAATTCTCAAAAGTTCCCCAAACCTTGTTGACTTACAGGTCTTCGCTACCATTCTACATACTTATTGTTGTCGGACTGTATAACTGAACCGGGTCCACCTAAGCTTTAACTTTTATTACGATATGGTTAAAAAAAATACGTAAAGAAATATCAAAAGAAGTTAAGTGAGTTGTTGGCAAGCTTGTGTGGATCGTCGCATTGAGAATGGTCTTCTGGCGCCGTCATGTTGGAATCATATATTGTTCAAGTCCATATCATCCAATTCGGGCCAAAAGTATTTGGTTATCATCGGTAGCGATTTCCATTCACAGTAACTTGCCGGTCTTGATCATCACGGCAGAAGTACGACCCAATGACGCCGCCGGCCCATAAACCGCACCAAACCGTAATTTTTTCGGGATGTAATGGTGACCCTTGGTGTACGTACTTTCACAGGAATAAAGAATTTCATTGATATTCTAAACTGTTTTCGTTTTATTAAAAAAAAACTTATTGAAAAGCCCTCGCTCTCAAAGATATGGCCCCTTGATGAAATGGACTCTGAATTTTCTGTCCCTATCGGTCTACCTAGGTAGGGCCCTATTAAAAACCCTATACAGCAAGACTTAAGTGGGGTGAGGCTTGTAAGTTTGCAGTGGAGCTTATTCGGATATTTATTAATTAGTCGAGTTTTTGAGCGAATGTGCACCAACACTTGAGTTAGAATCAATGTACTCAAAAGAGTAGCTGGTTTACATGATCGAAAAAATACACCAATCAGTGAAGAGATTCTGACAGAGCTTGCGACTTGCCTGAAAACTGACTTATATATAAAATGCACGTTTTTACCGACAAGTTTTTTCGAAAAACAGAGTAACTGTCTTAATTACTCAAAATTGGTTAGAAGCAAGGTTATGCGGTTATTTGCTTGAATAGGAAGTCAAGGGTCTTAGATATAAGGTAGGTGTTAGCAATAACTCTCGAGCAGGAACTAATTTGCTGTAGCATTTGTTCGAAAATACCCTCTTCAGTAGAACTATCTGAAAAGAATGGGAACAGTCTTCGACTACGGACTAACAGAAGGCAGGATGCGAAGGCTAATTTTATGAAGAGTTTGGACCGCTTACTTACTACATACTGTTTCAGGGGTGATAATTTAAATTAATTATAATGTATTGATATTTTCTTTAGAAAAGAGACTTCCTTGTAATTAATAAAATTTGTGGGTATTTTTGCCGGGGGGAAAACCCGGTGGAAATAGTATAAACCTATAATTCCTGATATTCCCAATTTTCCAACATTCAGCACATATTCTATGCTTGCGCCGCTTTTAATGAAAATATTTACGTACATAAACCAATTTTCAAATTAACGAAATATTTTGCAGGAAACTACAAAGTCACACATATTTTTATGCAATTATTTCCAACCAAATGACTTCGCTACGCAAAAGTAGCAAGCAAAAATTGCTAAATGAATTTAAATTACAAAATACGGTAATTGTATAGATTTTTGCCCAGCCGCCGCGCACAAATGTAGGCAACAAATAGTCACACATGCATAGCTTCAGAATTTGCTATAAGTATTTAAGTGTTAAAATGGAAAATCGAGTAAAAACAAAAGCGATAAACAAAGACTTTTTCACCAGAGGGCGGAGTGTGCTGCCTGCTGGCAACCACGCATGTTCAAGGGCTACCGAGTTTCCGGTGGTAACGGGAGGCAGCGGTGAAAACCAAAATGGAAAACCAGCAGCCAACACAAGCGAACATAATTAACCAGACACACCACAAACAGCCACAAGTGCACTTGCCACACACCCATGGCAACGGAGCAGTAGCAGCACCGGCCGCAGCAAACATCACCATGTGTGCGTGCTGTGGCGGCACATGTGCGTAGCTCCACTGTCGTGTCTGTGTGGCTTATAAGCTTCGAACGAATCGTCGTTGATTGTGCTGATGTTGGCATGGAAAATTAACAATTTTTCAATTAAAATCAATACGAGCCTTGGCTCGGGCTCAGTGCGCAAACCGCTGCGCTGCAAAGCAGGGTGCGACATGGGTCTCGGGCAGGGCGTAAAGGCAAAATTCATTGTTTGCCAGTTACTACTGATATATGAGGTGCTGTAACTGTTTATATAGTATGTCGCTGTATTGTCAGCGGCGTAAAACCAACACGACTCGAAGGCAGGGTTATGTAGGCTCTGGGCGCAATTTACATGCATATGTATGTATGCAATGGCAAGAGTACTTACATTTGTTTTGACACGCACAGCAATCAGCTTTTGCTCATGTATGCAAATGTAAGCGTATGTGTACATAAGTGGCTGGCTTCGATATATTTGCTTCGACGCTCTTAGTTCGTATGTGTATAGAGGAGACCTCTCTGTGTTTGCAATGATCGCACAACTACGACTGAGTTTCTAGTCTTAGCAAGTTCAGAGCTCAGCAGTGAAATATTCAGCGTCAATTAGCACCCAATCCAAATCCACTCACTACAAAAGTGATACCGAGTTGGTTTCTCTCAAAATCATGGTTTATGGAGAGATTCCTGACGGCAGTCTGGATATTTGATGTGACAAAGTCTATTTTGTACAGAGAAACACATTATAACCGGATACCCACAATCGCAGTGCTTTTGTCCGGCTTCTTTAGGCTGTTGTTTCCTTTTCATTTGGTTATGTCCCAAACCCAGGCCACAACTCTGAGGAGGGATGGTTCGCCTTCTCACTTTAGCTCGTCTTCTCATATGTTCTTTCACTGCCCAGAGGATACTTGGACCAAGATTGGTTGGTCTCAAACCCAGCCCACAACTCTGAGGAGGGATGGTTCGCCTTCTCACTTAAGCTCGTCTTCGCCTTCTCGGATGTTCTTTGGCTACCCATAGGATACTTGGTCCAGGATTGGTGGGTCCCAAACCTAGCGCACAACTCTGAGGAGTTGTTGATGGTTCGCGTTCTCACTTTAGCTCGTCTTCTTCTTAGATGTTCTTTGGCTACCCAGAGGATACTTGGTCCAAGACCGGAAGTCATGGGCTGCTTGAGCCATATGTAAAATAATTGTTTCTGGCCACTCCTAAGTGAATGACGCTCAAAGAACTTTCCTCAATTGCTTAAACTTCTACACATGACTCCATCCTCTATTTATCCACATGTGGGCGTGGCAAAAAGGTGTGTTTAAAATGTATTCTTAGAGTTGGAAGCTGCAACTAAGAATTTCTATTTCTATTGAACTAATAAATGCGAGTCAATGTCAGGCGGGAGTGAGTGAACGCTAATTATTCTATTAGTTTCCGTTGAGCCACCGCGAAGCAGACCACGGAAGCTCAAGTCAAATTATTGACCGTGATCATTTTGCGTATTGCTCTTAAAACAAGTGCCTCCACATATTACTGGAAAAATTCGATACAGTTATAGTATCTTACACATTTTATGAAATTTTGTCCGACTACCAGAGACAATTTTAACGAACTATTACCAAAATAGTGTCTATGTGCGGTCAGAAAATACGAAAATGTACTTCGGTTTAGGCAGTCGAAATATATATCTCTATTTGGTTTCGCCATCTCCTGGTGTTATGCTTTCACTGCCATTCAGCAGGCTGGAAAAAGCGTCCTCTATTACTTCAGTATGCTCTGGGCATCAGTCACTCAGACCTCACCTCTGTAGGTTCTAGAGAGTTATACAACTTTGTTCGAATAAATATCCGAGTTTTCCGAGAAATAACTGATAGTCGTTTGTGTGGTCTTAGGCATCACAGTTTCGACTTACTTCAGATTTGCTTAAATGACAGCACAGTTTCGACAGCACAGATTCACTGGAATTACAAACAAGACTTCTGATAAAGTTATGTTGAAACTCGAGTATCTAGAGTTAAGTCATAAAGTTTTTATTATTTTCGCCGATAATTGTAGAGTCGGATATCTGAGTTCAAACATCATCTTCACCGTAAAGGTAGCATACACCAAACGGCTTACAACCCACTTAGCCCTAATCAAAATTAACTCAACAAGTTAATAAGAAAATCGGAAAAAATTAAATAAACACAAAAATCTGCTGATAAAGCAGTAAAATGAAAACATTTGGGGTTTTTGTAGCTTGAAGCCACAGAAGTGCCAATTCTGTGAAACTAATTTTCTACGATGAATTTCAAATGAATGAAGAAATATAAAAATACAAAATGAAATGAAGGAAGAAAAGGCGTAGTGATTGGCAGGGAAGTGTATAACGAAAGGGTAGAGTTAAATGCCCACTTGAGGTATGTCAACGACTGTGGTGGTGGCAAAGCAGCTTGGGGATAAAGATATACCTCTATCCGTACGGATGTTTGTGGTTAAGTATAAGTGGGTAACAGATTTCAATTATTGTGTAGTCATCTTGCAACAATGCAAGCACATTTGCAACGACATACTTATGTATATACTATAATACATATAGAATATGTGTACATATATTTATATACAAGTGTAGGAATAGGAAGACAAGTAGGCAGACGAGCTGGCGAGGTAGTTTCTCATACAACATACATAAATCCATTTTGTGAGCGGTCTGCAGTAAAAAGCAGAGCAGGGTGTTGATGTGTGATTTTGCCACTTGACGCAATGCTGTCTGCTGCACAGTAAAATGACGTATGGCCGACGTGCAGTTTGAAATGATTGTCTGTCTATCTCGTCCAAATGTGCCGACGACAGATCAAACAACTATACTAGACAAGTACATACATATATCTATAAATACTATAGGTTCTCAGGCGTTCTACGTTGCAATACACTTACCGCGTGAGTTGTTTTTGCATTGCAGAGCTTTCTTTCGTCGCTTTCATGCAGCGCGTGTGGAGTTCGTTTTGCTGCCTCACTTCAAATTGGTATCAATTCGTAGAAAATTTTTAATATTTCTTTTATTTTGTATTCTTATCTTGTTGTTATTGTTCTGCATAATTGTCAAGTACCTTAATCTGTTGGCAATGATGACTTTGCTATATTTATATTCGATCATGCGTCGGCAACGTTAGCCCACAAAGCCCGCAACCAGTATCAGGCGAGCCAAACTGTGGAGGATATTTTGGCGCTGGGCGTGTGTAGCAGGCACAGTGTGGCAAATTAATGTGTTTAATCATTTTATTGGAGCTCTTGTGTGTTTAAGTTTATAAAATATCATGGTAGGGTCTTAATATCGGTGATGTAGGACAACTTACTTATATCAGATCGATCAGTATCCACAACTGGGAGCCACATACTAATTCCGAGAATAATTTAATCCCATGTAGACCAAGAAGTACTTCCCAGTTGTACTTTATTTAAGCGCTTCTTAACTGTAAGGATAATCAGAATGTTCCTAATATGTTCAAGGTGGACTGGGGACTTTATTGTATACCATTTTGGCGTTGAATGTCTCGATCCATCCAATGCTTAGATGTGGAACAGACGATGGCTGCAACCATCTCGCCAAATACATTTTAAAGTACACATGGAGTGGTTCAACCGTTAACTGATCTCATGTTTTTGTGTTCTGCAACGACTCCTGACAGAAGTTTTCTTGTAAAACATCTAAACTCGCAGATTGCAGATGTTAATTGTCATTTGGTCTTATTCAGTATCGTTAGCCTGTTGATGACCTCTCCACGTTCCTGATGGTATAGGAGCGACCAAATAATAGCTAACCTCTGCTATCTCTGGCTCCACTGCACAACATCTCATTCCACAAACGGTCTAGAATATAGAATTCCACATTAATATACCATCGGCATTTGACAATAAGTGCGGAGTTAGGTTAGGGTCCCGGATTGGTGGTGTATCTATTCGGAATGGGAAGGGTACGTAGGTACTAAGCGTGAAAGAAAAATTAAAAAATTCCACGTAGGGTTGGAAGATAACAAAATATATCACCCAACGATCAGATAGGGCAAGCATAAGTTACGGTACACCATACACAATTCATTGTCGTTCCCACGACAGTCGGGTCTACGTAACACAACCCTTTGGGCATTGGAGGGAGTAAAGGTTTCTTGAGCCTAGATGAGAGAAAGATTCTGGGTCCACTTTCAATCCAGTTCTGGTTCGTACGATTTCGCTAAGCCCCAAGTTATGTCATTGGGTCGGATTTTCAGACGGCCAAGTGTTATCAACGCTCTAACAAGCCAAGCCTTCGGGCATTGGAGGGAATAAAAGGTGTTTTGAGCCTGCAGGAGAGCGAGATGTTGGGTTCACTTCCAATCCAGTTTTAGTTCGTACGATTTTGCTAAGCTTCAAGTTATGTCGTTGGGTCATGATTGGATTGGAATATGAAAAATATGATAGATTATTCTATTAGAGTCATTTAACGAAACCTTTCTGGTTTTGGTCATAACCGGGTTACTTTAGCCAAATATAAGACATTAGTAGCTAGCAGTGTCAGACCGACTTGGACAGTCTTTCCAAATTTCGATTAACTGTACATACCTACATACCCCTGTAAATACTTATTATAGTTCTCAAACTTGTTCGGAATTGTTACTGTTAAAATTGCGTACCTCCGAGAAGAACGCTGTGGCAGTTCTTATTAAGCTTGTTGATTTTTGTAGACTGTTGTTGGTGTTACTTTCGACACTTGACGTTTCGACGTGGTTGTTTTTGTTTTTGCCGCGTCATGATGTTTTCAACAGTTCTCAAGTTCACAGCATTGTTACCCCACATCAACGCACACTCGCCGAGTCATTTTCGTGCTACGCTGTTCCCCCACGCAGCCAATGATTGCAACGCTGCAACAACAATAACTTGTACTGGAAGTAGTAATTGGTTGTTGTTGTTGTGAGGTGTTGCATTGTGTCGTGCAACAACACGAACAACCAAACGCTGCTGCATTTAAAGCAACACAAAATGGAAACGTCAATTTCAAGGGCTTTTCCTGGTAGTAATTAGTAGCTGAGGTGGGCATTTAAATACTTGCGACGCGCACTTGTCTGCTGGCTGACAGCTACAATAATAAAAACAACAGCAACATATATAGCGCACAGTAAGCGTATAGACTCATGTTACAGTCGCGTGTAAAAGTGTATTTACATGTAGAGGAATATTATTTTCCTATATGGGAGACCATCACAGAGAACAGTAGCGAAGTATCGACATTAAGGAAGTGCTAAATTGGCTTATCAGGAATGGTACGTGGTCCTTTTTAATGAGGAACCTGTCGAACCCGACCTTCAGAAATTTTGTAGAGTGGTGCTTATTTGCATTTAAAACCGGTTCTATAAAACTAATTATCATTTCAAGCTGCGAAAAACTTCTGATAGTTAACAACTGTGTGATTCAAGCACTTTCGACTAGCAATGGGATGATACCTGTAGCTCAGACCCTGAGAGTCTTGATTGAAAGTATAAATAATCTCAACACCAACATATTGGACCAATGCTACTTAGTTCTTTAAAACCTAACCCGGAGCATTTCGCGCCGACGTCTGGACATCATTACTGTCCTAGGTCTTAATTTGACTTCGAGACAAGTAACGGCAGCGGATTGAATATATTTCAACTTTCTTTGGCGGATGTAAATCTTTAGCGAAATCGGTTTCAGTCTTTCGTGTATACAAGGTTAGGATAATCTGGTAGGCCAATGAACCACGCATAGAGCAGTTTTGGTCTTTTGGGATATCCGATGAAGTTCACTTACTAGGTCCATGAGGAGTAGTCATACTTTAGAATGTCGGCGCTTGACTCGAATTTTAACAGACTCTGTGGCCTACTATCGATACCTCCTCCAGTGTATCATACCGTGGGGACCCCAGATGCTTACAGCCTAGTCTTGTCAATGCGGGACAAGTGCACAAGAGATGCTCCATTATTTCCCTGGTGTCTTGCTCTAGACATTTCCTGCAGTCTTCTCGATATGTCAGCGCCATTCTGTGAGCGTGTGTCGACAGTGACAAGTTAGTATTCCGATGATGTTCCGACAGTCTGTTCTATCGAATACCAATAGGAATTTTCTGCACATGACTTTTGCTGTTCTGCAACCAGGAAGCTCGTTCCATGGGGTTTTGATTGTTTTGCCATGCTTTTGTCCAGATCGTCGTTTAGACAAAGCTTGGGTTTCCCAATATTTATCACGTTTTCGGGTATTAGCCGTACACCATTCTTGTCAATTTCGTCCACTATTTCATTGCCATCTATGCCTTTGTGGCCTGGCCTGGCACCCAGTAGAAGTGAATTGTTTGCTTCTGACAACACTTTCCACTGCTGCTCTGCTTTCCAAGACACTTTTGGCCGATATGCGATACGATATTACTGCCTAGATTGCTGCATAGTGTTTTACGTAAATGTTGACTCTGGAATTGCCTGCAAGTGCATTAGAGACCAGCTCCGCGGCTTTCGCAATAGCAAAGACCTTACCTTGAAATGTACTGCAGTGGTCCGGCAACTTAAAAGGCTGCCTTATGCCTAACTCTGAAGAGTATAGCCCCGCACCAACTCCGTTGTTCATACTACTGTATACTACGTATCAATTTCACGTAGAAATATTGAAAACTTCGGAAGCTAGTATCATCTGTAGATCTTGTGAAAAAGGAGGAATCACCAATTTTTATTTGTCGAATACTATTTCAGACAGACTTCATGGGTGTCTCAATGTGTCGGTCTATGATTCGAAGCTGGTTTCATAAATAATATTTGGCTTGTGTTTCAAAGAAGCTGCTCATATCTGCAGAGCAAAGATCACGACTCAAAGGACATTCTAGTTAACTGAAAAGAAGTGGAAGATCGTCCGCAGAAGTTTTGCTAAAATTCTCCCTTTTGTTTAACGGAGTAAATCTCTGTGGTTTAACCAGAATAAAACAAATATAATATATACATCTTGGGATGATTCTGTCATTTTCTTCTAGTACACTTACTTTTGCGACTCACTGTAGTTACTTGCATACATAGTGTGTATATCCATGTCTACTTTCTCATTATGAGTTGCCGTTCATTGTTGTTGTTGTTGCTTTATTCGGTGTGCAATCGCTCATAATTTTTCAATTTTGATTTTCCGGGTAATTCACCGGTGCAGCTATATACCACACAACATATAGTATATATCTGCGTACACTGATTTTGGTTTGATATTTTGGTGTACTCATTGAAAGCCACCGATGGAAAAAAGTTATAATTGCATTTTAAGTATTTCTGTGGATTCTACGAACTACATAATTGTTGTTGCACTTGTTGCATTAGATAATTGTTATTGGTAATTTGAGCTGAGCGCTTATTTTCTGCTTCTTCTTTATGTCTTCCACACATTTGGTGCAGAGAGGGCGTGCAACATGTTGATAGCATAATTTGTGGGCGCACACATTCAACACTCTGCTTAACCGCGTTCAGCTCTTTTGTTGAGTGTCGCTTTATTTAAATTTTTCTTTGATTTTGACACGCTCCTTAAGCGGGCGAAGGGCGGCAGATCTATCATCACACACGCTTGAAGTGTTAATTATTTCTGAGAAGGCAGGAAATTGCAGTGGTGTTGGTGGCCTGTTGCGCGTAAAGCTCAGACGCTCGAGCTAATGTGTGACCAAGTTGTTGAACTTTTTTTAAAATATTACAAAAATGTCGACAGATAGTCTAAAGCAAATTTTTTTGGAAAGCGCGTATTTTGGATAGAGAGCGTTTTTCGGAAACTCAGTGTTCGGGAAAGATAATCTTAACAACCTCCAGTCAACTTAGAAAAGCTCATTTATTGCACAGACGAGTTTCGTTATTGACCTGTTGTACTAGAACGTCAAAAATATTCCGTGCATTACGGTTCTTGAGAAATGTTCAGCGCATTCTAGGTTCGTAATAATTCCTTCACTGTTAGAAAATATTGTCATAGCCTAAAGTCCGCTGACTTTGAAAGATTTTCGTCATAGTCTCATCATCCGTTAGCTTTAAAAGATTTCCGTCATAGTCTCAAAACTCGTTGTCTTTGAAAGATTTCTGTCATAGTCTCAAAATTCGTTGACTTTGAGAGGTTTCCTTCATAACCTCAAAGAAAAGTTTCGCTAAATAATATGTTCAACTGGACTTAGTTTTGAGTATTAAGTTGGATGACCCAATATATGATAAATCTGCCTTTCAAACTAACAAACTATACTCACTTTGAGCAGAAACCTTATTTATGTAGACATTATCTGACGTAGATGATCTTCTATCAAAGAAAAGTTCGAATAAACTAATATCATTCATAATATATTTGAGAGACAAATCTAGAGTTCTCATGGTTCCAGCATTGGCCTAGAAGTACCAGGTGAAGACTATAAAACGCATACTTTTTACACGTAAACTAAATATTCTTAACTGCGATGTTGTGCAGTTAAGGGGAAGAGACTGAAACTCATATCACGATCTTCTGCTGACTCCTACTTCGCCTTTTTTGTCTTTTTCCTGTGATTAAGGGGTTAGGGATAGTTAGAATTTTCGTTAAGTGTATTATCTTAAAAGTATTCCCTGAAAATTTCACGTTGATCCGATAATTAGTTTTTAAGTTATTCGACAAATAACAAAGAGAGCTCGGGCACTTCAAAGCGCTAGTGTGAAACTTTAATCGCGTTTTTCTCAAAACTATGTTTTTTCAACCGGTGACAAGTGTAACTCAAAAACCGTTCTGTAGATTTTAATGAAATTTCTACAGCTTTTATAATACATAATAAACTAGGGCCTGATCTAAGGATTTTTATTTTTTCGAAAATTTCGATTTTTTAAGACCAATTAACTGCTGATTTTTTCACAAAAAATTTCCTGAGGCCGCCATTTTGTTAATTAAAAAAAAAATTAAATCCTTCAGGCCCGGGATTATCTATTTATAAAACTAATTTTTTTTGTCCGATTTATTTTAGATGAATCTCCAAGGACTTATGCTTGTCACCGCAAGTACCTTTTTTTGGAACAGGGTCAACACAAACAACTATAACTTTGGAAATTAAATTTTTTTTTTGAAAATTTCGTGACTTCAAGTCAACACATTCTATAATAATGCCATATTACTACTTTTGTAAAATAACACGATTTAATAGCAAAAAAAAAAATTCTGAAAACTCTCATTTTTTCGTGCCTCTACCTACTACCTACCCCTAACCCCTTAAGAAACTAGACATTGCTTTCAATTGGAATAAGGAATATGTAGATAATCGCAAATCCAAGCTCTGAGCTGTGCTGAGTTGGAGGGAACAGTTATGGTATTTTGACTGCTTTGGAGTATTCTTTCGGTTCTTTCGAAACTGAGAAATATATTGACAGAGAAAGAATGGCTCTGCTTCTATCAAAAGCTCTCTAATGTAGCTAACTTAGTTGTTGTTGTTTTATCAGTTTCCTTTAACAATTTTGTAAAATTGGCAGTCTTTGGTTGGATGAAAATCCAAGTCCGTTTCGATTTCTTGGTGGTAATGCGTTAACTCAGACATCTGTTACGACGATTTACACAATTTTAAAGTTTTCTTCGAACTTCTTAATATGTGGCGTACACCTAACAAGGTTTTAAAAGTGTTAAACATCTTCCGACCGGATTTTTCTTTGAAATTTTTCATGATTTTTAATTTTTAGTAAATTAATTGCATTTGTAGATGGAGGTGGATACTTTCCAAGAAACATTTCGCGATATTTTTTGATGAACTGTCATTAGAAATTACTTCAGTTTTATGCTCCTGAATTCCGTGAACTTTGAGCTTTGTCTTTGGTTCAAAACAGTCGGTGTACCGAGAAAAATTTACTGTGCTACGGCTGTTCTTAACAATAATAGTCATATACATATATAGAAAGGATGTTCGGAGTCTAAAAAGTTCAATACAAGAAAAAATGTCTGAAGATCTCACAACGTAAGGTGGATTGATTCTTGTTAAGCGTATCCACCTCGAAAGAGCTCTCAGATTACTCCAATTTTTTCAAGTTCTGAATAAAGAACTGACTCTGATTCCAATGGTAACCCAGTGATCCCAGAATTCTAAATTCGTTTCATTTCTGACAATAATTTCACCACAAAAATTCTCATACCAAAAGCTGTAGTGCCAACAAGCCTTTAAATCCTTATACATGTACATATGTAAATATCCACATCTTATATATAAGTCCATACTACTACTAATTTTCTATACTCCTTTCATGGCTTAACTTCGTTTGCGGCATTGCTAGTGCAAAAATAAAAGCGACAACTGGCTCTTTCGAATTCACATTGTCAATGCGAAAATCCCCAATTATCCCCTTAGCAAACACCAACACTCACACGACAAGTGTTCAGCCGCAAAATCGTAGCGAGTAGCAAACTAACTACTAGAACTCAGTTTTGTAGCCAGATGTAGGTTCTCCTACACCTACAGACACACACCCACACACATTTATATATGTATCTACAAACAAACCGAATTGTTGTAGCTGTTGGTGTGAAATTGGCGCTGGCAGTGTAAGTAGTTAGCTGTACTTTGGCGGCACACTTCTAAGTCCAATTAGTAGCATGACTAACACTTAAGCGCAAATAACAACAACACAATTGCAAAACAATAATCAAAAGTGGTAGAAGAGGAAGAAGAAGAGTAAGCAAAGCACTAACTATTTTCGTGCGCCTCTTCGTTCGTTACGACTTTTCTTCCTGTGCAGCAGCTATGCAAATCGTGTTGTATATTTTTGTTTTTGTTTCAATGTTTTCGGCGCGTTAGTTTCGCCAATTTGTCAAATTTCCTTCACCCTGACCCTCTCAGCAGCACATTTGCATCGTGCAGCTGCACAGCGCCGACTAGTTGCCGTCTTTATTGCTTATATTTAGGCGCATATCCTAGGCATTTCCTCAATTTCCTGCCATTTATTGCAGCCATAGCTACTCAGTGCGATGTTGATGATTGTGTGTGTGTATGGGTGCGTCGCAACCCTTTCTCTTGGCTGTGTTATGCTTTGGTGAGAAATATCGTTCGAACATTGCTATAAATTCAAGTGCTGTTTCGTTAGTTTTGACGGAAAATTGGTTTAAAGTGCAATGAGTTCTGCCTTATTGTACTGATAAGATGTGCTCTCAGCTTCAGACCCGTGTCAAACACGGTCCCCGATTAACATCAAAGCATTCTTTTTTCAAGGTACACGCTTCTCCACAGATTCTTGCTATTTTAAAGCTTTGCATAAAACCCATCTGGCGGTTAGAAGAGACATAAAACTTCGTTTATACTGTTGTTCTAAAGTATGATCCATTTCGAGAATCCCTACTTTTTTTTTTTAAGAAAAAACAGAGAAACTTCAAATTTAAAGGGGAATGTTTATTATCATCGAAAGAAGATTCTTTGGCATTTATTTTTTGAAGGTTAGCTTTTTCAAATGTTGGCCGTAGGTACGTCTCAGATGGTCCATCCTTTGAGTCCAATTTTCGATGACTCGTTCGAACATTTCAACTGGTAACTGGCGAATTAAACGCGTGATATTTTGCTCCAAAGCCAGAATCAAAGTCGCATTGTCCACATGGACTTTATACTTTACCTATCTCCACAGGAAAAGTTCTAACGGTGTGATATCGCACGATCCTGGTGGTCAATCGACCGGCCCAAAACGTGAAATTATCTGCTCACCGTAGTGTTCTCTCTATAAATCCATTGATCAATGCGATGTGTGGAAAGAGGCGCCGTCTCGTTGAAAGCAAATGTAGCCGAGATCACGAGCTTCAATTTGAGGCATCAAATAGGCCTATAGAAATAATAGTGTATGGTCGTTTTATACATTTTAAAACTGAACTGAAAGAAACTGTCTTAATTAATTGATGGCAACTTTAAAAGCATCTGTGTTCTCTAGTCATAGCAGATGCAGCTCTCACCGGCACGAATTTGAGAGAGGCACATAACAGGCTCGGAAACCCGGAATTTTTTAACTTTAAAAGAATTGGTAGTCTCATTTTGGTGTATACTTTCTGCAGTGAGAAAGGTAACGCTTATCCGTCTTCCTGGTGGAGCGATAGCAAGTCCATAATATGAAAATTAAGCCTTTGGTTCCGACTCGAAGTATATAATATACGTATGTAATATAGTTGTATGGATCTTTTTCTCAAAATCACGCAAACGCACAGACTTTTGGTTGCGGCAACACACGAGTACCTAGTGTACCTCAAGTATAGTTTGTATGGTAAACCATTATTTGACATTTATCTCTCAAAAAAATCTATTATATCCGTAATGATTTTTTCCGGTCGCTGGTTGTTCTAAAATAGGATAAAAATGTGAGGAATTTTCCCCAAAGGAGTCATGGCTGAGACGTAGTGTTTATTTTAATCCTGTGCAAGACTTGCGATCCAACCGAGGCACAATATACCTAAGGTCGCGGTGCAATCCTTTTCTATCTATCTTAGACTTGCTATTGATGAAAATATTTACATTGATAGGCTTTATTCAAAAACTCAGATTTTAAAGACTCAAGAACAGATATTTGACAAAAAAAAGGCACCAATCAAATAAGTCTTCGGATCCTACCATCGTTATAGATTTAAGACAGTCAAACCTTCAAAGTACTCACAAGTTTCACTCAGGTGAGGTGCTTTAATTTGATATATTTATTTGTAAATCCATCAAAAATACGGAATGTCCATTGCTCCAAGAACCATTTCCTTTACATCAGAGTAAAGTATCCGTGTCTTTTATGACTGTCCGTTACACCTTTGTAAAGAAAAATCTAAGCAAAACTCCGCGTTTCGCTTCCAAGTTAACTAAGCATTCACTTTCAAGTTCTAACCTTCCACTGTATGACGAAATAAGCTAATGGTCGACGGCTTTTAGAAAAACCAATACTGTGATGACAGAAACCGCAATCAGACCACCAGATATAGCGATAAGTTTTAAGCTGTCAAAAAATCTCAAGATGAACGGAGGATCCACTGCTTTTGGAAAACAGAGAATTGTGATGTCAGAAAACACAGTCATACCACCGAGTCCTACCTACAGATCACCTGATAGCCTCTACCGCACAGAGGTCGCCGTTATTAAGATCAGTCTAAGCTTTTTGTTTGCTTAGTTGACACGTAGTGTCGAACGGGAGTTTTTTTTATTATAATATTTCGAGGTTATGATTACTGTCTGAACAAATGTCTCTTAATCGTTTTTAGAGTTTGTCAGAGTTATTTATTATCTCAAAGTCAATAATAATTAGAATACAAACAAATTCACATGCACTCTTTATCTTTATCTACAACAAAAACAATTAACGATTGTGGTTGATTAACAACACCAGAACTACAGATTCACCCTTCAAACGCTGAACGGCGCGCTCTACATCGGCCGAAGGGTCAACTAAGGGTGGCTCCCAGCAAGTCTCATGCGCAAGTATGTGGCTAACATTGTTGTTATTGCAAAGTAGTTTAACATAACGGTCTTTAGAGAATACTCAGAGTGAGGCGAGGGTATGCTCTCCCTGCTACCGAAAGTTACAAATGTTTATTTTTATATTTTTGGCTCCGTAAATTTGCTTGTTGAAGGCCATAAAACTAATGATTTCACTCTCTATGCACACAATCACTTTGTTGTTGTTTTTGCTGTGATGTTTTCGTTATTACTAATGTTAATACACATATTCATGTGTTGGCAAAAGGGTGTTAGCAATAATATTTATGTCAAATACACACACTTACGTAAATTTCCGAAAACTTTGTTGCGCAACTCCGCACTGTCTAGTCGTTATGTTGTTGCTGCTGTTGTTGCCTTGGTACATGTTAAACGCACGCATGACACGTGTAAACACGCGTCAACACTGTCACAATTATCCACTTCCACCAGCCTCTAACTCACCGCTACGTCCTTCCGTTATGACGGCAACCTGCTGCGCTGCCCTTGCCTAGCTGCCCGCGTGCGGGTGTATATTTAATATCTAATACGTTTTTTGTTGTACACTTCTTTGTCGATTTGTTACTAATTTGTTATTCCTCATCTTTTGTAGTTGTTTTTTTTCTATTATCCTTGTTATCCTCTTTTTGTAGCGCTTTGGTTTACTGGCTCAGCGCATTTCGTGGCTGATTTGGCTTGGCTTTGGTTGACCACCCACGGTGTGTGAACGTGATCTTAGCAGGCTTTTAGACTGATGAGCTGCAATTTGCAACTCTCATGTGTACGCACGCCGAAGAAAGTGTGTTTGAGATTTTCGCCACTTAACGTTGCACTCTTCAATAAAAAAATATTTGGTTCCCAGATTTGGATTTACAGAATATAATAGTTGGTAGAAAGTAGTCCACCGTTTACTGTAAAGATGCTACAATGTATAGATAAGGTTTCCTAGTCATTAAAGTCGAAGACACAAACCATGAGGTCAGGAGAAGTCAATCTACATTAAATTTTACTTTTCGCGTTGTCAGGTCATGTCGTCCGAAAGGATAAAAACACTCCAGCTCTGAGAGTATTCAACGCAGTGGGAAGTAGAGGAAGAAGTGGTTCTTTTTACTTTATCGCTTGTTGCCATCTGGTCATGCCAATAAAGAAGAAGATGTCAGCTTCCGTATTATTGGAATATGAATAAGAAAACCCCAAAATCTTTTTATATAATCATTTGGTTTTCTTCGAAAAAGCATTCTAAAAACGTCTATATAATGATGAGGTTACACGTTGAGCATAAGTATTTCATGAATTCAATCTACCAAGCAGAGTAGACGTCCGACTGTTTGACCATTGATTCACAGCCTGAAAAGTTATTCAAGAATATAGGTTGAGGTTAAGATCTATTAACGGATGAGCACAGATCTGCGATCTACCCAATTGGATCTGAGTAAAGGTTAGTTTATACTGGCTGGTTGTCACGCCGTATATAAACCTAGAGATCCTTAGTAATGATAGATTGAGGATCAGTTTATAGAAGTGGACGTCAGCGTTATTTACTAAGGTTAATAGAGACTTAATATCTATACCTTATACTTCACTTCTAGATCTTTGAATTGCGAAGTTCCTAGATAAACAGATCAGAGTGAATGATTGCATAATAATGAAATGACTGGTAAATGTAAGCTCTTGGGAATGGCTATGAACTTTACAAACTATGATATTTTATATGAAAAGGTCCCATCTGATCATAGTAGACAAGTTCTTTATTACTCTGATAAGCAATAAAATTCCGTCCGGCCACCTTAGAGAATACCAAAAATCCATTTTTTTTAAAGATTCGTTTTGAAGATGCAGACAAAAGTAGCTGTTTACTTTAGAGACTCTATCTATTGATAAAAAGAGCTACAATATGTAAGTTTATTAATTGGAAATGCGCGCAGTGCCTAAAGTAGGGATTTATACTGGCACTTATCTCAGATACTTTCCATGGGCTTTTCTTGCCTTTCTTCAATGTCAGTTTATTCCGAGAAGTAAATTGTGATAACTTCTTGATCCATGTGATAAAAAACTCACTTTGCAGGGTTTGTCCGGAAAGCAATAGGACTGATTTTCTTCTGTCACGACTGTACTTCGGAGCGTGTGCGCACCGACTGGATTCGGTAGAGCGCGTTCCTAGCTAACGAACGAGCGGCTGGTCAGTTGTCTCCGAACACCTGGAGAGTCAGGACAAACATTTTCGCGCGACGTGTTTCTGTGAGTGGTGCAAGCCGAAAACGCAGAGTTCGTTAAAGCAGACGTTGGATATGATCAAGCAGGCTTACCCAAATGTTGCTTTAGCAATAAGTGGTGTGTTTTTTGAAGATTCGGGAAGATATCGCTGATGAATGAGCAAATCCAAAGTGAAAACGCTGCTCATTGTCTTTTTTGACATCATCGTCCACCATGAATTTATTCCTTCTGGACAAACCGTCAACGCCAAGTTTTATGTGGAAGTCCTCAAGACACTCAAATGAAGGGACAATCGGGTCCTACAAGACATCTCAGCCGATTAGAAGTTGCACCATGACAACGCCTCACATCGCCTTTCTTGTGAACAGCTACCTAACCGACATTCTAACTCTTCCGAAGCCGCCCTACAGTCCAGATGTGGTCCCCTTGGATTTTTTTGTTTCCTTGCCTGAAAAGGCCGATGAAAGACAAGCATTTTCAGGCGACAAAGGGGATCCAAGCAGCACTCACCTCGGCTCTCAAGGCTATTCCGGAGAATGCCTTTCGTGACGCCTTCAATGCTTGGAAATCGCGCTGGCAGCGCTGCATCGACATAGAAGGTGCTTATTTTGAAAGTTTTTAAAGAATTGAAACGATTGGTTCAATCAATTTTTTTTAAATCGACTCAGTCCTATTACTTTCCGGACAAACCCTGTATGTCCAAACTTGTATCTAAAATACAAGACTAAATACTCAGAATGAGATATTCAGTTCTGAAGTCTTCCGCTTCGTTTACCGCTCCTTTTCCTTTCAACGATCTGCCGAAGTAATTCTTTGAATATAACTGATAACTTCTGATATGAGAAAACATTCTGGTATTCCAAAACATTTGTATTCTCCTGGTTTTCAGATAATTTCTGTTTTATTTATTGGCTGATTTAAGTCCAAGTTATTAGAGTTCACTAAAATTTATTTTATATTTGTGGGTATATCTTAATATTATCGTACAAATAATGAATCTTATATCTCAGTAATTAAATGCTTGAAAAGATGATAAAGTCGACCTCTTCTTACACTCGAAACCATTCGGTTACATCAGTAGCCAAATATCGGGTAATTCGAGTGAAAGCTCGCCAAAAACAATTTATCACTAAGCAGCTCTTGATCACTTAATTGGCTCAAAAATTCCCATGGTTACTAGGAAGCAAAGACAAACAATACTTCGTTTGACTTTCCACGCGATAAGTACTTCAAAAGCTCGGATTAACTCATAACAGCAATGAGTCTCACAGTGAAATGATACAAAAGTATCTTCTCACAACTTCCATTGATCTGCTCCAATTTGAAGATTCCACAAATTTCAATTGTACTCAAAATTTTCACACGATCACTGCATAAACGACAGATCAGCAGCACCTCCAACACATTTCACAACTTAATTAAAAAAGAAACACTTAAAAAAACGGTCAAAGTGTATTGACGAGGGCGCACAATTTGTTTATATTGGAAATTAAATAATTAAATTTCAAAGCAGTAAAGATTTGGTGTCTTCAACATTATTGAAAACCAGCGCACAAAAGCTTGAGTGGCCGGCAATAAGCGGTGTGAAAAAGTAGTGACAAAAACAAATTAACTTGAAGTCTCGCCGACTGGCTTTACAGAGCAACGGCACTGTTACTGCTTTATTTATTATTTTCAAGTTTTTTTGTGGATTATGAGCTATTTATTTTTGCTGCCTTTTGTGTGTAGTTTATCTTTTGAATTATTTCAAAATCCAATTCAGTTTCAGTAGATCCAAATCACTTGATCAACTGAATGTAACAGCGTTGATTTGAATGAGGCCATTTAGCGCCACTACCGACATTTTGCTGAAAATAAAAGAGTACTGAAACTGCGGTTATAATAAGCTGAGAGAACTGTTGGACCCATCCATAACTCGTTCGAGTTATGATCTGAGTAAGATTAGGTCCTCAGCTCAGCATCTAGCATTTTTATCACTCTAGAGCTAAGGTTTCCACCAATAAGAACGTGGTTTTGAGATTATATAGAGGCGGTTCTATCGAAATATCGAATATAGTAAAATTTTGCTTCGCTCTTTTACAAAAACACAGAAAAAGCCCATAATATTCTTCAGTTAGCCCTTTTGGATGGTAAATGCTACATATTCCGTTTAATCGCACTAGGATTTTGAAATAAGTTCAAGAATTAAGCTGAACGATGCGGAATGATGTAATCGAGCAGTTCGAGCTTCATAAACTGCCTATTAGTTACCTATGCGAGAAAATCTCGAACTCATTTCAAAACCGTTTCGGGATGTGTCCACCACTGCGTAACAGTAGGGGCGTAAACATAGTATACTCAAAATTGACGCAGCCCCACATTGCGAATCTCAGAGTTCTTTGCAAGCAAAGGAGAAACCACTGTGTTCTCTATATATTTCTATAAGAAATCAGTTCAAATCAGTTTTCCTACATCTAGAGGATAGTGTTTTGCACTATGTCCTTAGGTACTAAGTCCTCGTCCTCTATACATACAAGTATTAATGGACTGTATTAGAAATGGTGTTGCTCTCGGCCCAATATCGGTGCTTTCATTCGTTTTTCAACTCGTTCATTCCTAACTATATCCTCGTCATTTATTTATATTAGATGACAGCTTTTAAAATTATTTCGATCCAACGTGGTACAGGTTAAGTGGAAAGACAGAAAGATGGAGATGAAGAGATTTTCCTTAGTATTTCTTCTCTGAACTACAAATTCTGTTGTAGTTTTTGATTGAGCTTGTAGAGTATGTGAAGAAATAAATTTTTTATCCAAAAAGTTAACTTTTAATTAGAGATGTTTATTCCAATTTTTGTTTTGGATTCCAAAAAGCTAGAGTTTAAGTTATTTTAAATGATATTTCGGTTATTTTAGATTTCTATCTTTAATAATTGCTTTGCCCGACTTTTCAATGAAAATGAGATCGAAATCGTCACCTGTCCCCATTTGAGTAATAATCTCAATATTTCAATTTTGTTGAACCGTTTTATATATAAATTTGACCTTGGTGTGAATACTGTTATTAATTGCAGACAAAAGTAGGTGTAATCAAATTTTCGTAAGTCATCTAACAACCACCACTTTTTCATATAATTTGAGATATTATTTGCGATGAGTAGCTTAAATTACAGCGCAAACGAGCTGCCCAACTACGTGAGTTTATTAATAATAGTGTTCAGTAAATTAACTTTATGTGTTACATTTCGGTGTTTTATAGCAATTTTAGTAGGTATGTACTTGTATGTAGGTGCACAGTTTGTAGCAAAATATATGCTCGGTTGAACTTCAGGCAGTCGGAGAACGCCAAACTCAGCTACCAGCTAGTTGAGAGTTTTTCATGCCATAAATGCGAGCTCAGTTGGAAATGAGGCAGTCCGCAGCTACGAATTGAGTTAGTATGTTTAAACTGTCCGTTATTTTTCCCAAAAAAAGCACATTGATAAATTTAATTCTAGGTTGAGATCATATGGGTGTTCCCTAAAAAAACCTAGACCTGTTTTTAACTTCCTTCCACTTCTTTCTAAGTTCGATTGTTCCATCATTCTCATGGTCCTTTTTGATTTATTGATTTTGCAACTAAAGCACTATTTTATTCAAACCAGAGAGGTCGGTTTTGCTAATATAAACCTGAAGTCTTTTCCAGTATTAAATTCCATACCTAGTGGGTTTTCGGAGTGAAAGTGTGACAGTTAAAGTTTTTGTTGCCTTTTGTCTTCAACGAGAATTTTCTTTATGCGATACAAAAAACTTGACACATTTTTTTTAAATTCTCTGAAAGCACTTCTCTCATGTCGTCCGAAAAAGTCACAAGCCAACCGGCACATTTTCATAACAAAGTTTACATATCGGTTAGTAACTTCACACTCAAGTCCAGCCTTTCACAGCTCACATGAAGAGCTATCCTCTAAGCTTAGTTGCTCCGTGTGAAAAACTGTCGGCTGTTTTTCCTCCACCTACTTTCGCAACAGATCTAGCTTATTTTTGCAGTAACTTTCTTTCATTTTAAAGACTGACTCGCTCGCTGTATGAGTGATCTCCAACTGCTGCAATCATTGTTTGCTAGTTCTCCTATTTTTCTTGAGTTCTATAAACGTCCAAGCGAATCCAATCTATTTTGATATAAGAAACGCACTTCCACTTTCGTTGGACCGACCACAGTTCTCTTTCTACTGTATTTTCTCGAGATCGAGAAGTTAAAAGCTGTTTTCTGTAGAGTGTAGGTTTCTTTCTTTCTCAGCTGCCTCCAGCTGTTTTCATAGTCATAGTTTCGGACTGAAGAATCATCCAAGGCTGAGGCATCTTTTGACATATTTTATTGATCTCGATGATACAATTGATTCGTATCGGATCACAGCTGATTCAAGTTTCTTTTAGTCCTTTTTAAGGCAAAAAATATGGTAAAAAGTCGCTTACTTACTAAGTCTCCTTGTACACCATTCCATACATAGTTCAGTTTTAGTTTAGTTTAGGTTTCTTCTTCGTAAAAAATTTGAGAAAATGTTAAAATTTATTTCGAAATGAAAGTCCTGAACGTTAAATTTATTTGTTGGCTTGTTTTTAAATGCGAGTCTGAGGATAAGTTTAAGTATCTTGAGTTGATCAAAATAGTAGAACGCTGATTACCTATTGCTTCCAGCTGCAGCCAAGCAGAGATCTAATTGTTGGGTTATACTTGTATTGAACATAAATTGTCTGCCAGCGGATTTCATGCTCTTCTTAATGTGCAGTATAGCCTCCTTCCATTTTATAAGTTGTTTCGAAGACTGCAAATCTTTATTTTTTGCCTGGAATGGATATAGAATTGCAGCCAAGGCAGGGTCACGAAAACTTCCGCGGATTAATCAGATACCAGGACTTTACGAATGCATGCTTTATTAAAAATTTGATTTGTGGTGCCTTTGAAATATTTGAATGGAAGCGGGCACTTTATTTTATTATTTTCTTTAATTGTCACAAAATTCTTCTAGCGGTGGTAACTCTCTATGGGCGTAGATAGAATTCTGCAGACTCATCAAATTACTGGTTTGGTTGGTCTGACTGAAAAAAACCGAAAAGTCATACCAATTATTATGTGGTCTGTGTTTCACACTTATATTCGCTTCTAAAAATACATATGGACAGTGTTAACCTGTCCTTATGCATAATTTGTGTCATAAGCGGCCACTTTAATAAATAGTTTTTGTTGCCTTTCTTGTTGTTTTTTTGTTTAAGTATAAAAACTAGCTCATTCTTATCCCCATTTCCTTGGAAAAAGGGTATCCTTGGAACTACACACTAAAAAACAACATAAATCTATCAGTGCTGTCAAAATGTGAAAGCGCAAGCAATTTGAAAACAGCCTAAAAGCATGCCACACGAAAAATCATAACATGCACATATACATACACACATAGCGCTACCAAAGTGAGCGCATAATGGATTTTTGTTAGCAAAACAAGTTTAACTAATTTTACACGCTCATTGTTTGCATTAGCAAATAAAGAGTGGAATGAGCGTGCTCGTGAGTGCCTGAGTTGAGTGGCAGCGCCGTGAAAGAGTTGCTCGCGCAGTAATCTGCAGTGTTGACTTTGGCTCAACACGGCATTAATAAATGATTTAAGGCGCTAAGTGACAGTAATTGGTAAATTAAATTTGAGTGATGAGCGGAGCTGCAGCGCGCGGTGTTTAGAGGGGTATGTTCGCTGCTGTTAACTGTGCAAAGTTGATGATAAATGAAGTCTTACGAAAATGAAGACTTTTGGCAGGCAAATAACTCGTTAAACGAGTTTGTTTATGAGTATGCGAGGGTTTAAAGACTTTTTAAGTGATTTTATGGTTTTAAATTTTAAATTCTTTTTATTAAGATATATGTACATTTTGAGTATACTTAAAATTCCAAACCTTTTTTCTGAAATTGGATATTTTCAATATTTTTTTGATAAAAAAGTATTTTAAATATAAAATGACGGGGTTTTAGTTTTTTTGAAAAATGTTAGAAAACTCTTGATTTTTTTTCTTTCTTCACTCATTTTAACTTTAAAATCGTTTTCTAATTATTTATTAATTAAAACTATAAATCCTTACATAGAAGTAGTTAAAAATGAAATATTCGAAGTATTTCCCATCCCTAGTCACAACTTTTTTCTCATCTTTCTTAGATTAGGTTAGATAAGTAAATGAGGATTGCACTGCGACCTAAGGTCTATTGTGTGCCCTCTCCTAAGTCACAACGACTCACCTAGCCTAGCAAATTAAAAAATTCCAATATACTGCTTGGTGCTATTGAGACAATGTGATCTCAAACAGAAAACATGTATCCAATGGCATTTAACCTGCGCCTACAGACTGCTGTGTAGTCAATCAACAGGTGTTCTGGAGTTTCAGACTCCAAGTCGCAGAACCGACAATTCGTACAAGAAGCTAGGTACATGTTATTTAAGTGCTTCTAGCGCTTGCAATGGCCAGTGTAGAAGGCGACAAGTAGCCCGAATTTTTCTCTTAAGAGGTTGATTAAATATTTAAATAATTAAGGTTGTAACCACCCATTAGCAACTTGGCATGGCGCATGCCTAGGAGTTATTGCCAATACTTTTCCCTACCCACTGCTTCCTTATCATCCTTGCGAAGCAGATCTTTTATGGTACACAATGAAAGGTTCCGGTCTTACCATGTGGGTGGATCCTGCGGAGCGGGCAAGCTCATCAGCCAGTTCATTCCCGGCTGTACCATTGGGTGACCTGGCACCCAAATAAGATGCACTTCGTTGCGATTTGATAGACTGTTCAATCTTTCTGGTAAAGTTCGAATACAATTATTAACTATAAACCAGTTCAACTTGTGATACTATCTCAGAATAAAGCCATTTTCGATATCGTTTTGTGAGTGGAACTGCTTCTGAGCCACACTATGTGCAATCGAAAGGAACAAATAAAAACCGGACGATTTTTAACGGATTTGGAAACATTAGGCCGAGCGTTGTCATGCAGCAGAACTACTTTTTCGTGCGTCTACTGGTATCGAAACTGTTTTTTGCGCAATGCTCGGCTCAATCACATCAATTTAAGTGGATACCGTTCCCAATTGATGGATTCGTTTGGCTTCAGCAGCTCATTATAAATAGCGCCCGCCTGGTCCCAACAAATGCACAGCATAACTTTAGCAGCGTGAATATTCGGCCGAGGCGACGACGTTGAAGCATGAAGAGCTTACGCGGTAACAGCTGAGTTGACCACATCGCACCAGTCATTCCTTCTTTTCGCTGTTTGGCCCCAATTGAGATTCCAAATGAAGCCAGGACCTTCTTCAGCTGGTCTCTTTAACGGAGTGGAGGTCTTCCTCTTCTTCTGCTTCTCCCGGCGGGTACTGTGTCGAATGCTCTCAGCGCTGAAGTGTGTTCATCCATTCGGACGACAGGACCTAGCCAGCGTAGCCGCTGTCTCCTAATTCGCTGAACTATGTCAATGTCGTCGTATATCTCGTACAGCTCATCGTTCCATCGACTGCGGTATTTGTTTTTGGTATTGCGAAAAGAACCATAAGCCTTCCACAGAACTTTTATCTCGAAAACTCGTAAACTCATCAGAAGTTGTCATCGTCCACCATATAGCAGGCTGGGGTAATGAGTGACTTCCAGAGTTTGGTCTTTGTTCGTCTAGAGAGGACTTTACTTCTCAATTGCCTACTCAGTCCAAAGTAGCACCTGTTGGCAAGAGTTATTCTGCTGTGGATTTCGAGGTTTACGTTATTGTTATTGTTGATACTGGTTCCAAGATAGACGAAATTCGCCAGTGCGTCGACTCTTTGTTTGATGACAGCAGAATTTTCATCTTGCCCTCGTTCTCTACCAGAGCCATACGCTTCGCTTCTTTGTCCAACCTGCAGAAAGCAGAACTAATGGCCAATGATATCAACGTTATTGGCGTACGTCAGCAGTTGTACACTCTTAAAGAAGCTTAAATAGCCTTTCAAATGCCTAGGTTAAGTTTATCACGTTTTGGATATATCAAAATCGATCGCCATTAAATGTTGGAGACATCTATTGACAAACAGCGTGAATTTAGTTGCCCACCTAATATTTGGGTATTATTTCAAAAGAAACATAGATTTTTATTTCTTTTGTTATCGCTATTTTTTCAACTATAATTATTTTAAATGTTTTTTTTTTTAAATAGTAATAAATTTATTGAAAATGTGAATTTAAATTTTTTTGCAATTTTTTTAAATTTTTTTTTTCTATATTTAATTAATTAACACTCACTTATTTTAACAAAAGAGCCACTCATTGTCTCCATAAATTTTAATTTAACGCTCTCGTGCATTAAGCTGCACATTTGAAAATCACATCTTTATAAAGTGCTAAAAAACGAAGAAGTCAGCTTACTTCGTGAAAATTCGCAATCACGTCCCAGCGGATTTGAATTGCTAACAAAAAACCCAAATTTGCTGATTAGTATAAAACACTTATCAATTTAGCAACACAACAGTCACACTGCCGCTCTGCCGCTCGCGTATCACTAATACAACAAAGCACTTCTAACACCTCCAATCACCCCGCTAACGCAATCAACGCTCCTAATCAACTCATAGAAAATGGCAGATTTTCCAGGTTTTTTATTTTGCTAAGTAGTTTTTTTTTATTTTTGTTGTTGCAAGCACTTGAAAGAGCTGCTTGAAAAAAATCACTCCCCGGAGACCTTTTGTAAACACCGTTAGACAATCACTTAGACCGAACCGAACGTCGTTGTGGGCGGACAGCCGCCACAGCAGACAGACAAACGCACGAAGCGTTGCGTAAACACTTGTAACGATTTTGAGAAAATTAATTTCGCAGATTAGGCTGACACATTTTAAACAGCAACAAAAATAGGCAGTCAGGTGGGGGAGTGCGTAAAGAGAAGCTGCGCTTTGCAAGCGATTAGCAGTCTGTATTGTGGAGAATCACATGAGACATGGGTTTGAGGTTAGTTCCTTTTTTTGTTCGAAATGTCAACTGAAAATGTATGTCCTTCGTCACGCCCACCAAAGTATAATGTAAGAACAGCGTCGCTCTAGTTGGCCCACTCCCCAACTCTAAGTGGTGTTTTTGTAACTTTTACTTTTGTAACAGAAATTAATTTTCCTTTTTGGTTGCGCCCCATTGTCTTTTGATTTGCTTAACGGGCATTTCAACCCCTAATCAAGTGCGTAAATACCTAGGCAAATCAAATATTTGCTTTCATTTGGTTTTCTGTCTGTTCGGTGAGGTAGTCATCAACCGATTGAGTACTCATTTGTTAGATAAATTTATATTTTTATCATGAAGTGCCTTGCCCTCCTTCCAAAGGAATGTATAGTATGTTCTACGGTTTAGTTTGAGTGCGTGGCTAAAATCAGTATGTCCCATCATTGTCATCATTCTACTGTATACCCTTATCTCTTCGAAACCCAAATGTATATCACTATGTCGAGCCTCGATCTTTCTAAAGAGCTCTAGCACTTTTTCATGATCCTACACGGATGAATTTATAAATCTAGTTTCTCATTTCACGAGATTATATTTTATTTGATTTGAAGCTTAGTCTGTTTTCAACTTGTTCTTTACTTTTGGATCTTCGAAATTGTTTTCCTTATTAGAAAATTAGTTCATTAGGATTTCTTAATCGAGATTAATACTAAGAGAAATAATTCTCAAAAGAGCTAAGAACTTCGACCAAAAAAAATGTGTGCTGAAGTTGCTCTCAAAATAAGTCTATGTACCTTTTTAGTTCCATAAGAATACGCGACCTTGAGTAAGTTAACAGATAGGTACATTAAGCTCTTCCACGTGAAAGCTTTTCGAAGCTAACGGGATTTTCTTTAGAACCTCTGAACGAATTTATTACAAGCTCTTTTTTTTTAGAGGGAGTTAATAGATAGGTACCTCAAGCTCTCTGTCGCGAAAGCTCTACTTGTCGAAACTAACATGATTTTTCTGTACAGCGTCTAAACGAACTTTTTACAAACTCTTTTTAAGCCTCGTAGCTTTGTTTATTATTACTTTTTAAAAGTAGCAGAGTTTGAATTCGAAATGACTTTTGATGACTCAGGAGAAATAGTAATTTGATCTTGGATTGGAAATCTTCAGACTTTAGATAATAGATTTTGGATCCAGCTTGGATAGCTCTCGTAGCTTTGTTTATTATTGCTTTCCGCAAACTGTATCTTACAAATTTTTTTTAAGTCCAGCATGTCCTTTAATTTCTAGTCGTGGCCATATACCATTTACTACTTTCTAAGTAGATGCATATCCTACCTTCATACGTTTGAGAGAGGTCCTCTTACCTCTTGTGCTCAATTTGAGATGTCGATGACAAGGAATTTGCATACTATATAATATAACAACGACTTCCACATCTCAAGAACCTCACTAGGATTTTTTGCGGTATCGGGTTTTGGACCCATCAGCCTTAAAGATGGAATTTCTGTTCATTCGTTGAATACTACTGTTCTCAAGCAGATGGTTTTACAAATCTTTCTATCTCAAAAACATCAATAATTACTTCGTAAGCTTTGCCAATAATACACCTAACTTCTTAAAAATCGACCTCTATTTCGTTGAACCGACCATTGAGTGCTCTTAACATGATTTCGCTGGTTCGGGACATAAACATTATATCTGTAGAAGTTTTCTTCGAGTATTTTCATTACCTTCCAGTCTTGCGTCAGATCAATTTGTGCACACTCTCCAATTCACCTCACTCGGCCCACCACCTGCTGTGCCAAGCTGATTAACAAATTTTCCAGCCGACGCAAAATTGTGGCCGCTGTAACTGACCGTCAAGCAATAGCAGCGAGGCAGCAGCTTTTTTTGGGCATACAACAAAAACTACACACCTCTCACAACAACCTGCCACAAAAGCTTTTCAACTGCTGCGATTAATAAGCAAACAAAAAGGTGCAAAACAACTTTTGTATGCCTAAAATTATGCCACGCAAATTGCATACACGCCCAGCTGGCGCATGCCTCGACTGTGTGCCCCCACAGTGGCACTGACAAGTCAGCGCGTGTGACATTGATTGAAAAATGAGTGAATGTCGCCAACTTGATGTAAGCATATGTGTGTCGGTGTGTGGGAGTTTGGGCTTCGCTGAGGGCGTGCTTTGCTGTGTGAGAAGAGGAGGGGTTTTTATACCCTGAACAGGGTAGCTGAAGCTTGTAACATCTAGAAGGAAATGTCGTAACCAAATAACATAACATCAGGAAGAGAACGAGCACGTGTTCCCCTGTCTTCATGCACTCGGGCGTTGGATCTATGGGTCTCGCGCGAGCTCAGTTAGAGTTGGTCAGCAACCATCACTTGTGTGGTTACGGAAGCCTTCTGGCCCAAAGTGGAATGTTAAAGACTCATGGAACTATTAGCAAGGTTCACGTGACCGTATAAAGTATGCGGGACAAGCTGAGTCGTTTTAGCCATATCCGTTCGTCCGTCCATCTGTATTTATATATGAACGAATCCCTTGTGGATCTGAAAGCTCTAACACGTCATATTCTCTCCATTTTTATTTATACATAGTTGCTATAAAAATGCAGGTATGAAGGGTATATGGCTTCATTGCTGCCGTATTTAACGTTTTTCTTGTTCTTGTCGTTAGAAAAAGTCCTTCGAAGACTGCTGCATGCAGCACATACCATACAACTTTTTCGACTGTTTGCCGCTCTGCTTCCTCTTCATTTGTTTGGTAGTTGTTCACTTGCGCGTTTTCGCAGTTGTTTTTGTAATTCTTTCTTTTAGTTTCTTCTGAATACCTTTTTGTATCTGACGGTCTCTCACACTTTTATTTTCGCTGCCACAAAATTCGCGTGCGTTTTTTCAACTCTACAAAAATGCCACCAGTAACGAGAAGTTCTCTTTTTTTGTACGAACTCGCATTCGCTCGAACTCGTTGCTGCATTTGACACTTAAATTGGTTTGCGCGTGAGTGAGCGCATGGAACAAGAACTATAAATATGTATGTGCTCATATCTACCTGTATGTTTGTATAGTGTGTATGCAAATTGAAATAATGGGTGGTAAAAAAACTCATTTGCAAATATTTTCCTCCTTGTTAAGCCTTCGTATTCATTTAGCAGACCCAATTAAAGTTTCAACCAACCATTGACACTTCATTCCGATTCGGCATAAGAGTTGAATTTGAAGTACTTCTAAAAATTCTTTGGTTCAATTACTTAAACCGATCCCATGATGACTCTTACATACATAGTCTTATAATGGTTTATCCATCATTCACGTTGAGAAAGCCAGGATTATATAAATAGCTCACCGCTCTCTAAATAGCTGTAATAAATATTTTATCCAAAAAATAAATCTGTATGTCAGTTGTTAGATCTCCATCACTATTCTTCCAGAAATTCGCCCCGATTTTATAATCTGCAATGTAGCGATCACAACAGCTTGCTGTTGTCTTCTTTCAGGAACTATTATCTACATATACACAGTCCATGAATTAAGAACCTCAGTATCTGAATCTTCTATAAACGCAGTGTTGAAACATTTTGGAATGGCAACTGCCGGAGCTCCATAAACAATTCTTACAGAAATTCGTACGGGTATCAAAATATAAGATTTAATGACATCAACAGCTCACTGTTGTCTTTTTAGGATTTTTTTTTGGGAACTGGAATTTATTTATATTCCATAAATTAAGTCATCTAAAACCTCTCTATCCTCCGTATTTAAACTTTCTTGGGAACTGTTACCAGGTGTTCTTTTGAATAAGTATGTCTAGCCTTCAAATCATCCTTGAATAAATGGTGGAATATTTTTTCAAGTCTTCCAGGTATTTCAGCGTATTGATATATGTACATATTTCGGTCTCTCTTGTCATCTCTGGCAGAACGTATACAAAAGCTTCATCCTATTAATATTAAGACAAATTTGTGAGACTGAATATATTTTAGGACTACTAAATATCATAAATATGTTCCTTGAAACAAGTTCTAATACCGTTAGTTACGTGTGAAAAAAATCCAGGATGGCTGTTCCAAATTATTCTGTTACCCTTAAGCCATTGCTTAACTCTCTCTTCCATAGCCACTCCGTCGAAATGTTCCGTGTTCAGAGTTCAATTCAACTCCGTCATGGAGATAATTTAACAGAATATGCACAGTATACCCTATATGCGTCCGTAAGCTTTCACATGTTCTCCCCAGCTTGCAGACAATTTGCATCCTGCCGTGACCGTAATTGAAAAATTATAGAGTTTGTTTATCTGGCATGCTGTCGTCACTCCATCCCACTTGCTGTAGTACAGTGATGTTGGTATGTAGGCGACAGGTAAAGGTTGTCGTGTGGACAGGCTATTATCAATTTATTAACAATTATCGAACTTTTGTGTATTGTAATCAACATGTGATTGTATTACAAATACGAAAAGATTATAAGTGTTTGAGTGTTTGCAGCAAACTGGAGACTCCAAGGGTCTCTTTGACTCTTTGTGTTGCAAAGTGGTACAATTATTTGACATAGCAATATACTTACTTATACTTATTGGAGGTTAGCTTAAAAACTATTTTACTTCGCTTCTTGAGAACACGATTGTATTTACTTTTAAGTTTATATAATTTTTTTTTCTTACCAATCTAAATAGACTTAGATCACCAAACTGATGGCCCTTGGCCGGATAAACTCCAGGTCCATTTGAGTACCAAAAAAAACTGTTGTGAGAGTTGAAAATTGTTACGAAAATAGTTTTTTTTACATACCGTTCCAAAAAGGATTAAATCGCCGAAATGACAGTCCCTAGCCTGATAAAATCCGCGTCAATTCCGATACCGTAGAACCGCTTATCGTCACAATCGATCTATAAAAACAAGAAAAAACGTTCACAAACAGAAAAGGGTTGTTCAGGCGTGCTATAGTGATCCGATTTGAACAATTTTTTTGAAGAAATCATTATTCCCATGCCAAATTTCGTGGAAAGATCTCGTTAAAAATTTTATATGCCAGCACTATATTCCGAAGGGTCAGTTTGTATGGCAGCTATGTGCTATAGTGGTCCGGTATCGGCCGTTCCGACAAATGAGCAGCTTCTTGGTGAGAAAAAATTTTAGATGATTGGTGCAAGATTTTAGAACAATATCTCAAAAACTGAAGGATCGGATCGTATATATACTGACAGACAGTCAGCCCAACGCACATGACTAAGTCGTTTCGGCTTATTTTGCTGATCAATTCTATATTTTTAGAGTCTCCGACGTTTCCTTCGTTTCTCCGACGTTGACTTCGCTCTTTAAAACTTTGTCTTCCAAGGAAGCAAGGCCTTAAGCTATTATCCAATAAGACTAAGGCTAATTAAAGGGTTTGATTGTTGAGCCTCCGAAGGTGGAACGGTCTTTCTAGACTAAACGCTTTATTTTGGGTTCATGTAATGCCGGCGTCTTCAAGCGTCAGTAGGCTCTGCTGAATTCTAGTTGTTTATCTTATTGCGTTTGAGCTTTCAAGACTCTTAAAACATGCTACTTATTTTTTTTTTCTTTTTTTTGGGGTAATTAATTGGTGATATTATTCGGGGTTATAGTTCTAAAGTCAGCGACTTGAAAGGAGAAATATTTAAGTCGCTTGTAGCATATTTTTACATATGTATCTACTTTGTTTAGCTGCGTGTCATATTGGAAGGATTTTCCATCTTTAAACCATTCAATATTTTTTAATCTTGATATAATCCTGCGGGCGAGTTGAGATCCCTCATTGTTAAAGCTACTCTGGCGTTGCCTTCTTATAAAAAAATACCATTAAAAGAGAGTGGGGGAGAATGCAAAAGAGCACTTCCTAGTTTGAGAACATTTTGAAAGAACTTCAACATAGTTTCCCACTCAGTGATTCGTCTTCTTATAAAAGCCTTAAGTGCACGAACCAAATTTAAAAGTCATGTCTCTGTAGACTCCTAGAATCCTCCAGGAAAATATGCTTAACTCTTTTCACTTAAAAATTTGACTGCTTACGTGCCAACCAGCTTTCATTGAAATTTTTATATACCACACACATATGTACTTATAGAAAATGTGTCGCAAGCATTCTCGCGCGTAAGTACACATGCAAATACTTAAGCGAATTATTGCGTTGATTGCCCCTAAAATAATGAGCTAAGAAATATGGCGTCATGCGGATGGAGCTTTCATTGCAAACAACAATGTAAAATGCAGAAGGGTAAAGGTTGCCAGATGTATGTAAATAATGAAGTAAGTTTGTTCAAAATGTATCTCTGATGACAGAACCCTAGTCCATGCAGAATTCAAGTGGTTCAAAGTCTCCAAATAGCGAGAAACCGATCAAAAACCGTAGAATTTCACACGGAATAAGGAACCATAACCTGTATGACAGTTTACTTCCAACCTAATCGGATTTCATTGAATTGCTCTAAGTGGTACTCGGAATAATGCGGATGGTATGTCCAGAAACTGACAGAACCGAGTGTTAGCTGTTCAAAGTTTAGTGCGGAACTGAAGAGAATGCGCTCTCATCCGTACCTCTGGGAATAAAACTCTATCACTCGTCATCTTGAACCTCAAATCCTTTCAAGCTCGTTAGAAGATATTGATATCTATGTCCCCAGCTTTGAAAGCTTCAGAGCCGTAATTTTGCAGAACTTGAGCTTACTCTTATAGTCTCTCTGCTTATTTCTTTTTAATTTCAAGTTTTAGATATAATCTTTTTGATTTCTCAGTCTGGTAACTCTATTAAAGTGAATAAATTCTTATCTTATTAAATATTTTCTGTATCCGTAATTGACTAATTCGCATAGCTAGTCATATCTGTCGTAAATTAAGCGTTTGTTATGAGCGCGCAACAAAAGTGCGAACCAGCGCCGTTTTTCATATCACATTTTATACACTAGAAATATAGGTTCGTGAGCGCGTGAGTCCTACGTTAAGTCTTCGCCTTTGTCATTGTAATTCTCCTCGTGACATGCAAAAATGCAAGGAATTTTCATTCGAGCAGGTCTTCGTTGCTAAAAGCAGCTGGTGTAGGAATGCAATTGGCGGCACAATTGGCACTTTACGCTCACCAATTCATTACTATGTTGTAAAGCTTAAGTTCATTGTTTGATGGCTGGCGTGGGGTTGGATGAGTAGCGAATTCCTTAGTTTAATGAGATTATTAGTTCGTGACTATCACGCCAGGGAAGTGTGTGAGTGCGTTTCACAAAAGAATTGATCCTATATGTAAAGATCTCATATGCATGAGACTCCATGAAATAGGTTAAAAGAAAGCCAAGCAAATTAAATGTCGATAAGTTTAGTTTTCTTGTAAGTTTGCGGTTGCCGGTTACTAAGTTTTTAAGTGGCCGCAAGTCTCAAAATTGTAAAAGTGGTTGTAAGTCTAGGTAATGAAAAATCATATCACTATTCCTTCTGATCTAAACGAAGTAGAAGTTGTTTCTCCTTAAAAAGTTAGTAACCGGCTGGAAAATAATATCTAGAGTTCCGCATCTACTATTCTTCACAAAATTGTCACAAATGCAGTAGAATCGTTGATTATCCATAATAAAATCTTCTGTTCGTCTGAAGTTGGCATGTGTTCTTGAAAGTCTCCGGCATTTGAGTTCCCGGCGTCTTCAAATATTGAAGATACAGGCGTCGAGCTCCCCTTATTGCGGTTCCGCTTTAGATCCAAAGCTATTCCTGAAGTCTTTATGTTTCAGATTCGTGAAAGGAAGTTCGATAACTACAGACTAAAGTTTTTGGTTTGTCTTTCGAGTAGAGAACACAAAGAACTCAGGTTGTTATAGGATAGCTAGAGCTCATCAAGCACTTTAATCTCGTCTAATCCAAGTCTTATGAACTTGCTTGATTGGATTGCGAAGTGAGAAATTAGTGTGCCACGTGCCGTCGTCAGTCTGTCGTACCCTGCGTACAGCGCCAAAATAGTCTGCGTCATCAACGCCATTAAACCACTAAACAACAGCTTAGCTGCTGGTGTGTAAGTGATGTGAACCTCCTCCGCCACCACTTGGCTGCACTTGCGGCCGGATAATCTTTAAACAGCGTGTGAATATAAATGAAAAACTTGCCCACAATGGGTTACTGCTCTATGCCACTTGCCAGCTCAACGCTTCGTTGCACTGCGTACACGCGCACTCTTCGATTTTCTCGCTCCTTGGGGACACTCGCGTACTTTTGACGTTAAATATTTTAAGATTTATATCACATATAATTTAGCAAGCCATATTTTTGTGCTTTAGGTCACGTGTTTATGGTCAAATTATTTAATCATTTATTTATTTTCCGTTATTCATAATGTAAACATACTTCGCAGTTGAGTTACTTACATATGTGAGCGCTGAAATAATGAAAAATCAGCGGGTTTAATGGTGTGTGACTTTTTGACGTCGCTTAGAAGTGTGGCTCTAAAATTACAAGGTGGATTTATATGAAGGGATGGTATATTTATATATATAGCTCAAAGTTTTGGCCTTAGCTGTCGAAAAATATAACCTTTAGAACCTTTTTGAGTCTACCGGGTTTCAGATTTTCAAAATATCCAGTCCATTTTTTTAGTTGGGACAGAAAAAATTCCGCATATGTTTAGTTGGTTCTTGGCTAGATATGAATTCGGATCCGTTCTGGCTACGTAGACCGGACTTTCAGATTCACTGGGATTGGGTTGATTTTTGACTATGCTTCGAAGCACTTAAGACTTCTCATTATTATTTGAATGCATAGTGCTCTGTCCTCTAAAGGATGGAGTAGTGAATTGCATAGTTATTCGATATTTAGATCCTTAAGTTAGTGGAAATTGCAAGCAAAGCAACGAGGAATGTTTGACTATTTTTATTTCTTACAAGTGTGGTTCAAAAAGTTAAATTCTATTTCTCTTTCACACCACCCAAAGTAATTTTTGACTCACTCTATATATTATATTAATCCAGGGCTCGAGGCTCGAGGTATCTATGAATCAATCATTGCTTTAAGCAGAACTTGAAGCGCAGGTTTGAAGAGTTTTGGTAGTTTAGGTTGACTTCGGCGACACTTGAGCGGACCAACTCGTCGCTGTTTTTTCTTAACTTTTTTTTTTTTATAAAAGAGCGCCTTACCTCGATGATCCGCTGTTCGATGCATACTGTAGTATGAGTTTGGCGAGCTCACAAGTGAAAACGCATAGCCGAGATACATGCTGTGTTTAATGTCTGTGCTTCATGTCTTTTACTGCTTGCTTTATTCAATCTTATCATTACTACGATAGATTTGCCGTTGCCTTAGAAGTTTTAGTAAAATCGAACACCTTTGAAACCCATTCACCAAAGGGATACAAATTTAAGCCCATAATCTACGAGTATTACAGTGCTGAGTTCAAATCGTGAGCCTCAGCCTTACATCAATTTGGGCCATTTTATCATTTGATTATCAGTATCAGTTTTTATCCTGTGGCAATGTCTAATCTTCGTTTAGTTTCTTTGCTTTTGTGGTTGGAACTCAGTGCTTAGGTCTTGTTAAGTATTCAAACACCAAAGTTTTCTGAAAAATATGACATCTGAGAATCAATATGAATCCAGTGGTTATTTCAAAGGCAATACTGTTCCGGTTCCAGTGTCTTCATACATGTTTCTAGAGAATACTGTTCGTCTCAGTACCGCTAAATGAAAAGAAATAATGATTACCAAGTCGAAATTGCCGTTACCAAGCATTTTTGACAACAATAACACCAAAAAAGCTATACAAAACATATCTAAATATATTATATGTATATAAGTACAACTCTAGTAAATATCCGAAGCTTTCTAAGGTGGTTCATAGCATACTTTCTACAGCAAATAGCAGTATTTGTTAGCAAATGCCATGTGAATTGTAAGTTTGGCAATAAAGAAATCACGTTAGCAATTTACTGATTGAAAATTTATTGCGAAATTCTCCGTGTGCTTGTATGCTCCAGTGAGTAAGGTGAGTAATTGAGTGAGTGATTTGGTCAATGAGTAAGTGATTGCATGAGTGAGTGCTATTCATACAAATGTGGGTAGCGATAGGTGGTAAGGCGAAATTATGGTATTTTGTGGCTTGAAAGTTTTTGGTTTTGGGTCGCTTTTTAATTTAATCGAATTGCTTGAATTTAATTTATTTAATATGTATATAAATGAAGTTCCTAAGAGTACGAAAGTTTGGCCAAACCACTTACGTCTAATACATTGAAATATGGGAAGTAGGCTCGCATATTTTTCTTCTTGACTGGTTCAAAAGTTTAGCGAGTTTAGTCTTTGTGAAGCTAAGCTAGTTTGATTCGATGGTTTAACATTGCTAAGGCAGATACCACAAGATTACAGCAGCTCTTTTGTTTATTCATCTCTTGATATTTGCGAGCGCGCAACCTTAATCCCTCTAAAGACTCTTACTCTTGGGAGCTCATTATGCGAAAATTTATTGTCTCTGCGAGATTCAGGCTTGGAAGCTCTTTACGTCTCTGATAGACTCTGATTAAAGCTCATTACGTGGGAATTTAAGTGAGAGCTAGTAGCAGTAACTTGTCGACTCAACGTCGCTAGTGCTTTGTAAATGTTTTCGTAGATATTCATACCCGAAACACCGACTAACGGTGTTTTAGTCGATTCCGCCGTTAGCCTTAACTCTCGCTTCGAAGCTGATGATTTTGAACTGCGCCAACCCAGTCCTCGGTTATGCTATATGAATGAGAGTATGTTTTTAGCTTTCTTACTTCTTAAAGACTTAATGAATGACACTTGTAGAGTTTGTTAGTTGAGTGAGACAGAGATTTTCAGTAATTCGGATACTATTTCTGCTCCTACTACAAGTTGGAACCATCAGTGAAGTCGGAATCTAATTTGTTTAATTGATCGCTGTACTTGTCATAAGTTGCATCCATCAGTGTAGGTAAAGATAGAGCTTGTTGAAGGCTCTCCACCTCTTCTACATACAAAAAGGCGATTATAGCCAACTGAAGCGCACTTTCCCCACAACTGGCCAATGTGATATGCACGCCATTATTAATCAAAAGCGGAAAGCGATTGTGGTGGAGCGACCAATTTGGTTGCGTATGACGTGCAGCAAAAAGGGTGCACCCGGACGGACATTTTGCGCGCTTTATACGTTACGCAATGTATGAACGCCACGTTATGGGTTATTGAATTCGCCGGTTGAAAGAGCTGCTGGACCGATTTGTCCACGCATTCATCGTATTATACTCGTACCAGCAATATACAATATGGCAGCGGCGGCGGAATACCGTTGACATGTTGTGGGTGCTGTCAGGGGCAAAATGTCAAATGGAAATTGGAAAACGTGCAACACAAAAGTAAGCGCACGAAAGAGTGAATGAGTGAAGAGTATGCGGCAAAAGCGCAAAAAAATTACTTTACAGAAGAGCGGGGGTCGCTTTTTAAACAAGCTCTCAGGAAGGGGAGTAAATATAAGCGGATAAACGCACTAAAATATGACTACAGCGATGATTGACTGTGTGTATTTATCGGCTATATTGAATGGCTAACGGTCTGTCGAAAGTGTGGTGAACTGCGCTGCTGCAATGGTGACCTGCCCGGCATTGGTTGATAACGTTGATGCAAATTCATCAAGCGACTTGCATTCAATGGCAAACAAAGCGAGCATTTTCACAAATATACATAAAATACTTACATGTGTTTGTATATACATATGTACTGGTATATGCATATGATAAGCTTTTGCACCTGTGTTAAGCACACACTTACATACACATATACGTCGCGCTCAAGTGCATTTCAATTTTGCAATTTACAGCAATTTTGCTGACACAAGTATGTAAATATTTATTGTTGCAAACTTCGGTATGAGACATGGTTGTCCAAAAATGTCAGTAATATGGCGAAAAAGTGGCCCAGTGAGAAATCACAGCATTGTGCTTCATGCCCAGAAATGAGTAAAATGAAGTGTGAACTAATTTCAGACACATTTCTTATAGATAACTGTCTTCAAAAAAGCGAATAGCCTCTTGTTGACATGAGTTACAGTTGTTAAGAAATTATGGGCTTAGGCCAGTCTAAGATTTTCAAAAAAAAAAATTATTCTTGGCCTAAAAACATAACTCAAAAATAATAGTCGAAATAGTGAATAGTTACGCATTCCTTACTCTTAAGTTGTGTCTGGTTAGTATACTTGTTCATCTTCAAATTGGTCCTTCCTCCTAATTATTGCCTGGATAGTTAACATCTTCTTCTTCTTCTTCTTCTTCTTCTTAATTGGCGTAGACACCGCTTACGCGATTATAGCCGAGTTAACAACAGCGTGCCAGTCGTTTCTTTTTTTCGCAACGTGGCGCCATTTTTCATCCGATGCTTGTTGCTTCCTTTCGTTGGGAGTGTTTTTTTTACTTGGCGGGTCCCAAATCCAGCGCACAACCCTATGTAGGGGATATTTCGCCTTCTCACTTTAGCTCGCCTTCAAACGGATGTTCTTAGGCTACCCAGAGGATACTTGGTCAGAGACCGGTAGTCGTGAGCTGCTTGAATCATATGTAAAAGAATCGTTTCTGGCCACTCTCAAGTGAATGGCGATCAGAGAACTTTCCTCACTTGCGTTGGGACGATCTCATTTGCCTAACTTGTTTTCGATTTCCCCTTTCTATTTCGAAACAAAAGGCATCCCAACCTTCGGACAATTTGTGAATTCCATTCCAAACTTCGGTGGCTTGACGATCATAAAATAATCAATTAGTTTTTGTGCTAATGTGAAACGTATTCCAGTGCGAGCGTTCTACTTCAAACGGAACAGAAGGTCGTTATAAGAGGCAAGATATTGCTTATGAAGTGAGTAAAACTAACCAAAACTTCCTAGCCGTTATTATACGAATATTTTTAATCGGTCTTGCAACATGATGGAAAATTTTCCACCTTACGTCTAGTCGTAAATTCCGGCATTTTTCAGCAATCGATCGCTTCAATTTGTTGAGTTTTTGTCGATAGCATTCTCCATTAATGGTTTCACACGATTTTGAAACTCTTAATGCAACACGCCCTTTTGATACCACCAAATACTGAGCATTACCTCCATTAATATTCGGCTTTGCCACTAATTTGGCTGGTTGGTCAGGTTTCAAATATATTTTTTTGCGTTAATGGTTGTCGCAATAGATCCATTTTTCATCACCAGTCAGAATCCGTTGCTGAAACTACAGTTTATTGTGGAAGTAAAGTATCAGCTCTCGACATGAAAAATCGTCTTTCAATATCTCTTGTCTTCAATTCATATGGCACACAATGTTTTTGATCCAGCACCTTGTATCCAGCAATTTCCTTGCTTTTGAAATGTCTGCTTAAGTGACTTCCATAGATACTGCCGTTTTGAAATCTCCAAAGATTTTGCGAGATTTTCTTGTGTTTGGCAACAATCTTCATCGAGTAATACTTCTCGCTTAGTTGTTCATCTTCAACATTTTAGACAGTACAGCAAGTGCTTCGCCTTCCAAGTCAAAATCACCACATTTAAACAGTACATGAGGGAAGTTCTTCGCCTTCCAAGTCAGTATCACCACATTTAAACCGTGCAAATCACTTTCGGTAAGAATATATGTAGTTAGAGATCGAATATATTAAAAGATTCGTTTATGCTGTCACCGAAACACTCAATATTTGTTTTAGCCAACGATTTTATTTTTCTATTTCATTGATTTATTTATGGTTTTTGTGGAAAGTGGTTGAAAATAAAATGTGAGTAAGCAAGAAAAAAATAATATGTGAATATATCTAATTTATTATTGTTTTGTCGTGTTTATTTGTTAATTTTTAACTTTAATGAAATGCTGGAATACACTCACTATTGAAATTTGTAGAATTGATGAACTCGTAGTATAATTAGCAGGACTGCACCAATAGTTTTTAATTACAATTTTCCAGGTAGTGGGTGTATAGTTACAAAGAAAATAAGCATACACGTAGTTAACTTACCTGTTTGCCTTTTTTAGTTATTACAAACATTACTCAACGTAAGTCAAACAATAATTTGCGGTTAGTGTGGGGTGCTTTCAAGCTAATTTTATTGCATTAAATATTTTTAATTTATTAGGTGCACAATACAATTATGAAATATCTATGAATATATACATATATTTAGTACTGGTTTATTGAAATGTGACAATTGGAATTACGTTTTTAACACGGATTCATATATACTTTAAACACTTTTTTATGGCTTATGAAGACAAAAGATATTTACTGATTTAATTGCATTTATAAGAAGACATTTGTTATAAAATATTTTGAGCTTGTTGTCTGCATTAAAAATTCCCTAATTTAAATTATAAAGGCGCGAGTTTCGAGTTGGAATATCTGTTCAAAATGGAGAATCATATGTTACAAAGAGACGCGTAAAAACGCAATTATTATTCGACGTATATTTTAAGATCACAAAAGTTAGACGTGTAATTTCACAGATTAATGACTTACAAACCAATAGTTGTATGTTTGTATTGATCGGCCAATTTGTTCTTGAATATATGTGATAGATAAGTGTATAACATTACTTTTTAACATTTAAGGGGGTATTCTGGTCTAGACGCATGAATTTTAGGCATTTTTAAACTAAGATAAAAAAAAAAAAGAAAAACATTTTTACTATCCATTTTTTTTATATATTTTTTATTGACATTTTAATAATATAAAAAAAAGTTGCAGGAAAAAAACAACGAAATTCCGTGTCTCGACGAATTTTGTTTTTTTTCCAGCAATTTTTTGGTGGAGTGGGGGCTTCAAAAAAACGTTGCGTCCTGGTTGACATGATTTCAACCCTCATAAAGATCTAAAACACAAAAATCAAGAAGATTCTTCATTAGTAAGGATGTTGTTATCGGTTTGACCATTTTCAAAAAAAAAAAAAAATAAAATAAAATGGCGACAACTTGAAAAAAAAAAAATTTTTGAAGGATTTTTTCGACCTTTTCAAATTTTTTAAAAAATACTTCAAATCAAAATTTTTGGAAATCCAAAGTCACGATAGAGCATTGTAAAAAGACGATATATACCAAATTTCAAAGGAATCGGTTGAGATATCATGTCAACCACCTCAAAAAAAGCAGTTTCGAGAAAAACGCGTTTAAAGTTTAGGAGACAATTCTAGTGAACACGGACGGAAAATATGCCGAAAAAAAAAAAATCGATTTTTTCAAAATCTTAGACCAGAATACCCCCTTAAAGCATGTATTGCTTATAATACTTTACGACATATATTTGAGAAATTTTAATAATTTTTAATAAAAAAACCGTGTTATGATTAAAAACAAAACATTGTAAAATATGCTGAGATCCTTCCGATTCGAGGCATTATGCAAAGGTAAGAAAATATTTGTTACAAAAAGAGGTATACGAATTCCATAACATTTGTTTCGATTTGTTGTTGCATCAATTTACTAAGCTTGTAGCCCTTTAGGCATATCGATTTTTTCCTACTAACGAAGGGGGCCGTCGCTCCGGGCGCAACGTCTTGGGGGCGGCAAAATGGTATTTAAAAACTCCAATTCGGGCAAAAATTCCTGCAAATTGTGTCAAAAGTGTACAAGATATAGGGCAAAAATGAGTTTTTTCTATGGCTTTTAATAAGATGTCTTGTAAATTTACTATCAGTTTCCTCAAGAACCGTATTGTGAGAATTTTAGAACTTCAGAATTTGCGTGGCTTCTAGTTCCTAAATTTTATATACTTAATATCGAAGATATTTTGTAAAAATTCACTTTTGTTCGAACCACCTCATGAAACTTGTAGGTAGGTAGATAAAGGGGGGCGGCAGAACATCCTTGGTACCGGGCGGCCGAATTTGTAGCTACGCCACTGACTGAAACGCATGGAGGCTGTAAAATGAAATATTCTAGAATTTGTTATAAAAAGCTTGCACTAGTAAACACTCGTTTTAATATTTTTGGGTTATTAAAACTTAATTTTGTAATAAAAAAAAATAAAAGCTGTAAAATCTGAAGACTTTTGACAACACTCGAAAATTGTTTTCATTAATCCAGTTATATTTTTCTCACAGGGTCTTTTCAAAGTGCAGCTAACAGTGCTTAATAACGTTGACTGTAGTTGTTTTTGTCACTTTTGTTTTTGCCAACTTCAACTGATGGACTTGCACCTGTGTATTTATGTGTATGTGTATGTATGCGTATGCTGATACTTTCAAAATCTGTGCGCTTTGGCATTGTTGTTGCCACAGCTTTTGTGTTGTTGCAGCAGATTTGATTGGTTATCAATATTTTAATTATTCCAAGCGTTATTTGTTGTATATATTGGTTGTATATGTACATACGAGTACATATGTTTGTATGTATGTATTCAAATACGTTTGTATATTCGAAAGTTTGTCCCTTCACTTAAGCTGTTCGAAAGCTGCCGAATATTTGTTGTACGTTCGTTTTGAATCGAAGACTATATTTGTTGTAACGATCTGTAATTGTTTTCATATGTGTATATATGTATGTACATATGTATGTAAATATTGCCTTCTGGGTTAATTGAAAAGTAGCTTTAATTGAGAAAAGGAAGACCAAAGAAAATTAGCGTGGAGATAAAAGGAAATGAGTTTGAGAAATGAGAAGAAAAGCAAAAACTATTTAATTTAAATAAATTACCAAATCATTGAGGAAAGAGAAAGAAGGCATTGGTTGCCGTCTGTCTAGTAGAATCGTGACCGGCAAAATTTGCACATAGAGTGCCGTTATCAAAATAATTTGAATGCACCTTGGTAGCGACATCATTTTTGTAGTACGCATTGCAAAAACTGTCAGTTTCGTGAAACTATTTCAAAGTGCACGTTGTTTTAAAAAATGAGTTCCGCGTACGAGAAGCGATTTGAAGCTGTATTTCTTTGTCTACACCCTAGAGGGCCGAAAATGTCACGTTTAGCTGCAGCAAAATATATGAAGAAGTCGAAGTCATTCGTAACGAAGTGGACGAATCGGTATTTAGAAGTAAAAAATGTCGACGATTTGCCTGGGCGGGGCCCTAAAAAAAGGACCTCACCACAGCAGGACAAGAAGATCCTTGATTTGTTTGCGACGAAGCCGGGCTTATCGTTGCGTAAAGCTAAAGAAATTGTAGAGAAAAGTGTTGCTAAAATATCGGTAGAGACGATTCGAAAACGTTTAGGCGCTAACGACGTCAAATACCGCAGCTCTCTTAAAAAACCGTTGCTCTCATTATCACACGTTGAAAAAAGACTCGCCTGGGCCCGCGCCAATTCAGAACGGAATTGGAATAATGTAATATTCACGGATGAATCTTCATTTTGGGCAAATAGTAACATACATCGATCTTGGTGTACCGCTAACAATCGATTGCTCCAACGAACTGTTAAACACCCAGTGAAGGTCCATGTTTGGGGATGTTTCTCAGAAAAAGGATTTGGACGCCTTTTCGTGTTTACCAGCAACTTGAATGCGGTTTTGATGAACAAAATTTATCAAACAGCTTTATTACCATCAGCTGCGCAGATGTTCGGGAGAAGAGGACACTCTTGGATTTTGCAAGAAGACAATGACCCCAAGCATCGCAGTCGCATGTGTGCAGAGTGGAAACAGCAAAATGGTGTTGAGGTGTTAGATTGGCCTTCACAGTCGCCTGATGCCAATCCGATAGAAAATGTGTGGGCAATAGTAAAGCAGAAACTCAGAGGAAAAACGATATGGACAGCAAAACAGTTGTCAAGACAAATTCGGCTGATTTGGAAACGATTGCCTCGGCAACTTGCTCAGAACTTAGTACAAAGTATGAGTCGGAGGTGTGAGGCCATAATAGCGAATGGCGGTGACTATACATGTTATTAAAAGTATTGCGTACAATAAATATTATAAACGTGTAAAATGTTTTTTATTTGAAACGAATCGGACAAATAAATTCCAAGTTATGGCGATCACGCTTCTACTAGACAGACTGTATATAGGGAAGAGGTGAAGACTCTCGCCAATGGTAGTGTTTGGCTCTACGAAACCGTAGTAATGTTCTATGGTGCATTCGTCTGGTGGAGAGCGCTCGAAAAAATATGCATACTTGCTAAAAAGCTTGAACGCGCCTGCGCGACCGCGAGATCCTCTCGACCTATAGTAGCACGCAGGAGGTCTACTGAACTATTTGCCTTGAGCAACGTTCAAAGGAGTTCTTAATGAACACTGTCTAATAGGCATTCATGCGGTAAGGCCAAAAATCTTGTTGGACGGTAGTTATCAAAGTTGTATGAAGGAGGATGAGATGGAAACAGGCAGGCACTTTCTTCACCAATATCCATTCTTTGCACGGCTGAGGCTAAAATATATCGGTAGTCTTACCTTCGGCAAATCAGAAGAAATAGTCAAAACTGACATGAGCCGTCTCAACAAATTTCTGATGATTCTAAGCTCCCCAAGTGAGCTCCCTGTTAGAATCGAGATCTTAACCTAAAACAAAGGAGATAACGGAACCGGATAGCGGTTTGGCTGGTCGGAAAGAGTTCGGAGTGCACCATACCTCGATAATCGAAGAAAACTGTGAACATAACCTTGATTTTCGAACAGCGTTGACGTAGTTTTTTCGGCTTCGAATCACTAAAACAAAAAGGAAGGAGATATCGGAAAAAATAATAGTTGAAGAAAAGTAGATTTAATAATAAAAAGGAGGAAAGACAAAACATTACCTTAAAATGCACTGCAGTTATAATAACCTTCACAGGTGTATATCTTATAGCATAAAAAGGATATTTGTACACTTTATCACGATTTGATCGATCAGTTTGAATGAAAGCTAAATGCGATAGTGATCCATCGCATCTAAATTCAGACGAGTACGGTGGTTTCGGTTGAAAATTAGTCGTAAAACTTGCGAAGACTCAATGTAGTATGCGGCGGTGCATTATCGCCAAAACCAAGAGTTGTCGACCATAATTCCGACCGCTTTTTGCGAATAGCTGCACGCAAACGACGCATAACACTCAAATACTATTCCTTGTTGTCAGTTTGGCTGGTCGGAAGGAATTCGAAGTGCACCATACCTCGATAATCGAAGAAATCTGTGAACATAACCTTGATTTTCAAACAGCGTTGACGTAGTTTTTCGGCTTCGGATCACCTTTGCCATGATATGCGGCCGTCTGATTCTGGGTCGTAAACATAGAAACTCATCGTCAGTAATAATATGTTTCAGGACATTCTGGTAGTTGGAAAGCATTGTTTCACAGACGTCCGCTTCCGGGTCGTAAGCATAGCTCCAAGACTCGTCGCCAGTAATAATACGTTTCATGACATCCTGGTACTCAGAAAGCATTGTTTCACTGACTTTAACATGACGCTGTTGTTCGAAAAAATTTAGTGTTTTTGGAACTAATCCATCACTTTTCTTAGGTCCGAATGATCTTTCAAAATGATTTTCACTGCTCCTTCTGATGATTAATCGTCGATTCGCAAGCACCAATTCTTTTACTTTATGGACGTGTTGACCATCAGTTAATGTTGTTGGCCGGCCAGAATGTTGTTCGGCATCAACGCGTTATCGACCCTTTTTGAATAATTTGTTCCAATCAAAACCGCTTCTTCGCGTCAAGCAATTATCACCGAAGGGCTTTTCCAACATTCTGAACTTTTCGGCTTTAGAAATTTGTTTCCGCTCACAAAATTTAATGGAGCTTCTTAGTTGAATAATTCCACTCATCGTAAAAATCGCCGAATGCACTGTATGTACTTCAGAAAAGTAAGCGTATACTAAACACTAATGATTATTTTGATGACCCATTTGGCACAGAAGTCTCTGACAGTCATACCAAATTAGAAAAAAAAATTTCGAAGAATAGATTTTCGCTTGAAATTTAAATTAAAAAGTCTTACTATTTTTTGCCCACAGTACTACAAACACATATACAGTCATACATAGTACATATGATATGCATATAACAGTTAAACTGCAAACTTGCAGCACAATACCAGTTGCCTTGTGAGATATTTCAATTAAGGTTGCTTCGGATGCACCCTACAACAACATGTGTACACACAAATTCATAGAAAATCACCTCCTGCATATTAACGCCAGTTTTCCTGTGGTAATTTAAACCACAATTAGTAGTAAATTCTGTTGTAGTTCGAACCAAAGACAGTGTGCCAAGTTTGTAATACGATTAAATCTCTGCTAAGGTATACATATGTATACACATAAAATGTATGTATATGTGTGTTAATAGTTAGAATTACCGGTCGGATATAAGTCAATCTGAGTTTAACAAGCAAAGGTGGAATCTAGTTTACGGAAGCAATATTAATACATGCGCTCTGGCTAGAATCATTTTGGTAACTGACTCGAAAACCCTTAAATTTATTATTATATTTATTTTTATAATTTTATTTATATTTATCTGCAGTTTAAGATAAATTAATACAATAAAAGGTTAGGTTAGGTTAATCTGGTGGGCCAATGAGCCACGATAAGACCCGTTTTGGTGCTTTACGGTATCGATGGAGTTCAATTACTAGGTCCATGAGTAGTGGTCATCTCTTAGGTTGCCTGCGCTTCACTCGAATTTTAACACTCTGTGGCCACACTATCTCTTCCTCCATTGTATCATACTGTGGGGACCTCAGATCCTTACAGCATAGTCTTGCCAATGCGAGACAAGTTCCATGATTTCCATATTACCTTGCTCTAGACAATTATTGCAGTCATCTCGATCAATCAGCCCCAATTCTGCGGGCGTATGTCGCCACTAGACAGTGACCAGTTAGTATTCCAGGCATGTTCCTACATTCTCTTCTGAGTGTGTGTATGTACTTCCGATCTATTGTTTGGACATGACTTTTGCCTCCAAGTAGCTCGTTCCATCGAGTTTAATTTTCTTTACCATACAGACAATACATGGATTTCCCAACATTGATCACGTTTTCGGGTGTTAGCCGTACACCATTCTTGGCAATCTCGTCCACTATTTCTGATGATGCGACTGATGTGCTAAGAGGCCTTTGTTGGGATCCTTGAGGTGTCCTGATTACGAATTTGAGTTCAAAATTTTCAATCACTACATTTTTGTCATTTTAATAAATGATATTAGTTTACCTCTACACACCATGACTACAACACAAAAAATCCTAAGTGTTAGGAAGTTTTTACTTTCTTTTTAGTTTTGAAAAGTTAAAATTAGCTAGAAACAGCCTCTAACATCACAGTCGAATAATGACGGTAAACTAGTGTTATTAAACAACTTTATTCTATTCAAGAACTTACCACATGGAAATTATCCCTTAAATAAACTCATAAAGGCGTCCAAAGCAGGAACAAATCTTTCAAGCTCAAATTCAAATTTAATCCTACCGGCGCTTTTTCAAAAAACACATGAATAACAGTAAACACTTATTGCTTGTCATGTTGTAGATGTTGTTATCATGTGACAAACTGTTTGATAATTTAATTTTCTTACAACAAATTCAATTAAGTCACTGACACTCAGGCGGTAAAAGTAAAATGGAGAGGGTTTTCCGTATATTTACTTTGTTAAAATTAACAAATTCGCTGGATATGTTAATAAAGGGTGATGCATTTTGAGATTCCATACTTTTTTTATTATAAAAAGTACTGAAATTTGAAATTTAATGAGACTACGTCTCAAATGGTCCATCCCTTGAGTGGAGCATTTCGACTGGAAACTGGCGAATGACACGCATGATATTTTGCTCCAAATATTAGAAGCGGAATCGTCCGCATAGACTTTAGACTTACATTTTTCCACAAGAAAACGGTGTGATGTCACGCGATCTCGGTGGCCAATCGACAGGCCCAAAACGTGAAATTATCTGCTCACCGAAGTGTTCTTTCAATAAATCCATTGATTAATGATTCCACCGGCCCACAAACCACAACAAACCATTTTTTTCTGGATGGAATGACATCTCTTAAATCACTCAGGTTGCTCTTCGTCTTAAATGCGGCTATTTTGCTTGTTCACATACCCATCGAGCCAGAAATAGGCCTCATGGCTGAACAAAATTTGGCTCGAAAAAATCGGTTCTTCTTCGAAGTTTTCAAGATCACATAAAACGAAGGTATGTCGCTTCGGAAGCTCAAGCGGCTTCAGTTCTTGCACTTATAACTGATTTTTCAATATGGAAGCTTCAAAAGTAGACCGATAGGGACAGCAAGTGACGCCATATTTTTCCCGCTCTTTTGACATTTCTCTTCAGTAAGGTTTGCCATTTCATCATGGAAAGGTATACGATCAAACAACGAGTCGGAATTATTAAAATTTACTACCGAAATTCGCAGTCAGTGGCCTCAACTTTAAGAGCGCTACGTTCAATTTATGACCGTCATTATCGTTCTGTCAGATCAACAATTGAGCGTCTAGTGGAAAAATTTGAATTATCTACAGTGATGAGGCTCATTTCTGGCTGAATGGCATGGTCAATAATCAAAATATGCGTTATTGATCAGGCAGCAATCCACACGTACTCCATGAGTCACCATTGCATCCCGAAAGAATTACAATATGTTGAGGTTTATGGGCCGGCAGCATCATTGGGTCGTACTTCTTCCGTGATGAACAAGATCGGCACGTTTCTGTGAATAGGAATCGCTACCGCTCAATGATACCAAAATATTTTTGATTCCAATTGGATGATATGGACTTGGACAATATGTGGTTCCAACATGACGGCGCCACAAGCCACACAGCGAATGTCGCAATCGATTTATTGAAAACCAAGTTTGGTTGGTCAGTCAATTGGCCGCCACGGTCGTGCGATTGGACATCGTTAGACTATTTCCTATGTGTTAGTCTATGCCAACAAGCCAGCGACGATTGATGAACTTCGTACCAATATCGAACATGAAATTGCAGCAGTATCGGCCGATTATGCTTTAAAACCGTCGAAAATTGAGATCAGCGTCTGGGCTGCTGCAAGTGTGCCGCTGGTGGCCCTGCAAAAGAAATCGAGTGTACTTTCACAGGAACAAAGAATTTCATTGATATCCCAAACCGTTTTTGTAGCGCTCTTATTGAAAACCCGTTATAGTGTTTTTCTCCGTCTCAAACAGTAACTGATTATTGAAGATTTATATTTAAGAATCATCCTTAATGAAGACCAATATTTAACTGAAATAATATCTAAATATAAATTGTAAAAAAATATCTATAGATTTTCAAAATTATACCAACGAGTATTTAAAATTCTCTACTCCATATTTAAAAATTCAACATTTGTAATAAAATGCGAATGACAAATCTCCAAAATATTATTCCACAAATTTTAGCCGAAATAAACTCCCAAATGCCGTTATTAGGTTGTATGTGTGTACATGTGTACTTGGGATGGCTAAATCCTGAGACAGCTTCAACCCTACCAAACACACTGAAGTCCTGTACACAATTACATTTAATGTTTAATGACAAAATAGCAAATAATATTCAAATATTCGCATATAAGTGACCAAATTAGATTATCTTCCACAACATTTAACCGATTCACTGCATTTTATGTACTTTACTTACACATATAGTACATACAGACACTCATGCATGTGATTTTACATATTTGGGCACTTGAGGCGAAAAGCGCAAAGAAAATGGCAATAACAACAAATAAATTTTAAAATAACCCAGTAGGAAATACATGAACGGGAGATGATAGATTCATTGCTCTTGAACCAAAACCTAAAATTTAAAGTTTTCAATAAAGCGAACGTTTTGTAAGCAGAAAATTCAGCCTTTTGAGTTTTAGACTGCAAATGTATAGATAAAATACTTTGTAAGCTTTATAGGAACTAACAGGTGTATTCAAAAATGAACGGAATCTACTTGCTCCCTAATAAATGGGTGGAAGGGCTAACAAACTCTGAAGCGGACTTCATCTACCGCTACTAACTTCGGAAACAGAAGTTGTCTGCCACGAGTATTTGTCTGCCCCGAGCATTTGTCCACCCACAAGGTCCATGATACATGTCGAATCATAAGCCTTCTTTTTCTTACTCTATACAGAACTCCACTTTAATTTAGTCCAGTCCACACCAATGAAACAAAAAAAGCCCTTTTCTGCCAAGTATTTATTGATACGGCTTAAATTGTAACATAAAGTTGTCAACTATCTTAAAAGAGGGTGGCTCTGACTTTCTAATTTTATAGAATATTGATCTCACCAGCCCTGAAACTTCTTCCACTCATTACCTCTACCTTTACTGTGATCCGTAGTTTACTGGATGAGTTCCTAATTTTCCAAATGCTGCTTTGCGTATTTCAATAATTACTGAATCTCAAAGCTTTGGTCAGTTTCTTCGTGGTTAGGTGTCCTTTAGTCACTTTATGGCAATTTTATCATGGAGAGACTTTGTTCGAACTCTCGAAATGCTAAAAATGAATGCATACCTAAAGAGCATGATTTTAAGTTCTCTAACAATTATTTTTAGATCCCAAGGTTTATTGATGATTCGCAATAAAAAGATCCAGGCTATCCTTAGTCTTGAAGGACAAACTTAATTTCGGAAATACTGTGAATCCATGCTTGATTTCAACTCAAATCACTGTAAATCGGATCGTACTCTCGTAAACTCTATGGCTTGTCCACCAAACCTGGGAAAAGTTAATACATAGAGCTAGAAGAGATATAACATATTTAACACTCTTGACCCAAGTGTCGCTCGTAAAAACCTGTCTCTGACACATTGAGCAGTAAATATACACACATAACAGGAAGTCACCATATTATAAATGCATAAATTGAGATTGAGACGACATGGTACTAAACCATCTAGAACCCGCAACAGCAAGTATCAACTAATGTGTAAATAAAAGCAGACAATAAAAAAACGAAAGGTTCAAATAGCTAGTGGATGGCATTGAAAGCAAACCAAAATAACCCTCCCCCTACACTACCAGCCAGCAGTTGAAGAAGTCATCATTTTTCTGGTCCATCAAATCGCTTAGTTCGGCTATTAGTTATAAAGTGTAGCGGGCCAGAAAAAAAACAAACCCTTAAAAAAGCAGCGTCTGATGCGCCTTGAGTGACTAAACGAGTGGGTTGAGTTCGTGTTATGGCTTTGCCAACTGGCGAGCGTAAGCACTTGGCTTGTACATCTGCTCTCCAATATTACGTTTTCACTTTTACTTGCCAAAAAAGTGCTCACTGTCGCGCTAGATTTATTTTACACGACCTTTTCGGTATTTTTGACTTTCGTAGTATTGGAAAAAAATAAACTGTTAACTAGTGAATATGAAAACATTGCCTGTCACTTTGTTTACCCATACCCACTTCTCCTTCGCTTTCAAAAGTAATGATGCTTCGTTAGCCGACTGCGTTTCGCGGCGAAAAGTCAAACACAACGTACTCTGTGTGTTGAGATTTGTCTTAGATTACCCTTTCACTTGTTCGCGAGCAACCTTCCTCGGCTGACTGAGTCGTGGGCCAAAATGTTGCGCGGAAAAATTTGCATAATTTGTTAAAAGACATTCCGAAGTGGAATGTGAATTATCGCTGGCGTATGCGAGTATGCATTATGGCGGATCTTAGCTCAGATTTGCAGAGCTGGTGGGTGGATGGTGCGTTTTAGTTCGTTGTCAAATGCGTTTCTTCGAGTAGATATGATAAATGACTTTACAATAGCAAAGTGACACACTTATTTTATAGGCACATCCGAAATAATGGTCGTTATTATTTCATTTTTGGTTTTGAATAACTAATAGATGAAATGTTTCGTAAATTATTCGGTGTTTTTGCTAAGACTCTACATTTTATTGGACATACAGATAAAGCATACAGATAAGCGCATAACCTCATGGTTCTTATTATAATGTAAGGCCTTTTTCTTGGTGGCTACTGTCTAACTTTCAGCCTGATTTTAGAAAAATTGAAACATTATCTCTTTTCGGTCAGTCGATGATGCGATTAAATAAAAGGTGGGTGAGATAGTTGAGGCCGTAGGCATTACAAAAGGTTTGATGAGTTATATACTGAAAGAGCAATTGGACATTAGAAAGCTGTCGGCGCGATGGCTGGTTGCAGAGTTGGCACACTCCAGGCAACCATGAGACCAGTTTCGCGCAGTATTTGTCGCTGTTTGAGCGCAATTTGACCATCGGTGAAACAATCCATCCGCAATACTCTGGTACACATCAGAGATGTAGGAACAGTCGGGACTGTTGATTTTATTCGGCGAATCTGCTGCGAAGAAAGATTCACAAGGTCACCGTAGTCCTCTGTGCAGAATTATTAGTGAAGAAACCTCCATTTTTGAAGTCAAAAAGTGACCTCTGCTGTCGCCATTGATCGAATTATGATACAAACTCTGCCCATCCACCTTATTCTCTAGATTTGACTTCATACGACTGTCTGTTTGCTGTTTTTAAACTTGAAAAAGTTCTCGTGGGACAGAAATTTGGCTGGAATCGGGAAGTTATCACAACCACGGATGTCTATTTGGCTGACCTTCAGCAAACATATTGTAGGAGAATCGTTCCATTTTTCCAAAAGTTTTCTTTTTCAGGCTAAGTACTTATCGGACTAATCTCGTAAAAGGGCTTATTAGAGAAATCTTTTCGATGTCGTTATAATGTTGTCATATACATATATTCGTTACGATTATTTGAAACGGTCATTATGTCTAGTCTAACTCTTTATATTCGAATAAAACTCTTAAAATCATTTGGAAACCCATCGTCAAATATTATTTTTCCTCTCTCACTTTCAGGTTTGGTTTCAAAACCGCCGCGCGAAATGGCGCAAAACGGAGAAATGTTGGGGACGCAGCACAATCATGGCCGAGTACGGATTGTATGGAGCGATGGTGCGCCATTCGTTGCCACTGCCGGAGACCATCATCAAATCGGCTAAGGAGAACGAGTCAGTGGCACCGTGGCTACTAGGTATGGAGACGGAAAGTAAATGCAAAAATTTATCAAATTTACTTTTTTCATTATGCAAATACTTATGCGCAAAACAGAAATAACGGTAGATTGTAGTACTGCTAACATTTGTAGATTACAAATTATTTTTTAATCCATCTTTAATTTTTTCACAAACTCTTTTGTTTTACAACAAACAATCTACAACAATGAAAATTTTGAAAATTGTGAACATATTTGAAGTGCATGACGAATTCATGTTGTCGCCGATTTGCGTCATATGTTCATAATATTAACTACCTACGTACCTCACTCCACCCGCCGCCCGCCGTGAAGCATTTCTATTGAATTAGTAGAAATGACTTTGCGGATTAGCCACAGATAGACATTAGGTCGCATAAAATATTCAATAGACAATTGTCGCTCTACAACAACAACTTGCTAACTGCCATCGAGCTGAGGGGTGATGAGCAACTGGTAGCGCAACAACAACAATGAAAACTAATAAATATATTCATCTTTCGCTCATTTATGCATTTGAGGGGTGTAAATTTATGCTTTGCGTACTCACAATGCCCCGTTCACCAAAACTAGCCCAGTCTTTGTATTATCTGTGTGCGCTTCCACTTTTGTCCTATCGCCCTTCACACTTGGGCTTTGGCGTAGTTTGATGAAGGCAGGTACGTGCTGCTGCAATTTCTGCTCATTGTACACATTATACGCTAACTTGATCCTTTTATTGTTAATAATCGCTTAATAAATGCAAGAGAACGACGATAAATGCTACAACAAACAAGTAAGAAAGCGCTAAGTTCGGGCGCAACCGAATTGTGACAAAAAAGTATAAGGTAGTTGTAATTAAAATATTTATTTTATCGCCTTCAAAGTAACCCTCCCAGATGTAATACACTTTTGCCATCGATTTTTCCAGTCCTCGAAACACTTTTCATAAGAACTTTTTGGGATGGCCTTCAGCTCTATTACCAAATTTTGTTTTATCTCTTCAATCGAACACATTTCAGTCATGGTTCGATGCCATAGTGCATTATCATGTAAATCCATGAATTGTTCTTCCAAAATTCGGAACGTTTTCGACGGATATTTTCACGTGAATGCCTCAATGTGACCAAATAGAACTCCTTATTGAATGTCTGTCCCTTGGGAAGAAATTCATGATGCACCAAACCACAAATATCAAAATAAAAAGCAATGAGTATTTTGGACTATCTGAAAGGTCAGTGAAAACCATTTTGAAAGTTCATTTGGGCCCAAGAAAAGTGAAAGCACGATTGTTCCAAAATCATTAAATTTTTTAGGAAAACAGCTTCGCGTTAAGGTCTGTGAAAAAATGCTTTCCGACTACCAGAACGTCATGAAACGTATTATTCTGGCGATTAGTCTGAGATGTAATGCTTACGACCCGGAAACAGACGGCCGAATATCGTGGCAAAGGTGAGCCAACTTGTCAACCGGGAAATACTATTCGAGTGTTATGCGTCGTTTGCGCGAAGCTCAAACGGGAATTATGGGCCGACAACTCTTGGTTTTTGCATGATTCTTCGTAAGTTTTTCACCAAACGTTCAACCAATATCGTGCCGTACAATACCGTATTTGCCTGATTTAGCTTCGTGTGACTTCTATCTATTCAGCAAACCCAAACAACCGCTTCAGGGAAACCGTTTTGAGTCCATTGGAGTCATTAAACGTGAATCGGTTCGCGCGTTGAGGGCTTTTTCGGAAATTGATTTTTCAAGGATTGAAAAAAACTTGATACAAGTGTATAGGGACCAACGGTGATTACTTTGAGGGCGACGACATAGATTTTCAGGAATAAATTAAGAATTTTAAAATAATGAACAAAGTCTTACCTATTTTGTCCGATATTTTCGATCAAAAGTCAACTCCAAATATTCGGAACTTAGGGTTTAAGCCCCTAAGTTTTCATTGGATTTGGGCAATTTTTGGTCCTATGGTGGCATATTATAAAGGCGTTATTCTTGCAAAGTTCTATACCGTTAGATTAATTACTTATTCATTTGTACACAGGAAACTGGAAAAAATATGTTTACCTTAAAATAATTAAATTTTTACCTTTTAACGGTTAGATTTATGAACAAATCGTTGTAGACCTCTTTGACGAGCATTCCATTTCCTATAAAACCCATGAACTATTTTTTCAAGTAGTTGGAAGCGAGATACATTTTTTTTATCTGATAATAAGAAAAGATAGAAAACCGTAAGGCGGAAGAACTTCCCGTTAAATTTTAGAGCTCATACTTGGAAAGCTTTTCTTTGAGATGTTTATTAGCCAATTTTTCAGAATACCAAGCGAAAATAACAATCGCTTTTTTGACCCACCTAATACATTGTACATACATGTATAAAAATAATATACTAAATTTTTAATTTTTTGACATATGTATATTGATTGTTGAGATAAAAAAATTAAAATTTTTTTGACTATAGAACTTGAATACAAAACATAAATAATATAAGATATCATGCACACCGTTTCTAGAAAAGTAGTTATGAGAAAAACGAGTTTAAAGTTTGAGAACTAGTCGCGCGCAGTCGGAGTCGGAGTCACAAAATGAGCTGTAACTCGTAAAATAATTTGAATTTCGAAAAATTCTCTTAGGGACATTTTCTTTGAAGGGTTATTCTATAAAAATATGCAAAAAAAATCGATTTTTTCGAATTTCTAATTTTTTTGAATTTCTAATTTTTTTCTTTATTTTTTTCGTTTTTTTTATTTTACATTCAGATTAAATTTTTTAAATTCAACGAATTTTAATTTTATTTTTAATTTTAATTTTTAATTTTTAATTTTACTTCTATTTTTTTATTATTTTATTATTAATTTTATTTTTGATTTTGTAAGTAATATCTTTATTTTTTTCTTGTTTACATATTTAAATTCTAACAATAATTTTAGAAAAAGTTTAAAATAATTATAAAATCTGGCAATGCTGTTGTCTCAATCCCTATATCTTTAATACCCAATTTCCATTGTTCTCTGGCTAATCTCCAACTGATCCTATTTGTTGTGTTTTTAAGCACTTGCCTTGCAGTTTAGTTCTCTTTCATTGCTCATTGCTTTGCCATTGCAACCACTTACAATTACCCTCCTAACCCCTAACCCCTGCAACTGGCCCATAAAATCGTTGCGCTGCAGCGTCAATACGCCACGCTGAGGCTACTTGTACACGTAATCTAGTCAAACGCATGACATATGGCCACACCACAACTCCGCCTCGACCCTCAAGTATGTGTGTACTTGTTTTTGTTGTAAGTCTTCTCTTATTTATTCATATATTTTCGTATATATATTGGTATAAATATACATATGTATGTGCTTATATCCTTAAAATTTTTTGTTGGTGTGTGTGTGTGTGTGTTTACGCGTCTTTGTTGACTTCAAGTAGCTTAACGCGGATTTAAAATGGCAATTTTCATTTGATTCCGTTTTATTTTATTTCATTTATTAACTGCTGTCAAAACAGCCAACCCAACCACCCGCTGTCGCCGCCCACCACATAAGTACCCGGCCGCATTTCATTGCTATTCAATACAATCGTGCCATAAATACATTCGTACGCCTTCGTTTCTTCTCGCAATCTGCTTGACATTTTTAATTTTCCACCGCCTTCAATTTATGTCCTTTAATCGCTTTGATAATTTCAATTAAAAACGCTTTCAATCTCTCATTTCGTATAAGTGGAGGGGAGCTGGGGGGCGTATGAGCCGCATTATAGTGACATCTCTCTTTCTAATTAGAAATTAATAATAAAGAGACATTAAGATTACAGTTAAGGCAAATATATGGATATATTGTTTTTGTGTGCTTGGAATGACTGACTTAGCGGTAGCGGTTCAATAAAATATTTTCTTGTCTACATACCAGTTTAAATCGCGTTTGTTGTTGTATTAAAGTGTCTGAAACTCGTGTACAAAAGGTTGTTGTTGTTGTTGTTGTAGCGTTAGAAAACATTCCCGTTGCAAAATACTGCTCTCCCGACTATTAAATTATGTCTCTTGATGCCTCCAGTTGACCATTGGCACAGCGAGGACCGCATGCTTCTGCTCAAGAAATATAATGAGGTCCCTTCAAGCAGTTTCTGCTGGGATGTTTTCGCAGAAACCATCTTTGCAGAGTCGATGGAACAGTATGTCGACAAGACTTCGGACGCAACTCACTTCATTACTATTTACATCGTCACCGACTCCTTAGCAGAGTATGGCGCACTTGAAGTCAAACGCCCACCCATTGCAAACGAAGAGTTCGAGTTGATCCGAGAACCAAGAGTGGCCCTCGCGTTACGTCGTTCTGGATGCTGTAGCTTGTTAAACTCCTAATTATCCAGAATAGACCATCGTACAATGAGTTCCCCCAAGACTCTAACCATCTCTTTGCTTGCCCAGCGAACCACACTCATCTAAAATTTCTCCCCTATGGTCTGATTGCGTTGAAACAACACGTTTCCTGGACCTACGGTGAGATGACTTCGAACGCTACCAACCCCAAACTTTTGTCCAAAACTGAAGAACAAGCCGCCACTCATTCCAATTTTAAAAATATTTCATAAAAACTTGCTTTTTTTACCATTTTTACAAAACATCAAAATTTCGTACTAAGGTCTGCTCTTCCACCCTTTTAGGCATGCATCGCAAGTCGATAGAAGCCCAGCAGACATTCAAAGACGACTCCGGCGTTAGCGATCACGAAGATTCGGCTGGTTCGAAATCTAATGACGAAGCGCACCGGCTCAGCTCCTCCACCGAGTCGTTAAATGTAGTTAGTCCGGGACCGACGCACGAGCGCACGCACATATCCTCAAATGCGACCACACCCACAGCTACCACAGCTTCATCATCGTCGCCGCACATCGATTTAAGCAGTCCCTCACCGCCGACATCGCATACCTCAACAGCATCGCTGGCATTACAGCTGTCACCATTGCAACAACATCAGCGACATTTGTTTCAGCAAGCGCTAGTGCCCCCAACCGCACAACCCTCTTACCATCCGCTCATGGATGCGGCCAATGCCAGCGCTGGTGCGGCGACAAGCAAAGATTTCCACATGATTATGAACACGGCTGTGGCAGCGGCAGCGGCGGCCGCTGCGGCAAGTAGTGCTGCCACTACTGCTGGTGGTAGTGGTACAGGCGGCGCTGTAAGCGGTTTACATCATCATGGAAATGGAGCGGCGGCTGCGTACGCAACGCTCGATCATGATCCGGACACATTTCGGTGCGTTTGAGATTTGCGTCGCATTAAAAACCATAAAAATTGACTTTCTTTTCCTCTTGCAGCAACAACTCCATCGCCTGTCTGCGCGCCAAAGCGCAGGAACACCAAGCTCGTCTGCTCAATAGTGGTCTCTTCTTGCAGGTGCGTTCCTTCGCCGGTTTTCAAGCCAACAGCAATGCGTCGAGCGTCAGCCATGCCGCTAGCAGTCGCGCTGCTAATAACAACAAAAGCAATAACAACAATGATTTCATAAAAATTGTAGAAGACGTGAGTGTAGGCCAAAGCTCACCTGTAAATTTTGGTGGCATTTGTAATGCAGATGGCAGCGGGCACAACAACAACAATATTGAATTCTGCTTGCCGATCGCAAGTGCTTTGCAACAGCAGCAGCAGCACCAGCAACAATTGAAGTTGGAGCGCATGTCTTGTGATCTGTAGCACTAAAATGCAATTAGCATGCATCAAAACATCAAGCCAAAAACAACAAAAATATTAACGAATTTATTTATAAATTAAACTTTACAAATTATAATAATTGAAACAAAAAATTTTAAGCTAATATGTATATTTAAGGAAAAATATATGTATAAATAAATTTAGGGATTAACAATTTAAAACAATGTAAAAATTGTGGAAATATTTATAAAAATTATTTTTATCATGGTTAATTTCTTTCATAATATGCATAAACAAGCTCGTACATGTCTAAAAATCATTTTAAATACAATACTTTAAAAATATATTTAATAAAAATAAATTTTTTACAAAAAAAAAATATTTAGTATATTGTGTATTTAAATTAATTAATTTGTTCATTTTATGAAAGCCCTTTCAATTCCCTTTCATTTGATACCCATATCGCCATACTACGCCAAGAAATAACGAAATTGATTTTTTGAACAACCCCCGTCGCGTGCTTTGCAGCCAAATCGAAATTTTCGGGAATTGCACCAGGCGAGCAGAAGTGCCCAGCAAGCAACCGCCGCCAAAAAAAAACACCACGTACACGAACCGTCGATCTAGCAGTGTAGCAAAAACACAAACCATCGGTCTAGCAGTGTAGCAAAAACACAAACCAGTTGCACTACTTTACCTACATATGATTATGCACTGCCTTGCCCACCCAAATGTCACAGTACGGCAACATTTAAGTGCCGGTAAACAACACGTCAGATTCTGTTTTACTTTCTGCAGAAAATTGCATTCGCAGAATAATTTATTCAAAACAACCAGCTGTACAAATACAATTAATTCAATTATAAGAAGTAATTTAACAAATACGTCGCTATGTTGTTGCGGCAAGTAATAGTAATATTACCATTGCTGTTGTGCTCGGTGCACGCAGGACCTGAGGAAAAAGAGGGTGTGCGCTTCGCCAATCGCTGTGAAGCTTGCAAGATACTAGCCACCGAACTGCAGGAGCGCCTAAAGGAAACCGGCAAATCGCACGATGTCATCGAAATGGGGTAGGCTGAAAATAAAGGAATATTTTGTTGAAAATTAGTTTTTATACTTAACAATAATGCTTATTTATCTGCAGCTACTCGCTCGACGATGTGAAGCCAAAGAAGCGCACGCAGTATCGTCGCAGCGAACTGCGTCTGCTCGAGTCAATGGAGAATGTTTGCAACCGTGTTTTAGAATACAATTTACACAAGGAGCGCACAGATAGCACACGCTTTGCCAAAGGCATGTCGCAAACCTTCAAAGCGCTGCATGGACTTGTCGACAAAGGTGTAAAAGTCGATTTAGGCATACCATACGAATTGTGGGATAAGCCGCCTGTAGAAGTGACACAAATGAAGACACAGTGTGAAAATCTGCTTGAAAACTATGAGGACACAATCTCCGAGTGGTATTTCAAGCATCAAGATGATAAAACACTGATAGCACATCTCTGTGAGGACGCTGTGTTGGCGCAGGATGACCGTAAATGCTTGCAGGAGACATTGCCGCCTGTGGACAGCGAAGACGATAACGATGATGATGATGACGATTATGATACAGCTAAAACAACTAAGCAGTCGAAAAAGAAACAAAAATCAAAGCAGAAAGGCGATGCCGGCAAATATGATGCAAACAAAGAACTTTGATTCAGTGGCGTAAAATAAGTGTGCAATCCCTGTATGTGTGTATGTAGAAATGCCAAATTCACTGCTGGTCAACTGGCCGGATATAATTGCGAACAAAATTTTTTCACATTTACTTTTAAGTAGAACCGAGATTCCTAGAGCATTTACAATTTGTATTACATAATTTTAAAAATATATATAACCAATTTAAGAATAAAATTAGTAATATAACAATAACAATGGATTTTTTAACTTGGTCGAAAATAATAAATAAGCACACATAAAAAGAAAAATAAAATAATAGGAAATGCACAAACACAATAAAAAAAAAACTAAAAATAAAAAAAAAAAAAAAACTACGCAGCAGTTAAATAACACTAAAAGCATTTAAGTGTGCCGTAAGCACTAAAATAGCACTAAAATTAAACAACATAGACAAATGTCCAAAAGAATGCATTGAAAACTAGAAAAGCTAAAGGAAATATACAACGTGCCTTGCGATCGATCCACATGGATATTTCCTGCGGTGTCAGCGTGGTCCAGCCGATGTTGTGATGCTCCTCGCCCATTTCAACGCTTGCCAAATCTGCTTTTTTGTAAGGCATTGAATCGCCAGTATTTAATGTTGTGCTACTAAAACTAGTCGATTTCGATAGATTATCCACCGCTTCATGCTCATGTATCGTGTGTATCGGTATATTATGTACCGTAAGATAATTATTAAATGGTTCGTTTTCTTTTTGTGTACTTGCTGGTGGCACGCAGAAAGAACGCGAGCGTCCAGTGGCACGTCGTTTGGAGCGTGGCGACAATGTTGATTTGAGTATATGTTTGCTATTCATTTTTTTCACATCCACATTACGTTTGCGACGCCAAATTGTGTTGACGAAAGCGAATTCGATGAGACTGCCGAAAATGAAGAGTGTACAACCGAGGAACCACACTTCCGAAACTTTTATGTAACTAACCTTGGGTAAAGTTTTACCTATTAATAGAGAACAAAAAAAATTTTGAATATATGAGAAACATTAATTGAATTTGTTCACTACAACCTTGTGCTGAGGCCAGTGTTATAAATGTTAGCATAGTGCTGGTGCCCAGCATGATGCGCGGTGGGGCTTGATCTGCTTGCAACCAGAAGGACACCCAAGATATTGCCACTATAAGCATTGAGGGTAGAAAATAATCCATCACATAGAAGCCGACTTGACGCGTTAAATGTACAGTGAAACTTAGTGAGCTGTAATTGCCAGCGAAAGCACCATGCCGCAAGTCATTTAAATCGGCATTGACTACAGTTTCATTAGACCAAGCACCATGCAGCATGTATTCGGTTAGGTGTAGCGCCGGATCGAGCGTTATTGGACGCTTTTGTTCCCAATGCAACACGAGCTCAGATGTATTATACATCCAACTCTCTAATATTGTGCTGCACTGTTGCTCATCGAAAGGGAATTTCTGCAAATTCATCCAACAATAGAGTGTAGCTTTAATGCGTGACGATATGATTACGGTGCCATCGGGTGAAATTGATGTCAGTATATCCTTTTCATTAGTACCTGAAAAAATTAAAAAAAAAAAAAAAAACAAATGCAAAATGAAAAAATTAAACACAATACAAAAAACTACCAAAAAATGCAAAAAAAAAAATAAAAAAAAAAAATAAAAAAAAAATAAAAAAAAATAAAAAAAAAAAAAAAAAAAAAAAAAAAAATGAAAAAAAAAAAAAAAAAAAAAAAAAAAAAAAAAAAAAAAAAAAATACAAAAAAAAAAATACAAAAAAAAAATACAAAAAAAATACAAAAAAAAAAAAAAAAAAATAAAATACAAAAAAAAAAAAAAACATTACAAAAAAAAAAACAATACAAGAAAAAAACTACAAAAAATAAAAAGCAAAAAAAAATACAAAATATAAAAAACAAAAAATACAAACCATAAATGCACACTTGAATTATTACTAGAAAGTTTACCTAGCAAACTTGAATCCCTTTCATTTGCCAGAAAAATGTGCGGCATCCAAAGCGTGTCTCGTAATTGTTTCTCACCCAAAATAGGCTGTCTTCGTTTTGGCGCCACTTTACGGAAAGTTAAACGCGGATCGAGATATCGGAGCTGCAGCAACACATGTATTTTGAACTGCAAATCATGCGCTTCCAAGTTTTGCATGAAGTAAATGTAAGCACGCACATACACGTCTATAGGCAGGCGTGCACCATTCGATTCGGTGTAGCTAACCGGCCGCTCCAGACGATCATAACGGCAACCGTGTGTAAGGCGTTCAATTAACTGTGTCTGTGAGAGATTATCAGCATCATTTAAGGACGGACAATCAGTATCAGCAGCTCTAATTGTAGCAGCCAATAAAAGAAAAATTGCGAATCTCAGGCTTGACATTATTTCCAATTTTTAACGTGCCTATTTCTGGATACACTGCGTTGAAGGCTAGTTAACACAATTAAATTATAATTTTATCTATTTTAAAGCGACATCACCGACACTAATGTGCAAACGTAATACTATAACGGTTGTTTTGTGTCAATTATTGCAGTATAAAGAACTGTTATATTATCACTGCAACTAACAAGTGTATGCATTCAAAAAATATATAATAATAATAAATACTTAATTATGATTATTTTAATTGCTTTGTTTGTACAATTATTTCAAAATATAAAAATAACTTATTCAAAACAGTTTGATTTATCATGCACTTTACATTGACGCCAATATCATTACTTCACCACAGTGATGTTCAAACTATTGTTTACAAGCATTATATGGTGTTGCCAACTATGTAAAACATTTTGTTCATTGATTAGTGCTGCCATTGTACTTAAATTATTTTCTTCTCTGAATTTTCTCTATTTCCTTATTCGTAGGAGTATATATGATAAAGGAGTTCAAAAATTTGCACACCAGTTGTTGTTGTCGTGGTGTAGCGTCAGAAAACATTATTATGCATCCAAAAGTTAATCAAAGAGCATATATATATAAATCACTCTCTATGTTAAGATTTATATTTAAATCTCTTCATTTCTTACAAAACTCCATGTCTACGTATGCACTCACAAATTTTTGAATTTTGTTTCAATATTTCAAGTATGGCATCACTGAACACCACGCCACAGCTGTTTGCGTCTACAAACACAAAATCGGGATTTGTGACAACTTTGCGAAAACTTCACGCGCTAGTAAATTTTTACTTTTTCTATTAAGTATTATGGATATATCCTCAAACACAAAAGAATAAATGCATTTTATTCATATTTAATATAAATAATATATAATCTGTGCAGTGAGTGAATTTTATATAGTGTAGCAGGCAATCGGCACTTAATCGTAGAAACATGCAGCAGGTATAACAAATTGATTTAAACAATTTAATAAATTGTAATAAAATATGTATGAATATAGATGATGGAAACGATGGATGCCTCAGGATCAGCCAATGAATCTGAAACACCAACAGACGCGCCTGTTCTTATGGAAACAGATGAACCTACTGAGCCTGCTGCATCTACCGCTGGCATAACAAATGCAGGTAATAACGCCAATGCAGAAGGCGGCATCGACAATACTGCTAGTGCAGAATCTGGCCCTACAACTTCTGACGAAACGAATGATAACAACAACGTAAACGAGAACAGCAGTCAAGCTGGTGATCAACACAACGGTGTGTCTTCAAGCACCGATATGCCACCGCCGCAGCCAACTGGAAATGTGGCTGCGGGAGAAAATGAAGCTTTAGCAACTACTCCATCAGGGCCACCTATAGATGAAGAAGATGCTAAATGGCATACAGTGGGCATTTATAATGGACTTAACGCTACCGTTTCTTCGTACATTGATAATAGCATATGGTCATCTTCTGGTTTAAAATTGACATCTAGAAACTTACCGGATCTTTCAACAATTCAACGTGTTAACCTTGAACCTGGCACAGCTTATCGTTTTCGCTTGCGCGCTATCAATACTTGCGGTGCTAGTGATTGGAGTGAGATATCAAGCTTCAAAACTTGTTTACCCGGCTTTCCAGGCGCACCATCAGCTATAAAAATATCAAAATCATCCGAGGGCGCCCATCTCACCTGGGAGCCACCACCGAGCTGTGTAAACTCTAATGAAATCATCGAATACTCGGTTTATTTGGCTGTAAAACCAGGTAAAGATAAGGATGGTAAGCCTATTGGTGCTGGTGCACGTCTACCAGCCCAACTTGCATTTGTACGCGTCTATGTGGGCGCAGCTAATCAATGTACGGTAGCACATTCGTCCTTGGCGACAGCACATGTGGATTGCTCAAACAAGCCAGCTATTATATTCCGCATTGCAGCGCGAAACGACAAGGGTTACGGGCCGGCGACGCAGGTTAGGTGGCTGCAGGATCCAGTACAGACTGGCTCATCTCCAGGCGGTAGTTTGGCTGGCAATACGGGTAGCATACAGTCTCCAACACGCATCAAGCCAGAATTGGGAAGTGCATCGCCAAATAAACGTTTTAAGAGCAGTGGAGGAGCAGGTGGGGGTGGACGCACTGTTTTGCCTTGAGTGGGTTTACAATTAGCAAATCATGCGCAGGACACTAATATTTAGTTTGTAAGTAATATTTTATAAATAAAATAACAAATGCAATTCAAAATTAATCTCTCTGTAAATGTTGATTCAAATGTAAACAGTCGATTAAATTTTCGTCATCCATAAAGGCATGGTTCCCAGTTTCATACAGCGTTTACATTATACTTCCCGAGATTATCTGTAAGCACATTATAAAAATTCCGGTTTTTTTGTATGTACATGTGCAAGACCTTTGAATCAATAAAATTAATTACGATTGCAAATCGATTTGTTTAGAACTTTCAAACACTTGCTGATGATTTCAATTCTGTTTGATTTCTATGCATTTTTTTAACATAAGGCTTACCTTCGATCGTATTCGCACACATCTCCAAGTACTCTGTATTATTGTGGTCTTTCATAAAGTTGGATGCCTTTATATGCACACTATAATCTGGACCATATTTTAGGAAATCACTATTATCAGCAGGTATATCTTCTGGCAGTGGTACCCCGCAACAGGTGGCGGTCAATTGGGTCCACAAACGACTAGAATTTGTAAAATTATATCCACCACCACCCAAAAGAACAGTTGGCAATCCATTCATTAATATAAATTCGACACATTCAATCAAGTCTGCTGGCGTAAGATTTGTGCCACCGAGTGGATCACCAACTAATGCATCTGCGCCACATTGTATCACACACACTTCAGGTTTGTATAACTGCAGTATTTTTGTCAACACACTATAAGCAACAGACATGTAGCAGACTTCATACATATATGAGCACCGTCAACTCACCGTTTAAAATATTTGCAAAAGTTTTTACCGCCTATACCACTTTGATATGGAAAATTTGCTGCATAGCCTTTACCCTCACCAAAGCCACAATCATCCATACCGCCTGTGCCTGGATAGTAACCGCATTCATAACGATGCATCGAAAAAGTAAAAACACGTTTGGTTACTTCAAACGCTTGCTGCACACCATCACCATGATGTGCATCCAAATCTACATAAATCACCCTTTTGAAATGTTTGCGCAGCACTAAGATGCCTAAAACGATATCATTCACATAGCAATAACCGGCGGCGCGATCACGCTGTGCATGATGCCAACCACCAGTCCAATTGATAATTATAGTCTGTTCATCGTTGTTTGTGGCACCATACTTGCACAGTGCAGCACAAGCACTCATTGTACCGCCCGCCACTGTGCAAGCATATTCCCAAACGCCTCGCCAACTGGGACAATCGAAGCCCAAACCATACTCGATGTGTGTGTAGGTTGTGTCCAACGCACAGTTATTGTCTTCGTCATCACTGCTTGAGGAGCAAGCTTCCTCTAATGTGTCATTCAGCGTTTTCTGTTTAACAAACATATTTGTTGTACTTTTTGGTTTACTAAGCGTAGCTTTCTTCAACAACTCTTCCACATAAGCGCTATTATGAAAACGGCGTAAATCTGTATATTTGCAAATTCTCGGTTCCAGTCGTTGCATATGCTTGGGTAGTCCATATGAAGCAATCAGTGCATGGGTTAGTGAGGCCTTTAAATAATTCCTGTTAGCATTTTCGCATAATATTGCAATGTTACTGCTTACCCTACCCCGCACTGCAGGGTTTTTGTCTGCTTGTTGTATTAAATTGCCATTATGCACATAAATTACATTTCTCTTTTGCATTTTTTGATATTTCTAACGCAGATATTTAAATAAACGCGGTTCTCAGAAAAAAATATCAACAAAATGATTCGAGCAGTGTGGCCAAGTTTAGTTTTCTTATGAACGCACAGAGTGTTACTAAAATAACAACAGAAATTAATAAAACTAAATACTCTGTAGCAACATTGTGCAAGAGTATAATAAAAGTATATATAACAAAAAAATATGAGAAGTTGTTTGTCAATTCGAAAACGAAAGTTAATGAAATAACGGATTTGTTTAAATAATCATGTGCTAATAAATATCGATAATATTAATCGTGCGTTTAGAGTGACAGTTTTTATGCCAAACTTTACATTATATTTTAAACACAGTTCTTAAGTTAATTTAAAATGTTTTAATACATAAATACATACTTACCTTGCTCAAAACTAACAAATTCCTCACTACATAACAATTAATAAATTTTATTTTCTGTAATTGCTGCCGTTGTTTTATAAATTTACAGTTCCATTTTAAACTACATACATATTAATTACTCTTAGTATTACTAAGTTTATATACTCCAATTTAAAAATTCTTTCAATTCAACTAATAGTTATGTATCTATTAACATTCGTTTCTTTCACTAACATTTCAAATGCTTTTTTATATCTACATTTTATTTACTAATTTATTACCTTTATGCATTTTGTTAGAGCTAAAAGTACAGTTAGTTACTTATGTATTATTGACATGTACAAAAGATTTAGAATCTATGAATATGCGAAAGTAGTTTAGTACGTTTGTTAATTTAATACTTCTAACTGCTTTAAAGTTAATTATATAGTTTCACTACAAAATATGTTATTTTTATATTTTCCAAGAATCGTACAAAAATTCGTAACAATTATTTGTAATTATATATTATTTTGTGGAACCACACAATATACACATAAATTTGTAATTGTTAGACTAATTCTATTTATTGGAGTTCAGAGTGACAGCGAAGAAGTCAATTGTTGCTGATTTATATACAGATCTTAAGGACTACAGACACATATAAATCTTATGCTAATTTATATATGTATTCATATTATTTATATAATTTATATTTTTCTGTATTATTTATATATTTAATATTTTATTCTAGTTAGTTTTTGTTTTTATTGTTTATGGTCTGAAGTAATTTATTTAACACCTATGAATGTACTGCTAAAAAAGGTTATCATTGTCTCGACTAGTGATATTTTCATTCTGTTTTTTGTGGGCCATTTTTATTTTAAATTTATATGCCAGATAAGTGATAATTTGAAGCGCTCTATATTGGTGGAACATTTTACAATAACCTACAACCAACTTTTTTGTGAAGAAAATGTATTAACCATTTAAAAAAAATAATATTTAGCAAATACTGCGTTGCAAACTTTTGCTTTAGAAATTGAAAATAATGTTTGAACAAATTAATGTTGATTATAAATGTAGGTAAAAGACTCTACATGAAAATATATTTTTATACATACAAACATATGTATATACTTGTTTGTTTACTGAGAGAGAATTTCCTGGGTTTAAAGGAGCTCTGGCCGGTTTCACATAACCAAAATGAGTCTAGACTCTACGCTTGCCACCACTGTAACATTATATTTAAGCTGACAACTGTTGTTGGATATTTTCCGAGTTCTTTCGCTCTTTTGTGGTATTTTTAAGGTGATCTTTATATAAAAAGCCCAATCCGAACAGCTGATTGATACTGTGAAAAACTTTTTCAATTCGATAATCATTTGTGTAAAGACGAACAGTTAGCGGCATTCCTAAGAAGAAGCTGTTGGGTAAAGGACCTTGTTTCCATACTGCATTTGCTATCTTAAGTTTTTCAAAACCACAGGAGGTTCTTATATCGAAATCAATTATTTTCTCTCTGCTCTCTGATTATAGACGCTGCAGCTTTTGGTTGAATTTTATATCGAGATTGTTTGAGTGGTTCAACTAATGTTTCTTCGATTTAAATCGCTTAAGGCTTTATGGAGCTCTATATATTTGACGAAGAGAAATCTCCAAATGAGCTGCTCTTGTCTGGAGCATACTTCACTAATGTTCTTCCATATACGCCGGCTATAAAATGCTCTCTAAAGCTGTAACGCATGAAAGGAGTCTTTGGTTTGGGCTCTGGTCTTAGTCTAGCTTACAGAGTGCTTTATATTTTGCGAACAAGAACCTCTGAAAATGCTGCCTGGGTAAAAACTTGTACGGAGCTACTCAGACTCCTTTAATTTTCTTACATTTACAGCGTCGATAAGTTGCTCTATAAAGTTTTAACGAATGGAAGGAGTCCCTGGTCTGGGCTCAGAATTTGTATGCTAAAAATAATAAAGTTCAGAAAAAAGTAAGATGCATAAAACCTAGTGAGGCGAACTAAAATGTGTACTCGAAATATTTACGCTAACTAAGCAATACCTTGCCGTCTCAACAGAACTTTTAACAATCCTGGCACAAACTATACAAATTTACTATTTACAAACCTAGTCACTACGTAAATTTATAGATTAGTCTAACACTTTCACTTATTTACTCAAATTTTCATTGTCCTCAAATCACTGCTAAAACTACTACTCACTTACATACAATCTGTTGAAGTCTCCATTTCGGGTTCCTCACTCAAAGTGTAAACACTCATGACCGCCTGCGATGCACTGCCGCTGATTGATGGATCCAAGCAGGATTGCGACGACAACGTGGAATTGTCCAAAATAGGTGCGTTCAAGGTTGTAAGACCGGCACCAGTCGGTAGCAGACTTGATGGCGTCGTAGCCGTGGTTGATGCGCTTGTGTAGGCCGTCAAGCTGTTTAAAGGCATGGTATTTGTATTTGCGCCTTTTAGGAGATGTGTTGAGGTGGTTGACGAGCTGTTCGGATCCATGGTGAGTATGGGAACAAGCTCATGATTGACATAGTCCTTCAACGCATGCAGCTGACTTAAATCTGTGTCCAGCTGTGCGCCGTAAGCGAGTGAAGTTGGCGTGCCTATGAAATCAAGCGGAGATGAGATGAATTTACAAATATTTTAACTGTTTGTTTTACCTGACACCAGCGTCTCTTCGGTGGGATTGCGTTTGTACAAGCTTGTGCCCTTCTCAAATTGTCAAGGCGGCATATAGTAGCCTTGCTCCTCACCCATCGTATCCAGCGCATTGCTTGCTTTCTTGAATTCTACCACGATTTTGATGCGATGCACAATCTCCTCGTGTATAACATTGAAGCACATCGCTGTGAGCGCCATGCCCGACATGATATAAATCGAACAAAACCATGTGGTCGTAGTGGATTCACGTCGCAAACCCGGTAGCATATCACCAAAACCAATTGTTGATAAACTCATGAAACAAAAGTAGATGCCATCGAGTATGGGCCAGTCTTCCAGTCGGTATAGTACGACAGCACCGATTAGTATGTAGATGATCATCATTGAAAGGCACAACAAAATTGGCGCCAATATACTCAGCCCATGCATGGAGCCACGTGATTCACTCGCACTCAACGAATCGATGTCGGGTGGCAACATTTGTGTGCCACCAGGTAGATTTGATTGTTTCTCCGTTGTGGCGTACGAGTCGTGCACATAGTAGGGTTCCTGCAAGGCAGCCTGTTGTTTACGCAATTCCTCTTGCTGTCGTTTACGCTTCATGCGACGCTCCTTTTCAGCCATACGCTTTTCATCGTAACAACAATAGCCGCAATTTGAGCAGAGACAACAGCATAACGCTTTGGAGAATACCTCACGTGCCACTTTTGCTAAAATGCCACCAGTACTGGAGAGATAAATGAGCGTAAGCGGTATGCCGAAAATGGCGTAGACGAGTGTCACCAAACGGCCGAGCGTAGTGCGTGGTGCGATGTTACCGTAACCTATATGGAGTTGAAAAGAAGTAGCACGAAATTAATATACGGTGTGACATGAGAGTTCTGAGTGAAAGAAATGTATATAAGCTTATTTAAGCTCCATCCTTTAAGCCTGAAGCTTAGTGTGGGTTCACCACACTTTCACGTACTTTGGACAAAACCTAGGAAAATTTCCTCAGAACGGCTGGGCTTCGCTTGATCCCTAGATTACTAGCCGTAACCTAGCTTATCTTCAAACTTTAACTTCATTGAACTCTAGCCTGACTTGGCTCCTCCATTAGTTTGATCTTTACCTCATTTGTCTTTTTAATTTAACTCCCTTATCTTTTGGTCCTTAGGTCTTTATGTTCGGAACCTGGAAGTTGAAAATTATTTTATTAATACAACAACAATGTCAGCCTCGAAATTCAGCGCAGAATAATTCTTGCCAACAGATGCTTTTTCGGACTGAGTAGGTAATTGAGAAGTAAAGTCCTCTCTCAACAAACAAAGTCCAAACCCTACAAGTCACTCATCATCCTCGTCCTGCTATTTGGTGCAGATGCATGGACGATGACAACATCTGTTGAGTCGGCTGTAGGAGTTTTCGAGAGAAAGGTTTATGGAAGATTTGTGATCCTTTGCGCATTGGCGACGGCAAATACCGCAGTCGATGGAACGATGAGCTGTACAATATTTACGACGACATTGACATACAAGTAAATTAAAAGACAGCAGCCATACTGGCTCATGTCGTCCGAATGGTTGGAAACATTTCAGCTTTGAGAATATTCGACGCAGTACGCGCCGGGTGAAGCAGAGGATGAGGAAGACCTCCACTCATTTGGAAAGACTAGGTGCAGAAGACCTGGCTACATTTGGAATCTCCAATTGGCGCCAACAGTGAAAAGGAAGGACGGCTGGTGCCCAATTCCAAACCCGAGCTCGATTTCAAACTGTAACAGGGCTAACAACAAGGTAAAGTTTTGTACGAAATTTGGGTGAAATTGGTTGAGTAGTTGCTGAGATATACGATTTTAACTAAAAGTGGGCGGTGCCACGCCTTTGGTATCACTTTTGAAAAAATTGGGCCACAAATGGCCCTCTTTGCTACGATTTCCTGTTCTGATTTTATGTTTTGCAGCTGCTATTGTATTAAAATGCTATTTTGTAGGCGTGGCAATGATCCACTTTTGCCCAACATATTGCCAGTGTGTAATAAATGGCTAGCTGTTTGCCAAATTGAACGTTTATCTCATGTTAAGTATTTTTTCATTACCCTCATTTATTACTTTCTTTTCTTGCGCGAAGTAATAAAGCAATAAGATATTCATGAAATGACACAAATTTTGCGCTTGAATGTTTGAGAAGCGCTGTGGTGTCTGTCTATTGTGTTGTTTTAAATTACATCAATAACAGTAAAAATTTACAATATTGACTGATTGAATTTCGACAGTCGACAGGGAGTGTAAAATTAAGTATGTAGATGAAAAAACTCCTTTTTTATTATGTAATTTTATATGCATAACGGTATTTGAATACATGTACATATTGTTTCAACTTTTACTTCGATTATTGGCATTTTTATGACACTTTAATGTTCGGGAAGTGGCGGTTTTATTGGCAGCAAAAATAAAAATGGAATATGTAAATAATGCTAATGGCTCGAGATAAAGACCGAATACTTTTGTTTTGACAGGGAGCGACAGCGAAATTTCGCAAACGAACATGTTGGGGGAAAAGAGTTTAACTGAATGACAGCAAGCACATTGAAATAGAAACTCGTGGATGTTATGTAGCAATAAATGATAATGCTTGAGATATCGAATATAATTCCCATATTTCCTCTTTCCCAAAAAAAGTTGCTTGCTGGAAAAATATTTCACTCATATGAGAAGGTCAATATGACTTCCTTGAAGGCTTCGAATGTTCCTACCACCAAATCGGTATCGAAGCCTTGGAACCTTGAATCAAATTCATTACCCTAGAAAGATATTATGTCGAAGAGACATAATAAGCATATAGATATATGTATATGATCAAATATGATATCTGTCATATTTAGGTCAAAGACTTATCAGCTCAGTTAAAATACTATATCAACACATAAAAGCAGAAGACTGTAAGGCTGATGAGCTTATTAGGACAGGCACTCAATAACTGCGCAATGGGAATGGGTAGTTCCTTTGAATTCCTGTGGTTTACTGTTGGGCTGTTTAGCCTCAGACTAAATCAGCAAGCGCCGATCGACTACCAGCAGCTGTGCAGCTGCAACTTTTTTCTTACCTAGGGTAAACTGCATGAGGTCAAGGAAACTCTTCCCTCTCAACAATGTGCAGCTTTCAAAGATTGTAGGAGTTATGACTGGACACTATCTGATCGGACTTCATATCTTTACGGATGCCAGCAGCATCAGATATTTGGAAGAAGATGAGATAGAATCATCTATGATTGTAAATATTTTAGGTGTTATATGTTTAAGCCCAAAAGGAATATACCGAAGGATCTAAACTGTAGTGAAGAAGTAATGAAAAAAAAACCCAGCTGGAAAGCCTGGAACAACATACAATATACGAAGTCTGAAAACTAGCTATATTCTATCAGTGTTGAGTAGAAAACTTAAACTCGGACAAAAGTTCCCACGATCGTCGGATTTATGATACTCGAATGAACCCAAACTTTTCGGGCCAAAGAACTTCAAGTCCGCAGAAAAAATATAGTCTAATAATCATTTAAGCTGTATTATCCTCCAGTGGCGGAACCAGAATTGCTTTCTTGGAAGTGGTTTTCCTTTCCAACAAATTTTTAATATTTGTGATGAGAATTAGACTCCCCCGTGGATCCACCCTTGTGATGAGTACAAAAACTTTTACAGTTCATTGATCTTTGATGATTTACTGAGCGTCCAATTTTTTCTACAAAATTGTAGGGGAAAGCTCTGCCGCATTGGGTGAATTTTCAAGAAGTACCTTCGGGCATACCTAATAGACAGGGAGTTGGTGGATAAAATGGACCACATACCCTCACGATTTATTTCGGAGAGAAGGTTTCAAGTTACACTAAAAGAGGATGGATGGCGAAGGAGCATGCGACTCGCCAGCGGTACTTACAACATCTAAGCAAACTGATCGCAAATAGGCAAAGGAGTGGAAGCCGGTAGCTATTGCTCGAAGCTGGATCTCAGGTGACCCTACACGCTTCGCTAGTACTGCAATATTTTCCTGACGGAAGTCTTTGCGATCAAGAAAGCGGCTGAGATAGTTAGCAATGTAGGAAACAACATAAAGAAGATCAATATAAAGGTCTATAGCCAGGCGGCAATTGAGACAAAAATTTCATTACGTCAGAAATGTTCTTAGAAGCAGGAACGCAGATGTAGTAGATGCCAGAAAGCGGCTGCATATATGCTGGGTTCCAGGCCACAAAGGAAAGTGGGCTCCGGGAAGCGAAATAGCTAACGAAATTGCCAAAAGTGCCTTTTGTCTGACTACCAAACCAGTACAAGACACGCGGAAGTGACTAAAAATGATATACAATGAAATTTACGAAAAGGCTGATAGATAGATTAGGAAGAGATGGAACGCCTTAAGAACATGCACGAACGCCAAGACCATGTGCAAGAGTCCCGAAAGAAACTACGAATGCTTTTTAATCGATCGGTCTTGAAAGGATAGCCGACATGGGCAAAAGTAATGACGATAAATATAGAAAATGCAGGGAAGTAGGCAGGCGGGAAACGCTGGAACACCAACTATGCTTCTGCCCAGTATTTCAAGAACTCGTTTTAGATATTTAGGCAATTACAGGGATTATACGATATCAAGTCGCTCTTAAAATTCGCGAAAAACATTGCTGTTCTATATAATGATTACTTAAAAAATATTCAAATTAAACTGTACCTCATTATGGCATTACTAAGGAGCTGTAGGTCAATGTATGGTGTGACATTCGGCCAGTATAAACTAACCTAACCCAACTAAATTCTTGCTAATATAATCTAATAAAAAATTGGGTTTAGTAATATATAAAAAAGTACTTCGTTTTAGTAGGAGCTCATGGCAACTTAAATAAAATATTATTTTCCTATATTTTCAATAAAAAAAGTTAATTTCTTTTATGATTTTATATAAGAAACACCACCTTTTCTATATGCATACTTTTCAATTCCTCGCCATATGCTAAATTTTAATTGTTTAGCGTGTGCACAACACAAAAATCGTAATAAAACGGAATACAAAGAAACGGACTGAACCAATTCACAAACTACAAATACTTTATATTAGCAGTAGTTGTTGTTGTTCTTGTTGTAATACGCATTACTTACAATTGCATTTGTTTATTGCCTCGCTTGTGCAGTTGTACATCTGCGAGTGATTTTTTATAGCTGCAAAGCTTGACGCCAGAGCCATGAAATACAAAGTCCAAAGCCAGTTGGCTTTGCGCCTGTGCATATGCTTTGCATTTTTATTTATTAGCAAATTACTTGCGACTACAACGAGAAAAGCGTCAATATGTATGCGCTATAAAACTACCAAGCAACAACAGCAACTTTCGTATTGTTAGCTACAACAAAAAAAGCTTACAGTAAAGCATTGATATAAGAATTGATGCAAATACTTTTTGCTTTCATTACGGGAGACAGCAAATAAGTTCGAATAATGTATGCAGATGTAGAGGCTGTTAAGCTACAACAAGCCACTCTGCGTAGTTATATGCATGCATTTGTATGTCTATATGTATTTGTGTTAGTAAATGCGTGTGTGCGTAGTAAATTTGCAAATTGAAAGAAAAAGCAGAAACGGAAAAATTCTGCTGATATTGGCAATTTGCAAATATATTATGAAGATACTTTATTGTTTGTTGCGTATGTCCTTACTGGGCATCTCCCACACAATTGTTGTCTTTATTGGGTACCCAAACGTCTGTTGTATGGGACGAGAAGTGGCGTATGTGGCATTTTGTGTGCCTGTGTGAGTTAAAACAATATGTGCGTATACTCAAATACACACACGCACACACTTACATATGTGCTATTCTATTTTTACTTGACTCTGACTGTATGCCATTATTGGCCATTATTGTCATTGGCATAAATGAAAATTTACGATACCTCACGCTGCGTTTGTGGGTGTGGAAATGTTATTCACATGCTTGCGTATATATTTGCTAGGTTATGTGCGTTGTGTATGTTTGTGCACTGTAATATGTGGTACCAGCTTAGGAATACAGAGCTCACTTCCGTGCATATATTGCTGTTTGAGACAATATTTTTGCAGGTGGGAGGGGTATATGGGAATGAAATTCAAGTAGAAACTCCGTGAGATAACAGTTTGGTGTCGAGTTTTTGCCGTATTTTAGTGTGAACTACTTTTTGGTAGTCAAAAGCTCATAGTTGTTTTCTAATAAAACATACTATAAGTTATATAATAATTATAATAAATAAATGTAGAAAAGTTGTTTTTTCTTTGACAGAAGAAAAGATTTGAGTGTAAATTTAATGAATCGAAAAAGTTTATCAACTTTGTTAACTGCTTTTCATCTCTCTAAAAAACCGTCATAACCTACAACTGACTAGGCGGAAGGGGTCAGACGAAGAAAAAAAATCTCCAAGAGGGACTTGACAGCTGTCAAAATAAACATGAGCTTTATGGCAAATTGTTTTTCTAACAAAATTTCCTAGAGGGCTAGCTGTCACAGAAGCTGTCAAAGTATGCGCGTGTTTTCTAATAATGTTTTCTAGAGGGATGGCTGTCACAGAAGCTGTCATAGAAGCTGAGTACGTGCATACCTAAACCAATAGGGGTATGACCGTCAAACCATTCGTCAAAGTAAACTCTTTTATGCTTAATTCTACTCAATCGAGTCAAAGGTATATATAAAAAGTTGATAGCTTCTTGCATGTCTTAAATATAAAAATACTTTTCGTTATAGAATTTCCTAGAGGGATAGCTGTCAAACCAGCCTTCAAGATTCTAACGTCTTTAATGACTTTGCTGGTACCTTTTTCATAATTTTTTTTTTTGCGTTTTGTTTCTAATATAAGTTTTCTGTTCTAAAAAATGGTTGTATTGGAATTATTTAGTTTATATATATTATATAATAGCAAATATTGCTTCTAAAATGCAGTCCATATACCAGATTGGTAACATTTTTAAATCGCCGTTATAATTGCGAAACTAATGGCAGCTTTCTAACATACAACATACATAACTGACTCTGAGCTCGCTTTTCCTATTCAAATTAAAGTGTGCTTTGGAGAAAGGCGAGTACGCAGCCTTATACAAAGCAAGTTAGCTCGAAAAATATGTAAGCAATGCCTTCACAACTCACGTTACACACTAATTGTTTTCAACTAATAGCTAGGCTAGCAATCATAGGGGAAGTATTTTTCAAAAAGTAATTAACCGTAAGCTTATAAATCCACTTGCTATGCTACTAAATTAAAAACTGCCATTTAAAACTTACCAATTGTCGTCAGTACGGTGAGCGAGTAGAGAAATGCTTTGGCGAAATTCCATTCGTGCGGCCCATGACCATGACCGTATTGACCGCCGTGTGTGTGTAGGAGTACAGCTTCCGTAGCCGGACTATTACCGGCAATCGCCGCACCATTTCCGCCACCAGCAGCGATGCCGCCATCCATTTCATGTGATAATTGCAGTAGCGCATCCTCATTCAGTCTCTTGATTAATTGGTCTTGAAATTTGGCAATTTCCAAAGCGGCTAGCCTAAAAGTGTGTAGGGAATTGATAAAAAGAAGGAGTTAGTAAGTAAAGGCAATTGGTATATAGCAGTAGGTGAATTATTAATGCATTGGAAAATGTAATTTATGTAACTTAATACTTTTTTTTGAGTAGGAGCACAGCTATCAATTTGAAAATTCTTTAAAAAAGTTTGCAAGCATTACATGTACATTTTATATTCATGTATAATTTTTCAATTATTTAAGAAATATTGGAACTCGTCTCAATATAGCTCAGTTTCAAGCTTAGTATAGTTTAGAACAAAAATATTGAGTTAATTTAATATGTAGTAGTCCGGCAACTGCTAATTGAAAAATGTTGCATACTTTTAGGATTAGTTGCCGATATATCAGTTGAGACTTAAGCTAACTTAGTATGGTATTAAAATATGTGTATGCATTTGTAAATAGCTTAGCAATTTTACTTCTTAGCATTTATAATAAATACAGAAACTAATTCTGGCAGTTTGTTACGTATACGCACCGTCAGACACCAAGAAATTTACATGTGTAGTACTATGTACAATACATTTGTAGTAGAAAACAATATTAAAGTAACGTTAGAAAATGCAAATTGGTGTGTAAAAAATGTTGAATTTTAGAAAATTTGGAAATGTAAATTCCAAAGAAATTCAAAAGTTTAAGATGTTAAAAATTAAAAATGAAATTTAAGTAATTGTTTTATAACCATATAAAATTAAAAATTAAATTTAATTTAAAGAAAAATAAATTACTTAATTATAATTATATTTAATTAAAAATTATTAAAAAATTAGAAGGAAAAAAAATTTGAGACTTTTGAACTTAAACAAAATTTATAAACTAATTTGGTTTAATAAAAGTAGAGAAAAAATTTTAGTTTTTTGGAAGTAATAAATTTAAAATTTTAAATATTATAAAAATTTTAAGAAATGAAATTAACAAGGTTTAATTAAACTAAATTAAAATTGTAAAAAATGAATTAAAAAAAAATAAAACAATTAAATTATTAATACTAAAAATTCTAAATTTAAATAATAAAATTTTTTTATTAAAAAAAGGAAAAAAAAAAAAATTTTAAAAATCTTTTTAAATTGAAAATTTTATTATTAAATTTAAATTTTATAATTAGATAAATTTTTAGATTTAAAATTTTTGTTGTAATATTGGTTTTTGTTGAAACATTGGTTTTATTAATTTAATTTTAAAAAAAATTGATAATAAAATCTTTAAGTTTTAAAAATTTTGGCATTTAATTAACGAATTGAAAATTGGAAACATATTGTCTAAATATTATAAATTAAAATCGATGTAAATTTTAAAGTTAGAAAAAATGTTTAAAATTATTTGTGCTTAGCTATATTATTATATAACATATTAATACTAAAAATTCTAAATTTAAATAATAAAATTTTTTTAAATTTTAAAAAATTGAAATTGAAAATTTTATTAAAATTTAAATTGAAAATTTTATTAAAATTTAAATTTTATAAATTTTAGATTTCAAATTTTTGTTTTAATAACATTGGTTTTATTAATTAATTTTTTGGATAATAATGCTATTTTGGCATTTAATTAACGATTATTAAATTTCTAAAATTATAAATAAAATTGTAAGAATTTTAAAGAATTATTTTTTGTATTAAAAACCAATTTAATTTTTTTAAATAATTTTTAATTAAATTTTAATTTTTTTTAATTAAATTTTTAATTTTAATTAAAAACCATTTAAATTTTTTTAATAAAAAAAATGACAAAAAATGTTATTTTGCATGAAAGTTGTATTTACAGCAATTTTGTATATACATAGATGTACACTAACCATTCCCATATATACAAAATAAGTGCTAAAATATACACATCTACTTAAAACACTTTATCATTCAAAATATATTCATGCAATATTCTAAGCATTTCGCCAATCATTTTCGCACATACCACACCACCACTAATTAAAGGACCTTAAATCAAACACATACCGTTGCAAATACCTCAACTCATGCGCCCACTAATAAATCATAAATCTTCATTCTTAACTTACTTCGTCCAATTCTCCTTGTAGAGTATATTCAATGACACCGTTATATCCCAGATATTCTCAATGGTGCGTTGTCGCACTTCCTGCGTGTCCGCCGACAGCGCCAACTGTGCCGAAGTGACGCCATCGCCGCCGAGCAGTTCATCACCATAGCTGAAATCTATAACGCCCGTGTCGCCATGCTCATCGCTCAACGGTACAATGCCCTCGAGCATGGCATTGGCGGCAGCGGAAGCGACATTTGACGTAGAAGAATAAGCAGCCGTGCCAGATAATGATGCCGCAGCGTTTGCAGCAGCAGCGGCGGCGTCGGTGTGCGGGGCGTATGCGTTTTGTGACGATAACGCTGTGGCATTGTCCAGATGCATTTGTTCGGGTGAAGTGTGATAAATATTTTCCATATTACCGCCACCACGTTTAGTGGAAGCGAGTGTACGCTGTTGTTGCTGTTGCTGTTGACGTTGTCGCTGCAGCACTGCATGATGACTGGGATGATGATGGTGATTATGATGATGCAGGAACGTTGAGTCTTCGCTCTCGATTGTTAGAAATATGAATGAACCTGTGGATGACAATAGCAAAGTAGTGGAGGTGAATGTGAGAAAAAAATGTGTTGCTTATATTGTTATTATTGTTGTTGCACTGTTGATGATAAGGGAAATGAAGATGAATTCCCGGTATGCATAACTAAGGTGCACACACACAATATAACGCGTGGAAGGTATGTGGAAGCGGCGTGCAGGGGTTAGACATTGTGCGCGATAATGAGGGTCCAAACGGAAGCGTCAAGTGTTGCTGAAGTGTCTGGCACTAGCAGTGGAATATGCGCTTCAATGGCTTATATAAGTAGTAGTCATGCCTGCTATTGTTGTTTGTTGTTGGTGTTGTTACTTTCATAGTTGTGATTTTTCCAGGTTTATTCTTGTGTACTCGTGCCATCAACTTTGGTATCGCATTGTACTTGGCTTTAATAGCGAGCGAATAAGCACTAATGCTTACTAAAGCAGGTCTTTGCAAAGTACAGTGGGTTGGTTTGAGTGGAAGCTTGCGTGAAAATTCGCTAAAAAAAACGAATAAGCTCGTTGACCTATGAGAGGGTGGTGGTTTACTATATTCCTCTTCCGAAATGTTTTCCTGTATCTATTGCTAAAGCCGAAGCGAACAGCGATCGGTGGGAAGGCGTCTTAAAGACTAATGAATATGCCTTGTGGTCTGATTAAATATTCTACAAAAACTTGCGTTTAGAAGTCTGAAGTAGAAGTAGGGTTTAAGAAGACTTTATGAAATTTATTTGCTACAAAAAAATACTATTTTACATGGACTTACTTATTTTCTAGAATTCGATCACGCATCAATCTGAGATTAGTATTGGTGGACCATAAAGTACGTACGTAAATAAAAAAGAAAAAAACGCGGAAATATTGCAGCAAGGCTGCTTCACTAGCAATCAAATTATTTCCAATTTCCTAACTGAAAATCGTTTTCTAGCGCAAAAGCATAGTAGAAGAGAGAAAGAGCTGTTAATTTTTGTAAGCAAACGACTTTACCTCTGATCTGGCAATTCCAAACCATGCTTTCCAGTCCCTTTGACATTCAGCGTTTTATTCAGCTAACATTATCTTAAGCTGAGCTTGAAAAATATGGAAGTGGGTTACACCGGGAAAGTTTTCCTTGCGTTTATGATGAAGAAGCGATTTAAGTTCGCTTAAGTTAGGTTAAACTGAATAGAATTTCTCTATCTCACTTTGGAAGCACAACCAGTAATTTTTTTGATCGAAAAATAATAAACATTATGCTAGTTTGGGATTATTTTTGTCAGCAATTTCATTGCTAAAAAGCTGAGAGTGTAACTCCGTAGCAAGCTTTTCATTCGCTTTAACATTCAGCGCTTTATTCAGCTATTCCTATATGTAGTTGCATAAGAGACCGTGTCATTGAGAGTTCAGCGCTTCATTTAGCCCTCATTATCTTAGGCTGAATAAGAGAAAAAATGTGAATGCCTGTAAAATATTGGATCGGATTGCATTTGTTGAGTTTCTGCTCCCATTTTTGTTGAAGCTACATATTAGCTTTGTCATCGCTTACATCCTTCAAATATTGAAAGTGTAACTTCACATGAAACTTTCCAGTTGCTTTGGCGTTCAGAGCTTTATTCAGCTAACTTTCGTTTAAGCTGAATAAGTGCTGAATGACATGAGGTCTGAAAAATATGTTACCCGGTTGCGCCTGAAGAGTTTATACCACCGTCTGAGATGTGCATATGATATTATTTCCGCATTCAGCGCTTTATTCAGCTAACACTCGTTTAAGCTGAATAACTGCTAAATGGCTTAAAGTCTGAGAAGTTTCTTCTTCCATTTAGGATGTGTATATGACATTATTTACACATTCAGCGCTTTATTCAGCTAACATTTGTTTAAGCTGAATAAGTGCTGAATGGCATAAAGTCTGAGAAGTTTCTTCTTCCATTTATGATGTGTATATGACATTATTTACGCATTCAGCGCTTTATTCAGCTAACATTTGTTTAAGCTGAACAAGTGCTGAATGACAAAGTATGTTAACCGATAGCGCCTGAAGAGTTTTTCTTCCATTTGTAATGTGTATATGATATTATATACCAATGCGGTCCATTATAAAAATTTTTATGCTAAATTTACTCTTGAAGTTTTTATTTTGCACAGCAAGAGGCGATCGCTGAAAAAGTCACCAAAAATATAATTTCAGAGTTTGCTTGACGACGAGTCACTTAAACTAGAGGATAGATAGAGAGGATGGCTTACACTCATTTTAATTGTTATTGGCTCTTCTATTCATTTTATGTTTGAGCTCTCTTATCTTGCTTTATGATTTACATGTGAAGCAATAACAAAGTTAGCCAGTTTGAGTTATATTCAAAAGGTATGTGGATTCCTCCTTAAAGTGGTATAATTTCTTATTTTTCCATTTAAAATTTATTATATCAGTCGATTTGATTTATACCTAGTTCCCACGACAGCCGAAAATTTACTCGGACTGACTCAGTTTACTGCCAGTTGCTTGTTCGATTTAGCAGTTTCAAAGGTTTTCGAATTTATAAGGCTTAATTAATCAAATTGGCGAACAAATACTTAACGATATTAGATCAGGTAAAAAAAATCAAGTAAACGCTATAGAAAAGACTCTCTAGATTACGAAACTTTTTAAAAGCAGTATTGCTTTGTCTGTGTTGCAGGCACACAGTGCCTAAGAGGCCAACTGTCAGCACACTAAAGCCAGCTGCTGCTGTCAAGCAAACAAGAGTAGATAAGCGTTGATGAGTTACTTACACAAAGCAGCACAAACACATTCATGTATATATATATACATATATCTACATATATGTACTTGTATATATATATCGTAAGTACGAGCCAAATGTTATATTTGTAAAGTAAATGGAGCTAACGACAATAGTCCAACGCAAGGGTTGCCACATTGGTTATATGCTTGTATAGATAGACAAGTGTGTGCGCTCAACTATTATATTTTTAATGCCAAGCTCCGGTTGGGAGTGGACTTGACAAACTAGCTGTGCCACCGCAAGCACTGTAGCTGCTTAAAAATCTGTTGGCATGTAGCGTAAGTATGTCTGTATGAGTATGTGTACACATGCTGTGCACACTTCAAGTTTTAAAGCATGCTCACACTCATTAAACTATGCACACTACACAATCAGCGACTAACGGTAGTTGAAGTACTCGTGGTAATATAAAAAGTCAGCAATAAAAGGAGAAGTAGTGGTAGAAGAAATCTTATGTTGCTTCTCCTACTTTTTTGGTATATGTACATTTATATAGATATGTTTTTATTAAGGTGTGCATTATTTCAGATTTTTTTGGTCAAAAACACCCCCTAAAATTTTGATTTTGAAATTATTCAACGTAAGCAAGTTCTTTATTTTCCATATAAGTCGTGCCTAAATCATTTGATTTTACGCACATAGTTTTTGACTTTTCACGTTAGAATATTTATCTCCGGGGAATGCAGAGGAAGACCTTTCCTCCGTTGGAAAGACCTGGTGGAGATGTAGCTGGCTACTCTTTGAATCTTTCATTGGCACCAAAGAGCGAAAGGGAAGCACGACTGGTGCGCTGTTGTAAATCAGGGTATGTCCGCGTAAGCGGTGTCTACGCCAATAAAGAAGAGGAATAAAACAAATAAATTTACAACTTTTAAAAGTGATATTTTTCATCCAATATTCTATTAAAAGTTATTCACAGTTAAAGCTATGGATTAAATGTACTGCATTCCCAAAGTACACCATGTCGTATGAGCAACACATAATGTAGGGATTTATGTGTTAATAGTATTTGTATGGAAAACTTTTTTATTTGAAGAGCTACCTTCACAAAATTTGGCATGGTTTATTCCCCGAAACAGCAGTACAGCCACTGAACAAATTGTTCAGATCGGACCATTTTAGCATATGTATAGCTGTCATATACACTGGGCTATCAAACTCAAGCTAAAGACCCTTTTATACCCTTTCATGCTATAAGAAGTGCAGCTGTGAAGGGTATTATAGCTGCGGTGCACTTGATGGTAACGTTTTTCTTGTTGTTATATTAAATGGAAATATTTGAGAGGCTAAGGTAAAGTTTCTCTTGTTTTTACATCAAATAGAAATATATGAGAGTCTAAGACTTGACAGTTTTTTTGTTTTTTGAATCACCCTAATATGTAAGTGTAAAGTTTAAAGTCCCTGTAAGTGTTAATTAACGCAGCAAGCGTGCGAAAGTGAACACAAGTCCTTGAGACAACATAATCGTTATTGCTATTTTGTATGAACGTTGCTGAAGTTGCATGGCATGACTCTGAGTCCTGAGTGATCGACTATTTAGTGTTGGTCAACTTGCGGTTGTGGACGGCGTTGACTTGCTGCTGTCGTCTTGAGTTGATGTTGCTGTAAGACAGGCATTTATTGTGGCCTTCGTAGATTTTGCACACTCTACCGAAGCGCTCTCACTCTCACACGTTTTGGTTTTCTTTTTGTTTTTTTTTGGACTTTGTAAGATTTGAAAATTATAAGCATTTTTACACTTGGCAGCGCAAGTTTAATTGCTTTGAGCGTCACGTATTACGCTTAATAGCTGTCCTGTTGTCCAATGTTGCACATTTAAGTTTGCAAAAGTTGCTTCAACTATAACAATTTGTAATTGAGCTGCTACGAGTGTTGCTGCTGCTTGAACGATGTATACAATTAACGGTAATTTGTATGCGAAAGTGTTGAAGCGTAGACTGTCTGTGTGTGTATGTGTGCGTGTAGCTGCATAAATTGTGATTGGGTTGGACCTCGTTGTGCTTGGAAATAAATAATTTATATTTCGTTGTGCTCATATTTATGGAATTTTTACGTGATTTGACTTCATTAAAGGTGTGGATATGAAATTTGTAAAGATAATTTTAGAAAAAGGTTGAGCCTCATATTATTGAATGCCTAACTACCACTTAGGGATACATACTAAAAGATTTAATTAAAATATTGTTCTAATAAGACTCCCGTTGGATAAGGCCTCACGTTGCCGCTGTCTTTTTTGATACTAAAAAACTGCTCACAAGATCTACGTGGACGTGATGGACCCATCAGCTACCATAAACTTGTAGACTAGGACGCATCAGCTACCATAAGCTTGTGGGATCTCAAAGAGGAATTTTAGAAGTCTACAGCCGTACCTCAAGCAGTCAGTTTCACAATTGAGGAGCTCTGCCAATTGCTGAATTGAATTGGAAGTTGTGACTTGGGCTGTTTTGTGAATCCATTGAAGATCGGCAGTATAATAGCAGTATAATAGCTTACAAGTGATGGAAAGAAAGTAAATTACGACAACGTCAAACAAAAATGGTCATACTCGAATTGCGGTAGACCGGTGTAAACGGTGCCTAAGCCATGATTGACGGTCAGGAAAGTTTTGCTATATATTTGTTAGAATTGGCTGGAAGTAATTAAAAAGAGCCGCTTTCCTTTGGTCAAACTCTTAGTTCGGGCTTCTCCAGTCAACAGTTGCACCAGTTGAAGTTAGTAACAATCCAAGCGAACAGCTTTGGCCGGTAGAAGAGGAATTGTGTTCCATCAGGATAAGGCCAAATAACACATATCACTTATGACCCGCCAGAAAATCGGCGAGCTTGGTTGAGAGGTTCTTATGCATCCACCTTGTAGTCTAGATCTAGCACCAAGTGATAACTATCTGTTCCTGTCTACGGCTAATAAACAGCTGTGTGAAGGCGAGTTAAAGTGAGAAAGTGAACACAAGTGAAATATCTCTCCCTAGGGGTTGTGCGCTGGGTTTGGGACCCGCAATGTAAAAATACCCCCAATGAAAAGAACAAAGCAGCCTCGGATGAGAATTCGAGCTACAGGTCTTAATAAAGAAGGTATCTTGTAAAAGAGTGCACAACTGTTGGCGTGCGCCGATGTTGTCGATATTATTGGCCATAACAACCGCACCGTTAGTTCTGCTTTCTCCAGGTTGGACAAAGAAGCGAAGCAAATGGGTCTGATATTGAAAGAGGGCAAGACGAAATATCTCCTGTCAAACAGCGAAAAGGAAGAACGACCGGCGCGCTGTTGAGAACTTGGCTATAACCGCGTAAGCGTTGTCTACGCCAATAAAGAAGAAGAATGGGTAAAAAGAAGGCACGACAACACAACTATTCAAGATTTCTAGTTGCTTACTAGAACACAGCTTACTTGAGTTAGTAAAAACGTCGGAGGTCAGGTTGATTCGACTAGAAACTAGTATTGGAAACTGAAAATTTGAGCGAAAAAAGTAAAATAGCTTAGAAACTATCTCTACGGATTCAATAAAAAAGAACTGGAAAGATTCTAAATTTTCTTAAAAGCCTGCGAAAACGTTAAACTTATGTCTACAATGAAACTTCGATGGATTAAGCCCAGACAACTGGACCTATCTGACTCAAACCAGCTAACTTATTTAGGCTGGAATTTCCGACCGATTATAGCGTATATGATCTAAAATCTTATGAGATCTTCACTAAATTATGAAATTTGTTTAATCTTAACTGTATTTAGATATCATTCCCTTACTCACCCAATAAAGTGTAGGCTAGCAGCAATGCACAGATCCCCAGATTCGTTAACAGAGCGGACCAAATTGTTTGTGCCTTCTGTTTGCGATGCTTTTTGTGCTGTGACTTCGTTGTTGATGAAGAGTGGCTACTACCGAAACAACCGCAGCACTTTGCCGAGCGCTTTGAATCCACGTTACTGCTTGTTGTTGCAGCACCGGAGCTGCCCATACCAACGGTGGTATTAGATTGGTGACTATTACGCCCCATATTGGCATTGCTGCTCGTATTTAAGCCAAGCGCAACACCGCTGCTGCTATTGAGTAGACCCACAGAGGGCGCTGGTGGTGGTGGTAACGCTTGTTGCGTGGAATGCTGCAATGAAAGTACCGTTATTGGTGTCGTCTGATGCTGCAGCATATCGCTGTTTAGTGAGAGTGTGGCAGGTGGTAATTGCTGTTGTTGTTGCTGTTGCGCATGTGACGCTGATTGATAACTACTGGTAACACCACTCAAATAACCACTAGACACAGTTGAGGCGGGTAACGATAGAGCAGGCGCTTGCATTAGCGTCGGTGGTGGCCCCGGACCCATGCCACTGCCGCACATACTCAACGTCGATGGTGGCAGTGTAAGTGGTGTTGTTGCCACCGATGCTGCGGCGGCCGCTGCGGCAGCATTCGGATACTTGAGTATACCGACAGGCATTGGGGTGGGCGCATTAGCTGTGGTGACAGCCAGCAGGCCGCCTTCGATGTCCTCGAGCGTGGGCATGGGCAGTAATGGTGTCTTGAAGGTGCTTGTACCGCCACTGTTCGGTGTGCTGCCACCGCCCGCCATCATTGATATGGTTGAAGGTGGTGGTGGCGGCAGCGGTGGTGAGGCGGTTGATGTGGATGACGTGGATGCGGGCAGCTGACCATGTGGTATAATCGGTATATTCACGTAGGTGGTCGTCTGTGAGGCAGGCGACGACGCTGATGTGTCTGCTGAGGTTGTGGTAATGCTGCTGCCACTGGGTGTGGCATAGCCGTTGGTGTAACCGCTATCGGACAGCAAGTTCGTTGGTGGTGGTGGGAATTTCTGCTGTTCGATGTTCATGTTGCGGCAATGAGAGGTTTAGTGCCTGCGTTTGTTATGCAACGGTTATTGGGATTACGGTAGATGGGGTGTGATTTAATGTGCTGTCCATCATTTTCGAAGTTTCTGACGATGTAACTGTTAGTGCTTTCAGGCAGCTTGTGTTTGCTTGCGATTTAATTTTTTAATGTTAAAGAAACTGCAAAAAGAGAAAAAGAAAATGAAAGTTATATAAATATTTTTCAAGAGATATCGGGCATGCAGAGTTAATATTTTTGGAACCATTCAAAAATATATCAAAAGGTTTATGTGGATCTCTTTTAAATATTGTACAAGTAATTTTAACTAATCTTCTAGTCAAATCTACCATCTTGGTTGGTTCGGTTGGCTTCTCTTTTCAATTTTTTTCCGTCCAACATCCAATTTTCATCGAAAATAATGGAATGATAATGTTGTTATTGTAATAAGTGATAATTTAGCACGACTTCTTTTTCGACAGAACGCTTTAGAGCATGCTTTGTGTACTAGAAATACGTCTGAGAAATCAGCCAAAGGGACTAAACCCAATTATAATGCACAAAGACGATTAACTGAAGCTGTAGTTTAGGGGACTTTGAATTTTTAATGGTAGTTCATATTTTTTAACAATCTCTAAGAGAGTATCCTGAATGACAACCTATAAGCGGGTATTTTTCATAACACTGCTCCTTTCATTTTGACTGACATATAACACTAGTGTTGCAATCTAAAAACTGACAACTTGATCGTAATGTTTGGCCAAGAACGTTTTGACATACGGTCGCTACTTGTGTTGTTTACAGTAACTTGAAATATTCATCTCGGCAAAAAATGGAATTAAATCACGAACACTTTCGTGCGATTAATTTTCACTGCTTTCGATGTGGATCATCTAAGCAACAGTCTATCGATGAACCTTATTAAATTTTTGGCGATGAAGTTTCATCAAAGAGCAGTGCTTAGCAAAGGAAAAGTGAATTCGATCGAGGTAGCAGATTTCTTGAAGGTCGTCCAAAAACAGTTATTATTCTGGAAACTACTGATGCTGTGCGCAAACTAATTTGCCAGTTCCGGAGATAGAGACAGCATTAGGATATGGTGGTCCCACATAAATTCAATATTGTCTGGACATTTGAGTGTAAAAAAGCACATATTTGTACACGGTGAAGCACACAATTTGTCGATCGTTCAAAACAAGGCTCGTGCCGATTGGTCGGGAGAAATGTGAACAAAATACGATAGCGTTGCTTCGAAGCACATCTATGAAATCGTGAGAGATGTTGAAACGTGTATTTACACATATGAGCCCGAAAGTCAACACCAGACTACTGTATGGGTGTTTCAAGATGAGCCGAATCCAACAAAAGCTGATGCGGTTGATACGTTTATAACGCATGTTTTGGCGATACCTCAACCAGAGTGGCAAAAGTTCTTTGATAATTGGTACAAACGCTCGCAAAAGTACCATGTATCTAATATAATATAATATTTTGAAAACCAATAAAGCGATTTTCTGGGCTTAAAATTTGTTTTTTTGTGCTCTAAGCCTGAAATATAAGAGGCAACCTACATAGCAGGAATATCTGTCAGAAGCCTCTACTTTTGGTACACCATCAGTAATAATAATTTGAGGGTCTAATAGTACCTTAAATAATAAGCTTGGACACAGAGGGGCGCCAAACAGCTTAATGCTGGCCTGTTGCTTTGAGCGCACATAGCTTTTGAAATGTAATAATTGGAACTTCTGTTTTTTTTTGTTGGTTTTCTTCGTTTTTTAACAGTTAGTGAAGAAAAGCAGCAGCTTTGTACGCTAAAACATTAACATTTCTGCATATAACTCTTCTTTCGTATAGCTGACCCTTTAATTTAGCCTTGACTAACGCAGATATATATTTACAGTTGCATTTACATACATAGTCAAGCATTGATGTTCTCATACCAAAGTACATGCACATACTCCTAAATGTAGGCCATATATTCAGTCATGTATGCTAAATAAATTGCCGCGCTGCTCATGGTATGCCAAATGCACGCATACATCCGCGCGTCTACGCAATTTCAGCTCAATTTCACTTCAAAGCACACATAAACACAAACATGCGCAGACATAAAAGCATACTTCAAAATCTGCCTGCATACCTGTCAGATAAGGTTTCAATATGCCAAAGCACTTTATTGCATAGACGCACACACACAAAAACACATGAATAAATATTTTTTTCATATGTGTCAGTATGTATATTTGCACAAATTCTTCACATGCCAGCAAATGTATACTTTTTTGCAGCAAGCTCATATTACTTGGTGCTCCTAACAACCGGCGCGGACCTGCTAACCTTCAGCGCTGAGTTGGATTTGGCGGCAAACACGTAAAAATAAGTGAAATAAAAGTAAATAAATAAATAAAAGCGCGCACTCACTTAATACAAACGCTATATATTTAATTTGTATGCGCTGCTGTCGGCGTATATGTATGCGTGTGTGTGGAATTTAAGTGAAAAGCAAACACTTCGTGACAGGCATTGTAAGGTGAGCACTCACATACTAGCCATACATACGTGTAAGTATGTATGTCGCTGAATGTGAAAATGTAATCCAGTCAAAAGCAAACATATGTAATCGTATGTGTGCAAGTCTGCTTTTAGGCGCGCACGCAGACGCCACTACTGCTGCACATTTAATTAAATCGACAAATGTTGGTGAGTTATTTTTTTTATGTTTATTTTTGCACTTTTAGTTTGTTTGTCTAGAAAGAATTTTACGTCACAACAATGTGGACGAACTTTCTGTGCGCTTTGCTAGCTGCTTTCTGTATTTATATAGCGCGACATGGTGGACAGCGTGGCCAAGAGAGTAACCCGCGTACTGCTGCTGACAGTAACGGGTATTTTGTTACACTCCAATTGCACTTTGCTAAAAAGTAAAGCCCTTGAACTACTCTCTGCCGCAACAATGCTACAAATATGTCGCATATATTTAGGCGCACAACAGCTATAATGTGTGCGCCACAAAGACGTCGCGCCGTTAAAGTTTCAACGAAAATTGTACATTGTTTTGACAAGTAAAAGTGGCGCTCAAAAGCATGCCATTCGAGTCGCAGCAAATAGAGTTGTGCAAAATGTGTGCGCGCACCTAAATGTATGTTTGTTTTGTGGCGAAATTGCGCGGTAAAAGGTAAAGCAATAGTTTATAGTTTTATTTTAGAAAGTTTTGCAGTTTAGTACTGTTATTTTAATTACTTAGCAGAAATTGTTTGAAATCATTGCAAAGTTCGAATTTAGTTTCTATTTGGTATTAGTTCAGGGTTCTGACAGTCAATAGTTTCAGTAAGTTTGAAGCTACAAATATTAAGTATTTAATTAATTTGTTGAATATTTGTATGAAGACTAGAAATTTTGGCGCGCTGTATTCTATAGTACTATGTAAAAAGCATTGCAACGCTTCATTCTTCTTCTTCTTAATTGGCGTAGACACCGCTTACGCTATTATAGCCGAGTTAACAACAGCGCGCCAGTCGTTTCTCCTTTTCGCTACGTGGCGCCAATTGGATATTCCAAGCGTAGCCAGCTCCTTCTCCACCTAATCTCTTCAACAGAGTGGAGGTCTTCCTCTTCCTCTGCTTCCCCCGACGCTTCATTGTTGAAACAAAAAATTATGTAGACACTTTAGAATTCAGTTGGCAGATAATCACTACCACTATAACAGAGCTGTTGTCGTTGGAGCTGTATCCAGATCAAAAATATTTCTTTCTTAAAGTCTGTTAGACCTCAGCAAGTGTTGAGAAACCTCCATTCCTGTTTCTACTTTCTTCTAAACTTCTCATAAAATCCATTAAAAGTTCGAAAACTACTTGAAACTTGGAGAGCTCTTTTATTTGTTATAAATATAAAACCAAGCTACAACAGAAAAGGTAAAGGAACGCGGACAGGTAGTAGATATTGTGTAGAATACTTTAGCTCACTGGAAACATGTAATTGAACCTAATTAGTGTGGCTTTAGACCTGGCTAATACAAATTTTCACAACATGTCACATCTTGTATAAGACTCTTGACAAACAGATTGACTCAGTGTAATCATCTAATTAGATCAGTCTGGCTTTAGACGTGGCAAATCCAACATAGACCAGATTTTCACAATATGTGAAATCCTGGAGAGTCCCCGCGACAAACAAATAAGCACCCTTCATCTTTTTGTTGATTTCCAAGCAGCTTTCAACAACACAGACATGATGTCATGTCAAAATTTGATAATTTAGTATCCATGAGAAAATCATATGGCTATGCCATTAACTCTTTCAAAATCGGAAAGGACTTCTCCGAGCTGTTTGATACTAGACGAAGTTTCAGAGAAGTTGAATCTCTTGTGTGCTTATATATTGCCGGAAAGAGTGCTACATACCGATAATCTGAATCGCAGTGGCACTTTATAACAACACCTTAACAACAGAACGGTCAGCGCAGTCTTTTCCAGCTAAGACAAAGAAACGGAGAAGGTTGTTCTTGTGGTAAACGAGGGCAAGACAAAGGAGGTCAAACAAATACTTCTCACGTCTTGAGAACTACGTCACTGTTGGCAACCGTAAATTATAAAATGTGATGGACTTTGTCTATAAGTTCCACCACAAATCCTAGCCTGAAGATCATCAATAACTCTTATCAAAAGGTGCTACTTTGGGGTCAATAGGCAATTGAGATGCAGAACTCTTTCTGGATGAACAAAAGTGAAACTCTATAAGTCTTTTATCATTCCCGCCCTATTAAACGGCACAAAAAAATGTACTATGACGAACCGAGATGAGAAAGAACATAGAGCTTTTGAGAGAATATCTTTGGAGCCATCTGTGTGAACGATGAATATTGAAGATATATATAGTTAAGCGTATAAAAATCCAACGAACGCGCTGTTAAGGCCAGGTCACTCGCACCAGCAAAAATTCTTCGATTCGAGACTCATGGATGGGCAACGAAAGTAAGAATGCTTACGCATCCCATTGCATAGTGACTTGTCTGCACTTGGGATGTACAACTGGTGCGACACGCGAAGGATATGGGCAACTAGTGAAGTTTTGTGTTCTCGGTTTATACCGACCCATGGTTATAGTGTCAAAGGAGTGGAAAAAGAAACCTCTTAATAATAATATATTTATATATTATTTTTGAATAGTTGGTTACATGGCATTGTAGAGATATAGTTTATCTTAAAACGAAGAACCTTCATCTTATTTATTTCAAGTGAAACCTAGCTTTTTTGTTTATGGAAAATTTGAAAAAAAAAACACTTTTCGAATCAGTAGGTGTTGTCGAGTTAACATCCTAAAGCAGTTTCGATACTATAAAACGTTTTGGAAACGGAAGATGACACCAACCAACTAGATAATAATATAAATTGTTTTGAAGGGGTTTTTAAATTTCCTTGAATACAGATTAAGATCCAAATTTCTTTAGATGGCCGTTATTGAAATACTTTAAGATTATTTCTTAAGAAAGTTATAACCTAACAACCTTGGCCTAAAAGAAACACATGATTATCTCGAGAAAGTGTTTATATTATCTCATAACTCTGGATATAATTTCGTGCTTTGAAATATACACCGAAAAGATAGCTTTATAAGGGAGAAATTATTGAAGAAGAATAAATGAAAACCGTTTGAGAATTATATTCACGACACAAGTTAAATGAAGGAAATTATGGAAAAATCTTGCATACTTTTAGGATTGCATAAATAATAATTAAAATTTTTGTCGTCCCACTATACTTAAAGTAGTATGTATGATCATCATTTTTTTATTGGTAGAGAGTGTTAACTTGGCACTTAAAAAATCTCAGCCTACATATAGGCGTGGAGTATTTGATTAATGAATTACTATGAATTACTATAAAGAAAGAAGAAGAAACTAAAAATATCACATCGTTTAAACTATCCAAGTTAGCTGAAAGTAAGCAATGCATCAGAATTTTGTTCGTTAAAAAATATTTTTGCATACTTTTGGGCATGTCTATAAAAACTCTTCAATAAAAAAGTGCTCCTGACTACGAAAAAATGCCATCCTATAACTATACCTTCTCATTTATGTAGAAGCCCTTTAGCGAAGGCGAGTCCGAAACCACCAGCACCACCGCTATTGGGCAAACATAGCCATTGACTTGTAACTCGACAATCACTTCTATTATTTTTACCAAAACTTTTGCCATTCATTTTGCGATTTGAACTCGATTGGTTTTTCGTTGCATATCCGGCGGCTGAAAAATGTGCGGCCAAGCGGAAATTGCAACGCCGCGTTTCAGAGTTCAAAAGCCGCCAACAAATAAAAAAGCATACACATACACAAACATGTAAACGACAACTTTTTCTGCACTCGCCACAGCCACAGCTTGTACATCTATATGGCGTACGTAACGTAACGCTTGACTGCGTTAACTGCGAGATTGCACCGCATATGCAGCCGCTATATATGCAACACTGCACAGCACAGCTGTGCTGCTAACTGCTACTCGCAGTATGCTGGTGTGGTGAAAGAAATTTGGTTATGCCACACAGTATATTCCTACGCTCTTGTTTTATAATGAAAGCGGTAATTTTTTATTTCGAAAATAGTTTTTAGGCAACTATTAGCAATATCGCTGGTTCGTAGCCATCAGTAACCATTATCTAAACGAACTAGTGATGTGGCTGAGTGGTCAGCTGCTCGTTTGTCGGCTGGCCATTTGTGGGCTCACTGATTGTAGGGGAATTTGTAAGAGCACCAGATTAAAAGTGGCATTTCTGGCACAATAAAATTCATCCATTAGTCTATACAACAACAAAGTGTTATTATTGGAAGCTATGCTGATATAAAGGGCAGTGGTTGGAGTGGACTTTTACAAAAATATCGAATTATTGGGAAGAGTTTGAAGAACGCGTATAAATTTGTAATAAAAATTTGTAAATTCTCCAAAACCGACTTTTTATGAATTCTAAGGCTATTGGGTTACAAATTTAATGGAAAATACATATACGAAAATGAAACTTTCGTATTTTAGTAAACATTTGTTGATAAAAGTAATAGAAAAAACACGAAAATGTCTTTATAAGGTTGCCATCCTTTTCGAAAACTAATAAAATAATTAAATATCGCCCTTAAAAATGCACAAAACTAAATTCTATACAAAATTGAAAAAAAAAGAAACAAGAAAATCTCTTTATAAGGTTGCCACTCTTTTCGAAAACTAATAAAATAATTAAATATCACCGTTAAAAATGCACAAAATTATATGCTATACAAAATTGAAAAGAACACGCAAATGTCTTTATAAGGTTGCCACCCGTTTCGAAAACTAATAAATAATAATAAAATATTTAGATAATCACCATTAGATGGCACAAAATTATATTCTATTCAAAACTGAAAAAAGAAACAAGAAAATTTCTTTATAAGTTTGCCATATAGGGTTGCCAACTGCTGTTTAGTAGTATATTTTTATTTGTATGTACATATATTTTTCCCAAAGATCCTATAGGGAACATAAGAAATCAGACAGCAATAAAAGGAATAATTATAAAAAATTTAGGGTTGCCAACTAATTATTGTTATTTTAATTGATAGGGTTGCCAAACGACTTTTGGAATATTTTTTGTAATTTTAGAGAGTGTTTTTTTAATAATTGGAAACACACCAGAGTTGCCAATTTCTTTTGATAAATTAACATAATGATAATGAAAATAAATTTTAAAATTATCACGAAGTATTCTAGAAAATGAAAATAATTTAAGTGCTAGTTTAGGATTTTGGGCTATCCTGCCAAAAAGCTAATAAATTTTTAAATATATTATCTTTATTTCGGTTTATTACTGCTAAAACTGTGAATTTATGGTATATTTTTTCAAGCATAAAACCAATCAAGGTTGCCACCAGAATTGTTTGAAAGTCAAAAAGATCGCAAAAAATAAAATAAAATATAGGCGAGCAAATATGTAGGGATTTACCCTTAATTATTAGGACAATAGCAAACAAACAATAGTTAGAGGATACTGAAAGTCTAAAAGTAACCTTTAACTGAAACAGAGTTACCATACACCTATGATTTCTGAAATAATTAAGTATTCTATCAAGGGATTATACTTCTTAGCAACGTTTTTAGTGGTTTCGGTTAAAATCTTAAAACGTCAATATTTTTTTTTTTATTAAAAAAGCCTCAAACCAGGTTGCCATTTATATTGGATTATAAATTAAAAAGTTACCTAAAATATTAAAAATATTAAAAAAAAAGAGTTTGATGTTAGAAAAACATGCAAAAGTAAAAAAAAATTTGTAGAGCTGCCGTAAATTATTACTTTTTCTTAAAAAAAAAAAATATTTAAATTGCTTACAGAAAGTCAATTATATTAAAGGAGCTACATTTATCGAAATTTTTACAGAAAAAAATTTTTAAATAAAAAAAAATTAGTAGAGCTGCCATAAATTATTACTTCTTCTTAAAAAAAATAATTTTAAAACTGCTTACAGAAATTCAATTATATTAAAGGAGCTGAATTAATTGAAATTTTTAGAGAAAAAATTTTTAAATAAAAAATTAGTAGAGCTGCCATAAATTATTACTTTTTCTTAAAAAAAAATAATTTTAAAATTGCTTACAGAAATTCGATTATATTAAAGAAGCTGGATTAATTGAAATTTTGACAGAAAAAAATTATCTAAAAAGTATAGTTGCAATATATAGTATATTCGGCAGAGTTGCCATAAGTTTTGTTTGCAGTATTAAAAAAAAAATAAAAAAAACTCTTATAAGGTGTTTATATTTAAACAAATATTAAAATTATAAATATTATTTGTAATAGTATATGTATATATGGTTAATTAAATGTCATTCATTTGAAACAGAGCTGCCATATATCGTACTAATTTTATTATTTTATTTTATATATTTATTTTATACAATATTGCAGTAAGTTTAAAAGTTAGAAAAAAATAGAAATATGTACTTAAGGGTACTTAAATGCCGTTTGTATTAAATAGAGTTGCCATCTATCTATTTTTTTGTATAAAAATGAAAATAAAAATCTTTTGATTAATACAATAGATATTTTGGGAATCTTGGTAATCAATTAAAAACTTTGGCATATGGAAAAAATGGTTTGCTTAATAAGATCTGCAAATATTTGAATTACTTATAATTAATTTGAAAAATATTTATGTAGTGTTGCCACCTATCTGAATTTGTTTAAATTAATATACATTTTTAAAATTAATATTTACTATGTAATAAATGAAAAAATTTTAAGTTTTAAAAAATGTTAGGCAGTGTTGTCACATGTTTTATTAATTTTTTTTTTACTTTTAGTGTATTTCATTTCAAACAGAGTTGCCAAAAATGAATCAATTTTATTTATAAAAATTAAAATTTTAATAAATGTTAAGAAATTACCCTAAAAGTTTACATATCAAAAATATATAAAAAAAATTTCACACCTTCCCCTTCTTAAAGCTTTCTTTACCCCAAAAAAATTGAAATTTAAAATATTGCTGCTTTGAAAGGTGCCATACAAGTTTAAGCTCTCGGGCGTTATACTCACACTTGTGTTTTAATCCAGAAGAAGTACCTTTCTTAACTACACTTAAGACCATAATGTTGCTGTTGGCAGATTTATGTCTGCTCATAATAGCTATTGACACAAGCGAAGTATTTCGGCAAATAACGGGCCAAAGTGTGTTGAAAACAACCGCAAAAGCAAATAAAGTCGGAAAAGGCCTAGCTAAGAAGCGCAAAAGCGAATAAATGTGTGTATATATGTATATACGTATGTATGTATATGTATATGTATTTATGTGTGTGTTCATGTGTTGATGCATGCGTGGAGCTTAACTCTGTAAGTGCGTGTACTTAGCAAAAATGCGTGCGTAAGAACTTTAAGTACTCAACCGAACAGTGGACGGGGCAAATACGAGCGTTTTAACGACGCGCACAGCTGATGCGAGGCGCATATGCATTTATGTATTGGTGTGAGTGTATAACTTTAGGTGTTTGCCATACGCACTGTAAGCATGTTTTATACCGCTTGCTATCACTTTATTTTTTTTATAAATTTTTTTTTGTTTTTGTTTTTACTTTTTACGACGCTTGTTTATTTATTTTACTTTATTATTGTATTTGCGCGAAAATTGCATGGCCTGTGTCAGCAGCTGTACTATATATTGTGACTAGCTGCCTGTCAGCCTATGCTTGGCTGCTGTCTGCATGCTCATAACGGCACAAGTGTGACAAAATTTCGCTTATTTGCATACATTTGGGCGCCAATGCAAATAACACTAAAATACACATGCGAAAAAGTGAACAATAAAAAAACAAAATATATACAAGCGGCAAGCACACATGCGTGTACTGTCGTGTAAAACTCGCGCTTACTCACACTCATACCCACACAGCATAGCGGATGAAAGAAAATCGTGCAAAAATGCTTCGTGTTTGCTTGTAAGCTAAGCTGGCCGCAAGGCTGTTTCGCGCTTGCCAAACAAGTCAGCCGTAAATGGCTTTTTCATTAAATACTTTGCATACTTTTAGGCGCACTTTTGAAATTTGTTTATTTTAGCATACATATGAGTGTTTGGCGAGTGCACATTTTGTTTATTTGCATTTTATTGCGATTTGCTTTATTTACTTAAAGTGCGCATGTAGGTGACTCTGTGGTTGTAGGTGTGGCTGCGTGTGCGTGTTATTTCAGCATTTTATATACATATGTACATCAATCGACGCATTGCTGTTTTTGTGGGACTGTTCTATTGAGGCTGATTGCTTTTTTAAAATATGCAATGCAATTTTCCGATGTTTTTACAACTTAATAAAAAGTTTCGAAATTTTTTAATAAAATTTGAACAAAAAAGTCTGGATTTATACATATTTTTGTTTGCTTATATATTATTTGCTTGGCTCTCCTTGAGGAATAAGTGTGCTTTGTTCATTAAAATGGAATTGGAGATTATTAAACGATCGCCTTAAAAATGAAAGAATACTCAAAGAGACTGGAACAAGTGTGAAATTTTACGATCAGTGGAAGTAAGCAAAGGTCAAAAGCGTAAAACATATATAAATTGTGTATATAGCTGCTCTATAAATCATTTATATATGTTTTACACTTTTGTCCATCGTTTGCTTGCTTGTTGATCATAAAATTTCACATTTGCTCCAGTCTTATTGAGGCTTTGTTCGTTTTGAGGCAATCACTTTGGTGTTTGAATAATCTTTTCTGCCAAATAGCTCATTCTGAGGTTACTTCTGATACTTTCTATATGTTGAGTGCCATTGCTTCTTCTTTCTCAATGTCTTGGGGTACTTATAAAAACAGTAAATTTTAGGCTTTCAAATTTTTAATATATACTGAACAGCCTAGATCCTCTCCTCTTTTTGATTTCGCTCTGAACTATCTAAGGGTATATATTATTCTTATATACTATATACATATAATATATATTATCTTATATATATACATAAGAACAGAATATACATAAGTGTAAGCCCCTAAAGTTTTGAGAATTTTTGATATATTCCAAAAATATTTTATTGGCTTACTAATGTGCTCTAAATGATGTTAAAATTAACTGAAGTTAGTGCTCTTAATTGGCAGTGATTTATCTTCTGACCAGACAGAGACGGATGAACGATCCCTTTGACAAACAATAATATAATTATTATTGTATAATATAATTTTTATCAAATTATTAATCCGAACACTGTCGAAATAAGATTGTTGAAACACAATTACAAAGTTCTCAATGCGAAGGACAGTGGGTATATGCAGCGTAATAGTGGTATAGATGGATAGATAACAAAAAGTGGTTTGTGAATTCAATCGTATGAATTGCGAAAAAAGATTAGCGTGGTTGCCACCTTTTTGTAAATTTTAAATAAATAACTTTGATAAAGTAAAGAATATGTCATTAAAATCAAGTTTCAAATTAACAAAAAAATTGTGTGTAGGCTTGCCACCTGTTTAAATTTTTCAATTAATAAATTGTGATGAAATTATATAAAGAATATAAAGTAATAGTGAACTATCAAATTAATGACTTTTGGGAATTTAATTTGAAAATATTTTCGGGTAGGGATGCCACCTAATAAAAAATTCAATAAAACAACTTTGTTAAAATACAACTAAGTATCAAATTAAAGAGTTCTACGAAATAAAATTTGAAATATTTTTAGGTAGGGTTGCCAACTGTTTAAAAATTAAAATAATTAACGGTATTAAAACAAACAGTAGTACGTTAAATATATGTATGTAGGTAAGTATCAAATTAATAAGTTTAAAGCCTTAAAACAGTGCATATTTTTGTGTAGAGTTGCCATCTCTTTAAAAAATTAAACACAATTGAGTATACAATTGAAGAGTTTTCAGCGTTATAAAAAATAAAAACTTTTTGTGTAGGGTTACCACCTGCTTAAAAATTGAAATTAATAAAACCTCAAGGAAATTATGCATCAATTTAAATAGCTTTCAGCTTTACATCGTAATGCAACTAAATAACTGTCAAAAAATACAAACACTTTAATATAATTAAGTATAAAATTGAAGAGCTTCAAACTTGTTTCGTTAATATAATTAATAAGTTTAATGCATTAAGGCAGTAAATATTTTTTGAGTAGGCTTGCCAGCTGTTTAAAAAATTAAACAAAATATTTCCGATGCAAAAAAATATTGCAATATATGTAATTGAGTATAAAATTGAAGAGTTTTGAGTGTTATTAAATAAAAAAAAATTTGGTTAGGGTTACCACCTGCTAAAAATTTAACTAAATATTATAACTGTACTAAAATTAATAAAAGCTCATTATAACTACGCATCAATTAAAAAAGCTTTCAGCTTTATTTGGAAAATATTTATTTGTAGGGTTGCCAGCTGTTTAAAAAATAGCAATTAAATAAATGTGAGAAAATTAATAATAACTCAATATACATATGTACATAATTATCATTTTAAATAGTTTTCAGATTTATATAAAAAGTATAAAATTGAAGAGCTTTCAGTTTTGGACTACTATTTTTGGGCAGGGCTACCACCTGCTTAAAAATTTTCAACTAAATATCTGTGATTAATTGAAAATTTAACAATGCGTATGCAATCCTGACTAAGCTTTACAATGAAATTTTTTTTTTGGGAGAGTTGCCAGCTGTTAAATTTTTTCACCTATATTGATATAAATATTAAAAAATGTGATATTAAAGTATTACAATTTAAGCATGTCTAATAAATATTTTTGTAGAATATTATTTTTTTAGCAGAGTTGCCAACTATGTGAAGAACTTAATTCAAATAATATTAATGAAATAAGCTTAATAATAAAAGATTAGTATTAAATGAAACCTTTTTTTCTGACTTCTTCTGTGAAAAGATCTTATTTAAATAAACGAACTCCCGTGTTATTAACAAATTCTTACGACGAAATCTTTCACTTCTAGTAACTCGAGTTTCGGGTTTGCCATTTTCATTTTCATTTTTTTTAATTTTTTTTTTGTTTTTCGAGCACTTTTGCGAATCATTTTACTTACAGGGTACCTTTATGTACGTATACACTAAAGAGTACTAACAAATTTTCCCCATATTTCACGACCAAAAATTTCAACCGCTGCCAAACATTTCAAAGGATTAAACCGCAAGTAATCACATATGCGCTTATTTAACTAACGGTAAATTTATGTGAAAATAAGTAGTACAATCTCGCAATAAAATTGCGCAACTACTTACCTACTAAAGGTATTAAATCTAATGGAATTGAAATTAATGAAATTAGAACTAAGTGGTTAGAAGAGAAAAAGAAAAAAGTGGAGGAAAATATTTACTTAGACAAAATTGGATATGGATTGGGGAGGGATTATATACAATAATATAAAAATCTATAGAGGCAAGAAAGGTAGAAATGCGTATGAGAAAGGGTAAAGCATATAAAGAAAGATATATGTGCGCTATGTATAAAAAAAGTAAAGTGAAAGGTGTCAGAGTAGGATGTAATGTGAATGAAATTCGTTGAAATAAATAAGAAGGGAAGCCAAGGAAGTAGGAAAAGGGTGCACAACAGCCAAATAGAGGAAAATTAGAGCCGTGCAAGGAAGCATGAAGCTGTCAATGCTGCTATACGTTGAGTATTTCCACCAAATGTGTGTTAGTGTGCTGCAAGATACACGCGATAACTGAGTGTGAAAGTAGTAAAAGGTGAAAGCGTGTTTGAGAAGAGGCAACAACCGAAACTAATGAAAGTGTGCTACGCGCTGACATAAACCAACAGTGCTTAGAATGCAGCATAAATATCAACAGTGGTTTACACATACAAATATTTATGCATTTATGCATGTGTATGTGTGGTTTATATACAAGTGTATATATAGCTAACGGCAAACAAAAGGCGAACGCGCTGAAAAGCCAACTGTCCACACTTTTAACGACAGACAGCAAACGTACAAGCAGTTTGCAACCCCAACTAGACACTTATACAGCCAAACGTAGTAGTTTTTGCACAAGACTAGCTCACGCCACGTACGCCTTGGCGTATACGTAATTATTTAAGTCAAGCCTCAGCTTAACAGCAACACCTTAGGCCACAAAGCAACCGCACTCATGCGCTGCCATGTAGATATGTAGTGAACCGGCGTTGAGGTATAATAAAATAGATAAACCTAAGCGCGCACACACACACATACATGAACACAGAACAAAAAAAAATAGACACGCGCATAGACACAGCCAACGAAGTGAGGCAAGAATGGCAAAAGCATAGCAGCGTTGTTAAACGTGCGCACGTGTGTGTCTTGCTGTGTTTGTGGCTGTAGGCGAGGCAGCTCAAATGTATAGCAGACGTTGTGGCGACTAAGACAAAAGGCAAATAAACACACATGTAGGTAAACAAGCAAAGCAAGAGCGCAACAAAAAAGGAAAAATGCGCGAATTGCGGCTTAAAGCCATGGAAAAGGAGGCGTCTGAAAAAGTGTAGCAAAAACGAAGCTGAAAAAACGTGCTTTTTGTTGTCGTACAGCAGCACGTTAGAAAACGAGTTTGAATTTTCGTTACAAGCGCAAAGGCAACACTGGAAATAAGCGCGCTGCCGCGTGTGTCTGTTTACTCGACTTGATTACCAAAAATGCGCTACATTGTTTGTGCGCGTCCGCACATATATGCAGCCAGTGAGGCGGTTGCACGCCACACAACGCTTTTGCGGTAAATATGCATTGCTTTTAGGCGCAACACCGTTGTTTTTGTCGGCGCCAACACACTGCTGCGCTGCGCTTTTGTTACACTTGCGGCTGCTAAGTAAGCCTGTCTGTTTGCTTTTGTATGCTCGACTATCTAGGCGCTGTTGCACGCTGCTTAGCGTAAATCCTACAACTGTATAATGTAGCATACTTTTTTGCGCACCGCTCTTTCCTATAACAGCTTACACACTTTCTATCGTGCTTTACTTTTTCTTTGCATTTGCTTTACTGCCTGGCAGCCTTTCATTTTAATTTGTGCTCTGCACTCGTTTCGTTTTGCTTTATTTTGCTGGGCGGCCATGCGTTATTAAATTAGTGCATACTTTAAGGCGTGCAAATGCGAAATTAGTGTTGGGAGTTTTATTTAGTGCTCTGCACTAATTTTGTGTGCAATGGATAATGAAGGGCGTGGTTGTGGAAGAGCGCATAGCAATTAAGATTTGTGTTTGGGAGAAAGCTTAATTTTTTGCTTAAAAGTTGTTGAAGTGCATTTAGAGACACTTGTGTGGAATAATATGGCAGATACGGATGTTTAGAGTAAAGTGCGTCAAGTTTTGAACTAGAGATTATTTTGTCTGGAAAATTTTGTTTGCTTTGAGACTAAGAAGTCTACTTGTTCAGTGGAAAAATGTATTATTCGATTTGCCTTGTCCACTTTCGATTCAGATTTGATTACGAGAAAGATATCAGCTTATTAATAAAGATAAATACAACTCGAATGCTTTATGAGTGATGAATATATTGAATCTGGGCTTTTAAATGATACTTATTTCAAACTAATAGCGCTTGAGGGAAACAGATAGCTTCGATAATTCGATAATAGTTACTACTTTCAGTATAGAGGCTACTCGAAATAGCCACTACTTTCGGATATAGAGGCTAGTAGCTTACGGGTATAGAGGTTACCTGTTATTACTTGGAAAAACATAATTTAAAGACTTTTATTAATGCTAAATATACATTGTTTCGTGCTTTCAAATGATTTGTTTTTCCAGCTGAGAGCGCACGAAAGAAGAAGGCATTCTCTGTACCCCAAAGCAGCAGCTATAGAGGTTGATATCAGAAAGTTAATTGCAAAACTGGTATCTGTGAGTTGCAAATAAACAAAAGTAGCTTGTTAAAGCTACATCTTCAAAGCTTCATGAATGATAAATATAATAAATAAGGCTTTTTAAATGATTTTTTTTCGAACTGAGAGCGCTTGAGTGAATGAGACAGACTCTATACTCGCAAGTTGAAGCCAAAATGGTTATCTTACAAGAGAAAATATATAAAAAAAAATGTATATAGAAATTTCAGATTTTTAAATGATATTTTTCGATAGCTGAGAACGTCCGAGAGAAGAAAGCAGCAAACAGCAGAAACTGTAAAGGTTGATATAATTGAGTTATTATATTACTCCTTCAAAATACATCTTTAAGGCTTCATGAATGATAAATATGTATATTAAATATATATTTTCAAATGATTTTTCTTCCAACCAAAAGCGTCTAATTGAAGCAACTAGTCTATTTATGTTATAATATAGATAATATTATCAAGAAAAGTAACTTTTAAAAGCTTTTTAAATCACCAACATTCATTTTTCAGCTTTTCAAGTTATTATTTTGTAAATATTATAAGGAAAAATATATTTTGAAAGTTCTGTAAAAGAGAAATATTCATATCTCAGCTTTCAAAGTTATTATTTTATAAAATTGGAGTGCTTAAGAGACGAAGGAATGTCTTTAAATGCAAAGCAGAAGTCAAAAAGTTTGATATAACATACTTCACTGCAAAACTGGAGCCTACAATGTGTATAAAAAATTGCGTGTTCAATAAATATACATATATATATATATATATATACATAAGTGCAAATATAAAATGTACGTAAATTATTTTAGGTATATGTCCACTTCTTGCAATATTATTTACTACAATAAACTCGAAAAAGTTTATTTTCATTGACACTTTGTTGTTTTTTTTTATCTTTGCGCATATTTTCACATATCTTTTTATATATCACTACTCTCACACGCAAAAAAGCAAGCACAATTTATCTTAATTAAATACTTTGCCCACCAAAAGTTAAGTATGCGGCTTTGACCAACCCGTGCGTATACGCAACATTGTTGTACGTCAATGCTTCACAAAAGTTTTGTGTACAAATTTCGGCTATTGGGTACATGTATACATTTCCTACTCATTATTGAGGCATATGCTTATATATATACACATATATGTATGTATATGCCACGCATACATACAAATGCCCACATACAAACACATTCAGCACACTATCATCCCCTACAAGTGTTGCTTGCTCACTGCCCTTCAGCTATGCCATTAAATGCCTTTGTCGTAATTCAAAAAATTAATTAAAATCTTGTCATGTTGCATTTGCTTCGCGTTCTATGCGACTGACTGCCGCATTTAATAGCCTAATGAGTAGCATAAATCTGCAGGAATTCTTAATTAGCAGCGGCTCACTTTCAGCGCTTGGTGATTTTTTTCTTCGCTAAACAAGCTGTGCATTTTATGTGTTCGCTGACCAAAACAAAGCAGGCAATGTAGCGGAAAAAGAAAATGAAAATTTTGTGGAAAGAAAATTTTTGTACGAACTTAAATGTTGTCGAAAAAATGAAATTCTTTGCTAATCTGCAATGTAGCAGAAAATTACTGTTTTCGCTAAATATTGTAGCTTTGTTGGTTGTTTTTTAACGCTTTGTTGTTATTTAGTTTTTTTTTTTTTGGGTAGTTTTGTTAGATTTTCTTTATTGCTTTTGTTGTTATTTAGTTTTTTTCTTTTTTGCTAGATTTGCTTTTTATTATGTTTTTTTCTTTTTGTTAGATTTTCTTTTTATTAAGTTTTTTGTCCTTTTTGTTACTTTATTTCTCATTCAATTTACGTTTGAAATTCACTTTTCATATACGCTTTTTTACTTTTTACTTAGATGGCTTTGTTTTTGCAGCAAAGTAGCGTCAAATAAATTCTTTTGTTTCATCGCCTTGTTTTTTGTTCTTCTTTTGCTTTGTGTTGCCATTTTAGTGCGCAACAATGTATCTACTTTTATGCTTTTTAGTTCATGTAGTCGGCGGAAGTCTTTTTAAATATATATTTTTATTGTATATTTTTCTTATTCCTTTTTGTTTTCAATTTACTGCCATTTTCGCCTTTGTCATCTTGTAATAAATGTTTGTATATATTTATATATCTATATATCTAGATATACTATTATAAATTAATTAGTTTGGTTGACTGTAAACTGTGATGACTTAATTTGTTAAGAGCTATTTATTGTTTACCGTTGTGTTTTTATGTACAGTGGCTTCGTTTAGAGCAAAAAGTGATAAAAAATGAGAAGAATACATTTTGGTACATGTATGAAAGTATATATTCCTCGACTGAAGTTCTTACGGTTATGGAAGATCCACCCTGGTTAAAAAAAAAATTGAGTTGACTGCTTCAAAGAGAGATAAGATATAGACCTTGGTATAAAACATTGGAAGGTAAACAGCGGACTGCGTACTATAACTTCAATGTGACCTTAACAGCTGTTACCGAAACTCAATATAATACATGTGCTCGTATATAATACAATTTTAGGCTTTAGAAAGTACGTAATATATTTTCTCAAAGACTTTAAAACAGAATTTCAAGAAAAACATGTTTAAAGTTTTGGGAGCCGATTACATTAAGTTAACTAATTCTGACTTTCGTATCGCCCAAAAGTATTTTCCGGATCAAATTCATAATTTCGGGGTATATTATTGAATATATTTACACTCGATGTACATTAAAAAAAAAAATCGAATTTTTGAAATTCATAAGGGGATATAATCCCCTAATATAACTACAAAATTCAGAGATATTGCTCTAACAAGAGATTACAGGCAGCATCCATACCACATGTTTTGTTTTTAGTGGTGTTCCAAACCTTATCTCGCCAGAATCTAATGTCAGCACCTTTTCTTACAAAGGTGCACAAATGAGTGCAAAAATCTGTATATGATTTTTCTTAGGTTAAAATATAAATTTAAAATAAAGCCTTATGGTAATTTTATTATGAATTTCACCGAAAAGAAAAACTTAATGAGAAACTTAGGTTTCAATAAAGCCACAATGACTTCAGTTAGTTGAGGAGACACAATCTTCTTATGAAAATATTGCAATAAAATTTTTTAAGAATTTCGGGGAATCTACTTTTTATTTCTTCGACTTGCTATTTTGTCTTATAAAAAGCTCAGAAATACAAAATTTTGGGCAAGAGTCATTGAAGGAATAGTATACTGTCGACTTAGATCGAAAACAAGGGAAATGTTATACTCTTGCTCAACACAGCTATCTTGTCTAAGTACGGTGGGATTTAAGGAATGATTAGATTGTGTTTATGATCCATAATTTTTTTGGAAATAGTATTTAAATAGTATTAGTATAGGCAATAGTAATATTTAGTATAAATGTATTTGTCGAATGTATTTCCCTCTGGGCTATCCAAGAAATGTATGGATTCATACATGTAAATATTCTTTTGAAAGCAAGAATAAAGTAGAATTAAAAATTCAGAAAAGCTTCATATATTAAATGTCAAAAATGTTTCTCAAAGTAGAGAAACTCCAAGGTGTCCTAAATACATTTTTAGTAACGCTAATCTTTGCTAAAAAACTGTGAAAATAGGATATTTCAATCTTGAGAGACAAATTTCGTATCTTTGACATATCTCTACTTAAGAAATTGGTGTGGAAATAAAGCCGAAATAAACTTCGATATTTTCGCAACACTTATCTTGCCTAACACTCGCTTATATAAACAAGAAACCCTTAAAGACATTTCAACACTACTTTTAAATAACATCATTTCATATAACCCTTTTCCCCTAATTGCTCTTTAATGTCATTCGATTACACTTATTTCACACTTGCGCTAATTTCATTTTCTTTCAAGCATAACTTTATAATTTTTTTTCTTTTTCCGAAAGTTTGCCTCTTTTTCATTTTTTACGCTACTTCTACTCTTCTTGTTTTTTTCTTTGAGCCAGCGTTAAATTGCCCTCTTGCTTCGTAGCCGTAGCAGCATTTAATATGAATTTGATTTCCCCTGTGTGCGGCGGATACATCAAATTCACATTTGTTCGACAGATGAAAGTGCACAAATACATATAAGCACATGTGGATAGACACATACTTATCTACATATTTGTATAATATATGCATACTACATACGTATATGGGGTTCGCAAGCTTCTTAAAAACTGTTTTAAATACGCAGACGCCAATATCAAGCGCAAAGTAACCAAGCAAACATGCGAGTCGTGTTTGATATATTATATTATATATTATCCTCAACCGGTAGGTTAGATAAGTAAGTTCGAGTTTGGATTTTGGTAACTGAAAATTTACTTATTTAATCCATATATGAATATAGAATTTTCATTAACTCCGGGTAGAGCAGGGATCAATATATAAAGCGCTTAAAACTCCCAATGAACTTGTAGGTGACTTCTGATGAAAATTTTTCAAATCGGAAGACAGGAACTTCATGTCTTGTCGCTTTGTAGCTACATAAAATATTCCTCAATAATTTTTTAAACATGTTAACTTAAGGCCTGGTCTGCACATAAGTTCAGCTGAAACCCAGTGTGAACGAAACTATCCGATTTATTAGTTTGTGAATCGATATTTTGAGGGCTTAACTCTCAACTCAATAATATATTCGATATAGCAACTAGAGGTTCAAGGTGAGAGTTGCAAAATGAAGGCAGTCTGTTGTATTATAACAAACTGAGAGCTCTTGCAGAAAAACTGTAATAAAAAACTGCGGTTTCACATTGAAATATTGAGACGGTTCAGTGTTAATTTTCGACCGCTCGTTGCAGTCCACGTTTCTTCTAATATATTACTCTAAGCATCTTCTAAGCTCTTATCTAACTATAACATGGTAATAGAGGTTGTATTCTACTAGGCAGCCTGAACCGAAGCAACGAGTCAGTTGAATAAGCACCAGAAGCTTATGGTCAAAGGTAATGTCAACGAAATAAATAAATAAATAAATTTAATTTGGCAATACACTTTATTCTCTTAATGACATTAAAAATCCTTTAGGTTGGCAAAATTGTTTATTACCACCTTTAGTTCGTATATACTTATATATCACAATTTTAAATAATTTTTGGTTCACTGGTATACTCTATTTCGGTTTATATGCACTTTTTGCTGCGCATAATTTTCCTTTACACAAACACACGATTCAATAATACTGGAAAGAATACGGTAAAAATATCGGGTTAAAAATACACAAGAGACTGTGAGATATGTTATACATATAAACAACACATGAATACCGTAGCCGCATACAAATATTTTTTATTTTCCACTACAAATTGGTTGCTTTATTGAATGTTGTTCTTGGAAGTGGGTACATAGGGGAGTCTGTACCGTCTCCAGTACGTTATTGTCAATTAAGGGTTAAGATATATTTTGAAAAAGGAAAAAATTCTGAGAGAAATAGTTTTTATGGCATTCGCTGAAATCAAAACGGAGTGAAAATCAGCCAATTAAAAATTATTTTATCTTATTGCAATAATTTTAACCTATCGATAATTACAGTGGGTCATATAGACCCGAACTTAAAATCAATTACAATTAGTGCTTTATTTCTTGCATAGAATTAGCTTTTTATAGTTGGAAGCTACTAAATAAAATGACAAAGTTTGATGCAGTTTGTAGGCAATTGTTACGGATGTCAGAACATTTAAGGGTTAAAGCTAAATTTTAATGGGAAAACAACATGCCTTGTGGGTTATGAACAAAACACTGTTTTGTAATACATAATAATATTGGTTATATTTTATTAGTTTAATTTGAGAAAATATTTCAAAATCGTATTATTTTCAATTACATGTATATATCTTTAACCCGCCGATAGTGACAGGCGCTGCCAGGCCTTATATAAAAATATCTGACACTTTTGAAGAAATTAATACGTATTTTTAGTGCTGCAGGATACTCATAGGAATTATGTTCAATTATTACAAATACGAGGTTTGTAAGGGTTAAGGATTAATTAAAAATATTCGAAAGAGAGGAAAACTATTTCTGTTTTCATAAATCATAAGGAATAACTTACAAAATTCAATTAGAGCAAAAAAAGCTTGAACAAAAGTTCTTTGCTTTGATTTACTTGTAGATAAGTTTAACCTGTTAACAGTGCGAATGGGTCTTATGAACCCGATACCTAATTACATTATTGTTTTTAGTGGGATTAGATATTTTTGTAGAAAGGGCTTCTTGTTATATTATTTTGTGTTATTACATATAGGTTGTAATTAATTGTTCAACAGAAAAGTATGTTAAGGATTGACAGGCAGTTTGAGAAAGTTTTTTTATTTTTTGGATTTCGATGCATTGCAAGATCTTGAGTAATCTATATTTTTTGGATGGATAAGTCATTTTTAAGGGAAGGTTTTCTTTCAATATTTATTTGTTTTATTTCAAATAGGTTCTAACTAATTGTTCTATAAATGAGGATGGTAAGCATTAAGAGGGGATATAATCCCCTAATATAAATACAAAATTCAGAGATATTGCTCTAACAAGAGATTACAGGCAGCATCCATACCACATGTTTTGTTTTTAGTGGTTTTCCAAACCTTATCTAGCCATAATCTAATGTCAGCACCTTTTTTTACAAAGTTTAGCTGAGACGCATACCACAAATGAGTGCAAAAATCTGTATATGATTTTTCTTAGGTTAAAATATAAATTTAAAATAAAGCCTTATGGTAATTTTATTATGAATTTCACCGAAAAGACAAACTTAATGAGAAAGCCACAATGACTTCAGTTAGTTGAGGAGACACAATCTTCTTATGAAAATATTGCAATAAAATTTTTTAAGAATTTCGGGGAATCTACTTTTTATTTATGATCCATAATTTTTTTGGAAATAATATTTAAATAGTATTAGTATAAGCAATAGTATTAAATAGTATTTAGTGTAAGTAATATTTGTGGAATGTATTTGCGAGCTCGGGCTATCCAAGACTTCTATGGATTCATACCATGTAAATATTCTTTCGAAAGCAAGAATAAAGTAGAATTAAAAATTCAGAAAAGCTTCATATATTAAATATCAAAAAGGTTTCATAAAGAAGATAAAACTTCACAGTGTCCTAAATATATTTTTTGTAACGCTAATCTTTGCTAAAAAACTGTGAAAATAGGATATTTCAATCTTGAGAGACAAATTTCGTATCTTTGACATATCTCTACTTAAGAAATTGGTGTGGAAATAAAGCCGAAATAAAACTTCGATATTTTCGTAGCAATTATCTTGCCTAACACTCGCTTATATAAACAAGAAACCCTTAAAGACATTTCAACACTACTTTTAAATAACATCATTTCATATAACCCTTTTCCCCTAATTGCTCTTTAATGTCATTCGATTACACTTATTTCACACTTGCGCTAATTTCATTTTCTTTCTAGCACAACTTTATAATTTTTTTTCTTTTTCCGAAAGTTTGCCTCTTTTTCATTTTTTACGCTTGCTACTTCTACTCTTCTTGTTTTATTCTTTGAGCCAGCGCTAAATTGCCCTCTTGCTTCGTAGAAGCATTTAATATGAATTTGATTTCCCCTGTGTGCGGCGGATACATCAAATTCACATTTGTTCGACAGATGAAAGTGCACAAATACATATAAGCACATGTGGATAGACACATACTTATCTACATATTTGTATAATATATGCATACTACATACGTATATGGGGTTCGCAAGCTTCTTAAAAACTGTTTTAAATACGCAGACGCCAATATCAAGCGCAAAGTAACCAAGCAAACATGCGAGTCGTGTTTGATATATTATATTATATATTATTCTCAGCCGATTGGTTAGATATGTAAGTTCGAGTTTGGATTTTGGTAACCGAAAATTTACTTATTTTATCCATGTATGAATATAGAATTTTCATTAACTCCGGGTAGAGCAGGGATCAATATATAAAGCGCTTAATAAAAATTTTCAAATCGGAAGACAGGAACTTCATGTCTTGTCGCTTTGTAGCTACATAAAATATTCCTCAATAATTTTTTAAACATGTTAACTTAAGGCCTGGTCTGCACATAAGTTCAGCTGAAACCCAGTGTGAACGAAACTATCCGATTTATTAGTTTGTGAATCGATATTTTGAGGGCTTAACTCTCAACTCAATAATATATTCGATATAGCAACTAGAGATTCAAGGTGAGAGTTGCAAAATGAAGGCAGTCTGTTGTATTATAACAAACTGAGAGCTCTTGCAGAAAAACTGTAATAAAAAACTGCGGTTTCACATTGAAATATCGAGACGGTTCAGTGTTAATTTTCGACCGCTCGATGCAGTCCACGTTTCTTCTAATATATTACTCTAAGCATCTTCTAAGCTCTTATCTAACTATAACATGGTAATAGAGGTTGTATTCTACTAGGCAGACTGAACCGAAGCAACGAGTCAGTTGAATAAGCACCAGAAGCTTATGGTCAAAGGTAATGTCGACGAAATAAATAAATAAATAAATTTAATTTTATCAATACACTTTTAGGTTGGCAAAATTGTTTATTACCACCTTTAGTTCGTATATACTTATATATCACAATTTTAAATAATTTTTGGTTCACTGGTATACTCTATTTCGGTTTATATGCACTTTTGCTGCGCATAATTTTCCTTTACACAAACACACGATTCAATAATACTGGAAAGAATACGGTAAAAATATCGGGTTAAAAATACACAAGAGACTGTGAGATATGTTATACATATAAACAACACATGAATACCGTAGCCGCATACAAATATTTTTTATTTTCCACTACAAATTGGTTGCTTTATTGAATGTTGTTCTTGGAAGTGGGTACATAGGGGAGTCTGTACTGTCTCCAGTACGTTATTGTCAACTAAGGGTTAAGGTATATTTTGAAAAAGGAAAAAATTCTGAGAGAAATAGTTTTTATGGCATTCGCTAAAATCAAAACGGAGTGAAAATCAGCCAATTAAAAATTATTTTATCTTATTGCAATAATTTTAACCTATCGATAATTACAGTGGGTCATATAGACCTGAACTTAAAATCAATTACAATAAGTGCTTTATTTCTTGCATAGAATTAGCTGTTTATAGTTGGAAGCTACTAAATAAAATGACGAAGTTTGATGTACTTTGTAGGCAATTGTTACGGATGTCAGAACATTTAAGGGTTAAAGCTAAAATTTTAATGGGAAAACAACATGCCTTGTGGGTTATGAACAAAACACTGTTTTGTAATACATAATAATATTGGTTATATTTTACTAGTTTAATTTGAGAAAATATTTCAAAATCGTATTATTTTCAATTACTTGCATATATCTTTAACCCGTCGATAGTGACAGCGGGTTGAATTGACCTGCCAGGCCTTATATAAAAATATCTGAAACTTTTGAAGAAATTAATACGTATTTTTAGTGCTGCAGGATACTCATAGGAATTATGTTCAATTATTACAAATACGAGGTTTGTAAGGGTTAAGGATGAATTAAAAACATTCGAAAGACAGGAAAACTATTTCTGTTTTCATAAATCATAAGGAATAACTTACAAAATTCAATTAGAGCAAAAAAAGCTTGAACAAAAGTTCTTTGCTTTGATTTACTTATAGATAAGTTTAACCTGTTAACAGTGCGAATGGGTCTGATGAACCCGATACCTAATTATATTATTGTTTTTGGTGGGATTAGATATTTTTATAGAAAGGGCTTCTTGTTATATTATTTTGTGTTATTACATATAGGTTGTAATTAATTGTTCAACAGAAAAGTATGTTAAGGATTGACAGGTAGTTTGAGAAAGTTTTTTTATTTTTTGGATTTCGATGCATTGCAAGATCTTGAGTAATCTATATTTTTTGGATGGATAAGTCATTTTTAAGGGAAGGTTTTCTTTCAATATTTATTTGTTTTATTTCAAATAGGTTCTAACTAATTGTTCTATAAATGAGGATGGTAAGCATTAAGAGGCAGTTTAAGAACATTTTTACTTATTTTTGGATTTAAATGCATTAAAAGACTTTGAGTAATAAATAGCGGATAAAATTAACTTTTAAAACCTTGGCATACATATGTTTCTATTCACTCATTGTGGGAACCTTAACCCGTCAGTGATGACAATGGGTCATATTTGATATGTTTGTGAAGAGAGTTAACAAAAATTTCAAATATTTAAAAAATTGAATTTTTAATTATTAAAAAAAATACTGAAATCAAAATTAATTTTTAAATTTTTTTTTATTAATTTAATTAATTTTTTTATTATAAGTAATTTCATAACAATGAATTCAGATTTGTAATTATTTTTACTATTTATTCACTTTCTTCTATGAGTTATTAAACTTAATTTTTTTCGGAAAGTGTACTTAAATTAATTAAATTAAAAAATATTTTTTTAATATTTTTTTAATTTAATTTAATAATTTTTAATATTTTTTAATTTTATTAATTTATTAATATTTTATATTTTTTTAATTTAATTAATTTAAGTACACTTTCCGAAAAAAATTAAGTTTAATAACTCATAGAAGTGAATAAAAAATTAAAATAGTTTAAAAATCTGAATTCATTGTTATGAAATTACCTGCATTATACAAATAATGGAATTAAAACAAATAATTTAATTTTAATTTATTTTGTGTACTTATTTAAACTAAATGAAATTAACAAATAATATTTGGAAAAAATTTTAAAATTGAAATGAACCAAAAATATTACTTTCTTTACTACCCTCACCAACTATGAGTGCCCAAAAAACACTCTCAAACGCAAGCAAAAAGCAATATCTTATTTTTAATTTAATATGTCTGTACAGCATCCTTTTGCAGCAGTATTATATCCGTCAGCCAGCACAGAGTTTCATTTTGTATTCCACTCACTTTTCATGTGTGCAGCTTTCATTTCATTTATTAGTGTTTTCTTAACTAAAATTCCTCGGCAATTATTTCTATTTCGCTTTTTGCCCTTTCTATTGCACACGCATTCATCGCTTGTAATTAAATACCAAGAAATAATTCCACAAATTTATTTATTTTTGTGCATTTCACTTGACCTTACCGATCCACAACTCCCTGTCGGCTGTCGGACACAGCGCTGCTGCTTGTGTGAAGCGCACGTAGCATTTAAGCCAAGTATTTGCTTGTCTCTTTAATTGTTTGTTTGTTTGTCTACGTGCGCTTGCAATTGGACAAACAACAAAAATAGTTGGACATTTATCAGCCATATCAACATCCGCTATCAGCGACGCCATCACTCGGCAACCACACTTGACAACACCAAAAACAATCTGCACTGCCAACACCACTAGAGATAACAGTTCAAGCACTAACACAGGCATACACAAACATATGTATACATACAAATGCTCATATGAACATTAGTTCCATCTCACTACTTCTTCCACCACTATTGCGATTGTCGTCATTAATATCCTTGGTAAATCATAGTTTTTGCTCACGCTTCTCCACTTTCTTTTGCGCTTTGCTTGCCATCATCTATTGTTGTTTAATTATTTCATGTGTTTGTCAGTTGTAATAGAAATGAAATGAAAGCTTGTAGCTCAACGGAGCAAAGGAAACACATAACAATGTAATGAAAGCTTGCGCGTGTGTATATGTGTGTGCATGATATATGTGCGAGTGTGAGTGCTGGTGAGTACTCAGAGTCCTTAGTAGAATTTCGTGGTCGCATAGCGTAAATATTGCTAATATACAATGACAATTTGTTGTTGGCATGGTTGAAGGATGTGTTGAAAGCAATCCATTCTTTTCGTCATAAATACACAGTAAAAAGAATGGTGATTTATCTTTTCATTTCAACGAGAAAAAACTTTCAGTTCTTACACATACACCATCATTGTACGAAATAGATCTTAGTTAAATAAAAAAAGCTTGAGATTACTGATGAGGTGTGAGCTTTAGAGCTTTTCAAAGGACTTCATTATTACGTATGTTTAAAAAAATGAGCTTTAGGGCTGGTCAATTTTGAGTGCAGTTGAAATGAGAGCTTTAGAGCTTTATAAGGCATCGCCATATTATGTATGGGTACATAAAGTTAGCTTTAGACCTAGTCAATGGTGATTGTGGACATAGATCAGGTTCTCAAATTTTAATAGATTGTAAAGCTTTGGTGAAAGTTCTTTTTCATTAAGGTCGTCAATGCTGAGCATCTGCTTCAAAATCTATTATTAGGCTTTCGTTTTTATAGATTTGAATGCAGTGTATAGTTAGAAATAGAGCTTTTTAATAAAGTTCACAATGTCAACAAAAAAATTCTGGAGCTTTTAGCAGCTTATAATATAGGTGTAAAAAGAGCTTTTGCTTACGGACTTTTAGAGCATTTGTGAAAGTTCTCTTTCATTGAGCTCGTCAATGATGTACATTAGCTTTAAAATCAATTTTAAGGTTTGCGTTTTTTAAAGAATTAATGCAGAGTATAGCCAGAAATAAAGCTTTTTAATAAAGTTCATAATATTGAAAAACAAATTATAGAGAGAGTGTAAGAAGAGCTTTCGCTTATGAACTTCTAGAGCTTTTGTGAAAGCTTTTGTGCTTTCATTAAAGTCATCAATGCTGTGCATCAACTTTAAGTTCAATATTATTGTTTGTTTTATTAATGTTCTTATTGTAGATTATGGGTAGAAATAGAGCTTTCAATTAAAGCTCATAATATTGAAAAAAATTTTCTAGAGCTTTACTAAGATTCTCATTCCGTAAGATTATCACTTTACCATACTGGTGAAAGAAGAGTTTTTACTAAGCTACAAAAGAGCTTCAGAGCTTTTATTAATTTAGTATGCTTAATGAAGAGTACGTATGAAAACGTAATTTTTTTAAGCTTCATAATGTTGCGTAAGAAGTTGAAAATTTTTCAGCTACACTATTATTAAAGTTTTCAATGTAGATAATGTGTCGAAAAGAGCTTTTATCAAAATACATAAAACTGTATATTTAATAATTTATGCGAAACATTTATAAGGATGCTGAGAGATTAAAAAATCCTGAAAGAATGCACCACTGAAAAACGTGCTTTAGAGCTTTTGTTGAAGCTTTTAATACTACGAATTGATGAAAAGCGGGTTGGAAAAAACATCGATGTTGTATTTCGGTAAAACTAAGGCTAAGGAGCTTTAAGTTTATGTAGAAAAATATTTATTATTATTAATTAATAATCCTATTTTAATATAAGATCTGCTCAATATTATCAATATTAAGCTAACTTAGAGAGGAAATAGTGCTTTCGTACTTTTTGAACGCAGTTTTGGTTTGTCTTCAAAGAAGCGCAATCTACGAACTCCTTTTAAGAGGCAGCGACCTATCAGTCTCAGAAAATGCATCACCTTCAGGACTATTTGATAAATAAAACCAAGCAGCAGCCACCAACAGCAACTGTGTAGCACAACGTAGTTGATTATCTGTTATCATTGCATTTCCTTGTGGCTTAAAAATGGCTTTAAGCTAGTTTTATTTGCAGAGAAGTTTTACTCTTGGGCTTTACGTGGTTCTGCAATGCTTTTTGTAATACTTTCATATAGCAAAAATGTCAGCAATTGTTCAAAATACATAGACACATACTCATACTTTGATATATCATGTTGCATATATGTATATATACATATATATTTATATACATATAAACCTGCAAACTTGCGCGCATTGAACATTATTTGTATTTTCATGCGCAGCATTACAATCAGTTTCGCCTTGCTCCAATTTATGTACAGTTATTGTATGCTTTATTTATATTTTTATACCCTCCACAGGGCATATTAAGTTTGTCAGGAAATTTATAATACACCGAAGGAAAAGTCGGTGACTCTATAAAGTATATATGATGAGTGATTCGGTTTAGCCATGATCTGTCTGTCTGTGAATATACGAATTAATCCCACAGTTTTTTAAATATCAATCTGAAATTTTGGACACTATCTTTTCTTCTCAAAAAGCTTTCGAAGTGTTGGAATTGCTGATATCGGATCACAATAGCATATAGCTGTCATATAAACTGACCGATCGAAATCAAATCCTTGTATGAGAAACTTTTTTATTTGACAAGATATGTTCACGATCTTTTGTATAAATTACCACCGTAGACAAAGCTACTACCTCCGAACAAACTATTCAGATCGGACCACTATAGCATATAGCTGTCATACAATCTAATTGAACAAAATTAAGTTCTTGTGTGAAAAACTCTTTTTTTTGGGAAGATATCCACACGAAATTTAGCATAGATTATTATCGAAGAAAACACTACAATTTATGTAAATATATATTGTTCTAATCGGATAACTATAGCATATAGCTGCCATACAAACCGATCGAACAAAATTAAGTGCTTGTATGAAAAACTCTTTTTTTTGGGAAGATATCCGCACGAAATTTAGCATAGATTATTATTCAAGGTATTGCTATAATATCTGCGTATATTGTTCAAATCGGATCACTATAGCATATAGCTGTCATACAAACTAACCGATAAAATCAAGTTGTTGCATGGAAAATTCTTTCATTTGTAAAGGGTATTCTTATTTTTATTGATTTTTTTTTTAATTTTTTGTTTTCTTCAATTCTTTCTTTATTACATACTATTTTTCTCTTTTTTTGTTGTTGGCAACCCTATGCTTTGCTACTTGTCGTATCCTTTTGTTTTGCTGCTTTCACTGCAAGCAGTATATTATTTCCTTTAAACAGCATTCTTGCGCCAACTCACTGCCAGCGCCGCTGCATTTAATACGCGCAGCGCTGCATATTTATTGCCGCACTCGCTCTTTGCTGGCATACATTTCATGCTCGTCCATTGCTTGCGCTATATTTATTTACTGTGTGTGCTATATTTGTTATTGTTGTTGTTGTAATTTTTGAAAAATTGTTACTTCTCTGCTTCATCTACGCTGCTTTCCGACTGCCTTATATTTTCATTATATATATGTATGTATGTATGTATGTATGTAGGTATGTATGTAGATATATTACAGAGAGAACGCGTGCTTGCTCGCTCGTAAATAACATTTTTACTCCTTATAATACCCCCTCCTTATGCTGCCACATTGACATTGCAGTTGCATGATATATATATAAATATAACTCTGGCAGTACATTTTCTTCATTATTTGTAAGCATTATTTTCATTTTTTATTCTTATTGCTTATTTTTATTTTCGTTTTCATTTTCCTTTTCCATTTTCCATTTGTATAGTATTTCCGTTATTTTCAGTAGCATTTCTCTTATTCGCATTATGGTTAGTGTTTTTATACATTGTTGACGTTGGCATTGCAATTGCTATTGTTATTGTTGTTGCGACTGGCAGTGCCACTTACACATATGCAACTTGGCAGCACTGACACTTAGGGGCAATGGCTGGCTGTGTACGCTCGCTTGACTCGCTTTGACTGCGAATTATGTTGGACGTCAAGGCGAATGTTATTGATATATTTTGCCAGGCACACACACACACTTACATATATGTATGCATTGCATACACTTACATAAGCTCACTCACAATTGCTGCTCACGTATGAGAGTGCATTACTTGTGCAAGCTGCAACGTGCTGCTATTTATTTTTATTACAACGCATAGTGGAAATGACGCAAATAAAATATGCTTATGTACTAATATGTTTGTGTGTTTGTATTTTGCTAGCGTAAATAGATTACTCCGGTTGCTGTGCTGCATTTGTAATTGCAATTAAAACATTTTAATTGCGCCAGCCAGCGTTGATTTCCAAGAATTTGCCAGCTGTGATTTTGTTTTGAAGCAATTGCCTGTTATTACTTGCAATTTTTAGTGGAGAAATAATATTTTGTTGAAATTGTTAGAATTATTTTTTGTTAAAGGCTGCGAAAAACAGTAAAAAAATATTAAATTTACTTCGACTGCAACGAGGCCTGTGAAGAGTATACAGATGGGTTTATATGGCAGCTATATACTATAGTGATCCGGTTTGAATAATATGTTCACAGATTGTAGCTTTACATTGGAAAAATGCAAATAATGCAAAATTTCGTGAAGAAAGCTTTTCAAATAAAACAGCTTTTTATACAAAGACGTGATTTTGATCGATGAGTTTGTATGGTCCGATATCGACGGTTTCGATAAAAAAGCAGCTACTTCAGTGGAAAAGGATTTGGGAAAAATTTAGATAAATACAAGAAGTGTTCCAAAGTAAACAGGACTTTTTGAATTTAGCGCCCCCATCTATATGTCGATTCGTGCGTTAGAATCTGCTATCCTTATTTATTGTCAAGTGAGAGTTTCATGACATTTCATCGATGAGAAGTGAAGTTATTGCAATTTCAGTGTCAGTATGTTTGTGTTATCGGTGCGAAAGCGAGCTTTGAACAAAGAGCCATTTTAAAATTGGTAAAACTTGTACCGAAACCTGGATAGAAGCCATGTCCGTTCCGGTTACGTAAGCCCACCAATGTTGGAAATCGGGGGTAATCCTGTCTTAGGTATGAGAGTAATTTAATTGATCGACTTTTTTTTAGTCATAAGGGTTACACTGTCATAAACAATTGATTGGTAATAGAGAAACCTTTAATAATACAATGATATAGTTCTAAGCTAATGATTTAATAGAAATTGGCGGCTTTTATAACAATGTGATAAAGACTACTTGAAATTTCCAGCATTCATTTGGTATATTTAAAAACTAAGCCTGAGACATTTATATTTCTAAGATATGATACTACTGTTACTACTATGTATGACTGTTCTAATTTTATCAAAACAGTAGAGAGCTTTTAGGATTATAATTAAAAAAAGGCTCTTGAGCTTTTGTTAAAAGCTTTTTTGAAACGAAAAGCTTTTAGGGGTGAGAAATGTATTATTGTTTAAAGACATATTTTATCAAAAAAAAGAGAGCTTTTAGACTTTTAATTAAAAACTGTCGATATTAGAATAATTTTAGGAAGCTTTTGGGCTAGAATAAGGAAGCTCACATAGATCTTATATTATTTCCTTAAATGCAAGCATATTTAAAAATAAAAAAACTGAGCTTTCATTCAAAGCTTTTTATTAGCAGGACAACTTTAGAAAAGTTTTAGGTTTGTTTAACAGAAGAGGTTATTAGTTATTTAAAAGAGAAATTATTTGCTTCGTGTAATTAGTAAAGAGCTTTTAAGAGTATTATTAATTTGAACGGGAGCGTCGAAAAGCAGAAAGCTGAGTTTTATGAGAAGCTTGTTGTAAATAGAAAGTAATGTTCCTATTTTTGTTAGGGCCTGAAATATAAAAGGAAGATGATTGAGCTTCTTAAAAGCTTAGTTGTGGCAAAACAACTTAAAAAATATGTGCATAATTAAAAAAATGGTTGTTCGAGGTTACATATTATCTTTTCAAATGTAAGAAATTGGTTGAGCTTTTTTAAACTTTTTTTCGTAACCGGAAAGCTTAAGGAATGTGTGAAGAAAGGGGAGCATAGTAATTTAAGAAATATGTCGATAATTAGAAAAAAAGCTGTTAACGGTAGCATAATATTATTTCAAACGCTGTAAATATGAAAATAAAAATGGTTGAGCTTTTTAAAAAAGCCTTACGATTGTCGAAAAACTTAAGAAATCTGTCGAGTGCAAGCATAATTAGAGAAAATGGTGTTAGCGGTCGCATATTATTTATTCAAATGACGGAAATATGAATAAGAAAATGGTTGAGATTTTAAAAAAAAAGTTTGTTGTAGCAGAAAATACTTAAAAAATATAATTTATATTAAAAAATAATTAGAAAAAAGTTGTTAGCTCGCATATTAATTTTTTAAGGCCTGCAAATATGAAAATAAAGATGGTTGAACTTTTTTCAAAATTTAACTGGTAAAAATTTAAGAAATATGTCGAAAGGAGGCAAAACTGAAAAAAAGCTGTTAGCGGTCGCACAAAATTATTTTAGATGGCAGAGGATAATTGAGCTTTTTAAAAGCTTTATTGTAGCTGAAAACTTAAGAAGTTTAAGCCTAATTAGAAAAAAAGTTGATCGCGGTCGCATACAAAATACTGCAGCACTGAGAGTAATACCCGTCGGAGAAAACAGAGACTGAGGGAGTCCTCCAAACAGCGAAAAGGCAGAACGACTGAAGCGGTGGTGTAAAGTCTGCTATAACCGCGTAAGCATTATCTTCGCCAATCAAGAAGAAAAAGAAACGGCCGCATATTATTTCTTCAAAGCCTTGAATTAAAAAGAGCTTTGTTGAGCTTTTTTAAGCTACATCAAAAGAACTTAGAAAAAGTTAAGAGAAAACCCAAAATTTACTACCTTGACCGTGACATTTTGGTACATTATCTGGGTCGTCAATGATTTAGCATTTAAAATTTATTACGCTATCGGCATACTTGCAAGCTTTTCAAATCCCTTTTGCGCTATTTACGTTGTCATGCTCCAATTACTCAGCAACTGTCTTTATTTATATTTGGACATACTAATTTCTTATTTATCATTTGCGCTTTTTAGCATAGTTTTAGTTTCATTTTGCAATTGTTTGGGGTAAAAAATAAAAAAATTAAGAAAATAAACAATCGCAACGCTTTGTGCAACGGTCAAGGGCGCAATTTACTGCCAAACAAAAGAAAGTGCAGCAGCAAAAATGTTGCAACATTTGAAATTACTTTTTATTACACGAAAATTAGTATTTAGTAATTTAGTACTTTGCAAACTCAGCGCTACAGAGGCTTGTGTGTTATTAGTGCCTTTTGATGTTGAATTTAGACAATTACTTTTTGGTTATTTATAGCTGGCACGTTAAATATGTATGCCTGTATACATGTATGTGTGTGTGTGTGACAATGCATAATTAATGCTTGTTTGTGTGTGAGTGCGAGTTGCTGTTTGTGCAGCAGCGTGTTGCATAAATAATGAACTTTGCACTGATGATGGCATAGTTTTAGGCTTAAGGGCTGCTCTGCGTTGCACTAGCCGAGAGCAGGAAAGCAGGCGAGCTACGTGCGGTTGGCAAGTGGCGCATAAATAAGCCAATACAAATATAGACATTTTAATACAAACACATACATACATATATATATATACATACATATGTAATTCCATGCGCTATACATCAAGCAACTCACACCTCAATGCCAGTCGCTAGTCACTCATGCAAGCTTATCCATTCTCATTTGACTTTTGTGAGTGGCTATTTGGAAATTTTATAAGCTGACAGCTATGTCAGACTAATTTATTTGCTTTTTGGTATAAAATTAGGTATTCAATTCCCTCAACAACTGCATTAAAAGTAGCCAGTGCAATATAATTGCAAGCAAACACACACGCATAAACACATATACATTTGCGCCTGTATGTATGCTTTAGTTGACCTGCAGTACTAGGTTTTTGTGTGTTGCGAAAATCTGCAGTCTGACCTGCACTGTTTGCACACACCGCCTGACTGGCCCCTTGCACTGAGCGAGAATGCAACCACACTGGTTGACTGACTGACTGATGCACTGACCGACTGGCTGACTGACTGGTCAACAAAGCAACCGAGCAAGCGCAGCGCGCAATCAACCGGTCTGCTGCTCCAGTCAGCAAATTATTCAACGTTAAATGCGAATAAATTATTAATGAAAGGCCCCCATGTTGTTATTGTTATTTTTGTTATGGCTGCTTTTGTTGCTGGCGGTGCAGTTTGCAAGTTTGCGCTGAAAAATGTAGTGTATGTCGAAGCATAATGTGGCAAGTACAACCATAAATATATACAGACATATACATTACAGGCCTGGTGCTTTGTTGTTGTAATTGTTGTGCGCTGTTGAGCAAAACTTTTCATGAAAACATAGTAATTTTCGTCAAAATAATAAAAATATTAATATAATAGCATTTATTACTTGACAGGTATTGGGCCGCGCTTCCGCTCACTTATTCGCCAAATAAGGGGCGCTACCAAACCTAAATAATCCTCAAAAGAATATGAAATGTTCGTGTGTAGACTTTTCAAGTCAGAAATATGCTCGCCAGTTCTATATTATTTACCAAGCAACGCTACTTGTGCCAAATAGTTGTTTGTGTTTCAAACCATCTCTCAATCGACTGTAAGTCACAAAAACTAAAGCAGCTGTCTGGTATATTCACCCATTTCACTGCAAATAAATGCTATTATTATTGCCTTCCTTACATCAAGTTTGTATCTTTTAGTATTCTCTTTACTTCTTTTTCTCATCTTTTCCTCATCTTTTGTTCTTCTTCCTGTGGTTGCTTTGCTAGCGGTTTTATATTTATTAATATTGTAGCCTTGACGCGACAGCTGAGCCATGAACTGAATTGTCCGCTGTAGTAGTGCCATAAAATAGGAAATATAGGGAAATGCAATGCCAATAATGAAAAGGTGAATGAATTACTGTTATTTGCTACAAAGTTATAATGAGATTGGTGGGGGAAATTGAAAGGAAATATTAAATTATAAAGGTTTTATGGGACGAGAGTCATACAAGGAGGTTTTTTAAGAAAATTATGAATAATGAATAGAATAGTTATGGTAAAAGTATTAAGCTTTTGAGAGGGAAATAAGAGCTGTTTTCTGTAGATGTGGTTGAGGAAACTGTGCTCTTTCGAGATCAAATCGAGCTTTGTTCTAGGTATATATGGAAATCGCGAAATATCAAGTAGACTTTGGAAGCATTCTGATACCTAGAAGAGTTATACCTTAAAAAGATAAAAGAAGGCAGTTATCTTAAGTCTTAATAGCAAAGTTTTTCGATAATAAGTTTATACAAAAACAAGGCAAAGTTTTAAGTCGATATATTAAGATTTATTTCAAAATCTTTCTTAGTAGAGAATGATAATTTAATATTCCAGTGCCTTTGATTCAGCCTGAACATTTTTTACGGAAAGTTTTCCAATCGTTCTTTATTCTTCTTCTATTCTTCAATACTTTTTATAACAAGTAAGGAAGGGCTAAGTTTGGTTGTAACCGAACATTTCATACTCTTGCAACTTGCAATAATTAAAGCCGGTAATGTACCTTTATCACATAAGACCTGTTAGTTATATGGAGTCTAACAATTTAAAATTGTGTTATATGAGGAGTAGACTTGGCTGCAGACCGATTTTGTCCATTTTCACACAGTAACATAAAAATGCCACATACTAAATTTGGTAGAAATAAGTTTGTCGGGTCCCGAGATATGGGATTTCACCAAAAAGGGGGCGGTATCACACCCATTGTCAAATTTTGATACCGGTTTGAATAAATTCCTCTCATACCACTTACGTGGTAAAATTTTATGTCTCTGGCATGTTCTAGGCGGGAGTTTTGTGGGCATGCCATTGATCCGATCTCGCATCTCGATGACTTTAGTTGATACGTACAACCGTTAGGTGCACAAAACCATTATACTCTGTAGCAACTGGTTGCAAGGGTATAAAAAAATTAAATAGTGTTGCCAGTTATTAAAAAAAAAGAAACTGGTTAAAGTACTATCTTTATCACGAAAACAAGACGATTAAGATCATCACAATTTTTCAGAACTGCAGTATTTCATTATAGAAAATGTTACAATAGAGTTGGCACCGAAAAAAAATTATGCAAAACTTTGAAAATGTGTACCATTACGTTCAAGAAAATCACTATTTTAAAAAAGGCTAAAATTTATTTTAAAATTTTGTTGGAATATGGTTGACAGTCGTCATAAAAAATAAAACGGGGTAAAATATTGAAAATTGTATCTCGAAAGCAAGGAGTTTGAGCAAATCCTAGTTTCCAAAAATATTAACTTTAATTGAAAATTATAATATGTTAAAATAGAGTTGCCATCTAACAAAAAATTTAAGAAAATAGTGTAGGAAGTAATAGAAGTCTTCTGAAAAAAATGCTTCAATAGTGATATGTTTTTGGAATAGAGTTATCACTTTGAAAAACTAAAATAAAGTTAGTGATGGAGTTAAAAAAAAAACAAAAAAGTTTAAATAATCTAAAATAAGGGTAAAAAAATTATTGTTTAATCTAAAATATATTTTATTAAAATAAGTGTCAAAATAAGTTGCTTGAGCTGCAAATCAAGTTCAGCAGAGATATTTTTTATTATTCCTGGATTTCAGACTTTGCTAAATTTTTAAGGGGGTATTCTGGTTTAGAAATTCGAAAAAATCGATTTTTTTTTCATAACTACTTTTCTAGAAACGGTGTGCATGATATCTCAAGTTCTTCTCAACCGTTTCACATGAAATTTTACACAGAGCTTTCTTATGCATTATAGTATCGCACTACAAAGAGCTTTCGAAAGAATTTTTTTTTTTATTTTTAAAAAAATCCGAACCACAAAAAAACAGGGAAAATGCGAAACTTTTTTTTCAAACCTCATCCATTTTGTAAATTTTTTTTTTCAAAAACGTTTCGTAGTGCGATAACTACACTTTTACTCTTCACGGATTTCGCATAAATTTTCATTTTAGGTCACGGAAAGGATTTATATCCTGCACACCAGGACAAGCCATTGTTTCATCAGTCTCTACTTCGCCGACCTGAAGTTTTTTTAAATTAAATTTTTTTCTTATAATGTATTATTTATGTTTTGTATTCTTAGAATATCAATAAAAACATGTAAAAAAATGGATAGTCAAAATAATATTTGATTTTTTTGTCGCGTCAAAAAAAATTCCTAAAATTCGGGCTTCTAAACCTGAATACCCCCTTAACTGCTTTCAATCATTTTATATTTGATATAAACCAGTTTTAGAAAAATTAATAAGTATTTTGTAGGTCGTTTAGAACATGCTTAACATTTGTGTTTATACCAAATGCCGCTCATAATGCTAATAGCCGTGCCATTAACAACTTGTTATAGTTTTTTGTTAATGAATATGTATATTTTAATTGCCGATTAGCGTGACAGAAAAAATTCGGCATTATTTCATTTTCATTTCATTACTTAATTAGTATTAATTAACGCATATTTGTTTATTTGGCTTAATTAATTTCAATTGGTATTGTACGTTTTTGCTGCAGGCGGTTTGTTTAGTTGAAAAAAAATTATTTAAAAAATTTTAATATATTTTTAATATTATTAACTTACTTTTAAGCTTTTATGCAACCGTAAAAATAATTCACAAATTAAGTAAATATTTTCACAAATTATTTTAAATTTTTTTCTGCAAATTAGGCCAGTAGCGCATGTGCGCGCTTATATGTATTTGCCAAATATTGTTTTTCTGAATGAAAATTATAAATTATCGTGTTTACTGCGCACAGCTGTTGGCCAAACCGCAAATATAACAGTAAACAGCGACAAGCGAGCGCAAACAAAAGTAAGCGCCGACCAGCGGCTAACTGTTTAGTTAAATTGCAAATAGCGAAAACGCATGCATAGGGGGAGAGAGTGAGAGAGAGTGGGTAGTAGCGCTAAAATGCGCGAAATTGAAAGCGTCGCGGCAAGTTGAAATAGTTTAACCAAATTAGCGTGAAATTTGCTGAAATAATTGTGGTTGCCAATGTTTGTCAATTTGCATGGCAATAAATCGTTATTTTACGCTTTGGCAATATTAGCGCATTTTGCGGCGGCAAGCAAAGCTTTTGCAATTTTTTTCTTGTTTTTTATTGTATTTTACTTTTGTTATTGTTTGGCGCTGCTAAGTGGAAATTGTTGATTTACTGCTGTGGCAAAGCCTATGCGACACATACACGCACACATGCATGAGCACCGGTTGGAAAACCAATTTAATTTATATTTATGCACTTCATGCATGTTGACTGGTGTATTTTTGAATATTTTATTATAACTTTTTTTTTTTTTTTGGTTGGTATTTTCATAAACCAATTATTTATGCTTGTTCTTGTCAACGCTTAGCTATTTATCATTGAAAATAAATTGCAGTCGATTTAAATTTTATGTGCCATAAATAAAGTGCACTGCGGATACGAAATAAATTATTAACACACACAAAGACACACACTGCATATATATAATATACAGATGGCGACTTTAATCGAAGGCTAGCGGTTTTAAAAAGCAGCTGATAGCTCTTGCAACTGTAAGTTTTTGAATTTGAGTGAGGCACACAACGAAGTGTGGCTTCTTTTAAGGATGTATGCAACCACGCCAACAGCAGAGTTGCTATACAGTCCCTGAGTTCAGTGAAAGTGAGCTAAACTTAGTCAAGGAGTGCATGACTTCGCTAGCAGAGGCATTAAGCTACTTTCATATTAAACTTCTTTATATGCCTGGTTACAACGGATACACCGGAAATTATTAAGCCGATGAGCCCGCAAGACGCAACGCTAACAAGATAGCAACGCGCGGGTGTTGCTTTGTCTGCATGCGCTCGTGCGCTGGATATATGGGCTTCGCGCGAACCCAGTAGCAGTTGGTTAGCAACCAGCACTAGTTGGGTTGGGAAAGTCTTATGTCTTATATTAGCTCTTAGCAAGATTTTTATAGCCAGAGTGTGAGCTGTCCTAACTGGTTACTCTCCCAATGGCACTCACGCAGTGAGATTACAGATTTCGGAGGACGTAACTTGTCAAAGTTGTAGGCAGGAAAATGAAGTGAAAACAATCAAATATTTTTTCGTCGGGTTCGTAGAAAAAACGGCAACCAAAATGCGAGTTTTGGTCAGACTAAGGTTAAAGCATTTTGGTTGTAATTTTAGCCGTCTCACTAAATATGTGGATGACTCTAGGCCATTTGCGGTTTTTTGGACCTCATTGTCTTCACAATGGACACGCGTTTTTAGCAGTACAAGCGGGACTCCTTACGAGAAATCAGCCTATTTATCTAATCTAATCTACTTTGTAACACAATATACAGTTTTTTTAGTAATTACTAAATGTATTTTTTTTTGACCTTGCTAAAAATACTACGTTCGTCTTCAATTAAGTCATTACTAACATCCCAGCAAAATTTCGCAGGCGGGAGCACAGGAATTTGAAGTTATAAGCACAAGTGATAAGTTTCCTTAAAGCGATACAAATTGCCTTAATAAATTTTATTTAAAAATAAGCTACAAAATTGTCAGGTTATTATTTATTTAGCTACTGTTATGTGCTGTTTACTGCATACAGTTATGTGGCTGCTAATATTTGCAAATTGCTGTTGCTTTTACTTGTAAAGCAGCTCAGCAGCTCAACAGCACTACTTATTGTTGTTGCAGTGCACTCAAGTTTCATTTATAATCCAATTAGGAATCAGGAGATTGCATCTTTGTTTGAGCAGCTCATACAAATAAGCACACACACATATACAAAAACATTTATTTAAAAGTATTTCTGACAGAATATAATTCGGAAGTGAGTATGTAGTCTTTGCTTATATGTATGTATTTATATATTTTTAATAAAACAAGAAACGAGATGAGATTTGTATGTATATATATATAACAGTAAAGTATATATATATTTTTGCCATTTTCAAATTTTATTTGCGAGAATTTTTCTGCAATTCCACACCAATTAACTTTAGGCAACTTTTTCGTTGTTTTTAGTTTTATTTTTGGTATTTTGCTCAGCTATCTTTTTCCTGTCACATAACACAGCTACTCGCATATGTGCTGTTATGTGTGTGGGGTGACACATTCTCACTGCTTTTCTTTTGCTCTTCCGTTCCCTTTTCTGCTCCCTCCTACTCTCATTCCCACAATCTCTGCTGCTGCTATACTGTTAACTCTCCGCATCGTTATTTATGCTTGACAAATTTGTGTAAATTTAAGCAAAAATTGCTGATGTCATCTGGATATGTGAAAAATTTTTAATATAAATTACTTTGTTTCCCAAATATTTGCCTACATTTTGGCGCTACTGGAATTTCCCACACTGCCTACAGATCTGCCTTTTCCACTTAAAATCAGAGCAATATTTATGTACTTCGCTTTATAGTACGCCAGTACGTTTCTTGCTGAATTCATTATGCATATATAGAGGTATACATCTAGGCGCTCAACATGGGTGAGTGACCTTTTTTGATTAGTTTAGATATCTGTGATTTTTGAGCTGTGAAATTTGTTTATTTGCAACTCAATCTAAGCTAATGTAATCAGCTTGTACTTTGTAATATTGTTGTTGCTATATTATTGGATGCTAATTTATGCTACGATAAACCCTCAGCACGTACTTATGAGCGCAAATAATGTTAAATTTATTATGTTTTCATGATAAAATGCCAGGCAGATTTTGAATTCTGAAAGTGGCTCTGTAACACCGCTCCCTCAAAAGGGAAAATAAGAGCTGTAATTTATTATGATTTGGAGACCTTCAGGGCTTATTGGTTGTCGCAGAAAACGTGATTTACTCATTTTGTGATAGAACCGATCAGTAATGCTTCGAGCTATTATTGAAATAAGGAAAATCTTCTCGGAATTGAAATAAGTCAAGGTAGACGATTTGTTGCTAACAACATCCAACACCCACATTGCAAGGATATTATTAAGTTGTATTGCAAGACGCTTCCAAAGCTTCGGATCTCCCCATAATGCAATATAAAACGTTTCTCAAACAGTTTGGTGATGACTACTGCTCTTGGGCCTAGCAATTGAACTCCATCTGGTGTCGCAAAGGACCAAAACTGGTTTATGCGTGGCTTATTGGCCTACCAGATTAACATAACCTAACCTATCCTTGGAGAATAACACTGAAATGAGAGTATTTAGCTGGATATGTGGGCTTGAGAATGGATGTCGACCTTATTCCATTCCATAAGATTCAATTGGTGGTTAGCTGAGCAAAATCCAGAGCAGTTATGTCAGTAAATGAATACATGCTCCGACAACCGATAACATATATGTATATATTAAACAGCGTTTCTTCGGTATTGATACTAAAAGTCACGTTTCCGTACACGATATGATAATCTTTTCAGAATTGACTTGAGAACACATGTGTTCGAACAAGAAGAGCTGTGTGACCAAATATCAATCAATGAAGTCTTGCTATTCTATTATTTGGTAAATAAAATAAGTAGTGGAGGAAGAGTTTATGAAAGCTATCCAATATCTTTAGCAAATTCAAATGAAAATTGGACAGTACCAGAATCCAAAGACGCAAGCGACTGATTCTATTGACTAACTAGAGAAAGAGGTGTTATTTGTGTATTAGAGATTCCACGCAATAGAAGAGGCGGGCAAAGTTGTTCGTTAGGGTATTGTGCTTTGATTTCCTAATTTCTTCTGGTAAGCAGTGTTCTACTCGGTTATGAAAGACATTTTCAACTCTGACTGGACATAGCTCCAAAAAAGCTTGGAGCCAACTTTCACTAAATTTTCAGCTTTGACTGGAAAAAGCTGCACACGATCGTGCAGCCTAATATGAAAGTCGTTCGTAGTTTCTTATGAAATATTGGAGGAAACTTTCATCTAGATCTGAAGTATGACTTGCAGTAGTTTTATAGAAGCAAAAGTGATGAAGTGGACTGGATTTCAATCTAATTATATAATGCTGCTATAGAAGCTATAGCTACATTAAAATCAATAAATACCTACCAGACTTCATTGCTATACGAGTACTATTTGCGTTGACATAAGCTGCCTATGCTTAGTGAGAGTAGTTAAGCAGAACTTAAGACCTTTGACAGAATATAAAAATTAGTTTTTTCTTGAATTTGCTTTTCTCAATTGTTTCTTAATTCCAATGACAAGTCTGTTCTATAAAGCAGCAATTGCAAACATTTTTTAAATCCCGTGATTATTATAATACCAGAAAGATGATTTTTAGTGTTGGGCTATAAGTAACTAAAACCGCTACAAGTAATTAAGCTCCATTTGCAAACAACAAAAAAAAACATATACAATGGGGGTGTATGCATGTACTTAGCGAGAAGGTAAAAAATGTAAAATAATCTCTTTGGATAAGTATACTTTTAGGCGCCTTAACATTGCATGCAATGACAGCGATTTTAATTATTCAGAAAAGCATTTCAAGCTTAACTATTAAGTTGCAACGGGGAAGTAAAAATAACATTATACACGGTAGTTAATAATGTATGCCTAGATTTGAGTAGACACACACAAAAAAAGACGGTGATTTAAATAATTTTTTACATTTCAGGTATATGCTTCAGCATTTTGTGATACTTACAGCTGCGCATCTGTGTAATATTGTATAGCTGAAGGCGCTTTTTAAACAAAATCTTGTGCATAATATTATAACAGTGAAAAAACTTGCTTCGAAGCAGTAAGCGCGAAGTAGCGGTGTTACGCCTAAAAGCATACAAGCTGAAATTTTCTCGGCAACAAACTTTTGCGAAGTATTTTCGCTGAAAATTTAATATAATTTCAATTTTGCTTTCTTGGCAAATTGTTTAATTATTAAAACGCCTAAAAGTATGCAATGATTTGGTAAAAACACAAATTTTACAAGCTTTAAGCTAAAATATTTTTAGATATATGTAAGCTGCTGTGAAAATGTGTCTGCTTTTAGCCAGTAAAGGCTTTACAGTAAGTGTAAGTGAGTAGGAAACTTTAACGAGAAAATAAAAAATTGCTTTTATATGAAAAAAAAAAATTTATGTTACTACTTAAAATAATATTTGCATTTAATAAATATTAAAATTTTAATAATAATAAATTTAACTATATGTAAGCGCTTCAAATTGCAAAATTTTTTGCTAATACTTCATCGTTTAGGAATTGTATCACATGCAGCATAAGTGTATGCTTTAAAAAGTGAAAAAAAACAATATTTCCCAGTATTTATATATCAGCTATTGTTGACAGCCATGCGGCAAGCTCTTCTAAAAAATTAATGTGGTTTTGCGGTTCCACCGAACAATCTAAATGTTTTAAAAATAAAGAAAAGTTTTTAATTTACCATAGCAAATATGCTGAGAGCGAAAAATATGATGCAGCAATATTTTAAAATTGAAGCCTGTATGCTTTAAAAGTAAACTCAATATTTTCGAATTCTTTTTTTGCTTCATCGGTTTGTTGACAAATTTTTAGAATATTGTTTTGATTATTTTGATGTGGTTTTGCGGTTATTTTGAACGATCTTAATATTCGAAAAATAACATCGAAATGTTTAATAGGCTTTTAAAAGTATAGGAATAAGGTATAAGAAAAATGTACAAGTATATGGACATTTATAGTATTTATTTAAGACGGCCAAAAAGTTTGCAGCAGTAAAAAAAGCCTTTAAAATGGCAAATATTTTGAGGAAAAAAAAACAACGATTGGCTCCTGCCTCCTAAAATGAGGGAATTGTACTTCACCATAATGAATGTTTCAACCAATTCTGTAGCCTGGATGTATGCTTTAAACCACAATTGTTAAAACAATATTTTCTAATACTTTATTTGCTTAATCCCCTACTGTTAGCAGATGCATGGAATTCTTCTAAAAAGAGTTAATATGGTTCTGCGATTTTATTATACATTCTAAATGTTTGAAAAATAATATCGTCTAGCTTAATAAGCATTTAGAAATATTGTAATTTACGAAATTTTTTCAGCATATACATATACATATGTGTAATATATATATCAATATATCTCAGCTAAAAGGTATGCAATGGTAAAATTCACTTTATTTAGGCAAATGTTCTATAACAAAAAAATTCTAAGTTGGATTACTACTGACAATAGAGGAAGAAGGATGAACATACATATATGTTGACACTATTTCAAACAATTTTTAACATGAAGCCTAAATGTATGCTTCATAAGATATTGAGAATATATAAAAAAATACCTATTTGTTTTTTCAGCTTCTGTTGACAAATAATCTTCCTTCCATCTATCTTCCAAAAATGGTCAGTGCTTTACGGCTGTTTTGAGCATTTTAAAAATTCCTTAAAAAATATTTGAATTATTGAATAAACTTTCGCAAAATATATTATTTCTTAAAGTGGGAATTGTTTATCAATATTTGTCTTGAGTACAAGCTACTTAATATGTTGCAGCCAAAAGGTATGGCAATAGTGAAATTCACTTTATTTAGTCAAATGTTTTAAAGTAGAAAATGTAACTTCAATTGCTCCTGACAAAAGAGGGAGAGTCATATAAATGACGATAAAATTTCAAACAATCCGGAAGCCAATGTATGCCTTGAACAAATACATTCAAATTTTCTTATCCCTTGTTTGCTTTACCTGCTATGTTTGATAAATTTGTGATCTTTTAAAAATATAAAAATGTGAATGAGGTGCTACTGAATATTCCAATTACTTGAAAAAATAATTTCGAAAATAAAAATTTTTAATAATAAATATGTACAGATATTGTTTAAGGGCTTTAAGCAATGGTTTACGTGTTTGGATCTTAACATATCGAAGCCGAAAAGTATGCAACAGTAAATTAAAATTTATTTTAAGGACAGTTGTAAGCAGAAAAAGGTAAATGTATACTACTGTTGAGGGCATATAGCCTCAGCTATAAGCTTTATTGAAAGCAAAATGTGGTTTACTAGTTGGGAATTTTGCTTTCAATAAAGCTTATATATATATACATATATATATATAAATATATATGTATGTACTTATAAAATAAACTCAAAATGTAAAAAATTAAATCATTCGTTCCGTTTTAAAAACTAATCTTTATAGTAAGCTAAGTCCAAGCGCCTAAAAGCTTGCTCTGAATTTATTTTGGAAACATATTTTTCAAATTCGAAGGATTTAAATTGGCTGCAGTGCTCAAAATTTAAGCGCCTTTAGCAATAGCCACATACAGCATTATTTTTATATGTTTTGTTATATGCAGTACTATTTTTTTGGCGCTGAAAAGTATGCAACAGAAATTTTTGTTAAAATAAAATATATTTGAGAGTTTCAAAATATTAAAATAGATATTTTAATTTTATTTTTGGATACTATTTTGCTGCACCGCCTATGGCTATGCAACAACACCGGAGTAAAGCCGCATTTAGTCATATTTGGGAAGAAAATAGACAAAATACAAAATATGTTTAAATATTTGTTCGACAGATAGGTACAAAAAGGAAAATGTAAATGTTCTTAAATATTTTTCACGGAATGTAAAAAAATGTATATTTTAGCGCCTATAACTGTGCAATGTTTATTTAAACTTATTAGCTAAAATTGTTGAATGGAATTAAAAGCAAAATTAACATAGTAATTCAAAATGCAGAGCATCTACAATTTTGTGTAATATATTTAAATTCATGCATAATTCAAGAGTTGAGAAGAGTGAGAAGTGAGAAGATTTTCGAGAGAAATAGAGAGACCTAAAAGTTGTAGATAAATCCTAGCTTACTTGTTACAGTTGCTTTCGATGCTCAAAGGTTTTATTTAGCTTACGAGTTGGGGTGTTTGAACATTCTGAGTTAGATTAGATAGATTAGAAATCATATTTTGGTTTTTATACTAGACTATTCATGAGTTATGAATCGTCGAAGCCTATAAATAGGTAAGAGCAAATATATTTCAACAATTCAACAAAAAATACATAAATGGAACCTATCAAAATATTTATTATTTGTCAAAGCTCGCCTAAAGTTTTTTTTTACTTTCTATACTTTTACTTTGAGCAAATATTTGTTATATAACGATTTTGTTTCACAAAAAAACAAAAACATAAAAATATATATTAAATTTAGACTTAAAGACACAGATTTCAGCAAAATATTTAGCAAAATTTATAATTTTTCATTCGCCGCGCAAAAGCCGACTTGTTTTGAGTTTACATACTGATGCGCCTTTAAGGCTGCTCTACTGGCACCAGAAATATCTACATATTCACACATATATTTTCCTTCAAACCACAATATGGGCAATTTATGCCAAGATATACATATGTACATACGTATATAAGCCACTTTTCATGTCATTAGAAATATTTGACGAAAAATTTTGATGACCTTTTAGCATAAATAACTACGTATATATTATGCAGATTGAAGTATACATTTAGGCGTAAACGCAGACAAGTCTTAATAAAATGACAATGTAATATATAAACCAACGGCAAATTGGCTTTAAGGCATGTTTGCATGCAAATGAATTGTGGGTAGAGCCAAAAAAGCCGGGGAAAGCAGTGGTGCCGCAAAAATGATGGTTGAAGTGAAAGTAGATCAAGCAGAAGGCAAATAATACATTAAATTAAGGGCGTGAGTATGTTAGGCTGGGTTGGATGTAAAGCAGGCGCAGACCGACAATTGAGTTTCTTAAGTAGACGAGCTTAGCGGCATGAGTGTAAATGCGCCTAAAATTATGCAAAAAAAATAACAAATGAGCGTGTAAGTTTAGTATAAATACAAAAGAGTATAGACACATTTGCTGTTGGCAATATGTGACTTTAAGCACTGCTTAAGCTACATATGTGACAACTGCTTTAAATATACCAAAGAAATGTATGTATAGATATCTTCAAAAGTACAAGGTTATGAACTCGGCGTTATAATTTTAAGGCTTCATTTAATATTGACGCCCTAAAGAGTACTTTAAACGCATTTCAGCAACCCGTACAATGCGCCAGCATATAATGATGAAATTATATTTCCGTTGCCTACCACTAGGCGCGGCACAAGCAGACAAACGAATTCCCCAAAGTGGCTTAGCCATAATGGTAGTGTATAAGCAAAATTATGCTGCGCACTTAAGTGCAAGCAGGCTGGCTCGACTTGGCTGCGGCAGACAGCTAACAAAAGCAAGAACTAAGCTGGAAAGCATGTAACAATAACGCAGGAAATAGTCGCAGAAAACATTGTCTGCAGGCGTCGTCATCAACGTCGGCGCTTTCCGGCCTGTTTGTAAGCATTATGTGGCGCTACTGTGAGTCTATGTGTGGCTTTGCTGCAAGCGAAGGCTGTTTAAAGCGCGAAAAAATTCACAGTTCAATATTAGCAGCAGCAGAGCAAAGAAATAGCAAACAAAAAACTTAAAAAATTGTAAAAAAAACGGAAAAAATTTAAAAAAAGACGGAAAAAATTGTAAAAAAAAAGGGGAAAAAAATGTTGAAAAATGTGTAAATATAGAGTGCAATGACAAGCTACATTTCGACCGTAGAGTCACCACCGCAAAGTTTCCAACACAAGCCGTCGACTCTTTTAAATTTGTATGTGTCTGTATGCAGAATTTTTTTGCATTAATTCTGCGACACAATAAAACCCGCTCTTTTGCAACGTTGGACATATTTTCGCGACTCTCTTTTAATAGGTTGCCGAGCAAAAAATTGTCTCTGGCGCGAAACTTTTTGCGCCGCTCGCAGACAAAAAGAAAATGAGTTAAAAAATCTACATAAAGACACATTTCCAATGCAAAACACTACCCGCTGCATAAAAATGTTTGTTAGTGTGTTGTTATGTGAGCATACTAGCCTTTTTAGCATGGCGTATGCCACCTGAAAGCGCTGGGCAAATTTTTATACTTTTGCCCCTAGATGTAGGCAACAATTTTGTGTCGTGAAAAAGTTTGCCATTCACAACCTCATTTTTTCGTACAAAAAAGAGTAATGCTCTTGTTGTTGTTTGCAAGGTTTACCTCTGCCAGTCAGCTGTTTACAGCAAGCCTTCAAAATACTTTCATGGATTTTTCAGCGTACAAGTATTTCGCTTTCCATTTTTTATGCTATTTTGGATATTGCCCTTGTGTCTCGCTATCTTCTGCCTTGTAGACTGTTGTACGAAGCTACTCCGGCTCAGATATGCCTTTTCCATTTCATATGCAAAATACTATTGTGATTATTGTTATTATGCCATTGGAACGACGTAGAAAGTTACTCCAAATTAAATTCATGTCAAATAAGTTAATCTTATTTGCATTACGCTGACGAAGTGGTTTTAAATTTAAGTGGTACAGTACGGGTGGTTACTTTAAATTGTAGAAATGTGTGATAAACCAAAAAGTTGGCTACAGATATGGCGCAGAAATAAGCATACTAATGACAAAAGTATCGAAACCGATCACATATGTACAATTAATACCAATAACAATACAAATACCACAAAAGTCAATACGAATATCTATACCAATGCCAAACTAATACCAACATCAATACAAATACCAACACCAATACCAATATCAATACTAAAACCAATACCAATACTAATACCAATATCAGTACCAATACCAATTCTAATACCAATATCAGTACCAATACCAATTCCAATACCAATACCAATACTAATACCATTCCCAATACCAAAACTAAAACCAATACCAATATCAATACCAATACTAATACCAATACCAATATCAATACCAATACCTAATAATACCAATATCAATACTAATACCAATACCAATACCAATACTAATACCATTCCCAATACCATTCCCAATATCAAATCAATAGCAATACTAAAGCAAATACCAAAACTAATACCAATATCCAATAGCAATACCAAATCCGATACCGATACCGATACCAATACCAATATCAATACAATAGCAATACTAAAGCTAATACCAATATAAACACCAACACCAATACCAATACCAATACCAACACAAATACCAATAACAACACCAATCCCAATCCCAATATCAATACTGAAACCAATACCAAAACCAATATCAAAACAGAAGCAATACTATAGCCAATATCAATATCCAATACGAATCCCAATATCAACATAAATACAAATAGCATTACCAATACCAATACTAAAATAATGTCAAATTCATTATCAATACCAACACCCTATCCAATAAAATAATCAATACCAATACCAATATCAATTTCAACTATATTTATTTGTGAACATTGCAAACTGAACAACAGAAACCTGAGCATTGAGCAATAAATTTAACAACGAAATCCTCTTAAAGCTTCTTGAGCTGTCCTCCACCTTACACACCTAAGACTGAGCGCATAAAAATGTACATAAATGTATTTATTTACAACTCATTAGAATTCACGGCCTTATCAATAGGCAGCCGCATTTGTTTACTAACCCCAAGGGCATAATTGTTGTAGTGTGGAGAGCCTCCCTACTCGCAATCGAACTTTTATAGGTATGAACATAATATATATTTATCGTAGCCAACTGGCGCTGTGTCGCAAATTGAGCTCATGCATAAATGCGCGTATCTATATCAATGTGGCATGGCGCGCTGCTCATTAGAGTGCTGCGACAATTGCGCGCGACCTGTGCGCTCTGAACTTCATTTGAATATTTCTATTTGTTCCGGTGCAAATATCCGGGCGCAATTGTCAAGGATACAATGCAAATCAGGCGAAAGAAAGACATTGACTTAAACGTAATGCGAAACTAAATATAGATGGCTGGGGAAATGTGTGAAAAACGACAGCGGATAGAAGAAGAAGATAAGTTTTAAAAGAACTTTTAGGCGTCGAACCTCAGGTAGTGACAGTGTGGTTATTTTTTGATGGAATTGATACTAAATCTCCGTTTAGGTCAATAAAAAATCAAGCTATGGACAACATAAATGCTTTTGTGTCATCTGAAGTTGAAGGAATATACTTCTTATTAACGAATGTCAATCTTAAAATTAATATAGAGCAAGCTGTGCAGTAAATAGCGCCCAAACTGTGATACCGAGGTATTGAACGAAGCTAGCCAGACCGGACAAATAGTGTTATTAGTGAAATTAGTGACAAAATTTGCTGAAGTTCTTTTTCTTTGATAACCTTTTCAATACATTGATCAAAATGTATAGCCTACATTTAGGCAATGTTGTCAGAAAAATGTTTCTCTGTGATAATATTTTATTATAACAAAATAATCTATTTCAGTAAACATTACTATTCTATTAACTATTTCAATATACAAAAATATCTCTGCATATTTTTAGGTGCTTCAAATTTCAGGTGCAAGGATTTCTATATCTTCAGGCGTTATGCTATACAAAATTTTCTAAATTGTTACAATAATTACTATAACCAAATTGTTGATTAGAAGACACTTTTATCCGAAAAATTAGGAAAATGTAGGATTGCATAACAAAGTAAAATATAACAAAAATAAGTTCAATTATACTTTTAGGCGTCAAAAAGATTCGTTATGATATTTTAGCTATGATTTAGGCATTGTCAACGAGAAAAATTATAAGAAATGCAATAATAATAGTAATTATATCAATATACATAAAACCGCTGCATACTTTTAGGTGCTTTAAACTTCAGGTGGAAGGATTTCCATAGTTTCAAGGTTATATTTTAATAATTCAATTGCTATCACCAAATTATTAATTAGGAGTTACTTTTAGCCAAAATTTAAGGAAATATTGGATTGGATATCAAAACAAGTTATGTCGAAAATAACTTTTGTATACTTTCAGGCGTCCAAAGGGTTTATTATGAGACTTTAGCTAGAGATATGGCATATACTCTAAATATTTTCAATATTTTACGAATTGTGCTACTATAATGTTACTTTTTTTATTGTAAAGCATAATTTAAGGAGTCAATGGATATGGAAAATTAAAAAATAACTTATATTAAAAGCAAATTTATTTGTAGTAAAGTTCAAGCGAAACGAGAGCTATGGCATATATATCTCAATATTTTGTGGAACCTCACAAATTGTGCTACTATAATGGTGTGAAGCATAATTTTAGGAAAAAAAATATTAAAAACAAATTTGTTGGTGCTGAAGTTCAAGCGAAAAAAACAAAATTTTTCAACAAATAATGAATTAAAAGTTATTGCGGAGAATTTTCGAAAATTTGTTAATTTTTTTAAATTCAGATTTTGAAAGAATATTGTCAGATATTCTACTTTCAGCGCTATACCAAATTTTCAAATTAAATTACTTTAACTTACATCCAACTAACTCGACTAACAAAACCGTACAGCCATATACATATCTACTACATAGATATTGTAGTTTGTACTTTATTAAGCAATTTCAGCGCCATACTCCCAATACAGCACACTTTTGCACATTTCGCTAAACTTTATGCTACTTTTCATACCAAAACCCAGTTATGCTTTATCTTCTACCAACCTTTTACTTGCATCAATTATTTCACTACCGACTCAGCGGCTGTACCTTAAGCTCTCCAACTAACCGACAAAATTAACTACGGTCGTACGAATCGCCAAACCGCCTAAAAATATGCAACACCAATTCGTAACAAAACTTTAAATGAAGTGCAAATCAATGTGGCCACCCACGGAACAACAATAACAAGCATGCACTAAAAATTTTACCTTAACTTTGGCAGAGCAGTATGCAAAACAAGTTGCGAACATTTGGCAAAGGCAAAGTTTTTAGCTTCAACAGCCGTAGCACGATACATACAACCCTGGCGAAAGCTTGGTCTTGCTTTAATTTAGCTTTAAATGACTTTTTCCTATTTTGTTTTGTGGATTTTTCTGGTACGCCACTACGTCTATGCTGGCTTAATTAAAATTACATAGCAGGCCGAAATGAGTGTCGCCGTCCAGCCGGAAACTCTTCTGATAATGTCCTGTCCATTGGCCCATGCCGAAATATAGTTTGCACTCTAGCGCATACAGCTATCTCGCTCTCACACTTCATTACGTCGGCTTTGTGTTTGGGCTTTCGTTTGAAAATAGTTAACGGAAAGTTCGAAATACTAAACTTTGCCATTTTGTTGCGTTGCCGCCGACTCCGACGCCGACGCCCGCCACAGCTGCTGCGAAAAACTTTGTTTTCTCTTTGCGCTTTTTTTGTTTGCTGGTTTTCACTCAATTTCGGTTGGATAACAACACCTAGTTGATACACCGTGTATAGATAATTAAGCGCCACTGACACAGTGGCATCGGCAGTTGTTGCAATTTAAGCCGCTTTCATGAGCGGCTGTGTGTGCTTGCTTTCGTAAAAGCATTTACTTTATAAAGTGAAAATGTGCTGCTTTTATATATGAAAAGCTTTGCAAAAATTTAATTGCACAAAACTTTGCACGTTTATGAAACACACTTCAATTTGTGCTATGTTTACTCCAAGGTATACGTTAACAGCAAAATTTCAAAAAAATTTGACCTACTTTTAGGCAGGTAGTTTATTTGTAACGGCCATAAATGAGGAAATGCTGTTTATTTGCTTGATATTCAAAACATTTTAATGCTGAAATCTTATTTTAAAAATTGATAGCATACATACAGGCGCGCTGTGGCTAAACGGGAATTTGGTTGTAAAAACTATATTTAAACCGCAGAAAACTAATAATTATTTATTTTAAGCAATTCCAATAATACTGATTGGCAATTTTGGAACTATTGGCTTGCTTTTGGGCGCACAGATAAAGAAAGAAATGACAATTAACTTAAAATTTGGAAAAAAAAAATAAAAACTATTCTAAATTCTTTCGGAAAATTAAACTATATACATATGTATATTATATAAAATCTTTGCATAGCTACAGGCGTAAATATATAATAACATATGTAGCGTATGCTGTGAATTTTTTAACAAAGATTTAGTTATAATTGTAATAGTAGCGCAAATTCGCGCTGTAATTTGTAAACTAATTCTCGAACCAATTTCTGAAAAACTGAAATATCATTCTTATAAATTCTCGGATATTGAAGTAAGTAAGAAGCTGTCACTACTCTAGAGGAAAGTATTTTTAGTGCGCATGGTAAGTTCTTTAGTAATTTCGGGATTTCAAAAATTTGATATCGTCACTTAAAATGCAAAACAACGTATCTTCAAAAAATTCGAAATTGAGTTTTTTTTCTTACGATTCAGTACATCATATAACCAATATATAATCATTTTATAACCAAAATTCTAAATTTGTTTTCAATATAGGTGGTTTAGGTCATATTTATTTTAGGCGCTGAAAAGCTTTTTTTATAAATAAATACATATATACCAAACTAGAAGAGAAGAAAGAAGTATATACATATAATCTACTGCGAATTTTGGCGAAATTTTATAAAAATTATAAAATAATTATTTTGTATTTTTCTGAAATGTGGCATACTTTTGGGAGTTAATTTTGGAAAAAAATTGAAAATAATATTTTTTAAAATTATTTTCATATAGGTTAAGCTTAATTAAATCGTAAGGACGGCAAACTGAAAAATATGTGAATAAAATAAATGGTCTATTATATAATTTTAGTTAATAGCATATACTCAGGCGCACTATAGAAAATATAGCAGAAAATAAGCAAGCAATACCGGGTCATTTGCTAGCAATACATGTAACCAAAAAACCAAAAACAATTATTTCCTATCAAATATAAAGCTCAAATTTGGAAAATATTCACCATAGTGACGAAAAAATATAATAAAAAAAATATAAATTAATTTGCACTAGGCAAGCGTGAGTATAACGTTTGTAAATGCATCAAATGCAAATGTTAAATGAAATCAGGCTTTCAATAAATTTTGCAAAATAATTCTTTTTAAAATGAAAATAAATATTGTGAAAACAAAATTTTGTAGAATGCCCTTAAGCGTATCAATTTCAATTATGAATACTAAATTTATATGTTTATGAAAAGCCAAAAATTGTATTAATCGCATGCTGGTATTTAAGTAAAATATGCATGTACTGAATATTTTGCGAAGTAAAGTACTTAATAAATGCTATGCTGACTTTTCAATTACTGTATGCGCGCTATTTTCAAATTTTATAAAACTAAAATATAACGTAAAGCTTAAAAATATATACTGATACTACTCAAGCGCCAAAAAGTATGCTCATTAAAAACACAAACTGGCGGCTTATGCCTGCTTTAAAATGTGTTCCATTTTATCTAACACAAAAATGTTCACTTACAATCCCTAAGCATGTTTTGCAGCAGTCATCGTGATAATGTGAATTTTTGCCTAAAATTATGCAATAATTTCCGCTCTATATAATTTACGCATCAGTTCTTATTTATATTTTGTATTGTCATGCTTTTCAACAGGAAAAAACTCACTTTCTTATTTTAACTCCGTCTCATTTCTATCGCAAGCAATACCGCCTAAAAGTAGACTACATTTGTTTTGTAATGCTTGTGGCTTTGCTACTTCTTAGTACAAATTTACATTTTAATGCTATCTTAACTACCTGTTTGTAATGCAAAACCATTAAGTCGCATGACATTGTCCATTTCTGTTGTCTATGCACATCACCACAGCCTTCAGACGTGGTTTAACGGTATAACAGTATATTTTAACTTTATTTTTGGTTGTTTTGTATGTGTCACTGCTTTCAAAAGTAGAATCTAATAGCAGTTTTTGTTTGTAACAACTTTTAACCAAATTAAATCTCTTTGCATGTTTGATAAGCACCTGAAAGTATGCAATGCTTATTTAAGTTGAAGTTTTAAGCTAACAAATGTGAAAATAAGTAGTACTTTTCGTGAAAAAAGCTAAAAAATAAATTTATTTATGCTGCTTTATGTTCCAGCAGTTTTATTTGAGCGCCTGAATGTATGCCTTATTTTTTTGCAAAAAAGTTCTGCTTTTTCGTTCTACAAATTAATATGCTACTTGAAGCTTTTGCAATTTATTTAAATTACGTTTAATACCTCTGAGTGATTACAAAACAGCCTAAAAATAGGCAATGCAAATTGCTATTAGCAAATTAACCATAGCAACTAAATATTGATATATTTGAAGTAGTAAGCAGCAATTTTAAATTCAAAATTGCAAAATTAAATTCAGGGTATATGTTAGATGTTTAATATCACTACTTAGTTGAACGTCAATTTTCGCCTAAGAGTATGCAATTTTTTGAATATTTGCTTAGAAGCTAAGTATTTGTTTACAAAACGCATTATTTTGATTAAAATGTTACATTACCAGGAAATGTATGAACACTTTATGTGAAATAGTGAGTAGGTAGTGCTGAATATGCCAAGCTAGCAGCCTATATGTATGCTAATGTACACATGAAAGCAATTATGGTAATGATGTGATAGCCAAGCCCATGAAATTATACAAGCATCTCGGTGTTTTCAAACAAAATTTAGAAGCAACTACAATGTAACAGCATATTATATTAAGCGCCTAAATGTGTGCTACGTACATTTCTTAAAAGTGTTCAAAGTAATTAGATGTTCAAAATGGAAGACTTCGTATTGCTAAATTATTCAAATGCTCGGCAATAGCAAAATAACGGATTAATATGTTTAGCGCTTAAATGTATGCTACACATATTTTTCAATGAAAGCAAAAATAGGTAGAAGTTAGAAAAATGAAATTGCATTCCTATATTACTAAACTATTCGGTAGACGCAAAATAACGAAGTTATATAATGAACCCCTACATGTATGCTACCCACTCTTATTGATAGAAGGTATTTTAAATTAAAAAAAAAAAACTTTACATTAAAAATTTACTTGAAACTTAAAAATTGTGGTTTATTTGCATATGCATTGCTAAATTATTAAATTCACTGCTTTCAAATTCCCTGCAATTTTCTTAATTTTTCCCGCTGTCGATGTGTGTAGAATTTCATTAAAATTTTAATCTCTTTCTGCTACAACTGACTGCCACGTCCTTGTCTTCATTAAAATGCTTGTTTTCTGTGCATTTAATCCATTATTTGTTGTAATTTTTCTTTTATTTTTTGCTTTTAATATCTCATCTTAAGAATTGCAATCAAGTTCTTTTAAGAATTTACATTCCCTGCAAGAGTGTAGCCTTTTATTTTTATTTTGCTGCAAATGGCATACATTTGCTGCCTTTCACTTGTCAAATACACAAGCGTGTGCAATTATTCATGCGCTAAGACATTGACACACAGTCATATGTGGCAAGTGGGATTGAATGTAACTGTGCATTTGTACGTGCAACATAAATTTTATTTATTGTTGTTAGGGTGGCCAGTAAGTAATTGATGTTGTGGAGTATTAACTCAAGAAAGGCTTATTCCAACTGAATTTAGATTTAATTAAATATATGTAGTTACTATAGATAATAATGAATTAATATTTTTGACGCCTAAATGTATGCTATACACAAATTGATGGCAGGTATTTGGAATTATAAAACGAATTTCCATTAAAATTTTGCTTAGAAATTAAAAATTTTAATTTTACTTTCACTTTTTCTTAATTTTTATTTATTTTTTTAATTTTAGCCTTTTATTATTTTAATTTAATTTTTATTTTTTATTTAATTTTAGTATTAATTTTCTTTAGTTAATTTAATTTTATTATATTTTTAATTAAATTAAAAATTAATTTTACTGTGACTTTTCCTTAATTTAGATTTAAATTTTAAACTTTTTAACTCTAATCTTTATTTTAAATTTTTGTTCTCAAATTAATTCGAATTTTAAGTTTAATTTTAAATATTAATTCTAAATTTTGTTTCAATTTTAATTTTACTTTCAGTTTTAATTATTGTAATTTGAATTTCTTTGAAATAAAGTTTAATTTAATTTTTAATTAAAATCAAGATTTTATTAATTTATAATTTTTATTTTAGTATTAATTTATTATTAATTTAATTTCAATTTTAATGTTAATTCCAAAACTTTTTTTTTAATTTTAATATTTATTTTAATTTTTAATTTTATTTAATTATATGATTATTGCTTTTAATTTTAATTTGATTTAATTTTTTTAAGTTTTAAGCTTACTTTTACATTTTTCCAATTTTAATTAATTTTAATTTTAATCTTTATTTTAATTCTTAACTTCAATTTTTAGAGTTTTATTTTTATGTTAATTTTTAATACTAATTTAATGTTGTTATAATATATTATTAATTTGAAATCGAATTCAAATTTAATTTTATCGTTTTGTTTTCTTAAATTTAAATTTGCTTTCAATTTAATTTTAATTTTACTTTAATAATATTTTAGAAATTTTAGTCAAAATGTGGATTTTAGTTTTAATGTCATTTCTCTTAATTTTAAATTTAATTTTTTTTATTTAAATTTAATTTTAATGTTAATTATAAATTTTTTTGAATGCTAATTTAATTTTTAATTATTGTAAATTGAATTTTTGTGAATAAAGTTAAATAATTTAATTTAAATTAAAATTTACTTTAACTGTTCCTTAATTTTAATTTTAAAATTTTTAACTCTAATCTTTATTTTAATTTTTAAAAATTTAAATTAAAATTAAACATTAATTAATTAAAAGTTAAAAATTTAATTTAACTTTAATTTTATTTTTAACTCTATTTAATTAATTTATTTTTAATATAATTTCAAATTAAATTTTAATGTTAATTGTAAATTTAATTTGAATGTTGATTTGAAAATTAAATTATTAATTTTATTTAATTAATTAATTATTTTTAATATAATTTCAAATTAAATTTGAACATTAATTCTAAATTTAATTGATTTGAAAATTAATTTATTAATTTATTTATTATTTATTTTATTTTTTAAGTTTATTTTATAGTATTTTAATGATTCTAATTTGAATTTGATATAATGTTTTTTGGTTTTAAGTTTAAGTTTAAGCTTAAGTTTAGTTTTAAGTTTAAGTTTAAGTTTAACTGTTCCTTAATTTTAATTTTAAAATTTTTAACTCTAATCTTTATTTTAATTTTAGTTTTTAATTAAAATTAAAATTAAAATTAAACATTAATTAATTAAAAGTTAAAAATTTAATTTAACTTTTATTTTAGTTTTAACTCTATTTAATTAATTTATTTTTAATATAATTTCAAATTAATTTTTAATGTTAATTCTAAATTTAATTTGAATTTTGATTTGAAAATTAAATTATTAATTTTATTTAATTAATTAATTATTCTTAATATAATTTCAAATTAAATTTGACCGTTAATTCTAAATTTAATTGATTTGAAAATTAATTTATTAATTTAAATTTTAATATTAATTTTTTTAATTTTAGTATTTATTTTAGTTTTTAAGTTTATTTTATAGTATTTAAATGATTCTAATTTGAATTCGATATAATGTTTTTTGGTTTTAACTTTAAGTTTAAGCTTAAGTTTAGTTTTAAGTTTAAGTTTAAGTTTAAGTTTAAGTTTAAGTTTAAGTTTAAGTTTAAGTTTAAGTTTAAGTTTAAGTTTAAGTTTAAGTTTAAGTTTAAGTTTAAGTTTAAGTTTAAGTTTAAGTTTAAGCTTAAGTTTAAGTTTAAGTTTAAGTTTAAGTTTAAGTTTAAGTTTAAGTTTAAGTTCAAGCTTAAGTTTAAGTTTAAGTTTAAGTTTAAGTTTAAGTTTAAGTTTAAGTTTAAGTTTAAGTTTAAGTTTAAGTTTAAGTTTAAGTTTAAGTTTAAGTTTAAGTTTAAGTTTAAGTTTAAGTTTAAGTTTAAGTTTAAGTTTAAGTTTAAGTTTAAGTTTAAGTTTAAGTTTAAGTTTAAGTTTAAGTTTAAGTTTAAGTTTAAGTTTAAGTTTAAGTTTAAGCTTAAGTTTAAGTTTAAGTTTCAGTTTAATTTTAAGTTTAAATTTAAATTTAAGTTTAAGTTTAAGTTTAAGTTTAAGTTTTAAGTTTTAAATATTATTTTTGTAGTTTAAAATTTTATGCTTAACTTTAATTGAAAAACTAAATTCAAATTTAAGCCTTATAATTCTCTTAATTTTTATTTTAAATATTGAGGATAACCCTAAAATAATCACAAAATAACCATTTATCTTTCTCTCTACTGGGCAGTTCTTACTCCTAAGAAAAGCAACACAACTTTTACAAGTATGCACGTATCTAGTCGAACACTTGTACACAACTGCCACACATGCTTGTAGATGAATGCATTTTTAATGAACTTGAGCTCATTTTGCGATTTTTCATTGCTGATTTCACTCATTCACTGCTCACTACCATTACACACACACACACACACTCGCACATCTACTACTATAAACAACCTAACTGTTGGCAGCCAGCTGCGAGTGACGAGCCACGTCCTTTATTACATACATACAAATGCCTGCCGGCTGACTGATACTGCTGCCGAGCAACTTTCTTACATTTTTCCTTACGAAAAACTTTACACGCTGCTTTTTCTGATTTTTTTCGCATCCTTAACTGGTCGAAAAAGGCATTTTAAATGAGTTACAATTTTGCACACACAGTTTTTATTCTGTCTGCTAGGCGCAAGGGAGCGATTTCTAGCTGACACCATGCGTCGCCGCGCTGTGCTGCGCAACTTTCTTTAGCAGATCACAAATGCTTATGTGTATGTGTGCCACACAACTGTGTGGTATTACCGTTAAGCTGCACTTTTACATGCGGCGCATGTGTTGGTATTTAAGGCGCGAGGTGTATAAGCGTTAAAACGAATGAGTGAAGCGAATGGTAAGCGTATTGCAGATGAGTAACCTTAATCACCGCATACATATACACAAACTGTTACAATGTCATATGTGTGTGTGTATGTTGGAGGATTATATCTCAATGCGCCTTAAGTTATGCTACAGCTGCTGGGTATGGCAATATAAATGTATATCTTATCTAGCTAACACAGTGCAGCAATTTATATGCAAGTGAGCGTTTGTATGTATACGTGTGTGTGACATCAATATTGCTGTGTTGAAAAATGATAAATTGCTGACATTGTGGTTGTAGAGCGCAATATGCAATTGCAATTTTCGTTGCCAACACATATATACATAGATAATATAAGACAAACACACATACATATTTAATGTTTTAAACCTATCTATATATAAATATATGTACACGCACACATAAAAACATATTGAATATTAGATATTTATATATATCCCACATGAGTTGGTACCGCGTTCCAGCGCTTAAGTTGAAAATAAAAGCAAAATTCTAACTCCTGCCTGTAATTGATGAGCAAAATATGAGACGTAACCAGTCAGACGGTCTCTCGTGTGTAATTTGAGCTGCTTAAGCGAGTGGTATGCTTTTTATGACGCTCACTTTAATGACGGTTGAAAGAAATATTGTCGAACTCAGTGGCGTAAATGTCACATATAATGAAGATTTAGTTGTGACAGTGGAATTAAAGCAAAATAAATTTATAAATAAATAATAAAGAATGGAAGAATGCAATCAGAGTCGCTGGAGGCTAGATCAAATTTCAAAGAAAACCAAAGCGAAGCATGTTTGGATGGAGTAATGAAATGTTTGAAAGAATACAAGAGCAAGACTTCGGTTTAATATTGCGGATTACTTGAAATTTTCTTTCAAAAGGCTGCTGAGGCAATAGTACGCGATTAGGGTCATTAGAAAGTCTTCCTTTTATATCAGGAGATCCGCATAAGCTAGAGTCCGCTTTGGTATCAATACCGCCGAGCTGAGGATGAGAGCGACGTTAGAAATGACGGTAAAACTTCCGCCATTTTTTCACAAACATGACATTCATCTGTTTTCGGCGATCAAAAAACCGCCAGCAGTTTGGCCGTTGACATACATGACTTCGAAAGTGTAGGCAATCAGATATAGCTGAGAAGTAGGTTAGGCGGCTATTACCGCGTAAGCGCTGTCTACGCCATTAAAGAAGAAGGTTATGTTATGTAAACAGGTCTATCTTAACAGAGCTCTGACTTGGACAGTTTAGAACGACGTCTGTTGTTGGGCCTAAAATTTCTATATAATTGACTATAAGACTCTTACCAATCGACAAATAGCTTTGATCCTATTACAATTTTGATGAGACGAATTTTGTTTCTTCGACTATGTCTGCTGGTTCACCGAAGTAAGACTGGTAATATGTTTCATGGAGGAGAAAGTGTCTGGATATTTCCATTTTACCTTCCTACATACAACTTTGCTCACTAGCGTCCGATAAGATTTCTAGTCATACCCCTATGACTGCGGCAAGATGAACTTTGGTAAGCGCAAGTACCATAGTTCATAGATCTCGGATCGTCTACTCTAAATTAATAGGATCTTACAGTCACAAAGTTGGTCGTCGATCAACGCCTGCTAAGCGCACGCGAGGCCCATTGTTTCAGTGCTAGCCGGGAGTCTGATGATGAAGACACTCCTTGACTACCTTTGAGCATACAGTTCGAAGATAGATCGACTGACCTGCCTTCTCTCTGTCTTCACATTACAGAAATAAAAACCTGTGTACTTTAACGACGTACGACACGGTCTCAAGGTCTTTCAAAGAAAATAGTGATAACAAGCAATCTGTTCTAAGACACAGTCGGTTCCAAGTATGTTAACTGAATGGATCCGAATGTTTGTTTTGGAATGGCCAAAGAATGCGTTTATCATAAATATTTGGAAAATATTTTGGGCAGTACAACAACGACAACATAAGTCTTGAAAATATCTTGGTGACAGGACAACTACTGGGAAAAATAGAGAAATACTTGTATATTGGTAATATTCCATTAAGTCAATTGCAGCTGAGAGACTAAGAGATCTCTGTCGAATCCTTTCTATATAAATTTAAGTGAGATGTACCATATTAAAAAGGATACAACGAAGTACGGTGGTAAAGAGTTATGTCCATTTCCACTCAAAGTATTTATTAACTAAGACGTCGTTACTGCTTGTAATGAACTCTTTCATTCTACTTGTCACATAGGAACCCGGATAGAAAAGATCTCCTTTATTTGGCCGTTAATCAATAAGTAGCGAATACAGTGGCAAGGACTTTAAGAAAAGAAAGAAAAAAAAATTCGGCAAGCAACGAGTTGTGATCAGAACCGTCTGAATGGTGAAGTTTACTGGTGTTTAAGGGGCTATACCAGTGTAACGCATGAAAAATTAGGCGATTTTCGTGCATTTTTTTAAAAGAAAGACTCGATGTTTTGAACTTCTTTGGACGTAATAAAGTATACCTTCAGCTATATTTTAAGATTTATTTTTTATAAAAATATTGAAAAATAACGGAGTTATGTGCCATCTTCGAAGGTGCCAAAAAAAAAAAAAAAAAGTACCCCAACTGCTGACATGATTCTGACCAAATAAGTAGCTGAAACAAAAAAATTCAAAAAGTTTATTAAACTTCAATATATTTCCTATACAATTAACTACGATCTTTGAAAAATATTAAAAATTAACAAAATGGCGTAATTTTGAAATAAATTTCGTTTTTATTTAAGTAAAAAATGGTCGTTTTTTTATAATGCGAAATTGACAATTTTCAATTAATCAAAAAGATCGTAGGTCGTTGTATAGCAAACTATACTCAGTTTTAATTTGAAGCCGATCGGTTAATTTGTCATTGAGTTATGATGTCAGCAATTTTGAAAAATGTTATTTCGAGAAAAACGCGTTTAAAGTTTCTCTTATATATGTTTCTACCTCCGAGCGGTGGCTCCTTAGAACGCCGCCATCCAAAATTTAATCAAGATACGATCTTGCCAATTTCACAAGATATTTTTAAAAACATAAACTATCGAAAAAGCAAAAAAAAATTTTTTTTGAAACTGTCACACTGGTATGGCTCCCCAAAGCTCTTTTAATGGGAGAGGTAGTTTCTCTTTTGCGGAAAACAATGTGAGCTGCAAATTGTCTACAGCTTATAACTACACATAACCGAAGCTATTGTCGCCTATTCACTCAACGAGTGAGGAATAACATGTATATCACCGCTCCAGTAAAAAAGGGTAGCCTGATGTTACAAAAGCGCTGTAAAATCAACATCTTTTGAAATCATTACCTTCCGGCATTCTACGTTGTTGGAGATATACCATATATATATATATTTCCCTTGAAATTTCTCAATTAACTAAGTTTTTCTTTCTGAACTCTGAAAACTTTGGTATGAAACTAAACTAATTGGTATGAAACCCGACTAGTTGAATAGAATAGTAATTGGTATGAAACCCGACTAGATGAATAGAATAGTAATTGGTATGAAACCCGACTAGATGACACTGAATAAAAATAATGAAGACAGTGTCGAATTCACGATTTTAGCACAAAAATAAGTTAAATTCAGAAGCATTTACGAAGTAACATCAATGTTAATGACAAAAAATGTTAACTTCTTACCAGAACTTTGATCGGTTAGCTTATATTGCAGCTATGTACACGCCGTAAACGATCTAAAAAATTTCTTCGGAGATTTCGTGAAGTTATCTCGTAAATTGAAACATTTTTCGATACAAGCAGCCATGTATATACTATATGGTCCGATATCAACCGTTCTGATAAATGAGCAGCATTTCAGCATAAACATTGTAGGATCTCTGACGCTTCTTTTTGAGTGTTACAAACATCGTTGCAAACTTAATATACCCTGTTCAGTGTACAAAAATATATTGGAAGGTAGAAATTCGTAGGAAGGAAGAAGAAAAAAAGGAAATTCAGGATCCGCTGCTGAATGTAGCAAACGCAAGTCAGAAGTAAATGGAAAGTTCGATCTCGTAACGTTGTTAAGACAAAGGTGTCTTTGGTATATAAGGAGAATCCATACAGAACCGACTATAGTATTTTTCAACAATACCGAGAATAAGACATTGTATTCATTTATGAATGAAAGAAATTAATGTTCGAATCATTTCGCCGGTCCTCAGGTCATTTGATACAATCAACTGTGTACTACTTTGACTTTGTCGTCTTGGTTCTACATATTTCTACAAAATGTCGTCTTCTAGACGCATAAGTCGCAATAACACCCTTGAGTAAGCGCCATAAGTAAATAGTTTGGAGAAACGCATATATTTCCTTACACATGCGTCTAGAGTATTGGCAGCCAACTCACAAGTGCATGACAATTAGCGGTTCAACGGAGCATTCAAATAAATGGCAAGAGATTAATGGCATTTATTTTTCATTTCCACAACAATCTGGTAGCAATTTCGGCAAATTTACAGAGTGCAAGGGTTAAGCAAAGGCGCTGCATGCGAGCATCTATTATTGTGTGTGTGTGTGTGTCGACACATACGGGTTGTGGACTGCAGGCTAGTGGATTGCCAAAAAGGAAAGAGTGCGCGCTGCCATGTTATGTTTATAACGGTATTGGCGTTGTTGGTGGCAGTTCAATTTGTTGGCTGGCAGTAGCGCTATTGCAAGTACAGTGCCTGCCACTGCGCGCTTGCCAAAGAGAAATTTATATTTGTTTTTTTTTTTTAGGTGCTGCTTCCTTTGTTTTTGGCGCAGCAGTTGGAAAGACAACAAGTTTTTGGCCTCAATACACGTAACGGTATTGTGAAAACCCATCTCTGTGTGTGTGTAAGTAGATGTATTTGTGTGTGTGTGCTGCTTTTTACTACTCGACCAGGCCTTTGCTAGATACAACTTGGCATGACCGCGGGTGCAAAGGATTAACTAATATATGAGGCTAACGTGCGGCGGTCTGCGCAATTCCGCCATTTTTTCAGCTACTCGGAAAGTACAAAAGTTTCCATTGCACAAAAAAGAAGGAAAAAATAAAGGAAAATCGAAAGAAATTGCTGCTGGTGTCGAATAAAAATTTGGTGGCCGGCGATTGTACGCCTTTGTGGGGCAACAATAATATTAGAAAGTGCACACAGACACATATGTACACATATACAAACAAATATGTACTCACTCATATGATTACACATATGTACGAATACATGTACATGCTACACATGCTGGCAGCGCCCGGTTTGGCTTGCCACACTTGCTAAATTGTTGCCTTTTTCTCGAAAATTGTTCGCCGCTCTCAAAGTAATGCTGCGCGCGTTGAGTTTGATTGCACCAAAGTAACTAAGTGAGGGATTTAGGAAATTGCTAAAGCAAATATATAACTCCCTTGGGTTGCATTAGGCAGATAGAGGCACACATATTGCACATACACAAGCGCACTTAAATGTATATATACATATATGTATAGGTAAGAGTAGCCATACGTGCTGCTCATATTTCGCTCTTGGCTCTACGCTTTTTCACAGCTGCCAAAGTTGCTAAAAAGCGTGTTTCCTTTGTCTGCGGTTTGACCTGTTTTCGCTGTTGTTCTCTGCCTTTTATGGCAGTGTTTTCTTCTTTTTTTTTGATAGTTTTTCATAAAGGGGGAAGGGATTATGTGTACGGCGTTATATTTCATGCAATGGAATTGTTTGATGAACGCGAACTAAAGACCGGGTGGTTGAGTTGGTAAAACTACATGAAATTAAAAAAAAAGTACACCGTAGCTGGCATAAGGTACCACAAATAAAGAAGTTTTCATACTAATGCTTGGTTTTGAACGTTCAGTTTGTATGTTAGCCATATGATATAGTAGTCCGATATGGAAAATTTTTTCGGATATCACTGAATATACTTAGACAAGAAAGCGTACCAAGTTTCGTGAAGATATATCATCAACTTAAAAAGCTTTTCATACAAGAACTTTATTTTGATCGTTCAGCTTGTATGGCAGCCATAGGATATAGTGATCCGATTTGCAAAATTCCTTGAAATATTTTTGAGTTTTCTTGGAGAATAATCCATGCCAAATTTCGTGAAAATATCTCGTCAACTTAAAAAGTTTTCCATACAAGAACTTTATTTTGATCATTCAGTTTACATGGCAGCTATGTGATATAGTGGTCTGATTTGGAAAATTCCTTGAAATATTTTTGAGTTTTCTTGGAGAATAGTCCATGCCAAATTTCGTGAAAATATCTCGACAACTTGAAAAATTTTCCATATAAGAACTTTATTTTGACCGTTTAGTTTGCTTGGCAGCTATATGATATAGTAGTCCGATATGGAAAATTTTTCCTTCAATATCACTGAATACACTTAGACAAGAAATTTTGACCCGTACCAAGTTTCGTGAAAATATATCATCAACTTAAAAAGTTTTCATACAAGAACTTTATTTTGATCGTTCAGTTTGTATGGCAGTTATATGATATAGTAGTCCGATCTGAACAATTTTTGCTGTGCTTATAGCGATGATTCTCATAATATATTTCTGCCAAATTTCGTGAAAATATTTTGTGAAACATAAACGTTTGCCATATAAAACATTACATTCTACAGTGTTCCGATATCGGGGATTCCGAAAAATGATAAGTTTCTTTGGGACAAAAGGTGTATGCTAAATTTTAGAGCAATATCTCATAAACAGAGGGACTCTAGTATTTTTGAAAGTCCAGATGATTTAGAAAAGTTTTCTTCGCGTATTCACAAGCATATTTTTGCATTAACAAGACCTGACAGCCAAGCGAGTATTTTCGAAAGCTGCCGTAAAAAATATCAAACAGAAGTTGTATTTTCCGCGTGCTCAAAGCACTTTCAATATCAAATCATTGTTAAAAACCCCTTCAACATTAAAATTACCGCTAAACTGTAGAATTTACCCTTCACTCCTAAAAGTATGCTACACTGTAGCGCCTATTTGCGGCGCCGCAGCGCACTACACGTCCATTATGTGCGTAATAAATTCACTTTTAGTAAATTTTTGACATTAACATTTTGAACGATGCAAAAAAACGCAAGCGAGCGGCAGCAGTGGAAGCGTAAAAAAGTAAGAAAGAAATATTGAAAAACGCTCAGTGTATACGGATATTCCCCGTTGCGCTTAAGCGCCAAAAAATATGCAATCAAACTTTATTGCCAGCAATAAAGTGTATGAAAAAGGCTTTTCGTCGGGAATTCGCAGCTATCGGGTTAATGGAAAAAACGATTTTAGTTTTTTGGATTTTTTATTTTGATTTTTTTTATTTCTTTTGAAGATTGTAAAGTGTGGCAGTGGAAAATATGCGGTAAAAAAGTGATTTGAGCGGAAGGAAAAATATTTATGTTAAAAATGCTGGAAAGTATGTAGATATTACAAGTTTAAATAAAAAAAAATATTTTTAATGTATGGAAAGTGGCATAAAAAATAAAATTGGTTTACAACTTATCATTACAAAAAAAAAAAAAACAAATTGTTAAAAATTCCCCGCTGAACTTTTCCGTGGGTGTAGACTGGTAATATACCTCAGTATCACCAGCACAGCAGGGCCGAATTGGTAACAGTTTACCTCTATTGTAGTTGGGAGGTATCTACTTAAAATCTAACCTCTTAACTGGTTGGTCATTGCAGCTATTGAGCATGTAGATTATGAGTCTTTCTATAGTTGGGGTACAGAAGGAGCTGGATCAAGTCATGCGACCCGGAATAAGATAGCCTTATTTAAACCAAGCGAAGTTATGTCTCTACACTCGTGGGTCCAAAATAGTTAAAACAATAACATTGATTTAAAGGATCTCCTGTAAAATAGCCACAACCGGCCTAGTTGTTCCCAGAAGAGAGCAGCATTTGCAATGAGCTCGAAATAGACAGTACAAAGACAGGAGTTTAGCATAGGAGCAAAAGCGCATCATTATCATGGGAGTTGCCGCTAAGATACCAGAGGCAACCCGAGTCAAACCCGGTAGCCGAAATATGACTGCTAAGCAGGGAGGGGAGGCAGATCCCAAAAGTGTTGCTGCTGGGAGTGCGTCTGTCAGGGAATGGCCGAGTTTAAATATCGATTACCCTGCGCAGACAAAGTATGCGGAGAAGCGACATGATGCCTATCTGCTGCGAAGGACTCAGTTACAGCCAACAACCAATGAGGAGCTTACAAAGGAGCTTCAGTATCCATTGATGGCGTAGAAGCAGTTGTGTTTTGAGATAATTTTAAGATTGAACGGCTAGCAGCAGCCAAGCGACAAAGGTCAGCTAAAGAGGCTAATCGTCAGCTAAAAGACCTAAACCAAAGAGCGTGACGTCCGCAAAATCATTTGAGGATGTGGCCCGGAATCGCATTTTATCATTAGTGCACTGAATGAGAGAGATACCGAAGGAATTATCTCTAGAACCCAAAGGAAAAGGATGTAAGCTGCTTTGACAAATGTGGCACTGGACGTGCTATTAAGCAGTCCAGGTCCGTCACCGTTATACACGGATACTGGATGGTAGGAGGACCAAATGAAGATGACAGATGATGATGAGCGATCGGTCTAGCTATATAAGGTCGTAATAACCAAGATTGAGTAGGTTTACCGGTTGAATATTCCATCCCGACCAAGGGCAAGGGTATGAATCCCGACTATACCAGCGCAGCCGCACTACAGATATTGCAGCTCATCAGAGACTGCATCCCGAATCTGTCTACTGAGGATTGAAGATTCGTCAAGGTCTTCAAAGTCCAGGACGGCCATCGACATCAACACGTCAACTTGGGACTCGACGATTAACAGTCAGAGATTTTACCGATATCGTTGGAATATCAGAAGGATCAGTGAAAACCACTTTGAAAGATCATTTGAGCCTAAGAAAATCACTTAATTTTTTCGAAAAACAGCGTCGCGTTTACGTATGTAAAACCATGCATTCCGACTACCAGTTTGTCATAAAACATATTATTACTGGCGATGAGTTTTCGATCTATGCTTACGACCCAGAAACAGACGATCAAGCGGCCGAATATTGTGGCAAAGGTGAGCCAAAGGCGTAAAAGCCACGTCAAAGCAGGTCTAAATCAAGATTATGTTGACAGTTTTCTTCGACTAACGAGGTTTGGTGCACTCTGAAATCCTTCCGAACGGCCAAACTGTCAACAAGGAATACTACTAAAGTTCTATGCGTCGTTTGCGCGAAGCCATTTGCAAAAAGAGGCCGGAATATGGGCCGAAAATTCTTGGTTTTTGCCCCAAGATAATGCACCATCGCATACTGTATTGATACTTCGAGAGCTGCAACCACCGTATTGGCCTGATTGAGCTCCTTGCAACTTCGCAAATTCAAAAAACTGCTCCGGGAAAACCGTTTTGAGTCAATTGAGGACATTAAACGTGAGACGCTACGCGCGTTGAAGACTGTTACGGAAATTGACTTTAACAACTGTTTTGAGGATTGAAAAAACGTTGACACAAGTATGTATTGTGTTGGGTTACTTGAACAGTACTAAAGGCGATCACTTTGAGGAAGACGACTTAGATTTTTCTAGAATAAAATAAGATTTTTAATATTGTGAACAAAGTCTTACTATTTTTTGCTCATAGTATTAAAAAATAGTTTTTTGGATCTATAAGACAACTTTATGCTGATGAAATTAAATATTTCAAAACTAAATTTTAAAATGTTTAGAAGCGAACTTTTCAAAAAAATAGTATAAATATACCAAAAAAGTTAAAAAAAAAAAATATTTTAAGTCACCATAACACCATTATGTTGCATGAAAAAGTATTAACGGTAAATATTTATTAAAAAATATGTGAACAATTTTTGTCGTCACATATTTTATGCGCGCTTTGTTGGCAATAATTCTGCCACAGCAGCACAGCTGAGCTGCGCTTGCATTTTACATTAGCTGATGCTGCCATATTTTTCATATATTTCAGCGAACTTTAGCTGGTTGCAAGCCAAATTCGGCGAACACACACGTACCGCAAATGGCTAATGCTGACATGCAATGCATGGCCAATATTGGTTTATTGCTAACTAAACTAAACGAAGCTAGAATAAGGCAAGGACATATGTATGTGTATGTAAACACATTCATATATATAGTATACATACATACATATATATATTATTTCTTAGTGTATGTGTGTGCGCATTGGAAACTTTGTATTTCTCTATGCATGTAAGTATGTCTGTGCTTACCAGCTTGCAATCATTTGGCCATGCGGCCAGCATAAGTCTGGTGGCAGCTGCAGCTGCACCTAAAAATATGCTTTGTTTTATATTGCTCGACATAATTCGTTGGCGCAGTCATTCATTTGCTCTTTACTGCGCTGTTTTTATTTTTTACAATTTTTCTCGCTGAGCATTGCATATGTGTGTGTGCGCTTACTTGGTATGCATGCCGTTTTTATTTATGGATGCGTATGTATGTGTGTGTTTGAGTGAGTTTGCGTGTATTTGTGCCCTATAACCTTTTCGTTGCTGCATAATTTCTGCTGCAGCTGCTTAGTTATTACTGCTCACCACTACACACACACATACACACAACTGGCATTTGGTCCAGCCAAGCGTTGCTTGCATTTTTATTGCCTTTGGCAACACTCTAAGTGTATTAAAATTGCAGTGTAGAAATAGATTGCAAGAAATATCGCAAATCGAAAAGATTGCATATGAAATCAGCAGCAGCATAAACCCAGAAAGCAAGATTGAAAAATATCGGACTTGCATGAAGTTGCCATACAATATTATTACTACTTTTTGTTTTTGCATTTTATAGCAGTTTGGCTTGGTACTCACCTGCAACTGCTGCTTTTGCTGCTGTGTGTTATTGTTGTTTTATCCGTATTTTTGTGCTGCTTTGCTGCGCACTCCTTCGTTGCTTTTGCTCCACTAAATACTCTGTTCAAAGTTTGATATGAATTCGTTGCGCTGATTTTCCCACAGCTGTTGGATTTCTTTTACTTTCGTATTGCAATCGCGCGCGTTTGGCTGCGAGCTGTAATGAATTCATAGAAAGATGAAAATGAAAATGCATGCATAGCAAATCGCTTAGAATGTTGTGATTAAATTCGCTTTGTTTAGTTTTGATTTGCTAAGGAAAAGTTAATTATCTTTCGATGAGTAATTGAATTGTCGAGAAAATGAATTATTATGTAATTGAAAAGTTTGAAAAAATATCGGATTATATAATTGCATAAAAAATATTGAACAAGAATATTGGAATAATAGTAAAATATAATTTCTGAATTAAAATTGAGAAATAATGCAATTTTTGTAGCATACTTTTGGGCGCCTCAACAAAAATACTGTGCTATTGAATTGAAAATTATTATGTAATTGAAAAGTTTAAGCAAATACAGTATTAAATAATTGCAAAAACAATACTGAACAAAAAATAGTAGTAAAAAAATAGTTTCTGAATGAAAATTAAAGAAAAACAATTTTGTTGCATACCTTTGAGCGCCGGTACTGAAACAACTTATCTATTGAATATTGAACAAGGAATATTGGAATAATAGTAAAATATAGTTTCTGAATTAAAATTGAAAAATAATGACATTTTTGTAGCATACTTTTGGGCGCCTCAACAAAAATACTTTGCTATTGAATTGAAAATTATTATGTAATTAAAAAATTTCAAAAAATACAGTATTAAATAATTGCAAAAGGAATATTGAACAAAAAATAATAGTAATATATGGTTTCTTAACAAAAATTAAGAAAGAATGCAATATTTGTAGTATACGTTTGAGCGCCGCTATTAAAACGACTTGTCTATTGAATATTGAACAAAAAATATTGAAATGATAGTAAAATATAGTTGCTGAATTAAATTTGAGAAATAATGCAATTTTTGTAGCATACTTTTGGGCCCTCGACAAAAATAATTCGCCACTGAAAAATTATTCTCTACAAAAAGTATTGATATAACACTAAAATATAGTTTTAAAATGAAAATTTCTCAATTTCTGCAATTTTTGTAGCATACTTTTCAGCGCCGCTACTGAAAATATTTTTTTCTATTATATGGTAGCAATTTGTTTTAGTTGCTCAACCTTGCTGATTTTCAGCTCGACATTGTATGTGAGTTAAGCAACAATTTTACGAAATTTGGCGTTGCTTTGCTCATTTTCTGAAGGATTTAGGGCAAAAAATAACATATCTGAACAATCAGTTGAATGACAGCTATATGTTGCAGTCAATTGATTTCAATGACTTTTGGTGTTTACATTATGCATATAATAAAATAGTAGTTCATAAAATTTTATGTGGTTATCTCTAAAACCTAGCGAATTATAGCACAATTCTGCTTATTTGAAAAATCGGTTGTATGGCAGCTATATGCAATTGTAAACCGATTTCAAAAATTTTTGACGACTTTTTTAAGTATACAACAATAAAACAATAGATTTTAGATTTATAACTCGCTAATTTAGTAAGTTATAGCACAATTCTGCATATTTGAACAATCGTTTGTATGGAAACTACAATTTATGGTCAACCGATTTGCATAATTTTTGGAATTTTCCTTGTGCATAATGAATTATAATAAACACACAAATGACGCCAAATAGCCGTACTTTTCAACACCAAACACAGCTAGGGTTAACGGTTCAACCCATAAAAAACGCAATGCGGCTAGTAACATCAGCTTCTTAATAATCAACATTCCTAAACGGTATATTTAAACCCTGAAATAATACCTTAATGAGTGCTTTCGAAACAACAAAAAGCTATAACTGAACACTTGATATTATAAAAGGCAATCAGTGTCACATTTAAAAACAGCGCTGTCAAGCAAAGTATGTGTTTCACATATGCAAAACTGCCAAAACCCTTTTTTTATTATACAGCGCCTAAAGGTATGCAGCACTTGCTGAAGTTTAAAGCTATAATTTAATATATGAAATTCCTCAACTGCCGTTTATTGCCGTAGTACGTAGCTAAGCGTGAGTTGTCAGCTGTCAAGTGTTTGCAAAGTAAAGCGAAAGATTTAATGCCCGTTTATGCGCCTAAAAGTATACAAATAACAATGTGTCTAATATTAAAATAGACAGACTTAATGCGTTGTGGCTCAGCGGTGAAAATATTATGGCGGAGTTGAGAAAAATATATACAAACAAGCATACATTTATATGGTATATTATATAAAGTATTTAGCACAGAAACGGTTAAATAAAAGTGCAAAAGTATGCGTGCATATAACGGTAAACTTATGGTTGAGTATATCTGTACTATATATACGCTGCTGTGGTTGGATTTTTGAGTATGTTGCAGCCCTTCACATACACACACACACACTTTTATATATTATATTTATATATACAAAAGGAATTACTGTCAAAGTGCCACTTTGCGTCTTGTACGAGCTGACATAATCCCAAATAATCCACGTAGACGCACGTAGGTTGGTCCATGACGCTTATATTGTGTGTATACTTAAATAATATCATAAATAGTACTTGAGTATATAAGCACATTCCCATATACATACATCCTACATTCAAAAGTGCAATTTTCATGGCTGAAACTAGATCTAGGGCAGTAGGACAGTTTGGATACCTGAATAGCAAACTTGAAAGCTATTTCAGCAAATAATAAAAAAAAAATAGGATGTCCAGAATGTCTTCAGATAGATAGGTGGATATGATCGGTGCTCTCGAAAATACCTTTAAAACCCCAGGACCCCAGACTAACCTTCTGGATACAAATCCAGCAAAACGCAGAAAGACAGCGAAAATCACCTTCCAACTTAGCAGACGAATGGCCAACATAGCACAGTCCAGCTAAGAAAAGAGAAAGCTCCTAATGTCGACGACAATCAGAGTCCAATTATACGGAGCTGAGATCTGGTCAGATCTGCTTAAAAAGAAAAAAAAACGGATAAGGTCGTGGTTCGAATGCACCTTAGAATTTTCATCAGCCTACCGAACAGTATCAGGCGATGCAATATTGGTTATAAGCGGTAATGCCCCCAATGCTTCTGGCATACAAAAGGAAAAAGCTGTGGAAGCTAAAGAAAACATCCGAAAACAACAAGAGCGCAATTGAACGATTAAAAAAAGACACGATACTCGCATGGTAACGAAGATGGGAGAACGAGAGTCGCGTCAGATGGACGGTAAGACTAATAAAAGACCTAAACTTATGGATAATTCGAAGGAACTTTTACACAACTCGGCTGTTATCCGGTCACCGGATACTTCAAAAAGTACCTCCACAGAATGGAAAAAGTCGAAGAGCCGTCATGCCTATACAACGACGCGACAGAAGACGACGCTGAACACACTTTCTTTGAATGTGTGCGATGGCAAAGAGACCGCACCACCGTAGAAGACCTGATTGGCCCAATAAACGCCAACAATTTAATCAGCGTCATATGCTCATGCATTTAGTTATTCAAAAATAATGAAAAAGAATTTTTAAGAAAAAATAATATGAAACAAAAAGAATTTATAAGAAAGGTTTGAAATTTTTTGTTTTGAGTACAAACATTTTTATAAAAAAAAAAATTGGCAAACGAATTTTTAAGAAACATTTAGAGGAAAATTAAAAAAATATATATTTTGTTGGAAAGTGTTTTCCAAAAATATTTTAGGAAACCGTTTAAAAATCAAAAATTAAATAGAAAAAAATATAAACAAAAAATTAAATATTCTTCAGAAATATTTTAAGGAAAAGTAAAAAAAAATTTTTTTTTTTGAAAAACTTGCTCCAAAACTATTTCGAAAGCCTTTTCTTTTATGTTAGAAATATTTCAACGTTAAATAAAATATTCTTAAGAAATATGTATGTTGAAATTTTAAAATTTTTTTAACGAAAATAAATATTATATTGTAGGCTTTCTTCAATTGATATGGGAATATGTTGAAAAAAATTAAAAAAACAAAACTGCTCTAAAATCTATTGAAGAAAGCTTACAATATAATATTTATTTTCGTTAAAAAAAAAAATTAAAATTTCAACATACATATTTCTTAAGAATATTTATGAAAATTTTAAAATTTGTGGTTTAAAAGATTTGAATATTTTTATTAGAAAAAAATAAACAGGTATTTGAATAAATATCGTAATTTTTTTGTTTATTTTCGTAAAAATATCTTCACATTTTTTTTTAAATCTTTCTCCATAATTATTTTTTTGAAGGTTTTTTATTTTCTTAGAAATAATTGGAAGAAAAATTAAACGATTAATTTAAGAAATGGCTCAAATTTTTTTTTCAAAACAAATTTTTAGTATCTACAGTTTTTCAGTATTTTTTTATCGTCTCGAATTTTTGAATAAAATGTTTTTTTTATTTTCAGAATTTTTTTGGTTTAAATTTAAATAAAGAAAACAAATATTTCCTTTTAAATAAATTTTGTATTACTATTTTTATTATTGTGAATATTTATAGCATTTTAAAAATAATTTTTTTTGCAAATATTCGTTCAATTAAAATTTTGCTGTTAAGAATTTTATTTTTTAAAAATTTGTAATATAAATTAATAATAATATTTTTTTTTCAGATTTTTTTTTGGTTTAAATTTAAATAAAGAAACCAAAAAATTTCCTTTTAAATAATAATAATAATTATTTTTTTTTATTGTGAATATTTATTGCATTTTAAAAATAATTTTTTTTTGAAAATATTTGTTCAGTAAAATTTTTTCTGTTAAGAATTTATTTTTTAAAAATTTGTAGTATAATTTTTTTTTCAAAAATATGGTAGAGAGGGTCCTCTCATGTTCATATTTTTTGTTTCAAAATATTAATTTTTATTTTTATTATTATTATTTTTGCAATTGTACATATACATACATATGTGTATGCGCTTAATTGTACATATCCTTTTTTATTTTTGCACATCTCGCTATTTGGCGACAATGTAACAAATTGTAATGCCGCGCTGCAGCAAACCACTGCGCTTCGCAACTAAGCAGCGATTTTTAAGGCCACTTCCTGCTGTGTGCGCATTATTTTTTATTATTTCTCAGCTTTTTTATAGATATTTTCTAGCACAAAATATTTTTTATTATTTCCTTTTCAATAGCAAAAATATATATATATTTATTTTGTTGTTGTTGCAATTTTCTGTGCCGCTTATGCACGCTTTAACAACACACGCTAACAAATTATTGTGGCGCAGCTGAAAAAACACACATACTCATGCATTTTTGAGTTGATTGCGTGAGCGTGTAACAAAAAATTGAAAGGTTGCTCATACCACGCGGTGGCCCATTATAATGCTGCCAATGCGGGATTGAGTGGCTGCTTTTTAGTCATGTATATATATGTATGTATTTGTGTGCCTTTGCATTTCTATTTGGCGCGATTTTTACATGTTGGCAATGGCACGTTGTTGCTGTTGTTGTTGCTATTCAACGCGCTCTCTGTAGGCTAGATATAAGTAAGTGTTTTTTTAGCAACGAGTCAAAGATTGTTTATTTACGACTTTTTTATGGGTCAACAAAGCAGCAGCCGTAACAAATCAGCAATCAGCAGAGTGGAAGCAACGAAAAATCGTTTAAATATATACATACATATATGTGTGTATATAGAGGTTGGAAAAAAGTCTAAAAAGCTTCAAGGCTTCCCGCGGTGTGTGTGTGTCCGTTAAAGCGCTTGTTTGTGTATTGTGTCGCATTGATTTGACATTCGGCATAACGGTAGGTGAACAAAGGCGTAGCTACAGGCACATACACACACTTACAGACATATAGAAGCACGATGAGTTGCTGGCGACTGCAAGCGCGCACGTTAGCTATACTTTATATTTATAGAAATGTACGTATGTATTAGTGCGCTCGCAAGGTTTTGTAAAATAAGCCAGCAAGTATTGGCGTTTAAAAACTGGCTCACTTTTTGTTTGCAAAGCACTCACACTCAAGGTTGCATTAGCACGTCTACTGTCACCGCTGCGCATTTCAAAAATTGTTATGACGCGCTGGGCTCGTGTTTATGCGCGACAACTCAATTGCTTTTTTCCCATTTTTTCGAATTTTTTTCCATAATTTTTTTTTTACATATTTTATATGTTTTTAACAGACAAAAATATTTTTTCACGTATAATTTATTGGTTATTCATACTTTTTGGGCGAATATGCCATAAAATTTGTTGCCGCTTTTTCTGCATACACATTTGTGTGTGTGTGTGTGTGTGTATGAAAATGTGTAAATGCAAAAATGCAATAAAATGGAGTGAAATAAAATAATATAATGTGATTATTATCGTTACAGCTTCGCGCGTCAATAACTTCATTTGCATTTATTGAGTGCAGTTGGCTGGAGCTGTGCGCGTTTTATGGCGGTTCTTGGGTTTTTATCACAAAATGCATGAATTAAAAAAAAAACTGAAATGTTTGCGCAACAATATTTAAATGGGATTTACTAAAAGTTTACTTTATTAAATTAAAAAATGGTATATAAATGTGATAACGATTCATTATTAAATTTTGAGCATAAAACAAAATAATTTATAAAAATAAATAAATATTTTATATCAAAAAATTTTCAACGCATTTCAATTTTTTCTAATTTAGAATAATTTTTTCAAATTTAAACTATTAATCAATTTGACTTTTTTGTTATTTATTTTTTTTTTTAGTTTCTTCATCAATTGGCATTATTATCCAATATTAAAATTTCCACCAAGTACTTGACAAGCTAGCCGACAGAGGTAATGCTCAAAAATATTATGAAAAGATGCGGCGACTAACAGAAAGTTTCAAGACCGGAGCATACTCTTGTAGAACGCCCAGAGGTGATCTAGTAACCGATGCCCAGAGCAAACTAAAATTATGGAGAGAACACTTCTCCAACCTGCTGAACAACAGTGAAAGCATAACACCAGGAGATGAAGAATCCGATTCCCCAAGCAATGACGATAAAGCGGACGTTCCATTGCCCGATCATGAATAAGTTCGAATAGCAATTACCCGTCTGAAGAACAACAAAGCTGTGAGGGCCGGCCGAGCAATTCAAATACGGCGGCGAAGAATTGATATGAAGTATTCGAGTGCTTCTTTGTGGAATATGGTCGGACGAGAGCATACTCCGGAAGTGTGCTCTGCTAAATCCAAAAAAATGGAAAGCCATTTTCTGCGCCAACTACCGTGGGATATGTCTCCTCAACATCACATACAAGGTTCTATCGAGCGTACTGTGTGAAAGACTAAAGCCCACCGTCAACAAACTGATTGCACCTTATCGGTGTGAATTTAGCCCTGGAGAATTAAAAACTGATCAGATATTCACCATGCGCCAACTTTTGAAAAGACCTGTGAAAAGTGGATCAACATACATCACATCTTCGTCGATTTCAAAGCTGCTTTTGACAGGACGAAAAGGAGCTGCCTTTATGTCGCTTTGTCTGTATTTGGTATCTTCGCAAAACTAATACAGCTGTGTAAACCGACGTTGAGCAACACCAAAAGCTTCATTAGTATCGAGAAAGACCTCTCCGAACCGTTCGATACCAAACGAGGTTTCATTTCCTGAAATTCAACGCACAATAACTCTTGCCAAGAGGATCTACTTCGGATTGAGTAGGCTATTGAGAAGTAAAGATCTCTCTCTCTCGACGTACAAAAAAGCAAACTGTATAAGTCACTCATCATCGCCGTCCTGCTATATGCTGCATGGGCATGGATGATGACAACATCTGATGAGTCGGCGTTACGAGTTTTAGAGGAAAGGTTCTACGGAAGATTTATGGTCCTTTGCGCATTGGCCACGGCGAATCTCGTATCACAGTCGATGGAACGATGAGATGTACGAGATATACGACGAGCGGCGAAGCTGGCTAGGTCATGTCGTCCGAATAGATGAAATTACGCCAGCCCTGAGAGTATCCGACGCAGTACCCGCGGGGGAAGTAGAGGAAAAGGAATACCTCCACTCAGTTGGAAATACTTGGTAGAGAAGAACCTGGCTACCTGGAATTTACAATTGGCGACAAATTGTGAAAAGGAAGAACGACTGGCTCACTATTGTAATTTGGGTGTCTACGTCATTAAAGAAGAAGATATATGTTCATTATGGTTTTTTAATATTTTTTTTTGCTTGGTACTCAGAAAAAAAGGTTCTTAGAGACCTCTAAAACAGTTTTTTCACATACGAGCTGTTAATTGTAACGGGATGGTCTCCCGTCTTAAAGTCTTCTATGTTTTCTCATCTCTCTTCAACATCTAATTGATAGAGTCAATAAGACAAGTGCATAAGTCAATAAGATGCACTAGAAGCCGATTCAAAATACACTCTTACTTGATGAAAATAATACGAAGCTTTCTTAAAAACTCGGAAATACCATACGAAACAAGTGACAGCACTCAAGGAAAGAAAATCACCTCTTGAGCGGCGCAGGTATCCGTACTTGGACCTGCTTACAGGAAACACAGCTCGCTAAAGGTAAACATGCGTGTTCATGCAGAATCAATCTAAACGACGAAAACCCTAATTTACCTCGGTAAAAGATTGGATAGGTTAGGTTAGGTTACTGGGCTCAAATACAGCATGCTGTTGAAAAAGGTTTGCAAAATTTAATTATTGTAGAAAAATAAGCCAGAACGGCCAATACTTCCGTGTTCTTTCTCCTACTTAGGTAATAAGCTTGTCTCCCATGCTCTGTCTCTCTTTGTCTTACACCCCACTTACTCAACGCAAATTAAACTTAAAACTAAAGGCTTTAATTTTTGAAATACCTCTCTTTAACGCGGAAAAAACTCCACTTAATTGAGCTAATTAGTTAATTAAAAGTGGATATTTCCAACAACAACAATTATGTATTATATAATTTTAATATTTTTCAACAGCTGTCAAATGAATTACTACATTGACATTTAAAACAGCACAAATTAGTCAATGAGACAATAAACCCATTCGACTTGCCAACAAAATACTAATTGAGCACCCGCTGAATAATTTAATGCAATTAAAATGAGCAATAAACTAACCTTTAAAATGAGCTGCTGAATTGTATAAAATGCGTTAGTGCATTATGAAATGAAATCAGTGCAATTGACTGCGACTGAGCAGCGGCGACGACGGATGCGCAATGCAACAAATTGTTGATATAATTAACCATGATTTTTATATTGTAAACAAAGCATTTTAATTAATTTAATTTCTATGAGAAGAGAGCGCTGCATTGCTATGGCATATTTGCATAATGTTTTTAAAAATGATAAAGCGCTGTCTGTGCAAATAAATAATGGCGGAAATTTCAAAAGAAAAAACATTGTTGACATTTGGTTGTAAATTTTATCGCGCGCTCAAATTAAATATGAATGATGGCTGCTAATAAAATGGCTATCAAAGCAACACAATTTATCGCACACATGTATTGTACGTACAAGTATAGGTGTGTGAGTGTGTGGCAAATAACAAAAACTACAATAATGTGCATAGTAAAGCGGATTTTATTGCGATAACAAGAAAATGCAACACTGCGGTGTGGAAAAGTGCGGAATCTATTTATTTGTATATATTTTTTTAATTTGTTTGAAAGAAGCCGCAGCTGAAGGCTAAAATGACAATCAAAGCGCGAGAATGTAAAAAAAAAAAATAAATAAAGTGAAAAACGGGAAACAATAAAAATTTATAGAAAAAAAGGGATAAAAATTAAAACAACTTAAAGTGATAAATAAAAAAATAATAAATAATGCAAGATAATACAAACAATAAGCATGAAATAAAAAAATGAAAACAATAAATATTTACTAAAAAAGACACAATAACAATTACAAAAAAAAATTAAAAAGTTTGCGCGCTATAAAAATCCTACAGTTTCATTATAAAAACTGCCAATATAAAGAAGCGCATTATTTATCAACTGACACTGATTTAAAATTCAAATAAAAAAAATTAAATTTTTTCCAAATGTGTGTGGGCATCGCCATTAGCTTTATGAGCCATGTAAATATTATTATGTTGCTGCACTAAAATTGATTTACTGCAGATAATGCGCTGCTTTTTATGCATTGTTGTTTTAATTAAATTGTTGTTATAAATAAGGAAGTGCTTTTCATTTTTTAACATTACAAAGAATTTTGATAAAGATGCTGTAAATATTTAATTGAACAGCGATTGCACTTCCGTTTGATAGCTTCTGTGATAGCTTCTGTGTTTGTGTGAAAAAAGGCTATGGAGTGCAAACAAATATTCAGAAAAAAAATTTAAATAAAAAAGTCTCACAAAAATTCACAAATTATTTACTAAAAAATTACTTCAAGATATTCAAAAAAAAAAAATTAAATAAAAAATAATTTATATATACATATATATGTATATAAATGATATGTAAGTAAGAAAAAAGGAAAAAAATAAAAAAAAATACCTTATAAATTTTTTAACAACATTGTTTTCCAAAAAAGTTTCAAAAATTGAACAAAAAATATTTTCCAAAACGAATTTTAAAAAAAACTAAAAGATCGAAAAAATATTAAGAAAAACATGTGAATAAAAAAAAATGGAAAATTGGAAAAAAATATTTCTTAAAATAATTTAAAAAAATTAGAAAATGGTTTAAATATAAATATATTAAATATATATTATTTAAATATAAATATATATGTATGTCTATTAGGGTGTGTCATTCTGAGGCAACCTTTTTTTTCAACTGAAAAACAGGCTAAAAACTTTCGAAAATGTGAAAAAAGTCACTCAAAAGATGAGCTCTTAATATTATCCATTATTGGCGCAAATCCGCCACTAATTTCGTTGATTACTTTATGACCTCGTCTACGATTAAATGAAAATTTGTTGCGCATTTTTTCGCCATATAACCAATATCCGCGTTGCCAACTATTTAAATGAGCAGTGAAAGAAACAGGCAAATGGCTGAGAGCGCCCAATTCACTTTGCCGAAATCCCACTTAATGCAGTTGAATAATTCGAAAAAGTCTTTGGCCGCCTGCCCTCCAGGGAGCTTTTTGTTACTCTTTTCTGCACTTTGCCCCGCAACCGCTCTTTTGCCGTTGATATATTTAATGAAGCCTTGCTGCCTCTCGCTACCAACTGTTACGCCTCTCTAATTCAATTCAATTTAATACGCTTCGCTGCTCTTCAATTTTCGCCTTTTGTTTACTTTCACTACAAATTTTTTTCTTTCCTTTTGATTTCCCTTTCACCTTTGCTTTGTTACTTAGATATCCTCGTTCATGTGAATATAAGCTCTCTCTCCGGCGCACAAATCTATCAAAGTGGTGAATGTATGTTTGCCGACCGCGCCTTGTGGCAGCGCTCAAGTTCGCTTGGCGAAACAGCAAAAACCACAACAATAACAACAGCGAAACGCCCTAACGCCTACCGCTACCAGCAACGCCGCGGTCTTCACTCTTCTCTGCCAGTGTTGCCATAGTGTTTGCTTAATTGTTTTCGACAGCTATGATTGTTTGCTGCAATTTGTTGTTATTGTAATGTGTTTGCTTGTCGGCTTTTGGCCGGGAAGTGCCAACACCCGCAACCGCGTAAATCCACGCAAATCAATTGGCGCTTTCTGCACGCGTCGCCTTAGTGCCTTTATTGTTATAGTTGTTACTATAGTGGTTACTGTTGTTGCCATTGTTGTTGTGTGTTGTTATTAATGCGGCTTCAATGTTATTTTGTGTAAATTTTGATTTTTGGCAAAAAGTCAACAGAACGCACAAAAACACGTTCAAGACAAAGGCGCATAGCAAATAGCTGAAGGGGAGCGCCGCAGCAGCGGTACGCGGGGGTGTGGGGCAAAAGTGAAAACAACTTTCGCAGATTTGTATCTTAATTGTTGTTGCTTGTTGCCATTGTGTACAGCTGAGCTGACAAGTAATTGAAACATTTTGTACAATTTCCATGCCGAGGCACTTGGGTTTTCGGCTTTTTGCTAAGGAGATGTGCCGTGGGCGGAATTGGCTTGAAGAAGCCAAGGATGGTTGAAGTGGCGAAGATTAAATTGAATTTGAAAACAGTGTGGATGGGTGGAAATCTTTGGAAAATTCCATAAGGAACCAAGGTCAATTGCTGTGATTTCTTGATTCATAGAAACTTTCAAACTATCGTCAAGCTCAATTTTGACTAGATTGTTTGCAATTTGAAGTCCACATTTAATAAATATCTTATAAATAGAGGAGATGTTATAAAAATTGGACTTATTTCCTCCTTAGAAGCTCGCGAAGCCACTTTAGACTTAAGCGATAGCACAGATCATCTAAAACATATCATCCAGTCCGCTGTTCGCCGGCGTTACATGGACTCAGCGTTAAGAACTGTATTTGGAGCTGCAGTGGTTGGCTTAGGCCTTACTTTGGCCTATGTAACGTCCAAAAATTGTGCTTACTTCATCATTACAAATCACGGTATCAGGAAAGACCTCATATGTGTCAACTAGTAAGCCGTTCGTCGAATTTACATGGACCCGGGTTCAAAAACTATATTTGAATTTATAGCGTTTAACTCAGGACTTACATTGGCAGACCGTACAAAAATCTTACATTCATAGAAGGATCCTTTTTGCAAAGACCATCCTGACTATAAGCGAGCTCTCGTCTTTGAGCTCAGTTTATGTTTATGTTTAGTCGATAGACCGCTGCAACATTCTCATTCTCAGTCGTCTCATCAAAAACTTGGTTATTACAGACGCGAATGGATTATTTCGGAGTCCTGCTGAACTCAAGACTGCACGCTTTATGCTTTACTGGATAGATGGTCAAAGCTGTTTGGTACTCAGTGTACCGTCATCCAAATCATTTATATGCCTCTAACTCAGGCGGTAATTTTGACACTTACGAGATCATTCATGGCTGTAAAGGATCTTCCACGGATTATAAGTAACCTTACTCCCTAATAACAACAGCAGTTTGGGGTTATATATGTTTTTTAACATTCCTCAGTTCGCAGATCTTCAACTAACTGTACACCACGTATAATTTATTGGAAAAAATGAAATTATAAATTCTAGAACAAATCACTTTGAGCTGCTCAGTGCATTTAAATAACTTCCATGAGGCAAGGAAAAAGAATTACTGGGAAATGTTTGGGTCTGAGCAAACCTCACATATCACACTTAACATATGATTTTAGAGTTTATCGCAGGATTATTATGCTGACAGGTTCGCAAACTTATGATACTCAGCTTGGGAAACATTATGTGATTGCTCGTGGATCAAAAATACAGAGTTAAATCTGAGGAAAAATATTTTGAATGGAAAACGCTTTTTCGAGAAACACAGCAGAAATATGAAGCTTATAGAATCCTTTAGATGAAAACTTTGGTCTTGCTAAAATGCGTGTTTTCAGCGTTGCCACCTGCCTAAAATATTTTATTTTAGTAATTCGAGTTTAAAAATTATTTAAAAATCTTCGTACAAAATGTTTAATATTTTCATTCTGAATTTTTTAAACGGAGTTGCCACATTTATTGAAATTTTAATTACTTTTATACAAAAAAAATAAAGATATATGGCTTTGAAATGTGTTCAATAAACATTCATTTTAAAACTATGATCGTATGAGGTTGCCAGCTAATTAAAAAAAAAATTGTTGAACAGTGGGTGTAAAAAAATAAATGTTATCGATGGTTTACTAGTTTAAATTTACGAAGTTGCCAGCTAATTGTACGTATACATGCTGTTTTTCAATTTAACAAAAATAATTGCATTTTGAAAATTCACAAGCGTTGTCGATGTAAAATGGTTATGCAAAACTATTTCCTTTTGGTTTGTTAGTTTGAATTCATGACTTTGCCACCTATTTTGAAATATACATTAGTAAGTTTGTAACAATTAGAAAATTTAAAATATTTATTATATAATTTGAAAATCTATAATTACAATGCATACATATGCTAACAGTATAGTTTCCAAAAGTTTGACCGTTTAAGTTGATAAGGTTGCCACCTAATTTAAAATATGCGAAACCAATTTTTCAAAATTTGAAAGAACTGTGACTTTAAAAAAACACTGCCATAAATGGTTTGTTGTAAAAACTTACTGGAGTTGCCACCTTTTTTTAAATGCATACTTTTTTGTAACTTTAGAAATGTTTTCAAACGTTTTAGAATTAAAATTTAAGACGTTGCCAAGTGGGTTTAATTTTGTTTTCAAAAGCTTGACCGTATAAGTTGATAAGGTTGCCACCTAATTTAAAATATGCGAAACCAATTTTTTAAAATTTGAAAGAACTGTGACTTTTAAAAAACACTGCCATAAATGGTTTGTTGTAAACACTTACTGGAGTTGCCACCTTTTTTTAAATGCATACTTTTTTGTAACTTTAGAAATGTTTTCAAACGTTTTAGAATTAAAATTTAAGACGTTGCCAAGTGGGTTTAATTTTGTTTTCAAAAGTTTGACCGTATAAGTTGATAAGGTTGCCACCTAATTTAAAATATGCGAAACCAATTTTTTAAAATTTGAAAGAACTGTGACTTTAAAAAAACACTGCCATAAATGGTTTGTTGTAAAAACTTACTGGAGTTGCCACCTTTTTTTAAATGCATACTTTTTTGTAACTTTGGAAATGTTTTCAAACGTTTTAGAATTAAAATTTAAGACGTTGCCAAGTGGGTTTAATTTTGTTTTCAAAAGTTTGACCGTTTAAGTTGATAAGGTTGCCACCTAATTTAAAATAACAGAAACCAATTTTTCAAAATTTGAAAGAACTCTGACTTTAAAAAACACTGCCATAAATGGTTTGTTGTAAAAACTTACTGGAGTTGCCACCTGTTTTTAAATGTATACTTTTTACAACATTGGAAATATTTTCAAACGTTTAAAGTTAAAGCTAACGTCTTACACTTTGGTTTAATCTTGTTTTCAAAAGTCTGAAAGTCTAAAAGTCTATGTTGATAAGCTTGCCACCTAAGTTAAAATTAGTTTGTTGTATAAAATTTCTGGAGTTGCCACCTGTTTTCAAATGCATATTTTTTTATAACACTGGAGATATTTTCAAATGTTTTATAGTTAAAGTTTAAGACGTTGCCACATGTGTTTAAATTTTATAATAAAAAAAAAAACAATACTTATATATACATATATTTTATTACTTTTAGATCACATACTTTTTTTCTTTTTATTTATTTTTTACTTGTACTTTAATCCCAATCAATAAATCAGGCATTAACGACTGTAAACTGATAAATTTTACACAAAAATGTCAAACATGTCAACACAACTCAGAAAACAAGTGTGCGCATGTGTAAGTGCGCACAATCCCAACACAATTTACATATTTATAAGCCTACAAGAGATAGTTAATTAAAAGCGGTTGTATTGGTTGTTTAAAAAAGTCAAAACGGAAGTTAAAAGTTGAGGCTGCAATTTACGAGCACACGAATTGAAAGCGAATAAAATACGCAGCTATAAATACATACGTGAATAAAGTATGGCGGTAACATATATTTACCGTTAATGTGAAAAATATGCGACACGCATTGATTTATGCGCACTGCGGTGGCTTAATGCCCGCCAAGCTGTGTACGCGCGTGCGTGTATTTGCATTTCCTACCGGGTCATCGATCAATGACGTTGAATAACTGCGCGACACAATTTATGGCGAGCGTGCTTTATACATATATATGCCGTTGTGGTTGTTATTAACGGTAAATTTTGTACTGAAATGAGTTTATTAAAGCAAACATGCTTGTCAACAGGCGCGCAGAATGACATATGTTCGCACATTAGGGTGGTAGGTAAATGTGGTGTAAAATATAACAATTTCTCACTTCATTTGATTGTATGTTGTGGTCTCATTCAGTGTGAAAGTTTCAGTTTGCATTATTAATTTTTTTCGAAATTTTTTCTAGCATCAGCTTTTGAAAACCTAACCTACCAAATCGGAAGCAAAGCTTGATTCTGGTATATTTATCTTAGTTTTCGCCGACTAAGTACATAAAACTGTAAAAGTTCAAAATTTAGATTTTTAAGGAACCACCCTGATGTATGGTAAGTGCAAACCGTTATATGTTTGACCTGATTTGTAGCTGGAATTGTGGTGCTTTTTATTTTTGGTTGTCGACTGAGTACATAAAACTGTAAAAAATAACTTATTAGATGTCTTAAGCATGACCTTAAAGTATAAAAAATACCGTTACATATGTACATATGTATTAAATTAATTGAAAATTCATAAAATTCATAAATCAGAATTGAAGTCGTTTTGCAAAAATTTACTGATTGAGTATATAAAACTGTAAAAATTCTCAATTCCTTATTTTTACACCCACCCTAATAAATATACAATACCCTGCTAAAATTAAATTTTCCTAAAACTGAATCCATCTTGTTTCTGATAAGCTGTAAGATATCGCAATCCCACTTTTTAAGTACCACCCTAATATGCATCACAATTCCAATTTATTAAGTACCACCCTAATGTGCATATGCAACTATATAAAAACATATACTTCTACTATAAAACCGTTCAAACATGCACCCTGTGCCTTCTAGTGTCACGCCAGTGCGCTGTGGACATTGAGGTCAGCGTGAATAATCGAAAATTGCATGCAACACGAAATGAGTTGCATACTTTATGGCGTGCAGCGGCATAAGTGTTGTTTAATTTATTTTAAATAATAACACGCATGCCGAGTATATGCACGGGTAGTTGCATGCAAACCACAACAACATGCATCATTGTGTGGCGTGTTGCAATGTTGCATTTATTCAACGTGCCACGTCCCTGCTGCCGTTGGGGCGCATTGCTGACCGCAGTGCGGCGCTTTTTAAGTACAAATTAACAGCGCGTAAGTATGCATGTGTGTGTGTGTGTGTGTGCATTTATGCAAAAATATTTACTGCCTAGGCAACATTGTTGTATGTATTGTTGTTGTTGATATTTCCAATATTGATTGTTTGATTGATTGGTTGATTTGTCGTGCGCTGTTGTTATTGTGCGCCGGATGTGGAAATTAACAGCCAACAGTTTGTACATAAATTATTCGGCATTTATCGCTGCATGCCGTTGTTGTTATGCCGATAATGAGTTGAGGTACGAGTGGATGAAATTCTTCAACAAATAAAAGCGTGTTAAAAATTGATTATGTAATATTTATCTTTAGCGTTATGCGGACATTTTCCGAAATGAAAATGAATTTGCAATATTTTTAACGCAATTTATGGGTGGACTTACACACGCCCATTAGTAGGCCTTACAAATGCCGTATAAAATCGCAGCACCAAGATAAGCCAATTTCGTCATTTGACATTTTTCAAAAAGCTCTAAAAAATTTCCCTGCCTCTTTTCGCGATCTCGTCGAATTTGTTGTAACTGTGGAGTCTACGAAAATTTTTGAAGTTCCAAGGATAATATATAGTGTCGCTCAGAAAAAATCAATTGACGTCTTCGAAAGTTTAAATTGCTGGTCCCTGCAGAGTATTTTCTTCAGGTCTCAACACCAGCTACCCAAATTTTTGTGAAGCCGCCTATCTACCTTTCCTATAAGCCAAAAATCCTGACACACTCCAGCGAATATTTTTTCTTTAGAATTTTTACAGAAATTATTGCTGAATGGCTTGTTAATCAAGAAGTTTTCTCGTCAATGGGGTAGTAGAACCCGAATCGGAACCGATTTTGTATGCTGAGAAATCTCTGAAAAAAATACGGCTGTGTCAAAAGCTCAGTCTGGATCGGGAAGGACTTCCCCAATCCGTTCGATACCAAATAAGGTTTTAGTTTGCGACTTCTTAAATCTACTCCTGGATAATAATTCGAGCTGCAGCGTTGAATCGAGAAGGTACAATCATCCACATCGCGTACGCCGATAACATCGATATCAATGGCCATAACAACTGTTAATTCTGCATTCTTCAGGTTGGACAAAGAAGCGAAACAAATGGGTCTGGTAGTGTACGATGGCAAGACAATATATATTCTGTCATCAAAAAAACAGTGGTTGCACTGCGACTTGGCTCCCATGCCACTGTTGCCCGTCATAACTTCGAAGTCGTAGTTAATTTCGTGTACCTTGGAACCAGCTTTAACACCAACAACAAAGTGAGTCTCGAAATCGAACGCAGAATAACTCTTGTCAACAGCTGCTACTTCGGACTTAGTAGGCAATTGAGAAGTAAAGTCCGCTCTTGACAACCGAAGACCAAACTCTACAAGCCACTCATCAACCTCGTCCATCCATATGGCGCAGGGGCGCGGAGACCTCTACTCCGTTGGAAAGCCCAAGTGGAGAAGATTCTGGCTATACTTGGAATTGGCGCCAAACAGTGAAAAGGGCGAAAGACTGGCACGCTGTTGTTAACTCGGCCGTAACCGTGTAAGTGCTGTCTACGCCAATAACTAAGAATATTCAATGTGGTACCTAAACGCAAATCCAATGTGATACCAAAATGGTCTTCAGTATTGATCAAAAAGACTACCAAAATCAACAAAGCACTTTGAGCCTGCCACAAATTTGTTGAGGCGGCTCATAATAATTGCGGCTTTTCTGTCGGGTTCCCCGAAGATAAGCGAATGAGAGCTCATTTCTTCAAAATCTGAACATGTATTAAAAATCGCTTTGATGTTTACACCACAACTTCATACATACAACTTTGACAGTTGGCTTTCGACAAAATGTTTGGCCCTATCGCAGCCACGCCTGTTAAGCAATGAACAGTAAGTAGTCACTATTACAAACGCGGCAAGATGAACCTTACTGAGAGCGCGTGTTCAGTAGATCTCCTGCGTTCTGAACTAGCCGGAAGTATATCTTTAACTAAGCTAACGCGAAACCCAGAGATCTAGCGGTTGAATGCAAGAGAACAATGGAAACTCATTTCAGTTCCAATTCGATGTAATCGGAACAAGGGTACACTTTCTTGCGAGCTCATCGGCTTTACAGTTTCCAGCGATTTCTATATGAGGCGGCCAAACCAAAGTGGGATCATTAAGAAGCTCAATGTTTTTGATAATGACGTTAGACACTTCTTAACTAACTTTGAGCGCACAGTGAGTGAAAAGGAGTATGCTCTGTGATGCAGTGATCTACATCTTCTAGAATGCCGTCGAAGTAAAGAGAGTTTCAGTATATCCCGGCTGGGATTGTTTCAACTATCCAACTCCTCTGAGACTTGATGGAAAGAATGGCAATCACTAGAATTGTTGGTATTAGTAAGAGCCGTTCTTTGGACATGATCAAAGTTTTTGGCAAGGGCCTCCACTTCTGGCGTTTTCTATCAAATGAAAACCCTATAAGATATTATTTGTCTGACCACCAATCACCATTGGTGAAAAGTTGAATCTCTCCCTAATAGCTCTTCGGCAGTAGTATAAGGTATTTTAGGAAAACATAATCGGAACAACATTTTTAGTTGGGTTGTCATATGGTTGAAAATAAAATTACTGAACATCCAATACTTTTTAAGTTTTCAATACTTTGGCTTCCGAAATTACTTCAGAATCGATTTAATTCAACTGATACAATAAATTCGGTTTCGAATTTCGGCTATAACTGCTCTTCCAATAAGGAAGAAGAAGATGCACCGAATTTTACTGTATTTTGAACAGAATAGCACCCTATAAAATACAGGAAGAAGCGGCGGAGAATATATGTATATAAAAGTTATCAGCGTGACGAGCTTTGGTGAATTAGTCATGCCCGTTTGTCCGTCTGTCTGTATAAACGTGTACTGTTCCTTCAGTTTTTGAGATATCGTGCTGAAAGTATGTACACACCTTTTCTTCCCAATGAGCTACTTAATTTTCTAGAAGCATCGATATCGGACCCCTATAGCATATAGCTACCATACAAACTGAACGATCAAAATTAAGTTCTTGTATGGTAAACTTTTCCATTTCGAAAGATGTCTTAACGAAATTTGGCACGAATTACTATCTGTAGCAGAGCTGTAATATCTGAAGAAATTGTTTGGATCGAGCTACTATAGCATATAGCTGCCATACAAACTGAACCATTTAAATCAAGTTTTTGTATGGAAACTTGTGCATTTGTGAAGTGTAATACTCACTTAGCTACAGTGCCATCTAAGTTTTATTGTTTTAAGAAAGCTAAGCACTAACAGTAACAACACTAACATGCGTTAAGAAGTCAATTACCATACCTTTCGTACAAAATAATATAGTATAAGCAGACAAAAGTATGTAAGTGATAATGAAAATATTGAATATGCGTATTCATCGCACACATTTCGATTTCGCAAACAAATTCGGCTGCCAACAGCCCGCAGCTAGGCCTGCCGACGCATTACACTTGACATTTCTGCCAACAAAATGTTGTCGTCGCATGTGTACTTGTCATATATTTGCATTTCAAAAGCAGAAATAATAAAAATTAAATAATATTTGCATATTTTTCGGCTGACACCAATAATATGTAGGCATGTAAAGTCAATTACACGCACGCGTACACGCACACACGCACACATATCAACAAAGCCAGCGACTTGTGAAAATGCGCTCATTTTTGTTGTCACATGAGCGCCTACATACAATACTCAGCGCACGCACACACATCCGAGAGAGCGTGCTGTGGCACTTATTCTATATGCAAATAGTTAGCATTACATTTACAACAATAATAACAACTAAAATGTCAAAAATTTGCAACAATTTCAACTATGAGTTTATGGCCAAGTGTACTTAGCTGGGTCATTTACATATACAAATGTATGTCTGTAAGTATATTTGAGTGTATGGGTGAATTACTTGAAGTTTGTATATATTTAGGTATATGCGTGTGTGGCTGCTGGCGCTTAAGTGCGCTCATATGAGTGCGCATTTATTGTTTGAGGCTCCAAAAAATGACTGTTCAGTCACACAAGTGGCCTGCATTTAAGCGTACAAGTGCACTACACCTACACATGCATGCGTAAATATTTATAAGCACGTGCAGCTGTGTGTGTGCAGCATAGTTTAGTGGCAGCCGACACACATACGCATACACTTGAAGTGTCTATTTGTATGTGTATGCAAATATTTTGTAGTTTTTTACTTTTCTAGTGTCACTACACGCACACATTTACGTACAAACAAGAAAACAATGTTTTTATGTGAGTACATACTAATTTATGCGCTCGTATATGTGCATGTGTGTGTCATAATCGTACATTTAGTTTGCATTTTTGCCAACTCAGCGCCAGCAGCTGTGTGTTTTGCTGGTGCCAGCAGTTTGCCAATTTGCTCACACATATATAATTGGCTGTGTATGTACATGCTTTTGTGTTAGTATTAGTTTGCAGTGCAACCACTAGAAACTCTTATGTTTTATTATAATAGAAAATTGCTCGTATTTAACAACAGACCCAAATAGTTAGCAGCCGAAAGCGCATATTTGTATGGCATTTCTTAAAGCACTCTTGACATTTGGGTTTTGCTGCGCTCGTATATGTGTGTGTGTGTGTGTGTGTGGTTAGGGTGTGCGTTTCGTGTATTTACGCATATACAAATTGCTATTGGTATGTTAATTGAGGGCAACGAAAGCTGGTCCGTGCTCAGCTGGCGTAATTGACCACTCAGCATAAGTATGACGAAATTTCAGGGTCCATTTAACTGTTATGCACTGCATATTCAGCATTTCTCACATGGTTTTTGGATAAAATAATGAAATGAAAAAATATATAAAAATTGTGGAATTCTTAAAAACACGAAAACCGTTAACTTTACCTGCACGCCGGCGTTAATATACTTCACAGGTGACTTTTTTAGAGCATAAAAGCGTAGAAAAATATCTTAATCTTGATATTGATTGTTCAGTTAGCTTGACAGCTATATGTTATAGTGGTCCGAACTGAACAATTGATTATGAGTTTGTAGAATTGCCTTCGACAATAATTCATTCCAAATTTAGTCAAGATATCCCTTCAAACAAAACAGCTTTCCATACAAGGATTTGATTTTGATCCATCACTTTGTATGGAAGCTATGTGCTGTAGTGCACCGATCTCAAGAATCCGTTCGGAGATTATAGCAGTGCTTAAGCAAATGCTTTATGTCAAACATTCTGAAAATATCTTGTCAAATAAAAAAGTGTTCCATACGAAGGTATGATTAGATCGGTAAGTTTGTATGACGTACGTCGTCAAAATTACAGATCGATATCTTGAAAATTGAGAGACTAGTTCACGTTTCAAAAGGTAGCCGAAAGACAGACAGGCAGATCGACCTGGCCAGATCGACTCACCGCCTCAGAAGGCTTCATATGTATATACGAATATATTTAAAAGTCTTCTTCCCTCCCCAGGGTTGTGCGCTGGGTTTGGGATCCGAAAAATAGAAGAAAAGAAGAATACAGCCTCGACGACCCCTGCAAACGTGTTAAGGATTATGTTCGGTCGCTTAATTGGGAAGGTGCGGCTGCACGGCTGGTTGATGTGCTCATAAAAGTAAAGGCTGACATCACCGTCGTCCTAGAAAGGCGATGACTGGAAAAGGACTGAGACAAGTAGGTCCTTGTGGCATTTACTACAGAGGCCATATAAAGAAGCGCCAATTTGATATGGGATTCGTGGTGGCGGAGAGACTCCGTCGCCGAGTATTGACAATCACCCCGATGGATGAACGTTTATCCACAATCTGCATCGAAGCGAAGTTCTTCAACATATCGCTGATTTGCGGCCACGCCTCGACGGAAGAGAAAGACGAAGAAGGTATCTTTGGCAAATTCAGCTTCCATGATGAAACAAGTAGGTTGAGGCTGATCGACTTTGCCGGGGGCTAAAATATGATTATCTGTGTTACTAGATTACTTAAATTTCTTAAGTTAACTTAAGTTTCCGACGTAAAATTCTGGCTGTTACAAACTTCGTGACAAACTTAAAATACCATGTTCCCGGCATTAAAAAATTAATTTGAAATATTGAGAAGTAAACTACAAATGAGTCGGTCATAAAACTTAAATTTGCTCAGTACCAAATAAGCTACTTTACAACATCGAGATAAACAAGTATTTCAAATTTATTACAAAAATTGTGGACGTGGATATATGGAGTTCACATTCAGTTCTGTGCTGATCAGATGAGTTTATGCACCTTTTTCATACATATTTGCTATCAAAACTTATTATGTCTTAGTATTCATAACGTTCTTACTTGGACTCACTCCAAAATGCCCCAAAAATGCAATTTTGAGACTTATGACCGAAGATTTCGGCATCTATGAACGATCTTAGGAATGTACTTGGAACGGCTCCTCCTAGTTTTGGTATAAAGTTGCCTTATAACGACGTTATTATTGCTGGAGTTATATGTTGAGAAGTTAAAACTCTCATAAGAGTCATATACATATGTCAGAGCTTTGAAGTCTGACCGACGAAAAACTCCAATGTTAATGGAGCTCTGTCGGCTTGAAGAAGTACAAGAAAGAATTCAGAATTCATTGCCATTTACAACATGAACTGTTGAGAAGATCGTAAATGAGTTGAAGACATCAGGTTTAAGTAAAATAAATTCGGAAAGCCACAGTTCTTAAAACCGAATTGGACCGTCTAAACAAGGTTTGGGCTGGTTGAAACTCTTGTAAAATGAAGGCTGGACTGATAAATAATCTTAGCATATTTTAAATATGTACAGAACTCAATATGATTAACACAAAGAAATATGATTACTTAAGAGGTCGGAGAGTTCTTAAAAAGCAATACCACAAGGTGACGGAGATACCTTAGCTATGAAGATCAAAAACTGCGCTTACCTATCAAAAACGGAAACGGGTCGTTGACTTAGGCAAGTGATGGGAATTAAGTTATATCGGGTGATTTTTTAAGAGCTTGATAACTTTTTAAAAAAAAAAACGCATAAAATTTGCAAAATCTCATCGGTTCTTTATTTGAAACGTTAGATTGGTTCATGACATTTACTTTTTGAAGATAATTTCATTTAAATGTTGACCGCGGCTGCGTCTTAGGTGGTCCATTCGGAAAGTCCAATTTTGGGCAACTTTTTCTAGCATTTCGGCCGGAATAGCCCGAATTTCTTCGGAAATGTTGTCTTCCAAAGCTGGAATAGTTGCTGGCTTATTTCTGTAGACTTTAGACTTGACGTAGCCCCACAAAAAATAGTCTAAAGGCGTTAAATCGCATGATCTTGGTGGCCAACTTACGGGTCCATTTCTTGAGATGAATTGTTCTCCGAAGTTTTCCCTCAAAATGGCCAGAGAATCGCGAGCTGTGTGGCATGTAGCGCCATCTTGTTGAAACCACATGTCAACCAAGTTCAGTTCATCCATTTTTGGCAACAAAAAGTTTGTTAGCATCGAACAATAGCGATCGCCATTCACCGTAACGTTGCGTCCAACAGCATCTTTGAAAAAATACGGTCCAATGATTCCACCAGCGTACAAACCACACCAAACAGTGCATTTTTCGGGATGCATGGGCAGTTCTTGAACGGCTTCTGGTTGCTCTTCACCCCAAATGCGGCAATTTTGCTTATTTACGTAGCTACGTCAAGTCTAAAGTCTACAGAAATAAGCCAGCAACTATTCCAGCTTTGGAAGACAACATTTCCGAAGAAATTTGGGCTATTCCGGCCGAAATGCTCGAAAAAGTTGCCCAAAATTGGACTTTCCGAATGGACCACCTAAGACGCAGCCGCGGTCAACATTTAAATGAAATTATCTTCAAAAAGTAAATGTCATGAACCAATCTAACGTTTCAAATAAAGAACCGATGAGATTTTGCAAATTTTATGCGTTTTTTTTTTTAAAAAAGTTATCAAGCTCTTAAAAAATCACCCGATATTTGATGAAATGAAGGTGGTCGGAATAAATAATTACGCACCGACAAAGCACGGCGGAATATGTGTTTGAAAATTTAGAACACTCATGACTAGATTTTTCTCCAGATCAGATTTTAATTCGCCAGGAGCGTAGAGAGCATAACGTAACTGAAATCAAGCGTATACCGAATTTAAAGCCATCAAATACGTCGAAAGATAAACGAACAAAGTTAATATTGTCATGACAATCTTCTGACAACAATACATTTATGATGAGAAAATATGAGCTCACACCATCAAAATAACATAAATACAGGCAATGATCTAAACTTATGAAAAATAACACAAAATGTTTGAAATATTCAACAAAGAAACTAAAATGAACCTAAGCAAAGTCTGCTTCAATGATGCCAAATATATTTTATCACCCACTTTATTAGTCAATAACTCTCAGCCTATTCGAACACATTTAAAAATCAATTATTCCTTTGATCAATCGGTCGAGAAAATTTAATTGAGCTAATAAAATGTTTATCATTGATTTTTTTCTTTAATGGAGGCCATGAGGTTTATTTATACTTTGCTTCCTTTTATTAGTGACTCTAAGTCGTACTGCGACAGCTAATAATACGCACATGAAGAAAGCAACGGAGACATAAACCCATAAAATCATTGTGACACAGATACACAAATGTACATACATATATACTTATATAGAGAGAGATGTATAAACTCCTTTGGAAATAGTAAACAGCCAGACTGAGCAGTAAACAGTTTTTATATCCGAGAACAAGTTATGTTGCATAAGGTATTATTGCTCTGTACAAACAAGGGTTTTTTCTATAAGATAAAAGGAAACTTGACGTAAGCCTTTGGTTAAGACCAAATCGCAACGATGAACATTAGAGCATTTGATTTTCTGGTACCTTCAATTGCTTGACTTTGGAGTCAACTTTACTTAAGACCACATTGGAAGGATTGATATGAATTAGGTGGTACCTTCTATCGATTCATTACCTCGTTCGTTGCACCCGAAGTTCTAGTAATCTGACTGTCGACGAGCGGAGTTCTAACTGTAGAACGCTGGGCTGGCTTGTTTCGTTTTATTTATTGGCATAGACACCGCTTATGCGGTTATACCCGAGTTTACAACAGCGCGCCAGTTAACCAGGTCCTTCTCCATTTGGTCTCTCCAATGGAGGGGAGGTCTTCCTCTTCCTCTGCTTCCCCGGAGCGTACTGCATCGGATACTTTCAGAGTTGGAGTGTTTTCATCAATTCGGACGACATGACTTGGGTAGAGTAGCGCAAAGGGCCATAAATCTTTCGCAGAATCTTTCTCTCGAAAACTCGTTAGGTCGACTCTTCCGATGTTGTCATCGTTCATGCCTCTGCATCAAAGAGCAGAACGTGTATGATGAGTGTTTTGAAGAATTTTGGCTTTGCTCGACGAAAGAGGACTTTACTTCTCATTTGCCTACTCAGTCCGAAGTAGCACCTCTTGTCAAAAGCTATTCCACGTTGGATTTGGAAGCTTACGTTATTGTTGGTGTTAATGCTGGTTGTTTACTGCCGACCAAACAAAGGATTCCATGGATTGAGAAACTTCAAAGAGCTCCTTACTGTACGAAACAATTCCTTCTGAATTTTTTCTTTTCATTATGATTAAAGGAACCCGATATTTATGAAAGGGATGCACAACCCTATAGATTTAGTTTTATAAGATATGCTGGCCTGCGAAAATCTTATGGAATATCTCTAAGCGATCAATCGACCTAAAGTTTGGAATAACTTCGTAGCGTCAGTGAGAAAACTTTCTGAGCAAACTAAAGTTGCACCTGCATAGAAGCTTTTCTGGGACTCTTAAAAACTTCCTATTAAAGAGAAAAGTCGAGAAAAATTTTGATCTTTTGGATAGCAGAAAGTAAAAGTTACTACGAAATACTGTCTTACAGTGGATGTATTAATGGAAGCATTCCAATTTACAAGCATCTACAATAATGCGATTCAATCATAAAGTAAAAAACTTGGGTCTCTCCGATACTTTCGTTATGTCCTTGCCACATTTTACGCTTATAATTATGACGATCATTTCAAGTTAAAATCTCCCACAGCACAATACGAACTTGATCCCACCTTACTTGTTCATTTTCACTTTTTATGCCTTTTGCGTTTGCTTGTAAATCTTCGCTTTGGCTCTCATGCGCCTTAAAGATAAAGTCAATAGCAACGAAAGCGGATATTACAGTCGCCATACCGCAACAGCGCAGTAAAATAGCAATGAAGCAAAGGATACATGGCTGCGACAGAAAGGCTACAAGTGCGAGCGGAAGAATGTCACATAAAATTGAGTGAAATCAAAATAACGAAAATGGATAGGATAGCACGAATACAGCCGGCTGCAATGGGCTACAAGTAAAGACTGCTATGAAAGTCAACAGCTCAGCTGGTCGACGATGGATGTGACATATCGACGGCAGGACAAACCAGCGAGCCGACGTAGCCACAACTCAAATGACAATCGTCAGAACATTTCCGGCGGCACAATGGATAGTTAGGCGTGTTGTTGAAGTAGCGACGAATGGAATGGCGAGCTGCGGAGGAGGAGGAGCAGCAGAGATTTTGTAGGAGTAAGCGAGCTGCGAACAAGAATGACAACGGGATATTTCGAGCAGCAGTAAGTGGCTGAAATTGTCAGCTGTAATGATGCGACGCAGCGCCAGATGGTGTGGGACGCGGCAGGTTGGATGATAGATGGCGCAGTGTGCGTTGTCAATGGTTCCGAAGTCGCGGCGAGGCGTCGGAGTGAAAATAAAACATAAAGCTGGGCGATATCGAATTTGTTCGAGGCAGTTGATTGAATTGGCAGCACATAATGGAGGCGCTGTAAGCGAAGTGGAAATGCTGGCTTTTGTAAATGTGGAAGATGCACAAAAAAGGAAGAAGATATTTATAAAAAGGGATGTATAAATGTTGGCGGAATATGAAGACGGTCGCAATGATGCAATGATTTAAGTCAATACAACGCAGGAGCTGTGTTTAAACGCCTGGCAACATTAAAGCGACGGTTCTTACAAGCGCAGAGCGCGACACACAGCTGAGCGACTCGACGTTGGAATGACCGACTGAGCAATAGTCCGTCCGACTGCCCGTTGATCCAACCGGTTGCGTTTCTGTCTGCTGCCCACTGTCCAATATCAGCTGCCCGCAGCGCGCTGCGCAAATCAATATTTTCCGCTTAAAGTACAACGCGTTGTTGTTACTTTTGCGCCTTTTCTGCGGTCATTCTCTTTCGCAAGCGCTTTTGTTGTTATTTTTGTTGTGCTCGTATGCGCATAAGCAGGCCCATATCCGATGACGAGTGTTGTGCACGCCGTAAAATCAGCACTTTGCTTTTATGTGTATGTGTGTGTATGAATGCCTGTGTATGTGTGCGTATTTCTTTTGTCATTCGCATTGATGATTTATTGTGCGAGGCCTATCAGTGTTGCCGAAAGTAGCACTCGTGACACAAACTGGCAAAATAATAATAATAACAATAACACATAAGTATATGCTTGTATGCATGTATGAGTGGCATAGGAGCTGTAGCTCTTTTGTCAACTACAATAACAACAGCAATAATGTGTAGAGTATGAGAGACTGTAATGTCGTCGTCGCCTTCATTATTGGAATTGAAAGTGTCAGTGGACGACCACAAACATTTGTCAAGCATTTTACGAGCGCACGTCTGCGGATTTGAGGGTGCGAAGAGGAAATACATATACAGATTTTCACAAATAAATGTTGACTAGACTCAATGTGAAGGCCCAGTTGGGTTGAAATAGTTGAGAGAAAAATTAGAAAAATGTTTTATTTTCGTAAGCTTAGAAATATTTATGCACAGAAAAAAATTCAAATTGCTTGAAAATAAAATATAAATTTATATTGTAGAAAAGTAAAATATATATTAATAAATAAAAAAAATATTAATAAAAATTTCAACACAAAAAAGCGAAAAATAAAAAGTAAATGTAACCAAGCATGAAAAAGTCGCAAAAAAATTTAGTGTAGTAATTTAAAAGATTCCGTCAAACAGATGGTAACCCTATAAAACCATTAGCTTTATATTAAGAAAAATTTTGCCTTCAAAGCTTAGGAAAATTATTCCATAAAAGAATAATAAGCTTTATAATAGCGAGCAATATGTAAAAACTAATGGTAACCCTACAAAAATATTTTGAATTTATAAAAACATATAATATAAATCATTATAAATTTATAAAAATATGTAATAAAAACGAACGGAATATAGTGATGGTAACCCTATACAAAGAATATTTTTTTGACATAGAAAACAATAAATATACAAGCTTAGAAAAATTTTGAAAAAAAATGCAAATTACAGTTTATTAAAGTTTTCGAAAAATTTCAATAAAAATATGGTAACCCTGTACAAAAAATTTACACTGATTAAAAATATGCTTACAAAATGCAGAAAATTTTAACAAATATACATACATATATATGTATGTATGTATGTATATATTTTTATTTCGGAAAGAAAAATTATGGCAACCCTATACAAAAAGATTTACTTTGCATTTAGGACACATATTACTTAAGCTTAGGTGAACTTTGACAAAAATTACAAAGTAACTTTTTCATAGTTTTATAAAATTTGCATCAAACCGATGGTAACCCTAAAAAACAAAAATTATAGCAATCCAGTTCAAAAATTTTACGTATATCAAAAATAAGCATACAAAATGCAGAAACATATAAAAAAATATATTTATTTTTATTATTGGGAAAAAAGTGTTAGTAGCCCTTTACAAAAACATTTACTAAGTATTTAACCTAAGCTTAAGGGCATTTCGATAAAAACTAAAAAATAACTTAATTATAGTTTTACAAAATTTGCATCAAACCGATGGCAGCCCGAAAACCAAATATTATATTTATTTAAAAAAAAAATATACTCGTAATAATACATTTTTTAGGGCATGAAAAAAAATTATGGTAGCCCTATGCCAAAAAATTTAGTTTAAATTAAGAAACAATATACATACACACATATATACAAATCTTATGGAAATCATAAGGAAAGAAAAATTCGCTTGTCTAAAGTTTTCGAAAAATATCATTAAACCGTTGGTAACCCTATACCAAAAAATTTTCTTTAAATTAAGAACCAATATATATACAAAACTTATGAAAATTATAAAATAAATAAAAATTTATTTATTTATAGTTTTAAAAAATATCATTAAACCGATGGTAACCCTATATCAAAAATTTTTCTTTAAATTAAGAACCAATATATATACAAAACTTATGGAAATCATAAAATAAATAAAAATTTATTTATTTATAGTTTTAAAAAATATCATCAAACCGATGGTAACCCTATACCAAAAAATATATGTTTGAAGAAAAGTGATGGTAATCACATAGAAAAATGCTTTCCATGCGTTGAACTAAAAATGCGTCTATGAAGCTTAGGAATTTTCTGACAAAAAGTAATTTTTTGTAGTTTTGGAAAATATTTATGAAATCGATGGTAACACTCTACAAACAAAATACTTGAAGATGAAGGGTAGATACAAAAATTATAGCCAATATTAAGAAAAAAAATAAGTTGGAGAACAGGCTTGGCAACTCTATAAAAATCAACACTTAATTGAAAATATAAATAATTATATCTAACAATCCAATTGGCAGGAATGAAAAAAGTTTTTGTTATAAATTTAAATATTTTTGCAAATCTGTTTACACAATTTCACGTGAAATAAAAATATATTTGTGATAATCCTTTTCTGGGATTAATTAACTACTCTTAGAAGCCTAAAAAAAATTAAAAGGAAAATATTTATTTAAATATATTCTGAATAAATTCTTGTCAAAAGAGTACTAAAATTCGAGGGGAAAAAGTAATTTTGTAGGGGACACTTATTTTCGTTTTGTGCTGATGATAAAATAGCCTGGCAACTCTGGTAATATTTATAAAAATCTGTATGTTGAGTTCATGTGACTTTACTGATAATAGCTAAAGCATAGGTCCTTCTAAAGAAATATGAATTTATAGAAACTTTTGTATATTAAAAATAAAATCTGGTAACCCTAAATAAGATTCACGTTTGGAATAAAAAAATATTAATTGGCTTTAAAATATTCTTTACAACTAAGTTTTTCCCCAATAATTTTTTGAAATGAATTTTCTGGATTTAACCAAAAAATATTAGGCTTTAGCTTTAATAAGCTTTTATAAGCTTTAAGCCTTTTGAGATCCGAAACCCCAAATATTTTTCAAAAATGTATATACCAAACGAGGATTATTTCAAAAGGGTGTGCAATTTTGCGTATTATAAAGTTTTAAAATAAATAAAATTTTCAGCTGCAAAATATTTCTTTTTATAATATATTTCCTATAGGGCATACATGAAAATATAGCAAATTCAGGCCTAAAAAATAATCAATTTTCTTACATAAATCCTTACCTTTCCCACACTCCAACTTAGCAAAAGGCTAATCTGCCAAGCAGTCGAGTGTGTCAATTATCTGGCGTACTTCTGCGCCACTCACTGCCAATATTTAAGCACCTTTTCCAACTCCTGGACCTTCGTGCTCGTGCTCATGCCTGTTTCAGCTTAAATTGGCATTTTATCTCAAATGAAAGCATTGACTGACGCCGCCTAATGACCACTCATGCGACTAAATATTACTGCAAGGACTTGCGGCAGAAAGGTGAGGGTGGGTAGGCTCTAAAGAAGCTTTAGGTGTATTTGTGTCGGAGAGGGTGTGTGGAAATTCTATTAAAGCAAAGCAACATTTGTGGTAGTGCGAAATTGCTAAATAAATGCAAGAAAATCTTGTTAAATGTATTTTTGTAGGCACGTAGCGGATATTACTGTGATATGTTGAAAAGCTTTTTGGGTAGGAAAAGTGCTTAGAAATTGATTTATGTCTATGTATGTAGAGTGATGACCCATTGATAAGACAAAGGAAGCTAAATTATTAATTCTTTGATAGATGTACGAGGTTAGGTTAAGTAATATATTGATGCTTTAAATTAGTCTGTGTACAAGTGTTGTAAAAGTGCTTTAGAGCTTTAAGGATACATTAAATTTTTGCTTAAATTTCAAAGAAGTGCGTAAATTACAAACACAATAAATTGCTTAAAATTCATGCATAAAGCAACTCTTTCTGTCACTACTAAGAAATTGCAGAGCTGAGAGCTTTTTGTGTACTTTAAAGCTTTTGTATCCACTAAATGTAGGTAATTCGCTCAGTGTCCATTAAAACTATAAATACATTTATTTTGCTAAAAAATTTCATAAAATAAACTAGGAGCTTTTTTAAAGCTAATAAGTAATTAGCCTAGTAAAAACATAGTTAAACTGTAAATGTTTTTAATATGGCTCTAAAACGAGCTTTTGACGAGCTTTTGGTTTAAATGGAAAAAAAGAAATGGTTCTAATTACTTGCAAAAAAAAAAGTAAATTAGATAAAGTATGTCTTATACAATACCAAAGTTCTACAAAGGTCTTTAGTACGGAGCTTTAAGCTTTTCCATATTTGAGATATTCAGTAAAATCGGTTAATTTAGAGAAAAACATATGTATTCTTACCTCTTCAGATTTTAAAGACTTGTTAGAAGATTTCAAACAATTAACTTAATATAGCTTAAAGTTTTTGATTGCTATACATTTCTAGAATTAAACTTTCTCCAAAGCTTTGGCTTCACTAAAGCTTTCATAAAAGTCTTTTGGCCTTCATCGAAACTTCAAGACTGTCTTATACACAGCTTTCATACCCTCACAAATTAGTTGAAGCTGGGTTCCAAGCGAGCTTTCATGCCTCGTACAAACTCTCAAAATCAAAAGCTTATTTAAATTTCGTAAACTGAACTTTTGGCACACTTTAAATGAAGTTAAATTGCTACATCTTGCTTTTATGGCAAGTTTATTACCACTTAACGGTACAGCCGTGCAACATTGCAATGCCAATGCCAGTTGTAATATGAAGCCTGCGCTGTCAACTTGATAAACATGCAACGCGCGATTTTTACGATAGTGTCAAATGTGAAATGAGAAGTGTTTGCAAACGAGGAAGATACTAAAAGTGTGAGGAAATAAAGGAGGAAGAGCAGTGTTAAAAGAATTGATGGCTCTTTATATGACTGAGTGCAGGAAATGAGCATGAAGCAAGCCTGAAACGGAAGTGGAATTGAGTGCTTCTGAAAATTTATGGGACCGTTTTGGTTTATGTACGTTGCGAAGATGGGAAGTGTGAAATAAGTAGTGGAGCTATGAAATTAAGTATGCTTACGAGCTTTTTAATTAGTGGAAGAAGTTGTGAGAGTTTTAAGAGGCTATGAGTATGTTGTAAGTAAGCTTTAGAGCAGTATGTTGCTTTGGTATCGCCCAATAAAAGACATTTTCGGAGCTTTCTTTCGAAATATTAAAAAAAACATAAAAATTAGTAAATTTTGTGAAACTACAATAAGTACTACAGATATTTAGTAAGCGTTTTTAAAAGTTCTAATAATAGTTTTAACAGCTGTTAGCTGAACCCAATCCCACCAATTAAGATATGTATATTGTATTAAAAGCTAAGTATTTTCCAAAGCTTTAACTAGAAAGCTCTCCAGAATGAAAGTTTTTCTTAGCAAACTCAAACTTAAATTAGAATGAAGTGCACATCTATAACTAAATTATAAAGTGACACAAATATTTAAAAAAAATTTGCTGCGAAGCTTTTTGATAAGCTCTCTTAAAAGCTCTATTTCTACTTTTTTCTTGATAACTAAATAAATGTTCTAAAGAAAGTGAAAAAAAATTAAAAAAACATATATATATTCTGTAAGCTTTTTTGGCAAGATTTTAAAAAGCCCTACTTCCAATAATTGTTTAAACAACTATGAGATGTGCTTAATTCTATCAATTAAGAAATGATGTATTAAAAGCTATCTAATTTTAAAAGTTTTAACTAAAAGCTGACAAGAAGGAAAGTTTTTCTTAGTAAACTAGAAATATATTTCTTTGTGGTTGTTTTGACTAACTGTTTGTCTTAAAACTTTTACATTTATTTGGTCAATTTAAAAACTTTTTCTCATTAATTAAATTTAAGCTTTTCAAGGAGCTTTTCAAAAATTATTTATAAGTAATTATAGAAGGTATTTTCATTTAAGCTTTGGGAAAGCTTTTGGGATTTTACTTTCTTCTTGTGAATCTAAAATATCAAAAATGAGCTTCTAGAAAGCTTTTCCGAAGAGCAGACGATTTCATTACGTCTGTATATGTACTTTCCCTCATGAAATCTTTGCTACTAATGACTTAACTTTCCATTATTTTGCGTAAATTTTGAGCACATGCCGAAAATTTGCGCCAGCAATAGTTGGCAGCAACCGCAATGAACTTAAATAAAATAGAAATAATAGACAAAAGCTTGCAATCGTATACAAATGTGAAAACATGAAAACTCTTCGAAGTTTATGTTGCATACTAATTCTGGCGTTGCTAAATGTATTATAAATGAAATGAAATCTAAAAGCAACCAAAGCAGTGCAAAAAGAAATTTGCTGAACAAACAGAACTTTCGTCTTTGCGCTTCCTTCTTAAAGTAATTAAGTGTATGTTATTTGTGAAGTGCCGGAGGTGAAAGCATGTTAAGCAATTAGAGTATAATGCAAGTACAGTAAAAGCTTTGAAGGCTTTGAAAGAGAACAAGAAAGGAAAAAGTTATAATGAGCAAAGAAAACAAATAGTAAAAATTATTATTCTGAGCATATTCTTTTGGAGCTTTTAGAACTAAAAAATAGTTTTTGATTTCAAATTGTTACTTGAGGTTAATATGAAAGCTTTTTTTGTAAAAAGCTTTTTACAAAGGTTTGAAGTTTTCACTCAAAATGTTACAATATTTATTTTTTTGTTAAATGTATCGCCTTTAGAAGTAAAAGTTTCTACGAGTTTGAAGAGTTAAGTTCATCTATTCGCGGTTTAAAATTCGTTCATAACGCCAGTTATGGTTTTTGAGTTTAGCATTTATAGAATGTTTAGAGTGACCTCCTTGATGAGCCTAAACGGGAGAAGTTAATCCCAATTTTAGTTTATGCAAACCTTTTTGGAGCCTTCAAGAGCTTTTTTGGAAAAGCTTTCAAAAACGGTTTTGCTAAGCTTTCACGCAAAATGTTAGCTACTTTGTGAAAAATTGCAACTTTATATGATTGGTAGAACAAACCTGACGGAAAATTAATTTTTTTCTTAAACGCAGTCTTTGGAACATAAAATTTAACAGAGTACGAAGCGCATCTGCTTCGGTTTTTATTACGTTATGGTGGTTTTGAATTTTCGGCACAATCACACCTCTTTAAGCTTAATAAGGCTCTTTTAAGGGCCATAACTTAAAAAAAAACTTATGGAGCTTAGGTTACCTAAATGTACATATACATATGCAGTTGTTTGTAGGAGCTTTGAGAGCTTTCTCATTAAAACAGTTGTGGCCAGTTAATACATTTATAACTTTGTTGTATACAGGCTAGAAGAGTTTTCTTGGAGCTTTCGAGAGTTTTTTCATTAATAAATGATGACCATTAATTTTTTATTTACTGGTTTTATACAGGTTTAAACTTGCTTGAAGAAACTAAGGCTTATAGCTGAAATAAAATTAAAGAGCTGTGTACGAGCTTTCGGGAACTTTCTCGTTAATAAACATTGGCCAGTAAGCTTTTGCTTTAATAATGAAGCCGTTTTGAGTCACTGCAGACAATTCTACTCTTCATAAAAAAACGAATGATATCATTAAACTAAGCTTAAAGAACATTTTAGGAGCTTTTTGAATAATAAAAGTCACCAGAAATTTTAATAATAAAAGTGTTTTGAATCACTGCAGGTAGTTCAACTTTTCATAGAAAAAAACAAAGCATATCGTTAATCTAAGCTTAAAAAGCTTCAAAGGAGCTTTCTAGAGCTTTTTAAGTAATAAACAGTAACCAGTAATTTTAATACAGAAATCGCTTTAAAACACTGCAGGTATATGTTTACTTGAAGAAAGTACTATCTCTGTATTCGCTCAGCGCCTAAATGCATACTTCTTTATTAAGGACACATTGCAAGTTTCAAAATTAGGTCAAATCCGATTTCAGTTTCAAATACATTTTCTACAATTATTTATTTAGTTAACTTCAAACTTTATCCCTTAAGCAGCCATCACGAGTTTAAAAGTGAAATAAAATAAAAAAATGTATACTTTAAGGCGCAGCTGCACGTGAGCTTCACGAAGATAGAACATTGCGAGTACTATAAAAGTTTCCTGCGTCTAAGTGCCGCTATGCAGCAACACACAAGGATATACGCGTATATTTTTGTACCTTACTTCTTCATCTACAGCCGAGCTCCGCTGCGTATACGTAATTTCATTACAGGTGCACGTAGCTGAGTAGAGGTGGCAGAGTGCGTGCACGTGCACCTTGTCTTACCGCTATGTGCTTCACTTGGGTTTGTCACTTTTTCGCTACAACAAAAAAATACTTCATTTTAAATATTTTTTCTATTTTTAAACTCGAACTTTATTGACAATTTTCGGAATTTTGCTGCCTTTTCCCTTACTCTACTCTGATGTCATTGGGCTCACACTCTGTTTACACATTAAAGTAAATTTAATTAAAATATTTATTGTTGTTGTTGCAGTTTTCAGTGATTCGCAGTGTGGAAAAACTTTGTGTGCCATCGGCTTAAATCACACGTGGCCAATACCAACAACAATAATAACAATAACTGGCACATTCAAGTAGCTTCACCGCAGCAAGCAAAAAGAAAATTGTAGCCAAACTGAAAAGAGATTTACGTGTGGCATTAAAAAGTTTTCTTCGGTCTCTCTACGCTACTTAGCGCTTGCCTTCAGGGCCATTCTTTGTTGCTGTTGATGTTGTTATTGCACTGGCGAAATTTTTCTTTCCTCAGGGAATGCTTTTTGGCTTGTAGCTATTGCCACTGAATGCCTTGTAGGAAAGAATTTAATGGTAGTATTTGGAGAAAAAATCGTTATACTGACACATACTGTGCCCGACAAGACAAGGCAACATTTGACAGAGTATTAATGCTCTATCTAGTATTCTATATTGCAGGCTATAAGACTTTCGGAATTCCCACAGTTCACCCTCGAAAAACTGCAGCTGGTTAGCAAGCTCAAAACTAACAAATCGTCGGTCCCGGACGGGATGCCAGCAGAAATACTCAAAACAATCGATGTAGAAGGACCTGAAGTACTCTTAAATATGTACGAGGTATCTTTCAAAGCTGGAATATTTCCCGAAATTTAGAAGAAACGACTTGTCGTAATCAGTAAGTTTATAAGGATACCGCCCACTATACCCACTATACTATACATGCTCGACGCAGCGGGAAGCTCTATGAAAGACTGTTTAAACCTAGCCTGGATGCGGCTATCAGTGAATACGGCAGACTCTCGCCCAAACAGCACGCTTTCAGACCCGGAAGATCAACTCTAGGCGCTATCGGAAGTATAATCATATTTAAACGGCTACGCGGACGACATAGCAGCAGTAATCACAGCAAGAGACACAGAGAAAGCTCGAAGAAAGCTGAATCAGGTCATGATTCGGATGCCAACATGGCTTAACCTCCAGCTCGCTATAGAAAACACAGAGCACTACTGCTGACGACCAAGCACATTCCACTCGTAATAAGCAAGCAAACGACTAAGTATATTTAAGAACTCAAAAAGCAGTGCTTAACCAAAGCGTAAGATTGGATCTAAGACTATCCTTCTGGAGAAAAGAGAAAGCTCTTAATGTCAACAAACACCTGCTTCTTACTATACGGAGCAGAGATTTGGGCAGATGTGCTAAAAAAGTAAAACAGGCCTAAGGTTGCCCTCAGTGTTGCAACCTCTTACCGAACTGTGTCAGGAGAAGCAATATTAGTCAAAAAAAGCTGGGGAGCTAATAAAAGCAGATGAAAATAACAAGAGCGCAATTGATCGAATAAAGAAAAACACGATACTTATGCAACGAGGATGACAAAATGAGAGTCGCGACATTTTTCTTTTCCTATAGGGACTTTCCTGCTCGCACGCCTGTTTACCGCATGTCTTAATTAAATTAAATACATTTACTCGCTTGCACGCACTTGCTGCCGAGCTGTAGGTATTGTAACAAAAATTTACATACTATAGTAGTATATGGTAGACGCATATTCACATGTATATACATACGCGGACCATTCATGATACATACATAGAGGTACATAGTTGTGCTCCCTCAATTTTATATGTGCATTGTGTGCTCTACTTTCGCACTTTCCACGCGGTAGTTATTGTTTGTGTAGCTAATTAAAAAGTTAGCGACACGAAATTACATCGCCGTTGCCGCTAAGTTTCATAAAAGTCTTCGCATACGAGTTCCCTGTAATATAAATAGCTGTAAACACGAAGTATGTGCGCGTATGCAACGTACAAAACCATATGCAGAGATTCTGTGTGCTTTTTGTGGTGGCTTATTTAAGTTTCTTGAAAGCATCATTTGCGTAATTTAATTGCTTGATGGGTTGCTTGAAGTTTTAATTTTATTTAGTTTAATGCAAATGTGATAGTGAAAGTAATTTTTTAGGATAAAGGGGACGGGAGGAGAAATAGTTGAGAGGCTGATTTGATAAATTCAAGGAAAAGTTCGACAGATTATAGTTTGTGAAACTCTTTTTCAGCAAAAAAATGCAAAAAAAAAAACAATTTAAAGAAAGAAAAACACATAAATAAGAAAAAAAAATAAAATAAATAAAATAAAATAAAAAAAAATAAAAAAAAAAAATGAAAAAAAATAAAAAAAAATAAAATAAAATAAAAAAAAAAAAATAAAAAAAACAAATTATAAAAAAAATAAAATGAAAAAAAAAAAAATAAAAAAAAAAATTAAAAAAAAATAAAAAAAAATAAAAAATAAAATAAAAAAAAAAAAAATAAAATAAATGAAAAAATAAAAATAAAATAAAATAAATTTAGTTTATGAAACTCTTTTCAACAAAAAAGATAAAAAATAGAAAAAAATAAAAACAAATAAAATAAAATAAGAAAGTTAAATTGAAAGAAAAAACCAATAAAATAACAACAAAAATAATTCAAATGAAATTACCATAAAAAGAATAAACGAATAGAAAAAGAAAAATGGAAAAAACAAACTTGTAAACGAAACAAAATAAGGCAAATTCAAGTAAAACAAAAATAAAATTAATAAAATAAAACAAAAAATTCAAAAAATTGAGAAAAATATAGACAAAAATCTAAAAAAAAATAAGAACACAAAATTAAAATTAAAATAAACAAAAAATAAAAATAAAAATGTAAAATAAAATTTTATTAAAAATGTTTATACAAATGAGATATATAAATTGAAAATAAATTAAATAAAATTGAATGCATTTTTTGTTTATAAAATATTAGCTGAAGTTACAGCGGATTTTTGTGGAACTTACCCTTAAAAAGCTTTGATTTAAGAACTTCTAAGTTTATTTAATTAATATATTTAATGTGGAAATCCTTACCTGAAAATAGAGAAGAAGAAGAATTTAATAGAAATATATTTCATTTTAGGCAAAACTATAATTCATAGTAATTCAAACAGTTCGGAACTCATATTTTTGTAAAGTCTATTAATCAATCTTAGAGGAATAATATTAAAGTCCTTATTATGTCATTCATATTATTGTATATCAAGTCCAGTCATTACATTTCCACTTTCGATTAAACTTCGAAACGCATTCAACAGCATTAGCTGGGTAGATATGAGGACGCTCAAGGAAAAAGCTTTAGAAACTCCGATCATATAACTATCTCAGAGCTGTGGTGCGGAGCCAACTTAGTCTTATACAACTGTTGTACCAGACTAGAGACGGATCACGACAAATAGCGGTTATGTCAAGAGCAGCACAAAGCAAGGTTAAGTTTAGTTCCAAACTTGGGAAACATTAGCTATAATGCTATACAAAAACCCAGTATACTATACGAAGAGTCCTCAATTGGATACCCGAACGGCAGCGCAGTAGTAATCACAATCCGAAACAATGAAGAAACGCTAGGAAAGCCGATTTTGGTTATGATACGGATCCACACGATAGGCTACTGTACTGCTCGAAGTAAGTATGCAAATAGTTACGGACATTCTAAGAACACAAAAAGCAGTCAACTACCTAGTCGTAAGACTGGATCCCAGTTTAACTTTCTGGGTACAAAAGTACGCTGCAGAAAGGCAGCGAACATTACCTTCCAACTTAGTGAAAGTAATGGCTAACATAGGAGCGCCCAGCCAAGAAAAGAGTAAGCTCCTAATGTCGAAAACTATCAACGTTCTGTTTTGAGGAGCAGATATTTGGCAGATGTGGTGAAAGGAAAAATCGGTGGAAGATATTGGATAAAATGTATCGCATTGTAGCCTTTAGCTTACTGAACAGTGTCAGGCGATGCAATATAAGATATAAGTGATAATGTCCTTATTGACCTTTTAGCATATGAACGGAAAAGAAATTGTAGGTGTTGAAGAAGCTTTTGAAAATAACATGAGCGCAATGGAACAAATAAAGAAAGTTACGATATCAGAATGTCAATAATGACAGGAAGATAAGAGCCATGGCTATTGGATGGCCAGACTTATAAGAAATCTAAACTTAGTCACCTGCAAGTAGGATATACTGTTTACTGCAAAAAAAGCAAACTAGAAACCTTCTGATTATACAATTAAAGTTGCTAGACCATAGTGAGTCGAAGCGTGCGTACAAGATCGTGAGTTTTCTCTCTGAACACAACCACTCCCTGCTGTCGGATAACCAAGTCATATGAAAATTTTGTTTAGTTTTGAAAATTTAACCTCATTAATGAAAAGATTTCCACGTATTTGCCAATAAATTTCAAGAGTTCATTACCATCAAAGTTGAAATTATTCATTTGCAGTCCCTAAGGATTAAACTCTACATAATTTCCCATACAAATATTCTTTAAAACTTTAACCAGATCCAGAGGTGAGTGGTTTCACACAGAAATTAGAACTCACCACATCAAATAATCCAGCCACTCAAAAACCTACAATTTCTCGAGTGCAACCGCTTTTAGTCATTGGCGACCAGGTTAGGCTACTGACATGTTCTGTCATAGTGGAAACAAGGGCTTTCATCATTGCGTTGTTAGTTAATGGAGCTCTTAGTAAATGTAAACTGTTTTGGTAGCAGAGATCTTCTTGTGTTGGGGGTTGAACCGAACCCGATCATGCAAGGTTCTTAGTATTCTAAGCCACAAAAGTGACTTATGGAAATTCAGACAAGGTTGCATTTGTACTTAGAACTCTTAGAACATTACCAATGTTTCTGACTTTAAACTTAAATGTCGGGGGTCAGAGAAGAAATTATCTTAATATCGTCAGAATCGAATTCAGAACGTGGTTTTTCGCAAAAATGTTATCTGTAGTATATGGTAGATACCTGAAAACGCTTATCAGCAAGTCGGTTTATTAAAACTATACTGAACCCAAGCTAACTATGCGACCAGTAGACAGAAAGTCGTAGGGTCGTTAACTCTGAAAAACATTGGACCAACGGAAGAAAGACGGAAGGAAATTCTAGAGAAGTGGGCTGAAAAGAAATGCGAGATTAAGAGAGATGGTCATGCATTTTCCGGTACGAAGAGTTGGATTCGTGATTCATAAGATGAGTTTTAGAAGTTCAAGGCCAAAATTTTGAAAAATTTTCGGTCATAAGCTAATATTTGTAATAATAAGTGCCTGTTACCAAGAGATATTGTAATTAATGAAAGAAACGTGCTTTTAAATATGAAACGGAGTAGAAAATGTGCTTTAGGAAAGGAGTTTTGAGGGAATTGTAAGAATACTTATAAAAGGCCCGTTTATTTTCTTTCGAGGATGAAGGACACGAGGTGCTCATTCTAGTGCATCCCGACTCAATTCTATAGTGATTAATGTATTTCGCGAGAAGCCTTGTATGGCCCAAATACATACATCTGTACCTACGCCGCCTGTCCTTGGCCGTGAGCTTTTCGCGAGCCATATTCTTTGATCTTGGTTTAAAATAGGAATTGACAAAGGCTTTACGCAACTTTGAGCTACCACTTGAAAAATTGTTGACTAAATAGTGAATTGAAAACCGTCGACCAAAATTGAAGCTGCTTACGAAACTTCGCTCTAAAATGCCGATTTTTCATTTGCAGACATCGAAAATCGCTTTGCCGACTTTTTCCCGCACACTTTCAAGCAGTTTTTTCAACCGCTTTTCCCGGCGCTTTCTAGCACTTGCAATTTCAGGCGCGGCAACACAAAAACTTTCTATGTCTAACCCAATTTCCGTTGCTGGTAGCACTCAATGTCGTCAACGCGGGTCGAAATGCGCCGAAATAAAAAAAGCACGAAAGGAACACAACAACAAAACCGTCGAAAAGCGCAAAAGTACAAGCGTTGCAACACTACTTTTAACGGTACTCGTATGTGTACCAGGAAAAAACGGCTGTGAGAAAAAGTGAACAAGTTTCCGAAAAATGTCAACAACTTCCTTTCTGCTGGCTACAGCCACAACTACAACAGCGGTTTATTACTTTTGCCGACAAAAGCGGTACGAGCATTTGCGCCACGCCGCTGCTTAAGCGGTGATTTTTCTTTCACTTTACCAGCGCTATTCCTGCCTTCACAATGTGTGTGGGTTAAGTGTTGGCCAGGAGAAAAACTTCACATGGCTTGTTGGCCACTTTCATATTGCGGCTTGAGTGGCAAAATCGAAGTGAAAAAATTTTAGAATTTTTTTGTTTTTTTTTGGACCGCAGTAGCAGACCATTAGCAAGCCCAAAACTGTTACATGCATTATACAATTTTATATATACGAAATATTTGTTTAAAGAAGTTTACACCTACAAACATGGAAGTGTTTCTTTCTAAGCGTTAAAATGGTAAAAAATGTTAACGGTAGTTGTGTGCTAAAGTGTCACATACTTTTAGGATTTTAACGAGTGTGCGGTACATTAGCGAAAGTTTGTACTTACACACCGTTAAGCTGTTTTAATGAGGTCAGCGAACTCTTTTAGCGGCTGTGTGGACTTCAACTAATGCGCAGCCATGCCAAAAGAGCTTTTATCGGTCAGTAGTTTGTTAAAACCCTGACCTACTATAAGCCAATGGTAGTGGAATAAAATTTGTTTTTTACGTTTATCGAGGATATGGGTGCTATTTGGCGCCAATTTGAGATACTAAGCGCAATCTAGTTCTTCTCCACCTGATCTCTCCAATGGAGTGGAGGTTTTCCTCTTCCTCTGCTTCCACCGGCAGGTACTGAATCGAAAACCTTCAAAGCTGGAGTGTTCTCTTCCATCCGGTCAACCAGCACAGCCGCTGATTCGCTGAATGTCGCCGTACAGTATATCTTATACAGCTCATCGTTCCATAGACTACCGTATCGCCGTTTTTAAAGCGCAAAGGACCATTCAACCCTCTACCTATGACTTAAAAATTTGTAAGGGTTCACTGTATTGAAACTGAGCTGTAGTTCAAACATTTAGAATATGCCTGAAATGATCGTAAGTCTTAGATTCTCACCCTCAATTTCGACTGATTCTGTTTTTAAGGAATCTTCTCATATAGCAACTAATGTACATCAGAAGATAGGTTAGAGATGAAGGAAGAGAGTTATAAAGCTTTAAAAGAAAATCTAAATTTAAGCCGATCAAAAACTTTCAAAAGATGCTGAGTTCAAGAAGACTTTATACGAAAGGAATCTAGAACTTTAAAGTCTGATGACTTAACATCAGTACAAAAATAACAAATTAATTGATACCTCTAACCATCTCCCATCTAATAATCAAAGCAATTATTGAAAGATGTTAAAAAACTTCGAGGTTACTGTCTAGTAAATACGAAAGAAGGATAGCCGTAGCGCATATGATAAGTCTCACTGTGTTAGGTTATGATAGCAGGCAATAACGAGACTCTTAGTAACCCGGTTAAAATCAAACGAAAATATAGGTATAAAATGAAATGAAAGTCAGACGAGTTGGTGCGCTACGGTGCAGCTGGGAACAATATGCCCCAGAAAATTCAGCTCCTTCAAGGGTTGTTTGAAGCTATGGGCTCTAAAGAAACAGTTCAGGTCTTGGAACACTAGCAACACAGCCCAAAGTTATTTTCGGGTAGTGTTGACGTTGGACAGACCAAAAAGCTTTGACTTCTAGGGAAAAAACTCTCAATATTGTAGTGGACATTATAGGACATACAATTTTAAGATTCCTCCTTCACAAAATTGGAAAAGGATAATGAGACGCTAGAAATATTATTTTCGCGAATTCTCAGCCTTTAGCTGCCTGAGACGAGATATCTTCCACGGTTCTAAAAGTTCTTGTCTTTAGAGACAGATGGTATAGAAAATCAGCTCGAGTTACTAAGGTTTAATTTGGTTCCCACCAGAGAGCACCATGAGCCTAGTGATAGCTTAGGTGAAGCTATTTTCAATCAACCAATCAACCACATATGGAATCATCAGGAGTGCGCTTACTTTACTACACCTCTTTTCGCCTTGTCCTACTTTTGAAACAGTGTCCAATTTTAAACCTATTGACAGTTCCAGAGAAATTCTGGAGTCATATACTTTATTTGATCCGCGTTTGAGCAAACGAACTGCAAATAGATTAGCGAGCTACCAGAGCACTTCAGAAGATGTTACTTAAGGGTTTTTTGATTGGTCCAGATAATTGAGATATATAAAAAGAGATTTTTAACAAGCGTCTCAGTTTTTCAAAGTTGTCGAGACATTTATATGATTTTGTTTCTAAAGAAATCGGTTCTACAAAATCAGAATGGTTCACAGTTGATGTATGGCCAATATTTCTTAGAAGAAGAAGCTAAAATTCCCTAAAATGTTGTAGGATTATTACAAAAGCCTTTTTAAAACCATATGGAATGATCCAAATACAGGTTTAAATGAAGGTTTCCAGTTCTGGTGTAAACTATGAGGAACTTGAAAAAATGCTTTAGCTGCCAGTGAAGTTCTTGTCTTCTTAATTATTGTTGAAGTTGCAGAAAACATATCTGCAGTAATTTTAAGAAATGCGACCGAGTTGATAGGCCTTGACAGGGTAAAAATCCGAGTCCGCTTCGGTTACGCAGATCCGACTCTCGTAGGAACGGCTTAGTCTAAGTCTTTTGTTTTGCTTTACCTTTGGCCGCATGATTTCATCTTTCAATTCACAGAACCGAAGATGTGGACGTAAGAGCGGCATTAAATAAGAAGAAGAAGCGCAAGTAAAACTTTTGAGGGAAAGAATTTTTAATTCTGACATACATAGTAACAATTTCTACTCGCCTAGTCCTGGGAAACACAAGAAATGTGACACGCAAAATGTGAATAATGTTGGAGAAGAGAAAACTAATTTCGGTGTGCTTTAGCGCATAAGACATACTTGCAAAAAGTGAGGTTATGGACGCGTTAAAAAATTTCCGTAAGATGACGGCATGCAAGGCTGTCATCAGAACAGTGGCAGCACTAGCAAGGGTAATAAAGCAAAGGTATGCCGAAAATGATGGCGAACACGAGCAGCGCCACTTCACAGTCAGCCATTGTGCCGACGACATTTTCATTTTCCGCTTGCGTGACATATAAAAATGTTTGCAAGCTAACGGCAGCGTGTCGTTGTGGCAGTTAAGTGCACATTAATCTTATGCCACATCAATATTTGCCGCGGCAAGCAAGGCGACGTGTTGTTGGTGGCTTGCAGCAAAGCGCTGGCGAAAAAAAGTGAGTTGAAGACTTTGTGCGGTGCGATTACGCGTGCCGACTGCGCGCTGTGTGCCGCCTTGTCTCCACTGGCAGCAACTTTGGCGACCCAACTTTTAACTCCTTCGCCGCTTCGCTGCATTCAGCATTTGTGCGCGCTGTCAGTAGTTTTTAAGCAGCGCATGCAATCGCTCACGAAATTGCTTATCAGTTTGGCGAACTGTTTGGCGTATTCTACGTCCGCTTTCTTATGTCAGGTTTTCTTTCGCTTATGGTTGCTTGCTTGCCGTTTTTGCAGTTGCTGTTGTAGCGGTAATTTGTCTTTTTTCGCAAATTATTTGTCACAAACAAACGAATTTGAAAAATTTTACGCTTGTAAACAATGGTGATAAGCGTCGCAAAGTTCTTGTACCGCTCTGACAGTTTGAAGTATTCGTTGAGATTTTTTTTTACTAGATTTGATAAATTTTCTGACATACTTTCGAGCGCAAAGCTTTTTTGCACGCTTAGATAATCGCGCATTTCCTATAGTTGCATATAAAGCAGTGATTTGGTTAATACAAAAAGAGTTAAACACAATTTAGTAGTATAATTTCTGGCGTAGAGCTCAATTTGTTGACATTAACGCAAATTTAAAGCATACATTTGGGCGAAGGTTGATTTTCAATTTGGTATTAGGCAAACTTCGAACTGTGAAGGTATGACATTCACGTTTGAGAGCAAACCAAAAAGTTTTGGGTTTACAACATGACTGTACTCTTGCGAATTATGACCAACTTTTAGGCTGAAATCTGAGAATGCCATTGTTCAAGAAGCGGTATCACAATTTCTTACTTGTCGATCACAACGTAAAACTTAGAAGCCTACAAGAGAATGTGCCATTATGTCGAGCGTGCAATCTTAAAGAAATTGGAGTGGTCGCCTCTAGAAAGCCATTTTATACCGTAGGCGGAAACTATAGCATAAAAAGGGTTTTGTAGAACTTATTAATACTTGTTTGTTACTTTACTTTAAAGCATAGGGATTATGACTATAGTGATAATAGAAAAATGACTATAGGGATAATAGAATAAGAAAGCTGCAAACCATGACTGAGATCACTATTCAAACCCACTGGCTCTGTAAATACGGAATGCTTCCGACCGGACAAAATATCTAGACGAATGCGTCAAAATCTGTAAGGAGAATTTATGACGCATAAGTGAAATGAAAGAGATGAGAAAAGTGGTCAATGCTCTAGGTTAGCTTAGGTTAGGATAATTTCAATGGTTGATCTTCAAGTTGGGATTGGATTTGGACTACTATATACAATACTTAATGAAGCCAAAAAGTACAGCGTTACTAATCGGATTTTTCGACAAGGCGTCATGAGGTCGATATCATCCTCAGCGGAATGTCTGAAAGTCTGAGCACAAGTTGATAAGCCTTGATCTTGTTAAGGCTCAAATACGCGAGAAAATATACTTGAATGAATTTTTACAATTTTTCTTTAGAAAAGGAAGAAAGAGAGTAGTATTCGTATTAAGTGCATGAGCACATATGTATTTACGCAAACTTCATTATAAACGTTACTGATCTATGGAAACTCAGTGGTTAACAGAAGATATACACTACGGTCAAATTGAATCTTTGAGATCGAGTACGTGAGTTCTTAGTAACGATTGCTTCCAGTACCAAGAAAGTGGGGCATTGTTAATAGAAGAGCATTGAACAATGAAGGGAATGATATGACTGGTGTAGACGATGTTATGCTACAAAATAGCCCAAGTAGTACATTCTGTTGAATTGATCGATTGCAAAGAAAGCTAGGCTGTTGTGGATACAATATTTCTAAACTTTTATTCAACGGCTAGTTCGTAAGCTTATAGAAGTGGGAAGCTTTCCTCTGCTGGGTGTATTGAGGAATGACCAGATCCGTTCCTAAAACAGTCGTGCCTACGTAACTGGATTAGACCTGAATTTCAATGCGGCTAAGAATTTTTAACAGCAAAAACTATACAAATCTGAATTTCTATGCAGCCAAGTACTAGCAACACGGCAACATTGCTCAAATTTGTTTGAGGAATGTTTTCTACCGTCACAGCAAAAATAGGAATGAGCAACTATGTGAAATACTCCACTAAATTTGTGAGAACAGCAACGGTAATGACAGAAAGTCTCAAGTTTTTGTGAGCCAGAAATTTTAAAATGAAGCAGTTGAGCCTTTTTTTATACAGTCAAGAGCGTTAGGCGAAAAAAGAAATCACACAAGAGGAAGTCTATAGCTGGAGCACGCAAAAGAGCTGTGTGATCCAGAAGAAGCTGCTTCATACACCTAACCACGGATCCTTCAACATCACGACACCATATACCACCCACCAAAACGACCGTATATAAGTACTACCTGCCAGTACGACGCGCACACAATATTATACAAATTTAATTTCCTTCCGAACACATATTAGCGACTTTCGCGAGTTATTTACTTGCATATAATGCTCAACCCAAAAAACTGTCATTGCACATTGCTTATCCAACAGCAGCAATCTAGCCAGCCGCCAATGTATGCGCTTCCGTTCTTCTTTAATACATTTATTACTTAATTATACCAAGCTAATCCGACACGCTTCGCTGCACAGTGAAAGCGCTTTCCTTTTCCTTGACAAAACTAGCGCGCCTTGCTGTTCCCGTCGCGTTGCCGTCGCACATGCTCAAGCGCCCACTCTCTGTCTCACCCGGCGCGCGGTCTCATCTTTTCGCTGGCACTCACTAATAACTATTGTATAATTCCCCACTCGAGTGCCGTTTAATCTCTACCATTTTAATTGGCTTTTCTGGCGGTCTTAATACTTTTGCACTGCCATCAGCTGCTGTTACCCGCTACCGGTTGCCCTCTTTTGCCATCACGAAATGTTGTTGAGCTTGCTTTTCGTGTGGTGTTGGTTAGCGGCAATCAGCTTGCGCTTCGTTGGGTGTGCCTGGCAGCGCCGGCAAGCGATTTTTCGAAAATTTCGACCTTATTGTGTCGGCCTTTGGACCAGTCTAAGCATGTAGCCGCTTTTGTAATTATTGTGGTTATAAGCAGTATTTTTGTTGTGCCCGTTGTTTACGTTATCCTCAATGCTGTCACTGCTGTTAGTTTTTGTCAGCGCTCGGCTCTTGTTTTATTTGTATACCCTGCACAAAGTATTAAGTTTGCCACGTGGTTTATAACACAAAGAAGGATAACAAGTATATATTTCAATGAACTGAGTTACGAGCTGAGCCGTTTAAGCCTGGTCGGCCCGTCTCTCCGTCTGTCTGTCTTTATATATGCGAATTACACCTTCATTTTTTGAAATATCTGTCTGAAATTTTCCGTGTGCCCTTTTCTCCCAGAGAAGCTGCTTATATATTGGAACCGCCTATATCCGATCACTAAAGCATATAGCTGTCATACAAACTGGACCATCAAAATTAGGTTCTTGTATGGAAAACTTGCTTATTTGATAAAGTGTCTTCACGAAATATGGCAGGAATTATTCTTGAAGAGAACCCTATAACATATGAAGAAATCTTCCATATCGGACTACTATAGCATATAGCTGTCATACAAACTGAACGCTCAAAATCATGTGCTTGTATGAAAACTTTTTACCTCTGTAGGGTATTCTAGCTTCGGTGCCGCCGAAGTTAACTTTCATTCTTTTTTAGTGTTGCTTTTCTTGTTGTTTTGCGGCCACAATTTACCAGCAGTCAGCTTATGCAATTTCTAGTGTCTTGTCTCTCCGTCAACCCTCTACTCTTTACGCCTTTCAGCGCCAAACTCGCTCTTACATGCGCTCTCCCCTCTTCTTCTGCCGTTATTATTATTATTACTTTATATATTGTTGCAGCCGGTTGCACCTCCACCCCTTTGCCATTGTTGTCTGCCAGTCATTGTCAACGCTAATACCGTTATTGTGTTGACGGCTTTTTTGTTTAACTTATTATTATTGCTGTTTTTGTTGTTATTACCACTATGCAGTCGCATCAATTTCGGTTTTTGTTGCTATTGTTATTGTTTTTGTTGTTGCTGTTGTCATTGTTTGCCGGATTTGTAACGTGTTATTATGGCGTATAAAATATTGAGATTTGTTGGGCAATTTATTGGCCGCTCAACCGCACGCAGAGTTGCATAACAACGCCGTGCTGGGGTGGAGCGCCAGAGATTTGTGTGGCGTGATGGCGTCGGTTTTGTGGGCAGAGCGCGCATCGTTTGGGCGCAACGCAAATGGCATGCCATAAATTTTTGGTAAGTGTTGGCGGTAGATTTTTAATTAGAATGCCAAAAAACTTAATTACCTTTGTATGAGTTTGTACTTTTTGAGCGTTTTTGGAAGGAAATAATGGAATTATGGAGGGAGGAAGCAGTTGTTGGTAGAAAAAAGAGTTAGCCGCGCATATTGTTGGTAGCTTTTTGAAAAAAATGAATTTATAAATAAAGGATAAACTCAAGTGTTGCCTGAGCCATAAAATACCTGGAAAAGTTGAATCACACAAAACTGTGTCTTATATGTATATAAGTGAGGTTATGTTTTGTTTTCAAAAACATTACCAAAATACATGGAATATTAATTGCGGAACGATATATCAAATAAATATGCAGTTAGTCTTTGACTACAGGGAGGTTCTACTAGGATACTTGTGTAGAAACCATTCCTGCAGTCATCAGCTGGGAAACTGTGGCCACCTCTAGAAAGCGCAAGAGATCATTCTTTTGATTATGTCGACGAGATTGGACTATTTAACAGTCTACTATATTAGGAACTCAACGGATTTTACACCTTCACTGACTTGGGAGTCGCCGTGAATGGTGTCCTTGAAGTCAAACCATGAGAAGAAGAGCTTAAATGCTAATCTCTGGCCCATTTCCCCCAAAACCGGTTCTACGTTACCGGAATTGACCGGATTTTAACCGGCCAAGAGTTGTATTTTCCGCGTTTTGCACGCTCTATAAACCCCATTCATCTAACACATCTGAAATTAGCTTTACATCTAGTTCTCTCAGTGAAACTCAATAGAATAACTACGTTGATAAGACCGTATGTATAATAGACTTCACCTAAGATCTTTAGATCTTTCAATGTAAAATAAGTGAGAAGGTATGATAGCTTGGAACCACAACATTATAATAAAAGGTAAACTACACATGGCATTAAAGTCTCAAAAATATATCTTAAATGTGAGAGAAGTGCTGCGGATCCCTTCATAATATTTTCTGCATACTATACAGTCTATAACTGATGAGATCTTCTGGTACCTATAGCAAAAGTTTTAGAATCGTTTGTTTTTTGAATCCAACCATATCTCCATAGGGGATCATTTTCAAAGAAGATACTCCGAATTTTATACTGGATACTTTGTATTTTCCTCTAACAGCTTCGAAAAGCTAACAAAATTGATGAATCTGTCAAGAATTACTATTGAGACTCTTCAATTTCACTCTAGCTAGTGTACTCTTTTGTGGAAAACTGTCAGTTTGGAAGAAGATATTGAAGAGTTATATTTCTTAGTATAAATGAAGATTTATTAACCTAAGTCCAGTCATTCGAGATTCAAGTTCTTACCTAGATCCGCTTGCCGTGGTGAAGGTCTCACACTGAAACTGTCATTGGGGGCTCCTCTCCTGCCGGAATATAGTTGTTTCATGCTTTTCCTCAAACTCTCAATCTCAATGAAATACATTTAAATCTCCATGAAAACCCTTTGGTTTTTCTTGATAAGCTCCTTAATAACTGATCGCTTAGAAAATCGACTCCGTCTTCAAAAGAAAAAAATCAGATGAACACTGATTTCATGGCAAGTAACACTTTTGGTTATAAGATTAATGAAGCTAACTGGTATTTAACTAAAGCTTTAAATTTGGGGTAACTCAGGTTGTTTGGTCCGTACTAAGAATTATTTTATTGGAGACCGAACGAAAATTCAAAGAAACGGTTGCGCTGGTTAAGATATTGTCACAGCGAAAGCTAACTTAAGAATTTCAACATTGTCGAGGTAACTTTAGACTCCTGTGAACTCCACGAAGCTGGTACAGTTAACTTTTTGGGATCGTACCAAGCTGTATTTGGATATTTCACTGAAGATAATTTTTGAAAGACATTGTTATGAGGGGAGAAAGGAAGGGAAAAAACTTCTATAAACAGCATTATAAAAGTCTGGAGGTATTGTTTGAAACATATTGTTGAGGGAGAGTAAGAGGGAGAGAGCAAACTTTCTGAAATAACATTGTAGATATCGGGAAGTTCTTTTGAGACTGGTTACAGTGAGATTATTTTCTTTACATCAAGTTGAATTTGTCTTAAAGAAATGCAACTTCGGCTTCGAAAGGTATACAAGTTTAATAACTCTTAGTATTATGCCAATGTAACCACATTCGAAACTAGTTCTTTCAACTAACTCATCAACCAAATTAAAAAAGTACCGCCTCCTTCGTACCTCGACCATAAATTAATTATAAATCATATTCGTAATAAAAGCAATGTACTCCGTGCCAGGGTGTGTGGCAGTAAATAAAATTACAAGTACAAATATTCAACGCTAGAAGAGAGTACTTAAACAAGGCTTGAAGCGCCCCATCCAATCCATTTTCATCACAATCTCCACTACCCCCCGCTGTTCTCGCAATAGCAACTCGCGACTATAGAACGCTGTCCCGGATGCGTAAAGGGAAGCAGGAAATATAAAGAGCAACACCAAGCAGCGCAACAAAATACCGTTACAAATGAAAGGAACAACAACAGCAAAGCCGCCAACAACAAGCCGAATGAAATCGCGCTGAAATGATAACAATTTTATGCAAATTTATGCAAAAATAGTGAACAGAAAAACAAAAACAAAAATGTAGAATATAACAAAAACAACATAAGTATAGAAAACAACGGAAACAAATAGAGTGTAGTGAGCAACAACAACAAACGCGCAGTAAACACGCGGAGTCAACGAAGTGGTTGCGCTAGACAAGTCAGCGGCGCGATTGTTTATCAAGCACGAGTTGTTGGGTCGGCAAGTGCGCGGGCGTGTGAGTATGTGTGTGTAGGTGAATTTGTTAGCGCATGAGGTTATGTCACTTACAGCAGCGCTTTGCTGGCATGGGCATGAGTATGTGTTAGAAATGAATTTGTTAGGGCGCGTGTATGTTTGTAGACATTTTTGATGTTTGGAATTGACTGCGTTATGGATAAAATATGAGCGTGATAATTCTTCAGCTTAAAAAAGAGCTTCATAGTAAGAATGTAATTCTTGATTTGAGGCACAGTGGGCTGAGTCGCAGATAATTAGGAGAACTTTTTTTAATATTATTTTTTCATTGACTTACTTTGGGAAACATTTTGTAATAGAAAGAAAATCATTATATGAACTATAATAAAATAAAGAAATGATAGAAATATCAAAATAAAATTAAATTTAGATAAAATAAAATAAATTAAATAAAATTAAATATAACACAATAACATGAAGTAAAATAAAATTAATAATAAAAATAAAATAATATAAAAAATAATTTATGTAAAAAGTTTATTGAAAAAGTTTAATTTAATTCAAGTTGATTTATTTTAAACAAATAAAATAAAAAAAACAATTAATATTCAAATTTCATTAAAAAAAAAATTAATTAAATTTAGATGAAATAATATAAAATAAAATAAAATAGAATAAAATAAAATAAAGCACTTAAATCATTACAAAAGAATTAAAAATAATTAAAATAAAAAATTTATAGAAAAAAGTTAAATCAAATTTAAATGGAATAAAATAACACAAAACAGAACAAAAAAATTTCTATGTTAAAAAAATTAATAAAAATAAATTAATTAATATATAATAAAAAATAATAATGTTAAATAAATTCTTAAAAAAAAATTAATTAAGTTTTCAAATAAACTGATTTTTCATAAAAAAGAAATAAAAATTCAAAAATGGAAAACGGAAAACGGAAAGTTCTGCAAAAATGTATAACAAACCAAAAATGTACATATGTACATATACATATGTATGTATGTACATATGTACATAAAAATAAAAAATATTAAAAAAATTTTGTGAAGGAAAAACGAATTTAAATATTTTTTAATATAAATTAAAAACACAATTTTATAAATTTTAATACAAAAATTAAAAAAAAAATATATTATAAAGTCGAAGTAAGAATTTTACGATTTTTTTTCAAAACATATAAATTAAAAACAATTGTTAAATATATTGCATTAAAAATATAAAAAAGCAAAGCATTTATAAAATATAAATATAATAAGAAGAATAAAAGTTTTTAAAAAAAATTTTCTTTCAAAAAATGAGAAAAAATATAAATATTAATAATAATTTTTATATTAATATAAAATATTAACATTATTTTTATATTAATTAATATAAATGTTATTATAATTAATTACATTAATAAAGAATTATAAAAGTTTAAAACAAAATTATGTAAACGAATTTAAGCATTTTTTATTATAAATTTATTATATAATTTTTATAACCAAAAAAAAATATTTAAAAAATTTTAATACAAAAAAAATAATATAAAGCAAAGTATTTTAGGATTTTTGCTTTTTCAAATAATACTTAAATTTAAAAAAACAAATAATTTATAAAATAAATAGTATATTATAAGACGATTAAAAATTCTTCGAAAAAATTTTCTTTCAAAAAATTAAAAAAAAAAATAATATAAATATAAAATGAAAAAACATATGAATTAAAAACAATTGTAAAATACATTGCATTAAGAATGTAAAACAAGAAAAACATTTATAAAACATTATAAGAATAAAAATTTTTTGAAAAAAATTTTCTTTCAAAAAGTTAAAATATGTATAAATATTGATTATTTACATTAATAAAGAATCATAAAGGAGTAAAAAAAATTATGTTAAGGAAAAAAGAATTTAAGCACTATTCATTATAATTATACAATTATTATACCCAAAAAAATATTTAAAAAATTTTAATTTTTGTATTAATAATAATAAATAAATAAATAATATAAAGTAAAGTAAAGTATTTTAAGATTTTTGTTTTTTAAAATAATACTTTAATTTATAAAAAACAAATAATTTATAAAATAAATATATTATAAGACCAATAAAAATTCTTCGAAATAATTTTCTTTCAAAAAATTAAAAAAAAATAATATAAATATAAAATAAAAAATTGTCCAGCATTAACTATATTAAAATTAAATCATAAAAGATTTTTAAAAAATTATGCACAGAAAAAATTAAATTTACAAATTTTTTAAAATAAATTGATTACAACAAAAAAAGAAATATTTTAACAATTTTAATACAAAAATTAAAAAAAAAATATATAAAGTAAAGTATTTTAGAATTTCTTTTTTCAAATTAATATTTAAATTAATAAAAAACAAATTTTTTATAAAACAAATATATTACAAGAAGAAGCAGATTAATAAAATTATACGAAAAAAATTCTTTCAATAAATAACATAAAATAAAAAAAGAAATATTAATAAAATAATGAAATAATGTAAAACCCTGTGCTTTCTAAGGATTAAAAAAAGTAATTTTTATAAAATACAGCTTATATGATTTTTTACTCATTAAGCGTGTATTTTGAATTCATGCATAAAAAATATTAGCTTTTTATTATAAAAATTCGAAAATTAATAAAAAAAATTTATATTTTAAATGATAAATCGCATTGCTGAATGAAGGTAGAGTGGTGAGGTGGCGAAAAAGTGGAAGCACAACTTTTCACGTATTATTTCCTTATAAAATAAGTATTTTCATAATTCAATTGCGATAAATCAAAAGCATTTCCCATTTGAGTTAAGAAAAAGGAAATCCTTTTTGCTACATGTGTTCACAAACTGTGGTTTGGGGTTACAGAAATCAGTTGAAAATTTTTAATTATTTATTTTGGCATCCTAAGGGATGTTGCGACAAAACCGCTGAAGCAACAGTATCTAAAAAGCACAAAAATAAAACAAAAAAAAAAAAGAAAAAACAAAAAGCACAAATTATCTGCCTAAAATTGTGCCCACACAAATCTCCACCACCGTGCATTCAAACGCTGATTATGCCATTGCTATTTTATGCGGCGCTTTAAGCAATTACTGTAATACTGATAACTCCGGTTGGCGCCTAAAATTATGCTAACTAATGCGTGCGCTATGTTATGAATTTGCCGACGCTGGCGAGCGGCGTGCGGGCACAATTTTCTGTCATTATGCTTGCCCATAATTTATTAGACGCATTACGCGCGTATTTGTTGCGCTGTGATTGTTGTTGCCATTTGTTGTTTTTCCACCGATTTCGGTGCTCATTGTTTGCTTTGTCTTATTGTCACGCAAGTGGATAGAGAAACAAAAAATTGTTGAGACTGACTTTTAATGTTTTTACGCGCTCTGCCGGCTTTTGGGGTTTGTTTCGATGTTCCTTTGATTTTGTTGTTTGTGTTGTTGTTTACTTTGTTCTTTTGCCTGTTGTTATGTCAAGGCACGCCATGTTAGGAATTCGAAATTAGCTGCAAAATGCGTAATGGAAATGAATACTTAGGCACATTAGAGAACTATGTAAGCGCGCATTAAAAAGTTTCGAAATCCTCCCACTCTCCGCCATCTCCTGTTGACTTTGTTGGTGCATGAATTTCATATTGTTAATAACGCATTAGAATTTTAAATTTAATTTTGTAATTTGTAGCAACAAAGCATGAAAATAGAATGTATTATGTAAGTGGAGAATTATGTGTTGGATAAGTGAGAGAGTGGCTTAACTCCCCAAAGTATGCTAAACAGTATTTTATACATCCGCTTTTGTACTTTGCGGAACTCTGCTGATGCCTTTCATTCATATCATATTTTTCGATTAATATTTAGAAGCTTAAAAGCTGGTAGGTGAAGATAAAGCAAATATAAATTTTCATAAAAAATTCAATAAAAGAGTTATCCTAGAGTCCTTTATTAAGGGAATTATATTCACTGATAGAGTTAAAAAAGATCAATAAAAATAGAAAAGGTAAAATAAATATGATTCAAATTCTCTAAAAAAAATAACTCGTTTTACACATTTCTATTGGAACCAGTCGGTATATTGGAATCTGGAGCACGTTGCTTCTCAACATGCTTTCTTGGACTAAGGGATCTTCAAAGGTTCTTCCACCAAAGAGTACGTGACCGCGAGGTGTTAGAGATCTAATGAGTCAGGTTAGATTAGATGACTGACCCCGCTGCATTGAGGGGGACTCCACTTATACTATTATATACCTAGTATTTTGTGAAACCAGACTAAAAAATTCCTGTAGTTGGATGTCAGCAAGTGGCAAAACACGCTAAATAAATCAAATCTGCTTAGGTATTTTATTTCATCTGAATATCTAAGAGTATGTGAGATGAGGTGCTTTTGCTTTGATCTAGCAAAAGTGGGACATTCGAGGAGAAAGATTTGTTATAATACTATCTCGCATTTATCAAACAGCTTGCATTTGATAAGGCATGAATTCCGATTGGACAACGTCAAGTTAAACTCCTACACCCTTGAAAGAGGGGTTTTATTGAGATCAAAGAGTTGCCTCGACCTCTTACGGTTACCCTGGCACCGAAGGGCTTTACAACTGCACAGCTGCTCGTAGTTGCCTAACATTTGCTGAGCTAGTCTCTGGCCTAACACGCCACTAGTGAACCGTAAGAAACCAAAGGAGCTCCTCCCCAATTCCGCAGTTATTGACCTGAAGTACTTGTCTGAGCAAGCTTATAAGCCTTACAGTTTTCTGCAAAACCGCTGTGGCCATGCACCCAAACCTATCTAATCATAAAAGAACTCGTTGCTGAAGATAAGAAGCCTAGACATCATTTCACTAGCCTTCACAGCTCCTTTCTTCAACGAGTCTTTCTCTGACATTCCTTCCCGTACAAAATAAAGAGCAAAGAACTGACAGTAAGGACTCGGCTCTGCCACCTGGTAATCTTCGATTCAGTGGTTGTCGATTTTTATTGGAATCAATTGAGAGCTTAGCATAGAAGTTAGGCTAATTGAATCAGGAAGTCTAAAAAAAGCTTATAAGCTTGCGATTTTCAACGGTGTAGGAATATGCAATAGCATATAACAGCAAAAACCAATTCAACAAGGTTAGGTTAGGTTAGGTAAGAAGGCTGATCAAGAGAGATTGCACGAGGACTGCTCTATGTAGTCATTTGTGAAGCCATAGAAAAGAACCTGTGTTCGAACATATAAATTAGCAAAGTGCTTAGTAGCCAATACAAATGTGCACAGGCGTTTAATTCCGCATTCCCGCCAGTTCGGTGGGATATCTGAAAAAGTTATGCGCTATCAAGTGTTTAAACTTTTGACCTCCCAAACGCGGAACAGTCAAGAAGGAAGTGTTGAGTTGTTTCCACCTCATCTTCTTCCATACAGCTTCTGTAGATGGCCTCTGATAAGATTCCTTATAGCATGGACGCCAATAGGGCATTGGCTTGTTAAAATCTCCACAATTAGGAAGAGGTTTGCCTTACTGAGAGCAAAGAGAATCTACTGATGGCCATTCTTGCCATCAATCTTGGGCCAAAGAATTTTGGTGGCCAAGCTCCCACGAAGTCCAGCTATCCAGTAGAGAACACAAGAGGATACGGGACGCCGCCCCATTTCCATTCTACTGAGAGCGGTTCTAGGGTGCCGTCAACAAGGCAATTAAGTTAAAATATTTGTAAAGTTAGTACTTTTCGTCAAGGCTCACTAGGTTGGAAGTTGAAATACTGGCATATTGAAGAAAACGCCCGGAAATATGCTTCTATTTCTCATTTTTTCGGTTGCAAACCGACTATGTCGAACAGATGCTATTAAAAATTACATTCAATTATAAAATTAAGGTCATCACCTGGCCTCAAGGATTTCCATGTTTCATTATCCTTTCCTTGAAGCTTTAAGGCCGCACTTTTCACTTGAATTTAAAAGCTCGCGCAATGCCAGTAGCTGAAACTATAGTACTTGTTTGTTTGCACAAAATTTAAAAGGTTCATTATTCTATTATTTACTAAGGTAAAGTAAACCGGCGAGACTTCACCTGACAGCGCAGCCACGAATTTCCGCACAATAAATTGCCGAAGGAAGTTCGCAAATAATACCGGAATGAATGTAATATGAAAGGAAAACTGCACGAAAATGGACCTTGAAAGTGAGTGGCCAGCGGTTGTGGTTGTAAGGGAATGAATGTGCGCGGGTGTGTGAGGTACGGTATATACAAACGTATACATGTGTTGGTATGTGTATTCATATATTTCTAACTTTTCTGTCACAGCTTCAAGTCGAAACGTGCTGGTCAAGGTTGTAGCCGGAATTGAGATGCGTAAAAAATTAGAAAAAATCTACCTTTTTGGCATTTTCAGGTGCAAAAAGAAGAGACGGCAAGGTGAAGTGGCAGTTGGAAAAAATTGCACACTTCCTTTTACATCATTTATCTTTATTTGCTACATTTCGCAGCAATTCCAGCAAAGCTTTGTCCAGAGTTTCAATGAAAGCATGCTTACAAAAACAATAAAAGCAAGAACAATAACAGAAAAATTGCGCTGCTTACACGCACACTTGCACAAGTAAACATACACATACATATAAAAGCATACATACATACATACATACAGTCAACAACGATTCATTCCTTTCTCGTTCGAAATTCAGCACGCCGTCGCGCTTTTCACTCAAATCAGCTGACGCGCTGCGCCCACTTGCCTTGTTAGCCTTTGGTGCGGCAGTGTTGTTTATTTATTTCATTTCATTTTTATTTTCAATTCGGCGTTGTTGTTGTTTTTCTATACATACATGCATAGCAACTATCCAAGCCGTGCGCTGCCTGTCTGGCCATGCATTGGGTATTGAGTTGGGGCTTGTGGAGCTTTTCGAACATTAAATAGTGTACGCCATGGGCAATAAAGTCTGGCGGAAAGTGTAACTATTTTCCTTTATAAATACGCGCCGACTTTGCCAACACGTTTCGCGCTACTTTGTAGAAATCAAGAGAGAGAGAAAAGTTGTTTGTTTGAATAGCCAGTGGGCCGAGACGAGCGCTGCGAAACTTTTGCTTGTAGCGGGCGAAAGTTTTAAAGTAGCAAAGTACAAGCTTTTTACAGGCTTTAGATCAAATAATATGCTGTGAAAGTAGGTTAGGGAGGAAATACGCTTTTCTTTTACTTGGAATCAATAAGTTTAGCAAATATTTTGCTTTGATGTTTATTGAAAAGGGAAAATATTTCCGAAAGGAGTGAAGATAAGTAAGAAACAAGAAAATACCATCAACTAAGACTACACAAAAGTTGTAATGCTCTCCACAGACAAAAAAAAGTTTCTTTATAAGAATTTTACTCAGATCAGTCCATTGTATGGTGGCTATTTGCTATAGCGCTCCGATCTGAATGATTGCCTTTGAGATTGCACGGTTACTTTGAATAATAATCCATGTCAAATATCGGGAAGTTATCGCTTGAAATAATGCAGCCTTCCGAAAACTAAAAAACTAATTGACTAATTCGCGTAGATTCAGACGGCGGAGAGACGAATGAATACGGCTAAGCCAACTCCACTTGTGTCAGTTATATACTATATTTTATAGTTTTGAGTATTCCAAACATCGGACCAAACGAAATGTACTCCGTTTAGCTCATAATGCCATTAAGCCATATGAAGCGTCGATACAGTATGCCAATAATTCCTAATAGATGTAGCTTATATGGCCCCCGATTCGTTAAACTATAGACTAATATGAATCTTCAACTGAAAATATTAATAATAAGCTCGTCAAACCTAACGATTATAAGCGGATTAGGCTTCGGAACACATTCCAAGTGCTATAAAACAAGGAAGGCATTTGGCGCATAAAACGGAAGTTCTCTCTAAGAGTTCAGTACTTTCAGTTCCAATCTAATGACCTATCCTTTACTGTAGGAGTAGACCTTTCTCACTTTACACTTTCATTTTGCTTTGCGGACCTTTTTCAGCAAGTAAGCATGAGAACTATGGAATATTTTAACAGAGGCACTTTAACGAGTTGGAGTATGTTCGATGCAGGGCACAATAAACTTTACGTCGCGGTGTAATCTTAAACTATTCTTATTAGCATTTACTTTCATTGAATTAGTCTATGTCTAAAGGTCTACCGTGGAGAGCTTTGTAACATACTTCTACAGACTTTTTCAGGCGAGGGAACCTAATTAACAACGCTATTCTTGAGTACACAAGAATCTATCTAATTCAGGCTTCTATTGATCTTAAAACAGAGTAGCTTAGACTTTCAGCTGAAGCTCTACTATTTATAGTACAAGGCAAAGCTCCGCGTACGTGACTTAATGCATTTCACCAAGCTTTGCTGAAGGAATACAGATGCGTTCACAAGAGCCGCGATTAAATATAGACATTTCTTTAAGAACGTTCGTAGAAACGAGACTAAACCTAATAATTTTGGTGTTCATTATTTAAATCACATCAGACTTCGTAGGTAGAAAGTACGAGCTACTGAGCATCTGTAAATCAAACTTCTGTTGAAAGTAAGTAAAACTTGTCGAAGTATTCGATGACTTGAGATTTTAAAAATTTTTTCGAAGTATTACAATTTGATCGAACTATTTTTAAGAACCTGAACTACTGAATTTCAGGATTTCAGCAAAAATATGTAAACAAGTTTCGAGGAGCTAGCTTCAGCAAAGTCAGCTGGTACGTTGAGAGTACGATATATTTGACTTCCATCGCACTGCCTCTAAAGATTTTCAAACTAAGTAGGTCCCTATCCACCATATTCAGTGAATACAAAGGGTTTTATATTTTAGGTGTTACATTAGACTGAGGCGATTATTGTCAAAGTACAGAGCAAAAGAAATCTTCAAATCGCAGTCGAAGCAACTTTAGACGAGTCAATATATTCCACTTCAAACGCTTACAAGATGCCTCCTGATGTCTCCTGTTGAACACTTACATAGCTAGGTCGGTATGCTTCCGGTCAAGGAATATAATGTACGCCTCTTCAAGCCGTTGTTGCTGGGGTGTTTTCGTAGAAACCATCTCTTCAGTCGCCTGCTTCAAGTGGCGCCGCCTCTAAGGAACTTAAAGAGGTCTTTCTTAGAATAAATCGACGACATGGAACAGTACGTGGACCAGATTTCGGACGCATTATAGCTAAGCCACGTACGGAACACCATTCACAATGCAGCCAACAACATCTTGACCGACATGGCGTCAAACTACCACCCATTGCAGAAGAAGAGCTCAAGTTGATCCGAGAACTTAGTGCGATCCTCGCGCAAGGTCGTTCTGGATACTGTAGCAGGTTAAACTTTTACTTAACTAGAATCGATCCCGACATATCAAATATATGTCCATATATATGTGAGTGCAATGAGTCTCCGCATTGCTCATTTGCATGCCCAGTGAACCACACTCATTTCAGGGCAGGTGCCCCTTATGGTCTGACCCCTTCGAAACAGCACGTTTGCTTGGCCTACCGTTAGATGACTTCGATGACAATTTACTTGAATCTTACTATTCAGGTCCAGCTGTACTTGCGAAAAGTACCAGAGCCGATATACTTGTATCGGCTCGCGCCTTGTAGGGGTTTACTACTCGTTTATACCTTTGTTTTTTCAATAATTTTCAAATGAGTTCGAAAAAACTAGCATCATTGCTTAGTATTGTATTCATGCAAAATATGCAGCTTCTTGAATCATGTAAATAACCTTTATCGAACCCTTGTAAAACTGTGAAATTCGGCCGGTGTTTTTCGCATAGGCACCTCTATTTCGCCCGGCACTAAAAGGGTTAATAAGAGTTTTTACCACTTTGGTGTCCTCGACTGTTTAATGATTAGTTCTTTACTTCTAACCAAATGAGTTTTGGTATCAAACTCTAGTTTCACCGCTTCTGAATTCTTGAATATACTTGTATATATATGTCCCCTATGAATTTTTGGGCTCACCTCTCAAGAAGGAGGATGCAGAGGAACGGAAAGACCTCGACTTCGTTGGAAAAACCAGGTGGAGGAGTATCTGGCTACACGGCGAAAAGGAGAAAAGGAGAAACAACTTGCGCGCTGTTTTAAGCTTGGCTATAACCGCATAAGCTGTGACTACGCCAATAAGCAAGAAGAACATTTATGTAACAATTAAATATATGCTTATCATTAAATTATCTACTCTGCAAGAGCATGATACATCATACTTAAATCGCGAACACTGCAATAATGACATGACACCGACATAAAGCCAGGCAATAAAAATACATCACGTTTTTATAGCTGGGCGACCAACATAGCTTGTCACTGCTTTAATCACGCTTATTATATGAGATATCATAAAATTAAATACAAATCAATCATAAGCTTTACGCGCGTGTACACTAACAATAAAAGCAAGCAGCAAAAACAGCAACAGAAAACGAAATAAGAGTAAAGCTCAAAGTCATAAGCGCCAAACAACTCACGTTGTTGATGCGCGCAGTTAAGAGTGGAGTATGATAGCAGACACACATACATATGCACAACGCTTATACATAAAAGTGCAAATAAACTACTGTTATGAGCATTATTATATGTCCACTTCGGCATACACTTCATCATCATGTGCCATGAAGCGGCTTAATGGCGTACGCGCTGATGTGCTAAAGCATGCGGTAGTGTGAATATGTGTGCTAGTGAATGACAGTGCGATAAAAAGACACAAATCATTACACAAACATATATGTATATATATATATATATATATATATAGATATATATATGTATATAGATATGCGTGCAGTGAGCGCAGCCGCCTCAGCCTCAGCTAAACACTTCATTTTTATTTCATTGGCTTGTAGTGTCGTGCGTTATGCGTATAAGAGCCGAAAAGGAATTTGGTCAAAAGACGAAAAAGAAACATGTGCTGTAGTCTATGTAATAACAGTAGAATAAGCCACGCATGACAAAAGCATGTCATTGCTGCACAAAAGTAATCCGGCACTCCAGTATTAATTCCACTATGCCGTCAAAAATACGTACAAAAAACATTTGGCAGCTTGAAAGCTCCAAAACGACACCACTACATATGTGAATTACATAAAAAAATATGTGACACACACAGGCTGAAACATGCATATACACAGACATAATTGTTTTCATGTAACGCGTGGAAGCATACATGCGGGCGCTGCTGTCATGTATACGCCATGTCGTACAATTAAGGTCGCAAAAAAGCATGTGAAAAGCAACAACAACAAGCAGAATAGCATACAGCTTAAATTTGGACAAAAGCCGCCTTAAAATATGTAGAACAAATGATATTTAGTTGCTGCTTAAATCACCAACGAATCCAGCTTAATTTATTACTACCATACAGTTGAAAAGGATCGCAGCCTATCGCAGTTTGCGCTAACTAACACTTGATAATGCTAGGAAATACATACATATATACACATACATTTACAAACACGTTAAGCGTGCATAATATACTGCATATATTGTTAGCCTCTTTAATTTTTTGTTGGTAAATTGCGTAGAATATTTGAAAAGAAGTCTGACTGCTTAAATTAAACATTCATTTGTTAAAAGCATTGCTAAATGAGTGACAAACTTAGCAGTTTTGTGGTCTGCAAGAATGTCACTGAGCCTTTAAGTTAGTTTTCATTCATCATTCAATACAAAATCCACATGCAAAACAAAGTTAAAGTATAATACGGGTCAAAATGAGACATCTGTTAAGTTCCACGTTGAATTCGTTGTGGAACGTATGTGTATTGTATGTGGAACATATGTTGAACGTACATATATCTGGGATATTTGCGTTATCATATACAATGTTACCATAATAAACCAATACATTAATTTTAAGTACGTTCCACACTGTTCCAGATGCAATCCACAACTCAAATAAATTTTTTTGCGGTAATTTGCATTGTTTACGCTTGAAATTCTACTTGTCTACGCATATGTATTTTATTTCCGTCAATTTAATTGAACTTATAAAGGAATGTACATACATATGTACATATGTATAAAAACAGATCCAAATTTAAGTCACGTATTTCATTCAATTTAGAATACAGGTCCAAAGCCGAGTTGAAGAGAGACAGCTCCAAATGCTGAATTCGTTGTAGAACGTATGTTGAACATATGTGGATCGTAACGGAATTATAAATATTTGTACTTTAATATACAATTTTACGATAATATATAAATATTTTCATTCTATGTACCTTACACAAATATTCCACATGAAATCCACAACTAGTACAAATTTTCTTGTGTGAATTCGCACAGTTCAAATTTGAAATTAAATTTCATTATCACAATGTAGTTTATTTCCTTCAATTTATTGACTTTACAAAAGAATGTAAGGAATGTAGGATCCAGATCCAAGTCACGTATTTGCTCACTAAGTAACTCATTTTAATTCTGCATATATGGTACATTTTTGATTTAAATGTTCTTGAAATTTAATTTAACATTATTTCATGTTAGCAGATTCAAAGTGAGTTATATAAGTCTAATTCAAACAGTATGTACTATATAATACATATGTACAAATGTACCTGAAAGCGTAATAGTCATACACCGCGTATGAGTAATATTTTTTTAAATCGCTTTTTTGGTATCAACTTAAACTCACATTCAAGAATCGTACATAGATGCTTCGAATTGTTAGATCACATTATGCATTTATGCCGGAAATGAAATTAAACTCCACTTCTTTTGAATAATTCAACACAAAAGGAGTGTTACATTGCGTATGAGTAACATTTTGACACTAATTGACATGTTTTCCGAAATGTCTAATGAGGCTTGTAAGCTTTTCGTATGTCAACAAAAGTTTGAGATTTACTTCCCTCCATGCATTATGCCAATCAACATTGATAGAAACGAACATGCAACAATGCAAAGAGGCAATGTCATAATGGTACGCATAAGTATGAGTTTCAGACACAGAGCTTTAGCAAGTTTCACAAACATCGGAGCAAACGAGTCACAATTCACGGCCAAAAGTAACCGTAAACTTCAGACGAAATTCAGCAAAAGGCACTGAAATCGAAAATTACAGAGCAAAAGTTTACTTTGAGTCCGCAGGGTACGGAGGGGGTGGCAAATGGCTCATCGTGCGAAAGTAAGGTGGAGAGAACACGCAGTAGTAATACGAATTTCGGAAGTTCGAGAGCAAATGTGAAAGGTCGCAAATATGTAGTGGCAAGTCTTAATATATGTAAATGCCAGCAGTGAAGTCACGACAGGTGTGGCACTAATGGCACAATGCACACGTGTGCGTCAAACAGCAGTGGGTTATGCTAGCAATGTGCTAATACATTGACTGTACGTTGGAGTTACACAATGCAGTTATTGGCACAGTGGCAGCAAACGAAATTAGAGCAATGCATCCTTATATAATTTGTTTGTTTTGCGCACACCGGTATTATTGAATGGGTCGTTAAAAATGGAAAACTGAATGCTAAGGAGTGTAAGAGATTAGTAATTTTACTACATAAAGAAATTGATAATTTGAAAATGCAAAATATGTAAAGTAAGCGTTTTTAGTACAAATGGCAAATTCAAGGTGTGTGTGATTGTTAGTAAGCTGTTGAGTACTAAAAAGGCAGGTGCTGTCAATAACTAGTGAAAAAATTTTGAGTTTAAAAATTTATAATCTGTACTCAGATTTCATGATTTTGAGTTGTGGAACTTACATGGAACGTGAGTCAGTACATAGTATTTCCATTATTTTTTACCACATAGCAATATGAGTAAACTTTTTATCTTAATAACAGTCTGATTAAAAAGAAAGTAGTATTTGGAACTTAGGTATTTTTCCAAATTTTTAGCCTGAACATTAACAGTAAGACCACTGATAAATTTTATATTAAATTTAGATGTGGAACTTATGTGGAACGTGAGTTAGAACATGAAATTTCCGTTATTTTTTAATGTATAACAATATAAGTAAACGTTTTATTTTAATAATAGTGTGGTTGCAGTTGAAACTTGCTTGTGGAACTTATATATTTTCCAAATTTCTGGCCAGAACGTTAACAGTAAAAGCACTGATAAGTCTACATTAAATTTTGATGTGGAACATATGTGGATTATATGTCGATGCCATGTGGAACTTACATAAAACAATTATATATGCGCTTAAATAAGAATAAAACATCATTTTTTTAATTTAGTCTACTCAAAGTAATTTAATTCGTTTTGTTTTAATTAAATTTACAAGTCAACGACTACGAATATGGTACAAACTTCCATTAGCAAAATCAAGCAACACTTGCACTTGTCGTCCGTGAAAACTTTTTTGATAATTAAAAGCGTTAGCTTATAGCCACCATACCCCTTTACCTTGGCCATTTCATTAAGCACAATACACATGAAAACTAAAATTCACAGCAGTTGTCAAGACAACTGGCAAACAATTTGCTTTCTTTGCTCAAAAATGTAGTAAGAGTTTGTGAAATTTCACTGCAGTTGGCATGGCAATCAACAGAGTTTTCACAGCAAAGGAAATATAAATAAAAACACACAAACACACGCACATACATACATACACGTCAAACAATTTGCACATGCACGCAACGAATAAAAACAAATAAAGCAAACGTGCTCTAATGTTAGTGAAATTGATGAGATTACCCCTCGCATTTGGGCGATGACTTGCTGGTGCGCACAGTGTGCACTAAAAGTCAGGAATTTATGTCTATAAAGTGAATGTAAGTGAACGAGAGCGAACAAACACTTCACTTTACTTCAGCAGCTTAACAGCTTATACTCGTGTGCGTATGTACATACATATGTATAAGTAAATATATATGTATGTTTGTCATGTTTAACAAAATTGGACGTGTTAACGGAAATAACTGCTTTTGAAGTAGTTTAGTATGTGCTGGCGCAGTCAAGGTGAGTTTCTGTTTGTAATGTTGGAGGCGATATTAGGAAATTGTGTAAGTATATACATACATATATACTTATGTATGCTAGTAAGTAGTTATATACTTTACATAGTTACGTAGTTATGAGCAGAAGCTCATTGACAACTCAGCTTTAGATATGTGAAGATATTGAGCTTTGAAGCGTAAGTGTTGTAATTAGATTTCTTAAAAGTTTTCGAAAACGAGGTGTCATAAAAAATAAGTCGGAAATGAGAAAATGGCATAATGCAGCAAAACACCAATAACTTAGATATGTATATGTACATATACGCAGATGATGAGTGATGTGCGTGAAAAAATATAATTTTTAACCAAGTAGGGTATGATTCGACTTACAAGAATTTGCTAAGATAACAAAACTAAACTAATTAAAGTGGCAACTTACAAAAGGCAAGAGTTTAAACATATGCGCATTTATACATATAAGGTTTATGTCGACTAAAACTTTTGTTAAGATTGGAGCAGAATATTTATGTATATGGAACCTATGTGGATCATAACATTAATTTGAGTTTCTGTTGAAACCTAAATTGCTTATTTCAGCTAAATTTTTGTGGAACATATTTGGAACTTATGTGGAATTCAACTATTTATTCAACATAAAAATACGCATACATTTTTCAGAAATTCTAACTTACTGTGCAATTTATTTACACTTTTGTGTAACCTACGTGGAACGTATTCTCAATTCAGATATTTATTTAGCATTCGAAATACGCATATATTTTTTAGTACTTCAAACATATGTGGAAAATATTCTTAATTGAAATCTAATAGTTAATAATATTAACTCAATTAATAAAAAAGTTATGTGGACCATATCCTCAAGTACTTATTAAAAAAAAATGTGCTAAATTTTTATGAGCCATTTAAAAAATTTAAAAACTATCTTGCCATTTAGAATATTATAAAATATACAACAATTCTTGTGAACATTTCACTAACTTCGTTATAAAACTGTATGAAAATTGGTGGAACATAAGTGGGCTGAACTGTGAATTATTGAAATATGTGGCTAAAAGTATTGACATTGAAAGGCGTACAGGCAAAATAATTATCAGTATTTTAATCATTGTAGAAAATAAGTCACTTTGTATTGAAAAACAATAAGGAACGTATTTAGAATATATGTTATGGACAAAATAATTATTGGTATTTTAACCATTGCCTTAAATAAGTCAATTTGCATTAGAAAACAATGTGGAACCTATTTGGAATATATGTGGAACATAAGTGTATTTAAATTTTTTCAAATAATTTGCATTTTTTTGAATCGCTGCGCATGGTTGTATCATTATAAAATGCAAGCAAATCAATGAAGTGGAACGTAAGCTATTTAAAAGATATTGTAGAGATTTTGCGCAATATTAGTTGTTCTTTTATGACTTATTATTTCCCAATTAATTATCAATGTGAAACATATTTATAATACATGTGGAACATATGTAAGTGGATTTTAATTTTTAATAGTTATTCCAAATAATAAAACGAAATATAAGCAAATTAATGATGTGGAACGTAAGCTGTTTAAAAGTTATTGTAGAGCTTTTGCGCAATAATAATGGTTTTTGCTCTTTTATGACTTGCTACGCCTCAATCCATTTACAAATATATTACAAAGATAACACTGACGTTTCACACCTAAACATAATTCAAGTGTTGCGAGTAAAAATTTAAATTAATGTTGCATGCAACTCATATGGCGTGGCAATGGTGCGTGGTACTGACAATAGCATCGTGGCGCATGAGTGCGCAGCGCAATAATCTGAGAAATAATATGAACGTGCTGTTTGATTATGTAACGTAGATATACTTATACTATATATACATTTGAGTATATAAAAAGCTTCCTGCGAGAGTAACATAACCCAAGTTTTTTAGAGTTACCTAGCGCATAAGTTGCTTTAGTCTGACTTAAAATTAAAAGTTATGAGAAACTGAAGCATCTCCTCAGAAAAAGGTGAAATAGGAAACTTGAACCAGAAGCTACAACGAACTTAGTACCAATCTTTAATAACAAATGCTGAGTGGCTTAACAAAGTCCGACTTCGTGGAGATATTAACCATCTTTACAAAAAAAATATTTTCTCAGCGGATCAGTGCGCAATCGGATGGATATTAGACGATTGGTTGGACGAAAAGACAGCTGGAACAATTAATAGAAGATTAATGAATTGGCCAGGTTATCAAATAGATTGAAGTAGATTATGTGGTGAATGAAAGAATGGATGATCGAAAGGTTCGATAGATTGACGCAAGGATGGCCAGAAGATCGAATAGTTCTATCGACCATCGGAAGATTCAAAAAAATTAAGTGTACCTGGATGGCTGAATGGATTTTCGTATCAGTTCGCAACCGGATGGACATAAAGAGGTGGAATGAGCTATCTTCAAGATGATAGTTGGATAAATTGGCTTCCATAGAAATGAACGAAAGTATTAAAGCAGCTGAGGTGGATGGGGCGGAGGAATGACATATTGAAGATATTTTTACATGAATTGAAGTTTGGACAATTGGATAGAGGAACTGAAGATCATACGAAATATTTGATGGCTAGATGACTAGGAAAGTTGTCGGGCGAGCGAAAAATCATATGGATATGAGAAAGTTGGAGGCAGGAACTTGCTGATAGCGGTTGCATGAAACGAGGTACAAATGAACGACCGTGAAACTTTCTTACAAAGCTCGATGCTTGATTAGGCGGAAAAAATTTGAAAAAAATGGATATACGCATGCTTGGATTGGTAGAAAACTGAACAATTGGATAGACGTTTGGAACGTAGGACGTAATAACTAGCAGGCGGTTAACTAAATAACAGTCGGATTAAAGAACTATTGGCTTGACAGATGTGATGACAGGTAGATTATTGAACGGCCGGCTTCTTAACATTGCAAGGGTTCAGTACTCAGAAGAGAGAAAGCCCACCAATGTTCAAAGTATCTAGTATTTGACACTGTTGTATTTTTGTGCCATTTCATAGGTTTTTCCAAGAAGTCCTTTATCTATTCTACGCCAGAGGCAGAACCGGATTTTTAGAGTCTGTTTGACTCAATTATGTATATTGCTGGCTCCCATCATAAATAGCCAACTTTACAGCACTCGCGTTCGTTCAGCAATTTGCTTACTGCTCAAGCATGCTAAACGCTCCACAATCAAATCAGCAAACGCCACAAAACAGTAAACGACCGCTATGGTGGCACAACAATCTTATCGCCTTGTAATGTAATTTATAGCCAGCATTTTGTAATGCAACCGCCATATACTACTAAAATGCAGTTAAGACTATGCAATATCCATAAGAGCAGACGCGGCAAAACGACAAGCACATGCGACGAAGGAGACACAATGTGCGGTTTGTAAACGCTATGCGAAGGGTGTGAACGCTGACGATATTCATTCACGGGCTAGAAGTAGATGTGGGCAGTCTTCATCGCCATTGCTTGCGCTCATTGCGTACGGTAGTTAACGTTAACGTTTTACAAGGTTGTTAACAAGCAGCCAAGCCGGCCGCAGTAATTGTGCGACGCAGCTCGAGCTGAACAACACTATGAATGCGGCTTGTGGATAAACATCAACCGCAGTAATTTCTGCACAAATTACCGCGACGCTAGAGCCAGTCATTCGACCGAGCAGCCATCAAGCAAACCGCCAACCAGCCAGTAAACCGGCCAAGCAAGCAATATGATTGCGCGCTGGCGACCAGTAGCTAACCGACAAAACAACCATTTGGGGTGAAATGCAATAAAAACTCACATACACGGACATATAGCATGCCATATGTATGTACATATGTATGGGTATGTATGCAAGAGTCCACAAACTGCGTTGTTATGCTAGAAGCGTGCGCATGCAATGGCTTTGCTTTTACTGTTGCCATCATAGCCGTTGATAATTTTACATAATAATTGGATCAGCATTGCAGCAGTAACTGATGCTTGCGGCGGTCATCAGCAGCTAACAAGCAACAACAATATCATTAGTAAGTTAAAGCCCGTAACTACTGACTCAAAAGGGTGGAGATGTGTGCGGGAGGGAGTGCTGTTGACGCCGGTAGTGAAAGTAATCGTACATATATACATAGAACGATATATGAAAACATATAGGGTGCTTCTTATGGGACCAAATGATATTGAACGGTTTTATATTTAGGCCTTGCAACCTTACATCCAAAGATTTAGTGATTTGCCGCTAGCGTTACCGAACATCGTAAGCCAAAGAAGTGCTTCAACGTTTGAGAACATCCGATTCGTTCGAAAAAAGTGCGGTCCATTTCAGACTAGACAGCAGATTTTGGATTATTACGAACATCTATCTTCAGCCATCCTTAGGTGATGGAGCTCATAAGCTTTTATAGCTCGATGTCTCAACTTTTGCACTGCAAGTGTGCGGTCCATTTCAAGTGATGGCGCTCATAAGCTCTTAAAGCTCAAGCTCTTAAAGCTTAAGATGAGAACTTTAAAATTGTATAGCAACGTCTTTACCATGTTTCAAGGCGACCATTAGTCGAAAGGATCTTCGTAGTCGTTAGAGCTCGTGAAGGTTTGAAGCCGCTTACTTTTAGTAGGAGTGGCAAAATATATTTTCAATATATAAAAATTTTTTATACAAAGTAAGCTGTGTGGACCAGGTTATGGTTAGCTAAAATAGAAGTTCATCAACAGAGTGATATATAGATAACAACATACCACTGAGGACTCGAACTGATAAGTGAATTTGTAGGAATGAAGCTCGGTGGACGATATAGCGAGCCCTTCAGATAGCGAAGGAAAGCAATCTCAGAAGGACGAAAGATGGTTAAATGAATATAAGGCTGCCCGACGGTTGGCTAAATAGAAGATCAAATGAACGATCGAAAGGCTCAATGGACTAATGCCGGTCGGTTAGATCAACGTAGAGGTAGATGATCGAAGAGTCTTTTGAACGAAAGCTTGTAAAAAAAAGAACATAGGAAAGTTGGATGGAGGAATGAAAGCTCAGAGGCATTAACTGAGGTACGTGGAGGAAAAGGTTTTGTATGGAAACTAGTTGACTCTGCAGAGTGCTAAGTCAAATTAGTACACGTAACGGTAGTCTATAGTTATCATGTTTTCTGCACCAGCATTCCGGTTCGGTTGAAAGGTTATATGAAATGATGAAAGTAGAGGTTGATGATCTAAGGGCTTCTTGAATGAAAGCTTTGTAAAATAAGAAAATAGGAAAGATGGATGGAGAAATGAAAGATCACTGGAATTAATTGCGGTAGACGGAGGTAAAGGTTTTATATGGAAACTACATGACTCAGCAGAGTTATAAAAAAATGAGTACGAGTAATGGTGGTCTATCGTTATCATATTTGGGGGGCAAGTATTTCTGGACGGTTGAAAGGTTTTATGAAATCGAACATATATATAAATATATATGCATTTCAAAGATCTTGCAGAGATTAAGAACCAACTATGAGGAAAATTTGACGTAGTCTCTTGTGCCATATAATTCAGTCCAAGAACTCATCCACACTCTACACCCTTTATATACAAGTAACTCCCAGCATAGTAAAGTTAAATGAATTCTCCACCCACAACATACAAGCTCCGCATTCGTATTCGCATTGACCTAAATACTCGCTAGATGCTTCGGCGAGTGGGGCTAGCGGTGGCTGGGTAATAGCAACCGCGGCGGCTAATGCATGCAGTTGGCCGAGGAAATTGAGCATAGTAACCGTCGCACAACTCAATTGCTTCGCATATGTAGGTATGTATGTGTAAGTATGTATACATATATGTATATTGCCTTTGTATTTCAATGCTCGTTACATTTTTATGGCAAATTGAAATTGAGATTTTATGACAATTTAATTAAAGACCAATGGCAAAGTAAAACCGTAAGCCGTAAGTGAGTGGAGGTTTCTTTACGCCAACTGCGCGATTGGTGTGCAATCGAGCGTTGACAATGGTTGATAAGGTCTTTTGTGTGGACATTATATGTGCATGAGATAGTGCGGTACATTCAACGCGATCGAAGATATGGAAATATTTTGTGGTGAATATGAAACTGAAACCATGGAGTTTCTCTGAGCTTTGAAGATCAGGTCGAAAGACAAATTAAGATCTATTAATGTTATAGTACGAGATCTCGAAAGATCGATAGCAGGGGATCAGGGTACCGTGGGAAAAAAACTTGAACCTTTTGCGAGAGAAATCGTTCTCTGAGATGTTATAATTTACGAGGAAGTCTAGAATATCCGAGGCATAAGTAAGTCAACTTTGGATAATCACATCATAGCAGCTCGAGTGAAGCCTTGCATAATATTGAAATTAATCTCTGCGCATAGTTCTTTTTCTTAAAATAAAATACATAATGTGCTCTGGAATTCATTTTAGGTATCAATCCGGCTTGCTATAGCTGACATAAATAACGAATGTTTTTTAATGAGGCAATACTTTTTTTAAGTTGGTCTTTTGGAGAGCTGTTACTTAATTTATATTCAGTGTGTTTTGCTATTTAATAATCAACCGAATTACACAGACCCTTAGACTAAAGATCGTGAAAATTGATTACCAAAATAAAGGTTCGGTACACGTGGCGCAATATGTGTTTGACCTATCGTTCAGCAGAGTCGGTAATTCCAGCGGCCATGTAACTGTTTTACTCTACGTTTGCTTCAGTAAATAATATACATCCTAGAGACGTTCTTCAGTAGAAACTGAATATGATATTGCTACAATGGAGCATAGTATCGAAAAAGACCTGAAATAGTCCATCACCCAACGCACGTAACAATTGGAGCTTTGCCAAACTACTTTATTGAAGATTTTGCGGAAGATTCTTGATTTTGGGGTTTATAAAATCTAACTCATGCAAGAAATGAAGTCGAACGACCATAAAACGCGTCGCAAGTTCATTGAATGGGTCCAATACAAGATGACCACTGTTCCCGATTTTCACAAGAAAATTTTGTACAGCGATGAAAGTCACTTTGGGTGGTCATTGTTTGGCGAGCTCTAAGTGCAGGGGAAATCATTGGTCCATATTTCTTCAAATATGAACACTTAGAGTCATGATTAATGGATGACGCGGCTGGCCTTACAGCCAATGAAACAATTAACTTGTTACAGGAAACTTTTGTTGAGCGCATTATTCGTGTTGTGACTAAACACCGCTGGAGTATGTTTTGTGGGGTTATGTGTAGTGACTTGTCTACTCAGTTAAACTCGATTGACGATTAACGCCTTGGAGGAGAATATTCGGAGCGTTGTCGCTGACATAAGGCCTCGATTGCTACAAAAAATGGTCGAAAATCGGGGTTCTCGATTAGAACTTAGTCAAGCCAACCGCCAGTTGGTTATAACATCGAAATGTGAGCTTCAAAACTTAAGTTATAAGAAGAAGTGAGTTCAATTAGACTGGACTGGAGCATTGCGTTATGAATCGATGAACTGGGAAGGTATTAGAAAACATTCCGTAAGTATTATACATTATAAGCTTATAAAACAGCAAAAAAAAAAGGCTAAAATAGGAACTGAGGTTCTTCAGAGGTCAGATGGCTCACTCTCAAGAACTAAATACTTTCGGAACGCCCTCTATGAACTGGTCTAAAAACAAGTGCAGTGAAATGCAGATGAGGAAACTATAGACATGTCAGAACCCTGCACTTCGGACTTCAACCGGATGCCCCTTGATGTCTCCCACCAACCACCTGCACAGGGAGGACCGTATGCTCCCATTTAGGGACCATAATGAACTCCTCTCCAGGCAGTTTCTGCTGGGGTTTTTTCGCAGAAATCATCCCTACAGTCACCTGCGGAACCACCTGCTAGGAACATCAAGGGGTCCTCCCACAACTGTGTCGACGACAGAAAATAGTATGCCAACTAGACTTCGGACGAAATAAACTTCAGACATGTGCCTTTCACTGTGGAGCCCTTAACAACGTGACCGACTCCTTCTCAGTGAATAGCGTACGCGGAGTCAAACCACCACCCATGGCAAACCAGCAGCTCAAGTTGCCACGAGCATCGGGAGTGACCCTTGCGCAGCTTCCTTCTGACATATCAAACATATGTCCAGTGTGCAAGAAGTCCTCGCATGATACGAACCACCTCTTTGCATGCCCTACTAACCCTACACATCCGACGTCCGACCTAGTCGAAATAGCATGTTTCTTGGGCCTATCGTTGGATGACCTCGATTACAACTTATCTAATCCGAACAACAACTAAAAATAAACAAACAACTGCAACTCGCTAACAAAGAGAATGACTGTGGGGGTATAAAATTAGGAGCTAGTAAAAAAAATAATCTTTGGATCGATTCAGAGTTAAAATTAGGAATTCCTATCAGTTCTAAGTCCTCTTTCACCTGTTTAAATGTAATGAATACTGTTCGCAAAACCTTCAAAGACATTAAAGTAATGAGTAATGCCTATAACGATGCTTTAAGTTATAACAAATCAAGTTATTCACCTAAAAGTATGCAATGAATAATAATATATTCTAAAAATCACAAAAAATATGCTATTCTTAGGACCGTATGGAGCATCAAAAGGAGATATAATATAATTAGCTCGACAGCTAGAGAAAACGAGGAAAAAATCCCTAAAATAGGCAGTAAATAGCACGTTCTTCGTCAATTATTCATTGCATACTTTTCGTGACACATGCGTTACATAGAAAGTAGGTTGACATGCAGGTGAATTAATTAATGGAAAAAATATAATCTATACAAAGGCACGCACACACATAGCAGGGGCGTATAGGTATGTGTAAGAGTTTGACATATTTCAATTTGGCTAGCATACCTTTAGGCACGCATGCGGCAAACATAGCGCGTTGTTGCCATGTAACGGTGACATATGTTATGCTGCACGGCGGAATGCCTAAACATGTTTATATGAAAATATATTTTAAGAAATATGCAAAAAAGTGTGTATGGCGATAATGCCGTGGAAAAATTGAAACGTGCGACCGAAGCAACCACCGGCACCGCACAACACAACACAAAGCTACGTACCGCTGAAATGATAGTGTTGGAATCTTAAGTAAAAGTCACGATTACTAAGGGGAGCAGGTGAACACAACAATGGCGCAACGCCAACAGATAGGAAAGCGGAAACGGAAGCATTGTCTTTCTTTATATTTTTCGTATTTTTACATTTTTCTTGCTCTTGCTATACCGCTGGCAGCTTGCACGTGCGTGTCATATGTAATTTTTCACGCACGCATACACAGCGGCACATTTACACATACAACTAAGCAAACAGTTGCACGCGAAAGACATTTTCTTGCATTTGACGTGCATGCAAAATTAAAGGAACATCGGCTCAATAGGCATATAGCTCTTGAAGTTTATTAAAAAAATTACTTGAGAAAATCAGGCTGACAATACCGGGCACATGCGGTGAGCTAGAAAAAATATGTCATATGCCACCATATTCATTGCTTTTTCTCCCATTATTTTAAGACATTTTCTAGGGGGGATGTGAGAAATGTCTAAGAGAGGGTATATTATTATTATTTCTATTTCAAAAATATTGAAAAAAGCAAAAAGACAAAAATTTGATAACCCTGTTCTTTTTCATGTTATGTTAAAGGAATTTTCAAAAACTTTTTCAACACAACACATTCTCTTGAAATCTGAGGATGGGAAATAGTCACAGGGAGCCTTTAGGGTGATCACAGCCTACATCGTGCTCGGTGCTCCTTTCAGTCAATTTAAACGCCGCAAACCACTTCCCAACGTTGATTTCCCTTTTGTTGAGTTCTAATAATGTTGATCAACCCAAATTTTGGCTTCAATAGTACTATTTATCCCCAAAAACCAATTCTTTATTAACACACGAATGTATTCATTATGGATGATCTATCTGGATTTAATATTAATAGTACCATCTATGTATCAGCCTACGCCTTTGTCAATATTTTTGGTTGAGATCGGCTTATTAAGTTCCTAGGTTTGCTGTGAATACCCATTAAGCAGTCCCTCACCAAGAGCAACAGAAGATGAGAGTTAAAAGACCTGAAACATTCTATAAAACTCCAATAATGAGGTGAATGGATGCTGTCTCGAAATAAGGAAGCACAACAACTAAACGGCTGTCTCGGGGGAACACTAACGTATGAGAAAGAGGCGAGAGAGCGACGCGGGGCGCTACAAACAGAAAAAGAACAAAATTTCCCAAATCTAAGCTCAACTGGGTTCTCAGATGGCGGACAGTGAAAGAACTGCACGACATACATAGATTACATGTGATAAATAAACAAATAGCACTACACAGACGTTAAACTAAGGTAAACTAATCAGGCACCGAAGCCGGAACACGATTTTGACAATCGATTGCGAAACATTGAACTTTGATTGGGGCTGTGGCATTGTAGGAGTGACATCTTACAGACTTTCGCTTTCAAGGTAATGTCGCAGGCACCTCCGTGATGTTAAAACCATGGCAGGTCTTCAAGTACGTTTGATAACACGTTGCCATAAGGTTGGCGGCAGAGGATCAGTTGATTGAAATCCTGACTAGTCCTATGGTTATAAGGATTCGTGTTAATTCTCATGTAGCTTCACTGCAATGCACAGATAATGACGGGGACTGAAAACACAACTGTACGATCGAGCAGAGTTGGCGAATTGAAACGTACCCAAGGCAGAAATCCATGTTGAAGATGAGTGCAACTGAGTTTGGCGCTCTCCTAAAGTATCGCACTACGCTTAAAAAGATTAAGTTAGCAATGCGAAGGCAGATTAATATAAGCACTGGGAGAAAAGGCGGGGTAGCCAAGTTAGACGAGGATTTTAACACTATCTTTAGCTGGTTTCTAATCTGGCTAAAAGCAGAGAATGATATAAGACGCACGAACTGATGCCTTAACACCAATGACAGCTTTTCCCTAAAGGAACGACACCAAGCCCAGTAGTGCAATAGTCAAAGATAAGGGACGAGTAATCGAAAATACAGCATGAAAATAATGGATATGACAGAAAACCGTTAAGCGGAGAACCTTCCCATGACAATGAGGAGCTCATACTCGGTGTGCCTGCCTTAGAGGTTTCTACTAACCAATTTTATACCAAACGAAAACAAAATCTTTTTTTTGACCCTCCCTAATACGAGTATACATACATTTGTCGTATATGAAGTAAAAACCTGAACACAAGCAAATGTATGTACTAACATATAATCGCATTTTGTAGTGAAATTGCTTGAGTTAAATTATTTACTTACATAATTGCCATGAATTCCAGAAAAGTGAAAAAAGTATATTCACATGATAGTACAAACTAAGCTCTGAAGCTTTTATGCATTGGATTTTCTAGTGAATATATTGCAATAACAAAATAAAGCCGAATTGATTTGTTGAATAATTTAATTTGATGCTGAAAGCATGCGTTTAGTATTTAAAGTAAATAAAAGGATAAAATGATGACATAAAGATAAGACAAATTTGTTGAATAAAACTATTAAAAGCGAGTAATCGAAGAAGAAAGCATGAATGGAACTGAAACACTAAATCATTGTCTAGCAAGATGAATATTTGAAAGGCTGAAAATAGAAAACTGAATAGAAAGCCGAAAGAAAGGAAATAAAAATAAATTGCATGGAAATAGGAAAATATGGTATATTTCAGGAACATTTAGGTCAATGTTTAAACAATGCAGCACATGTACTAGAAGTGATTGAGGAATTTTGGAGTTTATTATAAACGCTTGAATGAATTACCATATATATATTGGCAAATATGTGTGAAAGTATGACCTGGGTAAGGACAAGATTTTGCTTTTCAATGTGAAAATGATTTGCATGATGAAAGTACAAGCATTTCTAACTAATTTATTTAGTAGATTGCACTCAATCAGGAGCGCAACGTGCTTATAGTAAAGGCAAGTCAGTGGAAACCTCTATACTATCGTGCCATGGCTTATGGAAGCCTTTAGAGTTAAGAAAATCGCTTTTAGGACCTTCCTTGATTTTGAAAGAGCTTTCAATAACGTACTGCCGGAAGCAGTCGTAACTGCTCTAGATGGTTTTGAGGTTGAATCAAACCTCAAACAGCTCATTTTCAGTCTTCTGTGCGACAGAGTGATTGAAACGGAATGAGGCAACATATGTGCTATACGAAATGTGCGTAAGCGAACCCCAGTAGGTGTAGTTCTCTCTACTCTTCTATGGATCCTGGTCGTTAACGACCTGCTTAGAAAACTTGAGGATCGTGGCTGCTGGGTGATTGTCTATGCAGACGATGTAGCATTTCTGGTCAAAGAAAAGTTTCTGAATACCGTGTACGAGTTGCTGCAGGGTTATCACAGCGTCGTAACAAATAAGACAACGTCCGGTGTGTTTTACGTGGGTACCTGCTGACGGCAGCCTTACTCCACGGCGCTCAAAAGCACAGCGAATGAAATCAATCCGTCGATCAGCGCCCTGATAATGCTAAGCATTTTCAGTACCAATTGGCAGTGCAACAAATAGGACAATCGGAAGTGGTCTTGCCTTTAATCCAAATAAAACCGAGATGGTTTCATTTACTAGAAAATAAAAAATTCCGTTCGCTCCGCTGCCGCCAATGATAAACATGCGTCTGCAACCGGCGAATACAGTGAAATATCTAGGGTTCATCCTGCTTGGGAAGCTTTCATGGAAGTTGAATATCAAAAATAGAGAGCAAACTAGGCATCGTTTAACTGTTGCAAAGAAGCCATTGGCAAAAGGTGCGGTCTCTCATCGAAAGTGGTTCTCTGGCTACGAACCAAAGTCAAGCCCATTTTATTCTATGGAGTCATTGCATATGTAATGGAGGGCTCTAGAGAAATCCACACTTGCAGAGAAACTCGAGAGCGTTCATTGGGTGGCGCTCATCAGTATGTGTGGTGTACTAAGGTAAACTCCAATCATGGCACTTAACGCCATCTTCCTCATATTGCCTGTATACTTCGTTGGAAGGTGTATGGCTGCGAAAGTTGTTATCAGACAAAATCTGGGTTCCTAAATGAACATATGTCCAAACACTCGGAAATTCTCATACACTTTGACTTCATACCGGATTTGGTGGATCATGGAGTCGCCAAACCAAACGCTGGCGGCTCCTTCTCTGTCCTTATACCGGCGAGCGAGTATGGGGGTGGGAATCCTTTTCGTAGAAGGAGAGGGGCAGTGAAGGTTCTTTACAGAGTTCACTGTCAGCAGCTCTCTATCAACTTCATCTTCAGACTACCTTACTTTTGTGTTTTCCAAGTGTTTTCCAAGCCGAGGTTGCAGCCATTAAGGTAGCAGTAAATTTACCGCTCCGGAGTGTAGCCTCCTTTAGAGAAATGGCCATCCACTCAGACAGCAGGGCGACGATAATAGCCTGTAACTGTGCGTTAAGGGTTGATCAAGAAGTCTTCGCTATTAATAGCATCGATTGTCTTTGTGATAAGACTGGTATCGGTGCCAGGCTACAGCGAAATCGCAGAAAATTGTATGGGTTAGCAAGGAAAGGCATCTTAGAACCGCTATCGGTAGAATGTGAGCGGGTCGGTCCTCTTGTGTTCTACTACTAGACAGCTGGGCTTCGCAGAGGTTTGGTCACCATTGGTACATGCGTTGCTAGATCGTTCGCAAGATATCTAGTTATATCTTTGCCTTTAGTGGGGCTAGTTTCTCCTTAGTTTTGGGACTTTTAACAGGTGTATTGGTCACTAAGCGTTTTGCTAATTTATAAGGTCGAACAAGACAGTTCTTCTTTTCTATGTCTTCACAAAGGACTACATATAGCAGTCCACGTGCGATCTCTACAGATCAGCCATCTAACCTAACTTAGTATTCAACCCACTTTGTATCTCAATGAAGATATGAATAACTGGCCGTAAATAAGAAAACTCTGACTTAACTCTGAAAAAATTTAAAAGGCCGCATTTAATTAGCTCTCCTGAGAAATCCCAGCCATCTAGCATAGAAGGCACTGAAGACATGGAATCCACAGGAAAATAATCCAAGCTTTGATAGTATAAAGAAAATGCGCAAGAGCTCTTGAACTCAGTTAATAGATTCACTAAATTTTGTGAGTGAGATTGATGGATGGAATCCTCATTGATGGGCTGTCCAGCCTCAAGAAAAGACTCAGTTGTACAAAAGGTAAAACATTATAGACTACATTTTAAATATATTTCTGTATATTTACGCTTGTGAGCGCCCCTTTTTCCCCATAAAATACAACATTAATTCTGATTAAGTGACATCTCCTAAAAGTAGGCAATAAATCAGTGCAGCATCATTAGACAATTAGTAGGTGATAAAAAGAAATTTATTTCGACGCACGTCTTCACTTAGCAACGGCATAAGGCGAACATAATTCAACTGCGTTGACAATATTAAATCCGCCTAAAAGTATGTAACGACATTAAAGTAATTATGCGTGCAATTATGGCAAATATTTAAGGACCAGGCATGCAAACGCTGTTTTTGGCAAACGCGCTGTCAAAGTAAATGCTTAAAAAGAGTGTTGAGTGAAATAAAGGCAAAGTACAAAGGCTGCCTAAAACTATACATATATGCAAAAAGTGTGGCATATACAGAAAAGTATTGTAATTATGATTTCTAACAAATACACGTATTCTTTATTTAACATTGTAATTTTTTATATGCTTTTTGTCAGCTCCGTGTCTGCCTCGCTCACTCTATCTATCGCTCTCTCTCTATAACTCCTTCTTATCTACACTTCCTCTTGCTTCGTAAGCAATTACTGCTGCGCTGTTTCGTTTGCTTTCCTCACTTCATCGTCCCCTCTGAGCGTGACATATACACGCCATTTAACCTTTTAGCCATAAGGTACACGTTTTATGCGCCTAAAAGTATGCACACAAGTAAATTAATGACACAATTTAACACGTTAATGCAAAGATTTGCCACGGCTGAACAAAGCATATTCAAAGGCAAAGCAAGCAAGCTGTGCTGCGCCGCTGCAACCTGCTGATTTAGAGCGTTTACATTAAGCAGTTGAGTGAGTCCCCCCTAAACATAACGTGCCGTGCCGATTTTGCTTTCTTTTCACAATCTGTATTTTTTTTTTTTGCAAACCCGCACACTGTCGCGCTTCCTCAAGCACTCAAGCTGCACAAGTGGGTTCATATTCTTACACTTTTATAATTTTTTTCACTTTTCCTTTCATTTCTTTCCGTTTTCAATTCTAAGGCTTTGTAACGGCAACCGCTATGGTTGCTTCTTAAGCCAGTCAACGAAGCGTGCGCTGATTGATGTGTCGCGCCTGCTGTGAATATGAATGTACAAGAGCGCTTATGTGTATGATTGCCATGTGAGCGCGATTCAAGTGCAGGTAAAGTAAAACTGTTGGCTTGTGTGGTGGACATCGAGTGGCTGACGCTTGGGTACCAGTGCTTACCTCAAAGGTTGGTAGGATCAAAAGCATGCCGAGCCACTTTTAAAAACCATCAGTGTACCCAGTAAGAAACAGGAATTCGGACTTGTATATGGAATTTTGTGTACTTGGGCCAAGAGATTAAAGAAGTTGTTTAAAGGTTCTTTAAGAAAGAATGAATTATGAAGATTTCTGCCAGATGAAAACTTGAGATTATAGCGATTAACTATGGCTCGGCTTAACACACCGACTTCATTTGTCGAGGTAAAAGAAAATACAGAATAAATATTTAAAGATATAGAGAAGACGGACCTTAGAGTCGAGGGTTACGGGTTGCAGTAAAAGATTAAGCATATATGTTCATAAAAGATAAGCTTGACGTAGGCTGATTAAAACTTTTCAGCTTCTGAGTTCTCTCGATAGTTCGCTTGATTCTTAAAGATCCGAAATAAATATTTAAAGACGTAGAGACGACGGACCTTACAGTAGAGGCATAGGGGTTGCGGTGGAAGATCAACAATAGATCATAAAAGATCAACTTAAAATAGGCTGAGCCAAGTCCTGCTGCTGAAAGCTTGCCAGTGTCCGAGTTCTCTCGATAGTTCGCTTGACTTTTGAAGATCCGAAAGAGTATAACTTTTCAATTGCAATTAGTATATGAAGTTTCCTAAAATAACAAGATGTTCTAATGCTTGATAAGTCAAAGAAGACCACGATGGTACTACGAATTACATTAAAACACTGGCTCACTTTTTGACAAAAGACGAGCCGACGACAATTTTTCAGCATCTGCAAGAGAAAAGTCTGTCTTTACAGAAGTTTCCAGAACAAACTAGGTGTCTTAATGTCTATTAGATCAAAGCAATACACGGTCATCGTAAGGTTTACATTAAGACAGTGGTTCACTTTTTAACAAAAGAGCGGTTACGTATTTCTTAACCCAACGGGCGGCGCTCCAAGAGTTTGTCGGTCTTGTTCTATGCAAGTTGGATCATAACTGGAATTCGAGTTTCTTTTACATTCAGTAAGAGTTTTCTAAAGAAACTATCCGTTTTTATAGGTTCGAAGGCTTCCGCAACTAGCAACCAAATCCAAAGGCCGGTTGTAATGTAACCTTTTTGAAAGGGAACTGTTTCGAACTTGAAACTTCTGGTAGCAAAACTTTCTATATGCGCAGAGCAGTGGTCCGAGCGCAAGATCACCATTTGAGTGGTCGTCAGAACCAACGCATCGGAAGCAGTAAGACAGCATATACAGCAGATTAACACAGAACATATGTAAATATATAAAAAGCTTCAGAGAACACCAAAGTCAAGGTATCTTGTCAGAGAAAGCCCTAAAAAATCCAATGAGGTACAGATCTTCAAATATCAAGGTTAGAGTTAGTCAAAGAGCTTCGTTATTGCCAGTCTTGAGGCCGCTACTAGAGCGAAGATATGTAATACGAAGCCCGAACTCTCCTCTTTCACTCTCACCCTCTCTTTATCTTGGTAGACTCAATCAATAAACTTATTAAACTTTAAATTCCTTAGAGATATTCAAAGCCTGTTCGCGCGATTTCCAACATGCCCACCTAGCAGCATGCGTCTTTGAGAACTGTAGTAATTTCCAGCTAATATACGAGTATATCTACCTACAATGAGCTCTACCCGTCCGCCTAGCCACATGTGAATCATAAGTGAGCGCTCACTAACTTTACAGTCACCTGATGGGTGAGCAAAGCGATATGTTGCCGGCAAGAGGAAGTAAAAGAAAACACACAAAGCAAAAAGGAAAATATATAATAAAATTCCGCATATCGCTGTCACTCAGCGGCTGCTTGTTGCACAAACCGCCTTTGTTGCTGCCATTGTGGCAAGTTTTGTTTGTAGCTGTTGTCGAGCTATTCTTCTTCTATTAAGCGGAAGGAAAGCATCTAAACGTGCCGGGTCTCATGACAGGTGTCTAGGTGAGTGAGCGGCAAGTTGATGCCAATGTCAAGCTTTGACTTTTTATTCACAGCGCCTGCAAGCAGGCTATATTTTTTCTATTGCTGCAACACAGCTTGGATTTATTAAGTATGTGTGGGTGCGTGTGTCTTCAAGCGCGCACTAATGCAAATTTACCGTCCGACACTCACAGCTTCTATGGCCGCACGTATGTCGGACTACTTTCTATGCCAAGGTGCTTTTAACCCCTATTCGGTCGTTTTGTCTTTGAAGTCTGCCACTGCTTGCTGCTTCTTTTCAAGCGCTTCTTTTCTTCATATGCACACGCGCTTGTTATCTGTTAGCGATCACATAAATTTTCAAGCAGCTTAAGAGTTCATAAATTTTAAAAGCCTTCGCAGTTGACGCAGGCCATAAGCCAGCAGTGGTAGTGTAGGCGGCGCTGCTGTGTCACTGGCGACAATATTGCTCTGCTTGTCACTTATAAATATTAAGTGAGTAAGCAGTTGTGTGTTCTTCTGCTTTTGTATTTGCATATAAATACGTCCGTTTCGAAAAGTTTTGGCGCAATTTAAATATTGTTAAGGGTTTTCGCACATAATTTAGTCTGCGTACAAGGAATTAATGAAATAATGACTGCTTGAGAGTTGCGCGCAGTGTGAAGGGAGGTTGAGTGGAAATTGTGTGGGTGAGGCCAGGTGAAGTGCTGTCTGGAATGGAAGTTGTTGAGTGTGTCTAAGATTTATGACTCATAATTATTCTAATTGTTAACAGTATGAATACACAATAAAGGTCTTCAAATATAAGGAGTTTCTCAAAACATAAATCAGGCACGCCTTGCAATAAAAAATAACTCTAGAATCTGAACGAAATCCTGAAGTGAGGTGGTGTTGGTTCAGGCACTAGCACTTCCACATCTTTTCAAGCATATCCTTATATTACAATTTAAAAATTGTCGATGGGGGTCGATTACATGAACGCAGTTCGACTTCAGTGAAAGGTCCATTTCTAACTTAGCCGCCTAAATGAGATCTGGAGTAAGCAAAAATGAAGGAAAAATATGAGTAAGAGCTAGCTTTAGTTTGAGGTTGAACTTACGAGGAAATTTATTATGCGAACCGAGATCCCAGGTAGAAGGCTATGAGAATAACACAGTAAACCGATTCCTTATAACACGACAAGAATACCAACGAAAATATTATTACAATCCGGAGTTCGAAGTGGTTTGAGGATGAAGTGATTAATAACTAATATCGAGAGTTCCGAGGGAATTAACCTAAACTCGAGATGGCCAGCTAAGTGTGTACCATTGTGGGAAACCATAACAAACCAGGTTACCAAAAACGGCTTCTAGCGACAACTAAACTGACTCAAATTTTGGTGGGACTAAACCGGCCTAGCGTTTGGAGCTCAAATGATCTGCTCGTTCTAAGGTTTCTTAGCATCCAGAATACAGATACTCTAAGGCTTGAGCATAAGTTGGTACTGAACTGTAACCCTTTAGTGGATATTTCTAATAGGAGTTCCGATGGCTGAGTAATATCGCTGTGGCGATTGGAAGCTTAATATCAATAGATGTCTCTGCTGTAATACTTTAAGCATACTCTGATCAGATAATATTCTATCACATTTGGATTGTGCAATGAAGAAAATGCAGCCTTAAAATGTGCAGGATCCAGCATTTGTCAAAAAACTTCAAGGCCTCAGTCTAACATCTACATAAACGCATGAGAGAGTGTACATGACTCGGTCTGACGTATGGAATGGCTTGGCTCATTTTACGTCAAGGATCTTAAATTCAAAGCGTATAAAATACAGTTTGTGCAAGAACTGAAGCCGCTTCGCTCTGTGGGCTCTTGAGAAGTTCCAAGAAGATCCGACGTGTTCGAACCACATTTTGTTCTGGTCAATGGGTATGTAAACAAGTAAGATTGCCACATTTGTTGCGAAGATCAACCTGAAGTGATTTAAGACCACTTCATTCTGAAAAACAACGGTTTAGTATGGTTTGTAGTCTGGTGGAATCATTGGTCCATAAGGCCAATGGCGACCTTTATCGCGCCATGATAACCGGCTATTTGATGCCTAAAATTGAAGCTAGTGATCTCGGCGACATTTGGTTTCAACAAGATGGCGCCACTTCCCACACAGCATATCAATCAATGGTTATATTGAGAGAACACTTCAATGCCCGAATAATTTCACGTTTTGAGTCGGTATATTGGCCACCATGATCGTGTGATATCACACCGTTAGACTTGCTCCACTGGGAATAGGTAAAGCTTAAAGTCTATGCGGACAATCCCGCTTCGAATCAGACCTTGGAGGAAAACAACACGCATGCAATTGGCTAATTACCAGTCGAAATTATCGAACGAGTAATCGAAAATTGGACTCAGCGGAGGGACCATCTGAGACGTAGCCGCGGCGAACATTTGAAAGAGATAATTTTCAAAAGATAAATGCCAAAGACTGTTCTTTCGAATAATTAAATATGAAGTTTCTGAGTTTTTTTCTTTAAAAAAGTAGGGAACCTTGAAATGATCACCTTTTATAAAGAAAGCGGGGGAAAAGAGTGCTGTGATTATGTTTGCAAATATTTTGGGACTTCCAGACACTTCTTCTGATATGTGAAACACTAAAAACTTTTGTTTTATTTTACATATTATTAAAACTCTTAAAACTACATATACACTTTTTTATAAGCCTATTGAGAATTTAAAATGCGTTTTAAATTGAACGAAATCAAACTTAAAAGTCATGTAGTGAGATGAGAAGCGTACTATTCAATCTTTATATATCTTTATTTATAATTTGAACATTTTAATATATATTTGAGACAAAGTTAAGCTCTCACTTAGTTTTGAGCTTTCAGTGAGCATACTTAAAAGCTCGGATTACAAAATGTTAAATTTTCTTTCACAAATTTGATGAAAAACTTTATTTCTCGCTTTCGAAAACTAAGAAAACGCAGCGAACGGTCAAAGAAATATATAAATTTTACTTGAAATATCAATCACAAATGCGCAGAGTTGCATCTGGTAGCTTTCGGTTATTTGTAAATAGTGTTTGCAAGTTGCAAGCTGCTTATGGCTTGTACACTAAGTTGCTGGCATTACAACTTGGACGCAGCAGAAGATTATGTGTATATATGGACATTGAGTTGCACAGTAAAAGGGTCAAGAGAGTAGTTGAAGCAAATATTTATGAGTAGATATATATAGAAAATAAATATATAAAAATAAAGCTTATATTATATATATACATACATATATATAAACATACATAGTATATAGAGTGTGCCTTAAATGCTTGCTAAGTTTCACAAACTGATACACAGGCATAAATCCGATTTTAATTTCCGTTACACGCGCACACACAAGTAAATAAGTGCACTCACACATACAAGCATATAAAATTATATTTACGGTACATTTTTATATTCACCGTAAGCGCTGCTAGTATTCTACATTGCAAACTGTGTGCTTTACTACTTTTTCGCAAGCGCTTGACTCGACCTTCGAACTCCGCATGCAACTCTGAGTTGATTGTAGACATTCAAAATTCCATCAAGCGGACAAGTGGGGCTCGTAAATTCAAATTTTAGTTACGAACAAGTCAAGAATCTGTAATAGAGATGCGGCAGCAGCAGCAAGCAGTTGAAGGCGTAGTAAGGAGAGCGAGAGCTGAAGAGATGGAGAGTGGTGGAGGAAGGAAGAGCTTAGGTAAAGAGCAAGTGCCTATAGTTATAGGTGAGTGTGTTATAAGTGTGTGAGTGGTTTGAACATAGAGCAATACGCAGTACCAGGCATGCAAGCAAAGGATTGTAGCTCAGCTAGGTAAGTAATATGCAATTGTAGGCATGCAAGGCAGTTTCTGTGCGACTGTGTTTGTAAGGAAGAGGCGAGCTTCACATACTGTCATGTAGACAAGTGAGAGCGGCACATAAATCAAAAAGAATTTGCTTTACACATACCACAACACAATTATATATGTATGTATGTGTAGAACTGTTAACATACACACACATATACACAAAAAACACACCCTAATGCTACAGCATATAAGTCAGTAGGCTTTTATATTCACGTCGAGTTTTCAAACAAGAAATAAACTTAAATAAAGTAAACTGTTTTACAGCTTACAACTTCTTGCCGCTACCCCTGCTGCCCTGCTGCTGCGCACGTAAACTTTATTATGTATTAAAGGATAAGCGTGGGGATAAAAACTTTTTTCTGTTGAGCGCTCGTGTTTGTAGCCTTGCCGCGAGTGGTTTTTATGACTTATTTCACGTTGATGACGTAACACATATGTAAGCCGACGGCTACATTCCTTTAAAATATATACAAGTATGTATGTATTTACGTGTGCCATTTCTAAGGATTAAAGTGAAATTACAATTCACGCGTCCAAATGAAAATGGCAGCGAAATAAAAGCGAAAATTGCAGCAGTAAAGTTGAATAAAGAGATGAGAGGAAGCTGAATGGAAGCACATGCCGTTGAAAAAAATAAAAAAATATCTATATACATATGTACACACATATGTATATGTATATAGAAAGAAAATTCTTTAATGGTAAAAAAAACTAAAAAAGTTGCCAGAGATTAAGGTTAATTTTTGTTTCAGAAAACTTATTAAACATATACTCTATTAAATAAAATATACAGAAAAAAGTTGCCACCTTATTCGAAAAAACAAACCGTATAAATATTTGAGATAAAAAAAAATAAAAAATTCAAAATTTAAACTTTCATTTTCAGGAAAATTATAAAAAAAAACTTTAAGAAGTTGCCACCTTAATCGAAAAATTAAGCGGTACAATACTTAAGACCTATGAAGAAAAAACTTTTGACTCTGCTTAACTTTTTTTAATATCAGAAAAAAGTTGTTTTATTTTTAGAAAAATTTAGATGTTGCCACTTATTTCGAAAAATGCAAGATTTAGGTAGCTTAGATTTTTTAAAAAATTCAAGACTCACTAAAAAATGTTAACATGCAAACACTACAAATGCAGTATTATACTTAATTTTATTTGCAGAAAAAATCGAAAAACTTTACAGAGAAAAGTTGCCACCTGATTCGAAAAAACCAAACAGTATAAACATTTGGGACATAATAAAAAATTAAACTCTCAAGTTCCATTCTGAGAAAAATTATAAAAAAACTTTAAGAAGTTGCCACCTTAAATGAACAATTAAACATTAAAATATTTAAAATCTTAGAAGAAAAAAATTTTTTTGCTCTGCTTAACTTTGTTTTATTATCAGAAAAATAAAAAAAATGCCACTTAGTGGTTTTTAACAGTACCGTTATAAGGGGAGTGAGAGGGGTCATCTTCCGATTTCATTCATTTTCACACTGTCAGTAGGATTTCATATACTATTTTTTGCTGGGTGAATTGCTTATTCTATGTAGCTTTATTAGTCAAGGAGACATGTAGATTAAGCTTATTGGAGGGCGGGGCCAAGCCCACTTTTTCCAAACTTTTTAGCCACAGGTACCCTTGCTACTGCTCCTGAGCGAAATTACAATTTTATATCTTAGCGAGCGGTTAATGGCTCGTAATTTTTTTACACTAAGGAACTCACATACCAAGTTTCATCAAGTTATAAATTTTTGCTCAAGCTACAGCTTGCACGTACAGACGGACGGACGGATTACAACTTTTCTCGTCAGCCTGCAATGAATCTGCTGGCGATTCTAGAGCCAACATCTACGTAGACAGCCAAGCAGCAATCAAGGCAGTAACCTGTATTGCATATCGTCCAGAAGTGCCTTGGGAAGCAGCGCAGCAGTGGAAAGTGTTGCCAGAAGCACGCAACTTCGCTTCTTCTGGGTGCCAGGCCACAAAGGCATCAAGGGTAATGAAATAGTGGTCGAAATTACCAATAACGGTGTACAGCTAACACCCTAAAACGTGATCTACATTGGGAAACCATGGTATTGAAAACCATAACTAGATGGAAAGAGCTACCTGGATGCAAATCTACAAAAATCATGTGCAAAAAGATAGATCAGAAGTACACAAAATTCCTGATGGCACTCGATAGAAGAGACTGTAGGAAAATGATCGAATGGGCTGACAGATACAGAAGCCTAAAGGAAATGTTTAGAGAAAAGAACCAGTTAAACAATGGAGCATCTCTTGTGCACTTGTCCCGTATTGGCAAGAATACGCTGTAAGTCTCCATGATATATGATATACTGGTGGAGGTATCAATAGTAAGACCACAGAATCTGTTAAAATTTGCGTCAATCGCAGGCTTCCTAAGGGATGACTAACTGTACTCCTCATGGATCTCGCAACTGAACTCCATCTTGTATAGAAAAGGACCAAAAGTGGCCTATGCGTGGCTCATTAGCGTACAAGACTAACCTAAACTAATGGTTATATCAAAAAAATTCTATCTAAATGCTATAGATGTGGCAACTCTATGAAAATATTAACACTACTTTAAGAATATATTTATTTTTTATGTAATTTTACGCAGAAAACATACAAAATGCTATAATTAAAGTGTTAATTTTTCTAAATTCTATATTGTAAGCCGCACTAAGGTTGCCATTTAGCAAAATATTCACAATTTAATATATTTACATTTATTTGGTAGTATCAGTTGTTGGATTTGATATTCAAATGTGAGTTTCAAACAAAGTGTATGCAATTGTAAGCACTATACGCATAAAGAATTTTTAAACAGGGTTGCCACAAACTATTTTTTAAATAAACATTTTTGGAAATTAAACATAAAAAATAAAATGTAAGCAGGCATACAAAAAAAAACTGTAAATTTCTATACGTTATCTTATTCTTTATATTGTCCTTAACCGTTGCGCATGTTGCTATAGAAATTAAAGCACATGAAAAACATCTTCCAAACAAACGCACTCACGCAATTTCTTTTACAAGTTTTTTTCTCTCCCACTCTCGCTCTCTCTGAATAAGTATTTATGTCAGCACCATTTCTCGGCTTGTTTTCGTGTACGCCCTAGTAATTTCCACACATTAATTCAAAAAATTCTCAAGCACACATTTTCTTGTGCGAATGTTTGTCTGCGTAAATGTGTGTGATGAATGAAATATACACTACTTGATTCAGATTTAAATGCTATTCATTTCTTAGTAATACTTTTTAAAGCTTTTTCGTATAAACAACTATATTTTGGGGGTTTAATGTTGTTGGCCTTTCGGGGCAAAGTAGTTTTGAAGTGTTTTTTATGCATTTAATGCTAGTACATAATATATAATAACACTAAAATAGTACATAAATGTATTTAAATATAATTTTTTTAGAACCAGAATTTAGTAAATTGTTTCGTGGAAGGTCATTAATCGTAACACAAAAGCTTTGAAATGTAATATTACAGTATTTATATTTTCCTGGAATTGCATAAGCTGTGTGAGAAGTGCGGACGTACAAAAAATAAGATGAGTGAAAAAATCAAAGAACTCAAAGGTTTCTTTGACATAACCACAATATTAAAAAAAAAATTATAAAAATTGCTTAAGAAGGCTATTTAGTAAAATGGCAATGAGTTCAGCAAACAAATGTATGCCGAGAAAGCTTGGGATATGGCTAAACAGGTAATTAGAAGTGGAATAGCTGAATGTGATATTTATCTCTCTTGCTTTTCTCAGACCCGGTAGCTGTATTCAATATGAGTGGTTTTCTCACACTCATAAAAAAAATTCACACAAAGAGGACTTCAGATAAATATCACCTATTCCACTATGTCACTTAGGTCTTTAAAGACGATTCAATGAAACACCGGAAATTAAATAAAAAAGCTAATTAACTATATCATCTAGATTTATACGATCGCGTGCGATATACGATACAAGCCATCTGTTTTTTATATACCTAGATATAGATGACTTTAGAAAGTCTAAAATGGTCTCATAAACTGGAACTTCAGTTCTTTTGTACTGTCCAAAGTTCCACATGTCGTCAGCCGAGCTTCAACAAAGTCGTTGAGCCTGTAAACAAACTCTAACTAACCTCTTTTTAGGAGTCGAAACTAATAATTATAAGTATCCGCGATACAGAAAGCTTTAGGGACTTCAGAAATTTAAGTTTGGTTTCATAAGCTCGAACTTGAGTCTTTCGGGCAGTTCACAGTTTCAGATTTCATTTATTCTAGTTTCTTCAAAGTCTTCGAGCATGAAAATAATGGCTAAACTCTCCGTGTTACTTGAAAAGTAATATTATAAAAGGGAAGGGAGTTCTTCGAGTCACACCATGTAGAAATTTGTGCAAGGACTAAGTTCAGAACCGGTACTGTCAGGTATTGACTTCAAGAAAAAATTTTGGTAGAAGCAACTTTTAGTAAGTTAATGGTACCACTGTAGAAGTGAAGCAGGCGAGATAGGGTTATGGATCTATGGATTACATTGCTCTAGGTAATGCGAGGTGCTATATTGAACTCGTGATGAGGCGGTTTTGTAGAAATGCAAGAAAAAGTGAGCCAGTTTCGACCTTATGGAGATAACTATGTAAGCCGAAATTGGAACATATTCGAAAGCCTCGGAATTCATAAGGATAAAGACAATTATAAGATGTTGCAATCTTCGGCGATCGATTGATTGGATCAAGGAAGCATCCAAAACAATATGACATACATTTTTAGAGGAGACACTATGATCTTAGGACTTTCAAAACAGACAAATTTCGAAATTGATGAAGACTTTGTCAATGAAGAAATAGTATGAGTCTTTCGGAAGTGACAAATTTCGAAAGCGATGAGGACTTTTTAGAGGAGAAACTATGACCTTAGGACTTTCAGAACAGACAAATTTCGAAATTGATGAAGACTTTGTCAACAAAGCAAAGAGCAGGTTAGCAAAACAAGTAGGAAAGCTTGAAAAAAGTTAAACATCCCTAAAGTTTTTATATTAAAGTCTAAAGAGAAATATTTTTTAAAGTTACTGAAACTTATAGATCAGAGAAAAGGTTGTCATATCGGACTTCCTATTCGAGATAATGGACCAACTCATAGTTCTAACATCTTCTTGGATGTCAACCGCCATAATGGAGGCACGCAAGGAGATCTCAAGTCCCACACAATGCTACAGTAAATGAGTAGTAATAACTAGCGCTAATTTTCATTTCTCTTTCACAAAAAAAGAGACCTCCAGTCAAAAAGTAAGCCCTCTCATATACAATACTAGTTAAGCCATTAGCTTGGACTGTGCTGCCCGTGGATAGGCGCTAAGTAGTTGCGTTTACGAGTATCTATTTTTTTTCTTCATTTGTAGAATTGTACGCCATTCACTTTTGCCACATGCCACAGTCAATGCATGACCTGTCAGCTGTCATGTCATGCCGTCATTTGTAAATAATGCTAAACATTAAGGGCTAAAAGATGTGCGTGACCTTGGTGTTTATGCGTTGTAACGCCGGTTGCCATCAATGCTAACAGACAAAGCAACTGAACCAAATGAATTTCGACATAATGTTACGTGCAGGGCGGATTTTAGTTGACAGTAGTGTGTATGAATGTACCGTTATCTGTATATATATGTGTGTGTTAAGCATGTTGTGTGCACGACACGAACGCCTACGGCGCGTATACGTGGTCATTTCGGTCATAACGGTAATGGTCATGGCTGTTGCCATGTCAGTCTGTGACTTTTGCCTTAACGCCTAAAAATATGCAAGTTAATGTACCTTATAAATCATCCATTTTAGACAGCGGCGCGCGGCAGTGGTCGGCACTTGCAGCTTCGAGGCGTGTCCGTTGTGTCTGCTGGCCCGGCTATTGTTGTTTTAGTTGTTGTAATGTGAATTTGTGCGCTTTCATAGCCATTACGGCGAGAAAAAATTTTCATTGTCACTTTATCGCAATTGCTGTCATCCGCTTCCTTTTGCACTTTCGTCGGTATTTTCTTCACTTTGCTCGACGGCCACTCGGTTTTTTCGGCAATTTTTCTTTTTCGCACTTTTTTCGAACTTTTTTTCACACTTTTTTCGACTTCTTTGCCACGCACTTTGTCACTAGTTGTTTTTTTAGAAGTTGTTGTTGTTGCGTATATACATATTTATAGTTACCGTTAGAGTGGTTTTAATACTTTGTGGGCGTCGCCAAGCCACTAAGGTAGGTGTGGCGGGCAGCAGAAAAGGTCGCATACAAATTTTAGTTTTCTTTTCGTGGATTATAACAAATTTTGTTTGTTCTTCTTTGCACTTGAAATTTTATTCATGATGAGCGCCCACAACCGCGTACTGCGCTCAAAGATATTTATTTTTCAGATTTTTTTATCTGAAATCTGTGCCTTATTTATATTTGGGTTAGAGCTGCTTTGATACCATTTAGTCAAGCAAACACTGGTCGGCCAATAACAACTTTGTCAACTTCATTTAGGGCGCACAGCTGTTTGTAAATTGCCGTTATGGCCTTAACCTCACTTTTTGTGCACTGATACTTTGATAAACGTTTTAATTTTGTTTTTCTTGGTTGTTTGTGCGATCTACCACATTTAACTAGTTGCCCCAGAGAGTCTCTCGCGCATTCCGGTAGCTGTAAAAATATGAAAGAGGGTCAAGAGGTTAGACGTTTGTTTATGTGTGTGTGTGTGGGGTTGCTGGAAAAATTATTAAATTTAACAAAACAATTTCTTTCATATGATTTTTGTGGAAAGATGCCACTTTGAGTTTGTATATGTAAATAAAAAGAGTTGGGACATCAATCTATAAAGGAAGCTTGCTTCTGAAATTTTACTTTGGCATTGCTTCTTTATAAACAAGACTCATCTCATATATAGATAAAAAATAAAGTAAACAACATTGCAAAAAATAAACAAGTTATGCACTTCGCGTCCTCAATAATGCCAGTTGGTGATACAGTTTAAATCGAGATCAATTATTCAACAGTCAAGACGTCGAACCTTAAGAAAGACTTGATATCTTATGTTGATTGCTGGCCGAGAGAGGTAATGGTCGAAATTTCTATGAAAAGATGCGGCGACTAACAGAAGGTTTCAAGACCGGATCATACTCTTATAGAATCCGGGGTGATCTAGTGACTGATGCCCAGAGCATACTGAAATTATGGAGGAAACACTTCTCATAACACATTTAAATGATGAACCCGATCCCTTAATGGATGATGATGGACCACCGATCATTGAAGAGGTTCGAAAAGCAATTACCCATCTGAAGAACAACAAATCGATCGGCCGATCTATTCAAATACGCTGGCGAAGTACTGATAAGGAGCATGCAATAGCTTCTTCGTACGTAAGCATGGCCGACAATTTAAGTGTGCTTTGCCAAATCCATAAAAAGAGAGACCTCACAATCTGTGCCAGCTATCGTGGGATAAGCTTCATGAACATCGCATATTAGGTTTTATCGAGTGTAATGAATGAAAGACCGTCAACAAACTGATTGGACTTTATCAGTTTGGCTTTAGGCCTGAAAAATCTGACTAACCAGATATTCACCATATGCCAATTCTTGGAAAAGAGCCGTGAAAAAAGGATCGACATACACCACCTATTTGTTGATTTCGACGCTGCTTTTGACAGTATTAAAAACTTTCAGGCCGTTTTGGTATTGTAACTGCGGCGAAGGCTCTTATGAGACTTAGAGGAGCGTTTGTTGGTTATATGAGAGGTCCCGAGCATGAACACACTGAAATTCTGCACTACTTCGTTAGCATTCCCGACAATCTATATAACGGTAACGTTTATCCTTATCCCGGTGATCTCTGCTCTAATCACACACCTGGGAGGTATTATAGGGCGAGGCAAAACCTTTGAAGAAGACTTGTAGTGAACTTTCTCGCGCATTGATCGAATTTTAAGAGGGAGAGTGAGATGAGGAGTTCTTGTCCGAAGTTCTCCATCAACTCTTAATACAGACTACCAGATCACTGTAGCGTCTTTTAAGCGGCGGTAGCTGTCATCAAGGTTGTAGTTGATGTATTGCTACAAAGTGCAACTGCGCGCTCGAAACTTGTTAAGGATTTCATGACCTCTTTAGCAATAGCATCAAGCTTCATCCGTAATAGACTTGTTTGAGTGTTCGTTTAAAGAAAACACGATGAGCTTGCTGGGAAAGCTACCTTTATCTCAACTGTGTCCGTTTAGAAGCGAGTGGCTACTCCGTTGTTTTCTTGTTATCTATCGCTGGACCTATGAACCTACCGAGAGCTCGGATAGTGCTGGTCAACAACCAGGAATTTTACAACTATAACATTCTTCTCGTCTAGAATGAATGAAATGGAAGAAGTTCTTTGAACTATATGCCATAAGAAAATTCAATCTTTCTGCAATTGGAGGTGTTATTCATGGTTCACACGCGATACGGCGAAATATTCTGCCGTACACTCTTTATCAAAGATGTATGGAGGAAATCGAAGGATTTTTCCCAAATGAGATTGAAATATTTTGGTAGACAAGCCTTAGGTGGACCTTGTGAAGTAACAGAAATTGACATAAACGGACTTAAAAAAATTGTGGTAAGGTCAAAATGCTTCGAGGGTCTATAAGGAACTGGTGATAAATTTTTAGGAGTTTTTTGAGTAACAGAAACGACCAACCTTTACAGCTTTCCAAGAGAGATCCATTGGTTAGAATGAACCCTACGACCTTGCGTTGTATTTCTCACTTACTACCATTTGAACGGTAGTGGGTTTTCTTTTATTAGTATTAGAAAATATAATAAAATCCACGGTTAAGGCCTAGTCAATTCACAATTCCATGAAAATGATAGATAAATATTGAATATATACAAAATTTCTCTAATAATTACTTTTTTATTAATGAAAACTCGAATAAAATATCACTTTGCATATCCGCATTTATTCTGTAAGCAATGATATATTTGACCACACCCAAAAATGTAAAAATAGACACTTAATTTTTCAATTTTTAATTAATTCCTGCTAAGCTTTTACGCTCTGAAGCGAAAATGAAAAGGTCAAAGATGAATAGCGCTTTGCTATGAACCTAACGGGCATGTGACTTCCGCAAATAAAGGACCGTTTACTTTTGAGTGAATGCACCTTTTAAGGGATAATAAGCCAGTGAGCTGAACTGTGAAATGGCAAAAGATCGCCCGTATTTATTTAGCGGAGTGTAAGCTTTGGATTTTATGAGTTTCTGTTGCCTATTTGGTGGCTATTATATATTTATTTGGCAAATAGTCATTTTTTAAGTGGTTAAGTTTTGTAATATGTAATGTATTTGTATAACAAATTTTTGGAATTTTATTGTTCAAAAGTCAAAATTTGTTTAAAACTTCTTTTCATCTCCAATTATTACTTTTTATTTTATTTTTTTTAATAGTTAAGTTAATGAGCTAATAAATTGTATTTTGGGCTTTTTAAATATTAAATTAATATTCAAAATTTTTTTAATATTTGTTGTGCTTTTGAACACTAAATTTTTTGCTTTTATTTAATTTTTTAAATTTTTTTTTAACTAAAATTATTATTTAGTTTAATTTTAAGATATTTTTAAAATTTCCTATTAATGGTTTTGGTTTATTCCTATTTTCATATGTTATATTTTTTTCAAATTTTAAATAAGTTTTTTATTTTTTTTAAATCTATTAAATTCAATTTCAATTTATTACTAATTTATCGTACATTTTATTTATAATTTTCTAAAATTTACTTTTGGTTTTTAAATATTTTATATTTTTTCATATCAAGATTTCTTTCTTTCTCTTCTAAATATTTTTTTAATATATTGAAAATCAAATTGAACTTTTTGTTTTATTTTTTTAATTTAAATTAATTTTATATTTAAAGTTAAAAAAAAAATTTGGTTGGAACACAATTTTTCTTGAATTATGTTTTAATTTTTAAATATTATATATTTTCTGCCTCAATAATAATAATTTTATTTATTTAAATTGTTTTTTAATTTAAATATATTATTTACATATTTAAAACTTAAAATAAAATTAAAAAAATTAAATTAAATTATTTATTTACATATTTGTTCAATTCACAACCTGTCGTAAAGCATCGTAAAATCGTAAAATTATAAATTTTTACATTTGTTTTTTTATAATTTTACGATTTTACGATGCTTTACGACAGGTTGTGAATTGCTCAATTGAAAATTAAAAAAAATTTTTTGGTGTACAATTTTTATTTTAATAATTCTTTAATTCTTGATATTGACATATTATAAAATTTTTAATTTTCGTTTTTGTTAAGTCGCAATAAATATTTTTCTTAGTATAATTTTTTTAATACAAAAAATATTTATATTGGTTTTTTTCGTATTTGATTGTTTGTTTTTATATATGTTTATGTAATATTTTTTAATTTACTTATTGTTTTGTTAATATTTCTGATTTTTGAGTTTTTTTTATTTACAAATTTTTATATTTTTTGAAATTTTTTATAAGTGTAAATTAACCCATAAAGGTTAATTATGTATATAATCGGCTATAATCGCGTAAGCGGTGTCGGTAAAGAAGAAGAAGAATTATGTATATAAAATTTTCTAAAATTAAAAAAAAAAAAATTATTTCAATTATAAATTTTTTTTATCTTTTTTAATTTAAATAATGTTTTTTATTTAATTTTTTTTGTGCTTTTCTTTTGGATTTTTATATATTTTTAAGTTTCGGAAATTTTTTTTATTAAAAATTTTTAAGTTAAAATTTTTTATTAATATTTCTTAATGATTTTTTTGTTTTAATTTAAAAATTTTAATTTTTGTTTATTTTTTTGTAATTTTAATTAATTTATTTTAATTATTTAAATCTTTTTTTCAAAAATATTTTTATTTTATTTTGATTTAAATTTTTATATTTATCTATCTTCCTTTATAATTTTATTTATGTTTATATAGTATTAAATATTCTAGAATTTTTTTTCATCCCCAACTCTTCTTTGCTTTCCCTTTGCAATAAACTTTCTACACTCCTTACAACTTCTCAAATATTCAATTTATATTAATACGCTCTTTTCTCCGCCTCGCTCACTCTCACTCCGTTTTATTGCCAATTGTTATTTTAAGCACGTTTTCCTATTTTCTTGCCGTTACATTGACTAATTAATTATTTGTTTGGGTTTCTGCTACGTTCCTGGCTGCTATTGTTTTTGTTGTTTTTAGCGCACACTTTGCTCATGTTTGATTGTTATTGTTATTGTTTTTGTTGTTGTTGCTGTATAAACAAACTACGCCATGTCATAGTGTTTGTTATTAATTTGCTTTGTTGTTCGAACGTTTGTGGCCACAAAGCTGGAATATTTGCCAATGAAGGCATGTCTGTGTTTGGGTGCGTATGTATATGTGTGTGTGGGTAGCTGTAGACGCGTACGTGAGAGTGAAACGTTGGCTTTTGGTTGGCAGTGAGGATTAATACGCTTAATTTTAACAGGCAAACTAATTACGAAAAATTTAATTTAATTTCGCACGTTTTTTGGTTTAATAGAAAAAATGCGTGGAAAAAATTAAAGCTTTGTTGTAAAATTTAATTTGCGATATTAGCAATTTTTTATGAAATATTAAAGTATCATATTACTAAAAAGCATATGCATTAATTTTTATTAATTAAGCAGTCTATGAAATTGATCATACAAATGTAACAAAATAAAGTTGATAATAAAATTAGCAAGTAATGAAAATTTTTTTGCATAAATATTAAAAAATAAATTGTGAATTAGATATGTTTGACTAAAAATTATGTAAACCAAAAATTTTATACATTTTCATGCTCTTAGATTATTAGCAATAAATTTTAATTTTAAATGAAGATACAAATGTGTTGGTAGGAAACATTTATAGTGAACGATCCATAATTTTTTTTTTGTTTGGTTGGCATCACATCTGTGAAACATATTCAATAACCTTACAGTCATTCCAAAAACAACATCATATTTTTTCATTGTGTTGGCAGTGTCAAATTTTGTACCGAAAAGTGATGATCTGCTGAAAGCAAAGAAAAAAGAAAGATCCAAAAGTGTCTTTGTCCACACCGCATACACATGAATTGAATGAAAGACGAATGGAAAACCAAAAAACACTTGTATAATTTTGCTTCAAAGACACGAAAGAAAATCAGTTTTGCATCCAATTTGGCGATGAAAAATGGATTTATTTTAAGAACCCTAAACGAAGAAAATCATAGGTTAATCCGCGACAATCATCAACATCGACTGCAAAAAGAGATCGATTCGGTAAGTAGGCAATGGTCTGTGTTTGGTGGGATCAGAAAGATATGAAGTTTAATGAGCTTCTGAAACTGTTAATACTAATCGCTACAAACAACAAATGATCAATTTGAACCATATATTGATGAAAAAACGACCAGAATGGACCAGAACACGGCAAAGTAGTTCTGTTACACTTCGATGTATCTGCACACAAAGCAAAATCGGATCCGCATACAATCGAAGTACTTGGCTGGAAGCTGTTAACTCACCCGCCGTGTTCACCCGCCGTGTTCACCCGCCGTGTTCACCCGTCGTATTAGCCCCTTCAGTTTACCATTTGTTTTCATCGATGGGACACGCATTGGCTGAGTAGCACCGAAGGCGAAAATTGTGTGTCTGATTGGTTTGCTTCAAAAGGCGAACATTTCTATTGACATGGTATCCACAAATTGTCAGCGGGGTAGTCGAAATGTGTATAAGGCAAGTGTGAATACTTCGAAAATATTTTTTTTTGGACTTTTCCATTCAAAATTAGTATTTCATTTTCACAAAAAAAAGGCTCATTTCAAACACGTACACCTTGTGCTACTCATAAACGTCGTAAACCCAATAAAATATATATTTATATATACTCAGACGTTATGGGTCCAAAATTTTTCACACATTCTTTCTCTTCAAGAAATTGCTCATTTGTCGGAGCTGTTGATATAGGACAACTTTAGCATACAGCTGACATACAAACTGACTAACTCAAGTCCTTTGATAAAAGGTTTTTTTAGTTGACAAGATATCTGCATGAAATTTTGCATGAATTATTTTCTAAGGTCACGGTACATTCTCCAAATAAACTGTTTATATCGGTACACAATAGCATATACATAGCTGCCATGTGAATTGAATGATCGGAATCCAGTGCCGTATGGAAAATTTTTCATTTCAAGAGATAGCTACGTCAAATTGGCATGGGTTATTGGGTGTGTTGACAAATCGTGTCATACAAACTGACAAAAAAATTTCTTGAAAGGAATCTTTTGTATATAGAAAGGTATTATAGCCGAATTTATTGTCTTTTTGGTGTTTTAAAGTTTTTTTTTTATAAACTTTCTAGTATCAAAATTATATTATATTTTTTAAATTCTAACTATATAAACAATTTGATACAAATTTGGTTCTAAAAGTTGTATAAAAATCGGGGTATATAATTCTCTATCTAAACTATTTTTCAAAATACTTATATTCTCTTCCGATTAATTTAACATAAAATAATGTTATATGGCTTTTTACAAAATCGTTTATGAAAGCAAATTGAGAATATTTTCCAAGCATAAATTTAATAAAACAGCAAGAAAATTTATTTGATTAAATTGATTCAGAAGGAAAATGTATTTTATGAACTCTTTCAGAGTATCACAGACATTTTGTAGAAACCGAAAATATTAAAAAAAATTGAGCAAAATTTTAAGGGTCTAGAAATTTAAAAAAATCGAATTTTTTTTATATTTTCAACTATTCAAGAATAAGTGTACAAGAGGATTTTTCAAAATTCAAATTATTTTCGGAGATATAGGCATTTTTCTGACCCGGCATCCAAACTGGTTCGACCGCAACTAATCGAACAAAAGACTTTACGCGAAACTTTAAACGCGTTTTTCTCAAAACTGACTTTTTCGGAACGATACCCACGATTTCTCAGGTTCTACTACACCGATTTACTTGAAATTTTTATAGAGTCTTCTTTATAGGCTTGTCTATGGTTGGAACTAGCCCCATCCCCAAATTTTTATTTTTATTATTTTTAAAAAATTCGAATAGTCAGAAAAAGTGATCTAAAAAAACTTTTTTTTTTCAGGCAGTCGCCATTTTGTGAAAAAATTTTTTCCCACTTTTCCGTAGTTCCGGCCATTGCGACATTATTCTAGATTAATAATCTTTTTTTGTTTGGTTTCAGATAACTAGGAGGGTTGAAATCATGGGTATGGTCACGTGGAAATTTTTAGAGACCCCCCACTTCGTCAGCTCATAATTTTTGAAATTTTTTACTTTTTTTAGTTTTTAATTTTTTTCTGTACTCTTCTAAAATTAACAAATAACTAATAAAAAAATTGATACTAAAAATATTAATTGCCTTTTTTTTACGACACTTTAAAAATTACCTGAAATTCATGCTTCTAGACCAGAATACCCCCTTATGAAAAGTGTTGTTACGTTATTTTGCTTTATAGGTGACGATACATTATCTAAACTGTTATGTTTTTCATCCAAAAATTTTCTACATAAATTCAATATTTTTTTTTTATATAAAAATATAGTGTCTATAAGTTTTATTGAAAAAATAAAATATACGACTTCTTTTCTTAAAAAAAAAAATTATATATATTTAATCAATGAACTAACCACTGTTTAAAGCTGAAGCTCCTTCTCTTACTGAATTTTAAATATTTTGTTTGTTGCTTTTTAATGTTGTTGTTGCATTTTATATTGCATAAAATTCTCAGCTTTCGAATATGCTAAAATTTTTGTTTAGATGTATTTCATTTGCTTGCCAAAATTATGCCACGAATTTCACTTATTTTCCTAGTTTTCACGTTTTTCACTGCTTACACACACCTTTCGCCACATACACACGCCGTCTTGTGGCTTCACCGCCGAATTTATCGATATTTTGCAACTACTAAACGCAGCTCAACATTAAATTATGCACAACACTAGTTTTGTGTGCTTACACGCCACTTATTTTTCAATGAATTACATTTATTTTATACAAAATGCACGAATAAACTTGTTTCGGCTACCAAACAATATCACTTTGCTTGCCAACGCACCGTCTGTCTGGCCGCAGATGAGCAAAACAACAAATTTGTTTGACAAACAAACAAAATAGTACTGTTATATGTGTCAATACACGCGCGCAATCAGCACTATATTCGCCCGTCAACGTCAATTTTGCACCGCCCGCAAGTGAACCGTCACTGACGTTCATCGCACGACTAACACGCTCGTCGGCAGCGCTTGGCAGGCGGCCGCGCAACCCCAACGCCAATTGCAGGTGTGTCTGTGTGTGTTTGTGTGCCCACATGTTAACCGTTAGTTTGGTGAAAATCGCACTCGTGCTAGTTGTGCTCTTCGTCGCTCTTCGTGTGCTCACATTGCGCGGCTAAAATGAACGCATGGTGAGTTAGAGAGCAGCAGCACTGACCTTGTGCACGAAGTTGTGTGCTCGGTGGCGAGATTTGCGCTTGCCGGGTCGCAATGAACTTCCGGTCGAGGTGAATTGTTGCTGGTATGTCAAAAAAGAGCAGTGTGCACGATGCATTTGCTTCAAATTTGAGGTGAATTGTTTAACGGGGTGAACAAAATGTACCTTCGTGAGAGTTTTATTGCAAGCTTTGAGGAAGGAGAAATTAACATTGTGCCGAACCTACCACAAACAAAAAAAACATATATATTTTCACCATAGGTATCTGGAGAAACCCACCACAATCAAGAAAATATATAAATTTATCACCACAGGTAACAGGAGAAATGTTGAATCAACCTTTTTAGATAGGGGAAATAATTTATGTTGAAATTTTTATGTATAGGAATTTGCAGTTTCAGAAATTTCACCACAACTCACTTTCCCCTTTCGGTTTAAATGAACTCTGAACAGTGAGTAAATGTCTGGGATGCAGTTTTGCTCTTTCGTGGTAAGAAATATAATTTTCAATTTGTATTAGCCGTTTTATGCTCAGCTGTGTTGAGGTAGGTCCCTGAATTTAATAAGTATTAGTAAAGTCGTAAGTATGGAAAAAGGTTAAACCTTGACGTTCTGGTAAGTTGAAGTGTTGCTATAAGTATTGGAAGACAGTTATAACAACTCTACTTGAAATCTAGTTCCAAATACTATTTTGGAAAAGGAACCAAAAATGCAGCTCGATCTTTTCAGGCGACATCGCCTCGCTCTATGGGTTCTTGAAAAGTTCCAAGAAGATCCGACGTTTTCGAGCCAAGTTTTCAGCGATGAGGCCTACTTCTGAAGCAATGGGTGTGTAAACAAATAAAATTGTCGCATTTAAGACGAAGAGCAACCTGAAGTGATTGAAGAGCTACTATTTCATCCCAGAAAAACAAGGGTTTGGTATGTTTTGTACACCGGTGGAATCATTGGTCCGTATTTTTTTCAAGAATGATGCCGGTGAGAACGTAACCGTCAATGGTGACCGTTGTCGAGCCATGATAACCGACTATTTGATGCCTAAAATTGGAGCTAGTGATCTCAACGACATTTGGTGTCCAAAAGACGGCGCTAATTTCCACACATCGCATTAATCAATGAATTTATTGAGAGAACACTTCTGTGAGCAGATAATTTCACGTTTTGGGCCAGTCGATCGTGTGATATTACACCGTTAGACTTTTTCCTGTGGGGACATGAAAAGCCTAATGGCTATGTGGACAATCCCGATTCGTTTCAGGCCTTGGAGCAAAACATCACGCGTGTCATTCGTCAGTTACCAGGCGTAATGCTCGAACGCGTAATCGAAAACTGGACCCAACGAATGGACCACATGAGGCGTTGCTACGGCAACCATTTGATGGAGATAAACTTCAAAAAATAAATGACAAAGAATGTTCTTAAAAAAGTAGGGAACCTCGAAATATAGAGTTTAGACGGGCCATCGATCATGCCCCTTTTCAAAATAATTTGCCCATTGTTCGGAGTCATCTGATGCTAATTATTTTCGGGCGCTCAAGCTTTGTTTTTGGGGGATTAGTGTTTTGTGGTAAAAAAAAACTTTTTTTGCGAATTCATTTCATAAATATGGATTGAGTAATTTTATTTGGACCTTTTGTATATTACTGAGCACATTTTTGGTTGAAATATAAGTACAAGTAGGGCAATATTGATTTAATATTGCTTTCGATTTCCTCAAGCCGCTGAGTTTTTTGCAAGACTTTGGACATAATCCGCATTACCAAAAGAATAAACTGCAGCTTTCGCTGCAAGGCTGAGTGGTATGATACCACTCTCGAGCTACTGCTTGGAGATAGTACAACCAAGTGGTACACCGACGGCTCGAAAACATCGGAGGGAATTGGTGCAGCAGTAACAGGACCACACACAAAACTCTCCATACCTATGGTAAGTTTTTCGACCATTTTTCAAGCGGAAGTCGGTGCGTAGAGATAAATTTCACGCAGCTATCGCAACGAACCATTCTTAGCGACAGTCAAGCGGCACTTAAAGCAATCTCTGCCTATGAGATCAAATCGCTACTGATGCAGGAAAGTAGAGAATAGACTTAAGGTCGTGTAATTATCTACAAATATTATTATTTGTAAGAGGTCGCTGCTTCTGAACACAGGTCTTCGAATACAGCTGTCTATATAACATGCATACATAGAAGAAGATAATCGGATTACTGAATTCGGATTGTGGCCGAGCCAACGGTGCGCCTTTGGACTGCAATTTTCAAGGAGGATTATGATTGTGAATGTCTTCAAACTGAATTGAAGTATATGGACGTGAATCCCTGACGATGTTTGATTACATTTGAGATAATATTAATTTTTATTAGAACCAGAAAGAATTAATCCGCAAATTCACGTGCTTTATAAGCTCGAATATCACGAAGCCGCAGATCATACGAATTAACAGCAAACGGGGATTGAAATTTATGGAAACTAAATATTCTTTGGGAGATTTTAGTGCATTTAAACTATTCAAACGAATTTAAATTTTTCCATAGATATTTAAGACATTCAAGGCCCCCAATAGCTATGTGAGAAAAGATCGTAGGCATGGAAAAGGAAAATCGCACAGGAAAAAAGTGAAAACCACTGAAATCTATAATTAAAAAAACACCAACCGCAAATCACAAAAACAAAGTGAGACAGCAAAGAATAAGAACAAAAGCCGCAGGCTTGCTGCAAGAGAAGCAGATCAAGTCGCTGTGTGCGCGACAAACCATGCGAGAGTGTGGTGAAATAAATGAATAAGCGGGCAAAGGCATAAGTAAAATGCGCGCGAATAAACATGTCAAAGGTATAGGCAAAGGCAAGGCGAAAGCAAAAGTCATAGTGTAAACGGAAGTATGAGAGTGTGTATGTGTGATGTGTGAAATTGTTAAATGTCAAAGATGTGTTGCCGCCTTTAAGGCGCATTCAAGCAGCGCTGTGGGTGCGCAGTGAAAAAATGCGAAACAAGATAAAGCATTTAAGGCAAAATAAACAGCGAAATCGAATGAGAAAAAGAAGATGAAGACGAAGACGAAGACAAAGACGAAGCAGTGACGGAAGAGATGCTGCACATGACAAGCTGAATGCGCAAGGATAATGACAAAGGATAATAAAGGCAAACATGAGTGCGTATATGAACATAAGTGTGGGTGTGTGTGGTTTAGAGAAAGTGTTAAAGGCACAAGCATATGGCAATGTAGAGCGTAAAGGCGTTTGCTGATATGGCAAGCAGTTGAGGCTGTTGGAAGGTTGACATGCGTGGCATCAAGGACACAGGCTTGCACAGCCAACAAATAAAAACAATGATTTTGTCATTAGTCGTAAGAAAAAGACATGCTTAATGCCCTTTTAGTGCTCGTTTCGCAACCACATTTTAATTAAAAGCCATGAAATTTGCGAGCGAAAATAAAAATAAGGCTTAGCTCATGATACGTCCTCAGCATGTCCTTAAATTATTCCCGTTAGTAGATACAGACGAATATTTTCTTTATTAAGCTGATAATTTGGTAAGTAAATACGTTGACGGTTCGAAGTGTTCTAGTGCCAACTGCTTACTGAGAGAGTTAGAAAAATTTAGCATGACAAGTGACAGCTGACTGAACTGGATTTATTTATTGTTGACTTAAAGTAAGATTTTTCAACGCAAATATATTTACTATGTATTAAATATATCATTTTAGACCAGAGAGCTAATGCTCAAACTTAGTACATTAGACACAATACTGATAAATAAATGAAGATGTATGACAAATGACAGCTCATAACATATAAAAATGCATGCCTACTGACAGTTGGTACAAAATTCGTTGGTTCAGATCTCTAATTTGAAGAAAGTGGCAACAAAAGCCAGCTAAATAATATGGTAATTATATCTAGAAACTAATCATTCCATCAAAACTTTCCTCTTCAAATGACAGCTATGAAAGATGTCACCTTACAGCCACGTAATTAAATTAACTTATATCGGTAAGAGTTTAATATAGGGAAACGGACAACTTGTATTGTATTATAGAAATATGACTTATGACAGGTGACAGCTGACGAATGACAACTAGTATATGATTTTTTAGTCATGTTGACATATTTTTTGCTTATATGGTAATTACATCTAGAGACTTTTGAATAAAACAGAACCTTCCTCTTCAAATGACAGCTATGAAAGATGACAACTGACAGCCGCGTAGTTGACTAAATTTGCTTATATTGCTAAGTGTGTACAGTAATATAAAAGCTTTACTATAGGAAAACAGAAAAGTTGTATTGTTTAATAGAAATATGACTAATGACAGGAACAGGTGACGAATGACAACTAGTATATGATTTTTGAGTCATGTTGACATACATATTTTCCAACAGAAGCTTGTTATTAATTGTATTTAAACATATTCGAACTAGTTAAAACCTACATATATATTTCTCTAAAGGAAAGTGACAAATGACAAACCTTATACCCTCTTAATCTGTACTTAGGTACCCAATATTTTTTCTACCCTGAACAGGGTATATAAAATTTGCCACAAAGTTTGTAATACCCTGAAGTAAACATTGGAAATGTTATAAAATATATATATATGTAAATGATCACCATGATGAGCTGAGACGTTTAAGCCCTCTCCATCTGTCTAACCGTCGGTCCGTCTGTTTGTCTGCATATATGTATATGATCTAGTCTCTCGGTTTTTATATAAAGACATTTAGTTAAAGAAGAGGTCAACATAAGTAAATGATAATTATAATTTTCGAAATGTATACACGGGAAGTTATAGGTTAGGTTAGGTTATAAAGGGCGGCGGCCACGTCAGTTGGAAGATCAGTTTAATTTGAGTTAAAGTCTTACAAGTCGACGACATTTTTTTAAAACTTTAAAAGAGACTTGGTAAGTTACCTAGTTTCTTGAACTGCGGATAGGTTATAATGGCCGGCTGTCACGCCATATATAGACCTGTTAGTCCTTGGTAATGCCAGATAGAAGTTCAGTTCAATTTGACTTGAAGTCTTACAAGCCGACGACGGGAACTTTAAGAGCGAATTGATATCTAATTTTGATATGTCACCTAGTTCCTTGAATTGCGAAACTCCTAGGTATCTAAGACAAGTTCTAGTTAAAGCCGGCCAGAAGGAAAGGAGCTCTTTCAGTCTATAATTCATGTCTACTTCTCTGCATATTTATCTTAATTGATCATATTAACATCCGCTATAGCTGTCATTTATAGTATGATAGGTGGCAATAACTGGTCTCTGTCTCAGTACAGCGATTTTTCGGTTTGTAGCATTCGTCTGAAAGATTTAATTTTTCTGTATGGTAAGGAACTAAATCACTGTCCAAAGGCTATACATAATGATAATGATATATGATAAGTGACAATGACTGGTCTCTGGCTCTTTAGTGCGATTTTTCGAATTGATAGATTTACCATTTTCTCTATGCTAAGAGACTAAAGCACCGAGCAAAGGCAAGACATCTTCTTCAGATGTTTCAATCCAGTCATCTGTACATTCTCAAACAATTAGAAATGGTTGAAATGTTTACTCTTAAATTCTCACCTGTACCGTAAATCTGTGGATATTTTCAAGAAGTCTATTCAACTAAAGGCCTCGCTGACTGAAAAGTCGACATATGAGTTAAGGCTTCACTTCTCAAGACTGTCAGGTTTATGTAACCAGAACTGACCAATGTTTATATGTATTTCTTCACAATTATTCACGACACCAGATACAATATAAGCAAAATTTGATGAGGGATCTTTGCTTATCTGGCATTTGGCTCAATGTTATCTCTAAACCTCTTCATTCTGCTTGCTTTTGCGAAACTTAAGCTTAAGAGCTTAAGCGCGTACCTTTGATATTGAGCCAAACAGTTCTTAAGTCTGGCTGTGTTATTCTTAATCGATTGGGATTGACCTTACGATCTGTCCTGCTTCAACCTAATATCTTTGTTGTCAACTAAAGAGGCCAGATATCAACCAGAGGGTACTTTGCTCTCTCTATTTAACCAATTCTCAGGCAGAAATAATTATCTATCCTCATTAAATGGAGTCAAAAATTTAGCATTACATTCATTCGACCGAAGGAAACCTCTGATGAGATATACAGTTGGCTGAGTTAAATTTTGGTATATTCTGTTCGTTCCGGTTCAGCTTGTCTCAGTTTTTATCAACTACATTCTACTTCTCCTGCATAAATGTCTGCATACCTGCGAAACTACTCACATGTCGCTGTACGGCACATACTTTAACCCGCCCCTGAGCTCGAAGGTGCGTGCATTTGTATGTCTGAATTACGAGAAAACGAGAAAAATGCGCAATGCGACGAATGTAAATTCCTATTTTCATATTAAATAGCGTAGACGCGGGTATTTTTAATGCAAGCAAAATACGTAGGGTAAAACAGGTAGTGAGAGCTTGTTAGCATGCGTTCGAACGTAGCGCTGAGTATGTCAAGGCCAAGCAGGCGATGAGCAGCTGAAAAGGAAAGACAGATTGAACGGTTGTGGCTTCGGGAAAGTGTAGTTAATAAAAAATGAGTGTAAAAGGGGACGCGTTGGATTTCCTCAAATAGGGCTGCAAGCCGGTCTTTGATGCAGTCCGTCCTCTAGTTGACCATCCGATGCGTTTATAAGCACACAACTCCAGAGTTACTATACTAAGTGAAGTCCACTTCTTAAACTTTTATATACTCGCCGCCTCGCTGCTCATTTCACATATGCCACAAGCGAATCTCGCTGTCCAGTATTTGTACCCCTTCAAGTTTTAACCTTCTGGACAGCGCAAAATGTTTACTCGCACTTGTTAGCGTAAATATTTGCATATGCATTGAACTGAAGTATGCTTCAAAAACAAAAACAAAAAAAACTATACTCAGATTCATGCATAAAATACGAGACATACATATGCACATGAAGCTCTATGTGGTGGTACGCTGCGCATTTCCAAGTAGCGCGCTTGTACATATAGACAGCGGCACACACTCTGCCACTCGACCAAGCACTTAGCAGCGATGGTGTCTGTAGCGCTGCGCCAGCTGCTGTCGCTTCAAGTGTGGAAAAATAAACGCCTCGGAACCGAGTTCATGAGTTTTTTGGCTGAGTGTTCTTTAAACTGTGGAAGTAAAAATATTTTAAGAGAATATTTCGTATTATTCTGAGGAAATATTTGAATGGGGCGGTAACTGGTGGGTTGCTAGTATATTTGTAGCTTTTGGAACTTTCTTACGACTTCTGGAGTTCGCAATGTTAAACTATACGATTATATTTGTCGGAGCTGGGGGCGACATAAAATAAATAGAAAGATAGAGATCTGTTTCTTAATTACACTGTTAATAAGTGATTCGAATAACGATTGAAAGTAAATAACCATCATGACTAAGAAACACGCGGCAATGTCACTGATGCCTCAAGGAAGAACTTTTTATGTATATTAATACGAGTATCTACGATCTTTCTGTGCATTAGCTTAATCCAACAATAAGTGCAACGATGACCCCTGTAGGTATTCACTTAACATTAAACTTTTTGATAAAACTTGGTTTCTTTTTTCCGAGAAAACTGACCTTATGAAAATTTACGTCCTCTACCACTTCCCTACGTCCTTAAACTACTGAAAGCTCTAACCCGACAAAATTTCTGCGAACTGCTTTTTAGAAAAACTTATTAACAAACCCAACCCGCAGAATAGAAAATCGTATTATGTCTCTTGATGCTTCCTGAACTCCGGACATGGAAATACGTTTGCGTGCTATCGACTGCCTTTGCTGAAACCATCCTTGAAAACTCGAGCTTTGAACAGAGCAACCGTCTGATATCATATAACCAAATATGAGAAATTGATTTCCCTTCAGGTCTTAGAAACAAACACATGATAAATATTACAGAGAGGCTAGCTTTTGTAACGACCTTGAATTTAGCTTTACGTATATACACAAAAGAAAGACAAAAATCACATATGTATTTTGATTTCCTTCAAATCCACACGTTCTGCGATCTTTTCGATCCAACATTCTTTTTCGGGGCTTCCCTTACAAGGCATCCATGACATGAGATAACTGAAGCCTTACAAGGCGTCCATGACATGGTATAACTGAACATTTGCTAAGAGATAGCGCTGACGAACAATTTTTTATTTAGGGTAATGGGCCAATATGGGAAATGTGGCTTGGAAAGCTTAAGGCAACAGAAACCAGTGGCGCTGTGGGGCAAAACTTCTAAATAAATTGCTACAATTTTAGAACATTCGGATTTCAAGGTTTCAATTTTTTTGACTACATTCTTCTCCCGTCTCCTTTCAACGGCCCTGATTTTTTTTGAGAGTGAGAGAACCCAAAGAAGATATCCCTTCAAAGCTTTAATACTGCTTGATTTCGTTCCATTCATTGATAAAGATTACAAGTTAATTCTTTCATATTTCGGCGAGACTCAAGCTACTATGACCTCTCTTATCTTCCCATCATAGTTCATCACTCAATCTACCCTCTTTGAAGCGCAGAGCTGAGAATGCGTGAACTCCTCAAACCTTCTGCAAAATCGGTAAGAAGATACACTCCACAATACCAAAAGTTTCTAATTTAACTAACTTCACTCGACTGCATTCATTATTAAAAAATTCTTTCAATTACTTTCGCGGCCAATTAGTGGGCCAACGAAAAAAATATGCTTCAATGCAAACACGACAATGAATGGAAAATTGAGCTGGCCGAGCAGGCGAGGAACTCAACTGCGAGCGCCAAGCTGCTTGAACAACCGAAAGAGCGAAGACTGAAGAGCTAATAAAAATGGCTCAACAAAACATTAGAAAGGATTAAACTTTATATAGCAACTGAGCGAAAATATAAAGGAAAAGTCTGAATTCACGTCGCCAAATTGAGAAAAAGGAATCACTGAAATAGGAAAAACAAATTAGAAGGAATGCGCTGTGGGGCCGACAAGTTAACATAGTAGATTAAACCTTTAGTCGAAGAAAATAGACACAACTGTGAAATTAAATGGAAAATATTTGATGATTTTGTGATTGCCTATAGTGGATATAAGTCGATACAGGATACAGCAAAAAACGAAGGAAAATAGGGCATGGTAGTCATGTTCACCTACATTTTCCAAGTGCTCTCAATTCAGAGTTACTAAGGAGGTCTTATTACATCATATGATCTGATCTGATATAGCAATCTCAATAAGAGAATAATCTACAAAAATTTAAGATATAGGATTAGAAATGATTCTTAACCTTTCAAATAGATTATTGGACCTTTTGAGGACCGTGATTATAATACTTGATGCATCAGCGTCATAAAACATAACTATTAGTTATTTCTTATCAGCTAACTACCAGCTATAAGCTCTGTCTGTATCCAATAAAATTGAAAACCAAGCAAATATGGAACTGTTAGGCCAGATAGTCCACAAGTAGGTCCTAAATGCTTTCATCCATCATAAGATATTAACCTATTAAATTTGCTACCAGCGTCCGTTGAGCTGCTAGGGTATAGAAATGTACAAGGCTTTGACCAGTTTAATTTATTTTTGGAATTGAAATATAAACAAGAGGCTCGCAAAGAGAGAAGAGTTGAACCCAAAGTATTTCCATGATCTATCTGAAAGTATATGCTATTGCCATTTAATATTAAAACTCATTAAGAACAAGGTTGCGGCAAAAAATTTTATTGAATGATAATTTTAAACAAATCGATAAATTTAACGATTTTTCGAATATCGAATTAAATTTTAAACTTAACATTAGAGTTTAGCAAACTTTATTCCGAATTCCGATAGCTTTATCGATTAATGACAATTATTAATAAGTCGATAAATTTATCGATTAATCGATTATAGAAATAAATTTTAATCCAAGCAAAAGAGTTTAGTGAATTTTCTTGCACAGAGGTACTGAAAAAATTCGTTTACCGAATTCCGATAACTTTATCGATTTATCGAGGAAGCATATTAAGTTAAATTACTGTTTGCAAAGCTGCTTCAAATATCAGAACAAAGGGTAAAATAAAGCCAAAAATATGATTGTTTTCAGTCCGAAAAATGTATCGATTAATCAAATATCTAAATAAATTTTATTTTTTTCCGAATCCGTATTTCTTTATCGATTAATATTAACATAACTTTTTGTGGACTTTACAAAACTGCTTGAAATATCAAACAATAAAATTTAAAAATAAAGCCAAGATTGCGATTGTCAACAGTTCGAAAAATTTATCGATAAAAAATTTATCGTTTAAAAATGTATCAATTAAAAATTTATCGATTAAAAATTTATTAAAAAAAAAATCATATAAATGGCTTTTATGCACAACATAGCGGAGAAAAAAATGTTTTCTAACTTTGTTAATATCGATTTTGATATCGATGAATCGAAGAGGAATGTTAACCTCACTTTTTGCGGTCTTTGCAAAACAGCTTCAAATATCAAACAAAGACAAAAGTGAAGCTAAGAATGCGAGGAATTGCAACACAAAAGTCATTGGAAAAGCGATAAGTGAAAGAAATAAAAAACATTAAAAATGCAAGAGAACAAGAATGAAATAAAATATTAAAAAATGAAGAATAAATGAAATTGTGAGAATAGCTGATGCGCCGGGTAGTTGATACAAAAAGCGTGTTAAGTGCGCGCGTCCTTCAAGTCGCTGCGCTAAGAGGCAATGAAAATGAAAATGCAATGAGTGTGGATGGACAACAACAGCAAGCAAAGCAATAACAACTACACGAGCTGCTGTAACAGTGGCACGAAGATAAGCGCCAAGCGATAGACGCGCGTGAAAAAAATTCATTAAAAATGCATTAAAGCCATTAAAAAATTGTTGCACATTAACGCCCCTGTAGCCGAAGAGAATGAGTGCTTGGTGGGCGCGGGGGTCCTGCAGTTACGAGAGTGTTATGTGTGCTCATTACTAACACATACAAACATGCATATTTGCGTAGACAATTGCAAGGATATGGTGCAAAGTGCTAGAAGGACACGGAATGCACGAAATAAAATGGCAATTAAGTGGGGACTTGGTAATGAAAAAGTGCGGGTAAGCATATGCAAGGCGACTATATGGAGCGTGTGTATTTTACATTTTAATATATTTATGCGCAGCGTGAGAGGTAGCACTTTAAAATGCGATCATTTTGTTGTAGGATGAAGGTGCGCGTCTTAAGGTGGCAAATGAAGGAAAGTCTGTGAGAAATTCAAGTGGGGAGTATAAATATAATGCTAGCAGTAAGCACCCTAGAACCACTAGCAGTAGAATGAGAGCTGGTCGGTGCTCCCGTATCCTCTTGTGTTCTACTAATAGATAGCTGGGCTTCGCGGGACCTTGGCCAGCGCTGGGCCACCATCGGTACAAAACACTTTTGTCCCAAGATCGATCGCAAGAGATCTAGTGATCTCTTTGCCCTCAGTAAGGCTAACCTTTCCCAAGTTGCTGGGGTTTTAACAGGCCATTGTCTTATTGGCGTTCATGCTGTAAGGCCGTGAATCTTACCAGACGCCTTCTGCAGAAGCTTTATCGAAGAAGATGAGGTAGAATCAACTCAACACTTCCTTTTAGCCTGTTCCGCATTTGGGAGGTCAAGGCTTAAAAACTTTGAAGTGCATACGTTCAGACATCGAACCGACTTGCCGGGAATGGAAATTAACCTGTGCAAATTTGTAATGGCGACTAAGCGTTTTGCTAATTTATAAGTTCGAAAATGTTTCTATGGCTTCGCAGAAGACTACATATAGGAGTCCACGTGCGAGCTCTCTAGATCAGCCATCTAACCTAACCTAACGTAACCTAACATAGTACTGTAAAGAAATGCAGATGAACTGGACCTGAATCTTAGTAGTAAAATTTTCATAGTGAGACTAAGAAATGGATGCCTTATATATTCTGTAAGTATATTTAACATCCTGATATCTGATACGACTGCGCTGGCTAGGCCATGTCGTCCGAATGGAAGAAAACACTCCAGCTCTGAGGGCATTCGACGCACTACCCGTCGGGGGAAGCAGATGAAGAAGAACTCCTTCACTCCGTTGAAAAGTTGAAAATACCAGCTGGAGAAGGACCCACAATAAGGAAGAAAGACTGGCGAGCTATTGTAAACTCAGCTATAAGCGCGTAACCGTGAGCGTTATCTACGATATCCGATGTCGAAGATTCCGACGAATGAGCAGTTTTTTGGATATAAAAGGATCTGTGCAAAATTTTATATCGATATCAGAAAATTGAGAGATTAGTCCACTATATACAGAGACACGGGCTGAATTTTCTCTTTTTAACTATACAGACACTGCGAGTCGCTTAAAGGTTTAATTGGTATTTGGCTCGTCGAACTCTTAGCTTCTAGCTAAAATGATTATTCCTTATCAATGGATCAAGAATCTCAGATTACATTCACTAATGGTGCTGATATTTCCAAATTATCTTCTTTTCTGTCCAGTTTTCGATGGACTAAGGTTGAAACGTCACGGTAGTCACACCCTCGACGAACCAGTTGAAGTGATACTTATTAATCGCCTTATGAAATTTGATATCGGCTCAAAGCGCTTTGTCAATTTACGAGTTCCTAGTTGAACCATAAATATAAAATAATGGCATAACAAAGTACCAACGTTGCAAGATTTACAAGTGGGATCATTAGTGACTACTGCCACAAGGATAATCCGTATTACCTAACGTAACCCAATACTGCTGACAATATTAGTCTATTGTGAATTGAACTGAGGTTTTTCTAATCAATTAGCCACGTGAAGCCTGATTCTGTGATTCCAAGTATTATTTAAGAATCCAACTACATCAGCAACAACACCTGAAGCCAGAAAAATAATGGGCCGGCTTTATTTAGTTCCCCATGACGTCCACCAGCTGTTCTACTCTCTTTCAAGGTTCGTTCTAAAAGTGCGGAAATTTACCGGTCCGTGAAAATATACAGAAAAGCAGTAGACAGTCAATCGTTTGATGTTAATCTATGTATAAAGCTGAGACTTGCTTCGTTTGTTTCCGTTAATGATGTAGGACATTTAAGGATCGTCCAAATTTCGGTCAGAAACCGTAAGGTTTATAGAAAAGTACATACAAATTTTGATTTGCTCCAATGTATCTACGTAGCAAGATTATAAAAAGCGGAGCCACAGCTGTCTGATCCATCAAACAAAACCATAGGGGCTCCCCTCGGCACTAAATAGGGCTGCATGCATACACACATTTTTAAATATCCATTCAACTAACCGGCGGCAAAGTGAGTTTGAAAATGCTGCACGTGAGTCCTATGTGACTGGACAAAGTTAGAGGGACCAGCAGGACAGAAAAGCCGATGAAGGCAAATGCAGCACATAAAAAGTAAAATTAACTAGCAGAAAGGTGTAATGAGCTGCAGCCAAAGAGTGGAGTGGAGAGGCAGCGTCAGCAATGCAGTAAAGCGTCAGGTGGAAAGCAATAAAAAATTAGTGCTAAATGCAGTGCATAAGAGTCTGATGTGGTCAGCGTAAGCAAACCGAGGCACAAATGCATGAATATGTATGTCTCGCAGTGCAATTTAAAGCAAAAGTTGGGAGGAAGACTCAGTTAGTTGCATTACCGGGGCCCAGCTGGTGAGTCTCATAGTTTATTTTTAAAAGTTTTGTTTGTTTTAAAGGAAAACAGACGTGGTAAGAGGGCGTATATACTGAATGTTGCGGGAGAGAGCGTCCTTCCAGCAACCGATATGCCCTTCATACTCTTCTTGCCAGTCCGTCATAATTGCCAACGAGTCTACAATTCTAGTACCATGAAGTACAAAGCATACCTTTAGGAGCCAACGCATAAAAAATCTAGCATGAAACTAACAGCGAAACTCGCATTAGCATTAGGTAACCACGTATGTCTGACAGCGCAAAAAATATTAATAAGCTTCGAGGTCAACTCGTGCCGAGTTAAAACAATTTGCATACGTAAAGTTTTATAATCAAGCATTGCGATAAACTTGGCATACTTTGCGGCACACATACGTTTATATTAATGCAGCGGAGCACGTGTGTGGTCAGACTAGCTGCCTTGCTCTCAGTTCTTCTTTCAAAACTGCGCAGCACGTTTTTTTGTGGAGCACAAAAAACGGCTAACCGACTCGCATAACCCAATTAGGCGGCTCACATTTACGCTTTTAGTCATTACGGGGCTCATTAAATTGTTTGCTTTTGAAATGAAGTCAGACAGAGTTGAAATATGAACTGTAATCGAGAATATATGTGTATGGAGAAGTAGACCGTGTTTACATTGCTTATGGCATGTATCTTTTAATATTACTCAAACTGATTGTGAGATTAAGACTCTATTTCCGTGATGGATGCTAATCTCGCTTAGAGACTATGAAAGAAATTTCGAACGATTTTTTGCTAGTCTCTTATATATTTGAATTAATATTACTAAAATGTGAGTCTTTTCGAGCGGCATTTGGAATCGAATTTGGTGGATCCTCTCAAAAATTTATATTTTGGGGTTAGATTAGAAAGAATCTTGAAATCCACTATGGGAGGCCTACAGAACAACATTTAGAGAGTGCGAATTCTGTACGAGGTTGGTAAGAAAAGTATTGTGAGTTTTCGATTTTATTTAGCTACAAGTCGGATTACCGCGAAGTTTGTGCCAGAATTGCTCACTTTCGACAAAGAACAGCTGGTTGGCATTGTTAGACTCAGTTCGCGATGACTAAGATCTGTCCCTGAGGGTTATAACTGGTGACGAATCATGAGTTTATGGTTATGACGTGGAAACCAAAGCTCAATCATCCCAATGGAAGCTGTAGCATGAGCCAATACCGAAAAAATCCGACAAGTTAAGTGGAATGTGAAAGTTTTGCTAACGAGTTTCTTCGCTTGCAGGGGTCGTATGGATTTGTGAAAGAACAAAAATGGCTTTTGCATCATGATAAGCTCCTGCTCACGAATCGTTATTTGTGCGATAATATTTGGTCAAAAACAAAACACATTACTGCTGACCTACGGAATTCCTCAGTCCTGGTCCCCTGTGACTTCTTAGTTCCCGAAAATGAAGACTCAAAAGTATAATCTTAAACGTAATATTCTTCCGGCCTTCAGTGAGTCCTATGGATTCCATTTTCAAAATATCCACGGTTTTTCGGTCGAAAGTCGGTAGGACACCCTTTGCGATGAAGCTTTATTTTCAGCTAAATTTTGTTGAAGTCGCTTTTTGGAATTTACAGACGACGGATGGCAAGGACTCTCCTTCTTACTTCTTTTCTCTATCTCTATTGGCGTTTAAACTGCTTACGCGGTTATAGCCGGGTTAACTACAGCGCGCCAGTCATTTCTTCGAGATACCAAGTGCAGTCAGGTCCTTCTCTGCTTCCACCGGTGGGTACTGAATCGAAAATCTTCAAACTTGGAGTGTTTTCTTCCATCCGGACAACATGATCTAACCATTGCAGCCCTTGCCTCTTGATTTGCTGAACTACTTCAATGTCGTCGTATGTCTTATATAGCTCATCGTTCCATCGACTGCGGTATATCGCCCTTGCCAATGCGTAAAAGGACCATAAATTTTCGCAAAACCTTTCTCTCTAACACTTCTAAGGCCGGAATTATGAAGGACTTGTAGAGTTTGGACTTCGGCGAGAGAGAACTACATTTTTCAATTGCCAACTGAGGTCAAAACTGCTACACTTGTTGGCTAGAGTGATTCTGCGTTGGATTTCAAAGCTGACATTGTTGTTGGTGCTGATGCTGGTTCCAAGATAGACGAAATTATTTACGACTTCAACGTTATGACTGTCAACAGTGACATACGAGCCAAGTCGCGAATACGATGACTCACTGTGTGATGACAGGAGATAGAAAGCAAAACTAACAAAGAATGTTTAGTGGTTGTAATAAGGTTTTAAGGAGTTCCTTGCACTGAAAATAACAGTTTAGTAGGTTACTTAGCGCCTGTTCGATTAGATTTTCCGAAAACTTCTCGTTTTCACTACTCTTTATCGTTTTCGCTTTCCGTTTTGGAAGCTAATAACAAACTGATATTCCGCAATTAGAATGTCAACGACTTCAAAGTGAAATTAATACATTAATTGAGAGAAATTAGCGTCAAGAACTCTACTCTGGCCACTTATCCCTCATTTCCTCTACAATGCCAATGCCCTTGGGGTTTCAACCCTACTCTGTTTTGGCGCGTCAACCCTTTTACATTTTGCTTATGCTTTCAGCTTCTTACTTTCTTTTTGATTTTGCTCTTCGTTCCACTTATCGCCTATCGACGTCGATAATTTGACATTTTGTGAAGTAAACAAGATAATTTGCTTTGGCTATTTGTTTACATTGTAGCTAATTTCTGCATCTAACGGCATAACTAAGTTGAACTGTGCGTGTTCTTTTTTAATTTTCTACGCTTCTATGAACACTTTTTGTGAAGAATTTTTGGTTTTCTTCTTCGCACGCTTTGCTTTCTTTAGCCACACATTGCCACAGGCAATACAATTTTCTACACAAGAAGTTCACCGCTCCGCCTCCCACCTCTCAGACGGTCAAATGGTTTAGGCAGCAGAGAGGAGTGAGGTGGCCAGAAGCTGTTAGTCTTTTAATGGTTTCACCTACTTTACTCTGTTGCGAGTATGAGTGTTTGAATGGGTGGCGCAGCTAGCAGACGGCAGCAACAGTCTGACGTGGAATGAGCGTACGGCCAAAGTGCGTAATTAAATATTAAGCATGTGTCAGATTAAAGCGCATTATCTCAGCCAAATGCAAGCAAAGCAACAGAAAAAAAAATATAAAAAATATTTTAGAAGCTTTGAAAAGAGCTAGAAACATTTTTAGCAGCATAAAACTGAACATTTTTTGCTTCTCACACCTGTAGCTCGCACTCTATACGCCGGTCGCCGTTCTATTTTATGGCTTCATAATTTTTATTATTTTTTATGCATTCATTGACAGTTCGGATGGCAAAAGTTGGCAAATAAAAATTTCATAGATACCCAAGAATCACGTGAAAATTACGGCACAAATAAAAACTTGGAAAAAATCTAAGCAGCTTGAGCGGAGAGAAAATATTTGACTTAGAAATGACCGTATTTCTGCGAGGAAACAGATAAATTGATATTTTGAGTATTATTAACCTGCGAGAATAAATACAAAGTTTATTCTAACTGTCGCTTGACAAATATCTGGCATCAGTAAGATATTCTTTAATCTGAAACTATGTCTCGTATAAGAGTTGATACCGGCTAAGACGCAGGTTGAGTTAGTTTAGGAATCTACAATACAAAACCGACTCTTCACTGGTTAAAAAGCTAATGTCAAATTGAAAGCTAAGTCAATTTATATCTGCTCATAAGAGAAAGAATGGTGATAGAAAACTCTAAAATGAGATAGTCTGAGTTGAAAGATGTTGCGGATATTGATTTCGGTACCTTCAACTAAACGCTCAACATTACAATACTGTAGGTCTACAGTTCATGTAACCTCACTTTCCATTGTTCTACTAGATCATAGACGTTAGTTCAAGGTGTGTAGTGAGTAAATAGATTAATGCCTAAAGATTTATGAACTTCAACGTTTATAACACCTATAGAAATCAATGCCTTTAATTTCACTTAAACGTTTAACAAAAACAAGGCTTGAAACTCATTAGAATATACAGATCGAATTACTTTTAAACCGATATAAATTGATCACATATAAATTTTTTCGTAACAAAATCTGGAGGCTTCCAGATTTTTTTAACTCAATTTCTATCAAAAGTCATCGATATTTCATCAGATTGGGATATATTAATAAATATGTGGTAAGCCCAAAGGACTGGCTTTCACAGTTGTCCAAGTTGGATACTGTGTTACCTCTGGTCAGAGAATCAAAGACTTGGCTTTTTACCAACTGCTCAGTTTTTATCATGTATCATGTAAAAGGGAAGTTCACGCAAATGAGTAAAATTCTCTGCGCACCATTCACCCATATTTGGTACATGTGGCCAGAATTATATATTCATTTTTAGATATTGGCTGAAGCAGCCTCAGCTTCCTTCTGCCACTTCCGGCCTTAGACCAAGCACTTTTAGTGATTTTCAACATAACCTTTGTATATGGTTATTATAACCATTTTTAAACTGTAAAAAAAAAAACGTTTGAAGGCGAACTAAAGTGAGATATCTAAAAAAAAGGCGAAACAATTACTTCCAAATATGCTCCTTCCTAATGCGATCCTTTGTGCCAAATTTCACTTTAATATCTTTATTTATGGCTTGCGCTGGGTTTTGGATTCCGCCACGTAAAAAAATTGCCCCTTCGAACTTAACCCCAATGAAAACGGACGGAAAATAGACCTCGGGTGAGACTCGTCGCCCTGATCACTTTGGTATATATAACCCTATATCTGACTCTTTTAGCGACTACGCTGGGTATGTGAACAAAACATGTCGTGCGAATGAGAAAAAAATTGTTGGGAACTGTGCGAAATCAGTTCTGAGAGTATTTGACGCAGTACCCGCCGTGCGAAGCAAAGGAAGAGGAACCCCTACACTAAGTTGGAAAGACAAGGTGGAGAAGGAGCAGCCTACACTTCGAATCGCAATCTGGCATGCTGTTGTAATCTCGGCTATAACCGCCTGAGCGTTATTTACGCCAAAAAAGGAAGAAGAAGGAAAAGGTAGTGAGAAAAACGCCTTTACATTGCCTCTAAATTTCGAAAGGCACAAGGTTTGCTCATCTGTATGCTCTAATAATGGCATAAGCACTATCAATAGTTAATAAGTTCGACTTGAAGTATAGGAGTTTGTTCAAAATAACGTGAGGTTCTACTTCTGCTCCATAATTATATTAGTCTAAATAAAACGTTTATGGATTTTCCGAACTTAGGTATGGAGAAATATTATGTGTTTCCGTGGAATAGATCCGCTAATTTGTTCAGTCATTTCCATATATTCTATCTTCCACCTTTCTTCAGATCACAACTAGTATTTTTATATGTGACCTGTTCTACGAAAAGGGAGCTAACGTGCGAAAACTAGTTTTCTGGAAAACAGCTGTTAAAAATAAACAACTCGTTTCGTCAGTTTCTCGTTATCTCATTAGTTGTTCTCCTTTCCAGAGGCTTCAAGGACATCCAGTAAGTGTTGTTTTTGGTCGGAATATTATTATAGTTCATCGTGTAAGTTGCTAGTGTGGAACATTTAAAAAATTATATTTTTTCGTATTTTTACTCTTCTTTCTCTACATTTTTAGGGAACTTTCAAACAAGTTATGACTTTTTGGATTCTATCACGTGAAAAAGCATCTCATCTTCCATCCGAATCAACTAAAAAGTGAAAATTGATTTTTTGACACCTAAGCCCCCTTTCCGTAGACCAGGTCACATATTTGTACAGAGCTTTGGGTGTCTTCGAGAAACGGTGATTAATTAACTTTAGCCTGAGTTTTCCCGGAAACCTCCACGATCAAAAAAGTCTTTCCAACCCAACTGTCAGTCCAAAAGTTTTCAAGATTTCGCAGAGAGAACTAAAAGTTGTACCGCCAACTATTTCATTCGTATTTTTATTAACGGTAAGACTTTAGTTATACCTTAATAACTAAAATACTAGTATGAGCAATTTCTCATACACTAAGGCTAAGCCCAGAGTGGTGTTGAAAAGCCATTAAGTGATGAAAGAAAAGTTCAAATAAATTAAGCTTGCACCGAAGCTGGCAATATAGCCTAAACTCGAATGGTACTCTATTATTTATTTTGCACAGTCCTTTACGCTTCATTTCACCGTGCGCTCAGCCTTGGCAAGATTTGAGGAGTCACTCTAGAAGCTAATTATGAAACATTAAATATGCTGCTTCCGAATATAAGCTGAAAATGTTTAAGTTTCAATTTAATTAAACTTTAAGACTTCCTTAAATCAATATAAAGCTATCTTCTAGGAAATTTTAGCACATAACGGCACTACAAGCGCAGCCATTGAACCGAGTCGGTTTGGCGCAAACGAACTACTAATAATTTGTGTTGCCGGTTAATTTGAAATTATTTCGAAAATTGTTAAAGCGCATTGAAGCATAAATTTCTGGTCTGGCAGGTAGGAGAGTGAGCGACGAGGGTGGCGAAAGCGATGAAAATTGAGCAAACAAAAGCGCTGCAAAGAGGGAAATATCAAAAGGGCAAAAGCAACAAGAATTTTCGGGAGCAAACTACATCAATAAACTTGCAGATTGTCAGCAGGTAGGAAGAGAAGACGTTGCTAAGGGTGAAGTGAGCAAAGAGTCAAGTTTTGTATATAATATGAGAGTGTATATAAATATATATATTTCAGCGCCCCTTTCGGCATGTTTATATGAGCATAAAATTGTTATTGATTTACGTTTTCAATACTTTACGCATAATTAAACAAATACGCCATGAAAAGCAGCAGCGTATACGCGCAGTAATGGCTATAAATAAAGCATGCTTTCAGGCGTAAGTCAAGGAAAAGTGTGCGCTGTGCGGGGAAAAGTGTTAATAAATCAACGAAGAAAGTTAATTTGCTGTTACTTTGTACAAAACTTCGCCGAAACGCTGAGTGAAAAGCGTTTTTCTTTGGTTCAACTATAAGTAAGCATACATTTAGGCGCAACAGGCGCGCACTATAAGTGCTGACAATAATTCTAGTTTATGCGCATGAAGCCAATGACACTTAACGAGCCACAAAAGTAATGTTAAATGTGAAAACTTTCATCATTTACGCATTTAGCAAAACAAAAATAACAAATACTACGAAGCCACACGAACACCGAACTCACATACATGTGGGTTATAATAAATTTGCTAGCCTTTCCAGTAAGCTGGCGCTTAAGCGCCTAACTACTTAGCACATTTCATATGATTTGAGTCGTAAATTTTATTTTCACTTTCGCTGGCGACGCATAAATTGAGTATGCGTAAGTAGCTGATGGCTACAAGCGCTGATTACTGGACCGAGCATCTGTAAAGTAAAGTATATATCTGTGTGTAAAAATAAACTTATAATCACACAAGCATACATATATAACTCATTTTGCACATGTATGTGTGCTAAAGCATGCTTGTAGCTCAAAACGCCTAAAAGTATGCCATATGAAGACGCTTTATTGTCTTAGCTTTATGGATTTGTAATCTAGTTTGTAGTTTTTTCATTAGCTGCTGCTGTTGCATGTGTTATATTACGGCATTATTAATAAGCTGCTTAAATAGTGGCACATAAATATGTGCATATATTATACTTTTAGGCGCACAACGTTTAGGACACTTACTTCAAGCTTATACGCAATTTTTGGCATTGCAAATCACTTGCTATCACTAAATAGCCAATTTTATACCGGCAAAAATGCTTATACCAAGTAAGTCTGTTGAATTATTCATGCGCTGGACTACAAGGAAATGGCTACTTATTTAGTTAGTAATTTAATTTAATCATCTTTGGGAGTGCTGGCAGTGCTCATGGCATATATTAACCGAAATATGTTAGCTGTCATATATGATGGTCTAAGAGTTTTTGCTGTTTAGACATACAGACTTACACTACGACACTCAAAGTGTAATCTCACACATATTTTTACATAATATTGGTTATGAACCCTTTTCCCCTGATCTTTCCAAACATAAAAGGCACGAAATCTCGGCGTAAATTAAGTCCTCACACCACAACGTTGTAAGATAGTGGAAGCGGAGCAGCTGAGCTCCTAATATATTCCGCAATCAACTTGCTTGCAAAGGCATGTGGGAATGTCTTGACCGTTGGAGACCGACACTTGAGTTAAAAAAGGGTTAAATGGTTATTTCTTTAACAAACTTAATAAGCTGAGAGTATTTGGGATTACTTCCTCAAGGAATTTGATAGCGTAGCTAATATTTGAGCGAGATAATGCTTTAAAGCTTTTAAGCATAGACTAAAAATTGAACTTATATACATTATTTTTAAATTTCTCTGCAGCAATATATAATATTATTATATATGTACATATATTATTCTCAATAGCAAATATTCTTAAAGCTTTAAATAACTGATCGAGGTATAGAGCTCCGCTAAAAAGCTTTTCGTTTATATATTTTTGTAGTCGGGTTTTGCACCTACGATCTACAGTTCTGTTCGAAGTTGTTTCCTTAGTCGACTTACGAAGTATGTGAGCCTAAACTCCATGATATTTAAGTCTTTTTAGCTGATTCCGGATGCAATCCTCTGTAGATATTGGGTTAAGTTAGGTTAAAAGGTGGTTCCTAACAAGGATCACATTTCGATAGCTTATAGTTTCCTAAACCAAAAAATAAGATTCGGCTATGTCTACTGGTACGCCGAAGGTATGAATTAGTCTTGCAGAAGCTGGGCAATGGAGTGAAGTGAATGTGAGTTCCAGCTCCAATATTCTTCCATACACTAGATTTTTAACTATAATAGTTTTTCAATCTTACAACATTGATGGCGATTGGACAATGCCCAGTAAGTATGTATATCCTACATATTCATATAGCTTTGCTAAGAGCAAACAATTCAGTAGTGCTCTTACCTTCTAGGCTAGAAAGATCTCGCAGTGATAAGTTCAGTGCTAAAACGCAAGATGACGCAATGAATTGATCGAACTCGTTCCAGTTTTCAGCGATTCCGCTTTGACCAGGCAGCCAAACGAGTTTGATATTGAAGTAGCTTGTTGCAAATGCTAGTGAGGACAGACACTCCCTCAATAACTTTGAGCGCACAATTTGCGATCTCAGCGCTAGTATTGTCGCTCTGCGGTCGTAATAAATGCTCAACTCCATAAAGCTTGGAAGCAGCACATCTATTGCTACTTTAATATTAGAGACTTCTGTCTTAAAGACACAACAATATACCAGTAGGCTAAAGCTAAGCTTGACCGAGAGCTCCTAACAGATGACTCAACGTTTTCTCCTAGCTTTGAGCCATTAGTAAAAACTTCAATGCGCTTCTTATCCCGTGATTTCTCCTCCTCTACATATCTCTCGCCGGTATGTGAACGGAGCCGGGAATACAGTTTGTCACAGACCCAGCTACACTGAGCTTTACAGTGACCCTCGCAGCAATGCACCTGCCGACAATATTCACTGGTGGTTTGTGGTAAATGGCATCAAGTCTCATACGACTTTTTTTAATGGCCATCCTTCGCCCCAACTTATGTGTCTCAAAATATAGTTAGCCTTCCGAAAAATATTCAAAAAAAAAAATATCTATTTGGGCGATTCTTTTAGAGTTTTATGTATCTCCTGATATTGTAATGAATTCATTATATTTACTTCTTTCCAAACTTTCTTTCTCATGTTTATTTCCAATACTATTTATCACATATTTCGAAATCGCCTCTGCCCAATCCATTCAGTTTTCGGACTAAAGGCTCCCTGTGGCGCCTATTAATATTAAAGTAATAATGGATAGCAAGGCAAATCACTCTCTGGAAGAAAGATTAAGTATTACCTACGCACAAGTGATTTGAGAGAGAATGAGCAAGGCAATAACAGTGTTGTGAATTTACGAAGGATGCAATGGACGGGTCAAGGACCGCTTTATAGGAAATTAGAGTGAAAGGGGATTAATTTGTACAAAAATCACAAAATCAAAGACCTTTGAGAGGGGTTAAAATATGGCAATTAATTAGATTTCGTTAAAAACTTTCATAATATTGAGAAAGTTTTAATTTTTAAGCAGGCGATTTAAAAAACACACATCCTTTATATAATCTGGAAAGAGCGTGAGAAAGTGTTAAAAAACTGAGATCGATCAAAAGGAGGATCGCATTTACAAACTTTACAGTTTAGAGAGAATAAAAAAGTCTAATTAACTTAAACCGATTTGGTAAGGATAAAATGAAAGCACGGAAAGTGAAGATCGAATCGGAAGATCGGAACTTGCGTACGAAAAATAGCGGGAACGAACAAATGTGCAAGACAGAATATTTGCCATCTTAATAATTAGTAGGTGTCTACAGAAAGGGTTCAGAGTTTCGCTGCGCTGTGAATAACGAGCATAGCTCGGTGGTTACTGGTGCGGAGATAGTTAGGCGTAAGACAGCCTTTTAAGTTGCCGGACAACTGCAGTGTATTTCAAGCTGAGGTCTTTGTTTTTGCGAAAGCCGCGGAGCCGGCCTCTAATGCACCTGCAGACAATTCCAGAGTCAACATCTACGTAGACAGCTACGCAGCAATCAAGGCAGTAACTTTGTATTGCATATCGACATGAAGTGTCTTGGGAAGCAGGGCAGCAGTGGAAAGTGTTGCCAGAAGCAAGCAACTTTACTTCTACTAGGTGCCAGGCCACAAAGGCATCGAGGGCAATGAAATAGTAGACGACATTGCCAAGAATGGTGTACGGCTAACACCCGAAAACGTGATCAACATTGGGAAACTCATGCATTGTCTTTACGACGATCTGGACAAAAACATTTAAAAAAAAATTAAAACGTTATGGAACGAGGTACCTGGGGGCAAAACTGCAAAATTCATGTACAAAACGGTAGATTGAAAGTACACAAAATTTCTATTGGCACGCGATAAAAGAGACGTTGGATCATGATCGGAACTGTTCACTGTCTGGTGACAAGACACGCTCGCAGGATAAGGCTGACAGAACGAGAAGATTTCAGAAAATGTCTAGAGCAGAGCACCAAAGAAACAACACAAAAAGCATCTCTTGTCACGCATTAGCAAGACTATGCTCTAAGGATCTGGGTGTGATATATTGAAGGAGGAAGTGAGGCCACAGAGTCTGTTAAAATGCGCGTCAAATGCAAGTAACCTAAAGAATGACTACTCCTCATAGACCAAAACTGGTCTATGCGCGACTCATTGGCCTACTAGATTAACCTAACCTAATCTTTCTTAAAAGAAAATATAGCGAGAGATATCTCAAGGCAAAGCAATTGAATGGTAGGTATAAATATTGGAACAATTCAAACTAAAACGAAGAGAAATCGAGAGGTGGAATTTAAAATAGGGCTTTTTGAGAAATAAGCCTTTAAGTACTTGAAAAACTTATATTGAGTTCAATGCGGACTAATCCCTCAGTTTTGGAGGTATCAAACCGATAGTTTGGTTTACTCCCCAAGAAGCTGTTCACATGTCGGAGCCATAGCTATCCGACCACTATAGCTGCCATACAAGCGGAACGCTCGGAATCAAGTGCTTGTATGGAGAACTTTTTGGAATAAGAGAAGAGGCGTAAAAGAAGAAATAAAAAATTAAAAAATTGTCAATTAATAGAAGGAAAATAAGAACGAAAGTTAAAGTATTGAAAATGGAAAGAGCGAAACGTTGAAACGGAAATCATTTAAGAAGCAGTCGTTTAAAAACGAATTTAGCTGAAAAGTGAAAAAAGTCAAAGTAATTTGATACGAGATAGAATTCCTCAACCAAATAACACACACTTAGTACAATAGTGTGTAGAGCAAAGAGAGGCTAACAAAAACTACACATTTGATTGCTTCATCGCCTCAACGCCAACGGCGGCTTAGCTGTCATTGCTTGTCGGCATACAAAAATCAAAATCGAATTGACAAACAAAATCTGAGGCAGCAATTGTACGACAGAGAGAGTGAGATAGAGATAGAAAGAGAATGAGCCGGAAAGAAAGATTGTGAAATCTAATTCCCTAAAGTGACATAAAATCCTTTTTTCCCAATAACGAAATACCGCACACAAACGAGTATAGCAGAGTATACAAGAAAAAGGCGCACGAGGCTAGAAGCAAAAGCTTGTAGACAGTGAAGGCGAGAAGAAGTAAAGGAGAGGGAACAGCATGCCAAAGGATTGGACAAGTGATACGTGCGCGCTGAAATGAATTGAGTAGCAACAGCAGCCGCAGCAGCAGGCAGTTTGCCGAGTCAGCACACTTGACCAGTTAGCCAGTTGACCAGTTGACCACTTAGTTGGTAGCAATAACCCAAGCAAAAATAGCAAAAACAGCAAAACAACAAAAATGCATTGAAGAAAAATTGTAAGGCCATTAAAGTCAGCCTACGCTATTTTCAAAACGAAAGAGTGGGGAGAGAGAGTGAGTGTGGGGGTTTTGGGAGGAGACTGCAAAAAGGTGAAGCAAGATTTGGTAAATGAATAGCAAAAGCAACAAAAGTGAAGCAGAGAAGAAGAAGCGTAAGTGAGAGAGCTTTGTATAGGTAAACATGCATGTATCTGTAAGGTTTTGAGCAAACAAAAATGCAAATATGTGGTGGAAAGCGTCGACAAATATACACACACACATACATGCAATAGCATACCGTTAGGCAGCTTTGCTTTCAAGCAGAAGACCATAAAGATTCAAGTTTACAATGTGGTAACTTAAAATGACCGGCGCAAGTGTCTACAAACACACACACACATACACATACATACAAATGCATTTAAGTGTGTGCGCTTTTGCTTACCTTGCACGTATGCCTGCTGCATACACAAACAACTGACAACTGATCAAATGAATGAGAGCGACTAGCAGCGGGCAGGCCTGTGAATGGGGACTTGGTGGCTTTTAGGCTGTTGATTGCATGGACCTAGTTGATTGGGACCCAAGTGAATTGGCTGAGGTTGACTGGACAAGTGCATGTAAAAGAAGCAGAACAACAACAACAACAATAACATATGAAAGAGAATGCTAGTAAAAGATGATAACAAAAAGCATGAAATACAACAACAACTAAGCGAGGAAACGCAATAAATACAAAAACAACAAAAAAACGACAGCTGAATTACAACAAAAAAGGCAAGAGATATGTATATACAACGAAAAACAACTAACAACAAATAAAACCTACAACAACAATAAAAACACAACAAGAAAATAAAATAAAAAAGGCAATAGATATATACAACAAAAAAACAACTAATAGCAAATAAAAACTACAACAATAATAAAAACACAACTAGAAAATACAATAACGCCAAAAAGATTCATCAAAAACGAAAATCACTATAACAACAACAACAAAAACGAACAATAAACGAAATTACAACAACAATACAAATACCAGAAATACGAAAATACAAGAAGAAGCCAACAAATTTTACAATTAAAACAACAACAAAAATTACAACTACAATAACAACAACAAAACAACAACAAATACGACGACAACAACAATACAAATACAAAAATACAAGAAGAACACAAAAATTATTACAACCACAACAACAAAAATGAGCAACAACAATAAAAAGACTACAAATACGAAAATACAAGAGGAAGCCAATAAATACTACAATAAACAACAACAAACAAAATATCAACAATCAAATTCAAAATGCAACAACAATAAAAAATACAACAACAACGAAAACACAGTAACAACAATAATAAGCGAGAAAAACAAAAACAACTTCAAAGATGTAGCAACTAGAAAAATTAAAAAAACCAACAACAACAATCTGTACAACAACCACAGCACGAAAGGCGACAAAATGTGTTACAAGCCTAGAATGACCTGAGTGAATACTCCGACTAACATCTCATCTCACGAATACACCCGCTGACTCACTTGCCCACCACCCATCGACTCACTAACACACCCACTTGCTCACCTACACATGCCGGTTGTTTCCTTTTGATGCTAAATAGACACACCACACTCACTAAGTTAGTGACTGGCTGTCTGACCTCCCAGCTGACTGCGCACACAATGTGCGTTTTTCTCTTGGGTGACCAACTAGACAATTGACCTAGTAACTTCTAATCAGTTTATCGCATAGACTGTAGAGATAAGAAGAGGATATTGGCATTTCATAGGAAGTAAAATAATAGAGTATGTTTGGCAGAATTGCACTGCGGCGTGATGTGACATAAGGTATGTGCTAGCCTACACATTTCAAAGGACTACGAAAGTAGCTGTGAACGACCATGCTTTGGAAAAGCTATTTTTAATATTTTAAATTTTAGTAGAAGCTCTCACTGCTGCATCCACTGATCAAACAGGAAGCGAAAAATGCTATGCTGCTCATGGCAGAAGGCCTTAGTAGAAGACACACCACTCGCCCTTTTTACAAAAGACGGCGTTACGTAGAGGGTAAATTTCACAAAGAAGTTAAGAGTTACTCTCGGACTCCACGATCGACTCACTAATGAAGGGCAGCACTATTCAGAGGAACACTGCCTGCTCGAAAACACCGGAAGGCATTGGAGCAGCCATTCAAGGACCGCATACCAAGCTATCCATACCAATGGTTTGTTTTCCGAGCAATCTTTTCAAGTCTTTACAATAAGTCAGGGTACAGAAATCAATCTCCATGGTAACTATCGCAACCAGCGTATCGCTATACTCAGCGATAGTCAAGCGGCATTAAAAGCTATCTGATCTATCAGTTTGCAACTGTCTACACCGGATCTGGGTGCCGGTGGATAAAGGTGTAGCCAGAAATGAGCTGGCCGACGAACTAGCCCATTCTGCGGCGGCTTCCAGGATGATCGGAACAAAACCATACATTGAGGCGGCCTCCAACACCATAGAGGAGTTGCTTCGCATGGAGGAGAGAGTAGGTAGTGAACGACACTAGACTGCAAGGACTAGGCTTCAGAGTGCTGAACCTTTGTGACCATATGTGATATAGGAGAGGACACAATAGACCATAGGTCGCAGTACACAACCTCAATTATGTTCTATCTATCAATCTATCGCCTAAAGTAGCAGACTTCTAAATATTAGTGAATGATCGAGCTTTGATTATCGATTTGTCACAACAGACGGCGTGTGTCCTTACTAAAATGGAACTGCAAGTTATCCTATCACATGATTATCTTTTTACTCTTGAAGAGAACAAAAAGTTTTGCTTCAAGGTTTTTTAACAAAGGTAAGATGAGTCTGCGGTACAGCATAACCGCAAATATCTTATTTCTACCTTCCATTGATTCCTTCATCCTTCGTAACTGACCTCTCGTTTCCTTTTGAAACCTGCGTATCGTCTTTAGAATTCTTGCCTAATGACTTGTGTGCAATTTTGCATTTTTGAGGTTAGCAAACGAACACAAATGTATCTCTCATATATGGCAGACATTCTCTATTGCTAGCCTCATCCACCAACAAATCTGCATTGTTGCTTAATGTGCGCTTTTGCTTCGCCTTACTTTCTTCTCTTCACCGTTAACCACTTTCAGGTTTTTGTTTTCACATTTTCTTTCTCATTCGCCGCTTCTGCTGCAGTAACCTTTCTGCACACACCCTTTTTTTATTTTTTTTTTTTACAAAAGCTAGCTTCTGTTCTGTGACATCTTTTTCTGCGTTTTCAGCGTTGCTTTTTATGCTCGTTGGTGCTTCGTTCTATTGCTACTTGTTTGCTTGCTTCGTGTGTTTACCCTTCTCGTTTATTGGCGAGAAGCACTTGCTCTGCGCTTAGGCAGACAATTTCATTTGAATTCCTCGGGTCTACATGTGCACACCTGACATACATCGATACATATATCGCTCTTGTATTAAAGGCTTTAAGCATGACTTTGTGCAATCTTTTCTTCGCTTCCTCGTAGTTTGTGTTCTGTTTCGTATGCGTAGGCATTTCGCATAATTGAAGAAGTAGAATAATTGAGATGAGCTTGTCACGAGGACTTTCCCTTTTAACTTTTAGACATTCTCTTTTGTGTGCTCAGTTTTTTATGGTGCTTTAACTCTGAATACCCTGAATGGGATCCTAATTCGTGTAGAGCTAATTGACGCACAAAGCCAATTACATTTATGAGTATATGCCAACTGAATCGTCAGTTGAACGGATACGTGAGACGAGTGAAAAGAATAGGGAGATAAAGGTAATGTTCAAATTGTCTCTTAAAGTACTATATACTGTTTCGGTACTTTTCATACTATTAAATGAGGTAAATATGAGAGGAAAGACATTATTCTAACACTGTGAGTGCATCTATTTGTCGTAGAGCTCTTGGAAAAGGTATAAATCCTTAACGTCAAATCACAACGGAACATGTTTCGGCTCCCTCAGTTTTGAAGAGGTTTCAATGGTGAAGTGCTACTTAAGAACAACAATCCTGTGATTCTCTGCCGACGACTCGACTGAGGTACCAATAAAGCTCGAAGTTGTTTAACGGTCATCTAGCCGATCACGGTGGAAGCTTTGTTTTATCAGTAAGTCTGTCTTAATTTTGAAGGCTTGATGTTTTGAATATTCATCATATAAGACCCAGTAAGTTTGGAGTTTCAACGTGTTTGATTCTCTTTCTAATATTTAATGGCTTCTGTTTCGTACCAGACCTTATACAGGACTTTAATTTTCTAGGATATTTCGTCGATAATTAAAACGTTAAGTCTTGGACCTCAGCCTGCTAGAATAGATTTGAACTGCTCCGAAAGAACATTACAGAATCTAAAACTTACCTATTCAAATGAGGTTAGATCTCCGAAAGTGTGGAATGCCTCTTGATATCTCCTATCGAACATCTGCACAGTGAGATCCACGTGCTCCCAATTAAGGAGCATAATGGATTTGGACGCAATAACCTTCAGACATGCACTGACCGCCATTCACTGTGGCGCCATAAAAACCTGACTCCCTCTCAGTGAATAGCGTACTAACATCCACTGCAGACGAAAAGTTCGAGTTGCGCGAGAATCGAGTGTGACCCTTGCGCAGCTCGTACTGAATACTGTAGCAGGCTAAATTCCTACTTTTGCAGAATCGACCCCTACAACATGTCCAGCTTGCAACGAGTCCCTGCATGACTTTAATCAACTCTTTGCAGGCTCAGCTAACCCTACACATCTGACACCCCTTTCCTTATGGTCCAACCCCGTCGAAATAGCACGTTTCCTGGGCCTGCCGTTAGATGACAATTTATCTGAACCTCACCACCCTAACAGGGACTAGATAAACGTTACAAAAAAACAACAGATAAAAACCCGTTCAAATCGAAGGCCGAAGACTTTGTAGCGGTAGCTACTTTCGGATTCTTTCAAGTGTCGAGTTTTTAGCTCATTTAAATAAAACTCATTTCAAAATCAAATAAGCCAAAGTATTTAACATTTCACATTGGCGTAGACAACGAAGCGAATGTCTCCATTTAATGCCGACTTCCAAACTAGTTTTGCATTTATTTTCTACTTTCATTTAGCAACATTGTTGTAAATTTGCTAAACTATGGGGGAAAAAGTTTCACAAATTATCGCACTTTATTTGCGCATTTGTTATTCAAGCATACGACAACAACAACAACGGCAACTAACAAGCATGCCACTACGGCACCTTCTCAGCCAAGGCATCTGCATATCAAGCGCACTCGAGCTGGCAGGCAGGCGGCCGGCAGGCAGCAAGAAAGCAAAGCTTGTTTAATCCTTCAATTCGAAAGTGTTTTGTAAACAGCGTGCAACGACGTGAAGCGGTGTGCAGCAGCTGCAAAGTAACAAACAACAAATAACAAACAAACAGCTGCAAAGGCACATGCATTTGTCGACAGAGGGCGCCAGGCCGCGTAATTTATAGCTGTTGCATTGTCCTTCATTCTTTTTATTGGTTTCTTATAGTTCGTGTTGTTGTTTATTGCGCTATCTATACGCTGCCTTTTTTCTTGCATTTTTCTGTTCTGCTCGCTGATGGTTCTATCGTGGGTTTCTTGCCGCTTTTGAAGTCTCCCAGCAAACATATTTGTAGGGGTTTGCGAAATTTGAATCGAATGTTGAAGAGTGAGTTGAAATTCTAACGACCTTTTAAAATATATTTCCGAATTCGACTGCTTCCAAAACAGCAGATCTATTCCGCATTTATTTAAGCCAGTCAGATTGGCACAGAAAGCCCCTATTCACCACAAAGAATTTAGAGGTACTGATTCTATAAAGGAAAACCCAATACCTCGGAACTTGAAGCTTTCCAGAATCACTTTGAAAACTCGAGTTAAAAAAAAAGATTTTAGTCACATTAATTTAAGTCAGCCAAACTGAAGTTTCATACAGCACTGCTTCCGAATCGCTTACACACAACCCGAAGCAGTTTGAAGCTTCCCAGAAGGGCTCGAAAACTTACGCATTCCACCAATTTTAAGAAATAAAGGCAAGTTTCACTAATCGAAGGAACTTGGAATCTCGTCTTAGGGATCATGAATTTCAATAAACCGAGTTACATATGAATCCATCTACTGTGTTCTATGAGCTTTATGATCGGCAACTGCTTTTTTGTTCTTCACAACTAACATACGTCTTGCAGAACATCTGTGATCTCGCCGTCTGTGACCCCGGTTGAGCTTAGCAATTGATTTTAACGGCTTCCGCGTCTCTCGTCGCTTTGCTGTCTATCCCTCATGGTTAGGTGTTCCAACGGGACAGCCCTCCAGGGCTTGCCAACAGTTCGCCAAGTGGTTGTTGTTGTCGTAGCGGCAGAATTCTGCCGAATTCACAGTCCTTGACCGAATAAAAAATCCAGGGCCATTCCGGTCACGTAGACCCGATTGTCGTGGGAATGAACGCCAAGTGGTAATGCTGTGTGGCCTGAGCTCGACCAACCCCCTTCCTTATGGAACTATATAGAATGAAGGTAAGAAACCAGAAACCATGAAGAAATATGTCTAAGAATCTCTTAATATGATGGCTGTCCAGTTTGGATTAGATATAAATTGATTGTGGAGGTCAGAATCGACACACTCCACCTCTTCGTCGATTTCAAAACTGCTTTCGACAGCACGAAAAGGAGCTGCCTTTATGCCGCGATGTCTGAATTTGGTATCCCCGCAAAACTAATACGGCTGTGCAAACTGATGTTGAGTAACACCAAAAGCTCCGCCAGGATCGGGAAGGACCTCTCCTCTGAAAGTATTCGTCGCAGTACCCGCCGGGGGAAGGAGAAGACCTCCACTCATAACATAATGATTTGCGAAACCTTTTTGACTAAATTGGCAACCCAAAATAACTTGAGCCGAGTAATAATGATGGAATAAAAGACGGAGAAGCTTTTACAAAATCTATCGCTAGAAATTGGTTAGTAGATCAAAGTATAGAAACAAAATGGATGTCTTCACTACAGACCCTTCTTGCCAACAGCAAAATCAAAGAGATAAGGAGAAAAGGAGGAGGATTGGCATAATAGTATAAGCACTCGAAACATCACTACTCATACTAGAGGGTGGGCTCTGACGAAAAATAGGAGAAAGAAGCGCTCGAAAAAAGACCACAGGTCCAATTAGCGCCTGGAATGCGAACGATCTGCAAACAGCGCAATCAAACAACACTCGCAATAGATAGCAGAGCTGAAAATGACCAAAGTGAGCTTCGCCTTTCGAGCAGAGGCATTTTATCTACAGTTTGTCGTTACTTCCAATTATTTTCTTTGACTGTCTCTAATGTCTTTTGGGAAATCTAGTCAATTACAAATTTACAGAGCAAATCAATACGCTTTTTATTCGTTTCAATTCCTGAAATGAGTTCAACAGCGCGATAATTAATGATTAAGCAAACTGTATTCAATGCAGAAAGTAATAATGACATTGTTATAATTAACGGTGTTTGTAGAATTCATGTTCTCGGTAGTAAGTGATGAGCACAGTTCAATTCACAAATTTCCAATTTCTTTTTAATTAGCGTCCATTAATGATGGGGAGTATGTGAAAGTTGAGTTCGAAGGCAGTGACGAACATTTGAATTTAACGAGCGTCATTGGTTGGCCAGTTTGTAATTATGTAATACGATTTTTGGTGAAATCTGCCAATGCTGTACAGTGTTTAGATTTCGAAAATTGGTGCATGATTCAAATAACCTGTAAACGGTCACCTGGATTGTACTTTCTGAGATGTTAATCCGTTTAGATTAGAAGACATATTAAGCTGGTTCAGTTATGAAAAGTTCAATCTCTCTCCGACGCAGATGGGCTCAATGAATGGACGAGCGGAAGAGCGCTTAAACTTATGAAGCCCGCTTTTATGGATGTAGCAGCTAGCTGATTTTCTTAGGTAACAGAAAGGTAGAATAGAAACTTCTAGCTTTCTATTATATCAAGTCTTTAAATCAAACTAATCAGCGACGAAGTGACTTGTGGAGAAAAACGTACGACGGACAGTCAAGAAATTCTTGATCACGCCAAAGAATCATTTACAGAAGAGAGATAAGCTTCTACCGTACCCGCTAAAATCAACATCAGACCCCTGGTGTATAACAAGCAAATAGAACACAATTTTAGAGGTTAATATTGAACGCTTGACTTCTTTAAGAATATTAAGAGAATACTACGCAAATATCCTACAAATCTAAGTCCAACATAGGAGGCTGTGTGCATCACATATTAGCATTGAAATCGAATTTGTTTTGAAGTCTTCAATTGAGTTGAAGCGTGTTCCCCGAAGTGGATAATAAGAAAAAGTCACTGGGAGCCATATCAGGTGATACCGTGCCTGCTCGATGATATGTGTTGAGTGTTTGGACAAAAATTCATTCACAATGATTGCTTTGTGCGATGGTGCTTTATCGTTATGAAGAATCCACGAATTGTGGGCCCACAAACTCGGACATTTACGACGGATAGCGTCTCGTAAGCGCCTCATAACACCAAGATAATACTCTTTGTTGACGGTTTGACCAGTTGGAACGTATTCATAGTGGACGACACCACGAATATGGAAGAAAAAAATGAGCATTACCTTCGCTTCCGATCGGCCTTGGCGTGGTTTTTTCGAATTTGGCACGCCTTTTGGGCCGCCATTCCGATGATTGCTGGTTCGTAAGTATGTAATATTCGTAGACCCATGTCTCGTCACCAGTAATTATACGTTCCATAAAGATGGGATCCGAATTGGCTCGATCCAGCATGTCTGCAGCTACTTGTTCTGGATACCTTTTTTGAAGGAAATTCAGCTCCATTGGAACAAGTCTTGCAGCAAAGCGTTGCATGCCCAATTTTTCATGCATAATCGTACGTACGCTCTTCTGTGACATCTGCAATTATCTCTGCAGGTAATCTCTCTCAAGCTCACATGGCTATTTTCGGCAACAATTTCCTTTACTTTTTCAACGTTATCATCGGTCACACTAGTTGAAGGCCGTCCAAAAAGAGGTATATCTACGGTCTCCCGACCCGACCTCTTTTCTATATAAGCGGGAGATTTAAGTGAATAATTCCCGATATTATCTTGACAGGTTGTACATTTTCTCGCCAAACTGTGACGCTGGATTAAGTTAATCTTTGATCGGTTCAACCTACCGCGAATAGACACACAGAAACCGTTTCTTTAGCGACTGAAATGTTTGGAAAGAATTCAATGTTTACTCCAATGAACGGGTCAAGTTTTAACGAGTTGGCTTAGTGGTACGGAGCGATTAAAATAGGCTTACACATGCAATGAAGACGAAATTATATTCACAAACCGGCATGACGATTCACGAAAACTTTTTTTTGAGAAATAGTTGGATATTCATATCTAATTGTTGATCTAATTGTTGGAATATTTAGCTAAAGGAACTAAATTTGTGAAACATCGTAAACTCCAAACCAACCTTTGACTTTGGAATGACCAGATTGAAGGGAAGGCACGTGTGGCTCTTTGGTGTACTCTAAGCCCTAAAACAGTGCCAGTTCAATGTCGCCACTCTATAAATTTAACATAATTCTCCATTTTTTTATTTAATCCTCATATATTTCAGCACAATCAAATCGTATCTCCCGTCTAACTCGGATCGCCTGCTGACACTGATGCGTCATTAAGCATTGGGCCATTAACTGACGGCTAATTTGTTTGGCCTTGATAATGAATTTGAATGTGAGCACACACACACGCTCACGCGCTTGGTTTCATGCGCACGTGTAAAAATATTTCCTCAAACATCAATATGAATATGTAGATATATATCTACTGAATATTTTTATGTGCCATTTTCAGAGCTGTCGACGCATTCGTCTAGACGGGATTTCATTAAAAAGCCTTTTCAAAATTTCAGCTGCAATCAAAGTAGAAAATATACTGATATGCCATGTTATTGACGCAAATATTTACATGAACATATATAATCCTGTGTTATATATATACATATGTAAATATATTCCTATTTATAAGCTCCGGCAAATTGGAGCTTATTAATCGACACTGAAATAGATTCAGCTCAAAAGTCGCATGCGCATGTGTGTATGTGTGTGCACGTGTTTGTTTTTGTCGGTATCGAAACGTGTCTGGCATGCGAGTAGGCTGTTTATGATGTGGATAAATAGATTAACATCCTTACACAAGGGCGAGCTCAGCTACTTATGGTTTAAGGCGAAAATTAGTCAAAATGCTTTTATTTAACGTGAAAAATACTGAAATAATTTAATACTGGATTAATGTCTGAAGAAAATATGTTAATTTCTGAACTCTGCTATGATTTCAACTGTTTTGGTGGTATAAATATCTCGAACTACCCAAAGTTTGGTTCGTTCTGACCAGTAAATACCTTTTCATTCCACTTTGATGGCTTGATGGACCATAGTCTATAAAGTTCTATTTAGATTTGCAACGATTTGGAAGGACCTCTCCGAGTGGTTCGATACCAAACGAAGTTTCAGACAAGTCGACTTGGTATCGTGCGACTTCATCAACCTACTCCTGGGGAAAACAATTCGAGGTGCAGAGCTCTTCTATTAGAGTGTACAACGGCTGGGGTACGCCGATGACATCAATAATATTGGCCATAACAACCGCGATGTTAGTTATGCTTTCTTTAGGTTGGAGAAAGAAGCGAAGCAAATGGGTCAGGTAGTGAACGAGGACAAGACGAAATGCCTCCTATCATCAAATAAACAATCGTCGCATTCGCGACATGGCACCCACGTCACTGTTGACAGTCCTTACTTCGAAGTCAAAGATAATCTCGTCTATCTTGGAACCAGCATTAACACCAACAATCGCGTCAGCCTTGAAATTAAACGTAGGATTACTCTTGCCAACAGATGCTACTTTTGACTGAGCAGGCAATTGAGAAGAAGAGACCTCTTTTTACGAATAAAGACTAAATTCTACAAGTCACTCATCAATCTCGTCCTGCATGATGAGTCGAGCGTTATGAGATTTTCGACAACATTAACATGCGGTCCTTTGGAAGGCAGGTGAAGCAAAGGGCGTATTCAGAGTATTGCAGTCAATGGAACGATATCCGCCCTGAAACAGAGATATAAGAACATTGACATCCGTTGGAAAGACCAGGTGAAGAAGAACCTGGCTACACTTGGAAGCTCCAAACAGCGAAAAGAAAAAGCGACTTAGCGCGCTGTTGTAAACTCGGCTATAAAGATGAAAGAACAACGGTATTGCTATGACAAAAATACTAATACATTACTTCAAACTGGTTACCCTTGAATCGGCGCTTAAAAATTTCAAAAGGAAGAACGAAATATCTCAGCGCGTTTTGTTGAATACTCCTTTCGAACCATTGCCTATAACGATTTCTACGTTTAATTATTTGGCTCTTGAAAACTCTTGGTTCTTAAAACTGCAGTACTTTTTGATCAAAGCGAGCTACCTCGGATATTTAATTCTTTTGGTTTTTTTCTTGGATAACTGTCGGACCTATAAGTTTAGAGAGTTTTTTTCTTGGATAACTGCCAGACCTATAAGTTTGGAGACGTAGGCACCTTTCCAACCACGGCTTATTCAGATTTCCAGGATTATTTATTTAATAATCGTTCAAACTCATTCGAACTTTGGATGGCCTCCACTTTTACGTCTTATTCTCGGACTCAGTTCCGAGCAATATTTGAGACAGAAAGACTGAAGCTGATGTTGGGACCTTCAACGACGTCGATTTATTTATAGAATTCGCGTCCCTGGTAGCTATATATTTATAAAATGTTTTATGGTTATCACCGGCACGATTCGGATTCATAGTGGACCAAGAATGGTAGCCTAACAGCAAAGCTTCTAAAGTAAACTATTGGATGATCCCTTTCTTGAACTCGGACTCTAAAAGTCAATAACAGCTCGTTGTCTCATTAAAATTAGTGTTGCCTTGGTGTGACTTGTATTGCCTAACTCAATCTCCAGCTGCGTAAAAAATATATATTATTTGTTTTTTTTTTTTAAGATTCCTTTGAGTCAACCACAGGATCGTAGGGCTTATATTTCTTGCCACAGAAACCAGGTGTGTGACTGTTGTAAGAAGTATGGTGCCTATATAAGGTACTTCTAGTAGAAGCTTAAATTTGGAACCTTATTATTTTTGATGTAGAGCCGATAACACCACTGCGGGTAATATCATATACTCCTAACGCATTTCTTCAGGACTTTTTGTAATATTTTCATGATCTGCAGACTAAATAAATGGCACAGTTGGGTACTAACTTGTTTATGGATTGCTCGCATAATCCAATCCTTCATCCCACCCAATATGAAAGGATTTCAACTCGCGGCACCTTTTCATGGAAGACAACGATCTTCCATGTATAATATATGAAGCTCGTTTTTATTTAGCGCCGGAGAGCTTAACTCGCCATGATATGGACTTTCGAAACATTGCTTTAAGGAAATTGTATTCCACAGCAATTTCTGACAAAATTTCCGCAAACTAAACATTTACTTCTTCTTAACGGTACTGTGAAGACTTTGGAAATCACGGATGAGTGTTTTGCGGTTATAAAAATAATTTCTGTGCACAGCCTTTTTCCTGACTACAGGTTAAAAATCTAAGGACCGCTCTGGGTTTCGGAGAGTCAATTTAGAAAGGTCACTGCGATGACCGACTTTCGGAAGTAGTAGTAGCTAAATTTTTGACTGTTGTAAGAAGATCTTATTATGGAATTCGGAAAAAATATACTAGTACTAACTTGTACTAACATATTCATATGTCATTGGTATTACAAGAGTCGTTAATATAATGTACGAAACTCTAACCTCGACGTTCAGCTCCATTGCATTCACCATTAGCCTGACATTGTTGGCAACAACGAGAAATTGAAAATTAATATCACAATATGTTGACGCAAGTGGCACTACCGATTACAAATACATATATTGGTTCCAAAAAACTAAAAATGAATGGAAAATACTTGCAGCATGAGAAGAATTCAGCAAGCAGCGTCTAAACGGGCTCCAATACAAGAGAGTAAATTCTCCTTCTATAATTGCTCCGTTCAAAAACAGTAATGCTATAAGTGTACTTGTCAGTCTGTAGTTAAATATATATGCTCCACAGCTTAGCAGCGACCAAGTCCCAAAGCGGCATATGACAGCAGAATACTATACTTCATACATAATAGACGGTGAGTACTTGCTGCGCTGGTCCATATGTCTCAATATATGTGCTGCCTTCGTATTTTTTAAAACTTTTTTGTTTCTCAATTTTTTGTTGTTTTCTTTGCGGCTCCAACTCGCTTACTATGTATGCCACTAGCGCTCATATTGTAGTGCTCCGAAATATTTCTCCTACATTGCTTCGGTGTTGGCATGACACTGGCTTCGAGCGTTGAGACAATAAGCTCACTTCGAGTTAAATGCGTACTAAAGTAGTTGGAAATTTTTCTACGTTCAACTCGCACAACTTGATACCACTAAATAAATAAACGCACACACATCCAGCCGCATAAATATGTGTACGCATACAAAACTACAATAAATACTTGCCACTGCAGTTGAACTGAAATTGAAACTGGAATGACAATTGCAAGCTGCAAATAAACGTAACAATAGTCAGGGTAGCAGTCGAAGTTTTAGTAAAAAGAATAAAACTAAAAAAAACGAAAGTAAAGCAAAACAAAAAATTCAAAAATAAAAGCAAAATTAAAAACTGAAACCCGGAATAGAAAATGACACGAACATACATTTGCAGTTGTCAAATACATTACCAGTAGTAACATGTGAGAAGTTTGGCCAACCGCATTGGAAAATTTATAAAATTTAATTAAAATATTTTTATAACAAAAAACTTCGGTTAAGTTGTTGTATGTATTATTGAAAACCGAGTATAATTTATCATACAGTGAAAATAAGTCATTAAGTGAGGTTAAATTAAATTGAATGGGTGTGAGACTTGACTATACTAAATTGAACGGGTGTGAAACTTGACTATACTATAGATATTAGTAGTTAAGTAGCATAGGTGTGCGACTTCGATAGTTTTAAACGCCGATTATAGTGGTTAACCTTACTATAAGCTCACTCTAAAAGATATCATGAATCGTTAAGAGGACTTTGAGTCATCCACCCAAAACTGTCCAAGTTTCAGTTCTACACAAATAACCCGTTGGCATAAAGGCTTAATTGTATATGTTTGGCTATATAGAAACTAGAGGTTATGTAGCACTGTTGTGTGTCTAGAATAATTTCAAATACTCATAAACCTGTACTTCGATTTCACAATGAAGCTGGTAGATTATCTTTGAATAACTATGGATTACTAAAATGTATGAAGCAATACTTTCAATTCAGCAAGTGTATATTATAAGTACAGTTTTTATAACTGTCTTTTCTCTGTATATTTATTTTAGGTAAAGTAACGGATAATTCAAGAAGAGGCACTTTGTCAATAGCCTTTTTTTGACAGATCACGCGTGGAGCAAAAATCCTGCTTGTCATTCGCCAGTTTCCAGTCGAAATGCACGAACGAGAAGAATCGAAAAGTAGACTCTGCGGATGAACCATCTGAGATGTAGCCGCAGCCGATATTTGAGAGAAATAATCTACAAAAAATGTATGTGAAAGAATGAACTTTCGAATGATAATAAACATTCCGCATTAAATTTGAAGTTTCAGTTTTTTTTTCTTTAAAACAGTAGGTTGAGGTTAAGAATTACTTGTAAATATTAATAAATATATCAGTAATACTAGGGTTGATCCAATATCGATAAATGCTACTTAGACAGACATTGGTCCTTTGTGTCGTTCGTAAACTCTTAAGAGGTGGATCACCAAATCGATTGACGAAGCGTTTTGAGATTACCAGAAATTTATTAAAACGATTAATATCAATTCCATCAACTTGGCTGGGTTCACAAGGGGTGTGTCCACCGAGATATTATAATCTCAGCCTGACAAAAGCTATACAATATAGAAGGACGCAACAAAATGATTCCATCTCGCCTTCCTCCAAATAGCTTTGGCAAATAGCGTCCGACGAAATATTTAGCCGCACCGCCTGTTAAAGGACAGTGTCCAGTCAGAACGCCTATAATTGTGATTGATTGACTTTAAGATCCAGTAGTTCGTAGGATCTCTTCAGTCTGAGCCGGATAATTGGTTTAAATTGGAGATAGGTTGAGTTTCAGCTCATCGTCTTTGAAGTTTCCAACAATTCCGCTGTAGCTGGACACCGATACGAGTCTAATATGGAAGAAGTCTGAAGCTATTGCTAATGAGCTCATGTAATTCTTGACTAGTTTTGAGCGCAAAGTCGGCGAGCTCAAAACAGGCCATCGGAGTGAAGTCACACATCAGTACGTCTACTGATTCCTTGCTGGCAGTCACTTTCGCTTGAAAGGCGCTACAGTGGTGTGGTAGTCTGAAACTACAGTTAATGGCAAGCTCCCGATAAAAGCCTCCACCATCTGTTCTCCCTTTTAACTTTGATCCATTTGCGAAAAAGCTCAATACAACCCACATTTCATTCTCTTTCTTCCAAACACGAGTAAAACCAACGCTTTTGCTTAATATATTGAATATAATAATAAAACTACAAGTTTTTATATTTGAATCTTCTGGACTAACGTCTACTTTAAACTCTAGTTTGTTTAAGAGCTCAAGTCCTTTATTTCCATTTTTATGGAAACTGAAGTAAGGCGGCTGAACCAACAAGTCATAAAAACATAAGCCGCGGGTTTATGGCTAGAAAGTTGAGGTGGACTATGGAAACGGAAATTATAGGGCAACTGTAGGAAGGAACATATAAACTTTTTGTCGATTTTTGAGTCCGAAATTAAAGATCTCTTTACCGCCAAAGTATACTTTTAGATTTTTAGAAGATTGTTGGAATGAATATCCAAAACCATATTCCAAACCGAAATCCAGGTTAAACTATGCTCAATCCTCAGTAGTAGTGGTTAAAGACTCAAATTTACTCACGTCAAAACCATAATCTGTTCTTGGTTCACTACGCCCAACTAACATATATTTCCTATAAGGTCAAACGCTAAACATCGACGCCAACAAAATATGCAAGCAATGTTCGAACAGCATGCAACTGCCATTGGGAGTCGCTGACATGAATAAATCCCCCATTGGAGCAGCCAGTTGTAGCGCACACAGTTGCTAAGACCCAAACTTGACAGCCGTATCGAAAATGTTATACCGGCACGCACACAATGATAAACTTATGTAAGTTCACAGCAACAAAAGCTACCACCTAGTAGTGGCACCAAGACAGACGTCTATGGAACAGCAGCAGTAACAGTAGTTCGAGCTCAACCGAGGGGAACAAAGTGAACGGCATTAGTCGAATGGAATTTCTGATGCATTTCTGCTCAGTTATGCTTAAGTTATGAGCGCGCTAAACAACAACAATAAGCCGATGTTGAGCTGACAGTTTAAATGGTATGAAGCAATAAAGCTCGCTGCCTGCAAGACCAGCAATGAGTTTAGCGCGTCTGGGCGCTGAGCGGCAGTGAAGTATGCAGCAGTTGTCGTGTGGGTGCTTTGAGGCGAAAATTCGCAGTTCGCAATGCACTTGCTTTACGTGACACATAAAAATCAATTGAATTTATGGCAGTTGATAAGGGAAAGTTATTTCAACTTTTGTAGCATTCAAAATGGTAGATCAATAAATCAGTTGCATGCGATAAATGGATAAAATGGTTTAAACATATTTGATATATTGGCACGGAAATGATTTTAAGTAAGTTGGGAATTGCTGGAAGTGCGTTAAAGAGCGGAGGAAGGAAGAGATTTTCCTATACAAAGCCGAGTGGGTAAAAGATGTTGCAGTTCGAATCCGTTGCCAATAGGCTTGAGAAGATTTGCCAAATTGAAAGCATATCAAAAGTAATAAACTCCAAAGAGAGATGCAGGAAACGCAGACGAGGAAGCTCCAGACTTGTCAGAACACTACACTCGCGACTACAACAGAATGTCTCTTGATGTCTTATCGAACACTTTACAGGTCTGTATGCTCCCAGTTACAACAGAAACCTCTCAGTTCCTGCTGATGTCTCTATCGACCATCTTGCTTGGTGCAGAACCGCCTCCTAGGAGCATCAAGAGATCATTTCTCAACAACGTTGACGACATCACACAATACTTCGGACGCAATTAACTTCTAACAAGCACTAACCGCCATTCACAGTGGAGCCATCAACACCTTCCCCGATTCCCTCTAAGTAAATGGCGTACATGGAGTCAAACCGCCACCCCATTTGCAGACGAAGACCTGAGTTGTCGCGAGAAAAGAGAGTGACGCAGCGTTCTGGGTAATGTAGCAGGCTACTTATCGAGATTAGACGTCGTGTATGTCCTGCGTCAATGCGTCTCCGTTGACTGACATTATAACCCCCTCATCAGAACCCATCTCTCTTTGGTCCTAACTCGTCGAAACAGCAGGTTCTTGGGTCTACCGTTCGACGTCGACGACAACTTTGCTAATCCTTACCATTTCAACCGTTACAATAAAAACAGTCACATTCAATTTCAGTTTCTGAAAGAGAAACACAGTAAACCGAACTAAACAATCGTGATTTCCTTGCGATAGCCGATGTCAAGTGTTCCTTGGTCTAAGCTCCTTTATTAATTTAATTTAATTTCCCGAAATACGGGTACTCAAGGACCTATTCTTGCGAATAAAACTCCTAGAGAAAGAAATTCGACCGATCTAACCAATCATGGTCACGTTGCGGTTGATGAAGTAATACGTTGCAACCATTTCATTAGAGGTGAAAAGTGTTCCTTCAACTGAGATCCTCAACTAATATAGTTTTGGAGAATCAGTTTAAGCTAGTGAAGCTTAATCGGTTTGTTGTGACTATGACGCTTTGTGATAATATTATTTTGGGTGCCGAATGGAATGGAATACAGGCTAACCGAAAATCTGTCGGAAAATACCTTTATTCCCGCCTCCAATAGAGTGGGAACGGAGGAAACTCCACTTACTTCTTCTATGGCATAGCTTAGCCCCGCGCGTGTTTGGCCAGTGCCAGCCTACTTGCTGTCTCTAGATTATTTTCAAACTGAATTGCCAGAGATCTCATGAGCTCTTTACCTTCAGTAAAATTGGCCTTTTTCTTAGATGAAGGGAGTCTAAACGGTCATTTCAGTATCAGTGTCCATGTGGTAAGGTTAAAAGACTTACACAATGTCAGCTGTGGACCTATTTGGAAGAAGTTAAGACAAGTCTCAACACTTTATGCTTAACTGTCCTGCCCTTTTGAGATTATCGTATAAACAACTGTGAGTTTACACTTTTAGACAACCTCGTCAGCTGGTGGTAATATAAATACAACGTCTGACTAACCTCATGCGCTTTGTCTACTTGTAAAATCTGATTAGAGGAGTTTTATTTTCTGACTTCACAATGGACTGTATATAGGTTCCAAGAGCAATCGCCATCTTGGCAATCAGTCATTGAACCTAACATAATCTAATCTTACGTGCCGAAACTCTACTCAGGGTTCGAAGTCGACAAGTTCAAGATAAAAACATTACTTTATAGATTAGTTGCGATGCCAGACTTACAAGTTATATGCTATGTGGGGAAACCTTATATTTATTTGCACTCTTCTTATTCCAAAATACATCCAAAAGCTCTCAAAGAAGAGACACTCGGCCAAATATATACTTTTAAGACGCTGCAGGCCGTAGAAGTGATACGAATAAACTGTGGCTAATTGAAATCCCTGAAATCCAATATAAAACAGAGTTCTTTAGCACAGCGGATTTTGGGTCTGAAACTAATGTTTGCATAAGTAAAGACGCAGTATAATTTTTTGGTAATTTTAAATCGTTCCAACTCTCTTACACATTCCCTAATGTATACTTTTTATTTTTTGCTTTTAAAAACTTCGCGGCGAACAGTTTCAGCTTTATTTGCCAAGTGCAAATGGTAAATACTCTACGCTTAACTTTTATCAACATATTTCTGCAGTCACATGTAAGTGCGTACTAAATATTTACTTACGTATAACTATAAGCTGGATCCACTATTTATCCACTACTGCGGCTCTACTTGTGTGGAACAATAAATACTTCTTCTTCATATTTATTTTGTGTTCGCTTGATGTATTGTTGTTTGCTGAGAGTCGTCAGCTGTTACTCTAAACAACGAGGCAGAGCAGGAGAGAGCAGAGGACTCCTGGTCGAATTACAAAAACTCAAACAAATGTGGGTTTGTATGGTGTAATGTACAAGTAGAAAATATGGCTCCAGAAAGACGGGAGATAAGGTGTGTAAGGTGCCGGAACTGAATAAAGTTTGTATGGAAGAATTCTGCGGAATTCGACGAGCTGAGGAAGAAGAAAATTAAAATATTTAAAATAGCTCATATGGTCTACAGTTTTTAGTTTTTGAGGTTAAGAATCTGCACGAGCTCGAGCGGTAACATGAGGGGTAAACATCAGCTGTTAGTAATTTAATTTCGTTTACCCGTTTGACTACATTCTCCACAATAACCCAATGACAATGCGAAGATGGTTAATACTGGGGTAAAATCTCTGAGGAAAGGGTAAATATGATATTGCTGCGCTCAGCCCAAAAAGGTGTTGGCGGCTGGCTTTAGTAGAAGTAGAAGAATCCACCGACTGCCCTTAGATTTCATGAGAAAAGACTCAATTAATGGCGACTGGAGAAGGTCAGAGATCTCGAGGAAAGGCTAACGTGAAGAGATCACTACTGAGAGCCCTGGAAGATGTTCCAAAGGAAAGAGATCTCGCGGAAGGCTAACGAGAATACATCACTACTGAGAGCCCTGGAAGATGTTTCAAAGCTCAGAAATGTCGAAGAAAAACTTGTGAGCTGATTTTTGAGAATACTCAGAGCTCTGAAAAATTAGTTGGTATTGGACCACTTTTACTCTGGCCGTTAGAGAAGTGCCTGGAGTTAAATATTCCAAATACAAATAAAGCTGACGAAAGGTATTTAATAGCTCAGACTTCTTCTTCTTCTCTTTTTAATCTTCGTTTACGCTGTTTGGCGCAGATTGGAGATTCCAAGTGTAGCCAGGTCTTTCCAACGGAGTGGAGGTCTTCCTCTTCCTCTGCTTCCCTCGCCGGGTACTGCTTCGCATACTCTCAGAGCTGGATTATTTTCATCTATTTGGACGACAAGACCTAGCCATCGTATTCGCTACCTCTTAATTCGCTGAACTATGTCAATATCAGCAGTAGATATTTTGTCTTGTCTTCGTTCACTACAAGACCCATTTGCTTTGCTTCTTTGTCCAACCTTGAGAAAGTACTTGTAGAACTAATATAGTATATCTTCAGACTACCTCAGCGTATATGGCTTTCATAGCGGTAATTTATAATTAGTTTAAAAGAACTGACATCTGACTAACTTATTTGCCACTTATCTAACACTCGGCATTATAAAAGAGCGCAAAGCGCTTCTAATAACAGTTTTCATATAATTCTATAACAAGTTTTAAATTGATAAAAACGGCGTTCCCACTATCTAAGCAGAGTTCAAGCGCATACTAATTCAGCACTTTGTCTTACTGCTAAACTCCATTTAACTGCCGTTGTAATCCGACTTGCCGCACAACTCCATTAATATGCTTAGATGGTGTTTGCAACAATATCTATGCTAACTGTACCATATTCATAAGAACAGTTATGGACATTAAAAGGGATCCCTGTTCGAAAAAAAAAACAAAATAACTCAATGGAATGGAAAGGGCTAGAAAGCTGATAGTCCTTAGAGGAAAGATAGAAGTGACAACTAACCTGGGCTTCTTCTTTCAATGAGGACCAGTTTTTAAGATAAGTTCTTCAGACTCCATTACTCACTTTGCTGAAGTAGAAAGAATTAATACTGTGTTTGGAAAGTGTACCTAGGTACCAAATCTTTTGAATTAAAGTATTTTCTGAAGTCTTTAAAGATAAAAGAATTGAACTGCCATTAAAAATGCGCGCAAACCTTAGTCTTTTAAAAGCTCAGTGAACATATGTCATATGAAGGGATCTTGCTCTGTTATTACATCGTTTAGTAAAGAAGCCAACTATAGTAATTATACTGGGCGCTTTAAAAAGGAAGTTTGGAAAGGAGGCCCCTTAAGATATAAGTAAACTCCAAGAACTCAACATTTTGAAGAAAAAAGTGTAGTTAAAGGAGGTACGTTCAGATAAAAGCCAATTCGGTCAATAAAATCATTTATTACGAGGAATACTACCTATGTCAAAGTTGAAGAGGAAACAAGCTGTTTGACTTTCATAAAATAATGTCTGAAGTTGAGGTTACCCACAAGTCTTACAATAATCTTGAGTGAAAGGGATCAGGAATGACTATAAGATCTATGAACTATATGCAGGTCAAGGCAAGTCTCTTGACCAATAGGCTTATCATTTATTTATTAAGTCAGCTGTTAATAGGTAAAAAAGACTATGGGAATTATGAGGATAACTTCTCCAACGAAGATTATTCCAAAATGAGCGAAAACTGTGTCGAATCATATGAAATCAGCAACTATAAAAACGCAGCTCCCCATAACGACTTTTCTAATAAAGAAGCACATATAAAAATATTCCGAAACCATAACGAATTCTGTTAAGTAAACATCTTAACAGAAAAATTAGTATTACCTTAAGGGACTGGGTCAGATCTTTACACAAAATCAGGAAGCTACGGAAGTTCTTTATAAATATTTTGAGAACGAGATATTCACGATCAAGTTCGAAGTTTTGTTGAAAAATAATTTAGCCTTCTCTATTATAATAGCACAAAATCGCTTGGCGACGCTCTAGATTGCTAGACTCTTCAATAAAGCGTAGGGTTGATGGCTAGATTCTTCATTAAAGAATCGCTATGCTGCCCTGCAGAAGACTTCTAGCACAGATAATGTGATTAGTGCTCATTTCATTGTAATTTTGTCTACGATAATCTTTTAATCGAAGCGAAAGTAACTTTAAATGATGCTGACGAAATTCATTAAACTGAAGAGCTTGGTAGTAACTTTCAGCAACTTGCTGCCAGTCTTGAGGTTATGTGGAGGAAACTCTGAAACATAGTATTCAATAGGCTTTAGATAATAAAAACCCAAATGTAAGATGTACTGAGTATATTTCAAGAGTTTCATAAATCTTTAGTATACCATTAGTACACAGTATAATTCGGAAGTATCATCTCTCTGACTATATAAATAGACTGAAAGTCTTGAGTCTCCCATCAGCTCTCAGTTTATTTCGGTAGCATCATCTCTCTGACTATATAAAGAGACCATAAGTCTTGAGTCTACCATCAGTTCTCAGTTTATTTCGTTAACATCATCTCTCCGACTATATAAGGGACACGAATCCTATACCACTCAGACTATCATAGGCTAGGTCAATTTGGAGAGTTCATCCAAAATTGATGAACATCACTTGGACTGATATTCATACTTTGCGTTATCCCTGAAAATAGATTAAAGTACATAAAAACTCAAAGATTGCTTGTCTTCGAACAATAGTGGTCTCTTTTCAAGCCACTTTAAACATTTCATAGTGTCCCCATTTCAATGTCCACCACTGTACAACCCACGCAGTTCGACTTCTACCAAGTAGTGGAGTAAAAATAGACATTTTTTCCGAATAAAAAACTTGTGTGAAAAACCGGTTAGTATTAAAACATTTCGCAGTCATTGAAGTCATTAGAATTTTATCAACTGTTATTCACTCAAACGCACACAAGCTTAAGATGCATACACATACATACAAGCTTTGGTAGCTGCCTACAACCGATTCCACGCAAGCTGCAGTTTCATGTATGAGAAAGCGAGTGTAGTTGGTTGTGGAAGAAGTTCCCGGTGGCAGAGCATAAGCGGCAGTGTTTGTGTGAGTATATGTATGTATTTGTGAGTAAGTGTGTCTATGTGTGTGAGTGTTATGTGCGACGCACTCGTGCGTGGATTTTGTGCCTCAGTTGGCTTCCATATTTTTAACACTGCACTAATATCTAGAAATAGATAGCGGAAAGTGACTACACACACATACATACAGATATTTTAGATAAAAGCACACATACATACACACATAGTAAGCTAGAAATACATATTTAGTTGAATAATATAACTTTTCTGTGAAATTACATACCAGCTACCCTTCTACAGACTGCATACGAACTTCTCATTTCAGCGCATCCAAAATTTACAATTTAATACTTAAGGTCTGACAACGTAATACCCACCGATTGTGGTGGCAATGGTGGTGGTGGTGATCCTTCGCGTTTGGCACAGCGATTACCCACAATGTAATACCACCAACGCTAACAGCCAGTATACATGACAAACAACAACAAAAACAATGATATAACAACAAAAACAAGAATACAACAGTAACAAAAACAAGCATACAACAACAATAAAAACAATTATACAACAACAACAAAGACAATGATGCAGCAAAAGCAAAAACAATGTTACAACAACAAAAACAAGAATACAACAGTAACAAAAACAAGCATACAACAACAATAAAAACAATTATACAACAACAACAAAGACAATGATGCAGCAAAAGCAAAAACAATGTTACAACAACAAAAACAATACAACAACAATAAAAGTAATGTTATAACAACAACAACAACAACAACAGCAGCATCAATGGTAAGATGTACAAAAATAACAGCAACAATGCAAACTTTCTAACCACAAGCAGCCAACTGAGCAAGTCGCTGATTTAGTCAACTGCTGTCGCAGGCGGGCGGGCGTAGTGGCGGAGTGGTGTCAAAAGCTAAGCATAAAAGCTTATCGGCAGCACGCAACTGAGCGTATGAAGGCGCTGACGTGAGCATGCATACATATTTACTTATATAATGTATTTTGAATTCACTGTATATACATACATATATATATATATATTCACTGTATATATATATATATATATATATGTATATATATACATATATATAGACATATGTATGTACATACATATACATAGATATAGATACATATCCTACATCTCGCTGCAATTACTTACATTGTTATATCATTGCTTGTGCATTAGTATGTGTGCGTGTGGGTGTGCGCATGCATAATATGATAGCGTGTTAACGACATGCATGCGGAATGTCAAACGTTGCCGAAGCAGTAATTTTTCGTAGCGCCACGGGCAATAGAGTAGGCACAGTGGGTGCGAATAGGTCAAAAAGTGGTAAAAATATTTTTATAAAAGAAAATTATTTTTACCAAAAAAATATTATTAAAATTATTTTTATTAAAAATATTAATAAATATAATGATACTTTTAAATTGTTTTAGTTGTTAAAATATTTTTTTTATAAGTGGCAACCCTAGCTATATTATAATCTGCACATTTAAGTTTAATTATAAGGCATATTTGAAGCAAGTTTCGTATTAATTAATTTCTTTTGTAGACTTTAACTTTATTTTATATGTCTGGCAACATTCGAAAAATTAAAAAAAAATATAATTGTTTACGAAAGTTCCTATTTTTTTGCAAATATTTCCTGAGAAAATCTCAATATATTTACGTACAAGGTAGATAAGGTGAAAACATTTAAAGTAAATAAATTTTTTCTATTTTGGGTGGCAACCTTTTCGGAAAAGTAACAACTTTTGGAATATATCTGTAAGGTAACTTCCAAGAAAAATTTTATAATAAAGCATGTATGTATGTAAGTATGTGCTGAAAACATTTACCAAAAATTTTTACCAGGTGGCAACTCTTTCTGAAAAGTGCCAATTTTTTGCATATATTTACTGATTAGTTCATAATACATATGTTAATATAAAATATGTATATACTGAAAACATTTACAATCAGTTAATTTTTTAAATTAGGTGGCAACTCTTCTTGAAAAATATATAATATCTAACAGTAAATGAACAATAAATGATTTTTTCAGGCAAAATTCTTAAAAGCACTTTGTTTCTCTATCGAAAACCGGATTTTAAAAAGCTGGCAACCCTATATTACATAAAAATATTTTTGTATTATATTGTATTGTATCTCAATATATACATTTTATTTAGTTTATTTATTTAAAAAATATTTTGCTGTTTATATAAGAAAATATTCATAAAAATACTTTACTATAAAAATCTCAAAAGAATAATTCACTCTTGACCCATAGTACGACGGCGTGGTGCGTCACCAGCTGGTTGCCGTAGAAAATTCATAAAAATTTGAATTGTGCACGCATAGAGCTTCTGCACTGTAATTGTAATTGAAACTGTGGTTACAACGGCATGTATGTATGTGTGCTATAGCGTATAGCGGGTACATAAAACCGACACCCATACATGTATAAGAGCATACAAGAATGCTTTAAACGCTTTGAGAAATGTGAGCCAGCAATTATGGCAATTACTGAAATGTTGGTGCGAAAGAGAGAAATTAACGGTTGCAACAATAAATTTTTAATCAGCTTAAAATGAAACTTTTAACCATGTAGTGAATAATAAAAAAGGATAAAATTTAAATCTCATTTACTCAAACAGTTCAGGAGCTCGTCTTAACCGAAGTCGTTATTTTAGTCGTCGAAGGCCATCTTAGAAAAAAGTTCAGCATCCCACTCCAGTTTTCTTGAAGAAGACCCGAACATCTTTGAAGAGCTATTTTGAGTAATCTGTGGCAGAACGGCAAAGAAGTTTCTAGATAATATCATGTTCGGGTCACAGACTCGGAAAGCTAAATTATATTTGGATCCATCAGCAGTGACATATACGTGGTAAGGTATGCCTGTCGTAAGAGGTGACTTAGATGCAATATGTCTGTTATTTGACTTTCCTCGAAATATCAGCATAACCTTGTGAGAAATAGTGCTATAATACTCTGAACTGATTTTATAGACATTGAATGAGAGTCCCTCTTATGGAAAGACATTTGAAGTTCAAGCGTCCATTGTCACTATCATTGAGTTTAATGGGCACGATTAATGAAACGATGAGCTGCACGAGCCATATGACGACACTGACGTAGTTTAGGGACATAGTTCAGGGACACATCGGCTACGCTGACTAGTTCATGCCGTTCGAATGGGTGAAAACAATCCAGCTCTGAGAATATTCGTTGCAGTACCCGTCGGGGGAAGCAGATGAAGAGGCAGACCCTCACTGCGTTGCTAAGACGAGATGGAGAAGGACCTGGACCTACATTTGCAATCTCCAATTGTCACCAAACAGAAAAATATTGTTTTAAGCACCGTATGGTTAGGTTATTTATAGCAGGTACACACGTAAATGTCTAAACATGATCCCTCGCAGGATGAGGGATCAGCCATCTAACCTAATCACTGCAGCATTGCAACAAAACAACCCAATCCTGAAGCGGATGGTTACTGGTGATGAAAAGTGTGTCACTTACGACAACCTCAACCAAAACCAGTCATGGCCGAATCGCGGTGTTTGGACACAGCTGATGGTCAAGCTAGGAGTGAAGTATTTAAATGTTTTCACCTCATCTACTTCCATACAGCACCTGCAGATTGTGTCTGCTAAGATTCCCAGCCTTTCAGCATGGACGCAATGGCCTGTTAATAGCCCCACAACTACGGAAAGGCTAGCCTTTGTCAAAGGCAAAGAGATCACTAGATCTCTTGCGATCGATTTTGCAAGCTCCCGCGAAGCCCAGCTATCTAGTAGAAGAACACAAGAGGATGCGGTAGCACCGACCCGCTACCATTCTACTGATAGCGGTTCTGGGGTTCCTAGCTGATCAGCTTCATAAACGATGTTTTATCAGTCATAAAATATCACAAGGACACTCGATTTAATATCAGATACAACGAAAAATAATTTTAATATCACAACAAAAAAATTGAGACCGCAAAATCAGCGAAAATCTGCATAGCAAAATAATTTATTTTTCTGCGAAAATGTTCAGCTGTCCGTGACGAATTATTGCCAACTGGGAGCTAAATCTCAATATTGAATTTTCACCTCAGAATAAAATATGACACTTTTTGTAAAACCAGTGTTGCATTTCGTACTTTTTCGCGCTCATGAACAATGCATAAATCCCTCGAAGCGTCAATATTTTCGTTATTCCTTATTTGGCAAAGCTCAACGCTTTCGACTGCGCCATTTGGAATATGAATAGATTGGCTTTGAATGCGAGACAAGGTAATGGTTATGCAGCGCCTAGTCCACAAAACGCGCCGAACTCGACGCCGTTATTGAGTGAGACGAAAAAAGCACGCGCGCGGTTATTCTTTTTCCGCATTTATTTATGCAATGAAAATGGAAATCGTGAAAAATGCAAATGTACGAATACCAAATAACAAATACGCACACGGATTGCAAGTGCAGCAAGCAAAGCGAAATGAAAATATGAGCGGATGTATGATTGTGCCGCCCTGGCGGTGCGGGCGAAGTGGCGTGAGTGCAGTCAAATACAAAACTAACTCAAAACTAACAAAATTCAATGGCAATGCAAGCAAATATTGCGCGGTTTAGAGGAAGCGGCAGGCTCTCGAGCAACGCTGAGGGGTGTGAGGCCTTAGAGCAGGGGTAGATAAATACAAATGCCGCCGCTACACAGGCGTTGCGGGCAACAAAGTAACAGTCATAAAGCATAACAAAAATAGATAAAAACTTGCATAGGCGAAGGGTGAGTATGATAGAGATGAAGGGTGTGTGATGGCAGGCCAAACAGGAGCGGTAGGAAATGTAAGAATGACAGGGAGAATATTTATATAAACCAAGTGGAACTAAGACTAAAGGGAGAGTAGTTTTTTATGAACTAAATGGGATATTAGGAAGTGGGTTGAGCTGGAGAAGTCGAGAACTTAACAAAAATAGAAACGAACGGCAAAAAGTAGCAAGATGCTTTCAACTTTTAAGTTTAAGAAGTCCGATTATAAGTTTAATAAGAAAATGTTTTCAGCGTAAGATCTAATTTAATCTTGCATGGGGCAAAACAGAGTGAAGAACACAAAGTTCCATGCAGCCTTGAAAGGTCGACTCCGACTCCGACCACGATCTCAACCTCAAAGTTAAGTGCTTAGGTATAACTGAAACACAGAACCTGAATATGGACTAGTAACAAATATAAAACTGCAAAATTGTCCGTCGGATCGCAAAAGCTGAACAAGTACTCCAATAAAGCTCGGAAATAATTGACGAAGTCAGCCGTAAAATTGTTAATAGAAAAGAGGAAATAGTTATAACGGACGAAAAAGATTTACTAACTTCCAAATTAGTGTACACTCCACTGACCCTTCTTCCAAGAAACGGTGTTACGAAGAGGGTAAACTTCACAAAGGATTTTAAAGTTACTCTCGGCAGTAAGGCGGAGTGGAATGATTCCACCCTCGACCTAAATGCGATTGATTTGAAGTTCTGGAGCTCCCAGTTAAAACTGGTTATCAATATAGTTTAAGTTTAAGTAACTCTCAGCAGTCGCTGTTGCGAGTACTCTGCAAAGAAAGATTTAGTCCTCGGAATGGATCACCGGTATACACAATAATGGATCGAAGGAAATTTGTAGAATAACACAATTCATTAAAACGATTTATTTGGATCTACTGTAGAGTTGGATGGTAGTAATCGTCTGGTGGACGCCATGAGAGTTTTGCAAAGACCACTGTCCGTTTAAGTTCCGTATCGGTTATCCGCCATATAGCTGAACCTAATCTAGCCTTGCGGGTGGATACGCTAGTGTGTCGACTATTTCGGAATCTCCAGATGATACCTTGGGATTTAGAGAGACTTAACTCTGAAGAAGCTATCTGAATTGCACATAAAAGTAGAAGTATCTTTGAGCTTTCCATAAAATATAAGGTGCTATAAAGCTTCATTATTGAAACCTTTGGAACTGGATACACTTTTTGTGGAAAGAGGAAGCCATAGTTGAAATATTTGGAGTTTGGTCCACTTTTTGATGAGACTAGACCTTAGTATTTAATTTTTTTAACCTATTTAGCTGCTACAGAAGTCTGAATGTTTCATCACAGATTTTGGCAGTAAGTCTAGCCAATCATTTTGGACTTTCTCAGAATGTAAAAATATAGGCTTGCAAGCCCATCGAGGTCAAATCGTGCTCCAACAGAGTGCAGAAGAGAAAAATTACAAAAAACCTTAAATCTATTTCCAGTGGCCTCAGAGCTTCAGCACAACAGTTTTTAGTCTGCACTTTCACTCACACTGCAACAACGCGTATATTGGTTGCAACAATATATACTATATGCATACAACTATATCTAGTAGTCGCAGTACAGAGAGAAATATTTTTACTATTTCGCTGGTTGCTTTATAGTTTTCGGTTGTAAAATTCGCCAACTCATAGCGGCAGAAATGGCAAGGCATAAAGCAAACAGCGAAAAGGATGCTGAAACTGCAAAACAACAACAACAATATTAACAATAGTACTGAGTGAAAAAGCGCATAGTGCGCAGAGCCTTTCAATCTTGGCCCCAAGCAACAGTGGCTTTATGGAAACTCATATCAGTATGTGTGTTAGTGCGGATGCGTACGGATATGTGTGAAAAAGGCGTCCTTCAAATAAGTGATATTCAAATGCTACAAATGCATTGGCAGAAGCGCATACTTTGTGGCGTTAAATAAACAAAAACAACAAACACAGATATATGTACATGTGCGTTGAAATATTGACAGGAAGTTCAATGTTGATATTGAAATATCGCAAAATTGTGTGGCAACAAATGCTAAAAAAAAGTAAATATAAAAAATGGAACCGCACACATTTTGAAGATTTATGCGCTTAAGTTTAGTTGCAGATTGTGCAAATGTATCGCTAAATACGTGTGAGTGTGTGTATGTTTGTGCTTTGCAAATATTTTCCTTGGCTTTCCACAGCACACAAATGTATATGAAGTGTTGAAGCCGCCTGCGCCGCAAAGCATGCAACAAAGTCGGTGCCAACATTAACATTTACATTTACTTTTGCGTGCTCTTTGCTTCGTTTTTTACTTGCCTATGTAAATATTTTTGAAAGATAAGTTCAGTTTAAAGATAAATGGGTGATTGATACATAAGCCTTATTGGCTTGATATTTGTATTTTATGGCGCTTTGTGTTTTTTTTTTTGTTGCAATGATGCTAATCAGGCTGCTATAAAGCTTTAAGTGCTGCATTTTAGAGTGAAACATTCCCTTCTATCATTCACAAGCATATCCAGGCGCATTCAATCATGTTCAAGCATATTCGAGACTATTAAGTTATATATAAAAACAATCCCATCAATCATCCACAAGCATGTGCAGGCATATTAAATCATGTTCAAGCATTTTGAATTATGTTCAAGCATGTTCAAGCCTTTTAAAGGAAGTCCAGCATGTTCAATACATACTTAGTTAAAAGTTACTCATTTAAGGCCAAGTCCGCTTCCATCAAAGTGGGAGCTACATATGTAACCAGAACAGACGCAGATTAAAAAAAAAAACATTCAAAAATCATTAAACATATTTTCTCAGTTAAACAAAAATCTTCAACGTTCATGCGTATTTTCAATTATGATTAAGTAAGTTCACGCATATTCAAGCCTACTCAAGCACGTTCAATCAAAGTTAAATAGACGGGATTCCTCTGAGATAAGTCCGTTTCCATCTAAGTGGGAGCTACCAAAGTGTGATACCAGAACAGATTAAAAAATATTTACAAAATTATTAGAAAATTTTCTTAATTTTTTCAAAGGAATTTTTTATTCCATTTCTTAATCAACACAGAAATTTGCTAAACGAAATGAATCTATTTCGAAAAAAATGTTACTCATACGCCATGGTGGTAGACTGCTACAAATTTTTTGCATTAAATTTGTTGTGAAAAGTAATATAAGCAAAACAAAATAAAAATAAAACATATCTTTTTCCCATGTCATTTTATAGTGAACATAAGAATTTGCAAACCTTGTTTCTAGACAAATTAATACTCATACGCCATGGCATACTATATTGGTATCTAGTATCTCAAATTTTTATATAAAGAGGTTTAAAAAATTGGATTAAGAATACAATTTTGTGTGTCAATGAACAATGAAGGTTTATATTTACATTTGGTAGGACATTAGCCACTTCAAGCATATACAAGCAAGTTCAAGCGCGTTTAAGGTAATTTCAGCTCGTTAGATTCAAGCAAGTTCAGGCGTGTTTAAGCTAGTTCCAGCTTGTTCAATTAAGTTCAAGCAAGCTCAAGCATGTGGCAGCATATAAAATGAAGAGCTACGCTACTCCGGTTTTATGCTCATAAGAACTGAAAGGAATCAAGCCTTCAAGAGACTTTTCTTTAATATAACATACATACATATGTACATACATACATACATAATGAATTATATTGATAAATAAAAATTATTTGCTAACGAAAATTTAATAAAAGTAATAAATTACATGTGAAATTCCATGTCGGCAAATGATATTTAAGCATATTTAGGTAAATTCAATCATGTTCAGGCAATTCCAAGTTAATTCAAGCATGCTCAATCATGTTCAAACAAGCTCAAGCATGTTTAAACAAGTTCAGTCATGTTCAAGTATGCTTCAATCATGTTCAAGCAAGCTCAAGCATGTTTAGGAATGTTCAATCATGTTCAAGCATACCAAATTGCGAGTTACGCTACCCAAAAAAGTATATTGCTTTATAAACGTGAGCGAGCATTTTAAAATTATTTTAATAAGTACATACATATGTATGTATGTACATATATACATAATATTTGTAAAGCAATCATTTTTATGAGAACTTCCATTTCGACATGACATGTACATACATACATACATAGAAGCATATCCAAGTAAGTTCAATCATGTTAAAGCAGGTTACATAATTTTCAAGCATGTTCGAGTTTGTTCAAGCAAGTTCAAGCATGCTCAATCATGTTGAAACAAGCTACAGAATATTTAAACATAATCAATCATGTTCAAGCAAGTGCAAGCCAGTACAGGCATGTTCAAGCATGCTCAATCATGTTCAAACAAGCCCAAGCAAAATCCAGCATAATCAAGCGTGTCTAATTAAGAGTTACGCTACTCTATTAGTTTATAAAAGGAGGCGAATAATCAGCATGAAACAGATCTATAGTATTTCCTACCCAAAACTTTGCCCTTTAACATACCATACATACAGTTATTTTAATAAGTACAAAATATTTGTTAAAAAAAAATGCAGAAATATTTAATTTTCTGTACATTAACAATTCGACCTCGTTGAGGGATAATCCCCACTAACTCATATGAAACACATGTTACGCATACGCCGTGGCATACCTCATTCAACATTCTTGGATAATGTGCATAACTCATTTTGTATTTAATGGTCGTAAAAAAAATTAATAAAAATGGCAACAATTTTGCCTTGCGTTACGCAGCTCATTAAGAGCTTTCAATTTTTATATTATTTCTTAATTATTTTTTTTTTTTTGGTAGTTTTATTTTGCTTTTCTGGTAGTTTTTCACGCATTGCACGCTACAACAGCTGGTTGTGGGCCGTTGGTCTGCGCGCATAAATTATTATGCAAATGCAAAAGTGGGAATAAAAATAAACGAAAAATATTTTGAATGAAAATATATACTTAAAGTGAAATGAAATTACTTAATCCGCTTGCTTATGCACATTAAACATTTATTTTTGCTACTTACTTTCTTATGTTCCGCGTTTTTTGCGTACACTTTCATTACGTTGCCACCTAATTGTTCATATTTTAAGCGGCACATTTGCATAAAATTCATTTTTAATGCGGATAGTTAGCAGGGAGCGCAAGTAAGTGAGAACGAAGTAAGGAAAATTTTGTTTACTTTTCAATGTTTTTTTTTTAATTCAACAATTTTTTTTTAATGTTACAAAATTTTTTAAAATTCTTTTTTAAATTTTTTCCTTTTGTTATATGCACCACGAATGCTAATTGTCATATAAATAAGCGTAATTTAATTTTTTCACATTTTTTCCCTTGCTGTTGACTTGATAATTTAAATGGTTTGCGGCCATTCCGTTGTTGCTGCATAAATATTTTCGCGCATTTTTTATACTTTTCTTGCGCTGCGCTTGCTCCTTGCCTGCAATTAAACTACTGCTCATTTCCAATTTTTTATTTTCTTCCAACTTTTTTTAATTTTTTTTTTTTTTTCGCATATATTTTCCCACTGCTATTCGCCTCAGCACAAATTATGTTTTGCATTTTTATGACAAATAACTATGTTATTCGCTGTGCGTGCGCTTGTATGTGCAGCGTTGACAGCGCTGTCTGTCTGTTTAGCGCTTGTTTACCCTGCTTAGCTGCTGTTTGTTTGGACCGCCTGCTGTGGCCAGTCGTTTCACATGAATTATGCACATTACGCGACCTATGTGAATAATATTTGCTACATTTTTTGTGTCGAAGCACTTGTGTATGTACAGTTATGGAAAATATTGTCGGTCATTAAAATATAATGTCACGATTGTCAGTCGTGCACTGGACAAAAATTCGTGAGAGAATCAAAATTTAATAAAAAATTTAAACAGAAGATCGCAAAGAGAAAAACAAAAATAATAAAATAATTTTCCAAGAAATTTGGAATGTATTTCTTAAAGAAATTTTTCCTCAAAACATATTTTTTTGCATTCAATATAATTCCCTTTAAGGGTGATACAATAATTATAGCGACCTTTTAGCTTTCCGATAATATTTTTGCTGTAACACGATATGCGCTTTGCTTCAAAATATGCCTCAGTTTCGGCAAGCACCTATTCAATCGACGAAAATTTCTTAATCTGAGAACAGCATATAGTTAAAGCAGTTTTACCATTTTCTCTTTCTTCAAGTGCGGCCATTTTTCGGCGATTTTGTTTAATAACGTTATAATAGTTGCTGTTGAGGGTCCTTTCGACTTCAAGGTAGTAAAAAAAAAATACGCCATGCGCATCCAAAGTACAGAAGCCGTAACCTTGCCACTCGACTGTTGCGTTTTTCCACGCTTTGTATCGGATTCACCGTGAGCAGTCCATTCGGAAGACTGCGATTGGACTGCGAAGCGAAATGATGAAGCCATATTTCATTAAGTGCCACATATCGCCGCAAATATGGTTTTTTTAAACCTTTAAAGTAAGTACCTGCTATCTCAGGCTACTTCACTTTGCGGTCATCCAAAATACTTTAGTGGAGTGTTTGAAGGTTTTCGTCAGTAAATAACTCTTTCGGTTTCCACTGCACGTTTCACTACGACTGACCTAAGCATACCAATTCTTGATGGTTGATTTTCCTGGCGCAATTCTAGTATCGCCTATGTGTCAGGCCAGGACTTCTTGATTGCCTTGTTAAAAATATATTTTTCCAAAAAAAAAAATTAACCAAATTTTCCAAAAAAAAAAATATTATAAACCAGCAGTTAATGTCATTTTATTCGAGTAAAAATCAAGAATCTTATTTTCGGAAGAATTTAGAATCCTCCAAAAAAAATTTATAATTAAAATGTAATTAAAAAATTAAATATACTTCCTGATATCTTAAAAAAAATTGATAGCAGTTTTGGTTTATTTTACTTTTCAAACTAAACAAGAGCAAATTTGAAAATTTTACCAAATAATTCAAAAATATTAAGAAATATATATGAATTAAATAGACTTGCTAACTTATTTTAGAAAATATTTAGAAAGAAGCGTAACTTCAGAAAAATTTAGAACACCTTTTTGGGAAAAAACATTCAACAAAATAATTGCAAAAATGTAGATATTAAAAAAAATGTAAAAATAATAAAAATATTAATTTAAAAAGATTTTATGAAATGTTTGTTTTTATTTTTAGAAAAACCTTTAAAATTAAAAATATTTAAAAAAATATTATGAATAAAAAAAAAATAATATATTTTAATTCGATGCTAAGAAATTTATTTTCGAAAAAATTAAAACAAGCTTTTTGCGAAAACAAATTTGAGCAAAATATTGAAAAATAAAAAAAATAAAAAATAACAAAAAAAACTTCTTTTTTTCAAATATTTTTTTTGGTCTTTTTTCTACACTAAACAATATCAAATTTTAATTTTGAAGATAAAATGAAGTTTTCAAATATTTTATAAAAATAATGTAAAAAAATTAAAATATATTAAAACATTACAAAAAAATAGAAAACCATGTTCTTTTTCTTAACTAAAAATAAGTAAATTTTATTTTTGGAGTTAAAATAAAATTTTCAAATATATTATAAAAGCGACTAAGAAAGTTGAATAAAAAAATTTAAAACTGTTAATATATACACCAAAAGTGAATTTATTAAAAATAATAAATTTTCCTCAATTTTTTTCTCAGTTTTATTCGATTTTTATACTTTCAATTTATTATACGCCATTTTTGCTAAACTTTCTTTTTTATTTATTTTATTAAGTCGCCATTTTTTGTGCTTCTTCTCTTACAAACTTCCCGCCAGGCATTTACATTAATATGTTTTTGTTTTTAACACTACAACGACAGAAACATGTTGTACACACTCGTCGCGGCAACATTAAAGCTGATGACAATTTTAATGGGTTCAGTTAAGCTGTAGCGAATGGCAGCATGGATGACATAAAAAATTTGCAAGATTAAAAGATTCCTCTTTAATGGCCACCAACTGTGTTTAACATAACTTAAAAGCCATTTTACAACAACAACAATGAAGCTAAGTAAAAATAATGAGTAAAAATGTGGCGCGCAGCTGATGTTATTTCGGCAGACATAATATGTGGCTAATGAAGCAAAACTAATGGCTTAAGCCAGGGATGTCATCGCAAGCAGAATACTTTAGTAGAGAATTATGTTGGGAGTTGAAGAATTGGAACTGGGAAAAAAATTATTCACTGATAGCTGAGATTTCTTGTAAATTTTATTTATCTACAAGTTTTCGATGTTAAAGTTGAAAAATTTGAAAAATGGAAAGCACTGCCATCATAATTAAAATTAAGAGGTTCCAAACCATTTTTTTACGTTTACAAGGAACTTAGAGCTTTTAGTTTAGTCACGAACCCTATTTCTTCTGCAAAACCCAACATTTTCTAAAATTTCAAAGCGATCTAACGATGAGTTGGATAACTAAATCGGAACCTTAAAATAGAACATAGAGGAAAGTCATTACAGTGCCAGTTGTCGCACCTGCAAGTTCTTAACCTATGGCAACATAAGTATTTCAACCAAAATAATATAAAATTGCAAAAACTTATGTGACCACAACCAATACCAACCATGAAATCCACAAGAACTATTAGGCAAACGTGCGAAAATTAAAAATAGAACTCTGTTCACCACATACGGATACCAGTGGTAACGGAAATAATTGTTAGACAGTTTTAGTGGCGGTTGCAGACAACAAAAAAGAGCGAAGAAGGTATAACAGAAATAGTAGAAAACTCGAAAATATACCGAAATTGCGGTTAATTCCATATAAAAATTGTCGTTTGCTCACATCTGTATTAATATTTGAGCAAATAAAGGCAAGAAGAAGGTAGCTTGTAAGAAATTTAAGCCATCAAAGTTTATTTATTATAAGTGGGTATGTAATGAGAAAGTATCGTTTTATCTATGCTTGAAGTCATATAAAATGTGCGTCAAGCATATATATAATACCGATTTAAGTTCACGATATAATTTGTGTACAAAATTTTTGCAAATTCCAACTCAAAAAGTATTCAATCTTAAGGAAGTTCAAGCAAAATGTAACAATTCACTTACAAATATGACCAAAACTAATTTCAACATACTTAGGATATTGACAATATGAAGAATATACGCGTTGGAAATTATATTTATCAAAAAAAATTTGTTCAAGCATTCTTTAGCATAAATCAATCATTAAAATTTCCATAAATTTTGAAGTTCTTATAGTAATAGGATAGATAACTATATTTGTTAGAGTGTAAATACACAATTTCTACACTGTTCAATCAGCATAAGTACTCGTCAATCATTGCGTATGTCATTAGTTTTTAATTAATTTAAAATAAACAGTAAATGCAAGGAAGTCTGTTAAGTTATGAAGTATAAATAACTTCTATTAATAGCATTCAAGCAATTTTTATTTTTTATCAAGCATTGTTAATATGATTCAAATGTTATGGGTTTTAAGTATGTGTAATGTGATGAAGTTATCTGTACATACAACATACATTAATTTAATTTAAAAAGCATTCAAGCATTATCAGTTTGCATCAAGCATTACTACTTCCATTATTTTCAATGCCGTTCAAGACAGTTCGCTATTTATTGCACAAAAGTTGTGCAAATAAGTTAAAATTTATATGAACTGCAATAAAACAGTTTTAGTAGTTCAAGCATTTTATATTTATGTCAAGCATTTGAGTTAAGCCAAAATTGTAATGAATTTTAAGTAAGAGCATTTGTATGTTATTAACTATTATGAGAAAATATTTTTAAACTTTCAAATTTTTAAAATGGAGAGTGATAAGTATTCAATCATGAAAAATTTATATCCAACACTGCAAAATACAATACACTTTTTTTTTGCTATTGCTTATTTCATTATTGTCTTATAAATATTTCTTTATTTTGAATTGCTTACAAGCATCCAAACCAGTTTCAAGCATGCTCAATCATTTTCGGTTAAGCACATGTACACCAAAATTGTAAAGGAAATAAAAAAAGTGATTAAGTGATGTAAAAAAGTTATGGTATGTGTTTTAAAATATAAAAATTGTAAGTAGAAAGTATTCAAGCATTACAAATATACCTAAATCATTGCGAATTCTAGCAAATTTTAGAGCTTCAGATAATTTCATTATTGTATTATAAAAATTTTGATACTTTAAATTGTTTGCAAGCATGCTTACCAGCTTTAAGCATGATTAATAATTTTCGATTTAACATAGATTTGAAGTGCATAGTGCTTTATAAAAGTTGTGCGAAGGAATTTTTAATCTTTAAAGTTGTATAAATGTAAATTGAAAGTATTTAACCTTTACGAAAATACTACATCAATCATTGCAAATTTTATTATATTTGCATCTTCTGCTGATTTCATTATTGTTTTATTAATATTTTAGATTTTTCACAAGCATCTCAAACCTCAAGCATGTTCAATCATTTTTAATATGCATATTTTTGAATATGATTCTTATCAGACAAATGTTTTAAAATATATAAGGTTTAAAAATTAGAAATTGAAAGTGTTCAAGCATTACAAATGTACATCAATCATTACAAATTCCAGCTAATTTTAGTGATTTTGCTACTTTCAATACAGTGTTATAAATATTTTACTACTTTAAATAGTTTAAGCCCAACCAAAACAGCTTCAAGCATATTCAATCATTTTCGGTTATGCATATTTTCGAACACTAATTCAAATTTTATATTGAAATACATATATTTTTTGTTAATACAATTAATGCATCAAGCATGTTCAATCATTTTCGGTTATGCATATTTTCGAACAAAATTTAAAATTTTATGTTAAAAAATATTTTTAGTTAATATAGTTAAGGGTTGTTAATTGCATATTAATCTTCAAGCATTGACAATCATTGTAAAAATTTCCTGCACGTCAACTTATTTTTAGTTTACAATGTGCTAATGCGCATCGATACTTCCGAAGCCGACAACTGCAGCATTAAATGTGGCATTTGTAAGTGCTTTGCGGATTGCCACCATGTTCAGCCATTCTTTCATTTCTTCTTTAGCCTTTCAAGCACGCTGCGCTTATACTGTTTGCTGGACGTACCTTAGCCACTGATCATTACTTATTTAAAACTTAAAGTAGCTGTGGACCTGCTTAAGTACCGCAAATAATGCAACTTTACGTTATGCACACATACAAACACAAGCAACTGTACAAATACCAACATGTGTACTTATTTATATGTTAGTAGCTGTCGTGCTTTCAAAAAAGTGTATTTACAGACTTAGGTAATGCAATTTTTCTGGATTTTGGGCTTAGCAAGTGTGCAACCAATATTGGAAGTGGCAGAGCTGACCGAGGCAAAGCGAAAACGAAGCCGAAACGAAAGGAAATACGATAAAACTGAGAAATAAATAATGGAAAAACTAGTGTAAAGAAGTGTAAGCATGAAAGTTTTACTACTTTTGAAATTGTTTAGTTTTTTCGAGTTTAATTTTTGTTGTTGTAGTTGCTGCGACAGTGATAGGGGCGAAACAATAGCGTGCAACATATGCGCTGCAACTCGTGTGTTGGCGGTTGCATGTGATGCATGTGAGCAAAGCAGCATGAATAAAAGAACGATAAGTTTCAAACAAAATTCTTAGGAAACTTGTTTGGAAATTGTGACAAAATTGAAGCCATGTGGCGGCTCTACTGGGTGTAGTGCGTATATGAGTATTGGTTGGTACTATAGTGACGGTAGGGTAGACTTTTTCTACTTACTTAGTAAGTGTGCTAGAAAGAGAGCACTAGCTAATACTCATTGTATGCTGACATGCTTCTTTGATGATTTTCGCTCTTTTCTTGATATCCAGACAACTGCTAAGACTTTATTTTAAATATCTGTTTTAAATCCGTTTCAGCATTCAGAGAACCTCTACGTAAATTGAGATTTTACTCAAGTTCTAAACCATCTTCTTTTGCTATGTTCATAACAAAATCCTTAAGCTTTTAGTCAATTCACAAACCCTCTTGATTCTGCTTGCCTCACTTTTCACTTCCTATTGAAATGAAGATCAAGGCAGACATTAATATATTACAGCTTTTGAAATGTTAAATTTAAATTGGTATCTTTCGTATTGATATCACCGGTCTCAACACCCGCGCCGTTAGTTCTGCTTTCTCCAGACTGGACAAGGAAGCAAAGCAAATGGATCTGGTAGTGAACGAGAGCAAGACGAAATATCCCCTGTTATCAAACAAAGAGTCGTCGCACTCGCGACTTGGCTCTCACGTCACTGTTGACAGTCACAAATTTGAAGTTCTAGATAGTTTCGTATATTTGGGAACCAGCATAAACCCCACCAACAATGTCAGCTTGGAAATCCAACGCAAGATATTTCTTGCCAACAGGTGCTACTTCGGTCTAGTAGGCAATTGAAAAGTAAAGGCCTCTCTCGACGAACAAAAACCAAACTCTATAAGTCTCTCATTATTCCCGTCCTGCTATATGGTGCAGAGGCTTGGACGATGACAACAACTGATGAGTCGACGTTGCGAGTTTTCGAGAGAAAAGTTCTGCGAAAGATTTATGGTCCTTTGCGCATTACGTTTGAATCTTTGAAGGTTAATTGCTCCCTGTTTCTGTGTTTAAAAACATGACAAGTATTGGTTGTAAGTGAAGTTCGTAGAGGATTGAAGCTACCGAGCTCAAAGGATGTTCCTGCCTGTGTAAAGTTCACAATGTCTGGAGCTTGAAAGTTAATTGCTTTATACTTAAACACAATTTAAAACCTATCTAAGGAAAGTTGAACTAGATTTTCTACGCCCAAGTGGTTATTTCCGCGATCCCTAACACTATTTGAATCGACAAGCAGTAAACTCCAGCCAAAAGTGAGGCAGAGAGTGATCTAAAGGCTCAATAAAAGTCCAGAACTCTCTGTAGAATAAGTACGTCTAGCTGGACTTAAAAATGGATCCTCAAAAGTTAGAGACTTACATAAATATGTTCTCAACTACGTTCTGGATCATTATAGCCTAGTCTTGAATCTGAGGACATCATTAAGTTTAAAAAAATGTTTCTGGAAGGCAGGGCTTGGAAGGTATTCAGCTTTTTCTCTGTGCGTGAGTTGTCTTTAAGAATTAAATTTCCGTTTTTAGCTGTCCACCAGCTAAGCCTTGAATATCTTCAAAATCAAGTCGAAAATTTACTTCTCATTACTTATTTCGTAGCAATTTAGCAAAATTGTCTGCTCCCATTCTTTAATGCCAAAAATCACTAAATTTACTGCAACACGTTTTCTATGCCAAATGCTCTTAGCGAACTTTTCTTTTTATACATAAAACCAAAACAAAAAAATAAATAACAACAACAAGACAACAATAATTTCCAATTGTCCAAGTTCAAGTCGTCAAATTTTCTTTAACAACATCACTTTCAATTGTGCGCCTACAAATTGTGGACAAGCATTTTGTATCTGATTTGCTCTCTCGCATTCACTGCTCAATGGGCATTTCAATGGCCAGCGCCCGAAAGTATGCCACACACACAGCTGGTGCACACAACACAAAAACCTAATCAACTGGACAGTCATTCAATTTGTAGCAGCACAAATAAAAATGCGGCAAATGACATGCCAGCCAAGAGATTTTCAGTTGAACGGTGTGTGGGAGGAGCGCGGTTAGAAGCTGAAGAATGGTGCGACTGGCAAGTGCGAAAACTACTGTCACCAATATGAAATTAAATAAGTTTTTGAGGAAAAACACCACGACGAAATGCAATGCCTGCTGTGGCGACCCATTGTGTAAAACTGCTGGCGCGCCTAAAAGCGTGCTGTTCGCAAATGTGCGTGTAACCGAATTCGGTTGGATATTTTCGCTTTTATTTTTTTGCTTTCAAAACAATTTTTCTTGCTAACGGAATTTCAAGGCGGAAAAGGCAGTTATGCTTGTTGTATTTGATTAAAGCTGAAGCAATGTTATTTGACATTAAATTATATAGATTTTTACAAATGCGTAGTATAGCTTTAGGCTTTCATTAAGCGAGTGCATAGAAAATTGTGTCTAGAACTGTTGTGTATGCAATAAAGTTAAGTGGAATGTCAAAAGTTCGCACTGGAAAAATTTGGCAATAATTTTATCTTAGTAGCATACTTTTAGGCGACATAAAACTTTAGCTTGAGACATACTGTTAGTTAATATTATTTACTTCACGATATTGATATTGGAAATTAAAAAATGTGCAAAATTTGTAATTTGGAAAATTTAATAGCAAAATTGGTGGCAATATATATGCTAAATGTTCAATGTGGCAACTCTAAGTTATTGCAAAAATTTATTAAATATACAAGTATAAGCCAAACACGTCGTGAAATCCAATACAATTGAAACTATACATTTTTATACAGCTGAAACACGCTGTAAACTAGAGCAACTGTGCTAAATTGCGAAAATTAAAAAAAACTTTGCATACTTTTAAGCGCGCATATTATTATTTTCACTGCTTAGAGCACTAAAATTTTGAAAATTTCATTACTCGGTGACAGTCTATACACTTGAAACACACTGTAAGCAAAAGTAATTTTGCTAAATTGCGATAAGGCAAAAAACTTAGCATACTTTTACGCGCGCGAATTAATGCATATTTTGCACTATTTACAGCGCTAAAATTTTACAAATTTCAGTACTTGCATAACTAAATTTGAACTGTATGAACTGTTATGAAAACAAGATGTGTATAGCATATTTTCAGGGGTTTATGCACTATGTTTACTAATGGCGATATTAATATAATGTAATATAATATTTTTCACTATTTGCAACGATAAAGTTTTGAAATTTTTACTACTTTGAAAACTAAATTGTAAAAAAATATGTTTGTGGCATACTTTTAGGATCGCACTAATGGCATTAGTGGCGATATACATGGCTAAAAAACGTAAATTTACTAAAATTAACATCGGGAAATACCAAAAATAATATTTCAGTAGCGTTAAGTGATTTTATAAGAATAAATTCTTTAGCATACTTTTAAGCTCAAATCTAATTTTGATTACATACATACATACAAATTAAGTGTCACTAATTGTTTTGAAGACTTGTAGTAAACCGAGCAAGGGTAAGATGATTTATAAATGCGGTTTGGCTTATTATAGCATACTTTTAGTAGCGCAAATAACAGCTTTTAACATCTGATATACATATATGATGATAAATAATTAATAATATTAAAAAGCAAAATAAAATGTGTACGAAAAATTACACTATCTTCAACTCTGGTTGATTTTTGTAGCATGCTTTTAGGCAATTTTTAAAATTATGCCATTTACTTGAATAAAATGGGATTGTAAATATGTACAACCATCACAAATCATTTACTAATGAAGTTATTCATACTTTTTGTTGAATACTTTAAGGCGCTTAAAGTATGTAACTCTAAATTCGAACTATTTAGCACTTTCAATGCCGTTAAGCTATTTTTAACATCCACGTTCATAGTGCCCATATTATATGACGTATTTTTTATACTTTATAGCATACTTTTAGGCAATTTTCAGAAAAATTTCATTGAATTGTAGAAAACCATATTACACTAATTATGTATATTACTAAAAATTATTGGAAAACTATCACTAATATAAAAAATAAATTATAAAATGGAGTACTCATAATTTTTTTGCAGCATACTTTAAGGCGATTGAGTTAACAACTCTAAATTCAAGCTATTTAGCACATCAAACTAAGTTTGACACCCGCTTTTATTGTGTTAATATTATGGAAGGTGTATTTTAAAACTTATTGCATACTTTTAGGCGCCCATAAACTTTTGACTAAATTTCTAAACAATTTGTATTTGTTACATGTAACGCACATTTCGAGCGTTAATAGCGTGTGTTGCGGTATGTCCGACGCCGTTAACCAACCAATGTTGTTGTACAGGGCTAAATTCTAAACACTTGGTTATTTAAGCTATACTTTAAATCAGGTGGAGTATAGTTTAGTTAGCGTAGAAATGTTTGAGTATGTGTCACGTATGACCCAAGCACGTTTAACCCGCTTTGATGCACGTAACACATACGCAGACACAATGAAGGTGCGATGTTAAATAAAAGAATGAAACAAGGGAGCGCAAGCAATTTTTGTTTGTGAGAGAATTTCAGAAATTTCACAAAGAAAAATTTGTGAAAGGGATTACCGTAAAAGATCGTAGGAATTTAGTGCCGAACTGTCAGAAAAATCAAAATGAAAGTGTTGGCACGTGCGCGCAACTAATGCTGTGGGTGTGCTGTGGAGAGAGGGGGGTAAGGGTTCACTCGTGTGAAAGAGTGAAAGAGTTAAGCCACACCAGCATCAGTACCAGCAGCAGTCACGCCTTGGCACGCCGTTTCAGCATCCGTTTTCATACTTGAATGCTTCAAACTTACGAATTTCGACACAACTGAGCGATAAAATAGTTTAAAGCGGCGGGGCGTGGGATGTGAGCGCCACGCATATGCTCGCCCGTACGCTTTAGAGAAATGAAGTGACAGCAGCTCATCATTTCTCCCGCAGCTAGCAGAAAATTACGCATGCAAAGCAGCAGCTTACGGCCGAAAGCGGAGTGTCGATAAAACAGCAAAGCTAACGGCGCACACATAGCTGACACCGCATTCGCCAAAACAAACAGAAATGTGTGGCAAAACTAACCCACAAATCCCAGCCGCATTTCAATGGGCCACTGCTTTTGCCATATGCAACGCAATGCCACACAGCTGAAGTTCGTGTAATAACAAAAATATATTTCTAAAGCATACATATAGGCGTTAAAGCGTATGTGTGGCCTGTGTTTGCTTTGTGCGTATGCTTGCATAGATAACGAAAGTATTCGTTTTAAAATTCAATGCATCAACGCACATTTGACCGAAATACTTCACTTTTTCTTCAACGCCTCGCTCGTCGGTGAAAGGAAAATTCGAAAAGTTTCATTTGCCGCCCATATTTATACTTCTTCGAACATGTGAAGGATTTAGTGCTGCGGCGTGTGTAAGCGTAACTTTGTTTGCCGAAATAAATACAGGCATTTAAATCAATTTTTACCCTTGAGTGAAATTAAGTTTTTGGTCTGCGAATTCAGAAGTGGCTGGAAATGAAGCAAATAAATTCAAGTAGCGGTTAGTTATGTGCGCCCAAATGTATGTAACGTGTGTGCCAAAGCATACATTTAGGTGTTAGGTAAATATGTGTAAGAAATATTAAGTACGTTCTAAGTTGTAAGCAGGAGAAGAAAGAAAAGTAACAAAACTTTGGCATTATTTAAAAATTCAAAGGGTTTATGAGATAAAATTACAAACACAGTGTTTGAAGCATACTTTTAGCTGCTTATGAAATATATGTTATCATTTGTGGTTTATGTTCATGCTTTGAAGTCAGCAAAATTTGTTTATTGCAGTTTTAAGTGTTGTTTGATAATATTATATGATATATATAACACAACATACTTTTAGGAGCAGGTATAATATATTTTATATAGTGAGAGGGAACAAGACTTCAAATTATGTAAATACATATATAAAAAAAAGTTCCTAAGGCAAGTTAGTAAAGGTGATTTAGGAGTTGTTAAAACGTTTCAGTTTGTACAACACTCATTTAGGCGCCATTATAAGTCAATCTATGCAGACAAATTTTAAGTTTTATTTATTTAGAATAAAAAATAAATATTTAAAATCAAAAAATATACCTTGAATTTTTCCTAACTCAAATTTCCTGATGTCAAAAACCAAAATAATTTGATTTATATGACCTACATTTAGGCGATGATTGGATAAATTTATAACAAGAGATGTTTACATGATCATCACCTAAATGTATGTCATATAAAGCCGATTATGTTAGTTTTGGGCAAACTACGTGAGAAAAGACAGAAGATGAGGAGTTTATATAAAGCAATTTTCAGTGAAATTGTCGCAGAAATTTTAGTATATAGCATACATTTAGGCGTGGGTCGAAATTTATTCCAAATGATTATGAAAACAATATCATACTTTGATAGAAAAGATGTAGACTCCATTTAAAGAAATTTAAAAAAAAAATTGTCAAAACAATTATAATAAATAGCATACATTTAGGCCCTCGTTTGTTTATATAGTACATTTGAGAAGTACGCATGCATTTTAGGAACAATTTATACACAGAATGACAAAAAATAATAGCGTGAAGTAATTAAAAGCATACTTTTAGGGGTTACATAGTTCTTATACAATTTAAGTATGCCAGATAAATAAGTACTACCTACCAATGAAAAGAATCTTATCACACTTTCTTTAAAGAATAACATTATGATAACTATATGACTCCCTTTTAGAAAGATTAAATAATAAAGCCTAACTTTAGGATCTGGCTAAATAAAATATATATACAAAAGTGTATCTACGGCTTAACTTTGAAACTGTATTTAAAAGATAAAAAGAAAAAAAGAAAAACGCTTTAAGATATTATTCATATCTACAGAGCATACCTTTTGGCGCTAGCTGGGTATAAACAAGGAAAAAGCAATTTAAACACCAAAGTTAGATAAATAATGAACAACATTTTTTTTTCCATGATAGAATTATCTAAGTACTTACTATGTATCCCTAATTTCCATGATAAAACTATCTTCTATTTGGAGTCTCATGTTTGACAACAGAAGTATATTTCAAAGAGCATGCATAGTAAAAGTATGAGGAATTTCCGCGCTATAAGATATTATTTGAAATTATGGATCATAATTTAGGTGCAAATTAGTAGTATGGCTGAACTGTATAGCATTTTGAAACCAAAATAAACCAAGTCGTGAATATGGCTTGTTGCATACCTTTAGGCAAAAAGTGGGTATAAATAAGATCAAAGAGTATTTTGAAAATTAAAACTAACTAGTTAGTAAAAAAATCTTGTTTTCAATTTATTATATTCTTCAGACGTCTGCCTCTTCTAATACCCTTCTGTATCTTCGTAGCATACCTTTAGGTGCTTTCCAATGATATACCTTATATAATCCCATTCTTTTCATAGCAATATGAGATTATTTCTTTCAATAAATTTATAAAAATTAATATTTTAAGCATTTAGATTTTCGAGTTACGTTCGTTTGCGTTCCACAAATACAAATTTCATTGTCACTAATTTTCTTTGGCGGTCATTCTCTAATTTATTACATTTGCTGGTCAAATTAATCACATAATAAGCAACTCAGCCATTTATATAATCACTGAGAATCGCCTGTATTCCAATTGCCAGCTCATTCATAAATATATATTTATAAATTTATATAAGCATATAGTGAGTGCATAATATAAAGAAATATACACTTACGTATATGTAATACATGTATGTATGTGGTAAAAATGTTTGCTGGTCAATCATGTAACCACGTGTGACACGCACGACTGCGGTCACTCACGTGCACTTTCCCATAATGGATTTTATTTACTGCCTTCACGTTTTTTTCTGTTTCATTTTTGCCATTTAATTTATTATTCATTTATTTTCTGGTTTTGTGCGCAATAAACTAAAGCACATGTAGTGAAACCACAAAAAATTTTAATGGATATTCATTACTTGTCGTTGAGATGTATTGAAAGCCGACTGAAGTTATTTAATGTCCGCTGAGCGCCTAAAGCTATGCTACTGTAAGTGGATTATTGTGAATTTATTATTGGGTTTCGGTAATATATGAAAAGCAGTTCAAGTGCAATATTTATATTTCATGCTTCTATATTTTTCTTCAAAGTAGCTGAATACTTCAGGAAATTTTTGATAAATAAAGATATATTTCTATTTATGTATAATAAGTTAGTTAAGACACCTACCTAAGATAGTATAGTCAAACACCAAGCACATTTCCTAGGCACATTTATATACGTAATATCAATATCTACGAGTTGAGTGATTAATATCTGTTAAGCTTTGAAGAGAAATATTGGTTAGTATTTAAAGGAGGGGAGTATTTAAATGAAGGCAGCTCTAGAAAAAATCTAACGAGATTACTAAAAGAGGAGCCCAAAAAACGCTTTTACAATACAAATCAAAGGAAATTATTCTCCAAAATTATAAAAAAAATAAGACCGAAGTTAAATGAGAACCGAAGTTCTAGAAAAAATTCTGGGAAATCACTACAAGTGAAGCCGAAGGAACAGAAAAACCCTTATAATATAAATTAGAGTAAGTTATCCTTCCCGATCAAAGAGATCTCCGAAGTTCTGGTAAAAATCTAGCAATATTCCAAAAAGTCGCAGAAAAACTTTTATAATAAAAATTAAAAATTATTCTCCAAGTTTAAAATAAAGTCCGATGTTACAGAGACGATCCAGAGAGATGAGTACAATAAGAACTCAAGAGTTGCAGAAAACCTTTTACAATACAAATTAAAGTAAATTATTCTCAAAAGTAGGTCCAACAAAAACAGAAATACCAAATCTACGACTTACAACTCAAAGCTCTGAGAAAGTCTGCTATAAAAAGATATGTGAAGAGCTCAGTATACAACTTAAGAACAAATAACATTTAAGGCTTTGGTTTTGAGTCAACGACGGTATATCTTTTCCTTATTTTCGATGTCTATTTAGTTTCCGATATTGTAGGAAACAAATGCCGTACATTTTTTATGCCAAATCTATACATGAAATCAGAAGACTTCCAACCCAAAGGTTTAGTAAAACTAATAGCTAGAGAAACACTGCTATAAATGGAGCTGTAAACAGCTCGGTTTATATTTTCAGGCTGTAAAGACGAAGGAGTTATGAGAAGAGTATCAAAGATTTATATTTTAGTTGAACGAACGGTATCCAAAGATTTTCCGATCTTCCATACACCGCTGTAGATCCTTGAGATTTCATAATGGTGGACTTAACAATCAAAGGACAAAGAGTTTCAAAGGAGGAATTGTGCTTTGACATAGGAAATGTACTCTTATCAACTGATTCAGTGTCCAATTTGCTAATCTGTGACAAGATTTCCTTCGAAAAAGTCTGGACCAACAAAAAGGCGTATACCCAATTGTAACGGATGAAAGCTCAGTCTACTTTTATAGATAATTATAGAGGTTTTTAAGTTTTAACTACTATGTTATTTTACCAATCACCACCTCAGTTCAGGGCCGTTTTCTGAATGCCTGGTTAACAGCCATTTGTCACTTAAGTTCAGGTCAAAAAAAAGTTGTTTTACCGAAAGAAGAAGTCTTGGTTAAGTTAACCGGAATGACTGACAAATGGCTGCTAACCAGACATTGATAAAACGGACATCTTGCAAAAGGTGTCAAGAAAATAAGTTCTGCCAATGAAGCTCGATGATTCAAGGAATAAGCAGGGTAGTTTGAGTTAAGCTTCTCATAGCGATATGGTTTTAGATGTGGGATGTGATGGTTTTCTGAAATAATCAAAAGTAGTTGTGGATTATTTATTGGACTTCAGCTCAGTAGCGGTCGGCCCACTGGGTTCCAGCAGTCTTAATTCCACGCTTTGATTTCCGTCTATTCCTTTCAGGCTTACGTTGAGCTCATTCGAGCTAGCAGGTTATCAGTTCTTTACGCTCAGGCATGCACTTAGTGTTTCTTCCTTGTTTTGTTTCAATTTATTCACCCCTGAGCACTTAAGCTTTGACCTATTTCATTCGGTATAACTTCAATTATTGATCTACCACAACTCTACACCTCTTCGAATCACTCGCCTAATGCACTCCGCACTCGGTGCACTTAAGCGTCAGCATATTAAAAGTTATTTTAATGCAAAGAACTCAACGGTCGACGGTGGAAATGGCAATGCTAACTGTATTGCGTATGCATTTTCACTTTAGAGCTTTCAGTTGCACTCCAACCGCTGCTCTATCCGCAGCCATTGTGTTCCAATAGCACGTGGTGAGCAATTAACTTTAAAGCGCGCCCATAAAACCATTGCAGAAAAGTTCATCTTTCAATTTTAGAGCTCAGTTGGCAGTCATTAGAAATAATTGCAATTAATGCAATGCGTGTGTTGGTGTCAGCGGCGGAAGAGATGGAACTGGAGGCGTTGCGCAGCGCATTAAAGGCAATCACAAGCTACGAGGCACACTTCAGGCCAAAGCTACAAGCTAAATGCTCGGCGCGCACACGCTCTGTAATCGCGCACAATGGTGTGCAACATTTGACGACCTTCGAACTAGTGAAGTGTAGATTGGAACACGCCCATAATCGTGGCATGACGTAAGTGTGTAGTTAACAAGCGTTGCTTGTTGCAACGAGACGTAAGCCTGCAATGCGCTGGGAGCTACGACGACCTCCATTCACTAAATTACGAATTTGCAAAATTACCGCTACCGCTTTATGTGGTCTGCGAGCGAAACGAAGGGTGTGTGATGAGTCTTAATGCGATGAGTAGGGCGGGAGTGTAGGGAATGTATCAAGTTAAATACATAAGATATGGCAGACGCTACAAGTGAAGCAGATGATGTGGTTAAATTAAAAGAGGTTTGCCTATTTTGCAGCTGACAAAGTAGCCAGCAGGAATGAGGAGAGGCAAGGATGTTATATAAATAACATGAAAATATCATAAATAAATGTATACCAGCTCTAATATGCGCTCAAATGAACTCAGCATATGACTGCAGTCGGCACATGGAAGCCATATATCATACAGTATTCTCTGAAAACTGGACTGAAAGGGGTTGCCATATCAAAACATATAGGTAGACCTGAGTTCACCAAGAACAATATTCTGGAAGCTATCGGACATTACCCAAGTTTTTATGAAACATTAGAGAGCTGAACTGAAGCCACATGTTTGATGAGTCATCCACCGTATTGTTCTGCGGTGGGAACCAATGACTTCATTTCATTGCCGTACCTAGAAAAAAGTTAAAAGGTTAACGTTTTTCGACAACTAAAAAGACGGTTGATTCGTTCAGAAGGCATGTTTTGGAGTTACCTCAATCAGTGTGGCAAAAGCGCTTCAAGAATTGGTTAAAAAGCATGCAAAAGTACCAACCATATATAGATTTTAATGGATAATATCTTTAAAACAATAAAGCGATTTTCGATGACTAAACTTTGTTTTTGTTCATAAATCTCGAAATGTAAAAAGCAACCTACAGAAGAACTGCAGATTTTCGAATGAATAAATCAAAACATAAACGGTTCATGTCTTTTATTTATGAAGCTCAAATGCAAGTTCATGTCCAAAAACAGTAATATGGCCAGTGAGGATAAGCAAAATCGAACAGAGGAAAGGGAGAGGCTTCGATGTGGCAGTGGATCGGTAAAAGAAACTGTTATATATTTTTCTTTGAGTTTCACTTCTCATTTTTATTTTTCACCTGGAAAATATAAAGACTTAAAAACAAAAACCCGACCGTCGGATATCAGACATTGCCTGACATTGCTAGAGTATTCCTTCCTTAGAGAAATCGTTTTATTAGAATTTACTAAGGATTTTTCCTAAGATTGAAGTAGTGGTTTAGAGGAAACAGCTAGAGTTCGGATATAGACCATCTTTAGAAGGCCCGGTGCACTGCTTTTTATTCTGGATTTGTGTCTGATAAAAAATTTTTCAAATTTTCCACTAAAGCTGAGCTGAAGTAGGTAGGATTGCCTTCGGAACGGAACGAAGAATAAAAAGTATTAAGAGCAACAGCTTTCTCTCGCCCACTTATAAGACATAGTAATTTATTAATGTGAATTTGGATCCAAAAATTACTTAAACTCAAAGGTTGTTGGAACCAATGGAACGTTAAGAAACATGCGATTGGAAATGGATAAACATTTCCTATAAAATGCAATAAGGTGAGGACAGATTCTGGAACATATAATTCGAACGAAAGTAACAAGGATTGGAAAAAGTAAATTCCCAACTTCTAAAAAATACAATGACCAAGGAGCAGGTAAGACAAAAAGTGAACTGAGAAAAACAACTTCAACCAAATACAACTACTGAAAACCTTGATTCTCTTAATATTACAGAATTGAATATAAGAATATCTGGAAATCTAATACTGAACTTCCGAACTCTTAAAGTACGAAAATTTGGTCAAAAAACGAACAGTATGTATTTTACTACAGAATCGAGAATGAAAAGAAAAAATTACTGAAACGTACTTCTTTTATAAAGAAGGAACAGATAGAGCTTGCAACCAGAATCCGAAACAAGAACAAAGACAAGGAAGCTATGAGTTTAGGAAGTTATTGCACAAACCTTTAACAATATCAAGTATAGATAGAAAGATGTTAGGGAGAGAAACTCATCTAAAAATTGCACTACTCTAGGAAATTGGAAGTCGTTGATATAGCACATACTGCTAACACTCAAAATAAACCGGTACTGCTTTACATACAAAAAACTTTAAACAGCTCACTTTATATAACAGCTATATGCTATATTCTGCGGACCTTCTTTTACCGTTATATTTGACAATAATCCATCCCTAATTTCGTGAAATACAAAAGTCTTCCATAGAAGGACGTGATTCTCGATCAGTTTGTGGTTCGACATCGGCTGTTCCGACAAATGAGACCTTTCTTGGAGAGCGAAAAATCACATCGATAACTCAAAAACTGAAAACCTAGTTTGCTTATATACAGACAGACGGACATGGCTAAATCGACTCAGCTCATCATGCTGCCCATCAAAATCTTACTTTAAGAGTTCGGAAGATCAGGATTGGATTTCCAGATATTCTTATATTCAATTCTGTGATGTTAAGAGAATCATATGTTCCCCGGCATTTTTTTTGTGTGTGTTACAAACTTCACAGCAAACTTAATATAGTCTGTTCAGTGTATAATTAAGGAGAAATAGAGGATAACATGTAAACTATCTGTTACCGGTTTCAAGTATTACAAGACCACATAACTTGATCAAATCTTCTCCACTTCGTCGCACAAATTTCTCACAGGGTCTTATAATAGTAAGTAGATATGAGAAACCACCACTTTTTTCGACTCACACTCTGTGTAATTTCTACATAATCACGTCACTTGGTATTATAGACGCACACATGTACGCTTCATTAAATTTAATTTCTCAATTATTTTGCTGATGTGAGTTGGAAAATGTTTAATAGTGTGGCAAAGTGGTAAATGTGGTGGCATAGAATTTAATTGTGATTGCGTTTGGATTTTTATCTCTTCTTGGCATTCAATGAGGAACAGATAGAATGATCTCTATATACATATAAGATAATATACTATTTTTTTTTTTATAATGAAAAACGCAATCATATTAAGCGGATTTATTTCTATGCCACATATTTTAACTTTAACGAAATCATTTGCCGCCAATTAATGCCTGCGTTCAAAAATTTTCAGATTTCTTTGTCGACAAGTGCAATTTTGCTTCGGAATATGTGAAAAGCATTCACATATAATATAAAGTAAGCAGCTTTTTCTATAAGCATATTCAATTTCATTCCTTGCTGCGCACCACTGCGTATGAGTAACCTCATCGATGTTGTCTGCGCTTTTGTACTCAGCATTGAAAATCACTTTTCTGCTCTGCTTTGCTTTTCTTTTCTTTATTTTTCTGGAATTTAACGCTAATGCATACATAAATTTACACTTAACCCCCTGCAGCTTGCGTTGTGCGCCAATCATCATCTAATTTGCAAAAATTTAATTCAATTTCGCCGCATTGCATACAGATAGCACTTGAGGTGCTTATCTGGCTGGTTTACTGATATAGCAGAAAGTTGGTTTGTCTGAATGTAAGTATACTGAATTGCGATTGCAATCATTTCAAAGCAATCTTACCGACGGATTCGCTCTTGGAGCTCAGTATTTCCAAAATAAAAGTCGAGTGAGAGTGTAGGATATGGCATTTGAAGCATAGAAACCGAGTACTCAGAAGTTTATTAAGTGGGGTTAAAACTTGCTTGAAAAAACTAAGGTCTGAACCAGGAAACCTTGGTGACAGAGGGAGTAGATGTCTATCTAAAAAAAAGTCGATAGAATCCCCAAGAAAATTCAAAAATTAACGTCAGAACTCGAAAGAGGATTAGAAGATACCTGGAACTATACCAAAAGATTATAACCTAGAAATTGCTTGATAAGATCGAGATATGTATGTACTTTTAATCAAAGCTGAGAGATAAAAGAGAAATTTATCTGAAAAAAATTCCAAAGATTTATTTGTAAGATTAAAATAATGAATGCGGAATATGTAAAATAATCGTTATGAACTTATGAAACGTTAGATTAACATTATGAACTAGTGAAACGTTAGATCAACTTTATGAACTTATGAAACGTTGGATCAACATTATGAACTTATGAAACGTTAGATCAACTTTATGAACTTATGAAACGTTAGATCAACATTATGAACTTATGAAAACCAAATAACCACGGGAAATATCAAGAATGACCATAAAACTTTCAGAATATCCGAAACAAATGGCAACTCTATAAATAAAACATGAAACGTTAGATCAACATTATGAAAATCGTATCAACTTTATAAACAGAATAACTACTTATGAAAGTTTCAACTTTAATATTTAACGAATGACCATAAACATGAAACATCAAAAACTTAAATAAAACAAACAATTATGACACTTATGAAAGTAATCATGTAACAATGTAAACCATATTAACGACCACAAAACTTGTAGAATACGCGTCGAGAACTATACATAATACTTATAAAAGTTGTTTATTTCATAACGGTTCGAATTAAGTGGTAACATTATACACAAAATATCCAAAAATGTTATAGAAAGCAATGACGCTCAGAGACCATAATTCATAGTTATTATTGAGTAAATTAGCCTGATTTGGCGTTTTGAGTATTTATACCTTACACCAAAACGAAAAAGACAATTTTTGTAATGAAAATAAAAACCTTCTCCGCACTTTAGTAAACTATTCAACCTAGAATATTATAAGCTTCATCATAACAGAATCGTTTGAGTTGAAAGGAAAGCATATAAAAAATGTCAGAAAGGTCACTAACCACAATTTTTAACGACACTTAGTTCTGAAAACGATCTTTAGCGAAGTCAACAACCTTAGGTATGTCCCCGCTTGGAGTTTTTGAGCTTACTAATTGTAAACGGGTATTTAATTTCGCTAAAAGAAAGCAAAAAGGGGTCATAGCCTCACCAAAGTTCATTGATATTAGGTTGTTGACCTTGCTAGATGTAACCAAAAGGGTAATTGAACTCAGAAAAGTCCGTTGACTTCGGTTAAGATAAAGAAAAAGGTTATACACATAACCAAAGTTCATTGACTTTTAGTTTTGACCTTGTTAAATGTAAATAAAGGAGTAATTGATCTCAGAAAAGGTAAACAACAGGGTCATTGGCATCAGGTGGCTGACTTTGCTACTTGTAAACAAAACAAAACGTCATTGACCAAATTAAGGGTGTTCAAACTCTCTAACTATAAACAAAGGGCTCATTGAGCTTAGATAGGGTTGTTAATCTCGCTAAATATAAACAAAAGGCTCATTGGCCTTAGAAATGGTTGTTGGCTTCGCTAAAAGCAAACAGAACTTCAGCAATGTTCATTTATCTCGATGAGGGTCAGCTTAAGCTTGAAGCTTGCTTATCAATTCTCATCTACAAATTGACCAAATCGTACTAAATATTTTCAAGACACCTGATAGTGATATGATATAAGGACATAAGTGACCATGGTTGACTTTCTGGCAAAAATATCGATTATGTAAGATATGTGAAGAGCTAAACTCCTGTCGTATGAATCAAATGTGGTATATAACACAATTTTGAGCAAATGCAATATATTTTTAGCATATTACAAGATTCGCACATTTATCACGCCCACATGCATCGTTGACCTTTGGAAAACACAAACACCAGAACACTTACACACGTGCTCGCACTCAATTATGCTGGCAAACAAACGAGTTTATCTTTCAATTTCCGCTCAGCTCAAGCGTTGTGATTTAAATAAATATTTCATATGCCCGAACGCTTAAGGGCCATTAAGTGTGGGGTCAATGAACCAATTTCACGCACAAAATCAACACTAAAGCATTTTCGTGTAACGGTATATGAAAAAAGAAACAAAACGAGATATCTTTGCGCACATCATTTCCGTAAATGTATATACTCGGCCATATGGCAAACGGAAGTCAACAAGTTGCTTGGTATAAGTCATTAAAATCCTAAATATGAGCGCACTCACACGCTGCCACATAAATTATGGAAAATATGGCAGCTGTGACAGGCATGAATTTAGGCGCAATGATGTAGGCGAAGCGGCTAAAGGATAACATAAGGTTAAATGGAGATATATACAAATAAAATACATCAAATTGTGGGTTATAAATTGGATAAGTATGAGTTATGTACTCGGTAATACATAGAGGCCAATTGTATATTGTAGTTTCGTACAGAATTTCTCCATTGCTCCACCTTCTTCATATATGATTTTATATATGTATATAAACCTATTATAACAGCAGGACTTTTGCAGTTATTCCAAAGCAGCCATGCTCACCCACACTAGAACAAAGCTTACGTTTGCGGTTCATTGCGTTCGTAAAGCGGAAAATAGAAATTTTGACAGCCGTAACCTCAATTGTATGCTTGAGTGCAGAGAATTCAATTAAATCTGCGCGGCTTCAGAGGTTACACAAATTTTGCAATTTGATACTTCAATTTGCCATTTGATAAGCATGATTGAGAATACATTTTGAGGTTACTATGTTTGGGAAGTGACCAAAAGGGTAAATTTCAAATTAAAGAATTTGGTGAACTCAAGTATTTGCTAGAAATACTGAGCCACAGTATTTTATAGAAGCCTTCTAATTCAATATGAGTACGGAATAGTATGCTCTGTTTCTCATACTAGCGCCCTCTGTGTGTATAACTTGGTCAGTTGGTGATGTAGATACCTTAAAAATGTCTGAACCTCAGAGATAAATGAAACCTATTTCTCCATTTCTTTCACAAATTGAGACTAGTCTTAGCATAGCAACCTAAGCAAACGTTTGATCTATAATTTGAGATTTTTATTTTCATAAGTTAGACAATTTGCTTAATTTCTAATCAAAACTTTCAAATCAGTTTAGACTCTGGTCCAATTTTGCTATTAAATATTATTAGCAACATTCTTCGATGACTATTCGCTGCATATACTAAACACTCTCTTATTCGACATGAACGCGACAAAAGTTATGAACAACAGGGTCATTGGCATCGGGTGGCTGACTTTACTACTTGTAACCTCATTGACCTTAGGAAGGGTTGTTGACTTCACTAAAGATAAGAGAACCTACAGCAAAGGTTCATTCATTAAAAAAACTCGTTTCGGAAACAATTCGTATGCTTCTCATAGCCAATAAGTCGACTACCCGCTGTACTTCAGATCATAAGGAGCTCTGGAAGAACCGAAAACCCAAGAGTTGTTGTTCATTTACCAAACTTATTAATAAATTACATAGTCCAAGTAAACTATCTATGATATTTTTGACTCTATTAGTCATTCAAATTGTGTTTCCACATACAGGGAGCTTATGAGCTTTAAAGTAAAGTAAAGAACTATTCAAAGACTTCTGTTAAAATGGAAAGTAATAGCGTAGTTAAAAAACACCTTGCGACCTTCAAAAAAGATGTCTATTCCGTCCACTGTGTTTAAAGAAGCCTTATTTCTATTACATGTATTATTAAAAAGTTCCTTCCATCACGAACTCCACTGACCGTGAACATTTTGACATGTGAATTTGACTTACATAACGACACCCAGGTATGGAGAGTTATATCCTTCCATAAAAATACTCGTGCTTAAGATGTGACTTCGCCTTACTCAGATTGGAATAAAATCGTCGTTAAAGTTCTTTTCCTTTGAACTGGTTTGTTAATTTAAAGATGAAAAATCTAAAATTTGTGAATCTGACCTAGATATGGAGACTGTCGTCAATGAATACGTAGAGTATAAGTTAAAGAGTATGCAAGTCCCAGTTCATGGCTCTTTTGTAGATAATTGTTCACAAGAGTTAGGGGGATTATGAAGACTTCGATTAACGATAGGATGCAAAAAATCGGAATCGGACTGAATGTGACACTATGGTAGGATGATACAAACTTTGGACTGCATGCAGGTCAAAGGTATCTTTAGGAAGTCAAAAAAATTCAGATTTCTCAATTCAACGCCGATAACAAAGTCTGGGTTCTAACTGGACTAAATGTGACACTAAGCTGCTAGCAGATGTTCAAGGAATGCTTCACAATAGTTGGGGAGGATTATGAAGAGCTCGGTCAGAGAGAGAACTCCACAAACTCGGTATATGGTATAAATCTAGTATATTTTTGAATAGGCCATAAGATCTTGCTTTCAATCAACTAAGGTACCAAAGTAAGCGCTCTAATTGGACTGTGACATTGAGTCTAGTAGTCAAGAAACTGGTAGGATGGTACAAACTTGGGTTTCCATATAAGTCAAGTAAATTTTTGTGTAGACCACAGAGGTTACTCCACAAACGAAAGCAAACTCTGGGTTCTCATCGAACAAAAGGCGATACTGGCATGGTACAAAAAGGCAAATACGACTGCTGATTTTATTAGTATATTCAAAAGTATAAAATTATAAATTTTGCCTTAAGATAATTGCTTATAGTCGAAATTTTTGCTCCTAGGTAATAATTAGCGGCAAAACTCGAGGAAATATTATATATTTTAGCCCAAAGCTATTTCACTGTCATTTCTTTAAAAGGGCTATTTAAAATTTCCATAGACTTTTAAAGTGGCAACACCAAAATACATATATACAATTACCTAACGAAGGTACGATTTCGCGAATATGTGGTCGAACATCGCAAGCATATTGCGTAATAACAGCGGTATAGGTTGCCAACAGCGAGTCATTCAAATAAAAGCGAAAATAGCTACTAACTGCAACAACAAAATTAACGGTAAATGCAACAAGAACAAGAACAACAACAGCAACAATAACATTGTAAACGAAATTTCACGATAGTGAGTGCTATCTAAATAGACCGTTAGTTTTTAGCATTACTACCCCAGTTGTTACACGCTTACTACACGCCACCAATGATAGGTTTGTTATTGCTGCTGTTTTTGTTGTTGTTGCTTACGGTTGCATCTAATTTCAGAAATTGCATTTCGAGCATGAATGCTGCATGACTCAGCCGGCGCCCATTGCATTCACAGTGATTTGGTCGGACCGAACGTTAGCGCGACTATTTGTGCCCGTCATTGGAGTGAATTTGCATGTGGCGGGCAGAGAATGAGAGACAGTTAACAAGTGAATGTGGATGTGAGAAGAATGGAAGAAAGAGAGCCGTAGGGCGAGTGGTAGCGTGAGAGGTAGAGCGAAAATTGCAGTGAACTGCGGGCAACAGCAAGTTACAGCAATGCGCTTTAATGGTATTTGCATAGCAGCGTCAGCTACAACAACAAAAACAACAACAATAAAAAAACAAAAGCAAGTGAAAACGTTAACTTCGGTTAAAACGAAACTACTATACCCGTCACAAATAAAAATTCCATACAGGAGCTCAATTTTGATTGGTCCGTTTGTATGACAGCTGTATGCTATAGTGATTCGATCTGAACAATTTTTTTGGTAAGTATACCATTACCTTATAGATTAGTCCGTGCTAAATTTTGTGAAGATATCTTATCAAATAAAAAAGTTTTGCATACAAGGACTTGGTTTAGATCGCTCAGATTGTATGGCAGCTATATGCTATAGTGGTCCGATCTGAACAATTTCTTCGTAGATTAAACAGTTGCTTTGGGCAATAATCTATATCGAATTCTGTGAAGATATCTTATCAAATAAGAAAGTTTTGCATACAAAGACTTGGTTTGGATCGATCCGTTTATATGGCAGCTATATGATATAGTGATCCGATAACGACGATTTCAACAAATGGGCAGCTACTGGAAGAGAAAAGGACGTGCGCAAAATTTCAGCTCGATTACTCAAAAACTGAGTGATAGACATGCGGGCAGACAAACGGACAGACCGACCAGACTTAGCTTGCTTATCCTATGGGGTCCTTTCTTCTTAGTTTTACAACTTTCGTGGCAAAAATTTAATAGTATTCGCTGTTCAGGGTATAACTACAACCACTTCTCACCACTTTCATGAGTGCATTTGTTGCATTTGCTGCGCTTCAATGCCAGCTGTTTCAATAGTTGCAAATTTGGTGCTGGTTTTGCTTTTGTTTTTACATTAGTGTGCTTTTGTTGTTGTTCCAACAGTACGCAGCGGAAATTAATGACAACGTTACGTGGTCTGTCAACAATATAGCAAAACATTGCTTTCGACCTCACGCTGTGGTGGTATTTTGTTGTCGTGCTGTCAAATCGTCCTTCAGCTGTTTGTTTTTGTTATATTTGTGCAACGCGTGGTATGTGATTTTTACTTCAATGCTCCGGTTAATTTGAATTTATTCACGAAAAGTATTTATTATTTTTTTTGTTCTTTATTTTCGACTATCAATTTGGTATGGAAAAGCTACTGCGACTAAAGGATCGCCAAAAAGTCTCCCTTTTGTTGAATGGGTGTGTAGAAGTGCTGATTCCTTAAAGTACTCCAACCCGAGTTTCAGTAAGAAGTTACGATTTGCAGTGGTAAGCAGGGCAGCGTCGTCTTTAGACTTTTTGTGGATCCAGGTTTTCTTCTTTTCGCTCTTTGGCGCCAATTGGAGATTCCAAGTGTAGCCAGGTCCTTCCAACGGAGTCAGCCTCTTCCTCTGCTTCATCCATTCGCACGACTTGACCTAGCCAGCGTAGCCGCTGTCTCTTAATTCGCTAACTTAAAGGTCGAAGTTTCAAAACCTTCGCTCGTCAAGATATTGTTTAACGAGAGTGACCCTGGCGCAGCTTCGTTCTGAATACTGTAGCAGACTAAACTCCTAGCAGATAAGACGACCAGATTTCGTGTCAATCTCAGCGTTGAAGACTAAGAACGTAAATTTCAAATGTTTTATTCTGCCAGGTGCTCTGCCAGGTGCTCTTTAAAAGACAAAACTTATGCTAGATTGGCAGATTTTTAGGAGAATCTCTGTACAGCTGGCTTAGGTTAAATGCAACTTTGGCCATAAACTCAGAAAAAAGACAAGAGTCAGCTTGTAAACTGGCTGCGACTTAAGATAACTTTATGAGAGCAAAATGGGAATAAACTCAACTGCGAACCTCCGATATAAAGGCTTCTGATCTCGGAGTAGTTGAACTCGAGAAAATTCTTAAAATAGATATACTGCAAAAATTAGTATTAAAATCCGAAAGACCAAGTAGTTCTTCTGGTTTTTAAGGACTGATGAGAGAATCCACGATAATTGCCTTTCAAAGGCTTAAAGCAAAATACAACGAAACTTTTCGAATAATCCCTGATCATAAATGAAAAGTCGTCTCCTTTTTCTTAGTTTATTATTCTCTGATTAATTCGTCCCCCCTTTTTTGCAGTACGATTTCCTGAGGAATATTTTGTTCTCCCCACCATCAATTACGAAAAACCAGAACCCTCTCCCAATTGCACACTTCATGCACTGACTAACGCCGTTTGCATTCTGGGAATCATTTATTGCCCGTTATACTTCAGTTGATACTGCAAATTTTCGCCAATGGCAAGCGTATGTTCGATAACCGTTACACCACCAAACCGACAATAACCAATATAACAACAACGATTTCTACTGCCATATGACAATGCATAATAAATTGTATGTGCAACAATTGCATTTTGTTGGGAATTGGCTTTTGTTTTGAAGAATTACGGTTCCCAGTAGGAAATCGGGTTTTCACAAGTCATCGATGAAATGCGACTAAAGCAGGTAGAATTATTAAAGGTCTTTCTAGCCGCTGCTCTCTTCCGAAAATGTATAATGGTAGGACTGTATTCGAAATAAGGTCCACACCACCAACCATCGTTTTTCGGTTTTCCAGAGCATGACTCATCGTCCTCAAATGATTTTACGATATCATTTCATTTCAGTATTACATTAGAAAAGAGCTCGATCATTAAATTTCTCCAGGAGTTCACTGAAGTGTGATTTTGGGTTTTTATCTTTGCTAAAAGTTCAGTTGTTTCCGAACACTGAGCTATGGTCTTGGCGAATTCTGTCCATCCCTTTTTTGAACTGTGGTCTGTTAGTTGTGAAGTCGGCCCATCGATATAGAGAGGAGCTAGATCATTAAATATGTCCCCGAGTTCATGGTTCATGGGTTCTTATCTTCGCTAAAAAGTGCTGTTGTTTCCTTAACTGAGTTTTGGTTTTGGCGAATTCCGTCCATCCCTTTCTTGAACTTAGGTATCTTATTTTTGTCAGGAGCTTTGGACCTCGGACTTTTTGACTACCATTTTTTGGTCCTCTCATTTAGCATTCTGACCTCTCACTATTTTATTTGATTTTCTCGATCTTATTAGATCCAATTCCTTCACTTACGATTCTCATTTTTGGTTTATATTTCTATTTTTAGTTTAGTGATTCTGGATAATGCTAGCCGATGTCAAGTCTTAATCGCCTTTAATGTACTCGTACGTGTTATCAGACCTTCATACGCCTCTGGCTTCTTTGTTGATTAAGGTCCTCAACTAAACTACCTTTTAAGGTTACTATTACCTAATTTGGAATACGACTGTTGATCTCCCAAAGTCACTCTCACATCATTACAAGTGATTAATCATCAAATTCTTCTGGTCTTCTGTTATTGAATGTGCTGACATGGTATGGATATTATATCGAAGCAGAGCTAATTTCCTTACTTCTGCTTCAGCTAGTCTTTGGATTTATCGACCTAATATGGATATTTCAGTTATTATGGTTCTGGCAGAGAGATTTCTAGTATTTTAGTTTGCTTCGATTGGGAAGGGTATTGCAATGGATATAGAAACTCTGATCCGAGATCTTTAGTTTCAGTTATTCTGGTTCCGTCAGAGAGATTGCTGTCTTTGGCTTCCAAATTTAGTTCTTAATTTTTTCAATAGATCTCTTAACACATTCGTCGATTGAGTTGGATATTGAAACGGAGCTAGAATCTCTGAGTTTTGGTCAACTGAACTTAGGCATCCGCGATCTTTAGTTTCAGTTATTCTGGTTCCGACAAAGAAATTGCGATCTCTGACTTCTGGTGTTCAGTTTCCGGTTTTAGTTCTTTTTTTTCAATAGATCTCCTAACACATTCTGTCGATTGGATTGGATATTGCAACGGATATAGAATGTCAGACCTTTGGTCAACTGAACTCTGGTATCCAAGATCTTTAGTTTCTTTTTTCCTGGTTCCGGCGGAGAGATTGCATTCTCATGTTTCTGATGTTCAGTTTCCGGATTTTGTTCTTGTTTTTTCAATAGATTCCTTAACACATTTGAATTTCTTTCCTTAACTCTAATGCCTTCAGAAATTATTTTTAGAGACCCTCTTAGTCTCCCGAAAACTTGCTAGAAATTTGCTTGACACTCAATAATTTCGCTCTGGGTTTGATCACGTGATTTCCATTTCCTCCAACAATTTTTGTATTTTCGCTTCGAAGCTTCACTCCAACGCTCAGGAACAAGCTAAATTTGCTACCTTCACTTACTCCATTGTTAACCCCGTCTATTGACGCTGACCTTTTGGCTAGCTGGGCAAATATGCTTTTTCACGCTCGCTTCGCGTAGTTGTTCTTGTTGTTGTTTTGAAGCTGAATTGCTTGGTCACCTCTTGATCAGCAGTGTTCACACTTTTCAACAGCGAAAACAACAATAACAAACTAGTGCTTGCAGAATTGCTCTATATTTGATTAATTTCAAAGTGTTTGCTCTTTAAACGGGTATGAGTGTGTATGAGTGCATTTGTATGAGTATATATGAGTGTGTGTTTATATATGAGCGCAGCTACTCATCCCTTATGTAGATTGATATGCTTTATCCTTATTCACATATGCATTCATCTATCGTTATTCCCGCATAAGTTCATTTTTTCTGTCAATCACTCACTCACACATCCCGTTATTCACACACTCACTTATTCTACCATCCATCCATCTAACCGTTGAGTCAGCCATCGATTCATCTATCTATGCAACCATTCAACCATTTATCCAACCATGGCTTTGGTGCCAATCAAACGCTTGAAAAGTTCAAGTAAATGCAATTTTCCTGCGGACAGCTGAGCGAAAAAAATTTGTTGGCATTGTTGTACAACATTACCGCTTGCCGCTTATCACCCTCACTCCGCTGCGTTATCGCAATGTGTTGCGGTTGCACTAGTTCAGGTCAGTTAGTTTGACTAGCTGCTGGGTTTCGGTGTGGTGGAGTGTTATTTTCGGGGGTTCTCGGTGAAATATTGATAGCTGTCCGGTGAGTGGCGCTTACTGGGTCAACTGCTGTTGTCATAGTAATAGCCCTTTGTGCACTGTCGCCCCCCTCACCTGCGGTTGCATTGATAAATGTTGGCGAATGTTGTATATCAGCAATGTAGTGGAAATAATGTCATTTAAAAGTAGAAAGCGAGAAAAACCAATAACGGTGGGAGCAAAGCGCTGGAGAGTACATTTAGTTATTTGCAAAGTGGAAGTTAGCGCATTCGATGCGTGTGTAACCGTATCGAAGTTGCTTTTATGTGTTCTATGAATAATAAATGTTGAACTTTTTATGATATACGCTTACGTGTGTGAAAAAAGTCATAGCTTCCATAAAGATAAGCAGAAAAAATGCGTCGGTTAACGGATTCCAATATATTTTATATTTGAGTATAACATTAATTGTTTTTTGGGTTTCTTTAACTATTGGTATATTTGAATGCACTGGAGACTTTGGAGACTTTTTGAAATCAGGTGTGTAATGTGTTTATTTCACTACAATTCGCGTAGCTACAAACATATTACAAATTTAAGATAATTTTCAGAAATTGGAGACTTTGGAGACTTTTTTTAAAAACGAGCCTTAACATCTCTTTTGTATGAACATACATTATAAAAGTAGGAAAAATGTACCTGAAGCTGTTTTGTACTTGCTTTGAATGAAATTCTATCGAAAACCATGTTGAATAAATAAAAAAATATGTATATCTGAACAAAAATATGATGCAAAAAGAAGACTAATTCAGACTAATTCATAAAACATATGAATATTTTTGATGTAATATTAACACAATTCAAGTTGAGATTTTTGGAGGCAAAGAATTTGGAGAATAGAAAAATTCATAAAACTATGATGCTTAACCAAATATTTATACACATATTATACAGCCAGTTTATGCTTTAAAAAACGTTAAACAACATGATTTTGAATATACATTGTATGTATGTAATAAATTTGTGTTACGAATGTGGCGAGACTTATAAAATGTATCCAAAAAATCTGATTTCTTTATTGTAAGATATGGCAATAATAATATTCCTTTGGCCAGTATCTAGATTGAATAATAAAACTAGTATACAACAACGGTAACTACATATGTAGATACTTAGTTTTGAATAGGAAATATAAGTTGAAATTAATACATTGGACAAATTTCAATAATAAAAATTTGAAGTTATATTAAGTCACATGAAAGTGAACATAAGAAATAATTTGGCTTCATAATTTACTTTAGAAATATTTATACATAGTATTTGTAGGTTTTCTATAGCCGTTTGACCAACATAAGCTACTTCAAACAATGTAGAGTTCGAGAGACAAGAAATTTCTCTATGAAATTTAACTCCTTAACGAGTGCAGTGCAGAATTTCATTAGTGCACACTTTTCTTAACTTATAGTACTTTTGATAGACGGCGCAGAGTTTGGAGACTTTAAAAAAATGTAGAGGAATATGTTCAAATTATGTTATAGTTGTAATAGAAACTACTTAAATCATTTTTTAAAGTTCTTACATTTTGGAGAGCTTGGAGACTTTATAAAAAAGCTATTGAAATATGTTTAAGTTATGTAATATTTACATTATCTACTGTGTAAACTATTTTGCAGATTTTTTTTGGTTTTGTAGAGATTTGAAACGTACAAAAAATTTTCCAAATACATCTAGAAGTTGTGTCAGTAATCGTTGATACTGATTTTGCAGCTTTTCTTCTTTTGGAGAGTTTGGAGACTTTTTATAGCTACTTGAAAAATATAATAAATACAATGCAGTGTTGAAAAATCTATTGCCTGATTGCATATTGCACAAATAAATGTCAACTCTACAAAGCAAATAGTTATTACTACACAGCAATGCTACCAACGCTTGGCACCCAATAACGTATGTTACGACAATCGATCATGCGTGTCATTCAAATGTAACTAAAGCCATATTTCAACCGAAAAGCAATTAATTGAATAAAAACTACATATATATATGTATGTATGTATATGTAAATACCAGTACGTATTCATATATGTAAATATATGTGTGTATATAAGTGCATATAAGTGTATGTAACGGCACACCACATTTACAACAACAACAACAGCAGAAACCACCAACGAAATAAAACCAAAATCGTCAATTAGTGTCGATTGCATGCACTGAGCATTGAACATTGGGCAACCGAAACAAGAGTGCGCATTAAAATATGCAACGAAAATAGACGGCATCGTGTTGATTGAGCAGCTGCAGCAATCCCAAGCGGTCAAATGTATGTGTGTGTATGTGCTTGGCAGCTGCTGGCGAAAGCTTGTGCATTGCCAAATAAACGCCGATGATTTTGATTGCACGCTTGATTCCATGTCTGTGTGTGGCATAAATAATACACAAGCCGACTATTGTTATATGTACATACATATATGTATACATATGTATGGATGCATGTATGCTCAGCAGCCATTTGTGGCGCAACTAATGCTATTTGTAATCAACGCAACAACTCATACACACGAGCGCGCAATCAAAGCAATTCCCCTGCATACCCTTTCGTATTCATACATGCGCTTGCATATTTTTAGGCGCTCAATCACGCATTCAACACCACTAAGACCGCGTCGCTTGCCGTTCGACACTGATACATAATGAAATAATTTAGAGATTTGAATTTCAACTATTTAGGGCATGAGTCAATTGGCGTGCAATAAATTAGCGTTGCCACCGAGTGGTTGTTGTTGGCCTTCATGGTGGTAATTAGTTTCGAAAAAAAATTAAAGAGTAATTAGCGTAGAGATTTTAAAAGGTAATTTAATACATTTTTTCTAAAATCCCTATGGAGACTACAGAGAAATGTTTGAAAAAATATCAAAATACCGGGTTGTGAGCCTCTATGTCCACGTTGTCCTAGTTTCATAATTGCTCAGGGATGATTTTATTTGTTGGAAGCTTATAACTTTTTAAAATGGATCTCCCATTCGTTGCCAGAGACTTCATGTGATACTTTAAACTATTCACTAGACCGGGTATGATGTCAGGTTCTTCTGAAAGATCTCTAATGATATTCCCATTTGAACTTTTGTAAGCTTGAAATCCTCTTTGAAGCAGACTTTTAGCCAGCAGTTAGTTTAGGTTCAATAAAATCAGGCCTCATTTCCATATTCCTTTTACAGACGGCACTCTAGAACTCATCAGCATATTGTTTGTTTTTCTAACATCAGAAGAGAAGGCTGCGAGTTGATAATCCTTCAGCGGATAAAGATAAGGGGTCTGTTCCGGTTACGTAGAACCGACTGTCGTGGACTGATATCCAGCAATTTAAACGACAGATCACTTTTTGTCCTGTTTTATGTTGACTTTTCGCTATCGTTATTTTATGGACAACGTCCATCCACTCAGTTGGCGAGGACCACTTCTCGTAGGCTCATATTTGCCTTTTGGAATTCCTCTAATGAAATTCTGGAAAATTATTTTTAAAATAGCTCATTTCGGCTGTTAAAGAGTATGGTCGGATCCATATTTTAAATCATCAGATGGAAATAGAAACATCTTTCATAGGTCCTTATCCTAATAACTAGTTTTGACTTAGTTATATTTCTGACACCTCGTTCCGGCAATTGTGTAGATAGTTGAAGTTCCAGAGTTTGCTTTTCGGATCTATATCAGTTCAGAAATGTTTGTCAAAACAGCTGAATAGAGCTTCAGTTGTAATCGATACTGTTTCTGGTCAAATAAACCTTCGTTCTTCTATGGACCACCAAAGGATTGGTATTGGATCAATGCCGAACGCTCCCCTTCTACCTTTTGTATTTGAACATTTCTTAAATACATTTAATCAACAGAAGCCTCGCCTCGCTTAACGCATTGCTTTTTCGTGTTAGGCAGTATTTCTGGGCTTTTTTAGAGGACCTCTATTGCGTAGACCTTTTTCATACTCTGTGGAACTAGTATTCTTTCTCACATCTGTGAAACTAACAAATATGTTCAGCGAAACCATGTTTATCAAACCTCTTAGAATTATATAAGAGAAATTCGGCTGAAACCAATAAAACCCCAAGAGAGTTTGGTTAAAACTCAACTATTTCAGTTCAGTAGCAGTGGCATCGAACTGGATGGTTGGGCCTCATGTCAGCGTAGCAAGAGTTAGTACTTCTAACAACTGTGCAGTAATAAATCCATTCTGACCAAGGGTAAATCTTAAGAGAACTATTGAGCTCTTCGTTCTTAGCAACGCTCATCTTTTAATGTTAGTAAGAGTTCGAACTTGATACTGTCCGATAGGGATTAATGCAGTAAGGATAAACCGCTTGAAAGGAGATGAGATTGAATCATCTCAACACTTCCTAAAATCAAGGCTAAAAACCTCGCATCTCATGCTTTTAGGCATCCTTCACCTAAGTAAACTTCTGATTGTTTCAAGGCGTTTTGTCGATAGCTGCTATTTAACAATATGAGTTTTTAGCTGGGTTCACAAAGAAATGTAACAGTCTAAATATGATTACATATCAACGCGATGGATCAGCCATCTAACCTAAGCTAACCTAACCTTGGGTACAAAAATTCGTTATTTAGTCCGCCAATGAACGCCTGCACTTATAAATTATGGATTTCTAAACAGCGAAAATTTAAGTTTGCTGATAAAATTTGGTGGAGTTTTCATGAGCTTTCAAAAGCTTTGAGTAGAGAACTCAAGCTTTTATGACAAGCAGAATATATAGTCTAAATAGCGGAAATTTCAGATTAATACTTAAATTCAGTAGAGATTTAGTGAGCTTTCAAAAGCTTTAAGTGAACAAATCAAGCTTTTAAGACAAACAGAAGGGGGCTTCTCTCATATGGTATCTAGGAAACTTCAAAAAAAATCTACAGCTTCGCAGATCTACACTAATTTATTAAACTAACAAGAGCACATGGAAGCTTTTAAAGCTTCAACGCCATTTAATGAATGGTTTTGGGATGCACACAGCAATAGAAGCTGCACGAACTACATGAACTCGCAATAAATCTGACAGAATTCCAGCGCAGTAAATTTAAAAGCTGGAATGAATGAAAACAACAACAACTACAAATCGTATTGTAAAGGAGGTACCGCAACAACTGTCGTGTAACGGAAGTGTAGAAATGCCAAGTACGCGACAAATAGCGGAAAAGTGGCGAAGCGAAAGTGAGAATTGAAACCACAAAACAAGAAAAAATCGCAAAATTTTGAAAAAAGACTTCTAAAAATGGCACTAGAGAGCAAACAAGCGAGAGGTCAATGCTGGTGGCAACGAGGGCTTGCATTCAAATTAGTCTATACATGCATATGTATATGTATGTATGTGTGAGCGCTGAATAAACGATGTGTGTGGGGCAAAAACAATGCATTGACAACAAAAACAGTACAACAAACACAAAGCCACCGGCATGTTGGGCGACACAGAGTGCTCAGCTGTGATTAGACAACCGAATTTGCGTGCATTTGCTATTGTTGTTGTTTTGTTTTCAGCAGCGGCTATGCAAGAATAGTATTAAAACTCAAAAGAACACACACACATGCGCAGTTAAAACAAATGCATGACAAATGTAACCGAAAACGCTGCCGAAAATGCGCTTGTGGCGGGGCAGAGTTGCATGGAAAAAGCGTAGCATTGGCTTAGCATGTGATGGTGTGCTAAAAAAAACTACACATACATGAAAAAACAGCAAACAACAATAAAAACAACTGCAGCTCAGCACAACAAAAACAGCATAATGTAAGCAGAGAAAGTTTTCACCAAAACACGGAATAATGCGACAATGTATGCAAATTGAAAGCCAGAATTTACATACGAGTTATATGTAAATACAACTCAAGACTATTTCTGATGAAGAGCAGGATGTGCAAAGAGTTTTAACAGAGAAAATGTAATATTTGGAGGGCTTGGCTAATCAAATGTCAGTTTTTGGGAAACCCTTGTATGTAAAGTGGGGTGGGCTTAGACCAAGAAAGAATGTTTTCAGTAAATTTTTCCTCGATAAATTAAAGCAACATAGGCATAGAAGAAGTTTCGTATAAACTCTCCTAAGGACTAACTAATTTCAATCAGAGTTTTTCAAACTGAAAATAAGATGAATATGAATTTCTGTCTTGTGTTATAGAATAAAAACCAAAGAAAATAAAATATAACTTAAAATAAATGAGTGGAGAGTTTGGAGAGTTTTTAAAAATATAATATATACATTCATATATCAATTTAGAGTAGAGAAGGAATGACTTTAGAACAAAATTGTCAAATGGAGAGTTTGGAGAGTTTTCATAAAAAATATTTTCGAGTTTTAACAACGATTAGTATAAATCTAGCACTCAAAATTAATGATATTAGTGGAATATATAAATTTATACGAGTTTTAGTTCCAGAATATTGGGTATTTTCTAACGGAATGTGACCATTTTTGCGAAAATGATCCCTCGCCACGGCGGAGAATCACACCTAAAAATCGGTGAAACTGAGAAGATATTACATATAATTTTAGCAGCCATCTCTTTAATCATTGTCCAATTTGGACTTCTTCGAACAATATTAAGTCCTATGACTAAGAATGTGATAATTTCTACTTCTGTAATAGTTCCAACTTTATTAAAAGTATCGAGAACGAATTCGCGCTGAGGAACGATTTTGAACTAGTAGATTTATGAAGACCTTTCCGGTGAAATAATGTTTTTGGTATTAAGTATCGACAGAATCTCATCTCAGCTATTTTAAGTGACTTTAACTTTATCAATGTGAAGAAGTAGAACAAGTTTATGGGTCCACATTTATCGCAACATTCACTTTACCTAAAATCAAAAATATTTCATTCATTCGCATTGAACCCTCTATCTCTCTTTTTGTACTCCCCTCTAAGTGCCATATGTTGCCATATATCACATTTTATTATATTTACTACCCTTGTGACAGTTCATTTCAATATTGTCTGACGTATTTTTCTTATTTTTACTAACACATGCACACTAAATAATATTAATACCACCTGAAGGCCTTACTGAGCACACAAAGCACTTGCCTATGCAACCAAATCAACCTATATTAACCCCAGTAAATCAATGAAATTTCAACTGCATATACATACATATTTCTACTGACAGTAAAATTGTCAGCAGGTGGCAAAAATTGAAAGCAACAACAGCAAAAACCAAAAAAGAAAAATAAATAAATGGATTATATTGACAATATATTGGTGACTGGTGATTTTCATTTTATTTTAGGTTTTTTATTTTCGCTTTTTTGTTTTGAATATTTTCACATGCATAAATATTTATTGACCACATGGAGAAATGGAATTTGTGGCAAATGCATAGCATTACAACTGTGGCATATCATTGAAAGCGGTGAAAGTGTGGCGACAGAGAGCGCTACGTAGTGATTAAATAAATATAAAGGTGAGTGTGTTTAGTCTATTGGAAATGCTCTGCTGTATTGGTATTTTATTTTTGTATATTTACATATTTTAATCTGTATGCAAATATGTATGTATATGTATATACATATGTACATATTTATGTGTGTTTATAGATATAAAAATCTTTGCAAAATATATTTCAAATCTCGGCTCAGCAGTTTTGTTATTGTAAAGGTATATTTTCAGTAGGTGTGAACTGGTGATTTTGATGACCACATGTGAGTCTCAAGTGAGGTGAGCATTCCATTTACTTTTGTATGAGTTTCAGTTTATTTATTATGTTATAGAGTAAAATCGAAGGAAAATAAAATATAGCTAAAAAAATATGAGTGGAGACTTTGGAGAGTTTTAAAATTTATAATATATACATGCATATACTTATTTATTTTAAAGAGGGCGTGTTTGTAGAATAAAATTGTCAAGTGGAGAGTTTGGAGACTTTTCATAAAACAAGTTTTCGAGTCTCAATAACAATTACTGTACATCTGTTAGTGAAATATGTAAATTTTTAAGAGTTTTAGACATGGTGTTTTTAGGATTTTATGCTAACAATACTGTGATAGCCTTAAGATTCTATGGTACAAATGAATATGGATTATATAATTAATATTCTTAAATAAAATTTATCATTAATGTAAGAGAAATTGTTTCCTAGCAAATTGAGTAAATAATTACACACTATCTAATGTTCACCAATTAACTATGTATAACATTCTCTTAGATATGGACATTCACCGATTACTTTCAATTATCTTTGCGCATGAATAATTTAATAATAAATTTAGCAGATATGAATTTCCAAAATACTGTTGTATTTAATAGGCTAAAATTAAAACTTATTAAAAAGTTAGTTGAAAATTTGAGGTTTATACTAGTAGATGAATTATGAACAAAAGTGGCGCTTAAAATTTAAAGAATTTGCATTTGGCCAATGAGACGGATATACATATGTATGTGTGTATGTATAAGAAACACACTGATATTTTTAAAGTGTAACATGTTTACAAAAAAAGGACAAAAAAAAATAAGTGGAGACTTTGGAGAGTTTTGTCGTTAGCTAAGACTAAGTAACTCTAACATAAATGAATGATTTCAATTCGGAAATATATAGATTGTACAAAATCATAAAGTGGAGACTTTGGAGACTTTTACAAAAAATTGGAATTTGATAAAAAAATATAAAAGAAAGTCAAACATACCTTATATTCCTAAATTGATGTAACTTATAACACAATTATTTCAGTAAAGTTTAACTTACCGCTCAGTAATTGAGAATCATTCATATTTGTAATGATTTGAGTTGCTGAAATGAAAAGAAAATAGAAATTAGTTTATAAAATAAAGAAGTTAATTAATAGAATTAATTATTATATGTATATTTATAGTATATTGTGCAATAAATTTTTAACTAAATTTTTTAAAGTTGGAAGACGCACCACTCACAGTAAATTATTTACCAAGCAATACTTTCTTCAGATTTTCACCACCAAAAAGGTTTAAATAAATAAATTTACCAACACATCACAAAGATTGACAACAAATATAAAAATTGAATTCAATTTCAATGAGGCAACATATCGTTAAATGTGCAACAGGCCAGCTGCTGTCAGCTGCCAGCAATCAACAGCCGTGACACCTGCACACACACTCACTTTACACACACACACACAAGTGCATAAACGCATATACATATATGTATATGTGCTGTTATGCAAACTCAAATGTGTATTCACTCATTCGGTTGACGCCTGTCGAAGTAGTGAACTGTATTTTCATCGCTTCGCTGGTAGTGAGTTGACGCGTTGTTTGCGCCTTTGAGTATGCAACACTTCATGGTGATTTACAATTGAAATGTACACATATTTGTGCGCAAATATGCCTGAGTAGTGGGAACAGCCAGACAGCCCTTGTTAAAGTTGTTGCTACAGTTACTTTTTGTTGTTGTTAGTGTTGTTCATGTGACAGTTGGAGACCTGCAGCAATCTACATAAACAAATATCATACGGAGTAAATAGGAGCAAACGCAAATATCTTCACATGTATGTATGTATGTGTACATCGGTTTATGAAAACTGTTGGTGCAAGGTTTACTTGCACAATTTATAGGTGGACTGATCGAAAGAATAGCTGGAATGCTTGTAACTGTTCTGGTTGAAAGAGAAGATAGAACCAACTAGAAATGCTCTCCTCGGGCTTCAAAATTCGACGAACACCTAACCGAAGTTTGAAACTTGAAATCCTTCATCGAACTCGTTCCGGTTGAAATGCAGTTTAATCGGACTTATAACTTAAGCAAATTTTACCCTTCCTCAAACACTTCTAGTTTCCAAGTGAGTGTGAGTGATAATTTTCAAGTGTAACCAATATACAAGTATATAAGATATTGTAAAAATGGAGTTAGGGTCCTCACTCACCGCAGTGTCACCCATAAGTTTTCAGCAGAGCCGTCTTTATTTCTAGTGAGAACCTGAACATTGAACGTTGAGCCTGTCATAGCTAAAACCAATTTTCGGACTACCGGCATTGATGAGTTAGATAATTTTTCACCAACGGCTCCCATTTCTGTAGTTAACAACAGATAAACAGAAAAAATTAAAGTTCATAAAGCCCCAATGCTACTTTTACCGAAATCCAGAGTGTTCTGAAACCTCGATTAAAGTTCTGAACTTGACAGATCTCGTATATTAACGTTTAAAAGTTTATCAAACTCATAAACGGTTGCACTACTCTTACTGATCGATGGACACAGTGATCCAGACAGCTTCTGGATTTTATTTATCGCCTAACAAAAATAGTGCTAATAATTTCTGTATTCAGTAGATTTGGTAGCACCCTGCTTTAAATTTTCATAGTCTAAGATTTGGTTTTCAGCAATTCTACTTTTTTCGCAATCCAGCGTGCTCTGAACCCTCGATTAAGATTTTGAACTTGACAAATCTCGTAAGCTAGCTTTCAATTGTTTATGAAACTCAAAATCGGTTCTACAACTTATACCTACAGATGAACATGGTGACCCAAACACCTTCTGGTTTTTATTTATCGTCCTTTGGAAATGGTGCTAAACGAATCGTTGACAGTGTTTTGCAAGCTTAATAAGTTTAGGAGATCGTTTGATTTGGTAGCACTCTGCTTGAAAGTTGGAAAGTCCAAGGTTTCGTCTATAGCAATAGTTACTTCGAAATTCGATTAAGATCTGAATTGTGAAAGTTGATTGTGACTGATCTTTATAAAATACTACTCTTTCTGACAGAACTGGTCAGTGGTTATACTATATTCAGTTCAGTTCGTCTTTAAAGTGGTTATACTATATTCAGTTCAGTTCATCTTTAAATGAAAACTGAGTATAGTGAGTCAGACACCCTCTGGGTTTTGGTTGACTGTCGTTTGAAAAGAGTACCAAACCGGCACTTTAGTGAAGAGAATTCTTAACCAGTCTAATAGTTGGTGAAATTCGAAAGATTTGGTAGCATTATTTCTCAATGAGGAACATTATAGTGAGCCATGGAAATCCAGTGTCTTGAACTTACGTATAAATCGTAACCTTTGGAGTTTCCACAAGAGATCTGTATGTACTTTCGATATAGCTTTTCAAACTCTCAGATCTTTCAGAAACCGATAGAGTGACTATTACAATAGCTGCGACAATAAACAACTTTTTGCAGCAATTGGTTGTAGTAATAGAAACACTTTCTGGATTTTACTTGACATTTTTTTGAATAGCCTTTCAAAGGAAACAGGAAGTGTTTAATCAAAAACTTAACAATTTCGGTAAAAAAAACTCGAGTAGCTTTTGTTTTGAGTGTCAAAAGTTTTGTGAGCTTAAAGCCTCAAAAACTATATAGAAACTCTGTACATAATCAAGTAAATATTATAATCATTTAACACAAAGCGGAGTTTGAAAAAATTATCAGAGACCTCACATGAAAAATTTGAGTGCCTTCTTACAACCAACATTTTATGAACTGTCTTGGAATTTTCGCGGCGTGAGCTTAACCGTGACCTCTCTTACAAACCAACTTTGAATCCTTCTCACTACTTTGCCTCGGTAGAAGTCGAGTGGAACTCAATGCATGTCGGAAAATTTAAGTGGAGCGCCCTTCAAAATGGCTGTGTACCACTAACGGCATCCGCATTCAATGCTTTCTTACTCGAGAACTTGTAGATCTATGTATTTTTGCCTACTTCTCTGCTTATCTGCACATGTGTTGATTCGCTTGTTTGCCTAAGTATTTGCTTATCACTCAAGTGTTGGCTGTTTTGAAGTTGGTTTGCAGCAAATGACATGTTGCCACATGAAAATTACAAGCTGCATATATAATATAGAGAAAGATTGTAGACAGAAAGGTGTGTGTATATGTGAACGTTTCTATATGCGACATACTTTCATGGTGGCAGCAACTTACGAAGGCATGTGAGGGTTCTCTCAGTTCTCAGCGAGCGCCAGGCAGCGCAATGCAAACCTCACACAATCGGCACAACAAACACTTCCTTCCTTACCTTCCTTACTTGCCAACCATTTCTGGGCTAACAGGTGTATTAAAATTTATGCAGTCGTACAAGAATTTCGTATGAGCACTTGCTTACGTCGCTACCAAACATACAGACTGACAAATAACGGTAACAGCACGCCGACAGTCTCAGTGTCGACTTGAGCTTGCCAGTTTATCGTCGTTATCCTTATCTGTGTATGTTTAAGCATACAGTTGTAAGCTCAAGTGCCCCTATAAACGTCAACGCCAAAGGAAGCCTGCAGCCACAACTGGTCTTCTACCACAAAACATACGTACAACAGCTGCAGAGCCCAGCTTCACCGCAGCAAATATGAAATGTGAATGCATAAATATTGAAAATACAATTCCAGTTTAGTATGATTACATATTTGAGCTGCACAGTGTTGGGAAATGGCACGTTGTCAGCATGTGACTGGGAACAGGGCACTAATCAAGATTAACTGTGACTTTAATTAAGGGTTTTTGCTTGGAAAATGTGTTGTTTGGGAACTCAAAGGATGAGTTTAAGCGATTTATTAGGTTAAACGGACTTTGATAAGGACTTCTTTCAGCACAAGTCACCAACAAACGTCGTGAAAATTTAAATTTACCGAGCCTTAAAAACTAACTCCAGACTTCAGTAACAGCTGTGGAAATATGTAATCCGCTCGTACAATTACCTTATCAGTAGATTCGTTAAACCCGCTCCTAAAACATGGGTTACATTAGACAATACTAGTTTGGTTCGTATAAGGTTACAATGGTGTTCCAGCAGCAGTATAGTCAGACTCCATCCTCATGGAGAATCTATAAACGGCTAGAATATTGCAGATGAGTTTGAAGCTGGTTTATTAGTAGAGAAAAACTTTTATGGGGAACGCATTGTCATTCTCATTGATGATCTCGTCTGTAGAACTGGATCGCGTAAGAATGCCTAACAGGGTTGCCACGGAAAATAAACTCTTTCTTGCATGGATCCCTGAGCTTAGAGACATCAATGAAAATAAGCTAGCCGATCTTCTGGCGAAAGAAGCTGTGACAACCAGTCTGATAGGACCGGAACCGTTCTTTGCTGTGGGCTTCCACACTTTACAAGAGGAGCTTCGGAAAGACAAGTGCTTCGGCTTCGACAGACGGGGTTGTTTCTGGAAGAGTTCGATATAAAACGCTTCTAGAAATTAATCTCAGAAACAAATTAAGTGAGATTTTATACAGCTTTCGGTGACATTTGTTCAGATTATGGTACTGCTTAACAAATCCCTGTGGCTTCAGTGCTTAAGAGCAGAGACCTAGTGTCACATTTACATATTTAAGGCCAACAAGTAAGCAATCCATATGAATTCGGATGATACCTGCCATACGTCTAAAAGAAACATATATTTTCGGTAACAAAATTCTGCGGCTGCCTAAATAAAAATCAAAATGAAAAGTCATGTGAGCTTCCAACTTTTTGAGCTTTCACCTGAAAAATTTCCCACCAATAGTTTACGTGGATTGCAAGTTTGCATGTCTTTGAACAAAAGTTAGATTATATAGAAAGTGAAGTGCCATACGCTTTTATCTTTTCGAGCTTTCACCTGAAGGTGTTTTCATTAACAGTTTATATGGACTGCAAACTAATTTCTGCTATGTTTCTTGAGCGTATTTAGTCTTATAAAAATCAGAGCTGAAATTAAAAATATATTTTTCTGGAATATGGTAGAGCTTTCATAAAGCTTAATATTAATGCAATTTAATTAGTATGATTAAGTATACTTGATAGGATAAGATGATGATAGATGTCACTGCTTTTATTATTTTAGGAACAAAAACACTTAAAATCCAGCTTCATCCACTTAAAGTGAAAGCTTCATCCTCAGCAGCTAATATTAAACACTTGATCACTTCCAATCCACAAACATAGTCAATTGCAAACCACAACAAATACCGAAACGATGTGAAAGCTTTATATTATGTTCATAGTATGCTGTGAAAGCTTTACAAATAACTAATTTTATTCTTAAGCGAGAGTACAAGAGGTAAAGCACCATACTTCGAAGTTTGCTAGAATATTTTAATTTTATTTCTTTAGTCTTTCAACTTACATCTTAAATTTATAAACCCTAAAGTTTTTGCAAGGCTTTCACTAAAGCTGAAGTGGAATCCGCTTTCATCTCTTTAAGTTTTCACCTGGAAAAGTTTTCAACGATAGTTTATATGGACTGTTATTTATTTCCTGCTATGGAGATTCTTAAGCTTCTTTAGGCTATAAAGCTAGAGAAATTTAAACTTTATATTATTTTCATAGCATGATGTAAAAGCTTTATGAATAACTAATATAATTCTTCAGTGAGAGTACAAGAGGTAAAGCTCCATATTTCGAAGCTTTCCAGAATATTCTCTTTTAATTTTTTTATGCTTTTAACTTACACCATAAATTTATAAAGACTAAAGCTTATGCAAAGCTTTCACTAAAACTTAATAAAACGAAATTCTATAAAATAAACTTTAGATCGAAGATTATTAAAATGCCTCTCCACCAAAGAGAAATTTTAGCCTGATGATACTATATCAAAGCTCTAATGCGTTAATGGCAGCTTTATAACTGTTATGATATTTTTGGCCATAAGCACCGATACTGTTAAATAAAGTCATTAATATTTATAGGTAAAACAAATTGTGACTTCTATTTCCACCATTTCGATAAAAGCTACAACTCGTATATATGTACGAAGCACTCTAACAATGCCTGCGCTTAAAAGCTTTTTGGTGTACCGACATTTAATTTAATATTATTTAACAAAACTCGATAACAGTTACAAGCACGTTAACTAACTGCAAACTCGTGGTGCTTTTCCTTTTTCTTTTGTTTTTAGGAGAAAAAGATAATTGAACTCTACAAAGCTTTTTGCGAGCAGAACCAAAATAAACTGATACAAAATATTCAAAAAAATAAACATAAAAGGATAAGAGCAAAAGGAAATAAAATTTATTTTTAGTTTCTTTTACAGCAACAACCACAACAAAGCCAACAAAAGGCAGCACACAGCCGCAGCGGCGGTAGCGCAAAAGTCGAAAGTTTAATTGAAAATGCGCTTTGCAATCCAATCAGAAAGCATGTGAAATAAGAATTGCTATTGGGAAAGTAAAAATGTGATTTAGAAAAAAAAACACATACACATATGTATGTATAACAATAAAAAGTCGTGCCAGTAATATATTGTGGTGGAGAAAGAGAGCAAAACGGGTAACAAACAAAATCAAATGCATGAGTTGTTCGAAGCGTGCGGCAGGAGCTTTCGTTAGCGAGTGCGAGCGGGCGTAATAGGCTTAGTAGTTGCGTTGAGTTCAGAGTGCTTGTTAAAATTGTGGGCCAAGAGGTTACTTCATGTAGCTAAACGAAAGACCGAGTCTATTAATATAGACCGAGTATATATTTATGCATAAAAGCTTTCTAACAAGCTCGATGGAAAATTTGCAAAATGTTCTGGCTTTAATTTCTACCTTTGAATTATTCTTCATCATTTATATAATTAACAGAATCGGTGAAGCATATTCTCTGAAAAAGCTTTAGAGCTTTTGATGACGTCTACCACAAAAAAGAAAAGTTTCGGTGAGCTTTGATTATTATAGTCGATCCTTTGGCTTTGTTAAGACAGTTTTTTAACCGACCGAGTCTATATTTATGCATAAAAGCTTTCTAAAAGCTCTATGGAAAATTTCCAACCCGTTCTGGCTTTAATTTCTAGCTTTCAATTATTCTTCATCATTTATATGTATAATTAACAGAATCGGTGAAGCATTTTCTCTGAAAAAGCTCTAGAGCTTTGGATGACATATATGACAGTAAGGAAAATCTCAGGTGAGCTTTGATTATTATAGTCCATCCTTTGACTTTTTTAAAACAGTTTTACTAAATCATTTGGAACTATTAGTGCTTTTTGAATATTATCTGATGGAATTTTTAATATGAGTATTATAGGTGAGCATCGATTTCGCGGGGTTAATGTTTATCAATACTATTCTGAGTTTGTAAAGATTTCATTCAAGGTTCTACAAAAATCGTTATAGTTAAATCTAATAGGACGTTAGAAATCTTATTATAAAAAAAACACTGGTTAAAATAAAGTTCTACCAATCTATGCTATTCTAATTTTCTAAAAATTACACACCAATTACAAAACAAAAATTTGTGCAAGCTTTGTCTTTTTTTCATAATTACAACTCTTTAAGCAATTTTTATAAATGCGTTGAGAATTTCATACAATGGAGCTGTAAACGAACAACCGTTTCTCAAGTTCATAAATCTGCTTTAAATGATCAGCCGCTTCAGAAGTTCATAAAAATAGTTCACTGCAACAAAAATTCTCTAAATAGCTGCGAGATTATAAACATTCTAAATAGATGATAGTGGTACAAAAGGCCCTCCCAGAGATTAAATGGTTTTGAACAGCCTAAATTTTACATTTCGAAAATAAAGTTGAAGCTCAATGCTTTGCCAAACTTTAGAATTTTCGAAGCTCTGTTTAGAGCTTTGAAGTCAGTATTGGTAGGACTTTACAACCAATTTTTGTGGGCCAATTTTAGTTATAAAGAAAGCTTCTTAATGGCCTGACATGGCAATTTTTAGCCTACTGTATATTGAATTTTAAGTTTCTATATAGAATCTGAGATAATATGAAAAAGTTATTCGATTCGGGTTGCAGAAATTGGCTTAGACGAGTTTTGGTGGCTAGATACTGTGGAAAATAGGAGGAAAAGTTCAAATAGCCTTACCTAGAATCTGAGATAGTACGATTAAGGGTTCGGAAAGTCAATCCACCTTAGATGGCTAAAGATGGTTTTGGTTTGGTAGAGAGTGTAAAAATGTTAAGAAGGAATTCGAAGAACTTTCCATAGAATCTGAGATAAGACGAAAAAGTATTGTGATATGCTGTTCGCAGGAGGTGGCTTAGGAGAGGTTTGGTTGTAATCCTGCGTGAAATGGAAGAAAAAGTTTTAAGAGATGGAAAAGTACTCTAATACTCGGACCATTAGAGCTGACTAAGAAAATCTAAAAGATGTTTTATATAGGAAACTTTTATGGATTTAGGGTTCTACTTGGCTTCAGTTCAGTAAATTCTTTAAAGAAATGGTGTTCAGGCTTGCTTTAGTCAACTCTTTGGAGGCGCTTAGAAGATAAAATGAAACTATTCCGCAAAAAATTCAGCGAAATGCTTAAAATTCATCTGATCTACACACACTACTGAATCCATAATTTTGAATTATAGTCACCCTGTTGTTTAGTAGATAAGTTAAGTTTCCACCAACACCTACCGTTAGTCATGACCACCGAAATAAGCGCACCATAGTGGACACACAAATTTTTTAGTGATTCTTTTCAACTTTTCGACTATCTCTCTCCGCCACTTTGGTCACTGCATGAGCCGCCAGTAACACACTAGCCCACTAGCTAACCTTTTTATAGTACTTCCGACTGCCATACTTCGCTTTGTGCATCCACATTCACATTTTATGAGCAGCTTAGCATGTGGCTTATATTATTTTAAACATGTAATCACACTAAATGCTTTTCATTATTATTTAGCGCACACAAATACATACAAAAAGACACACACACATCCATATACAATCGCAAGCGTTTTCGATAAATGTTTTCGTTGCAGTATGTGTGTGTGTGTTTTTAAGCGTAAAATTTGTGTTTGTGCTTTTGTGCTGCTGCAAAATACCGTTAGTTTTTCATATGCTCGCCATGCTTGCTGTGGCAGAGATAAAAACGTGCCACAATCATTTGTATGGAGAAATTTTGAAATTTTCACTTGAATCCGCACGCTAAAGCCACACATATACATACACGCATACAAAAAGTGTTATACCCTGAATAGGTTGTAGTATATTAAGCTTGCCACGAAGTTTGTAGCATACAGAAGGAAAAGTCGGAGACCTTATAAAGCTTCTACATACATGTAAATAGAAATGATCAGCTTGACGAGATGAGTCAATCCTATTTCTGAGATAACGATATCAAATTTGCACACGTTCGTTTCTACTCTAGAAGCAGCCCATAAAAATTGAGCGATCAAAATCAAATTTTTGTATGGAAAAGTTGTTTATTTGACAAAATATCTTCACCACACTTGGCACGTATTATTGCCTCAGCCCAAAATTCAATTCTCGAAAAAATTGTTGAGATCGGATCACTATAGCATATAGCTGCCACACAAACGGGGCGATCAAAACCAAATTTTTGTATGGAAAAGTTGGTATTTGACGAGATATCTTCAAGAAATTAGGCTTGGCTTATTGTCTAAGGCTACAATTCAATTCTCGAAAAAATTGTTGAGATCGGTTCACTATAGCATATAGCTGCCATACAAACTGAGCGATCAAAATCAAATTCTTTGTATGGAAAAGTTGGGTATTTGACGAGATATCTTCAAGAAATTAGGCTTGGCTTACCGTCTAAGGCTACAATACAATCCTTGAAAAAATTGTTGAGATCGGATCACTATAGCATATAGCTACCATACAAACTGACTGATAAAAAACAAGATAAAGATAATTTTATACCATTTTAAGCTATAAAAGATGTAACTGTGAAGGGTATTATACCATCGGTGTAGCCGAAGTTAACGTAGTTTCAAGTTTTTATTATAAATGTGGGTGCTTTTCTGCAAAAAAACTTGCTAAATATACCGTTATTCGATTATTGCTTGCATATAATTTTTATTGTGGTACTTTTTGTTGTAATTTTTATGATAAAATCATTTGTGGTTAAATTGTGAATTTCCAAAATTTGCCAAACGCCAGTTCGTTATTAGTTTCGCTTTGTAAAGCACGTGCTTTAAAGTTCCGCCAAAGCTCCCCGAGCAGCTATTAAATTGTTTGCGTCGCACGAACTTCATGTGTGCGCTTATTTGCTACATTTATATACATATGTTTTTATGCACATATACATAAATATATATATATTATTATTATTTCTTCACACACAAAATACTATTTATTTAAAATTCACTGGTTTACAAAATATTTTCGACAGTGCGCACCACAAAAAAGGCACTGACCATGCATATTTATTTCAACTACAAGTTCGGACAACCGCAATTGTTGTGCTATTAAATTACAATTTTATGACCAATCGTGGTTAAATGGTGAGCCAGTTAAATATAAGCATAAACTAGAAACGAATATGAGCAAAATAAATTGTTGGGCGGGAGCGAAGGCTGCATATTGATTAAAATTGAAAAGCACAGAGCTGAAAAAGTTGAAAATATTTTTGTTGCATAAGAAAAACTGTTAATTGAATATAACCACAAAGTGTTGTATGCATGAATATTAATTAGTTTTGACAAATTATTAGTTTTAGAATAATATTTTTAGTTTAGTGGCTGTGAAAGTTCAATTCAAATATTATGAAACAAATGGGCATGAAATCAATTATTTAATAAAAGACTTGCATAAATCGTAGTTCTATAATTCGAAGTTCTTCATAACTCAAACTCTTGAATTTGCAATAGAAGTCAAAATTCATACAATTTTCCTTCCACAACTCGAAGTCTAGATAAGCTTTTGAATATAAAATTGAACTTCAAGCATAGAGGGTTTTATAAGCGAATGTTCTCAATTTTTTTTTCTCGATGTTCATTATAACTTTAGCATACTCCAGAACTCTAAATTGGGGTTGATGCATATAATAGACAACAAACCATCACACCGTATTTGGAAGAAAAGGTTTCAAGTCACACTAAAAGATGGTGAATGGCGCAGAAGTATGCGATTCGCCAGCAGAGCCTAGAACATCCATACGGACGGATTAAAAATAGTCAATGAAGTGGGAGCTGAAATCCATTACTCGGAACTGAGTCTTAGAAGCCTCTCAAGCTTTCGGAATGCTGAAATATCTACCAAGCGAAAGTATTTGCGGTCAGGAAACCGGTTGAGATAGCTAGCAATGAAGGAAACAATATGAAAATGTCAATATATACGCGGTAATTAAGGCAATAGCCTTACAACCCATGACGTCAGAGGTAGGCAGGCAGATACTGTCCATAGCCAGGATGTAATGAAGGTAATAGTCTGACATCGCATTACATCAGAGATAGGGAGGTAGATGCCAGAAAGCGGCTACATATATACTGGGATCCAGGCCACGAAAGGAGCACGAATTCCGGGAACGAAATAACTGCTGAGATTGGCAAAAGTGCCATCCATATGGCTGCCGAACCAGTACAGGAAATATGGAAGTCACTAAAAGCGATATAAAATGAAGTTTTAAAGACTGTCAGACGGATCAGGACGAGATGAAATATCTTAAGGACATACAGGATAGCAAGAACATATGGAAGAGCTCCGACGAAAACACGTAGGCTTTTTACTTACATAGTCTCGAGAAGCCGGCTTGGTGGTTGTTAGCCTAATGACAGATCACAACCTACAGGCATCACATGCGAGCCGGATTAGCAAAAATAAAGACGATACATGCAAAAAAAAAGCAGAGAAGCAGGCAAAAGAAAGATGCTGGAGTACCTTCAATGCTTCTGTGCAGCCTTTTCAAGAACTCGTCTTAGATATCTAGGAGCAACGCAGTTTAAGTGACTAGAAGATATCTCTCAACTAAAGACATCAAATTACGCTTAAGTTTCCCAAAACGTATTGACGACCTGTATGACGAATGCTCCAGCTCAAAATAAACTGAATTTGAATCTGGCAATACTAAAGATCAGTTGGGGTATGTATGGCGTGACAAACGGCCAGTACAACCGAAGGGTTCAAACTAAAATGAATATGGTTCTGGCATTACTAAGGACCAGTAGGTCAATGTTTGGTGTAACAGCCGACCAGGTGGCCTACGATATTCTGTAACTCGATTCGAAAAAAAGTTTACTCGAATTCGGATTTTTTATATTCTGTAACTCGATTTTCGGATTTTCAAGCCAATTTTCGAATAAAATATTCGTTAGCTTTTGAGTTGTAGAAAGCAAAAACGAAAATTGTATGTATGTATTCTTGCACAGGGTGGTCCAACTTTCGCATAATTATAAAGTAGATCCGAATTTCGAATAGAATACATTTTCGAATCGAGATACAGAATAGGGTCCCAGTATCGCTGTTCCCATGACAATCGGGTCAAGAACATGAAACGGCCCAAATTTTTTATCCGGTCAAGGACTGTCCACTCCGCAGAACTTTGCTGCTGCAACAACAAAAACAACTTAACCTATCCTAACAATAAGAGTAAGTAACTAGTTGAGAACTTAACCTGCTAAATGAAAGCAAATATACAAAGGTTAACCACTCTTTTTGGAAACCATACTACAAATACCGTTACTTCTTAAGCAATCTCACAATTAATTACCTTACAAAACAACTATCTGCTTGAGTACCATGGCACAAATGATTTAAATTCACTTTAAAAATCAAAATGAAAGCAAATCCCACAACACTCGTCCTTGGCCGCTCCTACAAGCCCAGCACATAACCTCAAAGTGAAAGACAAATAATACTTTTTCCTTATAACTTTCACTGGATAACTCATTAATTACGACGAAATGTACCAAAGAGTGTTTTTACTTTCAGATAAAATTAATCATGCACGATTCTTTTAAATCTCAACTTATCTTATTGACTCTTTAAAGTGCACAACCTGCGCTCTCAACTCGCAACTCACAATCATTAATTTATATTTACATTCGTATTATATAGTATGCAGTACTTACAAGTATTAAGCGCGCGTGAAAATAAGAAAAACATTTTCAGTGGATATTAATCAGTATAAATGTCAGTAATGAAAACAATAATACACTCATGCAATCCCAAAGGAGTGAAAGCAAACGAGCCACCAACAACAGCAACAGCAATGACAAAAAGTTGTTTGTAAATTATATAAAAGCGAGTGCGGCATACATTAATGTTGAAGTAATGAGTACATATAATGTGGTATTTATGTAATTAATGCTGAAAATAATGATGTACGTATTTAGTAACGGTTTATAACGCAGTGTGAGAGCAAACAAATTTCAAGGAAATCAATAATTATAAAATGCAAACGGATGCACTTGAAGTTGGTAATACCATACGTCTGTCTAAAGGTGTGCAAGAAGCGCATAACGGTATGAGTAAAAGCGCGAAGCTCAAAAAAAAGCTACAGGGTCCGGCACTCGAAGTGTCGAAATCCCGTACAAGTGCCAATCAAATGGCTAAAGAACTGAAAATATCCGACCGCAGCATCCGACGCATATTGAAAAATGAGCTCAAGGTCAAACCTTACAAGTTCCAAAAGGCCCATGATCTTACACCGAAGCAGCAACAAGTAAGACTTGAAGAGCGAAGCAGTTGCTTCGCTTGGCCGAAGGCGGTCAAATTCCGAACATTGTGTTATCCGACGAAAAAATTTTTCCAAATTGAACGCACAAAGCGCGAGTGAACCAAGAATGGCTGAAAAACAACGTTCCGAACTTCATTACGACCACACAAACGCTCTCGAATTCACCAGATGCGAAACCAATGGCTTATTCTCTCCGGGCCATTTTGGAGAGCAAGGTCCGAAGTAAAAAATACAGCAGTCTCGAGATGCTGAGGAAAGCCATTGTCCGTGAGTGGGCCAAAATACCGGAAAGTCACATTCGGGCAGCTTGCGATTCGTGTTTTGACCATCTCAAGGCCATAGTTAAGGCAAAAGGTGGTCATATCGAGCAAAAATGAATTGGTCTTGAATTCATGATTATTTTCACACATTCTGTAGTTTAAGATAAATAAAAATGATTTTCCAAACCGAATTTTTGGCTTTTTTAATTAGTACACTTCGAGTGCCGGACCCTGTACAGTGACTTTTAATTACAATAATAAAATTATCAAGGACCACGGACGCAATGCGTCATATTGTTAATGTAAGATGATCTTAGAGCAGCATGGAGTCATGTCTAGAAGTTCACGCAAATGAGGAAAGTTCTCTGATTGCCATTCACTTGGGAGTGGCCAAAAATGACTTTTTTACATATGGCTCAAGCAGCTAACGACTACCGGTCTTAGACCAAGTATCCTTTGGGTAGCCAAAAACATCCCTTTTAAGGCGAGCTAAAGTGAGAAGGTGAAACATCCCTCCCCAAGGTTGTGCGCTGGGTTTGGGATCCGCAACGTAAAATCACCCACATTGAAAAGCAGAAAATAGCCTAGGATGATGAACACTGTATACGTACTAAGGATTACGATTTGAGAGCATGCACCTGGAATGTCCGATCCCTTAATTGGGAAGGTGCCGCTGCTGGTTGATGTCCTCGTTAGAGTGAAGGCTGACATCACCGCCGTCCAAGAAATGCGAGGGACGGGAGAAGGACTGAGGCGAGTAGGTCCCGGTGTCATTTACTACAGTGGCCATATAAAAAATCGCAAATTCGGTGTGGGATTCGAGACTGCGTCGTCGAGCCCTAGCGTTCATCCCGGTGGATCTTCTGGTCTAGCCACAATCTGGTACAGAAAGAAGGACGATGCGACCAAAAATATCTATTATGCGCGCTTAGAGCGCACCTATTAGAGCTGCCCCGCCATGATGTCAATATCGGCAAAGAAAGTATCTTCGGCAATACGGTTCGTAAATTCAGCCTCTATGATGAAAAAAGCCACAAATGAATAAAGGCTGATCGACTTCCCCGCGGCCCAAAATATGGTTATCTGAAGTGCTATATTCCAGGACAGGAAAACTCACCAAGCTACCTGGCTGTCTCCGGTTTGAAAAGAAACCAATCAATTTGACCATGTTGTCGTAGAGAAAGAAACGTAGCCAGTGTTTTAGACGTGCATACGCTCCGTGGTCCTAGCATTGACTCAGACCACTATCTTGTTTCAGCTGGATACGCACCCGCCTCTGTCCAGCATATGAACGACAACAAACACAAGGAAGGTTCGACATCCAGAAGATGCGAAGACAACAACTCAGTATAAGAGAACTGTGGGATGGCATTTCAAGCTCCTTCCTTCGGAAAATGGAAAGGAATAGCTGGTACGATGAGGAGTGCCTTGTCGCAGCGGAGAGAAAACAGACTGCCTACCTCGCAACGTTACAATCGACCACAACACGTGCGGGAATAGATACCGAGAGTTGAAGAGGGAAGCGAGACGCATTTGCAGACAAACAAAGAAAGAGGCCGTAATTCGTGAGTAGTGAAGATCTTAATAAGCTGGTCGACAGGGGCAAATGAAACAAGTAAGGAAGGGCTAAGTTCGGGTGTCACCGAACATTTTATACTCTCGCATGGTAAAGTGATAATCGAGATTTCATTATCCGTCATTTACATATTTTTTCAAATACCGTATTTGTGTAAAGTTTTATTCCGCTATCATCATTGGTTCCTAATGTTTATCTCGTATTATACAAAGAAGGCATCAGATGGAATTCAAAATAGCTTTATATTGGAAGAAGGCGTGGTTGTGAACCGATTTCACCCATATTTCGTACATGTCATCAGGGTGTTAAGAAAACATTATATACCGAATTTCATTGAAATCGCTCTAGTAGCTCCTGAGATATGGTTCTTGGTCCATAAGTGGGCGGCGCCACGCCCATTTTCAATTTTTAAAAAAAGCCTGGGGCAGCTTCCTTCTGCCACTTCTTCCGTAAAATTTAGTGTTTCTGACGTTTTTTGTTAGTCGGTTAACGCACTTTTAGTGATTTTGAACATAACCTTTGTATGGGAGGTGGGCGTGGTTATTATCCGATTTCTTCCATTTTTGAACTGTATATGGAAATACCTGAAGAAAACGACTCTGTAGAGTTTGGTTGACATAGCTATAATAGTTTCCGAGATATGTACAAAAAACTTAGTAGGGGGCGGGGCCACGCCCACTTTTCCAAAAAAATTACTTCCAAATATGTCCCTCCCTAATGCGATCCTTTGTGCCAAATTTCACTTTAATATCTTTATTTATGGCTTAGTTATGACACTTTATAGGTTTTCGGTTTCCGCCATTTTGTGGGCGTGGCAGTGGGCCGATTTGCCCATCTTCGAACTTAACCTTCTTATGGAGCCAAGGAATACGTGTACCAAGTTTCATCATGATATCTCAATTTTTACTCAAGTTACAGCTTGCACGGACGGACGGACAGACGGACGGACAGACAGACATCCGGATTTCGACTCTACTCGTCGCCCTGATCACTTTGGTATATATAACCCTATATCTGACTCTTTTAGTTTTAGGACTTACAAACAACCGTTATGTGAACAAAACTATAATACTCTCGTTAGCAACATTGTTGCGAGAGTATAAAAAACGGCCAGAGAGGTGATCTGGTAACCGATTAACAGAGCATACTAATATTGTGGAGGGAACACTTCTCCAGCCGCCTGAATGGCAGTGAAAGCATAACACCAGGAAATTTCGAACCCGATTCCCCAATCGATAGCGATGAAGCAGACGTTCCATTGGCCGACCATGAAGAAGTTCGAATAGCAATTATCCGGTTGAAGAACAAAAAAGCGGCGGGGCCGAAGGATTGCCGGCCGAGCTATTCAAACACGGCGGCGAAGAAGATAAAGAGCATATGTACATCACCCTAATGAAACATCAGAGACAGAGAGTATATGGGTGGGGCGTGTATGTATGTAGTAGTTGACTGCACAGTTCAGCTTTAACACATACATACATATATACCACATAAGTTGATATGCGTGCGCATTTGCAAATATGCCTGCGCGTAAGCAACTTAATTTCACAATTATATGCGTGAGTAGACAATTTTAATTAAATTCTCATTACATACACACCCACACACGCACACATACAAGCACATGTAAAGCTATGTTAAATATGTTATAGCCGGCTATAAACGAATGAATGCGTGAGTGATTCAAATTGGCAATGGCAATCAGCGATTTATATGTTCATATTATAAGTATGTAAGCATTTGTAAGTAAAGGTTCAATGAGCTGCGGTTACATAAAGTGCTACAACAACAGCAACATTACAAAATAAATTGAAAAGGCAGCAGCACAACGCATGTAAAACTGTAAAGCTACACAAACGCAGAGGAATTCACAGCGCCGCAACCTTGATATTAAGCACGATAACTGTTGCAACAACTACAATAGCAACTACAATGATAACAACAGCAAGCAGTGTGTATTAATGCATGTGGCAAGCGCAAATTAATAGCGTATTTGTCTGGCGGCTCAAAAGCAGGCAGGCAGGTGAGCGCCTATAACTGCACAAGGCGGCGACGAGTGCGCAAATGTGGCATAATGGCACGTGCATAATTCACACACACATGCATACGCAAGTTGGCTTCGCATAATAATGCCCACAAAGCATGTATTTATTGAATAACTGAAATTGTGGCAAACTTGGCAAGTTTCGGTGACTTTATTTTACACATTTTTCATACCAATCCTTGGTTTTGGTTTTAAAATTTGTGTTGTTGTTATTTATGTATTTTTTTACAATTAATTTGCGTGTTCGTGCTTCATTTGCATCAGCATTTTGCATTTCGTAATTAATTCAGTGAGTGGAAACCATTGTTGCGCAAAGAAAAATTGAATTTACGTAGATAACTGTAAATGAAATAATATACGAAAAATAAAGAAATGTGAAAAAATTTGAAAAAATGAGAAAAAATAAAAAAAAATGTGAAAAAATCAGTGTACAGGCGCTTTTCGGTTTTTAATCACTTTTAACTGATTTCAGTGCAGCATGGCGTATACGTGATTTTGATTTTGAGTTTGCAGCCATATTGATAGGTTGATATGCTGCTAAAGCCATAACAATATGTGATACCAAATACGTAAACACACATATTGTGCATATACTATATACGCATATGTATGTATACAAATATATTTAAAAGCATATATTTAGTACTTGCCAATAAAAACTTAAAAACAAATTTAAAAGTAATTTTAAAATCATAAAAATCAAATTCCTAAGTTAATAGATTGCAAACACAGATTATCATAATTAAAATTTTCTACAAATCCAAAAACTAAATTTCGGGACTCCAATTTCGGGATTTTCCAACGGGATAAACTTCGGGATTTTTAAATTTCGAGACTTTTATAAAGTTTATAATATATAAAAATGATAGAAATAAGAAAAATTCAGTGTACTGAGGATTTTCCGGTTTTAATCACTTTTAACTGATTTCAGTGCAGCATGACGTATCACGTATGTATGTATGTATATTGATTTTAAGCTTAAAGCCAAAGTGAGGTGATATGCAGCTAAAGCCTAAATTTTCTAAAAATATACAAAAATTTCGGGATCCCGATTTCGGGATTTTCAAACGGGACTAAATTTTCGGGATTTTCATATTTCGCTATTCTTATGAAGTTTATAATATGTAATAATGATTTTAAGCACATATTATTTTACCTAATTATGCTAGGTGAGTACATATGTATGTATGTGTATATCCATTACTAGGTTGGATCTTCCCAGTCCCGTAGCATATATTTCGCATAAAATGGCTAAAGATGATCACACGATCACTAAAGACGAAAGATTATTTATTTTTACAATTTGTACTATTATCAATATACATACATACATACATAGGCTGTTTGTTTTTTTTGGAACTATTAATTTTTTTCAGTCCCGTCACGAAATTTCCTTGGAAATACCCTGAAAAAATTCCTTGAAAATTTTAGCCCTTAATATTAACATTAAGAACTGACCAAGCCGTTTAAAAATTTCCATAGAAAATACACTACAATCGTGCGTTTTTATCTTTAAATTCCTACAGAGAGAGGTATTTTATGGCATCGCTTTGACTTTAGACGCATATTTCTCAGAATTGTTCATTCTACAAAAGTGCCCAGTGCAACAAAGTCTTAATTCACACCGGCGAGGTAGTACGGGGCCTTAAACCCGATTTTTACAAGAATTTCGCATTTTTTTGTATATACATATGTACCTCGTAAATGGCAGGAGCTTTTGAAAAAATGTACATGACAAATTTGTAGAAAATTTTATTTGCTATAAAAAAGGTGCGAAGACAAAATCGCTAACATAAATACTTCTCGAGATATTCGGTTTTTTAAGTAAGGCTTAAATAATCTAATAATAAGGTCTTAAAAAATCTATGAAAATTGCATACAGCCTTACTTAAAAAGCTGAATATCTCGAGAAGTATTGATGATAGCGATTTTGACCTCAGACCTTTTTTATAGCAAATAAAATTTCCTATAAAGTTGTCATTTAAATTGTTTCTATAGCTCTTGTCATTTACGAGATATATAAAAAAAATTGCGAATTTCATGGAAAAATCATCAAAATTGTTTTTTCCTATAATATCCCGAATATTTTAGGGATCACAATTTTCAATTTACGAAATTTAGGCATGAACAAAGTGGCATATATTTTGTTGTAGCGTTTAGTTTAAAAAAATATATTTTCTTATGATATCGCGAATATTTTCGGGATCCCGGATTTTAAATACCGAAATTTTGGCAAAAACAAGCTGGCTAAGTGTTATTTATGGTAGAGTTAGAAACAGAAAATATGTGTTTTCATAATTTTCGGGATCCCGAATTTCAAATCCCGAAATTTTTACACAAACAAGTTGACAAAATATTTTTTATAGTATTGTTAGAAGCAGAAAAAAATGTGTTCTCATAAAATATATTCAATATTTTCAGGATCCCGAATTCAAACACCAAAATTTTGACAGAAACAAGGTGGCTGATTATATTATAGCAGTGCTCTGACAGACATGTACTTAGTCTTCACAAATCAAAACTGTCAATAAACCTCAAATTAAAGGTTATACGAGTATAAGGCACTTTAGGTAGTTTCGGTATAGCATTACTAATAGTTCGGTGACCTGATATAATATTTCTGGTGGAATGAGTTGTTTTTGAGCCAAAAATTAATACAGAAGTTCGTTTATTTTAATCACAGAACAAAGCTCAGCTGATGGGTTTGTCAAAACAAGAAGGAATGAAATACATGTAAATAAAAGTTCTTGTAATTCCCTCAAGAGTTCCTTACGGGAGTATGAGTTAGAGTTTTAAAGTTTCGACTAAGCTTCCAAAGGACGAGATCTAACTATTTACAAAGCTGTCTACGTTTAATAAGTGCCATTATAGTTCGTAGTATATTTTTTTGATTTTTTCAAATTTAAATTTTTCAGTGCCATTAAATTTGGCCTAAAATTTGCCATAAATATTTCCCATGGAAATTTCAATAAATAAACAGCTAATCCGCTAATGAGCTGTACAAATTTTCTATTGTCTAAAACTACAAAATTTGTTATTGTTGCATTAAAATTTAATTATTTACATTTCAATGGGCTAATCCCGGCGGAATAATGGTGGCGAGTGAAGTTATGGAACATTTATTATCACGTTTGTTTTGGTAGGTGGGGTTGGCATAGTGGAGAGTATAAATGTATACATTAGTGCTTTTATAAAACAGGTGTAGAGCTTACAACTTTTTCGTTTAGTACAACACATTAATTAACTATACATTTTGGCAAAAATGTTGCATATTATTTAGCAAGCGGAAGCATTGTTGAAAATTTAATGGAAATAGCGCAAATAAATAGAGTCTAACACCTAAGGCAGTGCGTGCTAATTGACATGTTGTTGCACAATGTCAGCTATGCTAGCTGTGTAAATATTCATGAAATTTAGAATTCCGAAAAAATCGCATAATAGTAGATTTACCGTTACATGTTGTGGCTTAATTTTAAACTAAACACCGGTAAATGCCTGCAAATTGTTGACTAAACCGCCTAAATGTATGCAACAATGCTGATTGCCAGTTGTTGCAGTTCACGTGGAAACCGCAGACGAACTTTTTGCTGTTGTTGTTGCTATTTATTTAATTTTTTGGTGCGAAAAGTGCAAAGTAAACAGTTTAGTCGAAAAATTGGACTGTGAAATTCAATTTGTGTAGCGGAAATGCCAATACAAGCACATTTAAATTGCGATCTTATTTTATTTAACAATTGAAAATAAGGCGGAGAGGCTCTCACATACTTCGTTAGCCTCAGTAAGTTGTTAAGATAACCCTTCGTATTTCAGAAAAATGTATAAGCGCTTAAGTCCTGCCTCCTCACGAAGTATAAAACTCATCGGTTAAGGAGACTGCCTTCGATGTCCGAAAGAGACCATTTCAAGTCGGTAAAAAATAAAAAGGCATTGATACGTAACTACGGATTAAGTTCCGCTTTTGACAACGCTGTCTTCGTTGTTCAAACTGGTCTAAAATATAGTAACTCGAACCCTTCCTCGTTTACTACTCTATCTTCTATTTCAGAAAGAGTATATAGAAAGACGTGTAGTTGGTTTCTCCATATGTCGGATCTCACAAACTGTTTGTTTTTTCTTAATTTGAAAGGGAAAGTAAATTTTCGAAAATATTCTTCCTTTTTGCCTCAACAATGGCGCCACGTTCAACTGGAACTTATAAATTGACTAGTCCTGGAACGTATTACGCTGCTTTTTTAGAAGACGGTCATGTAATTTTACAGCAATTCCTTTACTTCTTAGTCTCTCCATCTTCGGGCTTTCCTCTTATCATGCCTCAAGTTGGCGTAGCAGAAGAAATGGCATGGACTTGAGCTTATATTCTGTTATAACAGATTGGTATAGGTTGGGTTAAGGTCTATACTGTGGGTAATTTCAGTTGGAGAGTTTAAAGTGCCGGTCCGATGTGGTATCTAAAAGCTTCTATATTGTGGATCATAAGGCTTTTACAAAACAACAAAGCGATTTGAGCCTGTCACAAATTTGGTCAGACGGTAGACCACTAGTGTACCACTTTAATCTATCCTAAACCTTGTTGGACTCCGGACTTAACTTTTCGAAACTATGAAGTTGTGTGGAAAGTCAAAATCCTGAGCACATAAGCCTGAACTTTCGCTGAACCCTTGATATTTACAGTTCTCAACTGAATTAGAGGGATCTTAAATAAGTTCATCCTTGATATTCACAGTTCACAACTAAATTAGAGGGATCTTAAAGAATTTCATCCACAAAATTCAACAATAGATCTCTGCCTTTATAGTTTTTCGTTAAGGTCTTTAAACTAAGTTGGGTTTCCACAAGCTTTGAGTATGCGTGGGAGCTCAACGGTTCAAAAGCCAAGCTTTTAGTAGATCTCATCCCAGCTGAATGAGAAAACTAGCACAAGAAACCCTGGATTGAACTCAGAAAGTGAAACTTTTTTCGTCCCAATGTCATTGTATTTGTCAGCCTGGTTTTTCACTAAGGTCTAAGTATAATAGTGTTCGAATTTTTCTCAAAGGTGCAAAAATGTGTTGGAACTAGTGGTCTCGCATGTAAAGTTCTTAGCAAAGCACACAATGTCCAGGGATAATGAATATGTCTGAATCCAATTACGATCTGAAATACAGTTCTTATAGAAGTTGATGGAATGCAAAAAGCAAGGTCCAAGAATCCCTCCAACGAATAATGAACATGAAACTGGATCTAATTAGTATCTGCTATACAGGTCTTACAGAGGTTGATGGAATGCAAAATCCGCTGATAGAAGAGACTTTTCAGTATTTATGTAAATGGATAATGAAGAGAAAATTGACTTTTTTGATTTCTGAATCTCATAAACACGATGGAAAAATGTAGGCATTTTGGCAAAGATTCGAAGTTCTGATTAATTTTCTAATCCTAAAAAATTGCATTGTATCTGTTCAACAAATTAAATAAAAATCACAAAAAATTCTTCAGTAATAAGTGGAATAAAGAAGAAAGACAAACAGATTTTCAATACAAAGGCATGTTCTAACCTTCCTGGTAACCACTTGACATATTCCGTCAACATCTCCGCTTTAAGGCTGTTGATTATGCGCCCATGCCACCGCAATATTCCAATAACTGTAATTGGCAAGCTTGCTTACAGTGCAATGGTTGTGCGTGTTTTGGTGCGCTAAATATTTGCTCAGTTGTAGTTAGTCGATGTTAACCAATTTTCCCGCTTGCACCACATTTCATAATGGAAGGTAAACAGCCACATGTGCACATTTGCAACTCTGTTTGCCAATGAACTTGCGTGTGTGCAAATTACCAAATATTGTTACTCATTTATGTGTTTAACAAATATTAAATAAATATTATAAAGCATACTTTTCGGCGTTAGAACATGGTATCTAAATATTTACATATTTAGCATTTTATGTTAGCTGGTTTGTGCAAAATGGGAAGGGGTTACCATGTTTTTTAACGGAAAACTTTAGGCAGGTCAACATAAAGCTCCATAATTTTTTTTAAAATTCACTTAATACCTGAAACTTTCACCGAAAGGAATTAAAAATTTAGCGATCTTTATTTCATTCAAACATTTTCGCTCCTTGATCTCATTTTTGACCTTTACGTCTTTATATTATAACAACTAGATTTTCGATAAACGAAAATGGTCATAGCAAACCTTATGAACACTTGTTCGAGGGCTTAGTTGAGACAAGAGCCATTTTGTTTTAAAGACCTCGAATTAACGGCACCTTCAATGAGATATCGGATACGTCCCAAACTTTAAGATGAGATCGAAACCACGATTTAGATCGAACCAATTGTAGGGTTTGGCCGAGGCCATGGTCCAAATCGAACCATTTATATGATAAGACCGCTACTACGATCCACATCATTTGTGGGATAAGACTGAGTCTGCAATCCTTAACAATAAGACCTGTGACCTCGGTCCCTCCTGTGGTCATTTGTAGGAAAAAACCTTGCCAAAACTCCAAATAAAACCAATTGTAGGATAAGATCGAGACCACACTGCATATATAATCCAACCAGTTTTAGGAAAATTCTTCCACCTCGATTTACATCAATTCATTTGTAGAATACGACCGAGACTACGATCCAAATCGATTTTCTTGTACAATAAGACGAAGGCCACGCTCCAACTTAAACAGTTTGTAGGATGAAACCGATACAAAGTCTTAGACGGATATGTGAGCTTTAGGGCGATGGAAGAGGATTCCCACGACAGCCGGGTATAAGTATACTGAACGAACTCGGGCTATTATTCGGCCAAAAACTGTCCTGTTCCTGAAACTACTTTAGGAATCCGCTAAAACAACAACAGCAACCCGTAAAGATAAAATATGACTATGAAAACTTGAGATAGTTATACGCGAAATCGTCTCCCTTTGTATAAAAGCGAAAATCTCGATAAAATTCGCTATTAACTACGCTGTAAAAGGAGCTCAGGATTGCTTAAGACTAGAACTGAGTTCGCTGAAAGAGGCTTACGACGACCGAATTGCGAAAAAGTAAAAAACTTCTTAGAAAATTTAGTGTCAACGGTTCTAAACACTTCCTGGATCATAGACGAGATAAATTCGAAAACTTCATATTACAAATGAAGAGAAAATATTTTTAAGAGTAACTTTCGTTGCTATATAGAAAATATTTATTGGTCTCTTAAGACTTCTTTTTGCCGCAGGCTATTTGAAGGCTCACCTTTGTCGTTATCTCAGCGCGTAAATCAAACCGCATCCAAGCTGACAGGAGATCTCGCTGCTTCTCCTGTCGAAATGTACGAAGCAGTTCACTAGTTGCCTCACGACTTCCAACCCAGAAAACTGGATAAAGTTGAACGAGATTTTCGGCCCTTTGTCGCATGACTTCCAACCCAGAAGTGTGCGATATTTTCGTCCATTTGTCCATTTGGAAGTCATGACCACACCAGAAAACTGGATAAAGTTGAACGAGATTTTCGTCCCTTTGTGTCTTGACTTCCGAACCAGAAATCTACAATAAATTAAGACGATATTTTCGTACCTTTGTCTCATGACTTCCACACCAGGAATCTGAATATAATTAGACGATATTTTCGTCTCTTTGCCTCTCGACTTCCAAACAAGGAATCCAGAAGAGGTTAGTCTACTTCTAGAAAAAATTAAACGATTTTTTCGCCTCTTTGCCTGAGTAAAAGTAACTCTCTTTTCAGCGCTGCGTTTCATAAATTCTGAACATTGGAGGCTTTGCCTGTCTACAGAGTTTCGACTAATATGAGTATCATGGTTTTAAAAGCCTGAATGAAGCTACACTACGGAGGGAAATCTGTTCTGTGCGGATATCAAGGCCCGAAGCTTGTTTCCCTCCTAAAATAGAGGCTTCATTGTGTTTAATAATAAAATGACGAAGTTATACTTGATGCCACAAACCATAGTTTCACATTGCCAATTTTAAATTTTATTTCAAATTTGTGCAACTAATTTTTGCTCTCTCAATTCCTACACAAAACTGCGCAGCTACAACAAATTTTAAATTGAAATTGTAATAGAAAAATGTCCCCATCCACACATACACGCACAGTTGAGTAAAAGGTCACAATATTTGGCATGCTGCTACATGCGACATAGCACTTGCGGCATGTTGTATGCACTCATTGGTTACAAAAACGCATTGTTGCATGCAACAAGGCAGGAAAGTGCTGGCGGTTTGGCAGGTGGGGTACCTAATTGAACAATGAACGCTGACATGCACGCATATTGCATGCCACACAATTCCACTGGCACGAATTTTATATGTTGCAAGCAATACTCAACCAGTGAGGCCTTGTAGCATGCATTGTTGAGCAAATTAATGTTAAAAAAAAATTAAAAAAAAAATAAAATGTAGAAAAAATGTGAAGTTGTGTAGGAAAAATTCGAAATTAATTTGTTGCAAATTTCCTTGTTGCACAAGTGACATGGCAATGCCGGACTAATTTCGTTTTGTCGCAACTATGGCTGTAGATTTGTATAAAAGATGCATGCTGCATGTGGCAATAAAAAGTTTGCACCTTTTTTCATTTCGAAATTTTTTTCTTGTTGCTGCCACAAATTGACTGCGCTTGTTAGGTACTTGCCACAAATGAACAACAGCTTGTTATACATGCTAACAAGCAGCGTGGTTTGTTAAGCAATTGTATACGTATGTGTGTAAATCCATAGGAAGTACATTCCACAAACCAAAGTCTGAACACGCCATACAGTTTCATATTCAATATACTTATGTTGATGCACCAAAAAATTTGACGAAACTAACAAGTCTTTACAGCGTCCCACGACACTGTGATATATTGTTAAGGCCCAAAAGTCAGCTCACTTTATTTCATCCATTGTTTCTCTACACTATGAAAGCTTGTAATCCGGTTAGACAACCCTTCAAAAGTAGTCATCGTGTTAATCAACAGTTATCTGATTGGCCACAGCTTCTAATGGTCTCGTCTAAATCCAAAGGGTCTACCTCCTTAGAAGCCATCAACAGTATCTTGCAGTTGTGGAACGAATAGAGCCGTAGAACTCCGAATTCCAACAATTCCGATTGTAGCTGATGTAAAATCCTCAACCTCGATAGTGAACTACGACTCAAAACTCGATTTAAGACAATTGTGAAACGAAGTCGTTGGCACCGAGGAGCTCTAATCCGACCACTTTAAATAAACTTGACTTATAGTAATAGTTACACAGATTATTCCGACCAAACATTTTACTTTCCTTTGAACAAGTTTTCGTTCGCAGAATATTTTAATACCCAGAAATTTCCACTAAGTTCATAAAGATCTGTAGTTGGATTCCGTCAGAAATTTTGGTGTAAAAGGGGTAGGCATTGTTATAAGGTAGTTAAAGCACCCACGGATTCTCGAATACTCGAAAGAAGGACTACCAGAGGATCAGTGAAGCTTCAGATATAACGTCTTCAAATACTCGAAGGAAGGAATATCAAGAGATATGTAAAGCTTCAGCTTAAATTTCTTCAGATAGTTGGTAGTTGAAGGAAGGACTGTCAAAGGAATTTGTAAAGCTGCAGTTGGAAGTTCCTCTTGGAATTAGAGAAAGAACTGCCAGAGAATCTATGAAGCTTTAGCTTAAACCTATTCGGATAGTTGTACTGGCGGGAGATCTGTGAAATTCCAGCTTAAACTTCTTCTGACACTTGAAGTAAAGACCGTGAATCTATGAAGCTTCACTTTACACCGCTGCGGATACTTAAAGAAAAGACTGCGGAGATTTCAGCTTAACTCTCTTCGGATAATTGAAACAGGTACTGGGACGGGAACTGTGAATTATTGGATACTTAAAGAAATAACGACTTCATCTTCAGGCTTTTCGGACACTTAAAAAAGGACTGTCAGGAGTTCCATTAACCCTTAGCTAAAACAGCTTCGGATAGTTGAATGACAGACTGCCAGAGGATCTGTGCAGATTCAGCTTAAACCTCTTCGGATAGTTGAAGGAAGTACTGGCAGGAGATCTGTGAAATTTCAACTCAAGACAGTGAATCCATGAAGCTTCACTTTAAACATATAAACCTATTCGGATACTTGAAGGAAAGACTGCAGATCTTTGAAGTTTCAGCTTAAATTTCTTCGGATAGTTTAAAAAGGACGAATAAAATAGAAAAGAGATATGTGAAGCTGTAGCTGAAAACTCTTAAAATACTAACTTTGTCACAATGTGATAATCAGTACTGGTTTCTCAGCGCTTAATTTTGAAGGCAGGCATCTACCTTACGACTTCTGTCAAATTAGAAATACGGCAAATCTTAAACCCCAAAAAACTTGAACCTTAATTTAGTAAAAGCTGGGATTTTCAGCGAAGAATTCTACTTCAAAATGAATTCTACAGTAATATTAGTCGTGTAGGTGAGGACAAGCAAAATAAGCCTTCGTATGGAAAGCTCCATACCGACTACCACTTATTGTGCTAACTTCGAAGTGAGCTGGATAGGAGAAAATGGTCGCAGCAAACATTATGAACACTTGTTCGAGAGCTTAGAAGAAACAATAGCCAATTTGTTAGAGTGGTCTCGAACTAACAGAACCTAAAATAACATATCGGATATTCGAACCTAACTTCGAAGTGAGTTTGGACGGACTGACCTAACTCTTACTAAACTTCCCAAACATCCAATAAAATATTATACTTTATGCAGCTAGTTATGCCAATGCCAAATATCTCTTTCTTAGCGAATACCTTTCGAGTTTACCGTAACTGACGAGTTCACCTGTCTTATCGCAAGTCAGGTAGGTCGCTTCGAGAGTTGTTTCAGCACCTTAGCGCATGGACTCCTAATCGACAAATGTTGTGATAGGATATTTAGCAAGTTATGTGTGATCTCAGTTCATTGTCCAGGTACTGTGGTCTAATGATCCTTCGACTTTTTAAACTTAGTATATGTGCGTTTTTTCTCATATTATACTTATAACTCCGGCTTCCAAATGATGATGCTTTGGTGCTGATAGTCAACTATGTTAGGTAAGTAGTTAATAGAGCCCATCCTGCATTAAGGATTGTTCGACTTTTGCGAGTTCTTAGTTCAAATGATAAAACTGATAACAAACTGTCATTCATCCACCATTAAGGCCTTCGCCACGCCTACTCAACCTAACAGCAACGTCAGCAAACAAAGAGCAGAAAAAAACTCAACAAAGCAACAGCAAGTCATACCAACTCACTTAGCACACCTTACACACTGTGGGCGCTGTGGGTTATTTGCGTGGTTGCCATATTAAGTGTTGTACATGCAACAAGCTTAGCAGGTAGTAGATGTAACCAAAAAAGCAAACCAAAAAAGTGCAAATTAAATGCAGAGTACAAATACACAAAGTATAATAAGTATTGTTAATGTAAAAAATTATCAATAAATGAAACATGCCGAGTTCGTGGCATGCGGCAAAAACCACGCAGTTATGACAACAATAAAATTACAGAAAAGAACGAAATAAAAATATATCCACGTGTAAATTGAGTTTACGCTTGAAATTTATGTGCGTCTGTGCATTCAGTTGCATTGCTGCGCTTTTTCTGAGCGTCAATTTGAGTGATTTTTATATAAATTTTCTCAATTTAATTTTTTTCCATTGAAATTTATATTTTATTAACATACTGTTGCCTGCCAACTACTCACTCAGCAATCGTAAATTTTTAACATTTGAATTTAAGCTTAAAAAATGTATACCATTACTTTTTACAGATAGTGTTTTACATTTTTGAATAAAACATGCGCAATTTAATATTTATTGCTACATAAAGAATTTTTTCATTAATAAGCACACGAAATTATGAGAGTCAATTGACTGCATAAATATATATATTTTTTTTAATTTGTCCCAGCAGTAGCTTTTTATAAGGAGTTGCTTTATTGAGCATACTTTTTATAAAAAAAAAAACTATACAATTAAAATTGCTTGAGTCTCTATTGTGCGTCTTTTAACGGCTGATCCATGTAGAGGTACTTTTTTCAATAGTCGCGCATGATATTAAGCTGTCGTGTTATTTTTTTCGCTCAACTTTATTACGAATATTTACGATCTGTAATGAATGTATTTCGCGCGATTCGCTCAACTTATGCTCAACATAATCGGCCTACTGAGAGTACTCTTCGCAAAACCATCACCCATCTTGAGACCCAGCATTCGTTATTGGATAATATTAGACCGAATATACGACGTTCAGCTCGCAGTGAAGAGAACATAGCAGCCATAGCTGAGAGTGAACAGGAAGACCGCGAAGAGTCGATTCGGCGTCGTTCGCAGCAACTCGGACAGATGTCGAGATTTTAAATTGAAAGCGTACAAAATACAGTATGTGAACTGACTATTTTATACTTCAAACTGAAGCTCATGATCTCTGAGACATTCAGTTCCAACAAGTTCCATTTCCCACACCTGGCATTAATCAATGGATTTATTGAGAGAACAATTCGGTGAGCAGATAGATACTATCACGCAAAATCATGTGATATCACACCGTTAGACTGTTTCCTAAGGGGATATGTAAGTTCTAAAGTCAATGTGGACAATCCCGCTTCGATTTCGGCCTTGGAGCAAAACAGCACGCATGTCATTCGCGAGTTACCAGTCGAAATGCTCGAACGAGTCATTGAAGATTCGACTCAACGGATGGACAATCTGAGACGTAGCCGCAGCCAACAGTTGAAAGAGATAATCGTCAGAAAATAAATGCCAAGGAATCTTCTTTCGCATGATAATAAACATTCCCCAATAAATTTGAAGTTTCTGTGTTTTTTCTTTAAAAAGTAAGGAACCCCGAAATGGATCAGCCTTTTTAACTAGATCCGTATTATAAAACGGTAGACACGAAAGTAATTTTTCGTGCAATCAGAAGGGAGAAACCTTTTCGAAACTGCAGACTTTTTATTGTCATTCGCCATTAATAGGAAGGCTGTCAGTCTTCGGCCGAACAAAAATCCAAATACGTCCTGTCAACCTAGAATCGACTGCCGTTGAAACGTAGTTTCACGTCTGAACTTTGATATTTTCTCATACACTGAAGTCTACTTTGTTTTTTTGCCGTGGGGAAAATTTTTCTCTAACAACTGCCAGCACTTCTTAAACTTTAGAATCTCTGAAGCCTCAGTCTGAATATCGAAATCAGAATAAGGTCGTCTTCTAGGCCTTGAAGGTAAAAACTGATCCTCACATGTTCTTCATAATGTGTGAGAGTGAGCTTATTTTCTTACCTAACAAGATAATGATTAAATATTATGTTTTAAAAATTATTTCGGGCGACTGACCGTTGTGGCTGGCTCGAATGAATTCCAGCCGAGAGGACCAATTTTGGAAACTTTTTGCTTTGGGGGCTAGCCTCAACGCGCCGATTATTCTCTTTTAAGTTGTCAATCTTCTTGGGCTTATCTATGTACACAAGCGACTTCACATAACCCCACAAAAACTACTAAAGTGGTGTTAAATCGCATTCGCACCTGTCAATTCAAGCGCGATAAAATCATTAATAATATCCCTATAGCATTCCACATTGACTATAACATTATGGCCGAGTTCATTTTTGAAGAAATGTGGACCAATGATTTTCTCTTTCAATAGATTACACCAAGCAGTTACTTTTTGACTAACAGATGAACTCGAAGAAAGGTCAATTATAGGACTTAAGTTAGTCATATGATATTATAGGTCAAAAGCAGTTAGAAAGCTCGAGTGAGACTGAAAATATACCACGTTATGTGAAAGAAGAGGTATACGCTAAAGAAGTGACTCAACTTCAATACTCATCTCAGATCATATCGGACCATTTCAGGGCCTCCTTCTAAAAAGTAAAAGCTCTATCATGATCTTATATTCTCAGGAATGCAACTAAACTTTAGCTGCATATCTATCCACAACCCTTATGTACCCACCTCACAAATAACTGTATTTCACAACACTCTGCTCATTTTGAACTCGACTGCACAGGAAGGAAACCAATTAACGGCTAATTAACATTAACTTATTTATACAAGTACAAATGTGCGGCATTGAAAGGACAATGGCTGTGTTGAAGTTGAGAGGAAAAACAATATAATGGCGAAACACATTACCCGCATCATTTGCAATACATACAAACTAATATACAAACAAACAAATAATGGCAACGTGTCAAAGTAAGCAAATAAATAAAATGACACAACGGATGCCTTGTGGAAAATGGAAAATGTCGCTAAGCGCAGACCGCGAGTTTTGAAAGGTCGGTTGTGTCTTTACGCACACGTTCTGTCAAGGATGGCACGATTTGGACTCAACTAGATACCAAGACTTCTACCTCCGCGGGTTTGGTCTAGTCGCACCTTACTAAATGAGAACCCCTCACCGTCGCCTATAGTCTTTAATATATGTATATTCGTTTCAAATACTTTAGACGCATCGATAACGTTCAGGTAATGTAACTTCCGCCAGATGGTTCAGTCTCTCACAGCTCGAAGTCCATTGTCCGATTCAAAATTGAAATGCTGTTTAAAAAAAGAAAATATAAATCCATTGTAAATCCTTGAATTCCCCCAGAATACCATTTCCCCACGTTCCAAGAATTTAAAAACTGAGGCTAGCTATTAATTCAGCATACAATTCCTTAAAGACTTATAGATATATCCGGAACCAATAATCAATATTCGAGCCTCAATCTTCGTTCTACATGCTGATAGAAACAGACTCGATCTCTATTTTATAAGATAAAGATTTATGTTCCTTTGCACATTGGCAATGGCGAATACCGAATAAATAGTCCGAATGTATGAAAACACTCCAGCTCTGAGGGTATTCGTCGCAGTATACCACGGGGGAAGCAGAGGAAGAGGAAGACCCTCACTCCTTGGAAAGACGAGGTGGAGAAGAACTGACGGAAAGGAAGAACGACTGGCGCGCTGTTGTAAGCTCGCCTATAAACGAATAAGCGGTCTCTACGTCAATAAAGAAGTAGAATAAGGAAATGGGTAGGATAATAGAATATAAATATATTTCACAATTGACCCGAAAAGTTTCGGTATTTAGGGAAGACCTATTTTATTTAACTTTCTTTTCTTGATAAATGATCAAAATATGTTTTACGGAACTTCAGAGCAAACTACATTTATTCCCTATTTCCCAATTCTATATCCTTCAAATCACATTGTAAAAATTTCCTACTGCCTCTCGGCTTCGTGTACTTATGGCCGCGAAACGTGCAATCAGCGAGCATACTTACGATGTGCTTATCTCAACGCTCAAGCGGAATTGCGACCATGCGTGTTGTTGTAATGCACGATTATTGTTTTATTTACACAATGCCGTTGTTACTCTTGTTGTTGTAATTCTTGTCTTAAGCGCAAACGGCACGTAGTAAGTGCTGAAAGAGCACAGCGGGAATCGGTGCTGAAAGATGATGGTAAAGGAAGAAAATTGAGCGGCAAACAAGAGCGAAGAAAATGCGCTTCCTTGTCTGGAAAGCTTTTAAGAAAAAGAATTGATAGCGAGTTGAAAAGGGCACGAAAAGAGTTGGAAAATAATAAAAGAATGATTTTACCACAGCAGAAATTGCAAGCATTCAATTGGAGGTAGCCACATTAGTGCTATGCGCCGCTGCTAAGGACAGAGTCGAGTTTCGAGTTCTACGAAAAAGGGTCTCAAATTTGGTAAGATGGTTGGTGGATCTACAGAAAGAATAAGAATATGAGAGGTGCCGAAGTTAGGGTTTACTGTTACGGTACACAAGACTGCTACATTTTGTAATGAAAAATATAGGGGAACTCGAGGTAGACAACTTCACGAGCACGAACTTCAAAAGCTGTATTTTATCTTCCTTAAACAAAACCCCAGCAGAATTTGCTCTATAAAGAACTTATCTTCAACTCTGCTTTATTGATTTCAGTGGCGAGTTTTAATAATACGGCCGAAGACACTACATTCACCAATTATCCAACTCTGGAAAAATAAAGGAGAGGTAATACTACTACGTTGTTTTGCTTTCGTTGCTAAAACAATGGATCTAAAACGGTACCAAATAAAACAATCCTAAATATCTTAAAGAAAAGACTTACCACTAGGTGTCAACGTACTATATCTTCTAAACCACTTGAAGAGCCGAAAAGAGCAGTTTGGTCTAAGTTTGCGTGATCTCTATCTATCGACCCGTGACCAGATGAAGATTGAGATCTTTCCTTTGGGTAGATAACAGATTTCAAGTCAGTAATAAAGAGAACTTTAGAACTTTACTATATACTAAAAGCAATACTTTACTTTGAATCTGCCCGGGTGAATTAGATCGACAGTAAAATATTTTCTTACATCGAATGGAAAAGGACAACAAGATTTCTATGAGACAAACAGCGAATATCGCGATACATTGATTCGGTGACGTATTGAACGAAGTTTGGTCTCCGAAATCATATAATTTGGTTTTCTTATGCTATCAGTATAAGCCAGTAAGCCGATACTAGGGACGATCTTAAAATTGGTATGCCTTAGACCACAATATAAAAAGATGGATTCCAAAAACTGAGATATCAAGTTGTATTGGACGAAAATTGGGTTCCAAAATAATACGATTTGGAATTCTAAAGCCGTCAGCGTGAGTAAGTAGGACGCCGCCGGGAGACGATCTTAACTTTGAAATCCCTTGGACCAGCTAAAATTAGTACGAATATTTCGAGGCATGGATTCGAAAAATTGAGAGATCGAGATATGTTTGACGAAGTTTCGTTTCGGAACTCATCGGATTTTGGGCTTTTGAAGACATCTGTAGGAACGTATAAGCCTCTAACGACAGACGACCTTCAAGTTGATATGAATAGATTATCTCAGCGTCTCTGCATTCCTAACGAAAGACCCTTTGCTTATTTTATTTATAAATACCCATGCATGCCTTAGTGTGTGTTCTTTGCACTCATCGCAAGACAACATCCTTGCTTTCACGGCGTCGGTAATTGCGCCAAACAATAGCAAGCAATTTCCCGTTCACACTTAATAGCGCTTCGCTACCGCTACCCCCGTTTACAATGCAAATGCAACACTGCAAGTGCACCTGACGTTGCGCCAATGTGTGTCCGGGCATTTGTGGCAGTGTGCTCCGCAACTTTTTCGCGCCTCATACATTTTTATTTCGCTTTACTTCACGCCACCGAAGGCTTTTGTTTTATTTAGCGCTACTCAGACACCGCACGCCTCGGATTCCTTGCCGCATGCCACACATGCGTGCAGCATACGGGCGCTATCTGCAGTGGTGCGCTCGCTAGAAACCCGCAACTGCTTATCTGCTCCCCATGCGCTACTTATTTGTGGCAACAAATTGCTGTAGTCGCCTGAGTTGTTGTTGCTACTGGCATTACTTTTATTGTTTTCTAAATTTTTGCCCACTAATGCGCTTGGAATGGCATGAAAGTTCGTGCTTGGGCGCAATAAATATCGCCGGAGCGTGTGTGTGTGTGTGTGTGAATAGGGTAGGGTTGCCACAAGCCCATGTTAGCATGTGTGACAAGTGAAAGGTGCAACAAATTGTAGCAACAGCATGTGTCGGTATTGTTTAAATTATTTGCAATAAAGAAGAGTGCAGGCATGTGGTCTCGCGCGCAGCATTCCTGCCACCTAGGGTTTCACAAATTGTTGGGCGATCATAAATTTTCATTGTTATTTCTCCATTTACTTTGATGGAATTTAAAAATGGGAAAATTTCAATTGAACGTGTTGCAATTTGCTGTCAAGTAAACCGTTCAGAGATGGTTAGAACATAAAATGAACCGCTTTCTAAGAAACACGCAACGAGCCGGTAAAAAAAATGTGGAGAGCTTAGCTTTTTGGCTTAAAAACATGCGTCCTTAATACAACGGAAGATCAGGTACCGAAAGTTACTAAGAACCAAACCTTAACGAAAACAGATGCATTGAAAACGTCCCTAAGTAGTGTCTTGAAATCTTCCAAATTGAGTCCGAAAATTCGGTTTATACCCCACACAAACTCATGATTGATTCTCAGTGGTATAAGTCCTAATTGAATGGATATAACAGGAGACCAGACATCAAAAGTAACCAGTAATCACATCCTAAAGGAAAAAGTTGTATTGAAAACTCCTAAAAAAACGGGTTTTTTAAAAGGAACGCTACAAAAGTAGACCGATCGGGACAGCAAACGACGCCACATTTTTTCACGCTCTTTTGACATTTCACTTCAGTAAGGTTTCATGGAAAGATATACGATCCAACAACGAGTCAAAATTACGAAAATTTACTACCGAAATTCAGAGTCAGTGGCCTCAATTTTAAGAGGTCCAGGTCCAATTTATGGTCGTAATAATCATCCTGTCAGATCAACAATTGAGCGTCTAATGGAAAAATTTGAATCCACAGGCACAATACAAAATGGTCCCGTGCCTGAGTGAGGTCGAGAATATTGCTACCGCTAGCACATCAATTGAGGGAGTTCAAAATCAGTGTCTCACACGTCGTTCTCAAGCGTTGGACATCTCTGTGACGTCGTTGTGACGAATTTTGTGAAAAGATCTTTCATCCTTACAAGATCAAAATGAAATAAGAACTGAAATCCCTTGACCATCAGAATCCTCTTATGTTCGTGATTTGGGCTGAGCAACAACTTCAAAATTATCCGAATTTTCATCAAAAAATCATCTTCAGCGGTGAAGCTCAGTACTGGCTGAATGGCATCATCAATAAGCAAAATATGCTTTATTGGTCAGGGAGCAATCCACACGTAATCCATGGATCACCATGGCATACCGAAAAAATTACTGTTTTAAACGGTTTATGACCCGACGGCGTCTTTGGGCTGTATTTCTTCCGCAATGATCAAGACTGCGAATGGCAATCGCTACCGTTTAATGATAACCAAATATTTTTGGCCCGAATTGGATGATATGGACGTGGGCAATATGTGGTTCTAACAGGACGAAGTCATAAGCCACACAGCGAATGTCAAAATCGATTTATTGAAAACAAAGTTTGGTGAACTTGTTGTCTCACGAATTGGCTCAGTCAATTGGCCGGCTCGGTCGTGCGATTTGACGCCGTTAGACTATTTCCTGTGGGCCTACATCAAGTCTATGGTCTATGTCAACAAGCCAGCGCCGATTGATGAACTTCGTGCGAATATCGAACGTGAAATTGCAGCAATATCGGCCGATGTATACTTGAAATTCGTCAAAAAAAGAAATCGAGTTCCATATATAATGGCATTGGAGCACTATTACATATAGCTGCCATACAAACTGAACGATCGGAATCAAGTTCTTGTATGGAAAACTTTCACATTTGACAAGATATATTCACGAAATTTGGTAAAGATTATTTTCTAAGGCAACTATGTAATATCCAAAGAAATTATTCAGATCGATTAACTATAGCATATAGTTGCCATGTAAACCGAACAATCGGGATCGAGAGCTTGTATGAAAAACTTCCTCATTTGAGGACAAATCTTCATGAAATTTGGTTAGAGTAATTGTTCATAGAAGTGATGTAATATTGGAAACAAATTTTCAGAACGGCCCACTATAACATATAGCTGCCATACAAACTGAACGATCGGAATCAAGTTCTTGTTTGGAAAACTTTCACATTTGACGATAAATCTTCACGAAAGTTGGCACAGGTTATTTTCTAAGATAATAATGTAATATACGAATAAATTGTACAGATCGGTTAACTATAGCATATAGCTGCCATACAAACTGAATGATCGAAATCAAATGCTTGCATGAAAAATTCCTCATTTGACGATATATCATCACGAAATTTGGTTAGAGTTATTGTTCATAGAAATTATGTAATATCGGAAAAAATTTTCAGATCGGCCCACTATTGCATATAGCTGCCATACAAACCGAACAATCGGAAGCAAGGGCTTGTATGGAAAACTTTCGCATTTGACGTGGTATCTTCACGCAATTTGACCTAAATTACTGCTTAAGGTAATAATATAATCTCCGAAAAAAATTATTCAGATCGGATTAATATAGCATATAGCTTCCATACAAACTGAACACATAGTTACTAATAGAAAGCACCTGTGAAGGGTATATTAGCTTCGGTGCATCCGAAGTTAACGTTTTTTCTAGTTTATTATTAAGATTTATTTTTAACTCTTTAGTTTGTACATATAACAGTGGAAGTGTGTTTTTAAGTTTATTTACAGTATATTTAGTTTTTTTCAGTGCATATAACCGCTTAAAACATAAGTAAATACAACTTTTCCTAAATGTCTAAAGTCAGTAAAATATTTATTTTCTGACACTTTTCAAATAATTTATCTTAAAAAATTTTAAAATTTATTTTAAGTAAACTTTTCCATTTTAATATAATTTTCTAGTAAAAATATGCAAATAAGAAATTCTTAAAATTTTAACTTACTTACAAAATACAAAATAATTTGTACACAAATACTCTGTACTCACCTTTAGGTTTTAGCGGAAAAAAATTATTGCTCTCCTGCACTGATATTATTTGTTTGTTTATACGAACGACGTTGTTGGTTAATTAGAAAACGACGATAGACGAACCGCGGTAAAACGAACGCTTGACTTCACATTTTACGAAATTTATTTAAATAGATATTAATACACTACAACACTATTATGAAATATATTTAAACACAAATTAATTCACTTAAGCACTATTTATGAAGATATACATACATATGCATGTATATACTATATACGATTTGCACTCACTTCGCTATTAACATCATATTAACATGCATAAACATGTCATAGCAAACACAATTACCCATTCACACTATTTTATTTCACTTTACACACATTTTTTGCTTTTACAACATTAGCACTTACAACTTTTCACTTAATTTCAGCTTTTATTTAATTCGCACAACTCGCACTCAAGATTATTAATTAAAAAAACACAATTTAAGAAGCACTTTTATTATAAATTTCTTACGCGTTTATTATTATTTTTCCCGCAACACGAACTGACGCGCAATTTAACCATTGACCGATCGCGATTGAAAAATTCCGATTGACTGACTGTGAGCAAATGTGAAGTGAGTGTGTAGAGTTCGCCACCACAGCGACAGGTAATGCTGTTGTGATTGTTGTATGTGCAGAAGACGTTCGTTTTTTTGTTTTTTGCCCACCTTCCTTTGCAGTTGCACATCGTAGCATAGCGAAGGGGTAATGCACTCGCTACATGACTACTACAATACGGTGGTTGTTGCTTCTCCTTGAAATGTTGTTTTGTTTACAAATGATTTTAACGACAGAGGTGACAAATGAAAGAACTCGCATGCGATTTTTTTACATACTTTGAAAATATATCAAAATATATATTTAATATAAAATTTAATAATACAATAAGGTGCTTTGAAAATGGACTATATTAAACAATATTGATTAAATGCGCATTTTGTTTTAACATTTCTTTTACGAATAAGGAGAAGAAAAAAATCTGTATTACGAACTTTAATCTCCACTTTATAATTTTTTTAAATATTTGATCGATAACTTTTTCCCTCTTCTTTTGTATAAATTGTAAATTGTAAAAATAATTTTCATTGAGGTAACTCGGTATAAAGTCACTTGGTAGTTCGCAAAGGGAAGACATACAATTGTCAGAGAAGGATTATTCCTGAATTTCAATTATATATCTTACCCATTGATCGATCAGAAGTTAACTATAGTAGAGAAGTAGGCGTGGTTGTTGTCCGATTTCGTCCATTTTCACAATGTGACATAAGAATGTAAGAAGAATGCCACGAACTAAATTTTGTCGATAACGATTCGTCGGGTCCCGATATAGAATTTCACCAAAAAGTGGGCGGAGCCACGCCAATCGTCTACCGGTTCCTATAAAGTTTTTTTCTCGGAGTTAAAATTTAATGTCTCTGGCCTATTTAGACAATGATTGTTTGCGCTTTTAGTAGTTTTTAACAGTACCTTAATAAAGGGACTAAGCGGGATTATCTGCCGATTTCATTCATTTTCACACTGTCGGTAGGAATTCTTATAATATTTGTGTTGGGCGAATTTGGTTTAGGAGATATATACATTAAACTTATTAGAGAGCATGGCCACGACCACTTTTTTAAAAAAAATTCCACCCCTGTGCCAAATTAGAGTTTTATATCTTAATTATGGCACTTTATAGTTTTTCGGTTAATGACGTTTTGTGACAGTGGTCCGATTATGCGAACCCGCATACCAAGTTTCATTAAGATATCTCAATTTTCACTCAAGTTACAGCTTGCACAGACGGTCGGATGGACGGACAGACAGAAATTAACTCGAATTGAGTCCTGAAAACTTAGTTAAGACCTCCTACGAACTAATGATTGAGTCTTGGCACTACAAAATGCTTAGTTGAATTAAGTTTAGACTCTTCTATGTTCCTACTATCCAATAAATAGTTATGATTAGACCTATCACAGTCCAAAGAAATACGGCATGCCATAAAAGTTCGAGATATCTGAATAATCTATAAAAAGAGCCCAGTATTCGCCAATATTAGATTTCTATAAGAGCATTTAATTGCAGAGTGAGTCCGGTTGATTTCAATAGATCGTACTTGGATTTAACCTAAAAGAGAGCTCAAAAATAATAAAAAGTCTCATCAAAATTGTTGGAAATGTGTAAAAAAGCTTGAGGCACAAGTTTTCTTCACTTTGAGTTATTACAGCGAAGCTGAACTTTAGTCAAAAGTTTCCCAATATCTCGACAGCTTCTCTATGTGTTGCTAGTATCTAGACTCGACAGCTTCGAGACACCTTCGTGGACTTCTACGACTAAATTGAAGTCTCGGAATAGACGGAAGCAAAGAGTGAAACAATCTTAAGGACAGCCTTTGAAAAAGTAAAGTCTCGCTATACATTGAAACAATATAAGTAAGTGCATTGAGTAGGAGAGATCCAAGGGATCGCAGTGGAATATGGGTAAGTAATCCAAGCAAATTATACTAACTGGAAGGGAAAAGCGACTTAGAACCACTCAAAGGTTGCTGAAGCTCAGTTTGCAAGCCAGCAAAAAGCAAGTCATGCATTCTGTATGTACAAAAATGTCAGTCTAGATAAATACCTCTCTATAGTTCTGCCTTGTTTCATGTTTGAAGAAATGACTAAAAGCTGAAGATTCAGTTTAGATACAATAGAGCTTAAAAAGTGACAATTGGTGTACTCTCTAATCTTAACTTAATGAAAATTTGTCACATTAAACATTTACTCAGCTCGTCAGCTCGACTTTAGTCCCTCATTACGCTTGTCTTGCTATATTTTGTTTCGCTGTGATGGCAGCTCAGTACAGCGCTTTATTTTGCATACTGCATAATCCATTTCTTAAGCGCTTTCTTCTTCTTTTATGACTTTTATTTTCGTTTCTGTTGAGGCGCTGCGGTATTACCAACAACAATTTTAAGTGGTTCTCAGCAACTCAAGTCAAGTCTACACTAACATCTTTCCCTGCTGTCTCCGCCTCTTTAGCGAGCTCTTTTGGTTATTTTGATTGCGAGTTTTTTTTTGCATAAGTATGTTTCTGCTTTCTGCGGTTTAGCTGATTTATATGGACACATTAAAAATCGCAATCAAACAGAGGCGAACGCATACATATGTCTATGTACATATGTATATACATATCATCAACACGTGCCTCGAAAGTGGAGAAGAAGTTGAATATGAGAGTTGAAAGTGCAAAGCAGCGAAATGAAATGGCATTAAATGAAATGAATTGAAATGAGAAAGTAAGCATGTGGAAGCGGAAGTTGTGGCTGGAAATGAAAATGAAATGTAAATGCGAAAATAATGGTGAAAGGCTAAAGGAGGTGGTTATTTGAAGCGAAAGCACGCACTTTGCCGACATAATCGTGCTATTAATAAGACTAACAATACACAAAGAAGATGAGTGAGAACAGCATACAGGCATATAAATAAGTACGTACGACTGCAGTATGATTAAATGAGTTTTAAAGAGTCAAAGAGGCAACAACAGCAGCTGTACAGAGTGGATCTTCACAGAGGAATGTGTAGATGTTATGTTTCTTGAAGTCATTGTCGATATTTGTATGGGCTTAATAGGAATGTGGAGTCTATACTCCTTATAAGGTCTGAATGAATTTTAAACTCAGCCTGACGTATTGTAACAACCTTCCAAAACGGGCTTCGAGCTTAGAAGACCCAGCAAACCTGAGGTAGAATTTTGATACTTGAACCATCTTAACGGATCTGAGCCAAATATTACAACAGCAGCTTAACTCACACGTAATAAAACCAAAGATCCAATTAGCGAAATAAACCATTGGTAATGCTAAATTTCGCGTCGAAGTTGACAGTTACTGAATTTTAAGCGAAAGTAACTCAGAAGTCCTTAGTCAATGACTTGTTTGTTTTCTCAGTCTACTTCTGTTAAAGAACTGACTCATAACTCAGCATTAGCACACTAACAATTTAAATCACGACAGTTGGGTCTACATAACCGGAACGAACCCAAATTTACAACCGGACTGTCCAAGAATTGCCAAGGTTCTGGACATAAAATGTAAACAAAAAGGTTATTGCCTTCATAAAATGTAAACAAATGGGTCATTGATCTTAAAATGTAAACAAAAGGGTCACCGACCCCAAATTGAAACAAAGGTTGTTGACTTGGTTAAATGTAAAAAAGGTTATAGACTTGACTAAACGTAAACAAAAAGGTTATTGTCTTCATAAAATGTAAACAAATGGGTCATTGATCTTAAAATGTAAACAAAAGGGTCACCGACCCCAAATTGAAACAAAGGTTGTTGACTTGGCTAAATGTAAAAAAGGTTATGGACTTGACTAAACGTAAACAAAATGTTCATTGCCCCTTTAAAATGTAAACAAAAGGGTCACCGACCCCAAATTGAAACAAAGGTTGTTGACTTGGTTAAATTCAAACAAAGGTTGCGAACTTGGCTAATAAAACGAAATTTTTGCAAATTTAATCGAGTTTCTATAAAAAAAAAAGCTTTCGTTAGAAATAAGTTAATTTTAAAAAATAATATTTTTGAAATATAATTTCACGGACCTTAAATATAAAATTTTTAAAAGATTACTAAAATTTGAGTAAAATTATGCCACAGGTTTTTGAAGACAAACGAAAATTTTTGAAAAAATAACTATAATTTAGATAAAAAAAAATATCTAAATTTACAAAAAAGCAAAAAATTACTTTTTTCAATAATAATTTAGTTAAAAAAAGTTTTTACAATTTTTTTAGAAAAGTTATTAAATATTATTTTTTTTATTACATTTTTCTTATCTCCTCTTTAAATAACTAATATGAAAAGAATTTTAACAGCTTTGTAAAGTTTTTTCTTTAAATTAGAACGTTTGAGGTGTCAATTTCCTGTAAGATAAACATATTTCTTTCATTATCTAATTGCATTACACGCACTTAGGCACAAACAATTTGCAACAACAATTCGAACAAATGAAGCGCGTAATTCGATTTTGAATTCTTAAAGCGAAGCAGCAAACACAAAGAAACTCTTTAGCGAGTCAATCAAGTTCAACTTAGCGTGAAACGTTTTTGGAAACAAAATTTAAACGAAACTTGACTAAAAACAATAAAGATTTCGAGGCAAACAATGCAACAAGCCAATCAAAGTTGAACAATAGCAATTGCATAAATCTCAAGCAGACAAAGAAGTCAGCTAACATAGATAACTCCTCCCACAACAAAAAATCAGAAAATAAAGTAAGTGAGCGTTTAAATAAATAAACAGCAACAAAAACCATAAGCGCTTCATTGGGAAACAACACATAAATTTGAAAAGTGAAATCTTCCTAGTATTAGTGCGCTTAAATGCACACGTACTGATGTACCGTTATATGTGAGTGCGTGTGGGTGTACTCACTCCTCTATACGTTATTTATAAATATTGTAGCTCTTCATATCATTTTATTATGTCATAGAAACGTGCGGAAGCCACTGTTGCATATAAATAGTTACACTGGAAACAATTTTTTAGGTTAGAAGTGGATTTCAGAAGTAAGAAGTAACTTCTCTGGAATAGAACCTTTTTTAAAAATTATTACTTCTAACCGATAACTAGTTAATGTTGCACGCCTAAACTTAACACCGATTTTAGATCCGCGCTCATTTACGCTGATTCACCACTCCTCGAGTCTAGGAGACTAGCTAGGCTAAATTTGCCATTAAGACTGAAAAGGATGAAATTTTTCTGAAACCATTTCGACCACATCGGCTTAAAAGTGGTGCACTGCAGTCTGAAATTGAAAGCATTTGTTCACCAAGAGATCTTGATGACGCTGGCTGTCTATCTTGACGACATATCAACTCTTAATGAAGTCCTCTCTGTACTTTGTTTGAAGGTTAGACTTCGGATAGCGACACCCAAAGTCATGCCAACAATGAATGCATCGATGAGACCTTTTATTTGTAAGTAAACAAAAATCAGCTCCCCGAATAGCGAAACTGACTATGTCATGCTGATTGAAGAGCTATGAAAATCTTAGCTGGCATTATCTACGGCTTACGTACTGTCGTCAAATCTGAACAAAATATCGCTTCAACCGTTTACAGTTTGATTAACAATCCGAAGAACTCCATCTCTATACAAGCAAACGAAAACTTAAGAACCGATGTAGTTGTCATAATCGCGCCCATCTAAACCAAAAATCACACAAGACTAGGCGGCACTTACAGCACAATCTTACAATCTAGAAACTTGAGACATATTCTAACAAACTTTTCGTCGTCCAGGTTCTTTTAACTATTTTCATTCTAGGGTTGGTTATCGAGCTCTTGAAAATTCCAAGGGAACTCCATTCAGTAACTTTCGCTTTCTTAAAAGAACCATTAACAATTCATTCAACTTAACACAGAATAATCACTGGATTTCTTTTTAGCGCTTCCTTTCTGGTTCTGATTACCGATTTTCCTGGTCTAACCTTCACACACGTCTGAGGTAAAATTTCACTTAGTTTAGTGAGCTTCGTTTGAGCTATGACCAAACGGACTCGAACCTTATAAAGAGGCAGCACAGCCACAAATCTTTCTAAGTTTTGATTTCTTGCAAAAATGAATACAAGAAAAAACATGGCGATTAAATACTCTCGACTCAGTTACTTTAATGGAACAGTTGAAAAATTTGTCGCTAGTTTAAGACGGTTAGACTTTGATTCAATTAAAAATATTTGCTAATCCAAATGCCGAAACTAAAACTAAGTGTTTATAGGAGTTCACTGAATCCGAAAACTTGATGTCTAGATTCCGTTGGTTCCTCATAAGGCAATCCTAGTTCTAACAAACTTTTGCAAGTGTAGAGCACTTATAATTTGGATGAGTACAGGATTCGAGGCTAATACAATTTCATCTATGTAGGAATTGTTAGTAAACTTGACCTTTGTTCCATGAAGTATAGTAAAAACAAGCCCTGACACTATTTGCGAAGGATTATTTCACTTTTTTTACTCATACAAAGGAACGAACTGGTTTCGAAATTAATCGGTTAACTACCATTTTAGTAGTCGGTATGTTTCATTGACAACATAAGTGTTATTTTAGCTTCAGAATCAGTTAGATATCACAGACGACGTAGCTGATATTGTTCCTCTGTAATCTTGGATTAGGAAAACCAATCTCAGTTCAATTGTAGATGGTCTGACTAGACACTGTCCAATAGGTTCATACCTAGTGCAGCTTCGCAGCTATTTTCTCGGAAGGTACTTTCTAAAGCCATATGGAGGGAGGGAAGGTGGAATCATCTTCTCACTTTCTATTCTATCGCTCGACTTTTTCCAGGCTAAAATCGAAAAACTGGCCAGATACCTGCGTCAAACCTAGTTAAGTGGCTGAGATTGTATTAACCGCCTAAACAAATTTGTGGTAAGCGCAAAACGTTTCGTCAATTTGTGAGAATCTTATTTACTATTTTTAGGAGTTGAACATTGCAAATAGTCTCAGTCTTGAGAGCAATATGTGTTTCAAGTCCTTAAAGAAACTAACAAAGTACTTCCTGGTACCTCAAATGGTTACTAAATGATCCCGAAATCAAAACTGTAATTCTTGAACTTCTAATCTCACACAAAATTTGTTTTCTGCTCTCAGTGCAGAGTTATTCTACAAATTTACTACACCATGGCTCACCAGTGCCATACGTGACTGCTGTGTAATCGAATAGGCATTCAGGTATGTCGAAACTCACATCCAAGTTTTGATCGTTTTGAGTTTCATTTCTTCCATTCACTTTATTGCACTGAGTTTGCTTAGTGTTTTGTGTATATTTTCTCTTCTTCTCCTGTTATTTGACTATTTTCTAACGGTAATTGAACCATTGCTACTCGTATTTGCCGAAACCGTCGCTTTGTCTTAACAAGAAATGGAAACCTGAGTGGGTATACTCTCTTTATTGTTTTTATTTTTCTTTTTCGGTTTTTATTTCACTATTTTGCGATTTCATTGTCGGCGAGCAAAAGTTGTGGCATCTGTGCGGGAGTCGTTCCAATTTTTAAACGCACATAAATATATTATCCAATGAATTTTCGTACGTGTTCTAGTGCGGAAATTGCCGAAAATTGACAATAAAAGTATTTATCTCTCTGGGAATTTTTCTTTTCTTTTATTTTTTTCATGTGCCGAAAGTGCAGCCATCATTGTGCGGTGCGTAGTGGTGCATAAATTGTGGTTTGGGGTTAGTTTGAAGCTCGAAAATTAAAATCTTTATCAAATTGGAAGGATATGAAATTTGAGGATAATTTAGAAATTAATCCGAGTTATTTGTTTAAGGTTAGATTGTGTGTTGCCACAGTTCTACAAAACAATTATTTTTTAAAAATTCTAATATATTTTAAATTTACCTAAAATACGTGTAAATTATGTATATGTAGGGACGAAAAAATAAAATAAAAATCCATAGCTCTGTAAAAGAGAGTTGCCACCCCCCAAAAAATATTTTTACAAGCTCCAAATCTTATTGAAATTTACTGAAAAATATGGGCGCAAATTCTATAAAAGCACTAATGTATACAACTAAATTGTCTATAGATCTGTAGAAGAGAGTTGCCACCATCCTAAAAAATATTTTTCTAAAGATTCTAAAGTTATTTAAAATATACTTAGAATATGCGTACCAATCATATGAATGCACGAATAAAAATAAATAAATTTCCAAACTCTCTAAAAAAGAGTTGCCACTCTTTTAGGAAATACTTTTAGAGGCTCCAAGCTTATTTGAAATTTATTAAACACATGCGCGCTAATCTCATAAAAGTACGAATTTATATAGTTAAAATTGCTACAGTTCTGTGAAATGGAGTTACCACCCCCATTTTTTTTTGAATATTATATATTTAATTGAAACTTACTTCAAATATACTTTAACTTCTATGAAAGCACTAATAAAAATAAATAAAAACTATCTTTTAGAGAATTGCCACCTTTCTAAAACTTGCCACCCTCTAAAAATATTTTTCTAAAGATTATAAATTTAATAAAACTTACTTACAATATTAGTGAAAACCTTATAAAAGCACGAATGAAAACAATTATATACATATGTATGTATGTATGTATATATTATAGCTCAGTAAAATAGAGTTGCCACTCTTCTAAAATATATAAATTTAATTATAACTTACTTTAAATATGCGTTTAGATTCTATGAAAGCACCAATAAAAATAAATAAATTTTCATAGCTGTGTAAAATGGAGTTGCCACCCTTCTAAAAATCTTTTTAGAGCCCAAAATGTTTTTAAAATTTACTGAAAATACGCCAATCTTATAAAAACACAAACGAAAATAATAAAATTTAGATGGCTCTGTAAAACAGAGTTGCCACGCTTTTTAAAATATTTTTCTAATTCTAAATTTACTTAAAATGTGCATTTAAATTGTAAGAAAATTCGAATACAAAATAATTAATTTTTTCCCCGCCTCTGCAAAAGGTTGCCACACTTCGTCATAAGTCATTTATAATCAATTATATCTAATAATAGTAGCTTAAAAAGCAAATAGTTTTCACTTCGAAGCACTAACTAAGAATTTCAAACTTTCCAATGCTTTCTCTTCGACTGCTTCTAACAACCATTCTTTTAATACAGCCATCTCTGCCACTCCACTCTTTCAGCTTATTATTTTTCTCCATTTCACAAAAACATTCTGTACAATTCTTCGACCTTATGCCAATTTCTTCGGCTATTCTTCGCCTGCTCTCCATTGAATTTCCACAATTAACTGTAAATACAACGCTTAGAACCGTTGTGTAACCGCACGCCTCCTCTTTGTGGCAACACCGCCGACCACAATGCAATTTAACTCCAACCGAATTGCCGGTGGGCGCAAATAATTTGCTGAACAGTGTTAACCAAAATGGTAAATGATAAGCAGTTTAACTCAGACCATATACAAATACTAACACACACATACATATGTTCATACATACATATACGTATGTATAGACACTTGGCCGAGCTTAGCGCGTTATAAATCGGTATTATTTTAATTGAGAGCGAACAAATGCTAATGGATGACTGAGTATTGGTAATTGAGCGATTGAGTATCAATAGACTGTGTGAAATCAGAATTGTATCAAGTAAGGAAGGGCTAAGCTAGGGTGTTAACAAATATTTTGTACACTAGTAATTTGAAAAGATTAAATTCGGGAAGTAATGGATGATCCAAGTAGAGGTACTTTTTTCAATAGCCTTTTTTTGACAGATGAGTCATGACAAACTGTCATGTTACTTTCATTATGGTTTGGGATTTCATCATTGCCTTACGCCTGAACATCTGGTTCAATGGATATTAAATAAACAAAATTGCCGCATTTGGGACGAAGTGCCACCTGAGGAGATTCAAGGACTGTAATTTCATCCAGAAAAAACAACGGTGGTTTGGAATCTACGGTTCATATTCTTTCAAAAATGGTGCCGGTGAGAACGTAACCGTCAATAGGGACCGTTTTCACGCCATGATAACCGATTATTTGATGCCTGAAATTGAAGCTCGTGATCTTGACGATATTTGGTTTCAACAAGACGTTGCCACTTCTTATACATCGCATCAATCAATGGATTTATAGAGAGAACACTTCGGTGAGCAAATAATTTCACGTTTTGGGCCGGTCGATTGGCCACCAAGATCGTGTGATATCACACCGTTCAACTTTTCCAGTGGGGATATGTAAAGTCTAAAGTAACCGTTAGACTTTATCCTGTAAAGATATGCAAAGTCTAAAGTCTATGCAGACAATCTTGCTTCGATTCAGGCCTTGAAGCAAAACATCAAGCGTATCATTCGCCAGTTACCAGTCGAAATGTTCGAAAGAGTCATCGAAAATTGGACTCAACGGATGGACCATCTGACGTAGTCGCGGCCAACATTTGAAGGAGATAATCTTCAAAAAATATATGCCAAAGAATGTTCCTTCGAATGATAATAAACATTCCCCATTAAATTTGAAGTTTCTGTGTTTTTTCTTCAAAAAAATAGTTAACTCTTTAGATTAGATCAACCTATATTTATATGAGAAGTAGACGTGGTTTCGCTTCGATTGCCACCGTAATATAGGACGTTGCCATGCCCCTATTCCTATGAAGTTCTATAAAACTGTGACTGGCTCTGGTTCTTTTGTTAGTGGTTACTGGATTCGAAGATGGATTCCGGACTTCAATGTATGGAAGATGTGAAGCTTACTAAGTGCAAGTTTTGTTGAGTAGGCCCTCGTTTTGAGCCTATCTAAATCCTGATTTCCTAAAACACTGGATTGTTTCCATTTTCACACCGTAATATAGGAGCGTCAAGTTGGTTTTACGTATCAAATTTTATCGAAATTATATGAGGTGGTCCTTAGATATGAAGTTTCTTCTTAAGGTGGACGTTGCCATGCGAATTTTTCTATGAAGTTCATTTTTACTATTTCGGGTGTTGCCTTTTTAGTAGTTTTTAACATAACCGTTATATGATGCGTGGGCGTGATTATCATCTGATTTCCCTCATTTGCAGTAATAAAGTAAATAATTTCAATTTAAAATAAATTCACCTTAATTCTAGCCCGATTCTTTACCCTCAGCACTTCGTTCTCTTCACGCTTCAACGCTGTGGTGATCCCTCTCGTTGCATTACAAAGCAACTTATTTTAATATCAATTAAATTCTCGCACATTCAATTAAGTTTGCTGAAATTGCGCAAGACTGCAAGTCTCTATTGACTGCGAATTTCTAAAAGTGCAATTTGCAACACAATTTGTCATTTATTCGTATTTCTGTTGTATGCAACAAATTCGTAATTAAATTAATGCCACGCAACAAAGGTGAGCTAAGAGCGCGGAAGATAAGGGGAGAGAAGGGGAAGAAAATGCAAAAGAGTGCAAGAGAAGTGCCTCGCACAATTTAGCGCTTATTCTACGGACAGTTGCAAATGAACAAGAAATGCCACGAGGGTGAACGGGAGAGCGAGAGAGTGTGGGAAATAATATAAGCATAGTGTTGCCATTGCGCGCAAAGGCTTAAATATTGAATTGCGAGTAATCAGAAATAGGTAGCAGGATATTTGGAGCACTCTAGTTGATTTCGTGTATTTGATTACGTAAAATATGCAATAATTTAGTAAATGCAATAAAATAAGAAGGTGAAAACATTTATTTCCGATTTAAAACTAACAGCTACACGAGTTCTTGTTCGACAGACACGACACAAGGAAACTCCAGAGATAAACATTATACAAAAAAACCCCATTTAAATAAAGCTGGATATAAGAAAAGCTCTATGAATGGCTACAACAAGAGCAGTGACCGAGAGAGGGTGGAACACTGAGCACAATTGCTCCGTGCTCGAAGTTCTCAGAGCGGTCCGGTGCTCTGCCACAATTTTTTGCGGATTTGTTTCTTCAACAATTCAAAGATCAGCTCCTGGGCTATCGTCCGCGATTACCTCCACTTTCTCTAGCACCCTGAACACGAGTTAATGCGAAAAGCCTCATGCACCGAATTTCCAACTACGGATCGCTGCAGCATTGCAGCAAAAGCATTGAATTTTTTATTAACTGGTAAAGAAAGGTGAATCACTTACGATAAAGTCAATCGAAACGTTTGTGTTCGGATGACAGTAAGCCTGCCTGTAGCCAAGCCCGGATTCACAATTACAAAAATGTCTTTTTATGTGTTTTATGATATGTGCAGGTAATTCATTATCGACTATCAGCTGCTCTCTAGAGCCAAACTCTCAATTTTGATCGGACTTTCAGCAATTGGAATGCCCAAAAGCGGCTAGTTTAGGCCAATAGGAGAAAAATAGTGTTCTATTAGGATAGCGTCAGGCCGCACATATCAATAGAAGCTCGCCAGGAGCTAGCAAGTTATGTTGGAGGGTTACTTTCCTTCCATCTTGTAGTTCGGACGTGGCACCAAGTGATAAATACCTGTTCCTGTCTATGGGAAATGATTTTGATCGTGAAAAAATCACTCAAACTGTCTCAGGTCGCCAATAGGGACAAAATGAAATTAGCTTCAAAATTGCAAAAAGTTATCGAACAAATAAAGATAATTTTTTTAAATTATTTTTTTTTTTTTTAAATTAGACCACTAAGAAAATAAACCAGTTAGGGCGTATTGATAGTAGTAGATATTCATAGCCAACCCAAAACTCTTATGTATTATACATTTTAAGGAGTCCTAACTATCAAGACCATTACTGATTCAGCAACTAACTTAGAGCAACGAAGTAATACCTAGCCGGTGGTTCCGTGGGAGAGTCCTGAGTTGGGAGTAGATTAGGTTTAGCGGATGAAAGTTCCGCACTTCGGCTTTCGATGCTTCCCCCTACTATAAAAAAAAGACTCCAAACCTCATCGCTCTCGATCTATGGAACACAATGTAAGGCATGGCTACTACTCGTTGATTTGTGAGTTCGAATTCCGATAGGTTTCATTGTGGTAGTCAAATAAAATCGTATAAACCTACCTAGACAAATAGAAGTTAGATATCAAGTACCAGAAGCGATATTTCCCAAACGAACCAACGCTTTCAAACTAGTTATAGTGAGGCTCCTCTAAAATTAACTTAGTGGCAATTAGTCTTGATAAATATGTACGTATATCAGCTAGAAAAATTTAAATACGTATTCTACAAGATTAGAGAAATCACACTAGATCTCCGTCTCTCTCTGTTACCGCCAATAGTGTTTCCATTCCATTATAGAAAACTGTGACGGTTTCTGGTTTCTTTTGTTAGTGATTACTGGATTCGAAGATGGATTTCGGACTTCAATGTATGGAAGGATGTGAAGCTTACTAAGTACAAGTTTTGATGAGTAGGTCCTCGTTTCGAGCCTATCTAAATCCTGATTTCCTAAAACACTGGATTGAAATTATATATTATACACAGCTTGCGATCGTCCCGAACTCGTCTCTCTTAGAACTAACTAAGAGAGCCATTACTTAGCTCATCTCTAATCAATACAAAGCACAAAGGAGGCAAGAGGTGACTAATTTTCATCCAACATTTTTAGACAGAAATCTGATAACGACTACTCAGTTATGATATAAAGCCCAAAAATAAGCTGAAAGATAAAACGGAGTATTGATGGTGGATTTCCGATTGCGATTTCTAATTTTTGTTTTTATAATTGGTTTTTCAAATTAGTTCACAATTTCAGTATATGAAATTGGTATTAGAAAAAACACACACGCAAGTATATGCAACCAATCTCAACAGTTCTTCCTAACTCAGTCTACAGACCCTCATCTCTCAGCCCACCTCATCGAACATGCTTCAAATGTCGCGCAGCTAGAAATCACAAAGTTCGTTTTAGGTTTCATATTTTATTAAAATTATTTTTTAATATCATTATGCTCTCATTAGTTGTTGTTTTTAATTTTTTTTTCTGCTCTGTCATTGCTGCTGGCTTTCCAGTATAATCTGCTTATCGGCAAACAGCGGTGACAATCGTCTGCTGGCACTGCCACGTGCACATACGTATATGCGCGAATTATGGCGTCGATATGTAAGTGTGAGTGAGTCGAGTCAAATCATAAGTATTTATCACACATATATGTATATATACATACGTACTATATATATGTATATAAACATTTCCATACATGTAAGTCATATAAAAATTTATGTATGGGCATCTGCGAATTGGAGCGTCAGCGCTGGCGCTTGCAGTTAATTCCCCAAAGGCGCGGCTAACGGCGCTTAACAAAAGTCGCAACATTTTATATAATATGTACATATGTACATATATTCCCCACAGCAAAAAAGCGCAAATTAATGATACATTTATATTTCAATCAACTAAAATTAGTCAAATATATATTTTTCTCATTCTAATTTTTATACTCTTGCAACATGTTGCTACTTGGTATAATAGTTTTGTTCACCTAATGGTTGTACATATAAGTATATCACCTAAAACTAAGCGAGATGGATATAGAGTTATACATACTATATACAAATGATCAAGATGATCAGAAAAGTTGAAATCCGGGTGCGTGTATATCTGTCTGTCTGTCCGTCCGCCAGTGCAAGCTGTATCTTGAGTCCAAATTGCAAAATTTTCCCGTGGCAGTGGGATAAAGAACTGCCCGTAGTGACGAGAATATTGCTGGCGCTAGCGCATCAATTGAGGAAGACCCAAATCAGTGTCTCACACGGCGTTCTCAAGCGTTGGACATCTCTATGACGTCGTTGTGGCGAATTTTGCGAAAATACAAGATCAAATTGACGCAAGAGCTGAAGCCGCTTGACCACGAGAAGCGTCGTATATTCGTTAATTGGGCCGAGCAACAACTTTAAAAAAGAACCGGATTTTCATCGAAAACTCATCTTCAGCGATGAGGCTCATTTCTGGTTGAATGGCTTTATCAATAAGCAAAATATGTATTATTGATCAGGCAGCAATCCCCACGTACTCCATGAGTCACCATTGCATTCCGAAGAACTTACGGTTTGGTGCGGTTTATGGCCTTGCGGCGTCACTGGGCCGTACTTTTTCCGTGATGATCAAGACAGGCACGTTACTGTGAATGGGAATCGCTATCTAATCGAATTGGATGATATGGACTTGGACGATATGTGGTTCACAATCGCTTTATTGAAAACAAAGTTTGGTGAACTTGTTGTCTCACGAAATGGCCCAGTCAATTGGCCGCCTCGGTCGTGCGATTTGACGCCGTTAGACTATTTCCTGTGGGGCTACGTCAAGTCTATGGTCTATGTCAACAAGCCAGCGACGATTGATGAACTTCGTACGAATTATCGAACGTGAAATTGCAGCAGTATCGGCCGATTTATGCTTGAAAACCGTCGATAATTGGGTTCAGCGTCTGGACTTCTGGTGGTCATGCAATAGAAACCGAGTTCCATACATAATGGCAGCGAATGTACTTTCACAGGAATAAAGACTTTCTTTTTTTGTAACGCTCTTATTGAAAACCCCGTTAGTTCATAAATAAAATCGGATTGATACCCCAATTCCCTTTTACTATTAATGCATACACATTTTTGCTTTTCTAACAAACCTTTATGGGTGTTCTGATTCAAGAGTTCGAGTTATGGAGAACTACGAGCTATCACAACCCGAACTTCTATAACTCGAAGTTCTCCATAACTCGAACTCTTGAATTAGCGATAGACGCATATCATACAGATTTCCTTCGGTAATTCAGAGTCTCTCTAAGTCGAATCTTTTTTGCGGATTATGGTGATTTGAGTTAGGGAAGTTCAACTATATATATAACTGCTTGGATTACTATCATCTGGTTGACGTTTTGCACCTTAAGGTGGCTTTGATTCTTGCATATTGCGAGAGTATAATATAATCCGTTGCACCCGAGCGTAGTCCTTCCTTACTTGTTTAAATTTGTTTTTTTCAGCACATTTTTATATGCAGAAATATACTTATTTTTGCGTTTTATTTATGAATTATGAGACATAAACCTATCCTATTTTTTAAGTTGGATCAAATTGAACACAATGTCCTAAAATCGGTTCCGCAGATTAAGAGTTTTCTCGGAACAAAACGTGATAAGTACTTTTCTCATAACATATTGTTACAGAGTATAATAGTTTTGCTCACCTAAGGGCTTTTGTAGGACCTAAAACTTATCGAGATAGATATATATGGTAAAGAATAACGTGTCGAGTTTAAATCCGAGTGACTGTCTGTCCGTCCATCTGTCCCTGCAAGCAATAACTGGATGAAAAATTGAGATATCTACATTATGGGCGTAATCGGACCACTGCCCTGCCTACAAAAAAACAATAAACCGAAAACCAAGCTATTTTTTAAATCTCTGGAAACTGAAAATAAAATCTAAAAATGTAAAATAAATTACTTTTTCAATTATTTCATCCATATATCTTTGTGTATCAATACCCGTGCATCTACTTGAAACTACATTGCGATTGAGCGGCAGCACAACGCATTCGCGAAGACGCCGACTGCGCTCATAAATTCCACACTAATTACATCCACGAAGTACAGTTAAATCATGCGCTTATCCCTTATCGCGTCGTAAACATTGAAGTAGGCATGTAATAAATAATTTCCTTCCGCTGCGAAAGATTATTGTTTTGTCCAATGCATAAATTATACAAATTCTCATTAGGTTTACAAGTTAGCTCCACCGTGAGAAAAATGAGAGAGAAAGAGAGAGAAATGTAGCTCGATGTGAGTACATACAGTTAAGTTAAGTGAGAGTACGAGTAAGGTTTCACGGTTAAGAAAATATGAATCAACTAAGAGTGATTAAAGATTATTGGAAGAGAGAGAGAACCGAAAAAAGGTTATAAGGGACCAACTTGATAATGTAACTCTGCAAGGCAGACGAAAGAAGCACAGCCCGCTTAGAGACCTTGGAAGTTCCCTACACATTACGTACTATTGCCGAAGGAACTCGGGAGATTACCAAGGCTTATTTATATGATAGAATATAAAAACAGCCGACTCTAAAAGACCTTGAGGTCAACTTAGTGCCTGTAATAAAATACTTTCGAGAGCTAGTTACTTGAGATCCGACGTAACAGTAGATCCACTAAGTCACTGTTCGATAACTTTTGAAAAAGCTATTTTTGGAGGGATGTAAAATATAAGCCTTGCGGAAATATGATGAGAGAACATAGACAATACAAATCAGAGAAGAGAATGTTTGCGATACGGGTCTACGTGACCAAACCAACCCGGTTTTTTATCGGACGAAGGACTATGCACACGGCAAAATTTTTCAAATTATTTCTGGAATACTTTCTGCAACTATAACAACAACAATTTCGCCTATGATTAGACCCAAGTGCCTTGGTATCCAACCTCATCGAATTTTGGTGGACTCAACATTTCAGCTTGTGATATGATAAGAGATTGCAAGCCACGAAAGCTTACTTATCCGTTGATTATATATTTTTTTTAGACCTTTCGTTTATGTGACTTAAATTATGGGTCGATCCGTAATTTCTTTCAGCTGAAAATATATAATTCATGAAACTCTCACAAGTTTATTCAAGAAAAAAGTTAAGCTCTTGAAATAGACTTTTGAATATGACTTAACGGTAATCTAGATTTTGTTGATATCAATAAATCTGACTTTCTCGAACTTCAGTGGTCCTTAAATTATCCAGATAGTCGAAGATACAAGATGTGAGCGAAAATATAGAGCTAAAAGACTTTTCGCGTATTTATAACAGAACAGTGGATCAATGAGCTTAGTCTGTAATTTAACGGAAGTTTCTGCATCACTTAACCCACGTCTGATGTCACGGCAATCCGTTCCAAAATCTTAAAATCTTTCAATACTTAAAGAGACTTGTAATTCCTGTTATCTTTCGACTATGTAAAGTTATCCGCAGTTGAACTCAACGTGTCTTGTCTGTTTGCAATGCAGCCATATTCCTTAAAAAATCCCGCGAAGTCATTCATGCCTTCTCACACCTACTACAACTTTCCTTCGTCACGCTTATATTTTTGGTATTTTTACTTTACCTTACGGATTTTTCTCGGAAAAATCTTCCGCTGCTTTTGGCTCAATCGAATTTTCAATATCGGCAAATTAAGATCAACGCGCCGTGGAAATTAAATTAAATGTGAAACAAACGGCGCTGCCTTCCTGCTGCTGCTGCTGCTGTCACAACGGCTCAGCGGCACAGCGCCTAAAAGCCAGCTAAAAGCATGTACAAACGTTGCAGCATAACAACGGCCGTTATTATGTGACCGGAAACGAAAGGCGCTTACAGCGTACACACGCTATCGATGACTTTTTGAAGGGGAATTTATTTCGCTTTTTTCACGTCTTTCCTGCGCTGCGGACATGCCGTGCCAGCAACGACGAGTCGGCAAATGAAATGGAAGTAATGTGATATCATTAATCATTTCATTAATCATTTTTAATATTTCGGTCACAGGCGCATTATGAACGGCCGCAGAGCGCTCTGCCCACGTCAGCTGTTTCCAATTTTACGCGCTGCCATGGCCTATAATTCGGTTAGCAGGCAGCAAGTGCGGGCGCTTTTAATGGACAACTTTCGATGATACAGGTTATTACCGTAGTACGACAAGTATTGTTAATGCTGTTTCGTGGGTGACGGCGTTCAAATTACATTGATTTATTTGGTAGCTTGCTGGCTGCGAGACCGTTGAGTGGTTTCGAAAGCCGTGTATATTGCGTCAATGTATGGTTGCAGCTTAATTGTGTTATTTTCTCAAGAAAAATTACGTTTCTATATTTAGCTTTCCGGAAGGAAGCAACGGTGCGTTGCGTCTTAAGTAGGTTAATTGATATGAGAGAACTCAGCAGTCTAAAGAAGCTAAGGAAGGCATTTCGGACATCACTTTGTTGAGTTTGATACTCAAAGAATATGTGACAGTGAACTGCTGTGGTTCCGATAAGCTGTTTAGCTTACATTTTTTAAAACCGAAATTTTCTAAGATAGCTCACCTTAGCAACGACAACAGCTTTCAACTGTAAAAATAGTAAAAAGTCCAAAAACTTGGATTGATCTACAATCCTAATATCAAGCGATGTTATAGATACTAACCATTGTTTTAATATAAGCTTCGGAGAGACTTCACCGAAAAATTTAGCCATAAAAAGTATGCCCAGATTCGATGCCAGGGGTACTCCGATGACAATGTTATAATGGCGCGAGGTAAATTTGAGAACACTCTCTGCGACATAGTCCAAAGGGCTTAAGTCTAGCAAAGGGATGATGCAATACGGTAGAGTTAAATATCAACCCGTCAAAAACAACTGTTGTCCCTTTTGCAAAGCGAAGATCTCTTCCGGGTTTGAAGACCCTAACAATCGGTGGCAGGGTGTTGGAGGTGTCTAAAGAGGTCAAATTTCCTGGCCTCACATTAGACGCAACCTTACGTTGGATTTAACACTGCCCAAAACCATCAAGGCACTCCTGATATGCAAACGCCTAGCCGGCAGATCCTAAGGCTGCAAGCGAGGTATCATAAGATGGCTGCATACCATAATCTTAAAGCCTACTGTCACGTATTGAGCGGCATCAAAGACAACGCAGTCTTCGGTAGGCCTTCAACTATCGAAGCGGCAAAGCCTCGTCTGTACCTACGCTTCAGGGGCAATGTGCGCTTGCCCAACCGCAGCACTTGAAGTCATGCTGGAACTCACATCGCTGCATCTAGTGATCTAACAGGTAGAATGTCATCTCCCCAAATGAAGACACTATTGGAAGACACACCACTGGTCCTTCTTCCAAGGAACGGCTTTACGAAGAGGATTAACTTTACAAAGAAGTCCAGAGTTACTCTCGGCAGTAAAGTGGATTGGAACGATTCCACGCTCGACCTACTACTGGGGAGCAGCACTATCCGTATTACACTGACTGCTCGAAAACACCAGAGGGCCCTGGAGCAGGCACTGCGGGACCGCATACCAAAAAATCCATACTAATGGGAAATCAATATCCAATGCAACCAGCGTATCGCTACATTTAGCGATAGTCAAGTGCCACTAAAGGCGATATCAGCTAATAAAAATAAGTCCCTTTTAGTGGAGGAGTTTATGGGAAGGCTGAACCGCCTATCAGATTGCAACCGTGTACTCCTAATCTGGGTGCCGGGGCATAAAAAAGTTCCGGCAATGACCATAGGTCGCAGTGCAAAGCCTCAGTTTTCCTATAGTCAGCTTTTTATAGACGATACTCCACATTTTATATTAAATTAGAATAATATCAGGACTATAAATGTAAACACCGAACCTGAGTAGGAAGTCGGATGATATTATGCAGTCTAAGAAGACCGATTTGAAGAAGTTTAAAGTGAAATCTAGAAAGATCATCCAGAAAAGAAGTTTGGTTAGGTTGAAAGGTCAATCTTTTTACATGTGCCAACAGGGATCTATCTCGGAGAGCTTAAAAGGCTGGTCCATTGTGTTAACTAAAACTATACATCAATTTAATTTGTTGAGCTGTCTATAACCAGTTTCCGCTATGCTGCTTGGTTCGCTGAAAGTAAGACTGCCGAGATGTTTAAACCTCAGTAGTACAAAATCTGGATAATGGAGGAAAAGTGTCTAGATTCGAAAAGATTTTCAGCCTTACCGCATAATTGCTTTTTGATAAAATCCATTAAGAACTCTTACTATTGCGACAAGGTAAACTTTCTTCTAAGTAGTATTTCCAGAAACTGTACTTCTCCAGAACTGGCTGATCCAGCAAAAAAAATCACGCGAAAATTTTTTTTAGAGTATTCGACGCAGTATCCGCCGGGAGAAGCAGAGGAAAAGGAAGACTTACACTTCGTTGGAAAGACCAGGTCGAGTAGAACCTGGCTACACTTGGTATCTCCGATTGACGACAAACGGCGAAAAGGAAGAAAGACTGACGCGCAGTAGCAAACTCGGCTATGATCACGTCAGCGGCATCTACGCCATTAAAGAAGAATACGAATTACTAGGGCAGTTGCTCGAGCTTCTTTGGACATGAAGCAGATTACAACGAAAATTAGGTATGCATCGAAGTAAATACAAGCTGATAGAACTTCAAAGATGTAGCTTTATGAAAAATCGACTTTATTAGATCAGAGTAAATAGCTTGTTTTGGACAGTAACTTCTCGCAAAATGAGTGAGATAATGATATTTACAACCGAAGCTTTAATTACAAACATATTTATGTGGTGTAAAGGAGTAGCCAAAATCCGAGTTAGAAGCCCATTTTTTGAAAAAAGCTCTTCTTTTTTTCTTTTCTTCTAAGGTGCTAAGTTATGAGTAAAACAGGAATTCCTACTTCATAGCAGAGCCATTTCAAGCAGCTGTTTCAGCTTATGGTAAAGAATAAGGGTTCGAAGTCCATCATTGAAAAACTATGGTTCTCAAAAGCTTCCTTCTACCACTCATTTCAATTATTTCAATAATTCCGCATAACATTCGTTGGTCACGAAAATCAAAGGTATCTGAAAATCTTTATAAACATATGGTTTGGGCAATTCAACTCATATAACATTTACGGCCAAACCCAAAAGACCAAAAACCCCAAAATCAGAATTCCGCAAAATGTTCCGGAGCAAAAAACTACTTTTATGTAAACAGCGTGACGTGTCAACAATAATTTCGCCGAAAAATGCTGATAAACAATGCCGATGCTCTTCAAATTCCAATAAAAAGCGCATCTGGCAAATTTTGAGGTTCCAGGTATTATGATAGACGCCATGAGGGATATACACACAAGGCTACAAAATTTATTTTTAAACAATGTCATTGTTGTTTTCCGTTTTATTATTTTTATATCGCAAACGATTGATTTTGTACGAGTATAGTTGTTGTTATTGCTGCTGATGATCTCGATGTCGCCGCTGACACGTTGGTGGCCTGTTACCGCTTGGTACCCAGCCGAAAAGCCAGACTCAAAGCGATAAGACGCGCGCGGCAGCATCACAGCACAAGCCGAGCGCAAGCAGCTGTGGGCTGTAGCGCAAAGGGTAAGCAAGAGCATGCTAATGCCGCGCTGAGCCGAGCATGTTCTTAATGAGCCGTAGCAACGCATATCCACATGCAAGTGTTAGTGTGATAGCGTCCAAAGTCGAACGTGTTAATTATTCCCAAAGGATGCTGTGGCAGGCGACAATGCGGTACCGCGTACGGTTTATTGTTGTGGTTGTTGTTGCTGGTGTTGGCAGTCGTATATGTGTTTGTATATTGTGTAGTGAAGTGTTTCGTCAAAATTGACAGTTTCTGAGCAAAACAAATCAATGGTAAACAAATGCATATCGACACGCGGGAAGTGCCAATAATGAGGCCAACAACAACGAGCACGCATATTGTTGGCATTGATTGGAAAAATATATTAATTATGTTTTGCTGTTTTAGTATGATTTTATGGTCAATTTAGAATGAAAATAAAAATTCCAAAAATTGTATTAATGTTTTGTGGAGCAGTGATAAGGCGATTGACAGCGTTGCCGGAGATTTGACACAATAAGGTGAAACTTGAAAAAAAGCACGTTAACTTCGACTGCACCGAAGCTATTATACCCTACACAGGTATATTTTGTATAGCATGAAAGGGTATAAAAAGATCTTTAACTTGATTTTTATCGAATAGTTTGTATGGCAGCTATGTGCTATATAAGTCCGATCTGCATAATTTTTTCGAAAATTGCAACCTTGCTTTAGAGAATAATCCATACCAAATTTCGTGAAGATAGCTCGTCAAATGTAAAAGTTTTCCACGCAAGGACTGGATTTTGAGCGTTTTGTTGTATGGCAGCTATATGCTATAGTGATTCGATCGGAACAGTTTTTTCGAAAATTGCAACCCTGCTTGAGAAAATAATTCATACCAAATTTCATGAAGATAACTCGTCATATAAAAACTTTTTCCTTACAAGGAGTGGATTTGGAACGATCAGTTTACACGGCAGCTATATGCTATAATTGTCCGATATCGGCGGTTCCAACAAATCAGCAGCCTCTTAGAGAGGAAAGAACTTGTGCAAAATTTCAGATCGATAGCTCAAAAACTGAGGGACTTGTTGGCTTATATACTGGGGGACTTATGGAAATGGCTCCTAAACTGTATGTACAGGATCTCCGAGATTTTGTTTTTTTGTGTTATAAACAACGTGGCAAACTTAATATACCCTGATCAGTGTATGAAGTTATCAAGAAAATTAAACAATCTGGCAACTATATTACACAGTACCCGGTTGTGGGTGACTGCAGGACTGCGACTGCGACTGTGCTTACGATCTACATTTATGCCATTGGTGATATTGATTGACCATCGAGAGTAGATAAAAATGCGCCAGCTGATTGATCTTATTTTTCACTTCGAACTGCCACTCGGAGCAGCATTGAAGCGCAGACAGAGAATATAATTTAAAAACAACAAACGCAGCGCGAAAACACGGCATTAACATTGCAACACTCAAAGTGACAAGTGCAAACGCGGAAATTTCACAAAAAAAAAATATAAAAATAAAATTTTTTTCTACCAAAATGGACTTCTTTGCCGCTGGCGGCTTCCAGCAACTGTTTAACGATTTAAATGACACTCAGTTGCATGAAAACTGGACGGATACCGACGCAGATATGGAAAGTGGCACACCGATTTACAGTTACAATTGCTGTGCGCAGCAGTCTACTGATAATAGCCTGCGGCTCAGCTGCGCGGATGATCCTTACGTCTTTGTCGCAACGCCGTGTGAAAAAACGCTCGTGGAATTGCATGTGGATTGGGATGAAAACGAAGCGGCAACTACATATAACACACATAAGGAGCAAGACTTGCACACAGCCTACACAGAAAGCAAGGGCAGCAACGAGCAACAGTTGCAGCTTACGCTCGATCGGCTGCTCAGCTCGCCACCTGATGTCTTAATACACGACAGTACATGCGATTCACCTGCCGCACCGACAAACCACGAAACATTAACAACACAGAGTTGCAGTGAAACGGAATACATCAACAACAGCTGCATATACAACACGCCAAGCAGTCCCGTAAGCCTAGATTCCACAATTGTGGTGGAATTCGAGACGGCTGCCTTCATTACACGCGAAATGGCTGAGTGGGAGGAAAAGTTCTTGGATAACTATATCGAGATACCCGAGCTAATCGACTTTCTACCCGAGAAGACGCCACTTTGCACCGACACCTGCGATCACTTTCTGCACGAGAGCTCTAAAAACCTCAAACTGCATCGCAAAACGAGAACCACAAAGCGCAGCAATGAGTCCGGCAGCCAAGATGAACGCACTGCCGCTGGTTTTCCTTGCACTTTTGGCGCATGCGATAAGGTTTACGCGAAGCCTGCACACCTTAAGGCACATCTGCGTCGTCATATGGGCGAAAAGCCCTACACCTGCGATTGGCCTGCTTGTACCTGGAAGTTTTCACGTTCTGATGAGTTGGCGCGCCATCGGCGTTCGCATTCGGGTGTGAAGCCCTATAAGTGCAGCTATTGTTTGAAATGCTTTGCGCGCTCCGATCACCTGACGAAGCATCGAAAGGTGCACGAGCGTCGCTTGCTGGCGGCGAGTAAGGCAGGAAAGGCGATCGATGGTGTGCTGCCGCATAGTGTGTTAACGGTGCGACCGGGACGTAAGCGAAAGAATCAGTTATAACATGAGGGAAGAGAGAGAATGTCGGGGAAGGTGATAAATATTATATTTTAAGGGAGTGTGTTTAAAGTGTTATTAAAAAATAGTGGTGTTTAATATAAGTTTTTTTAATTTTATAAAATCGTTTTTATTGTGTAGTGAAGGAGCCGAGTGGTCGTACTCCATAATTATATAGATATCTATCATCGAGCAGAAGAAAAATGGTGGTGAATCCCATAAATTACCGTTTCTTTTAAGATGCGTCGTGAAAGAAAGTTTGTCGACCAATAATACCTCATGGAAATAAGTATATGTGCATCAACTTAATTTCAAATTAAACTACTGCAAATGAATTGAAACTTATCAATACAATTTATTTTAATAGTAGTACAAAAAATGAACAAAAAATTAACAAAAAAAAAAGTTTTGCAATTTCAATATGCTTTTTATAAAGCAAATAAAAATTAAATATTAACAGCTCTTAGGAAATAAGTATATGTGCATAAGGATTTATTTTAAATTAATGTTAAATAACTAATTTACTTTTGTATTTTTAATAATTAATATGCTTGCCTTTTTTTAAAAATACTTGATTAATTCTATTTGGCATGGCACTAATTTTAATAGTTTTAATGTTGAATGGCTTATTTCATCCCACTCAATGAGCAAAGCATCTTTGAGCTGTTTAATGGTTTCAAACTGGCAGCCATTCCTATAAACTTTATTCGAAAGTATTCCCCACAAGTCTTCAATTGGATTTAAGTCCGGGCTGATCGCTGGCCACTCCAAAACAGTTATGTTTTTTGATGAAAAAAACTCCTTTGTAATGCGGGCATTGTGAATTGGGGCGTTGTCCTGTTGGAAGATCCAGGAATCTCCGTAGAGTTTCTCACCAAATTCTATCAGCACTTCATCCAACAGCTTCACGTATATTTCCGCATTTGTTTTGGTGGGAATGAAGCAAAGGGGAGACTTTCCAGCATATCCGAAAGCTGCCCAAATCATTAGCGATCCGCCACCGTGATTTCGCTTGTGTCGAGTTTGGCGGGGTTGACGTACATCGCGCCAATACTTATGACAACCATCAGGACCGTCCAAATTAAATTTTTTCTCGTCAGAAAAAATAACATTTTGGAACTCATCGGTCCAAAATTTCATTTTATCGGCAAATGCCAAGCGTGCGCTTATGTGGCGTGGCAATAGTTTAGGCAGAGGTTCTCGGGACTCATACCTTATCAATTTATTTTGCGTCAAGACTTGATGGACTCTTCTCCTGGTTACATTGAGATCTAAATGCGTCTTGATTTCCAGGCATGACATGTTTTTTTGATTTGCTAGTCGCCGAATTTCTCGCTTGCACCGTTCATCAATATTAGTCGTTCTGCCGCAGCGCCTATTTGTGCCATAACTATCGGGGTTTTTAAGAAAATTACTGATGGTATTTCTATGACGATTCACTCTGGCGGCTATGTCAGTAATTTTTGTACCCGCTTCACTTAAGCCCCTTATTAATCCGCGCTCCTCTTCCGATAAATGGGTAGCACGTGGCATTCTAACCTTAAACCACATTTGGCGTAATTATTATGTGTAACAAAAATGCACAGTAATTTTACTTACTAGTTTTCAACTAAAAATATCACCACTTCAATTAACTTCTCTTGTTTACAGTCCAAAGTGCACTAATACTTACTGCACTTATACTTATTTCCTAAGGAAAACATGAGACTGACAACAAATTGATTCTAACGGTACTAAGGATTTATATTAAAGCAGAATTATGCACATGGAAATGAAACAAAAAATACAACAAAAACCATTTGCATACCTAAGAGATTGATACCGTTATTGAGAGAAAAGAAATCGCTCAATACAATAATGCACATATACTTCTTTCCCTGAGGTACAGTATCAAATGTACCAGGCTCTAAATATTCGTAGGTTCAAGATCATTTCTTTAATATGAAGACTAGGCAGTCTATGAATTAGCTCAGGTTTAGAAATTTCGGTTTCAAAATCTTTATTGAGAGGTTGGTGGCGGCATGAAGGTTCAACTTTGTAAAAGCTGTTCGGGTAGAGCCTCGAGAGGTTCTCTAACTAATGGCATCTAAACTTTATGTTTAGTTTTGCGTCCGATTAAGACACTGAGTGTGTCGCCTAGTCATAAATACAAGCGAGTTGAAAAACACAACTAGTTACTTTCAGGACTTCTGATGGGAAGAAGTAATCTGGATTTCTTCTTTTGGGATCCTCTAAATTTTACCAAAATTATGGTTAATAAGACAATACAGATATCTTAAACTCAAAGTACATTTCAGTCATTGATATTTTAATAAATATTTGGATACCTATTCCAGAGCTCGACATCAACCAACCATTAACATTGCAAGAACTCCTAACTATGTACGTCCATACTGTTTGAAATTTGCGTGTAGTAACAAATATCGGATGCAGTAACGAAGAACCGGTTATCTCATTTCTATGTAGCTTGATAATCGTGTAAACACAAAGGTAGAAGACCATATTTATTGAAGGATTCAAAGGATTGATTCGCCGATTCTGCACAGTCGAGCGTTGAATGGTTTGCAGGGTTCCCGTTTTGGTTTCTTTGCATCGTATTCTCAAGTAATGTGAAAATAGTATACTTCTATGACCAAATACTGGAAAATATTGAGGTATCTTTTCTTTCTTACAACAATTGTAGCGGTAGAGTGATCTAAAAATGATCAATTGCAGTTTTAGAAGAGGTTTGGTCAATTAGTCGGTCAGAGGATTGTAGTGGTATAGTTCTTAAAGATGATCAAGTACAGTTATAGAAGAGATTTGCTCGATTAGTCGATCAATTGCGTCTTCGACGGTATCTGAGTCTCCAAAGCAATGCCGAAAACCATTCCGAACTCGAAATTAGGCTAAATGGAGACTGAGCTTTTACTATTCAAAGTGCTAGCGGTTTATAAACTGATGTCAGGAAATATGAATCCATAGTACGAAATTGTGGTATTAACTTTCCATAAGCACGTGGAATATATTAAAACATCTACGAAGTATAACGGACATCCTGTCCACCTCAGCATATCAACCTTTAGGAGCTCTAAAGTATGTGAAGCTGTAACGCAAGCAGTTAAGGGGTAGAAGACCTTGCAAATATGTACAAGTAATACAGTAAAACTATATGTGGGAATGCAATTAAATAGTCTCCTCAAATTACACAAAGTATGTTATCAAAATATCGGAGAACTTTGAGTATCAAAGCAACCTCTGTGGCACACACGCTCCGGCAAACAAAATCACAGTTTCTACAGTCAAATTAGCAAAATTAAGTAAAGCACTAGATAGGTGACTCCAGTAAATAAATAGGGAAACGAGAAATACAAATCCAGCACAAATTGTGTGCGTAAATAGAACGCACACATGCACGAGCTCAGTGAAAACCAGCAAACAATCTCAAAACAAGAGGCAAACTGCCACACATTAAATAAAAATACCAACAGATTTTGAAGATTTTTTACAAATTCAACAAATATTCAACAAATATATTGAATATTCGACATAACAATGACAGTCAACAACAATAACAACGGGAAACAGCTGCCGCAACCACACCTTGCAACAGCTGCGGGCGTACAAATGAAGTTGGCTGGGTGGACTTAATAGATATATGAGAGTGTATGGTATAGAACTTGACTCGCCCTAACGTCTAACGGGTACTTCAATTCATTCAATTGGAAATCCATACAATTCAATAGTGAGTTGTGCAATTCAGTGCTTGAATGAATGAATGAATGAACGAACGAACGAGCGAGCGAGTGAGAATGAATGACTCAATGAGCAGTGTGTGGGCATGCCACGAGGCATGGAATGTATAGTATATATTGGAATGCATTGAAATGAAATCAAGTGCTGGGGAATGGCATGTGGAACGGTTAATGGTTGCGGGCGGGACACTTCTGTTGAAAGGAGTTTATTTGTTTGGCTGTGTTTGACTCTTAGAATAAACTCAACGGATGTGCGAGGATTGAGAGGAAATTAAAAAGGACAAAATTCGCAACAGGTTCACTTGTACTTTGTGCGGGAAAGTGCAAAAATATTTAGACATATCTACAAAGCAGACGTTGGAAGGACTATATTTACCAAAGAGTTGATTTTTCGAGGAAGAAAGTTGACATTGAGACTTCAAACGTTGTTTTCGTACAGTAAACGACTTCATTTGGGCAATCAGATTCAAGCTTGTGTTAGTAAATATATGCACTTTGTTATAGACTTGAGAGCTCCGAATCCCCGATTTTTTTTAATAAAAAAAGAAGTTCTCTTCTTAAACCCGCCAATTCGGAATTATGTTCCGATGTCAACACGAGTTCCGATTATTTTAGATACCGTCAGTATGAAGAGGATCGAAGGTGAATAGTGCGTACAGTTGACCTTACAATATTGTTCAAAACTCAAGAATAGTATAAATATTTAAAGTAAATTACACGGAATATTGATTTACAGTAATATAGGAAGGAAACAATAACGAAGTCATATCACTTTTTCCTATAATGGGATCAAATTAGATCAAACTAGTCAAATTCACTAGAAAAGGACTATAACTTCATCCGATGAAATTGATGAAAATATGATCATATGGGTTACGAGAAGAATGTAAGATTGTATTTATTCTAATTAGACTCAGCAAACCGATGAATTTGATTGTTGTCTGGGACATAAGGAGGCGACGGAAGAAACAGGACTTTCACAACTATAATAAGTAAAACCGCTCGTAATTCCAGTTAATCATTGAATCGTTTACTCATATAACTAGTATAGCTTTACTAGAAGTCCTTCAATCTTCTTTGGCTAAATGCGAGTAAAGTTTGAAAAGCATGTTCCACTTTTCTGTAGGAAATCAATATACATATCTATGTCATCCGTATTTCATGACAACCGTAATACTAAATTAAGCTTACGATCTTCCTTAATGCCTTAAATATCTATCTAATTCCATTTCACTTCAAAATGCTCTAAATTTGTTATGAAGTGTCCCTACTCTCGTTTCTCCCGCCTATTCGTTCTTATTATTTTCGGTGTAGACCATTATCTCACCTTCAACGAAAATCTCGTATTTCTTATGAAATATCTATCTGTCCTCATTCCTTATTATCTTGTGCCTAACCTAATATTATCTTTACCTTTTCCATAACTAGTTTTCTTATCCTTATCCAATTACCGTTCCATTTTATATCACATCATGGTTATCCGAACAATCGTACTTCTATTATTGATTTAATCGTAACATTAATGCAATTTTTACATATCCCCATATCCTTTTTTTATCCCCTTTTATCTATGTATATGTTATGGTGTATTTCACTTTCCTTATTTTACACTATCCTTCTTTCATCCTTACTGTGGTTCCTTATACTTATCCAGTTATCTTTTCTTATCATATCATGGGTTACCTGAGCTTATCCAATTTTATCTGAAGCAATGTAATTATAACTAGTCCAAAGAAAACCATTATTTAAGTCAAATTTTATTATCCAATTTTATTCGCTATTATCCATATTTATCTAAATTGAAATTTTGGTTATCCGACTGAAGGTATCACCAACACCAGCCTATTTTCAGCACTTTGCTTATTTGAGGGTACACAAACTGAAACTTTCACTTCAACATTTTATAATAATTGATACTTATTCAAATGTATGAGTTTTAATCCCCTATTATCATACTTTCTATATAAAATGTACATCATTCTCGCTATATTTACATATAGTACATATATGTATACCTATTACAAGGTATATATATACATATATGCATTACCCGTATATATTCTCTATTCTTCTATGTACTCATTATTATCCTAACCAATTCATGACTAATCATTATCTAAAGCAATTATTATTCTCTGTACTATTTAATACAACTTATTCGCTATTATCCGCATTTATCCAAACTGATATTTTACTATATTCTAAAACATTAATACTTCCACTTCAGCCAAACTTCAGTAATTCACTTGAAAATCGGTTATCCGTGAGAAAATATTTCGGAATTTCACTTTTCGGAAGATAATTCACTTCAAAATCGTTTATCCGTAAGAATATGTTACCGAATCTGTTCTGCTATCGAAATTTCACTCTTCGGTAGGTCGCAAGAGATTCACTAGTATACTTTCTGGCCTTTTAACTAATTTATTTCAACGTATCTTTTCCAATAGTTGTGCGACCACATTTTAAGTCTATAAATTAAGAAGGGCTTACCATCCTTAATGGTAATTTTAAAATTAGATTTATTTAAGCAATTTCAAGCGTCCCAAGAAGCCCCAAACTTGAGGGTTGCTCGAGAAGATGACACGTAGAAAAGGGTCCCCAACTGCTTACAGATTTACGGAGCGTAATGCCAATTCAGGCTTCGTATGCATTGATTGTGCTGTAGGTAATGGGAAACGTGCCTGATTTGCCTACCCACATTAATTTATATGCATAGTCTCTTGGTTATTTAAGAGCCTGTGAAACCGCTGCACAACTAAAATATTGCCTTAATTTTTATTTGTGTACGCTCTGCTTACCCTTCTATTCGCCTAGTATACTAACTTAGCGAGTGAGTTACCTTTGTTTTCGTGTTTGCCGAAGAAAAGTAAAATGTATTTTATTTGTTACTAGCGACACGCAAGGCAAGAACTTCCCTCCATCCGCCGCACACACATCGCCTAACCTGGGCTGTGTAGATTTACGACTTCTATCACAGCAAAATCTTGAATTACATTTGATCTATGGAAACGTGATGAATGTGTAATGTTGACTTGTCTTCTGGTCTCGGCGTCTTTTGCCTTTTCATTGGACTCCGAGTGCGTGCCTACACGTAACCGACATAACGTTGATGTACCTTTCACTGTCACGTGTCAGTTGGTCAGGCAGGTTGTTGCGAAGCTGATGAGTGTAGAAAACTGCGTCGACAGGAAGCCAGTTAGTCAATCAGTCAGTCATGCCGTGCAAATATGGAGAGGGTCATTTGTGGGCGCTCGGAATGTGTGTTGAAACTAATTTAATTTTTTATTCCTTTTATAGTTTTGGATTTCAATGTCAGGATGGCAAAGTCACTCAAAGCAAACTGCCTTAGGCAGCTAATAAAAGTGCAGTAGATAAGTTGAGGTGTGTATGTGGTTCTTTTGATAGTGCAAAGGGCAGTTTAGCCAACCTCTTTAGGCGTGAATCGTTATTAGCCGGTGATTGTATTGAGATGATATTCTTACTATTACGTTTTGCTTGCTCCTCCTTTATTAAACTCTGTAGAAATTCCAGCTTTATGTGGCTCAGAGCGCAATCTGTAAATGTGCCGGGTTCATGTGAGCTTGACAGTTGTCTTAATAGATAGTACACTTCGCAAACCTAACGGTTTAACGTATATTCATTGAAAACTAACGTTAGTAAGTTCAGGAACCAACTGTATGCGACCAAAGTTAATCAGCTTGACCCGACACCTACACGATTCGGCATACAGAAGTCGCGACATATTCTCGGACGAAATGGTTTAACTGAGTTCTGTTGACGGAAAGTTCCACCTAGGACCTCACTTGATCAAGATTAACTACCGGTATCACAGCTATAAATCCAGTTCGTACTTGTTTGGGTTGAAAATATATTAAGAAGCTTAGAGTGTACTCTTCTACTGAGCAGCAGGTTCTTGAGTTGGATCAAGCCGCTCTTGCCTATCTTTAAGTTCGATATAATTCATAATCCATGCTCTTTTGCTCAACTATTAACCGTGAGCTTTCTATTTCTTAGGATTGCCAAAGCGTCCATGAGATCTCAAACTTCTTTAGATTCATTCTTACATTCGAAAGAACTTGTATTTACATCGTCCAGATTGAGGCTGAACTTTTCAAAGCCTTGGTCCTTCAAATGAATCTTCGAATTTTAAGAGCGATAGAATTTCAAATTTGAATCCACGTACCATTGTGGTTCAGACCTTGCACCGAAGTCTTCAGTATTAACAACATCGGGAATCTGAAGCCGCATTCTTCAGGTCGTTATCTTAATTAATGGATCGGCTCTCTGAGTAGTTTATGTATTGAAGAGGTGGAGTACAGCCTGTTGTTTTCAAAGATCTCTGAGCTTCAATCACAACTATTCTCAAATGGTTCGGAGATTCAACTTCTAGCAGATAGTTCGACTTCTCGAAACGAACGACACATCAGCAAGACTAATTTTTCAAGCTTATTCGATAAGAAATGAAAATTTCGTTTGTTTTAATTGGTTCTTAAGGCACTTCAAATTTGTTTTAGTCTTCCATTTCATCTTTCTTCTTTTTTCCAAGATAGAGTTTTCTTAAGTTCATGTAAAAAAGAAATTTTAACTGCTGTTTTTAATTAATATTTTGAATTAAAATGGACCTATTCAAGGCGATGCGAACACCTTAGGCATTTATTCTCTACACAAATACAACTTACAGCACGCTTCCCCATCCCTTCCTGCAGAAATAATTTTCATAATTACATCCTCTCACAACTTCCTCTTAACACTTAATAGCTCCAAAATTACTCTCGTCTATTTAAATCCATTTAATTTCATGTTCGAATGTTTGTAAAATTTATGCAAGAAGAAATTTGCTAAACGATAGTTGTTAACAACAACCTCAGCAGCTGTTCGAAATTGATGTGTCTCCAAAGACACAATATATTAATAAAAACTGTTTTCAGTCTTTAGTGGCTACATTAATAACAAATACAACAACGCAACGGAAACCGGCAACAGCAAGCTGACAAAACTTTCTACGAAGACTAGAATTTTACAACAACAAGTGCAATAACACAATTACGTGTATTGCAACAATGATGACAAGAAAATTAATAATTCTGTGTGTTCGGATGTTGGAGGGCCGGAGTGGCCAACAGACGCAGCACGTCATGCTGTGGCGAGAAAGGCAATTATGAATGAGTCAATGCAGGAAAAATATCAGTACATGCGGCAGTATATGCTGCATTTAAGATTAAGTATATTTTACTGATTATGTACTCTGAAGAGGTAAGAAAATATGAAATATTGAATATGGCTTGGAAGTAGTGAGAATGAAAAAAGGTGCGAATTAGGAACAGTTTTCCTTACAGAAGGAATATTTTTTAAGTACGTAGACCTGATTAGCATGCATTCAATAAACCTGAAGGTGCAAACATTACATATTTTTTTGCAGAACTGTAATTTTTGTTTCAAGTGGGAACAGTTTTTTTTAAAGAAATCTATCACATGTCTTGTAAAACATTTTAAAATATCTCACTTGGTAGAAAGGAGCAGTTTAGTTTACTGGGAACAGTTTTGTAGCTACTAGCAACAGTTTTTATTCACAACTGTCATCCTCAAAAAACGTTTTATGTATTTGTGTGTTAAATTATTGCAGCAATTGGATTAATAATTACTATTTTTTAAATATGTATAAGTAAAGTTTGTGCCATGTGTAAAAACATAATGCTTTCTATTACCTAATTGAGTTGAATACTTTTCCACGAATGTTCTAAACTGACTGCTTTAAGAAAAAATTATAGCATCTACATTGGCAAGATTTTTTAATTTTTTTTGTATGAAGTTGGGAACACATTTTCGAAGAAGAAAAAATTGCACCCCCAAATCAAAACAACGAATGTCTGGAATAGTAAAAATGTTTATAATAATTTGAATCTGAAAGTATTGTATATAGTACATATATTTGTATGATTGTATAAGTAAGCATATTAAATGAATAGCAACTTTTGGAACACTTTATAAAAACTGAGAACAGTTTTATAAATTTCAGTATTACAGTGTTGTTTAAAATTGTGTACCTGCACATAAATATAGAATTAAATTTTGTAATGATAACAGTTTTATTCTCTTTATCTCTTATCTAAATATTTTATTATTCAGTTATGTTTTCTCAAAAGTTCAAGAAAGAATTAATGTTGAGAAAACACTTTTTTGTATGAAGTTGAGAATACATACATATGTACATATATTTTCGTAGAAAAAAATACATATCAAAAACAAGGAATGTTGAAAACTTAAATATATAAAATCTCTATAATAATGTGAGTCCGGAGGTGTTTGAATGATTAAACAGTTGTGGGAACAGTTTTTGAAAACTGAGAACAGATTTATAAAATATGATTTTGCTTAAAATGGTGTACTTGCACATAAATAAAGACAACAACCACTTATATACTCACTGCTTGGAGTTTATTTCAATGGGAACAGTTTTTTTCTCCTTGTACAACTCAATATTATCTAAATATTTTATAATTTAACTGTATTTTCTCACACTTCCCAGAAAAATGTCAACCACAACAACTTTTCTAAATTTAATAGCAACCCTGTTCAGCAAATGTTGAGAAAACACTTTCAACTTACGCTTGACACAACACTTGCTATAAGCGTAATTTATTTTGAGTGACAAATAAGGATGTTAGCTTGTGATGTATGTAGGTGTAAAATGTCAAATGTCACTTTAAGCTGCTTCCACCTTAAATTATGTATAAGCAAATAGACTTGCGTACGCATTCAGGGTGTGTTTTTAAAGTTATGTAACCAGCAGGATGTGGATTTATGTAGTAGATATTGTGTGCCGTCAGCATGTGTAATTTGTACGGAAGTTTCAATTACTGCTTACTAAATTTATTAACACAAATTGAATATTAACTTTAGCGCAACGAGTTGGAAAATATATACTACATGCGCAGAGGTATATAAATTGAAATACATACATATATACAAATATGTATGTATGTAGTTGATATTGTAATACACTTGTGAATGTGTGAATTCAAAAAATAAATTGTATTTCCAGTAAGGAGAAGTAGGAAAATTCATATTGGAAATAATATTCATATCTCTAATGAAGAGCGTGTTATTTCGCTGATATAACGGGATTAATTTTCGCACATAATTTTGAAATCGCTTTCATATTTGTATTCAGCTTCGGCTGAACATTCATATTCGTACCCAATTTGATATTCGGTTTCGTTTCGTATCCATATTTATCATTAAATTGACACTCGGTTTCGCTTCGTATCCTTATAAAACGACAATTTTGCATATTCTTGCTCAAACTGCTCAGCTAACCTCCTCTATTTCCAGCCAACCTTAAATATATCCTTGCTCTTTTTCTTCTTCCTCATCGTCCGTCGTATACGCAACACACACAGTTCCGACATTGATCACCACTTAGGAAAATTACCTATATCTGTTACAAAGTTCCAGTCACTTATGTCCTTAATCCACCAACTTTCTATGACATCATGCGGCAGCTTCTAGCAACAGGCCAAAATACTACACTAAACGTTTTGCCATTTTAATTTTCCTGATTTTATATCCCCTCCCCACAATGTTCACCTTCAACCCCGGTACGCATGTGCTTTTTGGCATTTTCTTGCCTTTAGTTGCTTATCAAAATTCTGTACGATGTTTTGCAGATAATTTGCAATTGCAACATTGTATGCCATGTAACTGTTTATGCGTATATGTGTTGAGCGAGTGGACGTGAGTCTATATGGTGGGATTTGTAAGAGCGTGCACAGTAGGAAATTAACGGAATAGAGTCAGAAAAGCAAAACTATTTCTCTAATGCTATTTAGTATTAGATGTCTTATAATATTTAGCTGGGCAAAACTCTAGCTATCTCTAACTTTGTAGACCGTAAATTTGTCTCAACGTAATCTACAAACTGTATAAATCGACCAACAGCGAAAGTCCTGAGTGAACTTAGACCTCTAATAGCTTCTAATCGACTTAAATCTCTCTTAACTCGTGGTATTTTCGTCTGTAAGTTTCCAATAACTCTCCAGTGAGTACTGACATTTCAATCTCCAGTGTCTACTGACGCTTCAAGCCGTATAGTCTTCAATATCCTGAGCTCTGCTTTGTTAAGAATTTTATGTTTGCTGTAGATCTACTCTATATCTCATTCTATGTCACAACGGACCAACTAGTTTTTGTCATCTATCACAACGCTCAAACCACATCTTCCCTTTCCTTAAAGACTTTGACATGTTACTTATCTGATAGGTTATTCTTGCTTAAAAGTTATGGTTCTAAGGTATTTCACCTCTTAAGATCTTAAACCTGAACTTGAACTACTTTCCTTAAAGACTTTGACATCTTCTTTATCTGATAGGTTATTCTTGCTTAGAAGTTTTGGTTCTAAAGTATACATCTTTCTCATCTGTCAAGTTATTCTTCCATAGAAGTTTTGGTTCTGAAGTATCTCAAACCTGAAACCTTTGGAAAACACTACGATAAATGATATCCAGAAGACTTTAATGTTAAGGGCAGCTCAGAACTTATTCTTAAAGTTTTTATTATATTTCCTATTTACTTAATCATAAAGTAGTTCAACTCTGAGCGCCACTGCTTCCCAAGCGTCGTCCTATATGATTTATTTCGTCCAGTTTTTGGAGCTCTAAATGTTGCTCAGAACCCATTTTAAACCTTCTAGCGATCACCTAAAGTCGAAACATCACGACCTCTGTTTTCAAATAATCATTAATTAACGGTCTTCAATCTCATATAATAACACTTCGGTTGCAGTGCAAGTCCTATCAAACTTTTTGGTCTACAAAAGTATGTTTGCTGTCCTTACGTATTTTCATTGAGGTTTTCATCATTATGTCTCAGTATTTCGTGATCTTTTTGAGCTATTTCCAAGTAGTTTCGATTTAACTTTATATCCTTCGTCTTTATTTTTCTACCTTCTTGTCTTTGATTACTTGTAAGGTGTACGCCTCCTAACCTTTGGCCTTACGAAACTACCTAATTGCTAATTTATCATATTCGCTATGTCCTACAGCCTGTGGTATCTCATGTGTTTGACTTCATTGGTCATTTACTTAGTCGGCAATCGTTGGTTTCATATAATCTCAGCATTCATGAGCACTGGATTTTGGTTATTATTTATCTAAGATCTTCCATTGTATTCGATTCCGAATAATACTTTTTAACCAGCAGCCGGTAATAACGGCGTGATCTAAGTAAGAGTACCTTTCAATAGCCTTTTTTTGATAGATCGCGCGTGAGTCGTGTCAAGCTGCCTGTTGTTTAAGTTCCAAGAAGATCCGACGTTTTCGAGCCAAATTTTGTTCAGCGATGAGACCCATTTCTGGCTCAATGGGTTTCTAAACAAGCAAAAGTGCCGCATTTAGGACAATGAGCAACCTGAAGAGATTCAAGAACTGTCATTTCATCCAGCAAGCAGTATCTTACAAAATCTTGTCCAGTAATGCTTCGGGGCTTTCTGACTTTGCGCCCAATAATTTAAACAGCTCTCAATACCAGTCTCCAATGAGTTGAGACCTCTTGCTTTTCATAGTTTTTATACCAATATGTCTACCAATCACATAAATATTCCCCGCAGGGTTTGGCATCGGCTTCACATGCTTACAAATGTACACAAGTGTTTATGTAACACAGCCTTGACTTAAGTATGCATATAAATGCTTGTGTACGTGAGTTTTGACCATTTGAAACTCTTGTCTAATATTGTTCAAAAATTCTTTTGCTTATTTCACTGTTGACTTGACTAAAATGTTACATTGTAAACGAAGCGTATGCGGCTTGTTGCCAAGCTTAATGCTTCTGAAAGTATGTACATATGCATGCATTTAAATGTCTACATAAGTATCGTACATGTGAGCTTATAAGCAGCATACGTTCAAGGCATTTGTAGCATTTCAGCTGCTTACGTAATTTCTTCTTGCGCTTTAATCTTGCCCAGATTTTGTGATATTTAGGAAATGAGATTTTTGCTGTTCGTGGGGATCTCCACTTGAATTTAACTAATTTTGTCAACGTAAGTCTCATCATATTGATTGAAAAGCTCTGCAAAAGGTTTTACTGTCCCTCGTCTGAATATTTACTTATGACTTCTTGCATTAATTTTATCGAAAATATATTCGATTTTACCCCATTTGCAATAACCTTTTGTACCAATAACCGAACTTTGCCTATTTTGGTTCCATTGTGGAATCTTGTCACACTAACTCTTTTCATACGTCGATTTTCTAGTTATTTTAGTTTCTATAGTTTCCAAGTCTTAAAGGATCGATAGTCGATTCTAACCAATTCTCGCCTCAAAAGAATCACATTGTGGAATGTTCTCACACTAACTCTTTCCATACGTCGATTTTCTAGTTATTTTAGTTTCTTTAGTTTCGAAATCTTAAGGTATATCGATCGGTTTTAATGTTAAGAATTGACTTTCCAAGTTTTCCTATGGAGCTTCTCTTTCGAGTTTCCGCTAGTTTATATACCTACAATAAAGATATTGACTTCCGGTCCAAAATTAAACTTCACTAACCTGTGCTATGATCTTTGATGTTCTTTGAGGAGCTCTCTTCAAAATCTGATCTACGACATGTATGTATAATTGAACATCTTGTCCATTATGGAATAAATGGTTCTCCGAGATGTGATGGCCTCGAGAAGACGTTTTAACAATGCCGAGCTAATATAGTGTTTCTCGGATAGCCTCTAGTCACATCAAACCCTTAATTGCTTGACCGTATTAATACAGCCATATTTCAGTTGGGTAAATATCTGCAGCTTTCTAAAAAAAACTTTCCAAAACTCGTATTTCTTAAGTGGGTTCGTTTGGTGAATGTTTTCTTATTAATTTTACTATCATTAATTCTTTCATATATGGTTCTTTATGGAACCTCCAAGTTTACAACGTGTTCATACTAAAGTCCACAAATCCTGCTGAATAGGTGACGGTATCAGACTAAACCTAAAAGTCGTTATAAGGATATAAGAAAATTTATAACAGATAACTCAACTACTTCAGCTTACTTTTAATTTTCTGCTGAACCAAAATTTAATATTATGTAGAGATGAATTCCATAACCCTCAAGCCTTTTTTTTTGTTTTTGTAAGTAGGGGGAAGCATCAAAAGCCGAAGTGCGGAACTTTAATCCGCTAAACCTAACCTACTCCCAACTCCAAACTCTCCCACGGAACCACCTGATTAGGTATTACTTCGTGGGAGTGATACGACAATTAAGTCTCCATAAAACAATTAATTTCCCTCAAGCCTTTGAAATTTAGCATGTTCAGAATGAACTGCAAATCAAATAGGAGCCTATAATTGATAACTTTTAATTGCTTTGAGAGCTTTTTAAAAGCTTAAAACTTCTCATTCTTTGCCGTTGTAGACTTCTTGATTATGTGAAATATTGGTCCTCACGCAACCTATAACTCATAAATTTTAAAGAAGCTTAAAAGTTTTTCAAATTTTCTTTTTGTCTACTTTTTGATAACGGTTTTTGATCAATTCATTTACACAAAGCCTACAACTCCTAATCGCTAAACTACTATATATACTCATATGAGAGCTTTTAAAAAGCTCTTCAACTTCAATTTTTTTTCCATTTGGCTACCTTTTAATAAAGGACATGATTATTGATCAAGTAGTTCTCTCATAATCTATAATTTATAACTTTTTAAAAGCTTTGAGAGCTTTTTCAAAGCTTCTAAATTTCAAGTAATTTTTTTAATATTTTGTTATTATTTTATGAAAAAATTTCTAGGTATTTAGTATAACAGCAAAATAAAAATTTTTATAAAGCTTTTTTAAAGCACATTATAAAATTTGAAGACTTCGCTATGATTGCAGCATAAGAAAAACTGTCAAAGATAACTTTCACTCAAATTTAACCAAAGTGGTTCTTTCATACTCCATAATTTATAACTTTTTCAAATCTTTGAGAGCTTTTTCAAAGCTTTTAAACTTCAATCATGGTTTTTTATGTTTTGTTCTTGTTTTATGAAAATATTACTAAATTTTTGGTCGCACAGGAAAATAAAACTCTTCTATGAAGCTTCATTAAAGCACATGACAAAACTTGAAAGCTTCGCTATGACATCTGATTAAGAAAAACTGTCAAAGCTAACTTTCACTCAAATTTAACCAAAGTGGTTCTTTCATACTCCATAATTTATAACTTTTTCAAATCTTTGAGAGCTTTTTCAAAGCTTTTAAACTTCAATCATCTTTTTTTTTATATTTCGTACTTGTTTTATGAAAATATTTCTAAATTTTTGGTCGCACAGGAAAATAAAATTCATCTATGCAGCTTTATTAAAGCACATGACAAAACTTGAAAGCTTCGCTATGACATTCGAATAAGAAAAACTGTCAGAGCTAACTTTCACTCAAATTAAATTCTGTTTCCAACACTCTTGTAACGTGTATTGAAATGAATTGCTGCCCATTTTCTGCACTTCCCTTTTGCTTTTTATCAAAGAACCTCCGACGCGCCACAAAGCATTACGCAAATTTAATTGTTATAGTTCTTATTAGATTTTACGATTCTCATTTGGACACTTAAAATGAGCAAAATTACGCGACGGACCTTAAGGCGCACACGCTCAGCCATTTTTGGCCTAAAACTTTAGCAAAAACTTAGCTTTTCAGGCACTCGGTGGCCGAAATAACTGTACGTGTTAGTGTGTGTATATTTCGTTGGCCTGGTTGTTGGCTTCTGCATATTTATGTATTTCATTAAGTGATTTTGATTATTCGCCTACTAAAGTCTCGGAAATTTTTCATTTCACCAAATAAAAGCCATAAAAGCGACGCGAACGAAAATCTACAAAAGAACACACATTTTAAGTGAGTTGACGACTTTAATATAAAAAGGGCAGCCGGTTGTTGTGTATTATTTATGTGCTTGGGTCGGAGAGTGTGGGCAGAGAGGGTAAACAATAGTGAATTGGCCTTGCTAAGCTTAAAAACAATATGCTTAAAGGAATTTCACTCAGCAGCACGGCAAAGGAATGAAGAACTTTCTTAAGGCCTAATTAAAATACGCGCAAAAAATTTATGATGCTGAAAATTAGGCAAACGGGCCAATAAAGTTTAGGAATTTGAGTAAGTAGTGTGGGCGCGCTGTAATGGGATAATTGAGCCAATTCTGCTTACTGCCAAATATGCAAAGTGAAGAGAATAGCGATGTGATGAGTGGGAAAGAGAGAAAAAATCAACAGTTAGAGAAAGATACCACAAAAATTGAGTTCAAGTCTGTCACGTACAGATAGCTTGTAAAAAGATTTAGACACCGCAGATTTCACTCTTCGTAGAGAGAAAAAGCGAGAGCGACTACAATAGTATAGTTCAGATAGTTTGTAAAAAGGTTTAGAAATCAATCTTAAAGTATGTTTTAGTGGACGTATAGAGATAGGCAGAGAGAAAGAGAGAGAGTCTGTCTGTGAAGCCAAAAAAATTAGCTTAGATAGTTTGTAAAACGATTTAGAAACTAACCTAAAATATGTTTTAGTTTTCGTAGACAACAACCAGATGTTTTTAGTAAAGAGTCGGAAAACAGCTATAACTCTCAGATACCCATCTATCTCCAATTTAACATCACAGTTGTATTTGAGACTCAGGGAAACATTTGGCTTAGTGAAGTTCAGAACGTTTTAAGAAATCAGCTGTAGTTTACTTACTTTATTGTGTGATAGAACCACAACAATATCTCGGCAACCTTAGACAACAACCAGATATATGTAAGTCAAGACATACTCCCTTATTGATAGCTAAAGAAGATACCAACAAGATATTAACGGAAACTCCCTCCTTGATAGCTAAGTAAGATACTAACGGGACGTTCAGATAGCCTTGAACTCGAGTTCGTTTAAGTTTATGTTAACTAGTCCTGGCCTAACTATTAGATATGATTTTCTTAGTAATACTTCCAGCAAAACGTTACCTCTACCATTGATATCCCAGTACTCACTCTCTTCATTCAGTTCACCTTAAAGTTCTTCTCGGCATTATGACACACTCCTTTCATATAAAGAGGCTGCCTCAGAGCTAAAAATTTCCAGCAAACCAATCAACACTGTTATTGCTAGTGTCAACCTCTTACCTTTGAAAGTAATCCGAGCTCAATTAAAACGTGTAAAGGCACCATTAAAGCTTAGTATAAAGTCTTGCAAAAAGAAGCTCATCATTTTTTTTACCAGATTGTAGGTTATTCAGCATAGTTAAAAAGTTTTTGGTGGAAGACATGAAGAAAATTGGCATACAAAATTGGAAAGAAACCACAAATTACCGAGATATCTGAAAGGCATATGTGCGCCAGGCTAAAATTAACAAGGAGCTGTGGCGCCAGAAGATAATAAGTAAGAATAATCCAATTGAGATTTAGAATGCATCGCTTTGTAAGATAACTTATTAATGCTTTGAAGGTAGTTTCATAATGTCACCTTCATAGAAACCCTCGTCTCAATCAGCAAAAAACTGGCGCCGTCGATTTTCACCAGCCTCTTTAGAGATCCATAGACCGGAACTAATAGTAATCACATTGTGCCACGTGTGGACAACAAGGTGGATGCAGAAAAGCCTCACAATCAAGCTCTCTGAGCTTCTGGTGAGTCGCTAGCAATGTGTGTAGTTAGGCGTTGTCCTGACGGACCTCCCTTATTGGTCAAGCTGGCCGCTTCAAGGCGATTGCCTACTTCAGACGTTCCAATAGCTGAAAATACAGCTCGCATTTAACAGTTTGCAGGAGAGCAGCTCATAATAAAAAATTCCCTGACAAGCTCACTAAAACACAAAGTAAAGCTTTACTAAACATTAATTCTGGCTTGGTCTGCGTTTGCGTCAGTTCACGGCTATTCGAGCTCAACCGTTTTCACATGACGTTGTCATAAGTGATCATTTTTCAACACACGTACCACTTCTGCTTCAGAAGTTGACCGATGCTGTTGAGACCTATCAGCGATTCGCTAATAGAAACCGAAAGGTGTTTTGCATAAACTCGTGTGGCATTCACACATCGGCTTCATTTTTGTGTACACCCTTTCTTAAATAGTTTTAAATAATTTTTGTGCAATTTTTAGTTCCTCAGCGATCGAAGCAGTGCTTATATGGTGATCGAACTCGACAATTTCCCGAATGTGGTGTGACGTTAGCGTCAAAATTACCGGAATGGAATCGTCGAAACTGAACTGTGAGATCTGGTAATAAACCTTTACACATTTGCAAAGCTTGAATATGAATATATTTATGTAGGAACTCGGTCCTATGAGCTTAACATTGTAGCTAAGGATACTTAAATCAGTTTCATAAAAATTCTGTAAAGGTAATAATTTATTAAAATGCCTAAATTTGACTGCTAAGAGTTCGATATAAATCTGAGAACGTAAATATTCAAATCCTTATCACCCTTCCTCTTTTCTCACTTTAAGTAATAATTGAACTCTAATGGACCCAAGCAGAAACAAACACTTTAAATAATATTCAATTAGCGTGGTTTCAAGTGCTGGCAGTATTCGTATTTGCTTTTGCCAAGAATATTCAAGAAATTAATATTTTCAACCAAATTCACTTAGCCACTTCAGGCCAGACCGCAGAGCGTCTGACTTGTGTGAGAAAACTTTAGCCATTTAAGCTGTAATTGCCATCTTTGTTTTTCCTTTGACAATTTTTTGCAAAATTTTTTTAATATTTCTTGTTGTTGGCTGTAGTTGCGCGCTGTTGTTTTGGCCTTGTTTTTTCGTATACGAGCACAGCCGTCGTTTGTATGCCCTCATTTTCATAATATTTCTCTTATTGATGTTGCTGTTCTACCCGTTGTTGTTGTTGCTCTTATAGCTTTTGCTGCTGTAGTTATTATTTTTGTTGGTGTTATTGTTGCTTCAGCGACATGTTGTTTATTTGAGCAGCCAGCAGCAGAAACTTTTAATCGGATCGAACGCATTCGCATACAGCTGGGCGTATGAGTAATGTGTTGCTGCCAGCATACACATACACATATACACAAACAAGCACAGCCAATTACACATATACTTAGGGCTGTAAGTTCGCATACTTGTAATATAATAAATATGAGCTTTTGTTGTTGCAACGATTGTACGTCTGTGTATTTAAGTTTTCGAATTTTCAACGTAGTTGGCAATACGTGCACTCGACTGGGAAGTGTGGTGTTGCCAGACCGAAATGTGGACGCATTTTAATTTTGATACTCTTGCCACACACACGTATACAGTTGCATACGTCTAACGGCTGTTTTGATATTCGTTCTACTGGCAGAAAAAATATGTTTAGAAGAGAGTCAAGAAGGGTTGAGCGATAACAAGGCGCTAGACACGCCTGTCGTAAAGAAAAAAGTCAGTTTATGCCGGCTTAAGAGGTAGAGTTTATATGACCGAATCTGGACAAAGAGTACCACTAACTAGAGTCAGGGTACCACTTTATTTCTACAAGAAAAAGTATTAGGTTATCGACGAGCAAAGTCTTACCTCAAATAAAAGTCTTCCCACTATCCAGCCTCTGTTTACCTCGACCATATTTAACAAATTTCTTTCGGTCTTCCACCTTCCGACCTTATTTAACAAATTTCTTGCCGCTTTCTATCAAATACAAGGTACTCGATCTTTTATAAAGTTTTCGTATAGATCTTCATCCAAAACATTACATTCTGTTATACACCAAGTCCCCCCAACATTCAAACTATCTCCTCAAGTTTAAATTTTCATCTCACACCGAGTTGTTCTTTCAACGGATTCGACTTCGATGATAGAAAACACAGATATCTCGATACTAACAGTGAGCTCCAGTCTACCATCGAAAAGTTCTTGTCTAAGCATTGAGTCTTCAAAGGAAGGATTTTTTATTTCCTGCTTCTAAATATGCTATGTAAACAGTCTTTCCACTACAAGTCCGGAATCAAAATATATCTTTTCTAATCAATCTGAAGAGCTTTGACACTTCTTGGAACAGCGAAGTGACGACGAAGTGTCTAATGCTTTTAGATTCCGGGTTCTGCTCTCCACCAAAACCATCGAAAAATTCTGGTCGGAACATTGATCTAGCCTCCAAAGGAATTCAGTTTGCATTTCCCGGCTCTAAAATACTCTCTAAAACTGTCTATCCATTCCTAGCCCGGAATTAAAAAACGTACTTTCTAATCGAACTGAAGGTCTTTGGAACCTGCTGGAAAATCGAAGAGTACAGAGAATCGTACTCCGAGTTTCTGGTCAAAAGTGAATAAGAAGATAAAGCGGGAGAGCTATTTTTTGTAGTTCTGTAAACAGGGTATGTTGAGCAACATTTACTTCTAAGGTGAAAGACCACAACAGTTATTAAATTTGCCTATAAAAATGCTCACTAGATAGCAAAAACAAGCCGATTCGACTAATATGGTTTATAATTCATTGAAAAAATGTGATGAGACGGATAGAGATGAGAGGATTGAGTCATATGTAGAAGTTCACGCAAGTGAGGAAAGTTTTCTGAACGTCATTCACTTGGGAGTGGCCAGAAACGATTCTTTTATGTATGGCATAAACAGCTCACGACTTCCGGTGTTTAACCAAGTATCCTCTGCGTAGCCTAAGAACAACCGTTTGAAGGCGAGCTAAAGTGAGAAGGCGCACCATCCCTCCCCAGAGATGTGCGCTAAGTTTGGGACTCGCCAAGAGGCTGTTGTTAACTCGGCTAAAACCCCGTAAGCTATCTAGGATTGATATATTTCTGCAACATGTTTTGCTCTATAATGGACCTCCAAATCCTTTCCGTTGGTCTGACTTTATCAAGAAATCTATTAGCTCCCATACCGCAACATTTAATGACATCTAAGGTAAAACAGATCTTACTCTTGAGTACAGAAAGTGATGCACGACTAGCCCCATATCTAGAGTTTCCTCTCGCCGAAGTTAACTTTGGCTTGAAACCAACAAATATGGCAACACCACACGCGCGTACACATCACTCGCTGGCACATGTGGGTGCCTCATATTACCGAAAGCACAACAACATACAATCATAAATACACATGTGCATAAGTACAGCCTCAAACAAGTGTGAGTAATGAGTCTACGGTGTACGATTTTCGCCGAAACTTTACAACCAACGAGTTTTGAACGATGTGCGGCAATGTATTGTAACTTTCGGAATGGATGAGTCCACAGCGCATGCAACTTAAGTACAGTACACACTCACTTGCCGACATGTACACGCTTCCAAGTAATATGTCGTGCCGAATGCAAGTTATCAAGTTGGCAGGCTGCTTGCTAGCTTTACAACAACGACACAGTGCGTCTGTGGGAGCAGGAACGTCGTTACAGCAAGGATGTGAAAGTTTGCACCGAACGAGAAAGTGTAGTACAAGGGTGAGTAACTGAACGCGGGAGCAAAAACAAAAAGTGCTGGTAAACAAGATTTGCCGAAACCGATAGCATAGTTTGGCTGCCAAATGTCCTTGTGGTTCAAAAATGGCGGACAGATGTTGGATCTACTAAGTGGTAGGATAGCGGGTAGATCGGTTGTTAGCTGCATTTCTAAGTTTGTGTGTTACCAGTGGAAGGCAACAGAAAAGTTTTGGTCGCACATTGATTGGAAATTGTCAGTTGGTTTGGCAAGGATCGAATGAGAGGGGAAACCAGAAATTTGTTCAAGGTCACGCCGCGGTTTTTCACATTGTAAATGGGTAGAAAAATAGTAAGAGGGACTTTGGGAACTACTTTATAAGTGGAAAAGAGTGGATGCAGCAGTCTACTAAGAAACATCATATGCCAACGAAATAATGGCAGAAAGGAAAACATGAAAGCTCACAGTTTCGCATTGAATTCACCACGATAAGGGTTTTAGAACTTTCTTGAGTACAGTTCTTACTCCACATTCCAAATAAATGCTAGAAAAAACGATTCCATCTTAAATACTAAAAGAACGAGTGAAGTTTACCGTAAGCAGAACAGAAAACTGTTACGATTATGCTGGACGTATTTATTTTTCTGAAATACTACGAGTTACCAGAGCTCGGATCGTCAAACCTGTAATGGAAAAGCGCTCAATTTCAATCTGACACTTTTCTACTGAGGTTAAAGCTAGGAAGCCTTATTATCTAAGAGATCGGTCTCTCCACTCACGTTTAGACTTTTGAAAATTGGCCCTCATTTCATTCTGCGTCGATATAGTTCTCCCAGCGCGATTTTCAAGCACTGAAGACGTCACGGAAACATTTTCCAGAATAGCCTTGAGAGCCGAGGTGCATGCTGCTTGAATCTCCTCTGTCGTCACAAAATGCTTGCCTTTTAACTTCATACTCAAAGATCCATGACTTGACACCTGTGATTACGTTACTCACAAATTGGGGTCACCTTCACACATGTTCAAATTTTCTTAGCACACTTCCACTCGCCGCAATTTCTGCATTTTCGGCTTGCACCACTCACAGAAACACGAGGCGCGAAAATGTTTTTCCAGACTCTTCAGCTCGGTGAGAACTGACCAGCCGCTCGTTCATTAGTTGGGAACGCCTTCTACCGAAACCAGTCGGTGCGCGCACGTTCCGAAGTACGGTAGCGGCGGAAGAAAATCGGTCGTATTACTTTCCGAGCAATACCCTGTACGACGACATTGACATAGTTCAGCGAATTGAGAGACACCGGTTACGCTGGCTAGGTCGTGTCGTCCGAATGAATAAAAACACTCCAGCTCTTAGAATATTCAACGCAGTACCCGCCAGGGTAAGCAGAGAAAGACCTCCTCTCTGTTGGAAACACTCAGTGGAAAAGGACCTGACTGCACTTCAAAATCGCCGATTGGAGCCAACAAGCGAAAAGGAAGAACGATTGGCGCGCTGTTGTAAACTCGGCTATAACCGCATAAGCGGTATCTGCGTCAATAAAGAAGAAGAATAAGAGCCTATATAAACCTCAAGTCGAAGTCCACACCACAATTTAATTATATTGGACTGAGGTCAGATTTATAAATATGTTGACCAATGATCTGTACTTCCAGGCAGTTAAAATTGGGTTTACTAACTTGGATAGCTAACTACGAAGAAATATTAACACCATTGAGAAAAATTGAACATCTCGCCACCAATTGCTCACGGAAATCTTTCGTCCATCATACAAATTTATTTGCTCAACTCATTGCATGAATAATTCAACAGTCAATTATGGAATCTAATATGAATTTAAATAAACTGATAAGCTAGGTGTGCAGTAAATATGCTAACTATGCAGAAAGGATACCTGCGCATGTTCGGCAGGTCCGTGAAAGCTTATTGATAAGCTGCTGAAATAGAAGCCACGAGCAATAAGGACATATGAAATTGATAGTGCGCCATAGGCGAGGTTGAAGCATGAGGTTCATCACCTATACACAATGCACAAAAAAGAACAGATGTTCAGCTACACACACATAAATATGTTCGGCAGAAAAGTGATTTAAAAATGTAATTGGGAAAAAGCATATTTTTTCGTTTTACTTCACACCGCTATTTAACTATGAAATGGGCATTTCACTGCATATTCTCTAAAGACTCGTAGATTGAAATATGCAAATGAGCCGACGAATGCCCAAATGAAAAGTAAGCCCGCTATGCATAGCTGTGTTTGTATGAAGGTTACAGGTATTATTTCTAACTGTGCTATGGTCTTCATTTCATAAGCATATTCATTGTATGCAAATCAATCTTTTCAATCTCCTCCGGCTTGTTTTGCTTTATTATTCGTTTTCAATTTCGTTCACTTTTTATTCCTTATGCACTAATTTCGTTTATTTTTTAGGTTTTTATTTTCCATTTACTTTACTCATTGGTCTATGTTAGTTTGCAGAGGCACTAAGAAACCACAGCAGTGGGTTTAAAGTCTTTAATGACGAAGCAGTTTGCAAACAGGATTGCTTAGTTAACAATTTAGGGGTCTTTGGGATAGAGAGAGATAGTGTCTCTGATATTTTTGATGGTAATGGAAATCATAGATGTTTTTGAAGAGCTGAAAAGCCAGGGATGTTTTTGATGGTATTTTAAAACAGACATTGTTGAAGAGGTGAGAAACCAGGGATATTTTTGATGGTAAAGGAAATCATAGACATTTTTGAGAAACTGAAAAACCACGGAAATGGAATCCCAAATCCTCTGAAAAGCCAGTTCTGTTCCATACCATAAACGCTTATTAAGTTCTTGCCAGGATAGTTCATGAAATATTCAGTAAAACAGGCATACTTAGTTCAATCCCGCATGAAGTCCAAAACAAAATCCTTATCAACTCAAGATTTTGTTGAAAATATTTCAGTAGCTGAATGTTTGGGTTAGAAAATGCTTTGTAGTTATTATATTATAAAAATTCCATAGCGAATCGACGAACATTGCAAAGCCGATTAGCTTGCAAAAAAAAGCACACATACATAAATTCCAACAGGCTGGGAACCAGCAGAGCTTAACCGGTCTTCGTGCATTCGAGCGCGGGATTTTTGGGCTTCGTGCGAGCTCAACAAGAGCTGGTCAGCAACAAGCACTTGTAGGATTGTGAAAGCCTTCTAGTACAGAGTGTAAATTTGAAGACAACCACTATCTTTTAACAAAGCTCTCATCCGTTCCCACAACAGTTGGGTCTACGTAGCCGAAACGGAACCGGATTTTTTATCTGGTCAAGGACTGACAACTCGGCAGTATTTTGCCGCTACAACAAAAAAGAAACAAGACTCACATCGCCGCAATGATAGGTATCCTAACGGGATCATTGGGCTTGGCCTGGTAAGCAACCAGCATTTGTGGGGTTATTAAAGCCTTGTAGCGCAGAGTAAAACGTAACAAGACTCCCACGACAGTCGGGTCGTCTAACCGGAACGGAACCGGATTTTTTATCCGGTCAAGACTGTCAACTAAAGATTTTGGAGGACGTTACTTGTTAAAGTGCCAATGAGGAAGATGAGGTGAAAATATCTAGATACTTTCACCATCACTGTTAATATTTCGCGAGGCCAAGATTGATGCACCTACATATGTCGGCATACTTTGTACAGACCTGTCGGATTAGCTGGAATTGATGTTAGTCGTCTCACTAAATTTGTGGTAGTCTCTAGGCGTTTTGACAACATCGGACGATCTTTTGATCCATACCAAGGAGTTCTGGACATGACAACGGACAGCGTCTCTAGCGGTTCAAGTGAATTATTCGTGACCTCCCGCGAAATGAACCTATTTACCTACCTTTTCATCAAAATCTTTTCCGAGTACAGGAAAGTGCTGTAGGCGGTCAATTCCCAATGGTTTTTCTGGAACTCGAGTCCCTAAGCTACTCAAAGTTAAACAATCGTTTTCAAGAAAACGACCAAAGTTAATCCAAAATTATGACAGAACTACAAGTTGTAAGTATATTATACTCTGGGTAATAATTAAACTTTTTAGGTTAGGTTGGATTAGATATTAAGGTTGATTTTATGGCCATCTGGGAATTCATGAGCAATTTTTCTAGGTCAGATTCATAGTTCAAAAGATAAATGTTGTCGTGTTCGTAAATAGACAGCCATTTTAGGGCATATTTAGCAAATAATATTTCGATCTAAAGACACTGTTTGACAAGTTTAAAAAGCCTCTCATATATTCGTAAAGTAAAGTCTCGAAAGTTCTACCTTTTTTGCCAAAAACATAAAAAATTACAACTAGAAAAGTAAATATGGTAATATCTCTGTTTGTATTTCTGACTCACCGACTGCGGCTGCTGCATGCTCTCATATATATATATACATACAAGTATATCAGTAGACATATAGTTCACACGAAAATTCACTTCTCCACATTTTTTGTCGTAGCACACATTCACATCATCCCTTTGGGATATTTCATAGCCCCGCTTAGCCATTCGTGCAGCGCTCAAGTTTATTTTTTCACGTTATGCATTCATTGCTGACATGTCCACAGAGAAATCAATAGTGTTCAATGATGGAGTGCAAAGTTGACGACCTCGATGTCATGCCTTTTTGCATCTATTTTGATTTTGTTATTCTGAAAGTAAAAAAGTGGAAATTTTCAATATTAAATAATGTAGTGGTAAAGTAGTAAATAAAAGAATACTAAAATAAAAATAAAAATATTTAGGAAATTTTTTTGAAGAAAACGAATTTACATTGCTAGTTGTACATTAATTTTCAAATGGAGTAAGTTTGGAACTAAATTTTTTGTTTGCTCAGAATGGACGAAAAATGTTAGGTATAAATAACGAGTGATGCAAGTAGAGGCACTTTTTTCAATAGACTGTTTTTGACAGATCACGCGCGAGTCCTGTCAATCTGCCATATTATTTTTGTTCAGTATTTTTTGACATTTCATCATGGAAAGTCTTATGCCTGAACAACGTTTACAAATCGTTCAACTTTATTATGAAAATTCAAGTTCTGTAAAGAATGTTTTTCACGCGCTTAGCTCATTTTATAGTCAATATAATCCATCAACAATCTTGAGACCCAGCAATCATTATTGAACAATATTCGACCCAATAAACCACGTCCAGCACTCAGTGAAGAAAATCGAGCAGCCGTAGCTAGGCGTGGTTTTCATCTGATTTCGTTTCGAAATGTCAGGATAATATTACGTACCGAATTTGGTTAAAATCGGTAGAGTATGGCCCGAGATATGGGTTCACACTTAAATATGGGCGGTGCCACACCTCTTGTTCTGTTTCAGATATAAAATTTAATGTCTCTTGCGCATTTAATTATTAACTTATTTTACAATAAGTTGGATCGTTCAGTTTGTATGGCAATTATATGCTATAGTGAACCGAACTGTACAATTTCAATGGAGATTGGATCATTAACTTAGGCTAATGTCACAGTGTAAGCAAGACGATGGCGCTACTTCTTGCTATAAATTCCAAATGTATCCTATATCATCTCCTCTTAGTCTTTCCAACGGAGTGGAGGTCTTATTCTTCCTCTGATTTCCACGGCGGGTACTGCGTCGAACACTTTCAGAGCTGGAGTGTTTTCATCCATTCGGACGATATGGGCTAGCCAGAGTAGCCGCTGTCTCATAATTCGCAGAACTATGTCAATGTTGTTCTATATCTCATAGAGCTCATCGTTCCATCGATGGATGGAGCCATGTGTAGAAGTTCACGCAAGTGAGGAACGTTCTTTGAGCGCCATTCACTTGGGAGTGGCCAGAGCCAAGCAACTCACGACTTCCGGTCTTGGACTAAGAATCATCCGGGTAGCCAAAAAAGATCCGTTTGAAGGCGTGCTGAAGTGAGAAGGCGAAACATCCCTCCCCAGGGTTGTGCGCTGGGTTTGCGGTCTGCCACGTAAAACAAAGCACCCCCAACATATATATATATATAAATGATCAGGATGATAAGACGAATTGACATACGGGTTACTGTCAGTCAGTCCGGCCTTACGTGTGAGCTGTAACTTGACTAATACTGGAGTTAGCTTGATGAAGCTTGGTATGCAAAATCTTTACACAATTTATTGAAAACGATTTTAAGTAAAATTTTTTTCTAAATTTTTAAATAACCAGTAGATGTACAAATGGTGACTGAATGGCTCAACGTTGGCTTTTTATACCCTCGTATGCCGGTAGCTACTTTGAAGTAGCTCTAACTAAAATATGATATTCCAATTAGTTTGCGCTGCCAATCAATGTAACCGTAAGCTCTTGAACTCGGCTGGCGCAATGTCAATGTGTGGTCAGCAAGGACTAAACCAAAATTTACGCAAACGAAGTACCCACCGTCAAGCTCGTCTGTCGGCCAGGCAGCCAGTCATTGAACCACGCATGGTCGAAAGGGCACAAACGCCAGGCAAAACTGAACCTAACGTCATTTGTGAGGTGTATTAAGCCACTATCGAAAGCGATTTTCTAATATTAAACGCCCTCAAGCCACAAGTACTACAAACGACCGCTAAGCCGGTGAACGGTAGCGTGTGCTTAGGGATGACGGCGTTAGGTGTTATGTTAACATGACTTTGATATGCAAATTATGCGGTCAATAATGAAAATAATTGCACGGTGACAAGCCAAGCAACGAGCTAGATAGAGATATACGGCTGGTATGGCTGGCGGCAAAATCACCGACGGCGTTGATAAACGTGCAAGGCGTGGCATTTCGCGCAACAGCTGTTCGCTGCCTGACCTGTCATTTGCATACGGCATACAGTGGCTTTGCAACAATAGCAACACAAATTGCAGTCATTTGCGCTCGAATGACGTTTTGTGACCGGTGGCTGCATTTAATTGCAAGCGTCATGGCGTAGTGCAAGGGGGGGCGATGACGTCGACGGTCAGCTGTGCGGCGGCTTGTGGGTGAATGAAACAAATGCGAAGTCATTGCGCTAACGAAAACTGTTTGGTCTGTGTGTATCCGTATGTAGTCACACAAAGCAGTGGGCAACTGGCGGCGACAAGTCAATTAATCAAGACACAATAGACGAGCCAAGCCAAGCATAAGGTAATGCTATACTGCTGTTAAGGGTTCACAGGCTTTCTTTACTGCTATATGAGTACACAGGCATACAAAGAAACGTAATTTGTCCGAGCGGTTGCCGGTGTCTGCACAACACGTTACAGTGTGCCGATCTAGAGGAACACAGGAAGGTTCTCGGAAGATTTGTGAATTATGAAAATCTCAAAAGCTTTTTGATTTTCTATGTCTTCTCTTCAAGCGGTATTAAAGCAAGTTCGGTCTCGAAGAAGAATCGAAAATTTTGACCCACATCTTTAGTGAACAATCTCAGCGACTCAGAGAATTCGCGGTTAAAATTCTGCAACAAAAATTAGATGAACCTAAGAACAACGATATCTTAATATTTAGTCAACGTATTTAGTTAGCGTTGTTCCACCAAAAACTGGTCTCAACTGCCTTCGGAACTTTAGGTCGTGGCTGAATTCCAAAATGTCTTCACTTCTCTTCTGGCTCAAATTTGAACTCAAGTTATGTCAGCTTGGAGTTGGTACAGGTGTTGCGAGTCAGCTGCCTTGGTCGCTTATAAGACCAGGTACTTTATGCAAAATTCAAATCAGCCGCCGAGCAATCAGGTATGTACACGTTTACCGAAATTATAGAGAACTGTTCGTGAAAACGCTGAAATCTTTATGTTGGATTTGGTTCGACAAAATATGAGTCTTGGTAAGGTTACAAAAAAGGAAAGATTCAGTGATAAGACGTAGGGACTTTATAGTTTCGATCAACCATACTTAAACAGGAATTCCAAAGCTCTTTCCATTTTGAAGTGGTAGGAGAGATAAGGGCTAGGTGGCTCTGGAAACGTTATCGCATCAACTCCCTTCTTTCCTAGATATACTAATTGATCACGCCGAAATGACTATAACGACTGAGTGTTAAGCTTGTCGATGGATTTCTTGTGAGTTTCGAACTACTGAAGAATAAAACCAATGCCTTAGTGTCATAGTGGAGTAAAGTAAACTAACCAGGTGAGACGAGTTATATATCTGGAGTAAGTTGTTTCGAGATCTCCAGTCAGGGGCATCTAAAGAAAGCACATAATATCGTTTATAATATTCTTAATACGATCCACCTTGAAAAGCTCTTCTAGCTTTCTAAAAAGGTCAAATTCTGGGATTCTACTTAAAAAGATCCGAAAATTACTTGGAGTTTTCCCTTTGTTAGAGGATACTGGAAATCCTTACACTTCACCGATTTTTGCAGCCCTAGAGCTTATGCAGGTTTACTAACATATTTTCAGCTCTGCAGCGACCCACTGTTTAAACTGTGTCTGCAAGCTGCAGCAACCAGCGTATTTGCATTTCATTTAATTGGGTTAATTTCACGACAAACACGGCTGAAAAGCAACCGCACCAGGTGCACAGATTCCCCGGCTAAGTGGTAATAGGGCTTGGGTAATAAGGGAGTAGACAACAGGTAACAAAAGCAAATGAGTATTAAGGATTGCAGCAACACAAAAGGTATTCAAAGCGATGAACACACATACACACCCGCACTTGGCACACTCTATTGAGCACTTAAGTGTTGGAAAGTAGTTGTGTCCACGCCCGATGACAACTAATAATATAAATGTTGTTGTTGACACCTTCTGCGGGATCCCTGCTATGCCACTTGTTGTTGCCGGTGTTGACACTACTTAATGATCGGTGGATTTGTACAGAAAATCAGTGTGTTCAACAAGCAGATTAATTATCGCGCTGAGAGCAGCTTTGGATGTAAGGACGTCAGCTTATGGATGGACAGGATGAGTCGGGGGCAGATGGGTGTATAAAAATATATTTATATAAATAAAGAGCTGAAAGATGAAAAAGGAAGTGTGTATGAATTTTGTGACCAAAAGGATCTTAGAAAGAAATTTAATACTAAAAAGCTTTGAATTTGCTTTTTACCGAAGGCAATATAATATATGTATGTATGTCGATTCCAAAATCCCAAAATTAAAATATAATTTCTTAAGAAAAACTATTCGAAGCCATTTCTATGTACCATTCTGTTGATAATATTTATTATTTTTGTACTAAGAAACGTTTGGAATTTGTGAAACACATTAACGAATATGCCAGACGGTTTCTTAAAATATTTCTGCACAATAAAACATTCAAAGTTAGATTCATGTACCATTCTGTTGATCATATATACTACATACATATTATTTTTGAACTAAGAAACTTTTGGAATTTGTGAAACACATTAACAAATATATCAATATGGATATTTCTACACAACAAAGCACTAGAAGTTGGACTTATGTATCATTTTGCATATCATATATATTATTTTCGACGTAAGAAACGTTTGGAATTTGCGAAACACTTATATTTTTCTAATTGAGTAAAATTGGCATTAAATTTTCATTTGTGCCTAACTAAATTTGAAGGAAAAAGAAAATTTAACATCAAAACGGTACGACGGAATGTTTTAAATTTTCGAAACGCCACCATTGACGTCTACGAAATATATGTATATTTCAAAGTTATACAAAAAAAAATAATGCATGCATACATATTTGTATGTATGTAAGCGAACGCAGTGAATTGTATTTTGCTTGAAAAATGTTCGCTTTTCACATATTGATGGAAAAGTATGTAGAAACCTTGAAATTTTGAAATATGCTGTAAATCTCAAATGTGGACTTTAGAAAAAATAAATTAAAGTCGTGGGAACTTTAAATAAATTTGCGGTTGCAATAAACGGAAATGTATTTGGGGAACATTTTGGAATTTTCGAAACACACTGCATACAGTTTAATTACTGGCGTATATGAAAAATACCTTAGCCCAAATATTAAAAAAATACTACATACCGAATTATATGGGTATGGAACGTTTTGAATTTTTCTATATTTTATAATATACAAAATATGTATACGAAAATTTATATGTATAAACGTTTTAAAGAAATTACATGAATTTTATGTTACAATAAATGTAAATGAGTATGTGAAACAATTCGGAATTTTCGAAACACACATAATTAAAGATTAAAGATTCATAACTTTTTAGAAAATTTTATTTTGGGCGGAACGCTTTGGAATTTTCGAAACACACATAATAAAATACAAAATATGCATAAGCAAGTTAATATGGATTAAATTAATATAAAAACGCTTTTGTATTATATGGAACTTGTAATTTATTGCTTTTAAAAAACTTTTAATTACAATCTATAATGTTAGTAATTATTGTAATATGCTATAAACTCTCTTTGTCGGTATTTTAAATAAATATTCCATCACTCAAGAGTTTTTAGACATGTGTCAGCCATTAATATACATACATATGTACATACATATATCATGCAATTCCAATTATGCCCACTATTTCGCTCACTTCCTAGACACCTTAATAAATCTTAATTACGCGTCGGCTAATAAATCAAAAATTTACCTGAAGACCAAACTATTTAGGGTTATGAATATATGCATATACATACATATGAACATACATATATGTATGTATGTAACTAAGTATGAGTATCATTGAGGAAATTTGCAGCCAGCCACCAAAGAATGACTTTTATAATAAATGTAATAATAATAATGCCACGTGTGCATTAAAATAAACGAGAATGCATAAGAATGAGTTACCACAAATGTGTGCTGTACGCCTCTTGGACTGGTATACACCACTGATGCGCGGCGCCTACTTCAAAGCCAGCAAAATCCTGACCAAAAGTTCGTTTTAAGCCCAAAGCATTCGTTTGCGCATAATTTATTGTTCATAAATTCAATTTATGCAAGAAAACTACATCCACACTCACACATACTCATTTACGCTCCTACACTCAGAGCAAGAGTAGACGCCTATTCACACTCAACGCGTTAGGTGAAAGATAAAGTTTTCCCATGGTGATGTCGTTGAACAGCGAACGGCCTAACTGAGCAAAAGGACTAAGAAAATGAGAACAAAAAATCTAAACAAAAACAATTGTGGCAAAGGACCAAGGAAATCGCTTTCCAACTTCAGCCAAACACTTGTACTCAAGAAGAAAAAGCGCGAAGGCGCGTAGAAAGTTGTGGCATAGGGAAATTTCATCGGTGTTGAAAATGTCTTGACTAGTGTGGCAACCGCAAGGTGGCGATGGAGCACTTAGCAAAAGATGTCAGTAGGAATTTGATTACACTGACATTCTTTAATAAGGTCGGAAGTCATCACTGTCTAAGCCTTTCTAGAAAATCAGAGTTACTTATTTCATTCTTCTTAAAATAAAATATGTTGACAGGACATTAGAGAGACTATATAGACATATTTCATTGGCCAGTTGAGAATTGTAGACAAATTTTCACCTTGAAAGAAAAAAATTATAAATAAATACAAAACTTATTAAATGATTTAGTCCAACATGATTCTCCCCTTCAAATAATGTTAAATATAATATTATAAGGGAAGATATCCTTTCCGAGAATGTCTAGGCTCTTGTCTCTTCATTCAAAATCCTTGCAGTACCAAAATTTTCTAAAAGGACTACTCCTAGGAATAATTCGAAGGTGGCAAAGCGAAATGGTTCACTACTGACATTATCCGTTTTCTGACGGTCTTTTTGATCCATACCTAAGAGTTCTAGGCATCTCACAACGGACAAGCGCCTTTAACAGTACAATTGGTATTATTCGTGGTCTCACCAATAATCAGCCTATTTACTTAATCTAACCTAATCTACTTAGAACCTCAGAGAAAGTTGTCTATTTCGATTTCTCCTTCTGATAGATAACTTTCCTGTAATAATTTTCATTACTGGCTGATTACTTGACAGTTTCTGCCCCTTTTACTCTTAGCCTAATCCTTTCTTCACAACACATAAGCTTTCAACAAATCAGAAGCTTAGAAATCCAGCTTAAATGGAATAACAGAGAACAGTGCTTTGAGGAGTGAACTTCTGACAGTCCACTCACTTAGGCATTTGGTAGGTCTTGACGATGACTCCACAAAACTACCAAAAACAAAGCTAGTAGGTTATCGTGTAAAATTACATTAAAAAACTGTTGTGGGAGCACAGCTTCCACTTTTAGACTGATTCCTACTCCCATCCACAAATGCCGCTATATACTAAAGTTCCAGCAGAGCTTTTATCATTTCCCTACCACGTTATTTCTGCTCACCTGTCTCGACTGGTTGGTTACACACACGCTAATGGCTTAAATGCGCTCAATGCTTTATGGGCTTGTAAAACACAATAAATGCATTTATTTGCGCCAAAGTCGAAGCTCTAACAAGTAAATGTAAATATTTATTTATGAGACGCCCGCACTTGGTGAGACTCCTATAGGCAAGCACCTACATATAGGCAGATAGTAAGAAAAGTGGGTGGGTCCAAGCGCATATATTAGAATTTATTGTGTTGCTGTTGTTTTATTACTTTACTCTGCTCTGCTTTCTCGCATGAGGGGACGACTTAGATAAGCAGACGGCTTTGTTTTCCTTTAGATATTTTGTTGGTGGCACCAAAAGATGTTAGAATGCCTTGATATCACACTGATAATACCCTCTTTTATTGGAGGGTTAAAAAATATTTTTTTATTAAGCCAAATGAAAGCAAGCGAACATTGCCATATCGAACGGATACCGAAACGAACTGATCTTTATACTCTTGGTCACTTCAGTCCCCCTTCTGTTCATACTAACTTCACCCAATAAGATCAGTCAGAGTGTGCACCTTTGTGCAAACTTTGCAGTGAGAGAGAAAGAAAAAGAGATCGAAAAATAAAGGGATATGCATGGAATATGGTTGAATCAGAGAAAGAAAGAGAAAAGGAAAGAGAGCAGAAAATAGAGATATTCAAGTGATAGGTATATATGTACATAGAGAAGAGAGTGCGTTAGGGAGGAAGGTTATAGACCGATAGGTAAAAGAAGGGTATATTTAGAGTTGGAGATAGGCCAAGATAGTAATTAGTGTAAAGTTCTAAACCGAATTGGACTTATAATAAGAATACAAGACGAGTTTATACTTGTATATGTCTATTGCTGGTCAACAACATCCGAAACCTTTAAATAAATCTACAGCGAACCTCAAAATGTAAAACTTGAAATTAACACCCTTTATTACCTTAGCAAAAAAGAGTTCTAATTACAAACGTAATAAAGTATTAAATATGCATATGAGAGTTAATATTGAAGCGGAGACTACAATATAATAAAATGATATGAATTTTATAATAAGCGTATATGGTTTTGTGGTACAATGTGGAATTTTCGAAACACACTGCAAAAAAATAATCATATAAATTTGATAACTTTTTGCAAAATTTTGTGGCTAAGGAACGTTTCGGAATTTTCGAAACAAACGCAATAAAATAGATAATATGGATATGAGAGCACATTTGATTTATATAGAATAATCCTTAACTTTAAAATTTAAAATCTAAATCGAGCACCCTTTATTACCTTAGCAAAAAATAGTATGCCTCAATACAATCAAACGTATTAAAGTAATAAATATGCATATAAAAGTTAATACGGAAATAGTGGCTAAAAAAGAAAGAAATTAAACGAATTTTTGTTTACAACAAGAGTATATGGGTATGTGGAACATTGTGGAATTTTCGAAACATGCCGCATGAAAGTAAAAATATAATTTCTGTAACCCTCTGTAGAATTATGTGGCTAAGGAACGTTTTGGAATTTTCGAAACAAACATAATAAAATTAAAAATATGCATATGAGCCTAAATATGTATTCTATAAAATAAAACTTAACTGTAAAATTTAAAACCCGTATCATACACCCTTCATTACCATAGCAAACCAGAGAGCTCATTATGAATTACCTAGAAAAACACAAACCCAGCATTTCATTTAAGCGAAAATTGTGTCTACAATACTTGTTAGTAAGAGTTCGCATGTTAAGCCGTCAAGTTGTGTACGCTTTGAGCTGTAAGTAATTATTAAACTATTATAATGTCACGATTAAATTAAAAAGTAATAAAGCATTGCAGTGCTAAGGCATTGTGATGTAAATTACAACAACACAAACCGGTCTGAAAAAATCCCCTCAAGCTGCAAACGCTGTAAAGTGAAGACTGAGCTGCTGCATATAGTTGAAGATTCCGCGATTGGCGAACGTATTGTGATTGACTAACGGCAAAAACGTTTTGAGCGTTCTTATCTAAATTTAGATTTTTCTCAAAAGAAGCAATTTATACGTATGTTAACTCCAAAGAGGCGGGAACTATATAATTTTAAATGTAAGTAGTTGTCATGGGATGGACTAAAGTGACTCCTTATAGGTTTGATCTGTTTCTAATAATTTCATTAACTTATGTAATATGAATAAGTAGCTCTATCAAACTACACTATAGCTCGCTAGTGCCAGCTTAGAGCTTCAAACAGCTACTTGTGAGTCAAATATCGTATCTCTTTGACCCAGAAATCATTCCTACACTTCGGCGAATAGGAATTTAGGTGAATATATTCCACTATCAAACGTTGGCGGTTAAGTTTAGATCAGAAATTCCCACTAAATTGAAGGTCGAAATTCTCCATTAACATATCTCTGGAGAGAGAATATATTTAGACTACAATAATTAGACTACATCAATGCGAGTAGTTAGTTATCATGTATGGAAGTATGTGAAATATTATACATATGAAAGATTTTATCTGTGAGAGTACTTGGAACAGCAGTGGTGAGAAAAAATTATACCTCCTGAGCTCCGTAGGTATTCCTTTTCAAATTGAGGCAGCGAAATTTAAGGAAAAGTTTTTTCCTCTCTCAATTTTGATTTCAGACCATCTGTTTGTAAAGCTTACCAACTATCCTATATATCAAGCTCTCTAAACTTATATTTTTTCTAGATTTTTTCGAGGATATTTCAAAAGTTCGGTTCCTTTAAACTTTCACTGAACCAACATCACAAATTATGAGCAGTCCATTCAGTGAATGCTCCAGTCACAGTCCTGTGTCTATGTCTCCACGTTTACTTACGCACTCATGTTCCTCGGATGCGGCTAGTACAACAACAGTAGCAAGCTCGGAAGAATCTTTGAATAACTTTATGCCATCGCCTCCTACGGACTCTGCAACATCGGGCATATACTGTGACGGAACGCAAAGCTTGCTGGACTTAAGAACATCTCCAATTATATATAGCCAAGAAAGTCTACAAGAAGCAGAAATCACTTTAATTACAGCACCTTCTACAGATTACAGCTTGGCTAGAGCGGATCTACTTGAAAGCGAGGAACAATGCAACATTTTACGACAACGAGTTACAGATTATGAAATCAAAAATTTCATGCAGGTTAGTACATACTGAACCGATTTTTACGAAGTTTACTACACACTCCCATTCCAACAACTGTTTTCAGGTGTGCAAAAGTCCAGAATTCTTTGATTTCGACGTCGAACACTTGCTGCGTTTAGTGGAGCATGACGAATTGAATGTGAGCGCTGAGGCGGATGTCTTCTGGGCCATCCGGCGTTGGTACAAATATGACGAGGAGGCACGGAGGTGTCACTTACCCGATTTGGTCGCTTGTTTACGGCTGACACAACTTGATGTCGACTTTATATATTCGCATATCAACAGCCTACCTGGTTGTGAGCTCCTGGTGAACAAGGCTGTGGAGTGGCTGCTACGGCCTTGCGCACGTGGTACAATATCACTGCGCTACACGAAACCGCGCAAAGTGCTACGAACCGAAGACGAGACGTACTGGATCGTGGTGCAAACACGTGGAGATGTGAGTAAATATAGATTTATCAAGAATGTAGGAATAATTACAAAATTAATCTTCACAATACAGCACAGGTTCGCGGACAAATGCGTACTGCGCTATAGCAAAGCTCTTAATGAATGGCAGAAGTGGACCGATATAAAATTGGAACGCAGTAACTTTGCCATAGTCCAATTGGAGAACAGCATCATCTGTATTGGCGGCTTGGGTCGTAATACCAAGCCGATCAATCATGTAAATCGCTATAATTTGCATACACAAGCTTGGGAGCCAATGCCATCGATGCAACAGCGTCGAGTTTACATGAGTGTTGCGCTGTTGGACGGCAAAATATACGTCATCGGTGGACAGGATGAAAAATACCAAGCTCTGAACACCGTGGAAGTGTAAGTGTTTTCCATGATAAGGGCTTATTTATTTTGTGCCCGATTTAAGCGACCAAAGGTTCCAGTGAGCTCGCACTACCATAAGAGTCAAGCGAAGTCAGGTACACGTACCAAGACGTCTCAATTTTTGCTCAAGTTGAGAGAGACAACCGGTGTTCAATTCTCTCGTCGTTCTGGTCTTTTTGATACATATATTATTTATGCGGTTCGAGTACGCATATAAATTAAAGATACTAAGACTAACACCAAAAAATTTAAGGAATGCTGAAAAGCGAGGAACGTCTCAACTCTACTCTATTTTTCCATCGCTCTGCATCCCCTTTACTACAATTTTTTTTTCTAGGTTCGATACGGTTGCCGGACGCTGGCAGAATATGGCTAATATGTCTGTACGTCGAGCCTCCACAGCTGCTGCAGTTTTGGATGGCAAACTTTATGTGATCGGTGGCTTTAATCGAGCGCATTTACGGTTAGTTGAACGGTATGATCCAGCAAAAAACATTTGGACACAGTGTGCGGAAATGAATGAGGCACGCGGTTGGCCTGGAGTGAGTCCAAAGAACACAAAAAATATATAACATTTTTAATACGAGACTTTAGGTAGCTGTACACAATGGGCATATTTATGTGATCGGCGGTTGGTTCAACGGCGCAATGCGGACAGTCGAACGTTATAATTTATCGGCTAATAAATGGACGACGGTGCGTTTTGTAATACAGGACTTTTTCAAATTTTATAACGCTTCTCTACAGATATGCTCCTTGAATGTGGCGCGTGGTAGTATTTGTGGACTGTCTATGAATGAGACACTTTGGGCGGTCGGTGGCTACGGTGAGGGCATCCTTAGGGACACTGTGGAAGTTTACGATGAGAAAAATGATAACTGGCTGGAAGAGAAAATATTACCAGAAGCTGGGCGATACGTACGTTAAGAAATGTAAATAAGTATTTTTAAACACAAGTGGCAACACTGAAAAATTATTTTAAGATGTTCTCGCAGTGCGAAGAGCCCCAATTCTTATACGAAAAGTAAACAGGGAGAAAGAAAATTATTTTGTGATATTAAATGGCAATCCTATTCATATTTTTTTACCATGTTTTTAATTATAAATTATAACAAAAATTTAGTAGTTCTTGGCCGTGGGAAAAGAAGATAAGAGGGTGGTCCGGTAAATATTTAGACTCACCGTTATAGAGAAATTTTGGCTGCATTCTCGTAGACGGCTGTTAGAAAAATTCAAGACGAATCGGAGTAACTAATACATATCAGAGACCAAGGAACATTCGAAACAAAGAAACAAAGTTAGTGCTATACGCAGGAAAGCTGATCACTACCGTTTTCTAAGATTCATAAGATTAGATCTATATGGAGAAGGGCAAAACGGTCAAAGGACTCGAATTATTGAACCGTTTCGACGACGGATTGCAGTAAAATCGATCGTCAACGTCAGATTGATCTAAGTAGGCTACGTCATCTACTAGTATTGACCCCACAAGATATTTATTTCCAAACCGAAGTCACCAGATTTGACTGTGTGTGACTGTTTTTGGGCTTTGTATAAATATTATATTATCGGCTAAAATAATTATCGAAGGTCTGTATAAAACAAAAATATAAGAATATAAAAGAACTCAAAAAACCTACCACTAATTATTTACCTAATAATGCTTCAGGTTCTAGCCAGTGTATTTGTAAGCGCTCGCTTAGCAACAAAGAAACAGGAGAAAACGTAATAAAGGGTGATCCATTTCGACCTTCTCTTTTTTTTAATGAAGAAACACAGAAACTTCAAATTTAATGGGGAATGGTTATTATCATTCGAAAGACCATTCTTTAACATTCATTTTTTTAAAGATTATCCCTTTCGAATGTTGACCGCGGCTACGTCTCAGAAGGTCCACGCGTTGAGTTCAATTTTCGGTGGTTCGAGCATTTCGACTGGTAACTGGCGAATGACGTGTGTTGTTTAGCTCTACGTCTTGAATCGAAGCGGGATTGTCCGCATTGACTTTAGACTTTACATAACCCCACAGGAAAAAGTCTAACGGTGTGGTATCACATCCTCTAAGTAGCCAATCGATCGCTCAGCGAAGTGTTCTCTCGCTAACAGCCATCATTAACAGTTACGTTCTCATTTTTGAAGAAATATGGACCGATGATTGCAACGACCTACAAATCACACCAAACCGTTGATTTTTTCTAGATGAAAGGGCAGCTCTTGAATTCGGTCGTTCTTCGTCACAAATGCAGAAATTTTGCTTACTTGCATACCCATTCAGCCAGAAATGAGCCTCATCGCTGGGCATATGTAATTTGGCTCGGAATCGTCGGATGTTCTTGGAGCTTTTCACGTCAGTCCAAGTTGCTGCGAACGGCGCGGAATCGGCTCTAAACGGTGTTCATGTATACTCTCAGCTATGACTGCTATATTTTCTTCGCTACAAGAACTTCATTTGGGTCGGTCTGTTTGCATGACAGCTATATGCTATAGTGATCCAATCTGAATAATTTATACCGAGGTTGTAATGTAATATATATTTTACAGTGTAGGAGACCACTTTCTTCCTGGGTATTACAGGCTTCGCGGCAAACTTGTTATACCCTGTTCAGGGTATAAAAAGAGAGCGAGACAAACGGAATCGGAGAAAGAGAGTTCGCCAAACAAAAGCAAACAACTTTATTCACAGCATTTTCTATTATAACTTACTTTTGCTAAGCTCTCACTGAAATCGCGTTCATGTTAAAGAACTCATTTAAAGCTCTTAGCGCTAGACTCTAGCTCAGTTTTAGAATATTTTACACAGCACAGCGTTTAATTTCTTAGTCGCTAACGAGCTCTTAAACTTAACGGATTGCAATGCTCGGTTTTTTATTCAGCTAGTACTACCATATTTACAGTTGTTTTAACGAGTATGGAGCGTCGCTGTGCAAGTGAAAATAAACCGATTTTAGTGAAAAGCGCTTTGAATTCCAGCGATGGCGATGAGACGGAAACTATTATTTTAAGCAACTGTGATCTAGAACAAAGTGATATTGATGTGATAACGACACATTTTGCTTATGCAACATATTTGGATGTATCGTATAATGAGAAAATTGGTAGGAAATTGTTATGAATGTGAAGTGCGAAAGCGCAACGAAGCCTAGGCAATGTATAGTATATATGGTACATACATATATATAATGCTAACGGCATCATTGCAATTAAAAAACAAAAAACAAAAACTAGTTTCATTAATGCATATAGTTAGGTTTGAGGTGTATAAAAATAACAATAACAACAAATTTAATTCATTCAGTGTGTTTATTTTAATTGCGTTTACAAGTTTTATTGCTTTCGGTGACTTTTTTATTATCGCTGCGTTAATTGTAAGGAGCTTACTATCGCTGTTGTTATTACTTATTTGGATTATTTGTTTACACTAAGCGCTTTAATTGTTTATTGCTGCTGCATTAATTTGTTGATAATTATTGGCGGCAAAAATGCCGGTACATATTTGTTGTTGAAAGAATGTGCTTAGCGAAAATATTCAAGCGCAAAATTTTTTTTTTTAATTGAATGTGGAATAATGAATATTTTTTTTAATATTTGCAACCCATAAAAATATATAATAATTTTATGGGATGAAAATATTGAAAAAAATATAAATAATTCATTTAAAACTAAATTTTTTAATGAAGAAATTAAAACTAGTTTGATTAATTAATTAATTAATTTAAAATTTAAATTCTATGTAAAAAATATAATTAATTGAAATTTAAAGTAATTAATTTAAATTAAATTGATTAATTTAATTTATTTTATTAATTGCATTTTTTCACTAATTCACATATAATTTGTACAAAAATTAAACTAAAATGAAATTAATTTAACTTACTTAATCTATTTTAATTAAAACAAAATTTTCTACAAAACTTAAATAAAAAAAAAAATTGTAAAAAACTAAAATAAGTTTGAAATGAATTAATTAAAATAAAAATATTTTATAAAAAATTTATAATTAATTTTAATTTAAAATTAATTAATTAATTTTTTTTAATTTAATTTTTCTATTTAATTAATTTGTAGTTTAAACTACTTTTTGCAAGTTTAAACTGCAAATTAATTAAATAGAAAAATTTTTATTAAAAAAATTAATTAATTAATTTTAAATTACTTTTTGCAAGTTTAAACTACAAATTAATTAAAATTTAATTAAAAAAATTAATGAATTAATTTTAAATAAAAAAATTTAATTAAAAAAATTAATGAATTAATTTTAAATTAATTATAATTTTTTTATACAAAATTTTAATTTTATTTAATTAATTAATATAAAAAAAATTAATTAAAATTAGTTTTAAAATTTTTATGAAGAATTTCATATATGTACATATATTTACTTTATAATTAAAATTATGTAAAATATTTTAATTTTCATAAAATCAGTTTAATTTAATTAATCAAGTTTAGTAAAATAATTTAGCTAAAATGAATTTAGTATAATTTATTTGATCAATTTTAATTAAATAAAAATTTCCTGCAAAATTTATATTACAAATTAAATTTGAATTAGAAAAAAAATTAAATAATAATTAGTTAAATTATTTAATTACATAAAATTGTTTAATTAAATATACTAATTTCAGTAAACTTAAAATTTGTATCCAAAAAAAATTTAAAATAAATTTATAATTTAAATTTCATAGAAAATTTTGATTTTAATTAAATTAATTAAAATTAATTTTAATATTTTTCTGAAAATTTTGGTATTCACTTTATAATTTAAATCATACAGAAAATTTTAATGAAATTTGTTTATTTTAAGTAATAAATTTTAATAAAATGAAATTAGTTTGATTTATTTAATCAATTTTAAATTAATTGTAGAAAGTGTTGCAAAATTTTTATTAAAAATTAAAAACGAATTCGTGAAAAAAATAAAATTAATTAAAAAAATTAATTAATTAATTAGTAATTGTAAAAATTAATTGACTAAATTAAATTAGTTGCAAAAGTACTTAAAATTAAAATTTTATATGAAAAAGTTTTCCATACAAGCACAAGCAAGTTCAGTTCAGTTTGTTTTAAGATACATATTTGCTAAGGCTTGCTAAGCGATATCGGATATTCCGACAAATGAGCAGTTTCTTGGGGACAAAAGAACATGTGAAAAGTTTCAGATTAATCGAATCAGCTAACTCACCCATCATTTATATATGGTTATACATTATTGGCCCTTAAACTTCGTGGCAAAATTAATATAACATGTTCAGGGTATAGTAAAACTTAACTCGATGTCAAATCACCATAATAATTTGACATAGAGGAGGTCTATGACCCGTTTGTCCTCTTATCCATGAAAATCAAACTTTGTAAACCCGAACACGGTGGCATTTCCGGGTGATTAAACTGCTACTGACCTTTTTCAAAGCAATATATTTCTTCGTCGGTTGTGAAGCAACGCAGAGACGTCCTCGCATAAGCAGCATCAATCACAGTTCTGAAGTGATATCATAGTTAGGCCCGTTGTCCGGACTAACCAACGCGGTAATATCCGTACATAGTGCATTCTCATTACCCAAAGTGTTCTCTAAGAACTCTAGTGTCTCAGTTATCTTAAGCAATAGACCGGTGGGTAATAGAAGATCGTGGATTTTTGTCACGTTATCTTCAATTGTAGACTTTTTTCATATTAGCTGTCTACATCACAGTAAATTTGTTAGGCGATAGTCGCATCATCGGGCGGTGAAGCTAAATACTCATCGGATCACGCTCTTATATTCATATACATATAATGTATTAAATTAGCTTACGTCGACTTAAGCGTGGCCGAGTAAAGTATACTGATCCTTTATAATACATTCAAGATATCGCTCATCTTAATTTTATTATTATTCGAAAGTCCAGAACAGAAAGGGTTGTTTAATTTCAAGCACAACATCGAGTCTTGATTGAGTCACAAAAAGTAACTAAAACCTAAGTCGACACAGATAAATATTTACAAGTGCTTAAACTTTACCGTATGCTTCTTCTTCCAGCATTCATTAACTTCAAACTTACTCCTACAACGCTCTACCTTAAGAATTGCACAAACTTGCATGAAATAAAGTATAGCTTCAGCTCATGCACGCTGAAAATCCTAGATATATCAGGCTGTCCAATCGACTATGAGGAACACTTCATGAACTATGACTTTCCGATGCTGGAAACGCTCAAACTCAGCTGGCAACCGAAAGCGGATTGGCGAAAATTGCTCGGCAAACTAAAGGCGTTGAAAAGTCTAACAGTTGAAGACTTTGACAGTCGGAACACACAAGTAACCGGCGCTAAAGGAACCACACAGAGCTATGAAGCGCTGTTATTGGCGCTGTCCGATTGTAAACACATTAAAGCTGTCACTTTAGGTGGCATGCTTGCCGTGTTTGATATCAGCCATTTAAGTAAGTTGGCTGACCGAAAACTGTCATTTCATATTAGGCATGAAAGCGGCTCGCATTTAAACAGATTACATAAACTACAGAACTTGGACACGGTCTATCTGGAGCACGTCAACGATGTTACGGACGTTGATTTGCTAGACTTGATAAGAAGTTGTAAAAACTTGTCCAAACTAACGTTGGATTATTGTAATGGCGTCACGAAGGCTTTCATATTTAGCGCTGCCGAGTTCTTGCGCGAGCGCGATAAAGACGAACCACTGAGGGCGCGCCTTAATCTGGAAATGTGTGGCTGTGTTGGCATTACGGAAAGTATACAGGAGGTAAAACACGAAATATTACAAAAGTACATATTAGTTTTAATAAAAATCTTTTTTTTTTTTAATTCACCCAAGGATCCGCAATATGCAAAAGCTGAATCCGCATTGAGCTTGATTCTATTCTTCGAGTGCAAACATCCGATGACCAGCTACAGAAACGAGTGAGTATATGATTTTTCAACTGTGAGTGGCTAGAAAATACACATACCTATTTCGAACTCAAAAAACTCAGAGTTTAAACCTGAAAAGGAACTTATGCCAAAGGTCCGAACTATTTCACTTTGAGGTTCTTACACCCGGCTCCCAAAATGAGAGCCGTTTTCCTTGGAGTAAAAGCTTTTGGAACTCTGTAAACTGGTTTTAAAGATTACATTATCGATCCTTAAGTGCCGAATCATACTTTCGAAACAGCTTACTACTTAAGAACGCTGCTCTAGTAGTCTGATTAAAACCATTTAGGAAAAGTATTTCGAAACTTTCTAAAGTTGTATCCAAATACATAGGCTACCACAACAAAGTTCCGAAATATGCAACAGATATACGAAATCTTCTGCCTACATTTCAAACCAAACTTATGACAGAGAAGGTCGGTGTTCGGGTTGGTCTCCCATTTTCAACGAAACATATTTACGACAACATTTTGAAACCCTAGTTCCGATTCTCAAGATCTTGTCTCCTAAGGATTATTTAACTCTTTTATTGAAGTCACTTTATAACTCGCCTCCTTTTCTGCTTTCAGCCTCATCATACCCTATCCACCACCAAATGTACAGCTGAGCATTTACGTACTTTTCGAGATCTACAAAAGGCTCATAAACCAACCAGTTTCACAGCGATTCGCTAGCGTTTGTGAAGATTTTGAAAACGCTGCCATCGAAGAAGAGCGACATCTAAAAATAATCGCTTGCCGCAGAGCGAAAATTGTGCACAATGACATCTATGATGCTTACTTGGAGATCACATCTGAAAGAAAAGACTTTTTCAACGAGCTGCGCTGCGCAAACGCTACAAAAATGGTGCTCAATAATCGTGCGCTCAACTTTGATACGATACTTGAAGATTTTCCAAACCTGAAACGTTTAAAATTGCTAAATTGCATTATTGCCGAGGATGAGTTTCCGAGAAATAAACAATACAATAATATAAGTGACTTGGATTTATCGGGTGCGAATGCATTTTGTCTATGGCAAAGTATATCGATACTTTTTCCACATGTCAGAATGGTAAACTTAACGGATGCTTCGCTCGAGAATCCTTTAGGCATGGAGATGCTTAGAATATTCCGTTTTGAAGACAGCAACGTTTTCCGAAATATCACAAGGTTCTCTGTAGATGGCACAATTTTGTGCGATGAGGACGTGGAGTTCCTAGCTAATCTAACACGTTTGGAAAGTCTCTCCATTATAAGGAACTCAAAAGTTACAGGTATGTCACTATATTCTCTCCTTCGTATTTCGTAGGAAGTTCTGAAAACAGTAGACTGCTCCTTTTTTCGGAAAGTGCTCTGAACTTTATTAACCAATAGAGTTCAGTCCTCTGGAACATATCCTATAGGATAGTCCAGTCTAATTTATTTTAACACAAAACCAAACTAAAAAGTTCGTTCTGTCTTCAAAATATTTCAAGCTTCTTAAACTCACTTTTGTTTCTAATTCAACTTCTTATTTTAGGCAAACATATCGCCGAGCTCAGCAGCGTTAAGGAGCTCCAACTGAGTGGCTGCGAAAATTTAAGCCACTACTATTTAGTAGACATACTGAACTCGTTATCACTAAGCTCGCTTGACATACGACACAGCACGTTCACCGATGTCGCTATGCACCTCACGAACCTCATGTGGTTGCGCTGTGAAACGCTTGTTACACTCAAACTCGACTGGCGGCTGGAGCATACAATTACGACATTACAAACTCTTCAATCATTAAAGGATATAGAAGTGCGAAATTTCAACACGAATCCCTGTGCTGCTTGTATACAAAACGAACTGCTACCGGTACAAGATCCGAACTTCCAAATTCCACCTCCGCGCTGCACATGTGCTGACGAACCCGAGACACGTTTGATACAACGTTTCTTTCGCACACTCGCCGCGCGTATCAGCATCACGAAGCTCACACTCGAAGCTGAAGTTTTGTGCCGAAATCTCAATTACTTGCCGCATCTGCAACAGCTAACGCACCTCAGTATCATTGCGAAGAAAATTGGACGAGATGGTCTCTGCGTACCACTGAATTTCCCTCTAATTATTGGACAGCTTGCGAACTTGGAGTATTTATATTTATCACGGTTTTACTACTGCTTCGACTACGTAATATACATCGTGAGCAGATGCAGCAAACTAAATGAGGTTAGGTTGAAGCAATGTGTGGGTTTCTCGGACGTGGTGGCTTATGATCTAGTTGAAGTTTTGAAGCGGAAGCGTACTAAGGATCAACTGCCGTTCCGATTTTATATGCTTAACTTGAAGGACGACTCAAGTGAGACGTGCAGTGTGAGTAATAATGATTTTGGCCAAAAACAATTTTCTATTGTGTTCTTTGAACTTTCAGGAAAACTCGAGCGATAGCCAACAGGAAGTAAGTTGTTTTATTATCCTTAAAAAATTATCTAATAACACTGCTTTACCCTATAAAACAGGTTAACCGCTTTGAGGATATTGCCGATTATATCAAAGTGATCTTTCTTTAATAAAATGGAATGAAAAGCCCCGAGTAAGAAAATAACTGTATAATAAATGTAAATTTTTGACTGAAAAGACTATAAGACGTTATTAATTTTCATTTGGAGCTTAGAGGACAGAGTTGCGACATTCTCTTCGTCCATGCTAAACTATTCTATCTGGACAAACCAGTTTTAGAGCTATATCTCCGGACTCAGTTTGAGTTAGCTCACTTATGATGGAATTATGCGGTGAAGATAACTTTCGGTAGAGCAATATTCTTAAAAGTTTGGCTTCCATTTTAGATTAAAATAATTCAAGATTTTGGCTCGGATGAGATCGAGTTTTATTAAACTAGACAAATGTACGATTCGGTCTCAAGTATTTGATGGAAACAAAATAGATAGCTATATACGACTATAAACAGAATATGATTTCGGACAACCCAAGCATTTTCTTCTTCACGGGTCTCAAGTCCTCCACGTTGGAATCAGACTGGCGTAAATTCTGTTCGACGCACAATATGGTATTGTGAGAAAACTGGTTCTACAACGTTAGTCCCTCACGAGGGAATGTTAAAGCTTCTGAAGATCGGACAGCAAGAATTTAATGGCGGAATGGCTTGGTTTTTTGAAATACGAAATTTGCGACGGAACTAAGATGCTGCAACGGAACTAAGATGCTCCGTTCTGTGGCTGAGTTCCAGTGCATTGGAATGGATATAAATAAAGCTACTGACAACTCAATGATCTTGAGCTTCATCAGCCGAAAGTCCTAAATACATAACTCATACTGAGATCAGACTGGCGCAAATCCTGACCTATGCACAATATGGAATTGCGAGAAACCTACTTTTACAACGTAGGTATCACACGAAGTAACATAAAACTTTTGGAAAACAGTGTGCTACAATCTGTGGCTGCAACCTGTTCTATTGGAATAAAGTCAACCAAAAGTCAGCCAACCAAAGGATCTTGAGGTTCATTAGCAGAGGATGATTCGGAGTCCAGCTCACCAAAACAAATCTTGATTCATTCTTAATGAGTTTAAGGTTTTTACAACGTTAGTCCGTCACCAAATCTAAAATTTCTGCAGATCGGATAATCAGCATAACATTGATGGAAAAGCTTCACCCTTAGAAAATCTGTTTTGTTCATTCGTCGAAGGATGGCATAATTTGCCTTTATTTCCTGAGAATACTGCTGGACACTACGATTAAAAAGAGATTACTTTTTACAAGCTGCTGAAAATTTTAGGTGGAGTCTTTGATAATATTTGGTCAATTTTGGGTTTGAGCTTCTAAAATGGTAGTCTGCGGAAAAAGTGAAAAACCTTAATTTGCACTGAATTTTCTCTATCTTTTTCCCTCTCTGAAAGTGAAGTGAGCAATTTTTACAAATCTTCAAGACAATTTATTAAAATATAAATTTTTCTAATACAGTTGCCAGCTATAAATCTTCTTTGTCAAACATATATTCATACAAATTTGAATATGAAATCTCATTACTTGACTCTCTGGCTTCACAAGCCGAGGCGACGACAGTATATTTTCCACTTGAAGGCATTAACAACAACAGCAACACACTAAAATGAATGAAATAAATCTTCAAAAGGTGCCATGAGCGAGACCTTTCAATTTACCTCATCAATGAATGGGTTAACAGCAATAAAAAGTATACGCAATAACAACAATAAGGAAGAAAGGCAAAACAAAGATTTACATCTTTTTATGTCACTCATATGGAAATGATATGTGTGAAATTGGTGTGACTCATGCATAATATATTATGCACATATCCTTGGATACCGTGTCAGAAGTGCGTCACCGTCGTAATGTGTGTTCGGAGAGTAAATCTACTTATATTATATTTTTGTAGAAATTCGAGTTCACGCGGTTATTTATTGATGCAAAACATGAAAATAGAATTATATTAAAGAAAACATTTCGGTAAGTGCATGTTGATGCATGAGAGATCTTAGAAATAGCGCCATCATTTCTTAAAATTTAAAATTTTTGTTTGAATAAATTTCCAGCTCAAACTTAAATTCAAAATTGAGATTGGATTCATTAGCAATCAAAGGAAAATAACAAGATTTATACCCGATAAGAAGTATGCAGAACTGCTTTTCACTCCTACTTAGCAACTCCTTGTCTTTAGATTTGTCGAATACTGCTCCTCCGTTGAGTATTCTTCTCGAGTTTTGTTGAGTCAGTTTTGTATATTATCCGACTGGATTATTACTGGATTATTCTAGAAAGCAACAGGATTTTTGCCTTCCATTGAACGACGATCTAATGGAAGCAACCATCTCAAGCTAAATAGGAGAGACCTTAATAGATGCGTTCACTATACCACTATACCTCTTCTTCCGAAGCCCCAAATCAAGTGAAGATAAGTTTGTATTCAATTAACCAGATTTAAGACTGATAAAGCGAGCCACATTCAATACTAAGACCGAAGAACTCTAAAGTATATCCACACTATCAATATGACTGTATTGGTCCAGAACGAAGTTCAAGGATTTTAGGACGCGTAGCTCATACTCATTTTGAGAGTATAGATATTCCTGCAGTTCGTGTAGTGAATCGACAGTTTTGGCTCGAAATCAAAGACTATTGACCGGAAATATCTCTAAAAGGTGTAGCCGTACTCCTATAGTTTTATCGGAGGGAGTAAGTTTTAGCCATCTACGAGATGATAAGACATGACTCTCACATTGGATCTACTGCCTTAGCATGGTTTATTTAAAGGTCACCTCATTGATAGACGTCAAACAGACTTTCACGTCGACAACCGACAGCTTTAGTACTATAAACAATCGAAAGCAAAGTCTCGCACCCAGCAAAGAAATCATATCGAAGACGATACTAGAAAATGCTTGGATATAGAAGTAAAAATTATTGAGAAAAGTATGAACGATGTTTTCCTTTTGGTCATCCATATTGAGTCCAAACAGCTAAACTCAATAATATTGAATGAAAGGACCTAAATCGGATATTCTTATTTATTAGCATAGACAACGCTTACGCGGTTATAGCCGAGTTTACAACAGCGCGCAAGTCCTTCTTTCTTTTCGCTGTTTGGCACCAATTGGGGATTGAAGTGCAGCCAGCCCATTTTCCACATAGTCATTCCAATGGAGTGAAGGTCTTAATCTTCCTCTGCTTCCGCCGGCGCTGTAGTGTTTTCATCTACATCCACGACATGACCTAGCCAGCGCAGCCGCTGTCTTTTAAACCACTGAACTATGTCAATGTCGTCGTATATTTCGTACAGTTCGTCGTCTCATCGACTGTGGTATTCGCCGTTGCCAATGCCTCTGCACAATATGCCAGGACGGGGATAATGAGTGACTTTTAGAAACTGGTCTTTATTCGTCGAAAGAGGACTTTACTTCTCAATTGCCTACTCAGTCCGAAGTAGCACCTGTAGGCAAGAGTTATTCTGCGTTAGATTTCAAGGCTATACCTTCTCTATTCAGCTCGAATTTTTTCTCCAGCAGTAGATTGAAGAAGTCGCAAGATAGGGAGTCGCCTTGTCTGAAACCTCGATTGGTTTCGAACAGCTTGAAGAAGTCCTTCCCAATCCTGACGGAACTTTTGGTATTACTCAATGTCAGTTTACACACCTGTATAAGTTTTGAAGGCAGCTCCAGCTGCTGACAACTCCTTTTTGTGCTATCAAAAGCAGCTTTAAAATCGACGAAAAGGGTGTTTTGTGTCGATCCTCTTTTCACGGGTCTTTTCCAAGATCAGATTGGAGCATATAAAATCTTCGCGGATATATTGAAGATAACGAGATTTGTTGAGCCAGCTACGATGGTAATTCATCCATGTAAGAAAAGTCAGCTACGGGTAGAAGACACAGCCTATGGTCTTTTTACTGATCTATAACGACAGTTAGTTTGCTGGTGAAGACCGAGAGACTAGAGTGATAATAAAGAGGGAAGGCTCAGCAGATTTTTGGAATCTACAACATTTGCAATAACATTAATACAGGATGGTTTAGCCTTTCGGCCCTTTGACCAACTTTAGTTAACCTTAATAAGTGAATTAATATCTTAGTAGATGAAGTAATATCTACTAAGATTGAAATGAGATCTACTCAGATTGACTAGAAGACTAATCCCTTGGAAAGATGCTTCAACAAAGTGAAAATAGCTCGGTTCCTTTGAAATGTAAATCACCGCTGAAGACTTTTGACAGACTTCTTGGTATCGGCAATGCAGTCGGTGACCTAATATTAGTTATCGACTCTGATTCACGACTAGCTGGATATCAGAAACTCATGTAACGACTCCGCTAAGTCGAATGTCAGACCATGCTGTGAAGTAGTTAAGATAACTCCAACCATTACACAACCGAGAATCCAATCATCTACCACTCATAGCTTTCCACAAACTTTAGGAAGAGCAACCCACCCATATTTGGTTATAAATTGTCATTTCCTGCGAATGCCTAAATAATTCACACCCAATTTAGCTATCACCAACTAATATGCGCCTGACAGCCCATCATAAGCTGTTTAGCACTCATAGGCATAGCTATTTTATGGTCAAACGAATGCGAGCCTTACTGCGACTGTATTAGTGCTAAGATATGTGGCATGATGGCTGGGTCACTATGATAGTTTAGGGCTTATAAATATCTCACTCAAGTATGACTCATAGGCCTGTTTTCGATACGATAAACGATGGTTAAATCTCCTGTCAATACACAAAAGTGGTCGACAACAACAATACAACGAACAACAACAAATAGTATGCACAACAACAAAAGGCATAACAAAGTTATGTCATCAACGCTTAGAATACATAAATTAAATCAAGTGTTTCATCACTTCAATGCGATCAATGGGTCGGACGGTCGACCGGTTAGTGAGTTTGTGTGTGTGTGAGAGAGAGTATGTGTAGTTGTGCGCTCTGCAGTCGTGCTATCTGAAGTAAAGGAAATTTCATTGCATGAATTTGCGAAAATTCCATAAACCAAAATGAATGGACACTCGGCAATAACAACAAAACACCTATACCTTTACAAGTGCATAATAAATCAATTGAAGTTATGTGTAGGTAAGAAGAATGAGCGTAAAAGGGAGCAGAAAAAATTATGAATATATCAAAGCAAATAGTTTTCATGCAACTTGAAACTTGGTGGATTTTTTTGCTTCATACAAAAGCAGTTACACACAAGCATGCAAATGTATGTGTCAACAAATAAACATTAGGGTGGTACTTAAGTGACCAAAAAATATTTTTAGAGTTGGTTTGGCAAATCTTAAACCTTAGCTTTGTACACTAACAGATACAAATATGCATGAAAATATATATATCTACAAGTAAATATTAGGGTGGTACACAAATGACCAAAAAATATTTTTAGTGTAGGTTTGCCGAAGCTTAAACCTTAGCTTTGTACAATAATAGATATAGATAAGCATGAAAATATATGTATCTACAAGTAAATATTAGGGTAGTGCACAAATGACCAAAAAATATTTTTAGAGTATCCTTAGAGAAATATTTCGAAGAATATTATTACGGTAAACAAAAAATTTAAAATTTAAAAATTTTGGCTATATTAATATTAGGGTGGTTCTAAAGTTAAGAATAAATATTATTTTTATATATGCAAATATTTGTGTATTAGAAGGATTCGCATAGGAAAACTGAAATATTTTTGATTATATTAATATTAGGGAGGTTCTAAAGTGTAGGAGAAATATTTTCAGATTAATTTAACTGCACACAAACATCAGAATGTATTATATGTATATACCATTATTAGTTAAATTAATATATACAATATGTATTATAAATAAAATATATTCGAAGTAGGGTGATCCTAAAATATGTAATAATTGATGCGTTGCAGTCAATGGGAAACCACTGTAGTCATATACATATATACACATACATATGTATGCATCACACAATACAATATTTTTTTCATTAGAGCCAGGGTTAAAATTTCAGACAGCCCTAATAAAACTCCAACAAACGGCATAATTTGTATTTGATATTTTATTATTATTTTGATACTACATCAGTCGCATGAATTGTACACTTATACGAAAAAAATTTTAATTTTCGTTTTCTTAAAGGGCTAATCTTCATTTTGTACCCAATATGCCGCACCCTAACTTTGTAGAATACAAAGCAAAAGTAATATATCATAGCTTCAACGCTTGCTTTAACAATTGCTAGAGTGAAAATGAAACTAGCAGCTTATATGACCAATTTTGTGCCACCCTAATATATGTAAGAACTACTTTTGTTGTTCGTTTTTCCACCTATTGTTATAACAAAGTATTGGCATATCCTCGGTTGATATTCATGCTGAATACACTAAACAATCAGTTGGTTACAAAAACAAGCAAAAAATCAGAAATAACAGAAACCAACAACAACAAAGTGATATACATATGAATAAATTATTTGACGCAACCAAGGACAACCATATCATATTCTCACAGAGGTATCATCCACAGATCCACTGCCTTACATATACAATGTACTGCACAAAAGAGTATTTTCTTTAAGTGTATTGCTGTATGCACTTCTTTTGTATCCTAATCATGCTGAATGGACATAAGTGTCTGTATATTTGGCAATAAATAATAAGCGTTGGTAGGACCAGTAGCAGCTTGGACTGCTTACCATGAACAGTAAGTTGGCATATGTATGCATGCAGCTGCAAGTGAAGCATACTTGCGAGTAGGCTGGTCTAAGTTGAGTAGTTACCGGAAGGAAGATAAGTCGGCAACTCAACGAAAAGCTATTAACATTGATATCCTTGATGTCCTGCTGAATGAAATGTGTGCAAAAAGTTGTTTGTGTAATGCTTTCGTTGGATGATAAGAAAGAAAAGAGTCTACTGCGACTGATATTCGACTACGTATATTCATGGGTTCGAAGCCCGGCTGATATAAACTGAAAAACTATAAAGATGTGATGTGATTTGAAAGTCACCGAGTGTCTTCAAGGGAAGCGGCTTCCACCTGGCTCCATATAAGTAAAACAAGCACCGTGCCTGGCCAGTGCTGAGGTGACTCTCACGCCAACATGTGGTGTGATATGATTTGGAAGTCACAAGGTGATTTCAAGGAAAGCCTGCCGCCAGCTGGTTCTATATAAGAAAATAAGACACAATGCCTGGCCGCTACTAAGATGACTCTCACGCCGCGATGGGATGTGATGCTATTTAGAAGTCACAAAGTGACTTCAAGGGCAGCCGGCTGCTAGCTGGCTCCATTTAAGAAAAGCTAAACCTACCCTTAGGCAATTTAATATTAAGGAGCTCAAATCAATATTGAACAAGGCAATGAATCAAGTCGTCCGGTAATAGCAACTATGATTCTGAATTTAATATAGTGATTCAAAAACGTCATAAAGCAGGTGTTTCTCTCATAACCATACTTAATTGAAAACCCGTAACCTGAGCTCAGAAAATTTAATCCGCAGAGACGTCTAACGGATATTCTCAGAATTTGAAGCAAATACATAAACAGATAACCGTGAACATCTGACTAACTCAGAATGATACACGAATTCAAATCTAACCTTTTCTTGATTCGTAGCTCCCGCTTTACTTATAACTAATCTGCACCTTATTACCGATAGTTTGCCATTAAGTAGTTCTCTGATAGGAGACTGACATTTAATATACATAAGCTACAGGCGGAGCCTATGACTCGGTGAGCTTGTATCAAAGAGACCTCATAACATCCATCATGTGTCCACTTAAGTGAAGTTCATGACGTCCATGCTGTAACTGTGCTGTAAGGCTGGGGATCTTACCAGACGCCGTCTGCTGTATGTAAGAAGAAGCGGCGGAAACAATTCAAAACTTCCTTATTGACTGTTCCGCGTTTGGGAGGTGAAGACTTAAACACTTAGAAGCGCATACCTTCAGACAGCCTACCAAGATGTAATGTATTGACTACTAAGAATTTGCTAATTTATAAGTTCGAACATAGGAGTTCATCTTTTCCATTACGCAAAGACTACATATAGCAGTCCACCTAAGCTAACTATCATTGAGAACCCACAAAGAAGCAGTATAAGCTGCAGATAGAGGTCTTTCTACTGAGTTTGAGGAACATTACTGGAATCTAAAAAGAATGTTGCTGGAAAGTAATATCCATCACTTATCTATGGAGGTCCTATAGAAGGAAGAAAAGAGGGATTTTGACACCACTGAAGTTAGTGTCAGTTTTTTCAGTTTACAGTCTTTTAGATCTCACGGTGAAGTTTGTATCAAAGAGACCTCATAACACCCACCATGTGTCCACTTAAGTGAAGTTCATATAATCTTGCTGCTCGGAATCAGTTCTAATTTCTTTATTGCCCCTTTGTTCTTTAGGTATATTAGCTCAGAAGAAGTGGTGTCTAATACTATTGTTATCAAAGCTTGGTTGGTGGAGGGGTTTACTGTGAGTAGCTCTCTATCAACTCCAGCTTCAGACTTCAGGACTATTGCAGTCCTCCAAGTCGAACCTGAAATGTATAAATGAACCAGAAAGGACTAGTTTTCGCCAGCAAATTTCTAATATCTAAAATACTCGAAGTCTACAAAGGAACTTAACGCTCTGATGTCATTTCCTATAAGCTTCCTCCAAAAAAGGAGATATTCCAGCGTAATAGATGGAGTACGTTGGAAAAGAGCGCAGAAATAAAATTGGCATAAAAGAGGTCTTAGCATCCTTTAATGACCTTTAATGGATTGTTGTTGGTTTCTATTTGAGCAGAAAACGACTTATACGCTACTTAGAAATCAATCAAATTTACTTTAACAACTAAATTTTCAAAGGAGAAGTGGAAGAATCACAATCACATACAATTCCTTGAACTCCTTCCTTCTCCTTGAACAAACTTCAAAATTTAAGCAGTTTACGGCTCATTAAAACTTTCGCGGAGGATATTAATTATTGCCAGTATTTAGTTAAACACACAATCACACATACAGAAATCGTTCAAAATTATTTCAATTCGTGCACTGACATATAGGCATACACACATATAAAATTCACATACCACTCCCTCATACTGAAAACGAATATATGCCGCGAGTGAATGTCTTTCATTTTGCGGCGCTGAACAGCTGTGCGCACTCATACACTCATACTAATACTTGTCATTACACATATGCACATTTGTACATATATATGAAGCTACTTTGCATAAAACACATTCACTGCCGTTTAGACTCTTGGTAATTATAATTTTGTATATGATTATGCAATGCAAATAATTAATCAGATTTATGACATTTGATATGTTCTAACAGCTCTTCAAAGTTCACTTACACACACACACATATTTATAATTACACAAAATGACATGTTTGTAGTCTTATGTATTATATATCTGTTGTGCTGATTTACATGCAGAACATAAGGGAATATGATATACGTATGTATATCTATAATATATGACTGTGAAATTGTTATATTTACACATCCAAATATGTGCCTGTAAGTCTTTATGTGCTCATAATTGTATTAAGTATCACTCTCACTTCGAAAAATATTGATGATTTAGTTTAATGTGTTTAAAAAAAATTCCATAGTTCTTTTACGCTGAACACTAAGCTTGTAGCACCCAGAAAGGAGCGTCGGAGAATAATAAGACCTTTTCATAATTTTAAAATTCCTAATTTGTTGTTCAAAAACTATATCGCCCCCCTCAAATTAACCCCTCTTAGCCCCAATACATTTGTGCCAACGTTTTTTCCAATCCTCGAAGAATCCTTCGGATCCCTCGAATCCTTGTTAAAGTCAACTTCCGGATTAACCTTCAATGCATATAGCCATTCGAGTTTAATGTCCTCAACTGACTCAAAACAGTTTACCCGAAGCAGTCGTTTAAGTTTGCTGAATAGCTAGAAGTCACACGGAGCTAAATGACTCGCGACGGTGATTGCGGCGCGATATTGGTTGAAAATTTGGCGAAAAACTCACGAATAATCAATACAGTATGCAACGGTGCATTATCGTGGTGCAAAAACCAAGAGTTGTCGACCCATAATTCCAACCTCTTTTTACGAATAGCTTCGCGTAAATGACGCATAACACTGAAATAGCATTCCTTGTTGTCAGTTTGGCCAGTCGGAAGGATTTCGAAGTGCACCACACCTCGCTTACCGAAGAAAACTGTCAACATAAACTTGATTTTAGACCCGCTTTGACATAATTTTTTCGGTTCCGGCTCTCCTTTGCCACGATATTCAGCCGATTGATCCCGGGTAGTCGAAAAGCATTGTTTCAAAGACGATAATGTACCCTGATTCTCGAACAAATTTAGTGATTTTGGAACCTACCGTGCTTTCACTTTTCTTGAGCCCAAATCATCTTTCAAAATGGTTTTCACTGATCCTTCCGATGCCAGTAAGACCTCTGACTGTTAATGTCGATTCTCAAACACCAATTCCTTTATTTTATTGCCGTGTGGATCATTAGTTGATGTTGATAGCTATCCTGGACATGGTTCGTCGTAAAAACGTTCGCGACCCGCTAATTTTATACCAATCAAAAACGCATGCTCGCGACTATCACTGTCATTTCCAACATTCTGAAGGTTTCGCCATCAGAAATTTGATCTCGCAGACAAAAGTTAATGGAACTTCTTTCACCGACAATTGTTACACCAAACCGTTGTTTTTTCTGAGTGAAATGGCAGCTCTTGAAGCTCCTCATTAAGCCAGACATGCCCTCATCGCTAAACATAATTTGGCAAAAAAACGTCGAGATTTCTTGGGATTTCGATGTCGCTTGTGAAGTTCGAGCGGCTTCTGTTGCTGTGCAAGCTATAGTTTGTACGCTTTCAATCTAAGATCTCCACGAAAAATGCGCCAAGTCGTTCCATACGTCAGTCTGAGTTGCTGCGAACGGCGCCGAATCGACTCTCCACAGTCATCGTGTACACTCTCAGCTACGGCTGCTATATTTTCTTCACTGCGAATATCATATTATCGTCATATTATCCAGTAATGAATGCTGCGTCTCAATATGGGTGATGGTGTTGTGAATTGTGCGCCCAGTGGATCGGTAATGTTGAGCATAAGTTGAGCGAAAGACATCCTTTACAGAACGTAAATCTTCGTAAGAAAGTTGATTTGTAAAATTTGCTCAGGCGTAAGTCTTTCCATGATGAAATGTCAAACAATATTGAACAAAAATAACATGACAGCTTAAAACAACTCACGCGTGATCTCTCAAAAATCAGATAACGGGTGGTTTTCAATATATGATTGCGTAATTCTGTTTAGCATTTTATGTGGTAATAATCCATCATCTCTGAGAGAGAGATTTTCAATCTGAATTTTATAGTTCTAAATATGTTAACGCAAGTTTTGTAGTTTTTAGATTATATTCTGCTCTTAACTTCTGTTTCACTCATATTACAGCTTACTGTTTTATAATCATTCGTCTGCCTTAAGTTCATGACCCTGGTATAAAATAAAGCTGCTGTTAAACAATGAAGTACAATTAAAAAATAATTGAAATAATAACCCGAAAGTATGTATGTAGTGCAGTGTCTTTGAGCGAGCTTTATATAAATCAGCTGCACCATATGCGACAACTAGCACACTTTGACTCCAGCGAAACCGGTTTAAGTGATTCCCGTACTTTATGCGTCATCTATAGTATATGTAGTACACTTTCTATTTCCGATGTAACAGCGCGCTGAAACATACTTAAACGCTTAAGTTACAGTTTAAATGACAACAAAGTTGCAAATTATTACTGCATCGCGCCATTTAAATACAGGCTAAAGTATTGAGGCTTAGTGAACCATTACAAATAGCTTACGTACCAGATTTATGATCGGTTATTGAGTAATAAAAAAATTTTAGTAGCAATAATTTTAGAGAAGAAATTTGCAATTATTTTTAGGAAGAGTTTGCAATTATTTTAGACATGAAATTGGCAATAATTAACGTGAGTAAATGAATTACAAGTGTCCTAGGAAAATAACCGGTTTATAATACACTATCTTTGCCCTACCTTGTATGACCACCACAAGCTCAAAATTTTAATAAAAATCATAAACTGATACACAAACAGGTGGCAGCTTAATAGAAAAGCGCTCAACCCGAGTTCAAGCTGTGTTTTTAATATGCATGAAGTAATTAATTGGTTTGCAATTCACAAGACTACCTTTAATTATTGACATACATATACAAGCGGTGAACTCAGTGAGAGAGCATTAAGATAAGAGAAATAAATAAATGCATACAAAATTAAAGATAGTAAACTTCCGCGTGAAACATCAATTATGTGCAATTGAAATCGAAACGCAGTAAATAGTATTTTTATAACCTCAACAGGAAATATTAAGTTTGTCATGAATTCTATAATACCCAGAAGAAAACGTCGGAGACCATATAAAATATATCGTCATCTAAAATGCAAAATAAAATTTTCATAAGTTTACAGATGAAGGAAAAACGCTATAATAGAAATCACGCTTTTAAAAAAAAAAATTAGTTTTGGTTATAAAATGGTTATGTATTGGTTATATGTATTGGTTATATATTGGTTATATATAATGGTTATATATTGGTTACATATAATGGTTATATATTGGTTATGTATTGGTTATATATTGGTTATATGGTTATATCTGAGAGCTAGGGATCGTAAGCAATAAAAAATTCTTAGATTTTTTTCATGACACGTTGTTTTGCATTTTAGTTGACGATATTTATAAATGATCAGCATGACGAGCTGAGTCGCTTTAACTATAACTATCCGTGTGTCCGCCCGACCAACCATCTGTCTATCTGCATACATATACGCGAACTACTCGCTCATCTTTTGAAATATCGATCTGAAATTTTGCACACGTTCTTTTCTCCCCTAGAAGTTGCTCATTTGTCGGAACGACCGAAATCGGACTACTAAAGCATATAGCTGTTATGCAAACTGAACGCTCAAAATCAAAGCTTTATATGGAAAACTCTTTTATTTGACAAAATTTAGCTCGGATTATTATCAAAGACAACGGTATAATCTGCGAAGAAATTGTTCAGATCGAACTACTATAACATATAGCTGCCATACAAACTGAACGACTAAAATGCAGTGCTTGTATGAAAAACTTTTCAATGCGACGAGTTATCTTCACTAAAATCGGCAGAGGTTATTATCTAAAACCACAGCACAACATTCGAAGAAATTGTTCAGATCGGACTACTATAACATATAGCTGCCATATAAACTGAACGATCGAAATTAAGTCACAAATCATTGTATACCCGTTGATGCTAAAAGAAATGCACCTGTGATGGGTATTATAGCTTCAGTTCAACCGTTGTTAAGTTTTTTCTTCTTATTACCTCGTTTAAGCCGATTTTATGTGCGCTTTTTGCGCAATACAATAATAAATATTTTAGAATATTTTAATTTGCCATAATTGTAAAACAACTCTTGACAACTCAAAGTTCACTTTTTAGACTTATAAAATGAACTGGACGAAGCATCTTGCCGTCAGTTGTCGTTGCAACGTGCGCGTGTAAACTAAACGAGTACAACTAACGGTATTAAGTGCGAACAGTGCGAACAATGATTCTAAAAACCATTTTTGGTTCAAGCCACAAGCTGGTGTTCTTGGCTTTTGTGGCGTTGTTTTCCATACAGTCGTGCGTTTTGGCGGTCGAGTTTCGTAAGTAATGGTTGTGTAGTGAAGAAAATTTGCGCTAAATGTGAGGAATTCTAAAAAGAGATGGATGATAAGAAATATAATAAAAATATTAAAAAACTAAACATTCGACGAAAATAATAATAAAGAGAGTGAATATATAAAAGGAGATCCGCTGCTGCAGGTTTTTCAGACTCTCAGTTATAGTACCCTACCACGCACAACGTTCGCAGAGTTAGATTGACCTCAAAAGTCCGCTTTCCGAAGAACACATGAGCTCTACATACTCTATTGGGTGGAGTTAGAATTTGGGAATATTCGAAAGCGGTAATCTACCATCCTCGACGTTCGAAGAAATGAATATATTCAAAAATCCGCATTTTATTTGAGATGAGCAAAATATTCGCAGATTTATTGGACGGAGTTCTGTACATATGACAGAAACTCTTTCAACCAACCAACCAACTATATAGGTGCAAACTCGATCAAATGAGTTTCTCTTAATCACATCATTAAGCCCCTCGATATTGGCGGAGTTTATTGGATAGATTCCTGACAATTTACAATTTAGGAATATGCGAACTGGGAATATCGCGATTTAGATGTTTTAAACAAGGCTTTCAGTTGTACTAGAAAACCAAGGGATACTATAGTATATATACATGACTAGCCTCAAACTATATATGACTAGCCTCGAACAAATTAAACCGTTGAAAGTCAATATAAGAAACTCAGCTTGCTTTTAATCATAACTGTTTTGAGAAACTTTCGGAGAAGACGAATAATTTTATAATTTTTAGAGTTACTGAGTGTCCGAATTATAGAAACCAGAGATGATGAGGGACTAAGAACTTTATACAACCTCTAAGGTATAGTCCCATTCAAAACTATTTTGAGAAACCATCCTGGAGAAACTATTGATTTTATGATTCCTAAGACTTCTAAAAGTCTTAGCTTTAAGAATCCGTCAAAATGAATGAGGGACTAAGAAAAGGTTTACAAAGTTATAGACTTATAGAGGGTCGGATGCAGGTATATTAGGGTATTAATAAATACTAAGCTTAGATGACCCTGACGTTAAGTGAAACCAGAAAACCGACCAAGTGATGTGATACGGCAAGACAAAGTTCTCAGCATCTCTTTACTCCACTTTGGGAAGGCGTCTTAGAGAAACGAACTTTAATCAACGGTCAGATAACACAAGGAACGTTCTAAATTAAAAAGGTCTTTAAAAAAACAGAAGAAATGGTTTTTTCGGCAAAATCAATTTATTTTATTCAAAATAGTCTCCTTCTGCTTCAATACAGCTTTTGCGTCCAAAAGCATGTCGAACGAGTGTTTTAGCTCGTTGGCGTTTAAATCAAATATTAGTAAATATATGTCATTAATAAATAAATACCTTTTATATTAAGCAACAATACTTATAGTTTTTGTTATTAAATAGAATAAATTTGCGAAGTATTTACAGCCTCAATATATACAGCACTGCGTTGCTACCTCTGAAAAGAAGTCGCCGCTATTGCTCAGTACCACGAAAAGGTGATCTACTGTATATACTGTGGTTAATGGTTAAAATGTGATTTTAGGTCAAATAATCGTCCTTCGATTGTTGGATTCTGAGCAATTTTTGGTCGTCAGTCATAGTGATAGTGACTTATAAGGCACATTCGTCTTTCGTCTTTACAAAAAAAACCAAAAACCAAGTTCAGATACGAATTTCAATTATATTTCGATGTTCTTTTCAATTCTTCCCAAAGATCAAAGAAAAGTTAACAGATCGAACCGAACTTGCCGAAGGTTTAGAATACATTCGCTTGGCTCGCCATGATGCCAGAACATCACAGCAGTCAGAAGCTCTTTACGTAGTCGCAATTTTTTTTTTCATCGTCACCTTTGGACTACCATTATATGAATTCAATCTGTACTGTATATCTTTATTTTTTTGTTAAGAAAATGTAAATAATTATGACAAATTTGAACTTCTTTTCGAGGTTATTTAATGGGAATTCGGTTTGAAAGATCTTCTTTATAGTAAACACTAAATAATTTCATATACCTTTATTTTATATTCTCAGCCGAACCCGTAGCGAAATGTCACTTTGCCGATGAAAAATGCATGATCGAGCAAGGGCACAAGTTAATGAAAAAGGCGGCTACAGGTGTACCCGAAAGGGGTATACCAGCTCTGGAACCACTGAAGTTGGATAAAATCGAAATGTTGGGCGATAAAAATAACGCATTAAAAGTGGACCTGGTAATGAGCGATGTGGAGTTCCATAATTATACGAAAGCGCGGATCACAGCAATCAAGTAAGTGGGGAGAGCAGCGGCAAAGTAATGTACTTCTTATGAAAAAACTTGGAATTCTCCTAAATAATTGTTTTTAAATCTTTAGAGGCTTCAGCAAAGATCTCAGCAAACCCATGAAAATAGTCTCGCAAAATGTCAACCCCCGCATTACTATAAAATCGAAATATAAAATCAGTGGCAATATACTTGTGTTGCCTATTAGAGGCGAGGGTGAACTCACGATGGTCTTGGACAATGTAAAAACCCGCTTTACGACCACACTTAAAGCGGAGGAACGTGATGGCAAACATTACTTGCATGTAGATACTCTCAAAGTCGAAACACAAGTAGATAAGTAAGTAAATGAAAACTTTCCAAGTATCAGTTTATATATTTTTACGATCTTTTGTCAAAATATTAATCCCTTGCCATATTTTGTAGTGTTCACACCGACATGACAAATCTCTTCAATGGCGACAAAACACTCTCTGACAGCATACTCCAGGTAATGAACGAGAATTGGCGCTTACTCAGTGATGATCTAACGCCGGTAATCAACGAGGCTTTAGGAAATAAAATGAAAGAATTGTTAAGCAAATTCTTCAAAGATATACCATATGAAGATTATTTTTTGACGGATTAATAAGAGTGTGTAATAAAAATCTTGAAGATAATACAAAAATTAGTGGTGTATATTTTTACTAAGGTAATCAAAGGTTTAAGTAAGCAATATCGTAAAGTATATTATATAGACTAAGAATATTATGAAAGTTTATTTTTCTTTTATTTGGGATAGTTGAAGAATGATTACATGTGATTACTGGTTTACTGTTTTTAATTATAAAAAACAATACAAATCCAAAGATTAGAGCCACGTTTTTACATTATTTTTCTGTAATATGCATTACATAATATACACTTTAGGCATGATTACATGTAATGCAAAGTAATTATTACTGCATTGCACTGTATTGCAAAGTAATGATTACTTATATTTTATTTCTATACAAATCATTATAATCCTAATATTAGGATCACACCTTTATCATTTTTTTACCGACTTTGCGACATTTCAAGAATGATTACATGTAATGCAAAGTAATGTCTACTACTATATATTTTGTTTCCATACAAATCATTATAAATCCAACTATTAGATCAAATTTATGTCTTTTTTTTGAATTTGCCATACTTCAAGAATGATTACATGTAATGCAAAGTAATGATTACTACTATTAAATTTTACTTCTATAAAAATCAATACAAATCCAACGACTGAACTCATTTAATGCACAATAATGATTACTACTATTACTGCTTCTTATTACTTAGTGAGTTTAGAGTGCGAGAGCAGCAACATTTAATCGCTCTCGAGCATTACTAGGAAAGTACTGCTATTGACCACAGAAAATTCGAAACTTGAGTAAATACTTGAAGCTGAATTGATTGAAAATTGTTGAAAGATGTGTGTTATTGTTTGTTTGTTGGTATTTGCAGAGCATATAAGTCAAAATAGCATTAAAGAAATGCAAACATCAAGAGCTATGGGGAGAACAAGGGCGAAAGGAAGAGATGCACTTATACTTAAAGTAAATATATAGATATATATGCTATGTACCCAATATAGAGTAAATATAACAACTGCTACCAAACAAATCTACTCGGTATATACCAAGGGTGGGGCGGAAAAAGGTTGTGTGGTGGCAAAGGTATCGGCAAACAAAAGCTGGCGGGCACGTAATCCATTGCTTCGACAAATACCATTAATGGAAACAAAGCGAGTCACATCAAATGCAGTGAAATGCAAACAAATGCGACTACACACACTATCGAGAAGCAGGTCGAAAGTAAATCGCATAGACAAAATCGGTGGTGAAAGGATATGCATGCAAATCATGCGGCAAGGAAGGCACATACGCATACATAAACACAAATAAAATATATACTAACACACGGCTACACATTTTTAAAAAATATAAGGAAAGCAAAAAAAAATAGAGACTTAAATGAATTCGATCAAAAAATATAAAGTAAACAAGTCAATATGACAAAATGTTGCAGCTGCAAGGACATACATACCTACTCATATGCCCATATGAGGGACACACTTCAGTGTTGTGCTCCCAACAATGATACAAAAACAAATAACAATACGCATTACAAAGGCAGGCAACAGAAACCAGTGCGCATATTTTTCTAGACTGGAATTTCATTTTTATTTTTTACTCTTACGGAAATGGGTATGGAGGCGAAAGCCAGATGGCAAATAAAAAAAAAGCAAATAAGAGTATGCGCAAATAAAATGAAGTAAATGGAGTGCAACGGAGCTGACAGGAAATAATAAAAAAAAAATTAATTAAAAATAACAGAAAATACAAATAAAAGTATAAATATTCAAAGTACTTGAAGTCGTGATAGTAAGTAATGCAGTTCAGTACATACGAGTAATGTAGAAAGAGAACATAAAAATGTATATTTATTTCAATTTTGCAGCATTTCAGTAATGATTACATTTATTGCCAAGTAATGATTACTGTGTTAAAAAACATATATATACATATATTCATCGATTAAGGTATATATATAGATTTATTTTTTAAATTCAACGACCACAGTCGCTGCTTTTCTTTATTTTTATTTAATTTACAACAATTTAGTATTGATTGCAATCAATTCTAAGTAATGATTACCACCATTTCGGCATTTTATGAATTTTAGTATAAACCTAATAATTCCAATACTTGGTTTTTATTCAAATTACAACTTTAAGCAATGATTACTTTTAATGCGAAGTAATGATTGCGCCTATTACCTCATATTAGAATAAATCCAACTGCCGAGTAATGATTACTATTTTACTGTGTTAAAAAAAAATATATTTATTTATTAAATTTAACTGCTTGAGCCGCTTTTATACTTTATTTTTATTTAATCTGGAACACTTTAGTAATGATTCCAACTAATGCCTTGTAATGATTACTGCTTTTACTATTTTTATAACAAAAACTATATGAATTCAACGACCATAGTCGCTATTATTCTTTATTTGTACTTGATTTATAACAATTTAGTAATGATTTTAAATAATTAGAAATAATGATTACCACTATTACCGCATATTAAGAAATTTGTGAAAACCTAATGACTGAAGACTAAGATATTTGATTTTTGTTCAAATTACAACTTTACGTAATGATTACTTTTAATACAAAGTAATGATTACCATTACTACTGCATATTAGTAAAAATCCGACGACGCTATTCTATTTTAATCGCTTAATTTGCAACTTTTAGTAATGATTACATTTAAGACAAAGTAATGATTACTGCCTATTTTAAAATTCTGTATAATTCGTATGATTAACGGCACTGCCTTATGTTTAGAATAAAAATAATTGATTAAAAAGTAATGACTCCTACAACACTACTGTATTTTAATTGCTTCATTTGCAACTTTTAGTAATGATCACATTTAATGCAAAGTAATGATTACGACTATTACTGCATATTAGTAAAAATCTAACGACGCTACTGTATTTTATTTTTTTTATTTTTATAATTACTTTTAGTAATGATTACATTTAATGCAAAGTAATGATTACAATTATTACTGCATATTGGTTAAATCCAACGACGCTACTGTATTTTTATTGCTTAATTTGCAACTTTTAGCAATGATTACAACTAAGGCAAAGTAATGATTACCACCAATACTGCATATTTCAAATATCAACATAATTGTAATGATTAAGGACACTGCATAATGATTAGGATGAAAATAATTGATAACAAAGTAATGACTATATTGAACTAAGCATACTAATATCTATTGATTACAAAGTAATGAAGTATGCTAGCATGCAATTGATGATGTTTACAAAGTATTGGTGATAAATTTTGGTTAAATTTTTATAAATTAATGACTATCATACATTAATCAATAAATTAATTTAAAAATATTCGGGTTTTATATTTTCTGGAAAGAATTTCTAAAATTTAGGAATGATTACACTTAGTTCAAAGTAGTATTTACTATTGTCACCACTTATTTTAAAAATTGACAGTTCTTATCAAAAGATGAAAAATATTACATTATGTTTCCAGTTAATTGATTAATTACAAAGTAAAGATTAGCGTAATGGGTTAGTTAAATTTGTCATATTACTACATTTTGCTATTATATGTTTGATTACTTTTTTATAGTTTAATTACGTTTGCTTAAAATAATCATTATTTTGCAGTATTCACGACTAATGGCTCATTATAATAATTTATGCATATAGAGATTACCATCATCAAATTTTAGTCAGCGATTATGACTGATTTTTGCTTAGGACAAATTAATTATTCATAATTACTAGCCAATCACTATTGATTTTATAGGAACAACTATTAATTGCAATACGTAACTAATGAGGCTCGTAACAAGCGCTTAACGCTTCAAGATTCTAAAATTAAATTATTTTGATGTTTAATATATGTATGTAAGATATAAGTAGCTAAACCGGTAAAGCTGTAAAATGAATTTCAGCTTTGTTAGTATAATTTTAGAGAACTACTGCTGATTGCCATTAACTACAATAACTATTAAATATTGGATACTGATTAAGGAGGCAGAATATATATTATATATGTATATTTAATGAAATAAATATCAGAGACTAGTTTGGATAATTACTAAAAATGAATTCATCAACGATGACTTATTCATATTTATGAGAACTATTTATAACTGGACTACATATGATTACCGCAAACTGCTCCCGAATAATTACTAAAAATGAATTCATCAACGATGACTTATTCATATTTATGAGAACTATTTATAACTGGACTACATATGATTACCGCAAACTGCTCCCGAATTACTAAACTACAGATATATGGATCAATGAGTAATCTTCAATAACGTTAACGAGTAATCATTACTGAGTACTGAAAATCTTAAATTCTAGATACACAGATCAGTCTTTGACAATGGGCTGCTTAGCTTTATCAAACTGATATTGTTGAGTAATCATTATTGAGACTAGGGAGCAATCATTATACTGCAGACCTTAAACTTTTAAATCACAGAATAGTCTCTAACAATAAGTGAAGCTAAGACTATCGAGTAATCATTACTGAGATCACAAGACAGTCTCTAAAAATAACTGAAGGCGACTCAACTGAATCAAGCTTAGACTAGCTAATAATTATTGAATACTGAATTAACTGAAGGCTGTTCAGTTGAATCAAGCTAAAACCATCGAGTAACCATTACTGATATTTTCGAGTAATCATCATTGAATAAAAAATATCTCAATATCTGCTGTCACAGACAAATCTTCAACAATAACTGATGGTGGCTCAGGTGAATCAAGCTGAGACTATCAAGTAATTATTACTGAGTTTATCAAGTAATCATTATTGAGTACTGAAAACTTTAAACTCTGAAATCACACACCAGTCTCTAACAATAACTGAAATAGGCTCAGCGGAATCAAGTTAGCACCATCGTGTAATCATTACTGAAATTATAGATTAACCATTATTGAAATAATGCTTAAAACTAATCCTCAAGGCGGAAGTTTAATACCACAAATTCTGATTCTGACCTTTTTTAATATAGTTTAGGAACTTTAAATGTATGAAAAACTATAAAAGAAAATCTAAACACAGCAACGGAAAGAATTTCTGAGAATGTAATTCTGACACACACATCTACAAATACATTGCCATAATATATACGGCTCTTATGTGGCACCACCGAATGATTGATGATGGTCAGCGCGGATGAATTGTAAGTGAATAGCGACAACAACGGAGCCAACCTTCTATGACTCCAATGAAATTGCGAGAGAAATTCTTCTATTTTACTCACACACAGTTTGTGTATGTATTTGTGTGCAATATGTGATTACATTAAATGCATGCATGTTGAACGCTTTCAGCTCGGTCTTGACGAACAAGCGACTGATATGCAAGCGGTAATAAATAAACGCCAGCAAACCGCCCTCAGTCCGTTACACCACGGTTTACGGTTCAGATGTGGGTTGCACCATTGCGGATCGGACTGAGCATTCTGCCATTGCAAGTCATCTACACCCACTTTTTACTCATCACAAAAATGCATTTAAAATGCGACAAGCAGCTGAAGCTCTGGGACAAAATATGCTGTGGCAGCGTAAGCGTTTCATATATGTACTTATGTATATGTGAGAGAGAGCGTGTGTGGCAGACTATGACATACAACATGAGTTTTAAATAATGCAACAAAAGAGTTACGCATATTTTTAATAAACGTTACAAAAGAACAACAAGAGCGCCTGAGAATATTTCAAACTAAGTACAAACCAAGGGAAAAGCAGAGCTCTAAGCTCCACAGATCCATAGAAAAAGCGGAAAAGGATGTAGAGGAAGCTGCTAGGAATACTTATTGGAAACGTCAGAAATTTAATGAGAATTTGCGCTTGAGAGTTTCATTAACGTTAGTAAAATCGTTTAAAATTTTATTTTACTTCGATAAACAGGATTTTCTTATAAGTCTTAAAGTCTCCACTAACATCTGCTATATCAATCAGATATGATAAAGGCGAAAGTTGAAAAATGCTGTAAAAGAACCGACACATATTACAGTATACATATGTGATATATAAGGGTTATCAGATAGAACGTAAAATCTTGATATGCCAGAGGCTAAGTAAGGAAAATTCCATGGAGCTTTAGGGAGCTTTCTTCGTCTACATTTTATTGTTCATAGTTTATACAAAGTCAAATGGCATTGTCCGGCAGAAAACAAGATCTTGCAATGCTAGAGGCTTATTAAGAAAAAATCCATGGAGCTTTAGGGAGCTTTCTTCGTCTAAAACCTTTTATTGGTCATAATATTTACAGAGTCAAATGGCATTGTCCGGTAGATAGCAAAATGTGGAGATGCAGATGTGGAGATGCAAGAAACTTATTAAAGAAAATTCCGTGGAGCTTTAGGGAGCTTTCTTCGTCAACGGCTTTTGTTCATAACATTTACAGAGTCAAATGTCATTGTCCGATAGAAAACAAGATCTTGAGATACCAGTGGCGTATTAAGAAAAATTCCGTGGAGCTTTAGGGAGCTTTTTTTTCGTCTACGGCACTTGATTGTTCCTAAGACAGAGTCAAATTGGTTCAGTACTCAGGATCTTAACATGCTATGGGCCTACTAAAGAAAATTTGAACTCAAATAAAAAAATGCTGAAGGAAATTTAGGGGACTATTAAAAAAGTATAGAAGAAACTCACACCAACAATGATTGTCAGCAGCTATGTATGTATACTTTTGTGCAAAATGGCACTTCAAAACTGTGATATTGTAAATAAACGAAGCAAAAATTAAAACTAAAAAAATTAAAAAAAAATAACAATCAAACACAAAAGTACGCAGTCTAAAGGCTCTATTATTTTTTATCTATTCCAAAACTTTTCTATTGCCTCCATAAATGGCCAATGTCATGAAAGAAGGAGAACATGACATATTGGCAACGCGTTAAGAGTCTTCAAGTCAAATTAAACTTTTGTCAAAGAAAATTTTTGTGAAATTGCAAATCTTCAAAAAAAGAAGGTGGATATGTATACATATAATTCCTAGCTGTACTTATGTATGTATCCGTATCTACAGCACCACTCTCATTCCAATAGCATTTGTCGTCACGCTTGTTGTCACTCAAACTCAAAGTATTATGTCTGTATGTGTGTGTGTGTGTTGGATTTTCTTTTAACACTGCAAAACTTTATAACTTTTCAAATTATCGAGTCTCAAGCAGCGAACGGTGTGTGTAATTGGAATTGATAACTACCATGATGTGCTATCAAGGCGTGCACTTGTACGAACACACACCCAACCACATATACACACATACCCACACAGATTTGCTTAAGGCAAACAAGCGCACAATTCAAATTATTGATTTCTTCTGCATAAGCCGAATATGCAGTTATATAAATATTGTCATTTCGTGGGAGAAAATTTCAAAAGACAGGAATAAACGCAAAATATTGCTGAACTTCTTGAAGTTTGAAGTCGAAAAATCCAAAGTTGGCGGTAAAAGCGCATTAGTGGGGATGGTGCTGGTGAGTTTAAGGTACCACTTTATTTTTTTAAGCAAGCAAGCAAACTTTTTATTTATATTAGAAAATATGTTCGGAAAATGTTCGAACTGTTTTTATGCCAAATTTCAGAAATTTTGATATAAAAGATTTAAAAATTGTTAAAAAATATTTTTTAAAAAAGTTAGAAAATATGTTCGAAAATTTTTTGAACTTCTTTATACCAAAATTTCATAAATTTTGAAATAAAAAAATTAAAAATTGTTAAATTTCTTTTTTTAAGTTAGAAAATATGTATTCGAACTTTTTTTATACCAAATTTTCATAAATTTTGAAATTAATAAGTGAAACTTTTCGATATTTTATTCACCAAAATTTCATAAATTTTAAATATTTTATATACATATGTATGTAAGTGTGGTATTATTTTTTATAAAAATATTTTAAATTGTTTAATAAATTAGAAATTATATTCGAAAATTTTCGAAATAATTTTCGAACATCGAAAATTCATAAATTTTGAAATTAAAAAGTGTTATAAAATATTTTTTAGAGTAGTTAGAAAATATGTGAGTTCGAAAATTTTCGAATTGTTTATACCAAAATTTCACAAATTTTGAATTAAAAAATTTTAAATTGTTATAAAATATTGTTAAAAAAAAATTAGAAAATATATTCGAACCTTTTCCAAATTTTATTCACAAAGATTTCATAAATTTGAGATTTCTATTTTTTTTTATATGTACATATGTACATATGTATGTACATAAGTGTGGTATTATATTTTTAAAAATTTTAAATTCTAAGAAATTAAAATTATGTTCGAAAAATTTCGAAATAATTTTCGAACATCGAAAATTCATAAATTTTGAAATTAAAAAGTGTTATAAAATATTTTATAGAAAGGTTAGAAAATATGTATGTATGTTCGAAAAATCTTCGAACTGTTTATTCCAAAGTTTTACAAATTTTGAAATAAAAAATTTTAAATAGTTACAAAATATTGTTAAAATAAAGTTAGAAAATATATTCGAAAACTTTTTGAAATTTTATTCACCAAAATTTTATAAATTTTAGAATTCAATTTTTTTTTAATATTTTATAAAAGTGTGGTATTATATTTTTATAAAAATATTTTAAATTGTTTAAAATATTGTTTAAGAAATTAAAAATTATCTTCGAAAAATTTGGAAATAATTTTCGAACATCGAAAATTCATAAATTTTAAAATTAAAAAGTGTTACAAAATATTTTTTAAAAAAGTTTGAAAATATGTATGTATGTATGTTCGAAAAATTTGGAAATAATTTTCGATGTGCGAAAATTTTTCGAAATAATTTTCAATTTTCATTGCATATAAATTTTCATACGAAAACAAAAGATAATTTTAAAGAATTTGTTTTTATCACTGAACTTACAAATTGTGGGTGCTGAGTTTCGGCTCTCCTTCTCCAATTTTCAAACACCCCACCCATGGAAATTTCATTTACCTTCTTTTCTTTTCCGTTTTTGCAATCATGAATATTGGTTACGTTTTTGTAATATTCCAATAACATGCAATTTAACAATTTTTTGAAAGAAATGCGCCCAAACACACCCACACACGCCGAGAGACACACACACGCACACCAGTACCAAATCAAGTATGCAGCCAGATGAAAAAAGACAAAGTTGCCAAAGCGCAAAAGTATAAACACAAATGCAAGTAAGAGAGTGGCAGCACACACACAGAAATATGTAGGTATTGATGTATATGTATTTATGTATGTATATATGTATGTATGTATGTATTCGTATAGCCAGAAGAGTAAAATAACTTTGCGATACTTTCAAATCAATAACGAAAAACTTTGACAGCAAAAGTTGAAGTACAACGAAAAAGACATGGGTGAGCGTAGGAAGACACGAACACACACACACGCACATAAAGAGAAAAAATAACACACGATTATGCTCATATATATGCAAGTGCGCACTTGAAGCAAAATATGCTTTTGTGGAATTACTTCGGTTAAGCATTTTTCGTTATGTGCGCAAAGTATATAAGACGCTTTTGTGATATGTATGTATGTATGTATGAATATAGGTTTGAGAATATGAGGTTGTAATTTTTCGTTACCGAAAGTGAGTTCAAAAGTGGATGTAACAGATTTTTTTTGAACATTCACAATGTGCATATCCTGTCATAACAAATCAGAAAATACCAAGTAACAAGCAACAACAACAATAACAGCAGCGAGCAGGAAGGTCATGATTAGTACGAAAATGTGTTTCGATACTGAAAGACAATATCAAAAGCAAGAATGATAATAATGTTTCATACATATGTACATACAGACCAACATAGGCAATCCCCAAAATTAATGGAATGTTACAGTCACTGTGCGCATAACTGAGCCATAACTGAGCCGGTAGCCGGTGCTAGAGTTTCTAAAGTGGAATAATAAGACCCTATACCGTTATGTACCATTTCAGGTGGCTTAGGACTCAGATATCTTTGTCAGTGTTGGTCGAAATTAGGATTTTGAGCTGCGAAGTTTCAAAGAAATTCCCTCTGAGATGGTTCTTTCCTTATACGTTATTTAGGAGACGATAAGAAAGAGATTTAGTTAGGTTAGACCCGAAATTTAGGTATCCAGTGTATCATACCGTGGGGACTCTAGATGCTTACAGCGTAGTCTTGCCAATGCGGGACAAGTGCAGAATATATGCTCCATTATTTCCCTTGGCTATGCTCTAGACATTTCCTGCAGTCTTCCCGATCTGTCAGTTCCATTTTGCTAACATCACTGTGTGTTAGTATTCGGATCATGATCTTTCAGTCTCTACTATTGAGTTCATTTTACTCTAAGAAGAATAAAATGCTGAGTCAAACTATCCAGAAGAACGTACTCTCTATTTGGACGTCAAACGTGCTCTCCAAACTTATTAAAACCGCTGAAGGACACATAAGTTATAGATCTTTCCGGAAAGGTAATCAGTTGTTCAGTACAAAGCCACACAAAGGACACATAAGATAGAGAACTCTCGGAAATCACATCAGTAGTTCAGTCCAAAACAGTCAAAGCTAGGATTTCAAGTTTTACTACCAACTCCCTTCAGCTTGACTGAGCTCCCTGCCACAAATAAGGCAAGGGGCGTAAAGCATGGTTCCAATGTCACAGCAAATATTTTTTGTAGACTTCTGTGGTTTGACATATACCCATTAGAGCTCTTCTTGGATCAAATCAAGGGTAAAATATTTTAGAATTATGGATCGAGACGACTTAATATTATCAATACAAGTCTCGATACATAATTTTAGAATATTTACCGAAGATTTTAAACTTTTTTTCTTGTGACATGGTTTTATTTCTGCATAAAACCTCTTGAATTTCTGCAAAATTTCATTATAAAAGAATATATTTCGAATATTAATATTTTTAACTGCAGAACCGAGTCAATAGAAACAATTAAGTATGAGTCACTATTAACCAGGCTTGTATTATCCCTCCGTGCATCGTAGAAAAAAGAAGAGGGCCAAGAATCAAAACTCAAAGCACCAGAAGGACCGCCAATAAGCCTTAAAAGAATGTGAGAACAATATCTCACGCTCTAGTATTAAACATTAACTTTTAAAGCTCCAAGCTAGACCTCTAATAATCGTTCTATTAAAGCATTAGTAAATTCCGCCTCTCTGCAGCGACTTACAAAATTATTTGCGTTTCCTTTTTATGCATGAGATGAACACAGTTGTTTGCACACGCGCAAAAAATCAAAAAAGAAGCCATCTGTATTTACATATCAGAGCTTTGGAGGCTAACATTTGTTCTTCATTGCACGTCCATCATTGTCACAGCTGCTTGTCCGATGGCGGCGCCACTCGTTGCAGCTAAGCTATATACGCATATGTGTGCCTTATAAATTGCTCCCAAGGACACGCATAGCCAACCAGACATTTATTGTCCCACTAACTGACATTCGAAACTGTGGTTATCGCTTTGGCGCGCCCGAAGTTCACAAAACTGCGTAGAAATTGTCGGTGGTCGTACAATGAATTTCGTCTGCTGATACTTCATGTACGACGACGACTTCTGTACGTATGTGTATGTGTGTGCATTGCAGCACAATTAGTTGGGTCAGGAAAAGACTATTGTCGTTGTTGTGGTCATCGGCTTCTAATGGTTGCTAGAATGGATGCGTTTTCTATGGTAAATAATGCCGGACGTTGTGATTGTGGTAAGAGACAGTTACAACTCTGATTGGAATTTAATTGATAAATGAGGAGGACTCTCAAGCGAAAAGTGTTTGCAGCAAATGGGTACCGAATAGAGAAGGAAAACACAATCAATTAGAGTAGAAATTGCAAGGAAAGGAATAAAAGGAATAAAGGAGTAAAGTCCAACCGATCTAGCTTGATGGCTGCTAAATGATGGGCTCAAGTCTACTTCCGAACTAGACCGGTCTATCGACAAAATTAGCACACGTTTTACATGAAGACCTCGGACTTATAATGTCTACTGTTTGACCCAGATAGTTCAGTACTGCGTTTGAGTGCGTATCTCATTACGAATGTAGGGAACTTCCGTAGCACAAATGGACTTTATTCAAATGTTCCTAACTTCAAAACGCTTCTCAGACCTGAAGACTTAGAGTCAAGTATTCGAATGCCGAAGCACTTTATGGCTCCTCAGTCAAAGTGCTGTAGAAAGCATTGAAGTGCAGATCAAAATTCCCTGATCGGTTTTTCTAGCTGTCCGGTGAATTCAAATTCAGTTTAAAAGAAGGTTAGAGCCCTTGTTTCAATACCAGTATGAAGAGATCAAAAAAATACTCTCGAATTTTTTCAATGCCACTATAGCGTTGCTCAGCACTGGACACGAGTGATTCATAAACACTACCTCTTTAATAAATCAAAAACCTCACTTACTTCGAGTCACAAAGTCGAAAGTCACAAGATTTTTATTTTAAGTAAAATGAGTTTCACTTACCACAAAATCAAACGGTAAATACACCACGCTCTCTTCGTTGCATGACATTTCACTCTTTGCCTGTTAGTTCAAGAGAGCAACTGTAGTATAGCATGCATGCAATGTTAGCTGCAAAGAGAATAGAAAATGTTGTCAAAAGTGTGGTGAATATATTAAATTAAATGTATAGAATACAGTTAAGCTTGTATGAAAAATGTGTAGAAATACAGGTGGTATGGTAAGATGTGGTGGCTAGCAAATGAAGAAGCAATGCCTAAAAGTAATACATTGAGTAAGGGCGTGGATATGTCATAAAATATATTTGATTTTGTAAGATCCTTTTGAAAATAAGAACCAGTATATATGGTGGCAAGAAATCCACCTTTATTGCACAACAGATTATAGATAATTGTTTCATTAGTCTTGTATAACATTAAAATCACATGAAGAAGATATAAGTTAGAGATCTTCCCGGAAAGGTAAGCAGTAATTCAGTACAAAACCACATGAAGACATAAGGTAGGGAACTCCCGGAAATCTCATCAGGAGTTCAGTCTCAAAGAGCCAGAGGTAGTATTTCAAGTTCTACCATCGACTCACTCCAGCTTGACTGGACTCACTGCAACAAATAAGGTAAGAGAGAATCTGGAAAGAGCTTCAACCTCTGTGTTATATGTGGCAATAATATACGGGTTTGCACTGAAAGTCCCTTATCAAAGAGATAAGCACTTTTGGCACCCATAACTAACATAATTCCTACTTACCTATATGAAACTTTTTGTTTGTTTCTTCATGAAACTATAACTTAAAGATTGAACTAAAAGTGTTGTAAATCTTTTATTTAACACATGTTGCTCTTATTTCCTTAAAACAATGACCATTTTTCTGAATAATAACTCAATGACTGAATTGGCAGTTATCGGACCAACTCTGTGAAAGCCTCCTTTCAAACCAGACCCACAACATCGCTAGATTTTCTACAAAAGAAGTAGTTATTTGGAAATTTGGCCATATAAGGACGGACTGTTCGCATTAGATAAAGAAAAGGGCTTAATTAAACACCTTCGACCTTGGAATAGCCCATCAAGTAATAACTATAATGTCTTCCTTACTTGATAGTAACCGCTGCTGGAATTCCATTTTTTGGCTGGACATAAATTCGGGTCACTCCTATTAAGCCATTCTTCTTGTTTCGGAACTGTCTTAAACAATCGGAGGGTCTTTCCACAGAAACTTAAAATTAAACAAAGAGTGTTTGTTATCATTTGAAAAAACATTCTCTGACAATCATTTTTTGAAGATTATCTCTTTCGAATGTTGGCCGTGGCTACGTCTCAATTGGTCCATCCGTTGCGTCGGAGTTTCGATAACTCGTTCGAGCATTTCCACTGGTAACTGACGAATGACACGCGTGATGTTTTGAAGATGTGATGATATCTGTTTACCGAATTGTTCGCTCAATAAAGCCTTTGATTGATGCGAAATGTGGGAAGTGGCGCCACCTTGTTGAAACCAAATTTCGCCGAGATTCGAGCTTCAATTTCAGTCATCAAATAGTCGGCTAAAAAAGCGCGATAAAAGGCATCATGTTTGAAGAAATATGGACCGATGATTCCACCGGCCCACAAGTCACACCCTTAATGAAATGGCAGCTCTGGAATCTCTTTCCGTTGCCCTTTGTCCAAAATACGACAATTTTCCTGGCTCAATGGGTACGACCCAGAAATAGACCTCAACGATGAACAAATTTTGGCGCGAAAACTCTTGGAACTTGTCAAGAGCCCATAGAGCGAGGCGATGTCGCTTAGGAAGATCAAGCGACTTCAGTTCTTGCACAAGCTGTATTTTGGACGCTGTCAATTTAAAATTTCGACGTAAAATGCGCAAAGTCGTTTCCATTCCTCAATCCGAGTTGCTGCGAACGCGCGCCGAATCGACTCTCCACAGTCTCGTGTACACTGTGTATTTCATTGCGTGCTGGACGTGGTCTATTCGGTCGATTATTATCTAATAACGAATGCTGGGTTTCAAGATGGGAGATGGTGTTGCGAATAGTCCGCTTTGTAGGCCGATTATATTGACCACAAGTTGAGAGAAGCTCGCGAAACATATTATTTTCAGAAGGTGGATTTTCGTAATAAAGTTGAACGATTTGTAAACGTTGTTCAGGCGTAAGTCTTTCCACACGGAAATGACAAAAAATACTGAACAAAATAACGTGAGAGCTTGACATGACTCACGCGTGATTTGTCAAAAAAAAGTTATTGAAAAAAGTACCCCTACTTGGATCCCCAGTTACAGAATCGATAGCCTTACATATTGAGGACTCGGCTAAATAAAAGGAAGTGCATTGGTTCATTTCATTCGTGGTTTAAGACATCCCGCGTTATGTTTAACTCTCCAGTAGTTTCAGTATTATTACTCATATTATCATTAAAGTTCAGATGGACTTAAAGCCACTTAGACTTCGCTTCTCAAATTTGTGTATTTTTTTCTTAACACGGTCAGCATTTGTAGCTTCATACATTTCAAGGACACTCAGCAACAAAATTTCAATATTAAGCCCAAACAACAATGCTGTAGAGAAAGCGAAAGTAAGAACCGAACAAGCAAAGTATATAAGCGACTAGAAAAAGCAAAAAAAAGTTGGAAACAACAAGTATAAAATAAAAATTCAAATAATGTTGCATTTCGCCTTGAAACTTACTTTGATGTGAATTTGCCTGTTTGTCTGAAATGGAAAACTTTCAAGTGTCCATAGTCATTAGAAAGTGTTTACTGCGTTCCTTTTTTTGCCGCACTCACTAAGACTTTTTCTACAGGATATTAAAATTAACTTTATTACCTAATTCAATTGTTGTGTTGCGCCAATTATAAGTGATGAGAAAGTAATGGGCATCAACGGAAACGAGAACGGAAACGGAAACATTTAAAAATTGAACATTCAGCATTGAAAAGTTTTCTATGTTCTTTGAAGTGAGCACAAAACTGAGTACCAGGAAAGGAATACGATGTCATTCAAAAAATACTGGAGAAAAGAAAGAATTGACCTTTCAGGGAAGGAGAGATACTGTGTGGATATTTTAGGTAAGCGGAATGCATTAGCATTTGGAGGATAGCGTGATGTGTAGAAGTTCACGCAAGTGAGGAAAGTTCTCTGATCGCCATTCACTTGGGAGTGGCCAGAAACGATTCTTTTACATATGACTCAAGCAGCTCACGACTTCCAGTCTTTGACCAAGTATCCTCTGGGTAGCCTAAGAACATCCGTTTGAAGGATAGCTAAAGTGAGAAGGCGAAACATCCCCTTCACAGGGTTCCGCGGTGAGTTTGGGGAGTTTGGGGTCAGAGACCACCTTTTGATGACGACCATGGTAAACGAAATGAGGACTACGATTCCGGTCCCTTAATTGGGAAGGTGTCGCTGCCCAGCTGATTGATGTCTTCGTTAGAGTGAAGGCTGACATCACCGCCGTCCAAGAAATGCGATGGACGGGAGAAGGACTGAGACGAGTAGGTCCTTGTGGTATTTACTACGGTGGCCATATAAAGGAGCGCAAGTTTGGTGTTGGATTCGTAGTGGGAGAGAGACTCCGTCGCCGTGTACTTTCATTCACCCCGGTGGATCAACGTCTAGCCACAAGCCGCATCAAAGCGAGGTTCTTCAAAATATCGCTGATCTGCGCCCACTCCCCGACGGAAGAGAAGGACGGTGTGGCACTTATGCTTTTCATCTTTTTGAAGTTAGCGCGTCACTTTAGGAGCGTTCTCTTCTGTCCTCATTACTAGTATGAACTGCTGCCTTCGAGACTAGTATCCTTTTTGCGCGATGTGATCGGTAGCCGAGTACTATTTTCTGTTCCCCTCGAGGCAGCCACCTCTTCTCCTATTAATCTCTTAATTAATTATTCACAGTTAACCTAGGAACTCAGGCCGTCAACAGTTCCCCAAGCTGTAGTCTTTGGTGGCTTAAGTTTTGGTCATTTATAGTAAGAAAAAATCTTAAGTCACTTTTTGGATTTGACATAATTTGTAGCAGAACAATCTTCATCACCGGACACATTTTTTCGAAGATCCTTGTGGTCTTCTGGCTACAGGTTCAAGAAAATACAATTTTGTTTTTAAGGAAACACCAATTATTAAGCGTCAGTTAGACCCCGCCAGTTAACTTTATTGGTTCAAAAAATGTCGAGAAACCCGTTAACTATAATTCCAAACATTTATTAGACGTTTTTTAAAATAGTTAACATTTTTTAACCTGACATTCAATGCCCACCAAAACTGATGGCAAAAAAATGCTCATGAATTATTAATTCGAATTCCCCGCTGACTGACAGCACATAAATTGAGCACAGCTTCACATTTCAAGTGTTTAATTGAGGTAAAAACATGCCAACAACAGCGTGAGGCCGGGAAAAATGTCAAAAAAAAACACGAAAAAGTTGATTGAGCTGCAACAAACATTCAGTGGCCGCAATATTTTCAAATTATTATATATAGTATATATCTGAAAATCCATATTTGTTTATGAATGATTGAGCACGTCACCGCACATACAGCAGTGTCCTTAAAGGACTACAGGACCCACGATATCAGTGGTCAGCTGGCCAGTGTGTGTGACGCGCTTTAGGGACCGCCAACAATAGTGCCAATTTATTGTGTGTCATGCGTCATATGTATGCCGTTACATGTGGAGGGAAAACTCAAATAGCGAAAGCAAAAACAACTGTAACAGACGACAACAATGACCCGCAGTTCTATTTAATTGCTTGTCGCCTGTACGCGTTGACATACACAAAGGCCCGACGAATGGCACTGCTAGTGCATATTCATTTCAGCATACATATGTATATAGAGGAGGTGGCAACACTGAGCACAAAGCGGAAAAAAATACAAAACATGAAATTTTCAGCAGTCATTTTAGCGCAACACAGCGGGATATGAGCAACTCATTTTGGCGCAAAAGCAATCTTGTTACGTCATGGCATACAAGTATAATGAACAACAAATTTACTCTCCTATTAACGCTCCGTCGAGTCGATGACAGTTAAATTTAGCCTGTCAAACTTGGCAACGTTATCGCTTGCGATAGACGGCTCATTATTGGCGCGGAAGTGTTGCAATTGATTCCAGGAGAGAGGCGGAGATCTAATAATGTACTTTTTTAAGCAGTCTCCAGTTTCACCCCTTGAACAGCTTCCACAGATTTGCCATGTAATAGCTGCTCATATAGACCTTCAATTGTGAGTTTCCTTCTCCTGAAGGTCTTTCACGTCAGAAGAAGAGGAGTAGACTAAGGTGTATACTCTTTATTCATTTATGACTCGGACATCAAATTGTCATCAATAAATCCAGTAGACGTCGATGGCCGAAATCCGAAAAATAGTCAAAAAGAAAACGCGAGACTAAAACTGAACAATAAACAAGAAAAAAAAAGCCTGCAAAATGAACGAGTGACCATATATTGACTATGCGCCAAATCTTGAAATAGACCCGTGAAAAAAGGATCCACACGCACCACATCTTCGTCTATTTCAAAGCTGCTTATGACAGCACGCAAAGGAGCTGCCTTTATACCGCGATGTCTGACTTTTGTATTATCCCAAACCGAATACGGCTGTGTAAACTGACGTTGAGCAATACCAACAACTTTGTCAAGATCGAGAAGGACTTCTCCAAGCCGATAGATACCAAGCGAGGTTTCAGACAAGGCGATTCGTTTTCGTGCGACTTCTTCAATCTGTTCTTGGAGAAAATAATTCGACCTGCAGGTCTGAATAGAGAAGGCACAATCTTCTACAAGAGTGTATAACCGTGCCGTTACTTTTACTTTCTCCAGGTTTGACAAAAAAGCGATGTAAATGGGGCTAGTAGTGAACGAGGGAAACACGAGATATCTCCTGTCAACAGACAAAAAGTCGTCTCACTCGCGTCTTGGCTCTCACGTTGCTGTTGACAGGCATAACTTCGAAGTCATAGATAATTTCGTCTATCTTGGAACCAGCATTACCACCAACATCGAAATCCAACGCAGAATAACTCTTGCCAACAGGTGCTACATCGGACTGAGTAGGCAATTGATAAATAAAGTCCTCTCTCGACGAATAAAGGCTAATTTCTACAAGTCAATCATCATCCCCTTTCTAATACATGGTGCAGAGGCACGGACGATGGCATTATCTGATGAGTCGACCTTGCGAGTGTTCGAGAGAAGGTTCTGTGGAAGTCCTACGGTTCTTTGCACGTTGGCAACGTCGAATACCGCAGTCGATGGAACGATGAGCTGTGCGACATATAGTATACGTGGCCATTGACATAGTTTAGCGAATTAAGAGACGGCGGCACGCTGGTCAGGTTATGTCATCCGAATGGGTGAAAGCGCTCCAGGTCTGGGAGTATTTGACACAGTACCCGTCCAGAGAAGAAGAGGAAGACAACTACTCCGTTGAAAAGACCAGGTGAAGAAGAGCCTCGCTGCACTTGGAATCTCCAATCGGAGGCAAACATGGAACGGCAAAAGGTAGAACGACTGCCGCCCTGGTGAAACCTCAGCTAAGCGACATCTACGCGAATAAAGCAGAAGATGAAAGTTGGAAAAATACAAATATAAAATAGGCTTGGAGTTTTTAGAAACAAGTTATTCGAAAACCAATGGTATAATAATCTGTTTCAAATTGCCGAAAAAGTCTTAAAATAACAGAAATGCCGTCCCAGAAAACCATTTCAAGGCGTAGATTGTGAAATTTTTAGAACAAAATCTGAGATAATAGAAGACCAAAGCTAAGCATTGGAGTTGGAGTAGTTTCATCCCATAACCGCATAGACTGCGGGATCAGTCGCTAAATCAGGAAACAAAAAGGAACTACGAACTACTAGAATGTCTATCTCTATAAGATAAGACAAAAGTCAAATAAGACGTCCCGCACTAGAGCTCTTCTTCTTAAAGTGAGCCATACAAACAGTGATGGCACATTCTCCTTTACTTTTGCAATCGTGCCCATTGAGCATCTATCTTCCCTGTCTGCGAATGCAGAAACCGCCCTTTTTGAGTTGCAGAAGCGTAGAATTTCAGATGAACTCACTCAAGATCAACCAAATGGAATAAGTTGTATTCAACCAAACTTTTATGACGTTCTTCTTTCTACGCTTATCTAACTGCCAACTTCTCTTAACGCTTATTATATTAAACCAGTTAAGTAAGTCGGCCGCAGGCATATGATGCCACTGACCTTGTCTGCAGTGAAGCATAAAAATCAATGTCTACTTTGCCACTTGCTTTTGGGGACAAGAAAAAAACGGATACAAGCAACGGCGTAACAATTCTTCATAAATCATCTCTAGAGCAATCACAATCACGCTCATTTATCATCGAGATTGCATGCTTCCTGTCACACTTTTTTACAAGTACTTTGCTGCTTGTAGAAAAGGTAGGCACAACTGAGAGGAAAGAGAAAATTGATGTCCAAGGGTGTCAACTAATGTCGCCTAATTAACCAGTCTCGCAACAAGCAAAAACATTTGATGCAATTTCTTTTGTAACTTTGTTTGTATGCGTGCGACTATGCCACTTGTTTTGACATTAATGTGTGCAGCGCCTAAAGGTAGGCCAACTTTTTACGCTTCCATAGGTACGCAAACAAATGGTTAGCTGCGCTTAAAGCCTGCTGGATGATAAATTAACGTCAATTTCATGTTATGCCTTTACGACCATGGCTTAGTAAACAAATTCTAAATAAAAATTTAAATATTCAACCGCTGGCGATAACATGCATACTTTCAGGCTTATGTCTGGCTTAAATGTGTTGCATTGCACCTGGCTTCTGAATTTCATACGAAAGAAGATAGCTGTGTATATTTATTAATGTTATTTTTAGAACTACTTTCAGGAGATTTATTTTTGTTGAAGGCCCAAAAATATGCAACTAAATTATGCGAAACATTTCTTTATCAAATGAGAAAACATTCACAAAAAAAAAATAATAAGAATTGTTAGCAAAACAGCTGTGACAGGTGAAAACATAAAATTTACATCAAATTCAAAAAAAAAATTAAAATTGTTAGTAAAAATAATACAAAACGAGGATTGATAAAAATATTCACAGTGCTACAATAAACAAACTTAAGGTAAATATTATAAAAATGTATACTTTTTTTACAAAAATACTAAACCAACAGGGTTGCCATATTAAATTAATTAAATACATGAAAATATAATTTGTATTTTTGTTAAATCAAAGAAAAATGCTTTTGATGTCGCTTTATATATAACTTCAAGCAGACAGTATTTTTTATAAAAATCTCAACTAAAATTTTTTTAAACAATATTTGCTGAATACTTGTAGTATTACCATAGGTTTTATATAAAAATTTTTATTATAACATTCTACTGCCAACTTGGTTCAAGTATATTTAAAATAAAATCAAATTTTGGTTTTACCAAAAAAACATTTCGAAATAATGTTGCCACCTAAAATAAAAACAAAAAAAACCGAAAATATTAGCAAAAGCTAAAAACAAATAAAATTCAAGGTTTATAAATTGTTGTATGAGATATGTTACAAAATTTAGCAATAATTCAGTGTTGCCACATTAAATGTATTAATGTGAAAAACAAAAAATTTTAAATATATATTTTAAAGAGAGGATTAAAAAAAATAATTTTCTATAATATCTTTCAACTGAAAATTTTACATGCAGTGTTGCCACATTAAACAAGTTTTTAAAGGTAGGGAAATGACTGACTTAAAACAAAAATTTAAAAAATAATGATATATTATATGCAAAACGAGGAGATAATACAAAATTGTGTATTTATAGTGAAATTTTGTAACAGGGTTGCCATCTTAAACTAAATATTAGTGCTGAATTATTAACTTAAAAAAAAACAATGAAATAGTATATTAAAAACTCGGAAATAAGAGAAAATTGTTGAATTATAGTGAAAATTTGTAACAGGGTTGCCACCATAAAATGTTTAACACTACTTAATATAGTGAATGAATGCACCATAGAGGTAAAATAACACTGAAATGAAACTGTAAATTTATGAAAAGAAGAAATCGTAATTTTAATACAGTAACTATAGTAGGGTTACCACTAAAAATTATCAATCGCTACTTAAAATAGTCAATTCAGTATAAAACTTGCAGAAACAGTAGTGGTAAAATATAACAAGCAAAACCATAACGAGACAGGTTCAAATTATTTTTATAAAGAGAAAAAATAGTAGAGTTTATAAAGAAAAAAATACTAGAGTTGCCACTATAAATTATCTATCGTCATTTTATACAGTGAATACTTTAAATTGGAATGCTGTTAAATTTAAAAAATTCTAAATGAAGTGGAAATACATTTTTTCTAAAGAAGAGAATAGACCAAATTACTTTGATAAAGTGAAAAAATAGGGCAGGGTTGCCACTAAAATGATTTACCTTCAAAATTCAGGCAAGCAATATAGCAACTTTTAAATAAAGTTATTTTTCTTCAAGTTTAGACAAATTCAATATTTATTCGTTTCAGAGTTGCCAGCTTCATTTAATTTAGAAAATTTAAAAAATAGTACATACTAGATATCTTGTCTATGTTCGAAAAAAAATAATCAGATTAATTTTTATGTAAGAATATATTAGAATTTTTCAGAGTTGCCAGCTTCATTTAATTTAATAAAATAAAAAATATAAGAATTGTGTCCATTATTTATGCTACAAAAAAATGATATTAAAAAACTTATGAGCAAAATTTTTATTTTTATATAATAAAACATTCCAACAGAGTTGCCACCCTATGCTGAAAAATACATATAAGTCGCTTTTTGTTGTTTTTAAAATCGGAAAATATTGCCAAACGACTTGTATTACGATTTTTGGTTTTTGTCATTTTATTTATTTATAAAAATTGCCTTATTTAACAATTTGGCTCTTACACTAAAAATGTAGTCATTTTTGAATCTATGTATTTTCAAATTTATACGTACATGTTTGCATATGTTTTTATGATTACATGTGGAATTATGTAAGCGCATGCATTTTTTATATCTATTTTTAATGTAAATTTGTATATCCTGTATGTTAAGGATTAAATTCAATATGCATCAATCATTGCTAAATTTTAATAACGTTTTCAACATGGCCAGACAAGCATAAAAATTTGATGTGAAAAATAATACAAGTCAACGGACAAATATACATATTTGCATACCTTCATGCATATTTAGGCTGTGTATTTAATTTTTTACAAATAAATGCGCTTATGTTTCTATGTATGTATGTGCATTTTTTATGTACACACAAACGAATCGACACATGACTGGTTTGCTGACTCAATTTAACCTGAAAAAAAGATTGTTGAATAATCAAACACGGGATTAGCTGTCAAAGTTGACATGACAAAATCATTCAGCAACAATAAAAAATAATACAGCCTTTGGCAAAATAATTAAAGCGCGTTATTTAAATTGAATTTTACCACAAAGAGTTTACAGCGTTGTATATACGCAATTCTGTGAAAATTTCTGGATTAAGCAAAAATTAAATTCTGAAATTATTGAAGCGAAATTTAAAACAAAAAAATTTACCTTAAAAAAAATTAATTGCCCAAAGCTATTAGCTTATTTTGGGGAAAAAATTAAATTAAAAAAACTGAATTTTTTTTAATATCTAAATTTTTTTAAAAACTTTCATTCTGTTCTAAATTTTTTTTTTTTTTTTTTTAATTTTAATTTTAGCTAATAAAAAATTTAAAAAAATTTGATGAAATATTTCAATTTTTAAATTCTCTAAAATTTTAATATTTTTCCCCTTTTTTTTAAACTTTTTATGAATGTAACATTTTAAATGTTATTTGTATATATTTCAGTAAACTTTTTTTGTATATTACATAACGCTGAAAATATTGAAAGAATTTTTTTAAGCTTAAATTTCAAAAATTTTAAAAACCCGAAATATACCTATGTTCGTAGCTACTTTGGAAAAATTTTCAATAAACTTTTCGTAATTAATAAAATTTCTTTATTATGTTCTTAATTTTTTTTACTGGTAAATTTTTTAAATTTATCTAATTTTTTATTAAAATATTCAATCCAATTTTCCTTAATAAATTTCCTATAATCTCTTAATTATGTGCTTAATTTAGTTAAACTTTTTAAATTTTCTAAATTTTTTAAATTTCTAATGTTTTTTATTTTATTTTTACATTGTTTCTACTTAATTTTAGCCACAATTTTTATTCAAAGCACTTCAATAAGCCTAAAAATACAATTTAATTTCAGAATTACAAAAAAAACACAAATTATGAAGTTAAAATTACAAAAAAGTTTTAATACCAATTATCTTTGCACATAGCTAATTCAGGAAAATCTTTCACTATTATTTTCGTTGATAAATTTTTTACAACCTTTGAATTTTATTTTTAAAATTTTTCTAATATATTTTATTTTGCCATTTTTTTTTATAAGTGCTTTTTTAATAACAAAAAGTTAATTAATTATAGAATTAATCGGAATAAATTAGGAAAAATATAATTCTCGTTACTAAATTTTCAATAATCTTTTAATAATATTTTATTTAAAATATTTCTGTATATTTTTTATTAATTTTTTTTTTTTAATTTCAACTGCAGCTTACATTTTTATGCAATAAATTCCATCAGTTTAAAAAAAAATTTAATTTTGATATTAATGAAAAAAAAATTTTTAATATAAATTTTAAAATACAAATTATTTTAAATTCGAAAACTACATTTATATTTATTATATTTTATTATAATATTTTTATATTTATTTATTTTCGTATTATTAATTTACGATTAATTTTTTTTTTTAATTCTATTACTTGATTTTTTTTTTTTTTAATTTTTGAATTTTTCTTATTAGTTTTTATACCAGTTTATCTTTATATTCAGCGAATATTTAAATATTGAAAAGAAAATTTTAAATATTTTTTCAAAATATTTAATTTTTAAAATTTTAAAGTATTGAACATAAATTTTTGGAACAGCAAATTTTAATTTTTTTTTAATTTTTATTTTGTTTTTTAATTTTTAATTTTTAAAAACTGAAATTATTGAAAAGAAGATTTGGTAAAATTTTCTATCTAATTGACGTGAAGAAGTTTTCTTATATTTGTTTTTCATGTTTAGCCGTTTATATAATTTACTGTTTAATAAACTTACATATATAAATAGGTTTAAAAAAAGAAACATTTTGAAATTAAAACAATTTTGAATATCGGAACTAAAATTTTGAACCTACTCTCTGTTAATAAATTTTATACTTTTAATTATATACATATCTAACTTTTTTTCAATTTCCAAAATTTTTTTAAGCTTCATAAATTTTCAAAAGTTTTTATTTTTTTAAATTTTTTTTTTGAAATTTTTGATTTTTTTTAATTTTTTAAATTTAAAATTTGTATATAATTTTTGTTATTTGTTTTAATTTCGCTACCTATGGATATATTCTGATATTTAATTTCATTCAAATGTTACTCATACGTAGTGTCGTACTTAGTTTAATTTTTCCAAATCGTTCTATCTTTGCTCTACAAACGTATTTTCGCAAAAATTATCGATATTTATCAAATATTTCAAATGTTGCTCATACGCAGCGTTGCTTTGATTAAATTTTTTTGCTATTTTTAGTAATTTCATTAAGATTATATAATTTTTTTGTTCGTTTCCAGCTGCAAAATCCATAAAACCCCACTTTACAAAACCATTGTTCGGAGTAAATATTGATAATTAAAGATAATTACTAATTTCTAAACTTTTCAATTTTTTTATTTTTAAATTTTTTTTCAAGTTATGTAGTTTTCTTAATTTTTTTATTTTAAACCACATTTTATAGCACAAAATACACTTCAGCTTTTCACTTTACAACTTAATAAATTTACTGCTATTCTGTTGTCATATTCTGCTCAAATGATTGATTATTTGTCATTATATTTCTGAAGCGAAAAGTTTTATTAATACGCACACCGCGTTAGCAATGAAAGGAGATATAAATAAAATTGCATAAAAGCATAGAAAAGGGTATGAAAACGCTCTCCCCCAAGTGACATTCATACGATGTTTGCTGAGTGCGTCGATAAGCTCAGCTATGACCGTAAAATTATTTGCCATTTATCTTTTATGGCAGCAATTTTTATATTTCTGCAGCATTGAGGTATGACTGTTGTATGTGAGAAAGCTTTCAATAGCTTAGCAATTCATCAATTTAGAAATAAATATCACAAAGTGAAAATTTTAACACCGAAAAATTAAAATACATATGTACATACATTATTGATTAGAAAAAAAAAATTAAAATACAAAAATATTAATTAAAAAAAAAATTATTTTCAAAAATATTTCATGTAAAATAAAATATAAAATTAAAAAGAAAAAAACATTGTGAGAATATTTTGAGTATAATATTTTATGAAGTATAATATATAAAAAATAAATTCAAAATTATTTTTTTCTCTTTTAGTGCCTAATCCTTTCTTCCGCTTTCTCCTATTTTCCGCCCATATAACCGCCTTATGAGACTTCATTTACTTCGTTGCTCCTCTAAGCCTTTATTCTACTTCCGCCTGCTGCCGTCCCACAGCTTATTTATGCTAAAACTGACTGGCATTAACTTATTTTTGTTCAAAAGTTCATTTAAAAAATCTCTTAGCATATTTCTGAAATGGCGTCGGAGCAGCATGAAAAGGCAATTCTTACGAGTCTAAGAAGTTAATCACTGCATGCAAAAAGTATGAGTAAAGAGTAAGGAGCAAAAGAAATTTTAACTGCAAAAAAAAGCGTGGCAACGCCGTAACTTTCTACAAGCTGTTAGACCACACATACTTAATGCAATTTTGAGGTCATTAATCACGCAGTTTGCTGTGCAGTTGTGAAATTTCTTTGAAGTCAGCGCTTAGAAAAACTATTTCCACCTGACTTTTCGCTGGTTTTAGTAGGGAAAGGGTTAGGTAAATTGTAAGGAAGAGTTGGAAATTAAAAACAACTGCTTTAAAGATAATATAATTTTTTGAACAATTTTCTCTTCTTAGACTTAAAAATTTTAGTATGTTTAATTTTAACTTTTTGTTATTATTATTTTTTTTTAATTAAAAAAATGTTTTCATATTTTGAAATAAATTTGTATGTTTTATTTTTTAATTATATTGTCTTATATTTAAATTTTATTTAAATTTTTGACGTTCGATCTTGGCATAATAATTATAGTTTAATTTTAGTTTTCAATTAAAAATTTTTTTTTGCTCAAAAAACAGTTTAATTTTGCTTGCTTTTTACCTATGAATATATACATTTTAAGAAAATGCAACCATTTTGTAGTGGGTTTTTCAAATATCTGTTTATTTTTGAAATATTTTTTAATTTTCTTTTATATAAATATATAAAATATAAATCAATAGAAACATTTTGGAATTTTTTTTTTATTATTTTGCAGTGGTTCTTTTTTAAAAACCTGTTTTTTTATATATTATTTTTTATTTTTTTAATTTTTTTATTAAAAAAAAATTTTTTTTACTTTGTTTTTTAATTTTATATTTATATATAAATACATACATTTTAGCAAAATGTTATTATTTTCCAATGATTTTTTTTTAATATTTGTTTATTTTTGAAATAATTTTATTATTATTAAAATTTTTATTAAAAATATTTAAAATTTAAATTTTTTTTTGCAATTTTTTATATACTGATTGAGCAAATTGTTATGCAGTATTTAATACTTTCAATTTATACCGCAAACCAAATTTATTTTAATTTATTTTTCACTTACTGTATGTAGTTTTTCTTAAAATTTATTTATTTTTTAATACTTTCATAAAAACTCTGTTGCAAGTTTCTATTATTTTGCCAACGTTTGCCAAAGAACTTATGCTTGTACATAAGCATATCAGTATTGCTAAAAACTTTTTCATATGCTCAGCATGCATGCACTTTTGACCACTTTCAGATGCACAGTGGGGCGTTTTCAAGAAAGTGTACATCAAAATAAATGGCATTAAAAATTAACGACAAAAATATCAAAATATGATAAATTTAAAAAAAAATTTTAGTTAAATTTTTGCTTATTAAAAAATAAATAAATGAAAAAAAAATATTACTATTAGCTTACACAATTTAGTAAACGAACGATTTATTCTGAATAAAAATGAAAAAAAAATTATTGATTAAAACTGATTTTTTAATTTTTATTAAAAAAAATATTACTATTAATTAACATAATTGAATAAAAAACCGATTTGTTTTAAATAAAATTTCTAAAACAAAAATATTGATTATTTAAATTTTTCATTAAAAGGAAACTAAAAAAAATTTTATTATACTTTAACGAAAAGTAAAAAAAAATTATTAGCGATATATTTTTCCACTTTTGATTTATATACATACAGATATATATATTTTTTTTTAATAAATGCTTGAAAATATTATTATTTTTTCACCTTGTAATGTTAGTAAAAAACCTATACCTATTTTTTATACCTACATACTTATAAATTTTCTCCCAAACGAGTCCAAACACATGCTCACTGCAAAAATTCTTACAAAGTTTTCTCATATGCAAGCCAATTTTCAAACAAAACTTTCTGCGTACACTGTTATTATTTTATAAATGTTTTTTGTGCTTCCTGCTGTACCCAGCAGGTGGCCATAACTTCTTGTAAAGCTAATATGAGTGCATTGCCAACGGTAATTTTATAAATAAGGGTGAAGAGCGAGCTTTTGTTACGGAAAAGTTGTAACTAAGAAGTAAGAAATGAGAAAATTTTGATAAAAAAAGTAACGAGTGAGAATATACATATGTATGTATGTAAGTAAATGTTTTGGCAAAGAATAAAAAATGACGAAACAGTACTTCCTATGGATAGAAGAGTCAAAAAATATATTATAATCAACTTGTTTTGAGATTATTTAAAAATTTAAAAAAAATATAGTTTTTATATAATGAATTAAAAAGACCGTTTTCTAAACAAATTATTTCATAAAAACACTTTTTCTATCAAAAAAATTTTATAAAAAACAATAACCATACAACTATTCTCACATATAATATAATGTTACCTTTTAGTCATAAAAATATTTCTTATACGCAGTGGTGCTCTCAACTCATTTCCTTATTATATTAGCACTCTCACTAATAATTCCATTAATTTATATTTTTTATTATTTTTTTATCTCAATTCTCAGCTCTCTGCAAAAATAGTAATGGCAAAAAATATTGATAAATTCCGATACTTTATTTTCATGCAGACGTTACTCATACGCAGTGTCGTTCTTAGTTTATTTTTTATAAATCCTTCTATCATTGCTCTACGAACATATTATTTGCAAGAATTATCGATATTTATGCTAATATTTCAAATGTTACTCATACGCAGCGGTGCTTTAATTTCATTTTATTGTTGTTTTTATTAATCTCAGTTCAGATTTTAATTTTTTTTTCGCTTTTTTCTTATAAATCTATATAATTCCGCTCTTCAAATCTATAATTCGTAGAAAACATCGATACTTAAAGATTTATTACTATTTTCAATTTAAATGTAACTCATACGCAGTGTATTCACCAATATTCATTTACAAACATGTTTTTATTTATTTTTATACTTTTTTACTTCATTCTAGCTGTACTTTTCACAACAAAGTATCGTTAATCCTGCACATTTTGCGATATATAAAGTTTGATTCAAATGTTACTCATACGCTGTGGTGATCTCATTTTCCGTTTCTATTTTTTATCATTTGTTTTTTCTAAATTCAGTTATAACCTGCTTCACAAAACTAATGTCCACAAAAAAACTCGCATTGCTTTGCTAGATTAAGTGTCCATCGCCACGGAATTTTATTTACGCAGAACATGCCAATGACAAGCAATGGCATTTTTGTTGTTTTTTTATTCTTAATTGAGCTGCAACTGACGGCGGTTAAAGCAGCTAAAAACAAACATTGGAAATAAAGAATTTTCCTACATTGATACATACGTATATATAAACATACATAATACACTGACCGTCAAATAATTATTTTAATTCAACTTGAGAGCGACATTAAGTGATTACAAGTTGATTGTCGCTCCTTTACTAGTCCCATGAATGCCTGCATAAGCTATACTTATAGCGAAATCTACATTATCAGGTCTACTTTTTCATATTGGAGGCTTTACCTATATGGAACTAAGGTTATCTTACCTTCCTGCTAGTGTCTTTTACAAATTTGTTATATGTATATGAATTAAGCGATTAAAAATGAGTTTTTTTTAACTAATTACTATGTTAGCAATCGAACAAATATTCCTTATACACATTAAGAAAGTCCTTCGAGATAAATTAGGAGATTAGGCTCTTGAGTTCCGGTATAGATAAAAAGAATTCTGGTTACAAAAATGGCTACTCAACATACCTGAAACTTTTTAAAAGACTAAAAATTATAATAATTGGCTGCTCAGTGGGTTTTGAGAACTGTCTTATGCCATATTAATATTTAGAACTACACAATCATCACCTTTACAGGTTTGCGATTGCTAGAGAGTTTTGAGTTCCTCGGTTCACCATTTTAAATTGAACACACCCCTTTAGTTAAATTCAAGTATGTTAAACTCATACATTTTACATCTCAAAAATAAGAAGACAGTGATAACGTTCTCAGAGAAGTCTAACTTGCGAGTTCAATTTGCGTCATGCCAGCCATCTATTTGCAATTGGTGGAAGGAAGTGATACGAAATAGCCTGAAACATCAAGAAGAAGGTTCTTGGAGTGTTCAAATAAAAGAAGCACAGAAAGGCTGAAGGTCTTTGCATTAAATTAACATTTATAGCCTAACAGAATAAAATGAAAAACTCTATTTATTATATTAAGACGCTAACACACTAAAGTTATTCAAGATAAACGATTGTTTGACCGAAATATCTCACCCGAATTGATGCCAACTCTATTAGAATAAAAGTTTACAGTTGATATATACTTTCAAAGCAAGAAGCCTTTTTTTAGCTCCAAAAAGGATTACAGCCGTCTGGTGGAGGAAGGATACAATTTGTGTTTCAGTGAACGGTTTCGCACCGAAATCACGGTGACAGAATCACAAAATCGAGCAGTTAAAGGGTCTTGGCAGTCTAGGAGTCGAATAAAGCCTGAAATTAAACTTTAATAAATAAACATCAACGGTTATCTGAGTCTATTCGAGTGGTTCAAATTAAACCTGACTTTCCAGGTTTTGAGGTATTGATAGCGTTGGAACCAGTAAGCTTTCGGTGGATGCCAGGAAAGGAATTGACGCCATCTGGCGGAGAAGGATAGCGACTTGGGCTTCACTAAGCAGTTTCGCAAAAAAAAAAATTTACTACGGAATTGGCAATAAGCTCCAACAACGGTCTTTTTCATTCCACAGTGACTGGATCATCATATCTACTAATATCGGGTGATTTTTTAAGAGCTTGATAACTTTTTTAAAAAAAAAAAAAAAACGCATAAAATTTGCAAAATCTCATCGGTTCTTTATTTGAAACGTTAGATTGGTTCATGACATTTACTTTTTGAAGATAAATTTAAATGTTGACCGCGGCTGCGTCTTGGGTGATCCATTCGGAAAAATTTTGGGCAACTTTTAGCCCGAATTTCTTCGGAAATGTTGTCTTCCAAAGCTGGAATAGTTGCTGGCTTATTTCTGTAGACTTTAGACTTGACGTAGCCCCACAAAAAATAGTCTAAAGGCGTTAAATCGCATGATCTTTGGCCAACTTACGGGTCCATTTCTTGAGATGAAGAAGAAAAATCGCGAGCTGTGTGGCATGTATTATTTGAAACCACATGTCAACCAAGTTCAGTTCTTCCATTTTTGGCAACAAAAAGTTTGTTAGCATCGAACGATAGCGATCGCCATTCACCGTAACGTTGCGTGCAACAGCATCTTTGAAAAAATACGGTCCAATGATTCCACCAGCGTACAAACCACACCAAACAGTGCATTTTTCGGGATGCATGGGCAGTTGGCCACCAAGATCATGCGATTTAACGCCTTTAGACTATTTTTTGTGGGGCTACGTCAAGTCTAACGTCTACAGAAATAAGCCAGCAAAAGCTTTGGAAGACAACATTTCCGAAGAAATTCGGGCTATTCCGGCGAAATGCTCGAAAAAGTTGAGACCACCTAAGACGCAGCGGTCAACATTTTGAAATTATCTTCAAAAACATGAACCAATCTGCAACGTTTTAAAGAAAGCTTTTTTTTAAAAAGTTATCATTTTAAGCTCTTAAAAAAATCACCCGATAGTACAAAGAGAAGTGTTATAATTGAAATATTGATAACTGTAGACCCAGCAAAACATTAATGAAAACTCAAACATGAGATGAGCATTAATTTGTTGGAAAAACGGCTTGGGAAAAAATATATTATTTAGTAGTTCTTGGTTTTCAATGGAATAGCACTAATGAATAATAAGATCAAGTTCTGTGTTTTGCTAGCAGAACAAAGGCGTTAGTATAGTATAGCGAACCAAAAACAGCGATAGCGCTGGAGAGCACATCTCGTCCAACTTTCCAGTTATGGAGTTTTTCGACAACTGATTGTTGGAAGCTAAAGGCTTTCTGAGTAATGTAAGAGTACAATTTCGTACCATCTTGCAAAGAAAATATAAAACTTACGCTCCACTCAATAACCTCGCCAAATTCCAAAAATTACCAAATAACTCCGATTCATTGATTTTTTTCAAGCGTTTCCGTTGAAGACTTAGGCAAACCTCAGAAACCTGAGGCGTAAACTCGATACTGATCAGCAGTGTTAGTGGCAAAAATAATTTACTACTTGAGCGCTCAAAAATTAGCAGCAGACCACTCAGTAAAGCTTCAAACTAAGGTAAACAAGCCAGCTTAAATGCGCATTAGAGCATTTACTTGCACAAAGACATAAAAATACATACCCCTACATAGCCAATTAAATTTATTTTTACCATTCAATTGAAGTCAACAGAACGTCAATTAGTTGTAAAGCGTTGTACAGTGTAAACAAGTTTATATAAATACAAAAGCACGCATGAAAAGTAAAGTACTGTGAGCAGCTAGTTGTAGCGCTTGAAAGGCGCCTTCTTGTAATATGAGCACCCACCTATTAGCACACATACATACACACATAGATACTGGCATTTATTTGCTCACACCACTCGTCGACAAACACTTCTAAGCATATTGAACTGCTGCTGCCGTTGCTACATTAACACAAATACACTCACACAACCACTCATATATCAGAAGGTAGCCAATTTAATTACCAACTCCCACATGTTAGCGGTATTCTATTGATTATTGCATACAATTCTCATAAAAGCTTTGATTTTATATATTCAAGTTTAGTTTAGAATTATTGCTACCCTTCCAATAATATACATACTATACAGTTAGCAGCAAAATTCTATGAATTAATCAGCACTCAGCTAATCATATACCCACTGAGTGCTTAAATAATCATTACTGTGAATCTTAATGATTTTCACATTTTAATTACAAGCTAGAAAATGTATTTGTGCTATAAATAATGCGCTGTGCTGTAGAGAGTCAAGCTATTATTGGAACAAAAGGCTATTGGTTATGAGGAATTAATGCTTTGCAGGTTTTTAAAGCACAAACGGGCTTTTGAAACGATTTTCACTAACGGCAATCAGGGACACAATGCTTCAGTGGCGCTGAAAAGAGAGGAAGCTTCAGCGCACTCATCCACAATCATATGTTTGAAGGGTCCATTGGACTCTACAAACGGCGGTGATTGGACCTCAATTTTTGTTTTGATACAAAGGAAGAAGCGATTTTGCATACAAAATCGAACCATCGACGTGCTTTGACTTTGAAACCGAGGGACTTCAGAAATCAAGCTTCAGATGAGCTCGTCGCAAAAGCTTTCAACGCTATAGCCATTGCGGTAAGACAAAATGAATCTTTCTGACTTCGATGATGTCATCCGGTATGTGCTAAAAAGCAAGCAAATCAAAGCAATACATTTAGGACCCCACAGAATAGTTCTTGGCAATTGGAAGGATGGATTGTACACCCGTTCTCACGGCAGTCGGGTCTACGTAACTGGAAGGGAGCCGGATTTTGTATCCAGTCAAGGACTGTCAACTCGGCAGAGTTCTGCCGCTACGACAACAACTCGATTGAGTTCGAGGCGAATCTAGAACCTCTGCCATACTCAGAGCCTGGCACTCGGCACTATGAGAATCCATATTGAACTGACAGAAGGTCAGCTCTTCTCGCATTTGAGTTTAAACCACAGCCAGCATTATACTTCCCACACGACCTGTCGCACAGAGTAGATTGAAACGAAAGGCTTACTGCTCCTGGTGGTACCAGAATTAAGTCTCCTATCAAACCACGTACCACGGCAAAAAATGAAGTTTTGTTTCTACTAACAAACTTTTATTTTAGGTCGACAGCTGACCGACCGAAAACGTACTTGCAACATGATTTTCGAATAAGTAGGTCCACTAAGCTGAGTACGTACATAACACACTCCCAGCAAAGCTGATTTGAGCTTCATCCATTATCGTTTTAAACATTCCGTCGGTAGATAAGGATCTATTCCTGATAACAACAATAATGTTCCGCGAATCAATTTCTAATCTATAAAATTCGGGAAACCCTGCCTCTATCAATAAACAGTCCCTAAAGTTGCGAAAAAACGACTAAAATGGTGCTGTAAGTCTGTATTTCTTTGGTCTGATTTAGGATCCTCAGGTTAAGAGTTGAAATAAGTGAACTGTCACGAAAGCTGGAAAGTTCGATATGTCTTTTCTTCTGTCAGCACAAAGGACAACATATCGGGTTTTCCAATAGCGATGATATAGTTTCTAAGTATCGTTTGTGTTCAAGTACCAATTGGACAAAGAACCGCTCGAAGTAATTGAAAAATTGCTGCCGTTCAGGCAAATGTAGCTGAAGACGGCAATTTGTCGATTCTAAGTCGTTCTCAAGAATTGATACTGTCTGTAACCACAACCTTACGGATTCTGAGAAAGGATTGGGGCTCACTCAAGAACTGAAGCCATTAGACCATTTTAAACGTCGTGAATTTGCTGATTTTGTCTTGAAACAACTTGAAAACGATAATGATTTTTTAAGTAAATCACTTTTCTTATGGGGCTTACTTCCGAGTGGTGCGGTAAATAAACAAAACTGTCGATTCTGAACCGAAGAAAATCCACAAATTATTCATGAACAACCAAGGTGTGGGTTTGGTCAGATGGAATCGGGTCCGTACTTCTTTCGTATTGAAGCTGGTGACAACATTACTGTCCACGGACAGCGGTGTAGATCGAAGATAACCAACTTTTATGGCCGCAATTGGAAGAAGTTGGTATTGACAACATCTGGTTCCATCAAGACGGGGCTACGTGCCACACCGCACGTGCAATAATCCAATTATTGCGAGAAGAGTTTGAAAATTGGATTATTTCCAGGAATTGTGACATTGAATGGCCTCCAAGAAGTGCTGATTTAAAACCATTAGACTACTTCTTTTGGTATTTGTAGTCATTGGTCTCTTTAGCTTTTTAGCTTTATAAGTCGATATTGTGAACGTAACACCACCAACAGTCCAAATAATATAATTACTGAATCTCTGTGATATTACGGACGTAGAGTTATGCTAATCTTTGGAAAGACCACAACTTTTTCGTAATAATATGTTAAACTTGTTTGTTTAATGCAGACATCTTAATATCAACCAAACAACAAAATCGAACAAAATGCCGAGAAAAACAAAAGAAGCATTGATATTTTCTGATCTTGGTTATGAGAACTGTTATGGTTATAAGAAGGCTTAAAGTTACTTCTCTGAAATCAAAAATGAGTCCTAGTTCGGACATTACGAGCCAAAAGAAGTGGCTACTAATACAAATGTTTGTAATATAAGAGGACTTTTCATCGATACTTATGAAGTAGGGTTCAACTGCCTATCATTACGTTCTAAGCAAACTTGATTACATTGGCCACATACAATCTTTTTTATTTCAAAAATACTTTGTTTCCTTATATCTCCGACTGCCTACTTCTTATTAACATCAAAAAGGTTTTCGGTCGTTTAAACCCAAACTGAATGTTTTAAGGTCAGCAACTCTGACGAACCGGCAAGTCCAAAAAAGGAGCTCAATTAAGCCTTTTATACGTCGCTGCTCTGTTTGACGAATTTAAAACAAAAATAAAAGGCGATATCCAGTGAACGAGGCTCGGTATGAAAACCCATGTGAGTTGCGAATCATTAGTGTTCCGCTATGTTGGTTGAAAAAGCCGAAACCCATAAGGTCTACTTCTTCAGCATACTCCTTATTAACTTCTTTCAGCTTCTTGTCGGGTTTTTAGATCAATTTAGATCTGGTGAGCTCCGAAATTGCTTCGTTTGGAGTAATGACTTTATAGATACCATTTTTATACCGATTTGGTTCGTTAAAAAGTTTTCGTAAAAAAAACAAAAAGCTTTAATTTGGACCACCTTGTACTTATATGTTACTAGCTATGAAATTAAATATATTCAACTCAACTGAGTAGCTAAAGTGTTTTCTATCTAATAATGAAAAACAATAGCAACAACAACAATGATTGCAAGCAGTACTTCACATACTTTTCTAAATGATGCCATGGTTGCATATTATGTGATCCACATTTGCGTTTTTTAATACAAATATATGTGTGTTTGTATACATTATGTGGGTAAAGTTGCTGCCACTCATTACACAAGTGCACAGGAAGGTAAGCGCCATGTGTATGCGTGCGCACGCCTTGAAGTATGCTACTGCGTACACAGGACCAACAAGTAAGCGGCTTCATTAAATACACTTGTGCGTCAGGTGGTCATAACAACTTCATCAATGAGCCAACTACAGCAAAAACAATAACAACAAGCAAAACGGTTTCTCCAACAACAACAACAACAACAGTAACAATGAGAGGGCTAACAAACAGCAGCAACAACAAAAGGCAGCAAGCGGTAGAATCAAATGACGTTGACAGCAGTAACAACAACAAAAACAACAAGAGCAACGCTGAAACAGCAGCTGAACTGTATGTAGCAGCATTAATAGGGGTGCATGGGTGCAGCTGAACTCACAGGGCCAAGCAAACAGTGTCAAAGCAACAACACCGTATCTGTAAGGTAAGAGTATGTGCGTGTGCGTTTGTGTTCGTATGGTTACTCACCTGTGTCTACTTAGAGTGATGTGTCGTCGTCAGCGTCATCGTCATTATCGTCGCCTTTGTTGTTGTTGTCGCTGCTATTGGCATTGTTGCCAGCTCAAGTGAGTGAACCGAACACAATAGAGCTCGTCACCGTAGCGCTTTGTTAATTAGCAAACAATACACCGCAGCGAAACGGTACACACACACATTGTTACACAGGCATACACACATATTTATATGCTTGTAAATATACATATTATAATAATAATTATGGCGAGGTCGCGGTAGTAAACTATAATTGAATATTTATTACGGTTGGAAATTTGGAAATTTTATAACTGGATTGAGGTAGAAATATAACATATATATTATATTAGAAGAAATTTATAGTTTTTTAGGAAATTTTGTAATTTCATGTGAATACCTAATAATTAATTTGAAAAATTAACAAAGTAAAAAAAATGAAAATATTAAAATTAAATAAATGAAAATAAAATTTCAAACATTAAATATTCAAATCTTTTCGATTTTTTGTTTTTTTTAATTATCAGATCATGAAATTTATTAATAATTTTTAATTAAAGAAAAAGATAAATATTAAAATTTATTTATGAAATATGTAAATATTGTCTAAGTTACTGAAATTGCCATAATCATTATATTTTTAATTAGGAAATATTATAAAAAAAGCTTTTTTTTAGAAAATTGTTCAGAATCAACAAAAATAAAAAAAAGAAATTTCTAACATACTTTTTTTATAAAATTTTTTATAAATTTTTTCGATTTTTTGTTGTTTTTTAATACATCAGAAGATGAAATTTATTAATCATTTTATTTTAAAGATAAAAATAAATATTAAAATTTATTTATGAAATATGTAAATATTGTCTAAGTTACTGAAATTGCCATAATCATTATATTTTTAATTATGAAATATTATGGAAAAAAGCTTTTTTTAGAAAACAGTTGAGAATCAACGAAAATAAAAAAACGAAATTTCTGCATTTTTTTTTTCATAAAAAAAATAAATATCCAATATCTTTATTATTTATAGATTTGCATATGTATCTATATTAAAAAATATTTAATAGAAAAATTAAAACTGTTAACTATATGCTCTTATATTTTTTATTAAATTTTTCTTTGAACAAAAATTAAAAAATATAGAATATAAAAATTTTATCAGAAATAAAAAATATCAGCTACATATTAAATACATATGTATAATATCAAATTTCATCATAACCATTATCTTTCTAATTTGGCGATTTTATTAAAATACAAAAAAGTATTTGAAAAAATAATTTGATTTTTTTTTTTGTTATTTATTGAAGAAATTATTTGTTAGTTTTCGAATTTCTTACCTGCATAAAAATAATAATTTAAAAATTAACAAAATAAAAAACTCATTTAAAATAAAAAAAACATTATCATTATATTTTTTAAATAAAATTTTAAATGTTTATAAAAGTATTTAGCTTTTAAAAAAAATGTCAATATAACACTAAAGTTTTTTAAAATTTTTAAATTTACAAAACAAAATATTATAAAAACAAAATTTTCAAAAATTTGATACTTTTGACCTGCTTAATATTTTTGTAAAAACAACTTTTACTCGTAAAAAATATTTTTAAAATTTATTTTTTTTAATTTTTATTCATTTTATTTTACCTGATTTTTTCATTATATATTTTTTTAATTTTATTGTTTTTTATATATCTTTTTCGCAATTTTTTTCATAATATTTTCTTTATTCTCTTATTATTTTTCTTTTTTTAATTATACTATACTCATACTTTTTCACTCTATTTTAATGGGCATTTTATTTTAAAAATCCAAAATATAAAATTTTATGCATTGCGTAAGTTCTCTAAAAATTGCTTTTAGAAGCATATCTGAAAATATTTCCAACAAAATTGTTGTACTTTTCAAAACAACATCAAACTAAATTGCTCAAGATAAATCTCACTCATTTCCATTTGGGCCTTTCGCAACCAGAACATTTGCTTCTACCACGATTGCCATTTGCATGAGAGTACCAGTACAAATGCCCACCAGCGTGCTCAAGATTTATTTGCTCTTCTGTCAACGTCAAGGAAACAATACCGACACTACTGACAACACTCAGCACACTCAACAGCAACAACAAAAACTGAAAATGACAATAATAGCAAGTAACTATAATATATCAAACAAATATGCGAAGACATGGCAACTCCATGCATTAATTACATACATAGGTTCGCGGCGAGTTTAGCGTAGGTGTTGTCATGCAACCAAATAGCGGTTTCCAGTTGCTTGCGTTCCCGACACTGAACTCTCACTTAGACAAACAGCTCATTCGCAAGGTAGTGGAAATTTGAAAAGCCGTGTAGCGGATAGCTGAATACAGTATGTGAATTGGGTCAGAGTGGATTAACTGAATGAGGGACATGCATTGCTTTGTTCAGGCGTTCCGGCGTTGAACTTGTGAATTTGTTGAGATTGGCATTCATAGCTCCGTTGATTTGAAATTCTATTCAAAAAATTAATCCAAATTCCGAATGCTACTTTCTTTGCAACACGAGTTACATAAGCAAGCGTTCTTCGAAGTACCAGAGACTCTTCAAAGGGAACTTTTAACACTGTTTTGAAGCCACTACTTAAAAATAATTAAAATTTAGCAAAAGTAAAACTTTGAAAAATATTTTTTTTAATAAAAAGTTCAAGAAAGTCATAATCCTGGTTTGCAAATGGTCTCGGTTTAAAGGAAATAACGCTAGAAGCGTTAGTGAGGTGAGTCTAAGAATGAGACTCTGACTGAAACTGGAACACTAGCAGTGAGACTGAAACCTAAAATGAAGCAGAGACTGAGATTAAAACTAAGACTGAAACTTAGACTGGGGCTAAGAGTGAGACTAAAAACTAGACTGAGACGCAGAGAGAATGCGACTGATATTGAGACCGTGACTGAGACTGAAAATGAGATTGCGACACTGCTAATAAGGCTCAGATCAAGAATGAGGTTGAGGTTAAAACTAAGGCTCGGTCTCAGTCTTGCCGTGACTGAGAGTGAGACTAAACCCAAGACTGAGACGCAGGAATTAAGACTGACAGTAAGACTTAGATCGAGACTGTGACTGGGACCCTGAGTGAGACTGAGTGAGGTGAGCCTAAGAATGAGACTGAAATTCATAGTTCCAATGAGACTCTGACTGAAACTGGAACACTAGCAGTGAGACTGAAACCTAAAATGAAGCAGAGACTGAGATTAAAACTAAAACTGAAACTTAGACTGGAGCTAAGAGTGAGACTAAAAACTAGACTGAGACGCAGAGGGAATGAGACTGATACTGAGACTGAGACTGAGACCGTGACTGAGACTGAGAATGAAAATGAGGTTGAGACCAAGGCTGTAATAGAGATTGAGACCAAGACTCAAATTGGCTGAGATTTACACGAAGAAACAAGCATTCGCAATATTGTTTACACTGCTATGGCTTTTAATGACTAAAGGTATTGGTGGTCGCAAGTTCCAAAGGCGGTGTATTTCTGGATGGTTAAAGGGTCAGGCTCCATACACATATTGCATATATAGTATATGTATGTATATTCAATTTTATGAGAGAATATAAAGTCTCTTGGCCGAAGCTATAGGAGAAAATCGGAAGTTAGTTTCGAAAGAGAGAAAAGGCTTTATAAGAAGCAGCTGAACATCTCTAGTTTATTTTTCAGGTGAAAGGGTTTTTATTAAAACTTTAAACTTGGAACGAAAAGTACCAAGAGATGCGCCAGAAACTGTGAGAAGAGAATGATCACTGGACTTAAAAATATATTTAGGTAATCAAACCTAGTCTTTAAGTGACTTAATTGAGTGACAATAAAACTTGTATCAAATCGAAGCAATCACCTTTTGATGTTGAAAGCTTTCGAGTCAGAAGAAAAAGCAAACGAACAGTTGTATAATCACGAATGACAAATTGAACAGTTTGGAATTAAATATTTAGCAATTTCCATCTCACACACAGACATATTGCAAATGTAGACTCACTTTACATATTTTACCTTCACTTTATGTAGACTAAGTTATACAAATATTTGTTGTTTTTTCAGCAAGTCGAGCCAATAAGTGCCAATAGATTGTTGCAAAGCAAATGCTAAGCCCGCATAACCACAATTTCGGTGGTTTCTGTGGTTTTTCGAATATTTCCATTGCAGAAATGTTGAACCTAAATGCAAATATGTTATTGTTGTTACTAATTCTGCAAAGCAGCGCAACATTTTGCTTACATAATTTCAGTTAGTTGTCGAAATGTGTTATGGCAAGTGAGGAAAAACAACATCAATTTAAATAAATGTAATGATTTCAGCGAGAAATTATGATTACATGTCAATTGGCGTTAAGCCAAATGTATACAGATTACCAAAAGAAAGCAACAAAGATGAGAAAATATAGATATATAGTGGGAATATAACACAATATTTGATTAGCAAAGGAATTTTTGTGTACAAGGACATTTTGGTAAATACATATGTAAACATATATATGACGGTAATGAAAATTGACAGCAAATTATCTGAATATGTCATAAGCTTTCAGTATCTTTAATGTTCAAATGATATGTAATATTTTTAAGTAAAATGAAATAATAGAGATTTTAAAATCTGCACAATAAGAGTAAGGATGAGACCACTGAATCTGAAGTGAAATCTCAAGCCGGATCCAGATCCATTCGTTGCCGTCACCGTATCATGGAGAATGATGCATACCAGGTCAGAGTCGAAACAGTGAATCTGAATCTCACTTAGCGAACCGACTTCGAAGAAGACAAAAACGATGCCGAAAAATAAACGGTTACCTGGAATTCGCGGCCTGTGAACTACTTCGACTACCTGCAGAAGGAAAAACGGCAACAGGCCTTCATTCTTTAAGTTATTGCGCCGACTCGACGGCGACATGCAACACAGCGCAGCTATGAGATCACTTTACAGCAGCTGAAATAAAATCTAGATCGATTCGTTGCCGTTGCCATATCATGGAGCCACTGATGTACTATATACCAGCGCCCAAAAAACAGTCGAAACAGTGAGTCTCACTGGGCGAACCCACTTCAGAGAAAACAAACACGATGCTATCGGCCGGAAAATGAATGGTTATCTGGGATTCACAGACTGCGAACTACCATGAAACCTGGGAAGGGAAAAGAGACTCTAATGCATACAAGAGACCAAAGTACAGTCGAAAAATTGATCCTCCTCCCCGTGAATCTACTTCGAAAATGATCCTATCGGCTGGAAAGAAGTTTATGATTTGGAATTCACGAGAAGCACAAAGCTTTGACTAGCTGGAGAAAGAAGAAACGGCAACAGAACTCTATTCTAACGAATTATTGAAACGATTCGATTAGGCAAGGCAGAAACACTAGAAAGAAGTGTTACTTCTCCAACGACAATGCAACAGTTTAGGTTCACGTCATCGCCACGAAGTAATGCGCATACGAACTGTCGACCCGTCCACCGTATTCTTGAGACTTGGCCGCGCCTGAGTTCTTTTTTATTTCCAAACTTGAAAAAGTCCCTATCTTGATAAAAATTTGGGTGGATTGAAGAGATTGTGGTTGCCTAGGAAATTTTTTACTTATTTTTAACTCAAGTTCAATTTTATAAAACGATGTGTTTGGAAAGAAAACACAATTTTTCCAAATTTTTGGATTTTTTCTTGGTATTTTGTGGCGCCCTCGTTTTTGCATTGGACGAGAAGAGTTTGCTCTAAAAAATAATGTTTATATAAAATAAACGCAAAGCTTTACAACTGAATAATTTCCTACTTCCACGATTTCCTTTATAACGCTGATCCTTAGACTAAATATGACTGCCAAGACTTTTCTAGCCGCATTTTAGTAGTCTTTATCACACAAATTAGAACAACCAAGAGGTTTGATTGCAAAATAATTGCTTAGAGAGTATTTATAGGAGAGAAGATTTTAGGCGCAATAAACTTATATGCAATATTCTAAGAGCAAAGATAAGTACTATAGATCTTCAAAGTACTGCCGCCCTTCTACGAATGATTTAGGTAAACCTTTTAGCCAGCAACTTTCGAAAACATGCGCTACTTCAGCAACTACATAGGAAATTGCGCCATTAAGTTGCAATTACAACACAAAGCCTGCGTTCAGAAAAATAATTGTTACTCATACGCAGCGGCGCCACTCATCCAACACAGCTGCAGCAGTGCATTAAGAGTAATCGTCAGGTGCAACGACTTAATTGAGTTCGCTAAATGTTTTTTAGCCGAGCGCAATGTCAGGTGTTCAATGGCGCACATTTGTGTCAGCAACTCAGTCTTTGTTGTCTGTGTGTATGTGTGTGCGCGCTTGGAAATAATTGCCTAAAAGTATGCAAGTCATTATTCATACGAGAATATTTATGAGCCGGCAGAAAATAATGCCTGCCAACAACGCGCCATGCAAATACACGCAGTGAAGTGGGCATGAAAATATGTGTATTTATACATATATACAGAGGTGAGAGTCAAGCGTCTGCGGAAATATGTATGCATGTGTGCGTGAGGTATTTAAACACTTGTCTACGTTAAACAATGAATAACTTAATAAGAAAAATAGACTGGCATACAGGCTGGCTGAAATATTAACATGCACGCTTACACATACATACATTTGTGCATATGGAAATTCAACAACAACATGCATGCATACATATGTATGTGTGTGTAGACACAGTTGAACTTGAAAGTGGCTGCCTACTGCCCTGTCAGCTTTGCAGAGCTTAAATGTATGACTGGCAATTTTTCATTATCACACACACACAAGCACACATAGGCACATAGCGTAACGGCTCCTACCCACACAGCTATATAAGAGTATTTACAAAACAATTCACTTTTATATACATATGCATGAAGATTTGTGTGCGTTTGGGGGTTGGAAATCATATAACAACCGTTATGCACAGTGACAGTGATAAGTTGCGAAAATAATTAATGCCTACGCGTTGTGGGCTAATATCTAGGGGGTGTTGGCGGTATGGGGAACGGAAGGAACAGGAGGTAGAAATTAAAAATAATCTGCAAAAAACAAGTGTAAATGTACGGTACAAGGGGGAAATACAGCTGGGACGACGAGACTCTGACTAAAATTTACACTGGAAACGAAAGAGAGATCGTGAGGGAATTGAAAACTGGGGTTTAGACCAAAGCTGAAACGTATAGATATATAGACGATGGAATATTTGAAACTGAGACTATAATTGAGGCTGATGCTGGAACTTATAATGAAGCTGAGAAAGAGAGTGAGAATGGGACTGGGACTGGGGCTGGGACTGGAGACTGAGACTGAGACTGAGACTGAGACTGAGACTGAGACTGAGACTGAGACTGAGACTGAGACTGAGACTGAGACTGAGACTGAGACTGAGACTGAGACTGAGACTGAGACTAGGACTGGTACTGGGACTGGGACTGCGGCTGAGACATAGACAAAGATTGAGCCTTCTACGGCTGAGATTAAAAGTGAGACTGTTGTCTCTGTTGTCACTTATCCTGAAGGTGAGGTGAAATTGAAGCTGGGACTGAAATTGAGAATGTATTTGAGATTTTAACTGAAAATGAGGTTAAGACTGAGAATTCTCTGATACTAAGAATGAGAATAATACTAAAACTCAGAATGAGGTTAAAGCTGGGAATGAGACTGAAATTGAAACAGAGGTGGATATGAAGACTAAGCTGGAGACGGAGACTAAGACTGTGACGTAAGACTGTATCTGACCTCTCGTTTTCAAGAACTTAACCAGAGTGAAGCCGGAACTGTAACTAATCTGGCTGACACTGGAACTTTGATTGAAATGTACACAGAGTTTTGTGTAGAGACTGATAGTCATACGAAGACTGTGTCTGTGATAAAAGCAGATTGAGCCAGCGAGTTTGGGATGTAGCCCTATACTGAAAATTATAAATAGACTACCACAAATTAAGAATCTCTAACTGATCGAGAGTTTAAATTAGAACTGAGCCTTAGTCTTACATTGTGAGCACGGCTACCACAAATTAGAGACAAATAATGAATCTATGGCTACTGAAGCAGGGACTGAAATCGATAATGGGCCTGAGATTGACGCTAAGATCTTTTGGTCTCCGGTCTTTTGTTTAAAATTAGTAAATATTTCCTACACAATCAACCTTTAGCCCTTTCATATCGTTTTAAAGTTTTCTTAATATAAACATATCATTTCTCCATTTATTTGTTCATTCACTGTTCAACAGACATCTGCTTTAATGAGCGTGACATTCGAACCATATGCCACAAGGTGTTAGCACAGAGCCATTACCATGAACGTTAATTCATATATGTATAAATAAGAGACGATAACTATTTGTGGCAAGCTATAACTTTAAATGGATGTAGAGATTACGTGAAAGCATTTAGTGGCATTTTTATGAAATTTCTGCTCAAACCGAGGCCAAGATAGTGACACCAAGCCATGAAAGCCAAAAGCTCGTAAACTAAAGTAGTTAAAGTGGCTAAGAGATTGTAAAAATCAACAAATTCAACGTTTGCTTGCCGCTTAACTGGTATTGGCTGACGTTCATAAAATCTATGAGATATCTGCTGACATATGTAGGATTTTAAATAGATTATCGTATGCACGGTTTTAGAAATAAAAAAGAAAATTTAAAAACTTCAACATAATAACTATGAAATAAAAAAATATGGCTTTATCATTCCTGTCGCGTCGGAAAGAGAAATTTAGTAGTGACTCCCTACTTTTTTAATGAAAAAACATAGAAACTTCAAATTTGATAAGGAATGTTTGTTGTCATTCGAAAAGAACACCTTTTGGCCTTTATTTTTTGAAGATTATCTTTTTCAAATGTTAGCCACGCCTACGTCTCAGATGGTCCATCCCTTAAGTTAAATTTTCGATGACCTCGAGCATTTTGACTGGTAATTTTGCTCTAAGGCCTGAATCGAGGCGGACTTGTCCGCATAAACTTCAGACTTTACATGTCCCCACAGCAAAAGTCTAACAGTGTGATACGACATGATCTTGGTGGCCAACCGAGCGGGCCAAAACGTGAAATTATCTGCTCACCGAAGTGTTCTCCCAATAAATCCATTGATTGATGCGATGTGTGGGAAGTGGCGCGGTTTTGTTGAAACCAACCGAGATCATGAGCTTCAATTTCAAGTCTATTATCATGGCGATAACGGTCACCATTGATGGTTACGTTCTCACCGCCATCATTTTAGAAGAAATAAGGACCAATGATCCCACCGGCCTACAAACCGCACCAAATAGTGGTTTTTACTGAATGAAATGACAGCTCTTGAATCTCTTCAGGTTGCTCTTCGTCTTAACTTAAGAAATTTTGCTTGTTAATGTAATTGGCTCGAGAACGTCGGATCTTCTAAGAGCTTTTCAAGAACCAATAGAGTGAAGCGATGACGCTTGGAAAGGTCAAGTGACTTCAGTTCTTGCACAAACAGTATTTTATACTCTTTCATTTTAAGATCTCGACGTAAAATGTGTTCATAATACACTTACATATATACTTTTATATGGAAAGCTGATCCAGTCTTTATAAATGTTCTGATTATGTTTATTTCAGCGTTGGTGAGGCAGTTGCGAGAAATCGAAATTTTCATAGTACTCATTTTTTTCACTTTGCAAGCGAAGAGAGCCACCTTATCACTGACCAAATTTCCTACAAAGTAGATCTAGCAATTGACCCTCATAACAATTTTTATATTCCACCACATTTTTAGGCTTTAAAAATATCTCACATCACCCAAAAACATAAACTCAACCGTAATTAGTTCCACGAAACAGCCATAAGCTCTACTCAGACCGCAATAGGTACTTAGACCGTTTTAAAAATTCTCGTTGGCTATTTTTTATTACACAACCGACTGGTCTCAGGATTCCAGCTATTAAATTTGGTTTTATGAATTTAATTAATTGAAATGAACATGCTTTGCGGTGAATTGTGCGAAGCCGCCAAGCTCAATTAAATATGCTAAAAAATATAAAGCATGAAAAATCTGCAAAATCTTTTGTAATTATGGCAGCAGATTTATGTAAAGAATGTTAAATTTAATTTAAAGATGGCTGCAAATACACCTAAGGTGGTCAACACGGCTCCTAATTATAAGCTAAAATATACAGAGGTGACCAATAGGAAAGCTGAAACTGTATTAAATAGGGATAGCTCTAAAAGAAACATTTAAAAAATTATATAATATATCTTTAGACCGGCTCAAAACTGAGTTTGGAATCTTTCATACAATCCATAACCCTACATAACCCCATAACCCGCTATCCCGTCAAAATCGCGTCAGCCACTTCAGTAATAACAGAATTGACTTATGTCTAGTTTAATTACTACATTGGAGAGTCCAAACTCCAAGAACTATAAGTAGCATCTGGCCATACCAGATCGCTAGTAACTACAAATTGCTTGCAAGGGAGTGCGAACGAACTGGAACCTTGCCCTTCTACGTTCTAGCATTGGACCTATACCTTACGTGAGTAGTCGTTGATCGAGGACCAACTCATGTGCGATAGCTAGATCATTCTGGTCTAGAGTAGGTAGTAAAGGTCCACTGAGCTCCTTGCTTTCAGCCAAATTCATCTTACCACAATCATTACAGTTCAGACTGAACATTTTCCAAAAGACATCCATACGGTAAGGCTAGCTACTTTATCGAACGCAAATTGTCAAAGGAGGAAGATGAGGCAGAAACATCCAAGTACTTTCTTCTCCATTGTCTAGCTTTTCCAAGACTGAAGCTGAGGCTCTTAGCTGTCATATTTTCGGCGAATTAGCGGAGGTAACCGAAACAGATATCAATTTCCTCAACAAATTTGTATCGCAAGGGTCTTTAAGGTCTTTATGATGTGAGAGTTTTAAGTACCACAACGGAACGGCGTTCTAGGCTATTCAAGTAAGATACAATTGCAGCAGTATCAACGTTTTAACATGATCTAACCGAATGCGTCTGGTTGTCGAAAAGCAAACATCTTTTTCTCAAAAAACTCAATGGACACTTGGAACATCAAACGATATACAAGTACATGGCTCTTACACAGCTACAGGACATTTTTCTCCAGAGGTGTGTCGTATGCTAACCGTAGAAAGTATATTCCTAGTGGGCCCTCACCAAAATGGAAATATATTGGCCTAATTGAATAACGCAGCCGTTAGGCGTGTTGAAACAATATGCTCACGCTCATGCATAACCTTGCTTGAAAACACTCTTGCTCTGATTCGGCCACATGCCACAACTTGCGGAATCTCTGAAGCATTAAACTTTTGCAAGTGTGTGAGTGCACGTAGAATTTAATTTTAAAATGCCGCAACTCATAAATACACTTGCCGTAAAATACGCAAAGTGTAATTTAAATTAGAGGAAATACGACAAGGACGTTCCAAGAATGCAGCGCTGTAGAAGTGTGAGTGCACGAAAAAATTAAAATGCCGACATATGAAGGAGTAACAGAGAGGTGGTAGAAAGTAAATATAAAAATCTACCAATAAGCTTGGTAGCAATAAATTGCCTTGAGTCGAGTTTATATGCCAACAGTGCCGGTAATTAATATTTGCTTTTGTTACACATTTTTATTTTATTTTTCCACCTTTTTTTATGAGCTGTCGAGCTTAAGGCGGTAGCAAAATGCTGTTTTCTAAAATTAAACCTTACCTAAACTCGAAATGCCAACATAAATCCGTGCAAATTGGCTAGAATTATTGAGAAGCTGCGTTTCACTGTAAAAAGGTATGTATGTAGTTATAAGCTCAACATTGAAGAGCTTAGAAGAGGCAGACAGTTTATGACACCGCTATTCCTATGGTCCGACTCAGTTGAAATCCCGTGGATGTCTGCCAGAAACAAGCTTAAAAATCAAGACTAAAATAATCTAAGAAATGTATAGTTGGAATTTCTTAAGTTTTTTAAGAAATCATGGACCAAATTACCATCAGCGAATCGCTGCTGAATCGCAACAAAAACGATGTATTTTTGAAGTGGAAATGTTACTGATATTAAGAAGTGGATCATGACATTGACGAACCGGAAACGGTCCTTGTCTTTTCGGGGTGAGCCAGTGCAAACGGTGGCCAAGTCTGGATTGAGGATCAGTAAGAGTTCGCTATGTATTTAATGGCATTGGTAGGTACTATGAGCATCTATCCGTGAGCCAAATTCTTGACTCAGACCTATACTATCAACAGTAGAACCACCTGAAGTAAGTAATCGCCCAGTAACGGCTAAGTTTGGACAATAGGAGAAGATTTGTGTTCTATCAAAACAACACCAGGCCAGACATATCGATAATGACTTGCCAAAAGCTCGGAAATCTTGGAAATGGACCGTCCAAGTTTTTTGCCAATAATTGCGAGGATTTCTAAGAGAGTGTTACTAGGAATTTATATTTAAAGTTGACCTCATTCTAACTATGCTAAATAAAACCTTCAAATTAATGCAAAAATAATAAATTTATTTTTACCAGATCATTATGTAATTTACAGCAAAGCTCGAACAAATATTTAGATTACTAATAACAGCACGAAATTGTAATAATAACTTGATTAGTTAATAATCCTTGCAGCTCCTGCATGTACACTACATTTTCTCGGAAATATTTAATAAATGCAGTTCTGTCTTTCTTCAAGGAATAGATTTTTTCCACAAAAGTGCTTAAATTTAATCGAGAAAATTTTCTTTAATACTTAATACAACTAATTAAGGTTTGTTAGCATACAAATATAATTGCCATCATTTAACACGTAGGTTGCCTTTTATATTTCAAAATTAGAGAACAAAAACAAATCATAAAAAATCGCTTTTTGTTTTTCAAAATATTCTCCATCAAGTTCCATACACTTTTTCATGAATTTGAATTAATTGTCGAAGCACTTTTGCCACTCGGATCGAGACATCTCTAAAACATGCGTTCCAAACGCATCAGCCGTCTCTTCGGGTGCCGACAATGTTTGGTTCTTAGTTTATTTTTCTCATACAGAAATAAAAAACAGACATTCAGTGCCAAGCCAGAACTTTATTGTGGATTAATCATCAAATCCATGTTCTGAGTGCTCAAAAATGCAGTGATTCCAGTCGATGTATGAGAGCCTTGCTGTATTCACTTCAATCATACAGTCGACAGGAGTTTATTTTAGGGCTCACGATTCATCACCTGTCACGTTGTCATAGACGGTTTTCGAAGCAATTTTTTAATTTCCTTTTTAATCTCCCAAATACTGAATGTGTGTTGGTCCCACTAATGCCTATAATTGTCAATCTCACCATAGGCCACATGTCAATCTTGCAATATCAGTTTGCCCACAGCAGCAATACTTTCCGAAACAACAGCTGACTTTGGACGACCTTCACAAAATTCGTCTTACAGTGATCTACCACCTCAATTGGATGCACCATACCATCGATAAACACTGGTCCTTGATGGAGCTTCAGCGCCAAAACTTGAATTAAGTTCAGCAATGCACTGTTGCTGAGCTAATCCACGAAAGTTCAGTTAATTTGCCGGGATGAATATTTGAAGGTACTGTAAATAACACAAATAGCGCTCTTATGTCAAAACGTTTTTAGTATGTTTAACATCAAAAACACACTACACAATAAAGTTCTGTCAGATTGCAACACTAGTTTTGAAATCCTGAAATTTAATAGGCAACCTACGTATGTGTACTTAATTACCATTCTGTTATCAATATCTTTATATATATGTTTGTATATATTCTATATAAATAGCTAACATCTTGTTATCACTCTTGTTATAGCCGAGTCATGCGTTTGAGTTTGTTGTTGTACTTAATGTAATATTTTGTGGCCCTGAAAGCACACACACACATATCTAGGCCATCATAATGTGGCACGCATCAGTGATTTTATGCAATTTCGTGCACAATTATTGTTGCAGGAACATACACATACACATACATATATATCTATAAAGTTTTTACACGGAACTCAACAGAACTAGTATGGTAGCAACAAATTTTATAGAAATATACAGTTCAGTTGAAGTCAGAATTCTTGTAAATATCTTGGAATGCTGCTCAGATAAATACTATATAAATTCTGACTTCAACTGAACTGTATATTTCTCTTTAAACATACTATAGCCGATTATCTTTCTTAAAGTAGTTGTACAACATCACAAATAGCCACCGATAAAAATTCGGTTTATGATTTTAGTATGTTTTTCAAATAAGTTCTACTATATTGGTAATTGCCTAAAATCGGTTAAAAAGCCGGCAACTTATGGGTTCAAGTATCGACTAAAATAAAATGAACATACTACATAGATAAATTGATGGTATGGATAAGACTTCTTCGAGAACTCTTCCTTTCCTTTCATTTTTATACTGCAAACAGGGAATATAATACCCTGAAATACACATCGCAGACTTTATATTGTATAAACATTAGTGTTTAGCGTCGATTTAGCCATGTCCGCCTGTCTGTACATTCGCGAACTAGTTCCTCAGTTTCTGAGATATCAGACTTACAATCATTTACCGCACACACCGCAATTTTGCATTAAAAAAAGCAAGGAATCAGTCATATGATATGATAGGAAGTTAAAAGACGACCTCTACACCTAGTTCGAATGCCAAGATTATTAAAATACGAAGAAAATTGTTAGGTTAGTACTTTATGGTAACCTACATCATGAGGTGTTATCATCCATTCCTGCATGTCTGTTTACTACCTTAGCTATTGACTAATCTTTGTAGCCGTGCTTGGTCAATTCGAAGTTATACAAAGAGTTAGGCAATTCAGGCTTATCATTTTCAAGAATCTTGAGCTGCAAGTTTTACTATCGCTATCTGTTCAGGTAATACCGCAAAGGAAGTCGAACAACTGATTGAAATTTGCCAGAGCAGATATCGACAAATGGATATTTTTTATATTAACACTTCATGGGGTAATAGGATTCTTAAAGCCGAGCCGAGCGCATTGTCCCATTTACGCAACACGCGAATTTATGCTCGGTTCGGCTTTAAGCGTCCACCAGGCATCCTTAGAACCGAAGACATTTCCGAGTCAGCAAGTTGGTAGACAATTTCTGATACTTCAGAGGGCTTTGGGGATAATAATGATTAAATTTTGTACAAGATCATCTACTGCATTGTTTTTATGTCTTGACATGTATGCGGTACATTGACTAAAAATTTTCAATACAGGCTTTCAAAAAATACATTTATTCGTAGCTGATACCTCACCATCACTTCCACACCAAACTAACAATACCCACTCCAAATAAATATAACCCAAAAACCCAAAACGATAGCAATCACACAAAGAAACTTTGTAGACTTTGAAATAATTTATCATTTTTGCTTCTATAACGCTCAAACTGCAATATTTTTTTACCTACACTCATATTTCTCTCGCCAACACATTTTACCGTTATCGCCATGAACTTTTCGATCAAACTTTGATTGATTTTAAATTGCCACACATAACTTACAACCACCAGGAAGAGTAAAGTAAAATAAAAGCAACACATAAAATACACACAGAGTAAATAATAACAGTAACACTGGCGCTATAAATTGCAACAATAACAATAAAATACTTGCAAACGCCCACAGCGCAAATGTACGAACTTTGACGAGTCTCAACAGGTATAAATCTACTCGTATTAAACCAAGTGTTGGCAAGCGATTTACAACTACAAATACGTATACACTTGCAGTGCTTTGTGGATCCTTTGGTAAATAAGTGTCGATTGCTGACAAACGTTTGTCTTGGCTTCAGCATGGCTGACGCCTTTGGAAAACTTTTCAAAACTTGTTGAGCAAATTTTTGGGCTCGGGAGATTTTTGAAAGTTGTAGCTTAGAATGATTGCATTTGATTTTCGAATGCCAGAGGTCGGTTTAGAAACTTGAAATAAATAAATAAAATAGCTGTGTTTGGAAAATTTCATTCAAGGTTACGTTTACAGTTAATTATTATATACATACATAGTATCCCGTAAAGCGTATGTTAAGTTTGCCACAAAGTTTCTAACACCCAGAAGGAAAAGTCGGAGACCATCTCTCTGCCTGCATATACGCGACCTAATTATTCAGATTTTAGAGATATCGATCTGAATAGCATAACGAGACATCCGTCTATCCGTCCTTCCAACTATGTAAGCTGTAACTTGAGTAAAAAGTTAGGCATACGTATGGTCATGAAACTTCGTAAACGTGTTTATTAGTCGAAGAGGTGGTATGAGTTCGTAGATGGGCGTATTCGGACCACTACCACGTCCAAAAAACGCCCTTAATCGAAACATATAAATTGCCATAAGCATTCGGCGATTTTTACGATGACCGAATTTATTCAACAAAGAAATTTCCAGTATATTTTGTGTACGGGATCACATTTCTGGTGCCGAAGCGTTCAGAATATTGGAACAGGCTTTCAATGAAAATTTTTTGTCGCGAGCAAATGTTTTTGATTCAGGACGGTCATCAACATCAACTGATGATCAACACGTCAATAAAATAAAAGTATTGGTGCTTGAGAATCCACGATCGTTGGAATATCAGGAGGAGCAACTCTTGTTTTTTACACCAAGATAATGCACCGTCGCATACTGCATTGATTCTTCGTGAGTTTTGCTCGAAATTTTCAACCAATATCGTGCTGCAACTACCGCATTCGCCTGATTTAGCTCCCCGAGATTTTGGCTATTCAAACTCAAACGAACGCTCTGGGGAAGCTATTTTGAGGCAATTGAAGACATTAAACGTGAATCGCTACGGGAATTGAAGGCTATTTCGGAATATGACTTTAACAACCGTTTCGAAGACTGGAAGAAACGTTGGCACCAGTGTATTGGGACCAAGGGGATTACTTTTAAATAGACTACATAGATTTTGAAGAATAAAATAAGAGTTTTAAAATTATGAACAAAGTCCTACTATTTTATTTATTTTAAATTTAAATACCAAAATGAAAAACTTGGAAAATATTTTTTATTAATTTTTTTTATTAATATATATTTTTGGTCAAATAAATCGATTTTCTTTATCGTAATTAGCTTACATTCCCATTATTTTATTTTTCGGGGTATCTATAATCTTCGCTAATTATATTGTTGTTATTTTTTGTCACTATTGTACATTCTGTTTACTTACTTAAACGCCAAAATCGAAATATGTGCATATGTATGCGCCGAACCAACAAAATATCGACTCATCAGTGACATTAGTAAGAACAATAGCGGCAACAATGCCACCAACTAGCAAAACACATTAACGCAATTACGTGCACTGAGGCGGTGGGCGATGAGGGCGCACGAGAAACAATCAACATGCTACAGCAACAAAAACTGTATACATGTATGTATGCTGCCAAAAACGCAGAAGCGCATGGCTTCTCTTTGACTGGGTTGTTGCTATTACTACAACGCATACGCATCCAAACGCAGTCACACGCAGCAACAACATATACATATGAAAATTCGAGCTTACATACATACATGTGCAAATATGTCGATATCTAGCTTTGTCTCTCTATCTATCTATTTCTGTGGGTTACTGTTATTATTGTTAATATTATCCGTATCATTATTTCCTATTGTGGTGTTGCCGTTGTTCCTGTTGTTGTTGTTAAGCTATTTTATACAGTGTTTGTTGTTGTTTTTGTTATTGTACGTTGTAGTAGCATGTTATTTGGCGAAAATTACAGTATCTAATGAAATGACAAGCTTGTGCAAGGCATATTCAAATAATATTTGTAAAAACACAGGGTGCCTAATAAAACCAGAATAAACAAAAGTAATCTGAAGCAGTATTAAATAAGAAAAAATTTAACCTTGGTCCCAACGAAGCTAAAATGTTCTTCGCATGTGCATTTATTCTAGTGTAAAGGGTATACAAAGGTCTGTAACACGTTTTTAATCAAACAATTTGTATGGCAGCCATATGCTATAGTAGTCCGATCTAAACAATTTCTTCGGAGTCTCTAGCCTTGTCTTGAAGAATAATCCATGCCAAAGTTCAAGAAGATATCTTTTATGAAATAAAAAAGTTTTCAATACAAGAACCTAATTTTCATCGATCTATTTGTATGACAGATATAACCTTTAGTTGTCCAATATCTGCAATACTTACAAATGAGTGGTTTTTTGGAAAGAGAGAAATGTGTCCAAAATTTCAGCGCGGTATTTGAAAAATGAGAGACTAATTCGCGTATATACAGACGGACTGACAGACAGATAGACTGGCTTAACCAGATCGAATCAACTCAACAATCTGATCATTTATATATTTATATACTACACTCTTAGGCGTTAATTGGTAATTTTATATTTGCCTACACTTCTTACTTCATTACTTCATCTCATTCTACCAAATTTAATTAAAATTTAATTTTTTCTTCCTTCTCCACTTCTCTACAGCGCTCCCTTTTTTCTTTTTTTTTCTTACACTATTCGTTCTATGATATTTCGTACTTCTTACTTTGCTCTACACCTCCGCTTACCAAATTATTCTCATACTGTGATTTGCATAACCCTATTTTGTATATGCAATCTATTTTTCGTTAATATTCCAAACTCGCAAACACCCTGTGCGCTACAGTGCTTGCATTTAGTATACGTACTAAAGCAATTTCAGTTTGGCTTTTGCATACAAATGCTGCGGTTACGTTATTCTATAGCAGGCATCAACACATTATTGCTCATTCTGTTGGCTTCTGTGTGCTGCGACTGTACTTCCTGCGTAGTCTACAGTGGCCCCACAAGTTGCTACGATCTTGCCATTTTTGATTGTCATTTGATTGCTTTGGCAAATTGCAAATGTCAAGTAGACAAAATTTGTAAATTGTTATGCAAGTGTAATTTATAATTTTGCTTTATTGTAATGCAGTATAAAATATATCGGTGCTGAAAATTTGTTATTATTATCGATTATTTTTATTTATTTGTGGCTGTCTCAACCACTGATTGCATTGTTCACTATGGCTATTTGGTGAATACGGTCACAATTTTACACATTTCATTGCATTTAATATTCCACTGATGAAGTGAATGGAATTTTGATTGAAATTAATGAGTATTTTGTATGGAATTTCTAATTGGAAATATATTCACTTCCATGAACAGAATAGTAGGTTATTTGAAATTTGGTAGCCTGTTGCAATTTTGAGGAGGGAAACAATTTTTTTTTAGCATATTGAGAAATTTTATTTAATTTCAGCTAATATTATCAGTTCTACACTTATTTTAACTTCAATTAAAGGGTTTTAAAAGTTTAAATTTAAATTTCATTGCTTAAAACGAAAATTCCCTTTCCACAATAATTTTGAAATGGAAGACACCAACTAACGAAATGGCTACATAAGCGTTCCTTATACACTCCTTTCAACTTTCACATCTATATCACCCTCAAACATATCTCTGTAAAGCTCCAGTGTGAGTGAACCACCCACGCTAACCTCGTCGCGGGTAGCGAGCTCTAATGAAATTCTCCGCACTTATTTACGCCAGCATAACTGTCAATAAATTGACATTTTAAAACGAACCACCAACACGCGGAGTTGAAACGGTGAAACAAAAGGGTTGCGTGTTCCACTCTAGGGTACATATACTTCAGAGGGCCCTAGACACCACAACCCCACTTGAAGCCAGATGCATCCTGCTTACCTGACATGGCTTCATCATGAGAAATGCTGTCAACCACCACTCAATCTCAGGCGAGTAAAAGTAAATAGATAAGACCTGCGTTGCAGCAACGTCAAGGTTACAAGATACGAAAAGCCATTAAAAAGTGCTTTACTACGCATAGTAGCGAGACTATATATAATATCGGTTTCCATACCTCAAAAATAAAAATATGACAGTAACAGCATTGCGGTTGTCGTTGGCAATTTAAAAGAAGTAACGGAAGGACTCTTAGAGGAAGTGTGTAGTGACAGTAAGCGGGAAATATGCGCTTGTCTCAGCATATCAACGGAAGCAACAAAGGTAATTACCGCAGCAATTTCCAGTTGGGAGAGTTTCTTCAACGAGCAGAAAATTGCAGCACAAAAATAACAAATTACATAAATGCACGCGTCGAGGAGTTAGCGAAGCAAATTGGTGCAAAACTAGTTTAAGAATTTTTGATGAAGGCGAATTTTGCGTTCATATGATAATCAGCGTGGGGGCGAACGAGCAGGGTGTGAAATATAAATAAACTTTAGTTAAATTTAGAAGCTGCATTGGAATTTACCGTAGAAAGCTTTCCTTCCATTGAAGTGAGAGACAATCAGTAGCTCCAGCATTTACCCTTCACATAAGTAACCTCTGTTACGAACGAAAGCATCTACTCTAGTAGACATTCGAAGGTCATATTTTAGTGATTGGCGAAATCTGGCAATGACTGAAAAACTTGTCAACCAGCACTATCTCAGCTCTCTCCGGTCCATGGTAGTCTGCCGAATTTTATGGAAATAATAAGTAAAATAATAAATAAAAGTGACCAAATTGCAGTTCTGGAGACACGCGAAATTCTCATTATTTCGTAAATAGCACCCAAAACTAATTTAGAGGAAGTAGACTTCGGCGAGCCTGGGCACTCTGGAATGATCGAACACTTCGATTTCATTCCAAAATACTTGGATTACCAGACTTCGAGTCTAGCCCTGGCTGTATTTTCTCAAAAAACCTTCGATGAATGTATAGATAGAATGACTCCTGGACGCTGGGCTAGGTGGAGGAATATACTGTCGGAAACTATCTATCAACTACACTTCGAACAATGCAGCGTCTTTTAAACGGTAGTGACTGACATAAAGGTATTAGTAAATCTACTGCTCCGGAGCGCAGTCTTCTTCAGAGTGTTGACTACACACCTACCGATTCCAATAGTAGGGTGCCGATATTAGCTGGCTGACTGTAAGTTCAAGACTAGACTTCTTATCTCAAGGATAGTTATAATCGAGAGTTGTATGGAAAGGAAGAGCTCGCTGGAGAAGAGGGGCGGGGAGCTTTTTATGAGTGGATCGAAACTGAACGCTATGGATCATAACTGAACGCTAGCTGTCGGAAACTATCTTATCAACTCCACTTTTATACTTCCTGAACAATCCAGCGTCTTCCAAACAATCCACAGATTGCAGACAAAATTAGAAATTAGATTTTAATTGAGAGTTTAAGCCATACTCTGCTTTGAACGCAACCTTCTAAATCATAATAGCAATAGCAGCATTGTCTGCATCACTAAGTAACCTTACTAAAGATTCTACTTAAGGCTCATTTTGTTGCCTTATAAATATTTGCTGTTTATGACACGTTTAAATATATATATTTTTTTCACACAAAGCGTTTCCAACTCAGTTGAGCGTCAATTTCACTTTCCTTCGCACATTCATTTGCGTGGCTTTGTTTATAAGCTTTTGCATGAACAGTTATCAGCCAGCTGCTATTGTTTCTTTGTTATTCGCTTGTTGTATTGAGTTGTGCAGTTTATGAACGGCGATTGTGTCAGCGACAGTATAGAGGAAATTATGGCGGAAGGATAAATGAGCGAACACAATCACTTTGATAGGAAAAACAAGTCAATAGAATAGAGGGACAGGGCAGGTGGATGTATGTCATTTATGGGTATTGAGTAGTCTATGCATTGCTAGACTTCTATTTGTGGCTAATGAAAAGGTTTACGCCGAAGACAAATGAATGCTATTCTCGGTTTTGCTATTAAAAGAATTTTTTTCTTGAATAATTGTATATATTCATTAATAATATGCCGTACATTTAAATGACAGGCTTCCAAAAATAATTTAATGTGGTGATTTGTTTTTTTAATCCTATATACGAAAATAATCTATAAAAGATTTACAAAATACAAAATCAAAAAGAAAAAAATATAATTTTTGTGCTCACCTCATTTACTTAAAAAGCTTCTTGTAAATACTTTTGAAATACATTTTGGATATACACTTTGCTTACATTTTTTACACTACACTTTTCCACTTTATTATTAGCTTTTTATTTTGCTTACGATTTTTACACTACACTTTTCTATATTAGTTTTTAACCTTTTATTTTTTTATAATAAAACACAACATTTTTATATTTTCACAGAATTTCTCATTATTTTATTTTTATTATTTTTTTTAATTTCTATTTATATTATTTACTTTATTAAATTATTATGTATTATTTTTTATTATTTAATTTTATATCATTTTTAAATTATACGTATACACATATTTATACACCTATTTTATTATTATTTTTTTATTAATTTACATTTATTTATTTATTACTTTTCTTAGATTTGCTATTATTTTTTCTTATATAATTTATTAATTTTTATTACTTTATATTTATATTTTTTTATTCATTACATTATAGACATGTTTTTATATAACATTTCCTTTTTTTCTTATTTCATGTATATTATTTTTATTCTTCAATTTTGTATTATTTTAAATTTATATAATATATTTTTTTATATATATTTATATTATGTTATGTATGTATATTATGTACAGCATTCTTCATTATTTTATATTTAATAGCTTTAATATATTTAATAGTTTAACCTTAACATAATTAGATTTTAGTGGCATTTAGAACTTTATATTATAAACCTTTTAACTTAACTCTACATTTACATTTATATTTTGCTTTCTTTATATTTATTTAATTATTTTTTATTATTTCACTTTAGATTTAATTATGCACTTAATTTACATACATACATTTTATTTTTTTTTTACTTTTCATACCTCACATATTTTTCACATTTCTTCAAATTATAACACAAATTATATTACACTTCACTTTTTCTTTGCACATCTTCCATTCTTATTATAACATTGCAAATGCATGCTTACAACCATATTTACATACATACATGTGTCAACATACTACTCATATACAAGTGCACTCCTATACGAATCGGAATATACGAGTGCTTTACGAAGGCACCTGTTATTAGCAATGTAATGCACATGAAAATATGTCCGTGCAGGCACCCGGGCTTAACTGCACATTACATTTGTAACATTATTATTAGGCACTATTTGTTTTGCACACATTTTAACTAAGTTTTGGCATAATATCCAATAGCTAAACACTACAACAAATTGCTTTTAACACAAATTAATTGCAACGCCTGTCCTGGGCGCTTGTGGTCGCAGCCGCCGGCACCCACCCGTTGTCCATTGTCACATTTATACTTTAGGTAATCACTTCTTTTTACAACGAATGCACGCAACCGTCCGCTAATAACTGAAAAACGTTTTAATTAACACCGGCGCACGATTTGTTTGTTTATAATAACTATTTTAAATTCACTTCCGGAATTCAGCATCTAATTGGAATTTGCAAAATTATAATTGAACGATGCTGCTGTCAAACTTTCGGCGGTTAACGAGTGTGATGCCAGATGCGCGATCACTTTACAGCGATGCTGGACTGTTAATTATATATGTATTACTCAGTGACCAGAGTAGCAACATTTCTTCTTGAAATATATTAATACTAGTGACATTGACAGAAACTTCTTCAGAAAATTTACAAATATATAAAAAAAGGAATTCAATTCATGCACAAGGTGTTCACATTTGCGGCGAAGACAAACATTCAGCTCTGTTTTTTCAGATATAAAAAATATATATATATATCATAAAATAATGCTGTGACAGGTATGTTTGCATAACTTTCTCATAATTTTTAAATTTTCTTTATAGTAATACCATTAGTAGTAATATATAAGATTAATATTAATGTATGTAAACGAAACAAGATATGAAAACTTTGTTTAAATGCTTTAAAATTATTTCAAGTTTTATGGTTAGTTTTCTTTTAAAATTTGCCTATTTGGAAGTGTTCTTAGTTGTGTTTTAATTATATTTAAAATTTTATGTACGTAATATATATCCATTCATGTATGTATATATATTTGTAAAGAAATCTTTAAACTCTTTTTATCTGTAACGACTTCACCATTGTGAATTACGTTGATGTAAGAAGAAGCTTTGGCGGAAATTGGCATGACAGATAACAGCTGTGTGCGAAATTGCAAGTTTTTAAGCGGCTAAAGTTCGAATTGCAATTTTAATTGTGAAAAGTGAATTTGTTTTAAATTTTTTGTTTTTAAGTGATTAAATGTGCAATAGTGATTTAAGTGTGATAATATAAATGTGTGTGTGTGTGTAAAATAAAATAAAGTGCGTTTTTTGTGTTGTTATTAATATTGTGGGTAGAGCAAGCAGCGGCCGGACGCTTATTGAAGGTATTTATTTTAAATTGAAATTAAGAAGTTTAAGCAATATTATTATCTATATTTTTCAACTTTCTATAGTTGCACTTGCCTCTGCACTCAGTGGAGTAATACTAAGTCAATATTACCTGCAAGCATCGTGTTTGTACTCTTCAAGTGCATTGTGTCCCCTATTCAAGGTCACTCAACTGTAACTTATGATTGGCTTAAGTTTTGTTGTGCTTAGCAAATAATGCACATGCGGTACGCCAATGAGCGCTAGCTGTATTGGCAGGTAGTCAATATTTCCATTTTGACTGTCAGCCAATAGAAAATGTTTAAAACTGGCGGTTTGCAAAATAAAAGGAAATAGTTGGTGCGTGTTAAGGTAGGTTATATGTAAATGGAAAATTATGCTTGCAGTGAGTACCTTAGGTATAAACTGCAATAATAGTTTCAGTAATCAATTTATATTGACTATTGCCGTACCGTTTGGTTCGATTACTTTATTCTAGAGCGCTTGTAGCTTATTTTTTATGCATTTATTTTCTTTTTAGTACCTTAACAGTTTTGCATGCACAACCCAAAGCTGTTCTAACGGCAACACAAGCTTCAAGCGCTGCAACTGCGCCACTATAAACTGATTGACTGACTATGCAACAAGTTCACGCTTAATGCTATTTATAAGTCGGTATTATGCAAACAACGCCATTTGCACAAAATAGCATCAAGTGTTCTAAGCGGCAGCGTGCATAAGAAATACCAAAGCAATTACTGCCACAATTTTGTAAATACTTAAAATGAAACAAAGTGCATTTCTGCATATAAATAGGTGAGTAAATATTAAACAATATAATGCAAAGTATTTCATATAAATGTATATACGTTTGTAGCTGTTGCAAGTGCTGGCGCTATCAGCAGGCAATACTCTATATAGTTTATATATAAATATGTAAATAACGCGCACGGTAAGCGCAAAAAATACAAGCCGTTTATTTAGTTGAGATCTGTGGCACGGCTTTACTTGCCGGCTGCTATCATACGACTTACCGTGCCGCCGCTACGCTGCTCAACTTCTGGAGCTGCCTCGCTTTTGCAGCGCGCGCACCTGCTTTACCTTTGCACAAATTGCCTTAACTTCCGCTTGCCGCTGCTGCCTCACGTGCTTTATATTTCAAGTGTTTTGCATACAATTTGCATTTACTTTTCTGCAGCTTTACTGCCTGTACTTGCCTGCTTGCAATTTATATATAAATTGTTGTTGTTGCTGCCGTTTTTTTAGTTGACTCGCGTCGTTATTTGCTGCATTTCATTGCAAATTACGTTTTTATTTTATTTGCACTTGCACTGTGTTGGATTTTATTTTTAATTGCAAGAAATATGCAGTAACTTATGTAATTATTTATTTAAGTTGGCAGCTGCTGAAAGGATTTTCTTTATCTTATGTTATGTAACTATGCAATGTGATTGGTATTTAAATGAAAGTTATGCATGTGTCTTCGAAATTCTTTAATTAAGCATGAAAATGCTTCGAATAAGCAGCAGGACATACTTATACACGTTGCTCTTTAGTTAACAACGACGGTTATGCGTGAATTTTGTAGATTATGAAAAGCGAGACACGTTTTTAAGATTGTTTACAGTTTTTTGTTGCAATTATAATAGTAATAACTAAAAGCAAATAGATTCACAAAGCATAACGCCATTCCAACGACAGTTGGGTTTTCGAAAACGGAAAGGATCCGCATTGTTATCCGGTACTGTTAACTCTACAGTACTTTTCCAAATTACTTTAGAGGTTTTCTGTCGCTATTATAACAACAACAATAACTGTGTGAGCTGGATTTTTTTTTTTTGAGGTTATGTAGTGGAAGATTTAAAGCCTTTTCTGTGTGTTATAGACGTAGTATCAGTAACTGTAGGCAACATCTGTCATAAAGCAGAAGACTAGGCAACAAATGAAAAATCTGTCAATTCTATATAGCGGAACTTGATACTCTTAACTTGAAATCCACTTTAACGTCTGCAACAACAACATTACAATATATTGCTGTTTCTACAAGTATAGCTCTACAAGTCGGGCTCATCTTTGTTCTCAGCCTTTGTTAGTGGATTCATATATCCGTTTATAACTACAACTGATTCATTGCGGTCAAAACTGCCTCCCCGACAACATTCTACAACACTTTTTAGCGACTATTGGTTGCTCTTACTATAACAACATACCGTTTGCTTGCTATCTACTTCATAAGACTTAGTTTTTGCGGAATTACCGAAAAATTTCATGGTCATATACATATATGGTTTTCTAGCATTGACTAGATAAGACAGAAGCTTCTTTTCGAAGCTGTACGGGTGATATCCTGCCACCATTTTCGTTCAGGGCAGTATTCATTTCCAGCAATTCTAGCTGGGCTACGCGAACTTCGATTCTCTGCTGAGTAAAAGAAGTTTGTCTGTCCGCACCTAGTATTATCGAGTATTCTTGTTTGATTATTGTCAAAGGCGACGCTATAATCTTCGAACCAGTTTTTCAGATCGGACCATTAGAGCATATAAATACAAACTGTACGGTCAAAATCAAGTTCTTGTATAGAAACGTTTGTATTTGTGAAGATTACTATAGCTTCGGTTTAGCAGAAGTTAACTTGTTTTCTTATTTTTATATTTTTTAGAAACCTGCGACATTTTGTATACTTCTCAACCGGTTTATAATTTGTGTCTCCAGCAAATTTATGCTCAAAAGTTTAATTTTTTTCTGTAAACGTTACTTTCCACTGCTTTACACCTCATAAAACTCTGCGGGCTTATCAAGCGCACCATAAATATCAACTCTGCTCTAAGTACTGTATATAAGGTTTCAAATCTCCGCACAATCTCATTAAAAAATCGGTGTGTAAATTCTTGCGTTGTTAGTAAACTTTGCAAAAGAAGCCAACAGTCAATAAAAGCGCAAAACTCCAACACGTATAAAGCCGCAACACACTGCCCCTCACTTGCGGCAAAGCGCTGCTTATTTACAAATACTTCATTAATCTATAAATAAGGCCAACAGTTTTGTAATTAAGACAATACGCGAAAGATATACCAACAACCGCGCGCCTAAGTACCGCCCAACCCAGCAAACCGGAAATATCCATGCACTTAAGCCACATTCGTGTTTGTTAAAAGGCGCTGTTCGCGGCGGTGCTCTAAACTCACCTGCTTTGCATACACTTGGGAGTCCACTTAATTGTTTTGGTGCGCTTTTGATGCCACAAAAACGCGAACTTTGCTCAAATTTAATTATGAGTTTTAATTTTTTTATTATTATTTTCATTTGCAACACCCGACCGCCGCGTGTACCTTGCTTGGCCTGGTTTAAGCTTTGTGCAGCGCACGCCACCAGCCGAGCGCGCAGTCGCGTGCTTTAATTGCGAAACGTCGAGAGTTACTTCTCAACTTTTTTGGGGTTAAAGGTTGCCTAAGTATATAAGTTTATGCCGTTATGAAGTGGCAAGAAACTGTGGCTGCCGCTTTGTAGTTTGCGCTGACTGCTGAGACTTTGCTCATTGCTGTAGTCACAACAATAAAAGAACAATCAGCTGAGCTGCAGTTAGCAGGCGTCCAGGCGACGGCTGTGTGCGGTATTAAGAAAAAGTCAGTTGAGAGGAAGTTATTGAAACTTTTTGATTGAATTCATTTGTAGTGGTTTGAAACTTGTAAATGTAGTGGTTAAGTTGTGCAATATCATTAAAAGATAGTAAAGCGAATGAAGTGAAATGAGTTATGAAGTCATTGTGCACTAAACAATAGCGCTGGTGAGGTATGTGTGTGTGTGCTGGGCAGTGGACTTGCGCTTAGGAGCCTTATTGTACTGTGTGCTACAAAAAAATTTGGAGTTGTTCTCACTTCTACTCAGACCGCGTCCCAGCAGATAAAACTACGAAGCTTAAAAATCTGTTTTGTAATGACTTTTGTTGTTATAGCAGTTATCTAGACTCTGTTTATGTGGCCATGTGCAAGTTTCGACGGGGTAGTACACCATTCCTACGACAGTCGGGTCTACGTAACCGGAACGGACACGGTTTTTTTTTTTATCTGGTCAAGGACTGTCAACTCGGCAGAATTCTGCCGTTACAAAAACAACAACAAGAACCATAGGAGAGGTGGTTAGAAAGACCTATGTTTGGTATGTCGGGGTCGATTCTCCCTAGGTAGGAATTCAACCTGCTACAATATCCAGAACATAGTTGCTCTAGTCGTTATGATTTTTGTTTTAGTCACTATTTTTATAGTTCTTACCGAAATCATAACAAATCTACAGCAACTTTGTTCTGGATATTCCTACAACAGTCGGTACTACGTTACCTGAGTTGACCCGAATTTAATCCACCCAAAAGGTGTCATTTGGGTATCTAACACTGCTTAGATCGGTAAGAATAAAATGATTTTGGCCGGAGGTGTTCCCAACTACTTCTTTTTTCAAAAGATCCATACGATCCTTAAGGCACAAAATAAAGGCTTTGCATTGAATAAACCGACGTCCACGAACGTTCGACTTTCACTGCTGCAGATATGTCTACGACATGCAGATCGTCCATTATCTATGAAACCATCCCCAACCTTTTCAGAGTAACGCCTTTAAATGTTTTTTCCGACCCGCCAAAGATATACCAAACGAAAAATCGACTGCTAAATGACAGTACCTTTCTAAAAATTACGAGGCAGCAGCTTTAAGCCACCTTAGAAAACACGATAGTCTCCAAACTATTGACCTTAACAAAATCCCAACTTGAATTTGAACTCCAATCAAGTATGTAACTAGCGGTGAAACCTTCAACACATACGAAAAAAGCGGAGTCATATCATGCCAGAATTAGAGCCTGTTGTAGATTTTCTTTCTTCAACCCAAAGTATTGATTAACAAAAACATTTCTCAAGCGGACTATTCATAAATGGAATACCGATCTAAACGCGGTTAGAACACCGAAATAACAGCCCTTGGACGGATAAAATCCGGGACAATGCATGCTCGATATTGTCGCAAGATTCAAAAAGTTAAGTCAAAGTAAATGCTGATATGCCGGAGGATCGAACTAGTGATTTTGGCCAATTTATTTAAGGTGTCCATGGCTTACCACCTTAAGAACAGAAGTTCTTGGCTTCTGGCTTAAAAACTTACTCAAAATCCTATTAAAAACTCCGAAAGATCCCAGCGCTACTTACCTATTGAACTTCATTAAGCGGTTGAAGCTAAGTTAGCTCTTCAGAGACGTAATTTTTATACTTCAGTCTAGTAGACTCTTTGTGTAGAACTCCTTATATTTTATACCAGCTTTTTCAAGCTTTCAGAGCTTTTTAATGTCGAAAATTTCACTCCTGAGTTTTTCAGACCACTGTAAGAGTTGAAGCAGAACATCCGAAACCTCATGTTACCGCATACTTCTATTAGTTTCATTACGGATATAATTGAAAGCATTGCCAACTCATAGATTCCCACATCGCTCGAGCTAATTAAAACGTTAGGACCTTTAAACGGAAATTAAAGTTAGCGTTTAATGTGGCTGGTAAGGTAATCCAATTGAATTATGTCAGATCCCGACTCGTCAAACATATGACTGATTTCAAAATGTGTCTCATCAAACTTATAAATAATTTTATTTTGATAATCGAGTATAGGCTGTAAGATCCCGACTGCTCCGCCCTTTGATGAGCTTCGAAAAGTAACTCAGAGCTTCCTCCTAAACTTCTGAATAATCTTCCAAGCAATGCTAGTCTCTCTTTTCAAACATTTAAAATAACTCACTTTTAGTTTGATGTGTCAAAGTTGTATTCGTTCGCGAAAGGCTTCTATAAACACTTCCAATAGTCTGTAACAGAATTAACCTCAAAATCATTGAGAAACATTTTCTCAGCTACAATTTATTGAAATGAAAAATAATAAAATTGTAATAGCTCTTCTTAAATACCGTGCTATCAATTCACTGTAGCCCCTCCTCCCTTAACGAAGATACAATTTTATCATACGCCATCTCCCTCTTCGCTTTTACACCACATAACCAACAAAATGCTTACCTTTTCAATTTAGAATAAGCCCCACGGCTGTATAACATCAAAGTACAAATAAATATGTGTGTGTATATGTGATAACATTTTAAGAATTTGCCGTCTAAATGGAAATCAATTTAATTTTCAACACTTAAACTGTCAATTGGCTGTCAACGCAAAGATAATTTTCCAAATATACACAATTATTAATAACTAATGCGCGCTTCAGGGGTTCGAGCGCTGTGCACAATTATAAATATGTTTTATAAATACATACAGACATTATAAATGGATGCTTAGAAATATGCGCGTCTAAATATCACTTCGTTTGTCAGCCGATATTGAATGCGTATCGCCAGCAGCGGCTTGTAACTGTACAAAATTCAATTATAAAGTTTTGCATAACTGACTGACTGACTTCCTGCCCCTTTTACAATAATATTGAACAGTTGAAAAGTTCAAGCTCGTTTGGCAATAATATTGAACAAATGAACAGTTGAAACTGACAGGAAATTCTACACATCTATTTTATAACCTCTGTTGAATCGTTTATGCATAAGCTTGAAAGCGTCACCGGGTAGTAGAGAGATTAAGCTAGTTATTGACGTCAGTGATTGAGTTCGTTTATCAACCCCTATTAATTGACATCGGCACACTTTAGGATACTTAGCAGCTTGCCACTCAGAACTCATTTCGTCGGTAGGCCAACGTGAGATACAGACAGAACAGAACAGATCTGTAAAACTGAATTACTTTGTCGTTAGCTTGAAGATATTTTTGCTTTCGACACCATTCATTTCTATAGTTCTAAGAGATTGATCTTGTGCGGTTCTCTTAGTTAGTCATTTCTCCAGTAGTCGATTCGGACGAAACGCCTACAATAACTGAGCTTGAGAGCCCAGTTGATATATTTTGTACATCGACTTGATTCCAAAATGTCGTCTGCTGTCCAACGTAGTCTAAGTTGAGCTGAAGAAGTCATCTGGTGGTCTCTTAAGTAGCTCACATCTTCATAAAAACTGATAACAGTTTCACGCTCGCCTTTCCACAGCCTCAGTCACTTCCCAATATGTTAAAGGCACCATTTCTAAGATAACCAAACTACGTGATTTATTGAAGTTCAAATAAAACTTAGGAAGAGAATCGCAGTTATGTATATTTGGCTCATAACCAACCGCTGTACCCTCACATGTCACATGTGTCTACCTTTACGAAGCTGACAATATATTTGGATTAGAAAGATCTTATAAATTTGTATGTTTTGGCACAAATCTGCTTTATTAAAGGTTCCTGGGCACAGACCGTGGTTGGTGGCAGGTGTGCTATCTAATTTTGGTGGGAAAAGAACCTATAGTTAACTAATTTATATTTTGGTTTTCACCAGAAATCAGATTCTCCTTCTTAAATGGCGTAGACACTGCTTACGCGATTATAACCGAGTTAAAAATCAGATTCAATTCCCATTAATCCTTGGGATTCTGGCACATGAAAGCCTCTCAGTTTCAAACAAATTTTTTGTAGGCAAATAAATAGAAGACTACTAAACGTTGTAACCATTAGTCCATGCTCTAATAAGGATAGAATAAGAATTATTATTTTGTTCGAAGGAAAATTAAGTTGTTAGACCTTATGAAGTTAAGAATCTTTGGTTACTTCAAAGACAACGAATCAAGAACCCCTACACAGACTAAACTCTAGCTTTCTAAAGTCTTTATGTCGTGTATGATACCATTGTTCTGAGAGCTCTTTCCATTTTAAACAGAAGTTTAGATTATTAATTAAATGGATGGCAAAGACCACCATATTCCTCGTTACTAAAAAAAACCAGGGTTAAAGTATTCGACACAAACCGGTGGCTGCTGTCATCCATTTCATATCCGTTTAACAGGTGCCATAAGACATGCATTTGGCATCCATTTGATAGCTGCCATCCAACTTTCGTTTAATATTCGTTTGACAGCTGTTTTCTAATTTACATTTGACAGTTGCCAATTGACATCTGACGTCTGTCTCTCATTCATTTCATTTGATAGCTGCCATCCGACATCCATTTGACAATTCCGGCCTGACATTTAGCAGACAACTGCCATCTGAACGGCATTTGACGTCCTTTTGACAGTTGTCTTTTGACATTCATTTGACATTTGCCATCCGTCATTTATTTGATAACTCATCTAGCATATGACTTCCATTTGACAGTTGCATTGTAATATCCATTTGGCAGCTGCAATCTGACATGCATTGGACACACTTTGTCACCTGTCATTTGACAAGCGTTTGAGATCCGTTTGACGGCTACCGTTTGACATTCGTTTGTCAGCTGTCATCTGACAAGCAGTATGACTTGCTTTTGACATCCGTTTGACAGCTGTTGTGTGACATCCATTTGAAAGCCGCCACGAATGCTAGGTTTGACAGCTGACAACCGTTTGACAGTTATTATTTGTCAGGAAAAATCTGACTTCCATCTGACATCCATTTAACAGCTGCAATCTTATAACTATTTGACATTATTTTAGAGTATACTGTTAAGATTACAGTTCAGTCCAGTTAGGCTAACACAATCCTCATGGAAATGGCGGGAAAAAGTTCTTATGGAGTCATTTAACCGATTCTCTATATCTAATAGTGTTCTTCCGCATTTTACTACGGTATAAACATACTTTCTAAAGTATTTAAATTTCAAGCTATACTCACACAGCGCTTGTATGTCAGTAGTAAACTAGTGCAACAACAGCATAAACAACACAAACGGATATTGAAAAATTTATTTTTGCGCTGCCAACTTATCAAACGCAGTGACCAACTAGTGCCGTTGACAGACAATATGACTGCCAGCAGTGAACCGCTACACGTAACTGCTACACTCACACATACATATAATCAGGTGCAACAACAACACTACGTACTTACAGCCTGGAAGCCATAACACTTAATTACTTTAAACTTTTTAATTAAACGCAACGAGCGAGTAGGAAAGCCAGCAAAGTTTGCACGCACACACTAGCAAAAAATGTTATTTATATACATACATACATAATTTTACTCTGCTAGCCGTACTTTTTTATACCGCGCATGACAAGTGGGTGTCTCGCAGGCGGTCAGCTGCAGCAACAAGCGTGAAGCTCTGTGTGTAAATGTGTGTGTGTGTCGAGTGAGGATAAAGTTATTATGTGCCTTAAGGATAATCATACGAAAGGCGTGCCTTTGCATGAGTTTGTGTGTGTGTGTCTGTTGCTTAGTTTCAACCGGGTCTCAGGCAAACACTGTGCATTGTCGATTGACATTTTCTCTAAGTGACACAAATTTTTCTGTAATGAACACTAATAAGAATTTGATTGGCGCTTGTCGTCAACACGTGCCCTCTAGCCCGCTCGCCGCTAAGGGGAACTGTCTATATTTTCTTTTAAATCGATTAATTAATATCTTAATGATATCAAACAAGAAAAAGTCCTGTATAAGTCACAATATAATTGAAGTTTAATTGCCGAGTGGATAATGGTCGGAATTGATTGAATTTGTGGCCGCTGCAAGTGATTGATGGAATATGGAGCGGACTTTTGCACTAATAATATTTGCTGCCAAGAAATTTGATTAATTTTTCAAGCATTTAACTAGTCGTAACCAAAGATATCTAAGCGCAATAGTGTTTGAAATTGTGGCGCCTGAATGTAGGCTATATCTTTTTTGTGTTAAGATGAAAGATGTTATAAATAACGGCGTATATATACTAAAAGTGTATGCAGTAGCTTGAATTAGTATATAAATATTATTGTAATTCATATAAAGCTCTGCATAATGATAAACATAAATAAGAAAGTTAGGTTAGGTTGATTAAATGTCGTTTGTTTGCACAGAATTTCGCTTAAAACTCTGCTAGTTGTTTGCGCGGTCTTCTGCAATAATTTTTAGAATACTTTTAGTTGTTATTTTTTCATAATTGCGGTTGCTGAGAAATTTAAAGCCCTTTTCGAGTAAATTTTGATTTTTCATCCCAAAGTTTGTAATGTTTGTAAAATGTAGAATTGAATTTTTTTCTTTCGAAGTACACCACCCATTGATAATCGAAGAAAACTGTCAACATAACCTTTATTTTATCTGCTCACCTTTGCCACTATATTCGGCCGACTGATCGTCCGTTGCTGGGTCGTAAGCATAGATCCAGGACTCATAACCAGTAAAAATACGTTCCATGACACCTTAATAATATATTGTCCAACGATGCCAGTAAGATCTCTGACTTTTAATCCGTGATTCTCATTCCAATTCCTTTATTTTATTGACGTGTTAATCATCAAGTGATGATTTTGATGGCCATCCTATAATACGTAGGCTGCTATATATATTTCTGGCCTAATAATGAAAGAAGCAATATTTATCAACGAAAATGGTTTTATTGTTTTTCAAAATATTCTCCATCACGATTTATACACTTTTGCATGCGCTCAAACCAATTTTCGAAGCACTTTTTCCACTCCGATTGAGACACCTCCAAAACATGGTTTTTGAATGTTTCAACAGCATCTTCTGGCGACGTAAATCGTTGACCACTCATTATTTTCTTGATGTGTGGGAATAAAAAGAAGTCATTGGGTGCCAAGTCAGGGCTGTACGGCGGATGACCCATCAATTCGACGTTTTGGGCGGTCAAAAAGGTGCTGGTTTGAGCCGATGTGTGAGAGCTCGCATTGTCATGGTGCACAATGATTCGTCTCCTCTTGTTCGTTTTTCGAATTTCTCCGAAGACTTCAGGCAAACAAATGGTGGTGTACCACTCAGAATTGACCGTCCTACGTTGCTCAAGCGGAACAGTCGCCACATGACCAGTTTTGCCGAAGAAACAGGCGACCATTTGCTTCGAAGTGCTTCTTCCACGAACAACTTTCGTTAGATTTGGCTCGTCTTGGAAGACCCACACGGTCGATTGCTGTTTTGTTTCGGGCTCATACGCATAGATCCACGATTCGTCACCTGTGACGATCTTATTAACGTCTTTTGAAGCACCGCGATCGCATTTTTTCAGCATTTCTTTACACCAATCCACACGAGCCTTTTTTTGAGCGATTGTCAAATTGTGCGGGATCCAACGATAACAAACCTTTTTTACGGCCAGGTGTTCATGCAATATCGAATGTATGCTGGTGGGAGAAATGCATAGGCATGCCTCTATCTAAAGGTATGTTACATGTTTGGACGACCTTCACGGAATTCGTCTTTGAGCGAGCGTCGGCCACGATTGAATTCGTTATACCAGTTTTTCACAGTGCTATAGGATGGTCAGAAATATATATAGCAGCCTCCGTATATGTATATTTCGACGAATGGGTTTTCGCGCGAAATTTAAATTAAAAAGTCTTACTATTTTTCACCCACAGTTGTAAGTCTAAAAACAAAGTTTTATCCAGCAACTCTGTGGATTTGGTAAAATATCTGATTTTTTTTACACCAGCTGCTCAATGGCTCTTAATTTAGAGTATTGGGAGTCATGGATTATGTCCCTTCTCGTCCTGCTGGGGGGATAATGTTTCAGAGTCTTATCATCCTACCCTACATTTCGGCGAATCCATTTTTCTCCATTTTCTGAATGTCGGATGTTAAGGGTAAATGCCCTGTGATGACCCCTACAATGTTGCTAAGCTCCTTGTTGCCTTAAAGTAGGAGCCTTTTGGTCTGTCCACCATCAATACTAACCCAAAGTAAATTTGTTCTGTGCCCGCTCTGTGTTGCTTGTGTTGCAAAAAAACCGAAGACGTTCCTCTAGGGTCCACTGCTTCAAACAACCCTTGACGGAGCTGAATGGCCTGGTACAGGTTAGGGGGGTTGTGTTTCAATCTCCCAAACAACTGCTTCTGTCGAGTCACTAACGATGTGTGTGACCTAACGACGTGTTGATGGCATACGATTGGCCAAAGTTGGTCACTTCCGGATGATTATTTTCTTCAGACGTTCATAGTATATGATTTCCTCCAAAACCCACCAAACTTACAGCAAAACCTTCTGGTTGTTAATCCGGGTATGACCACCGCATATTCCAACTCACCACGTTTCAACCCCCACCGATTGGATCATATTGGAAAAATAATAGATTTCTATTCTAGACCTTGTATTTTTGCAGAATTTTCAAAAGCTTGCCAACCAAGTTTAGTCTCTACAGTCCATACCCAAATTGCGTAATTAATTGCTAGAGACTCAATTTTTAATCATCTTTTGTCGAGAAAAACGCACAGAAAGTCCCGATCGATTGAAATCTTTTAAGAACCCCTCGGTAAATTATTAGTTAACAGTGCTTTATGCGTTTTGTTTCCAATATCCACTTTTGGTGTCCTCCTTTCCTTCCTTTCCAGTATCTAGTTAAGGATCCACTTTTAGGTGTTCATCTATTTCTAATATGTGACTCAAAACCTGAATATTTTCGAAAATCTCGAAACATTCTAAACCGCTATTTTCTAGTCAAAATTAGCACACCCTAAAGTTCTTCCAATGAAACTACTGAGCCATGCTATGAAAACTATTTGGCTTGCTCCCCCTAAATCTAAACACTTACAGTTCATTGATTCGCCATTTATTATTCTTAATTGCCCATTAAATGGAAATCGTTGCATACATGAAGGCGCTAAATGCCACTACCTACTATATTCCTACTGATGGTTAACAGAAATTTAATTTTGCTCAACGCCAATAAAAATTCCATTGAAATCACAGTAAAGTCAAACTGAAATTATATATAAAAATTTCGATTTCAAACAAAATCAACATAAACGATCAAGCTGAAATCGGTAGCAAACGATAAAGCGATTTCATGTTGCCGTTAAAGTGTTGTTGCGCTGGTATACGGTTGTGACAGTTGTGCCACACTTCACTGACTTCTAATGCATATGCATAAATACGTATTTGGGACTATTAACGGGCTTGTGCGCCGAAAACTATGCTATAAAAAGTGATTGAAGCAAATAGTAAAACGATTTCAACAATTCGACTCTTTCAATTTTCACTTAGCACAAAGGAAATATTTTCCGACAAGCGGCCTGTTGCTGAAAATGGTAAAAATTCAGTTCCACTAAATATTGCATACTTTTGGGCGCACTATTTTCACAGCCGTTGCATGCTCAAAAATCCATTTCCTTCGACATTTATGGCTTTTTGCATGCGCCATGTCGCATTTATTGACTGTGCATTTTACTTCGATTTCTACATAAAACTCGGTTTTAGTTATTCTGTTGTTCTATTTTTGCTTTCTTTCTAATTTTCCTGCTTTGTTGTACCTTTTCGACTTTTGCAACTCGCTGGCACTCGACTGAACTGCGCTGAACTCGCCACCACAATTGGCCTTAACGTATTGCTCATGCACTCAAATCACTTTCGTATGGGCTGCTCGGCTGCCAAAAACTGCCATTTGGCGCCAAAAGATATGCTAGCGAAATTTATTGATTTAATTTGTAACCTAACGCTTATTTTTATCGCCGCACTTTGGAGCTGCGGGCAGTTGGTACTAAGAGTGATGGCTGGCGGCACGGTGGAGTGAAGTGTGCACAATTCGTAACAGATTTAGAAAAATTTGAGAAAGAATTTGGAAAATGGTTTTTTTTGAAACTTAAGCTTCAAAAACGTATTTAAAAATCCAACAACTGAGTCTAAATACAGAGTTTGAAATAATTTTTTTTTTTCAAGAATTTTGCAATTTTTTAATTTTTATTTTTTTAATATTTTATTTATTTATTTAATTTTATTGTTGTTAAAAACTTAATTTTTTTGAAGAAAAATTATTAACTCAATATAATTACTTATAAAATGTTTTACCATAAAAAAGTTATTTTTTTAATTAAATTTGCCTTTTTTTCAAAATCGTGAATTGGAAATTTATCAAAATTTAAACAACCACAATTTTAAATTCGCAAAATTTTTTTAATAGCAATAAAAATTAAATAAGAAATATTTTTTTGTAATTGTTTTTTAATTAAAAATATATTTTTAGTGAAATTTTTAAACAAATTTTTTAGTCAAAATATTTTTTACTTAATTTTAAATTAAACTTAAAACAAAAATAAATAAAAAATTATTTTTTAATTAAAGAAAATTATTTTCTAGTCAAAGTATTTTTTAGTTAATTTTAAATTAAACTTTAAACAAGATTAACTAAAAAATTAATTTTTGCTTAAAGAAAATACTTTTTTAGTCAAAATTTAATTAATTTTAAATTAAAAATAGACTTAAAATTAAAAAAAAATTAACTAAAAAAAACTTTTAATTGAAAAAATTACTGAAAATAAAATTTTTTCAATTAAAATTTTTTTTAGTTAAATTTATTTTTTTTAAATTGAATTTAAATATTTTTATTAGTTAAATTTATTTTTTTTTAGTAAAAATAAACAAAAAATTAAATTATATTAAAAATTTTAGTTGCATTTTGTTTAGTTAAATTTTAAAAATTGGTTTTATTCAATTGTTTTTATTTATGTTATTTTAATTTATAGACAAATTAAAAATTTTTTTTTGTCATACGTTTTTAGTCAAATTTTTATTTTACTTATTAATCTATTTTTTTTGGTCAAACATTTTTTAGTTAAAGTAAAAAAAATTTTTAATTAAAAAAATTAATTTAAAATCTTTTTTTTTTAAATATTTAATATTAAATATTTTATTAAAAAAAATTTGTTTAGTTAAATTTTAAAAATAGTTAATTTTATTATTTTTTTTTGTTTTTATTAATTAAACTTGCTTTTTATTAAATATATTTTTATAAAAATTTTTGGTTTTGAAAAAAATGTAGATCAGTTTAACTTTATATTTCTTTATCGAACTTAAAAAATATTTTCGTTAAATTAATGAAAAACAGTAATAATTTTTTCCATTTTTCAATGCTTAGATTTATTTACAAATTATGAAATTTTTATAAAAAATCTTTTTTGTTTATTTCTTCCCGAAAACACTGTGTTTCACAGCTATACCGCCACCCTTTGCCTGCCACCAAAGTCACCCGTGTATTCAGCCACCCACACCATGCCACATATTGTGTGCATCCATGAGTGCCGTTTGAAAAATTGGCATGTTTTTAGGATTACAAATGGCCCTCAGTAAAGGCAGGATATGTGGGCAAATAAAAAATAACATATATATACTATATACATATGTAAGTGTGTGAATGTTCCACACACTCTCTCTGTGACCCACTATAGAGAGTATGCAACACTTTGTGGCAATATTGATGGCAGGCTATATTTCGTAATCGATAACAATATGTTTGCCCCTTTTAGCAAGGAAATTTGGTTGACTTTATTTATTTATATTTTTATATGAAGTTTAAGGCTGTAGAAAGCATTTGCATATGCTTTAATTTATTTTCAAGTTTTATATTTACATTTTTTTAATTTATAACTTTATACATTTATTGTGCTGAATTTTTATTTTAGTTTACTTTTTATTTTTAATTTTTCTAGTTAAATTTTTTTCTGAATTAAATTTTTTTAAAAATTAGTTTTTAAATAAAGAAAAAATTTAATTTAAATAAATATTTTTTTATTTTAGCTTAATTTTTTCTTAATTTTTCTAAATTAAATTTTTTTCTTAATTAAAAAAGTTTGTTAAAAATTAAAAACTATTATTATTTTTGTTAAATATTTCTTATTTTTAATGTTTTTTCCTGTTTCAATTGATTATTTATTTTTAATTTAGTATTTTCTCTAATCGTTTATTAAGTATTTGCCTATTCATTAATATTTGTTTGTTTTATACATTTAGTATTGAAAATTCAATATTCTTTAAATTTCATTTATTGATTTTTTTTAATCTGTATTTTTATTTTTAATTTTTCTTAAAAAATTAATTTAATTTTTGTATGAGTGTAATTTTTCTTAATTTTGTTAATCATTTCTTAATTTTATTTTTTAATTTTTCCCCACTCTTTCTTAATTTTTTAATATATATTTTAAATATTCCTAATGGTCAAAATTTATTTAGTTGATTTTTTATTTTATTTTTATATTAATTTTCAATATTTCTAATTTTTTAAATTTATTTTGTTAAGTTTTTTTATTTCATTCTATTTATTTTTCTTGTTTTTTTAATTATTATTTAATTTTATTCTATTTATTTTCAATAATTTTTTTTCTGTTGTTTTGTGTAATTTTTCTTAATTTTTTTAATTATTTCTTATTTCTTAATTTTTTTAATTTTTCTTTTATATTTAATTTCAATATTTCGAATTTCTACAATTATTTTGTTGATTTTTTATTTCATTCTATTTGTTTGTGTAATTTTTTTAATTCATGTTTTTTTAATCGTTTCTTAATTTTAGTGCAATAATTTTTCTCATTTTTTCTTAATTTTTTCTTTTGTATTTATTTTCAATATTTCTAATTTTTTAATTTAATTATTTAATTTAATTTGTTTTAATTTTATTATTTGATATTAATTTTCAATACTTCTAATTTTCTAAATTTACTTTGTTAAGTTTTTTATTTCATTCTATTTATTTTTCTTGTTTTTTTAATTATTATTTAATTTTATTCTATTTATTTTCAATAATTCTATTTTTTTCTGTTGATTTGTGTAATTTTTCTTAATTTTTTTTAATTATTTCCTAATTTTATTCTAATAATTTTTTTATGTTTCATAATTTTTTCTTTTATATTTATTTACAATATGTTTATTTTCTAAATTTTTAAATAATTTTTTTAAGTTTAATTTCTTATTCGTTTTCCATTTTTTATTTTAATTATTTATTTTTTTTTTTTTTTTATTATTTATTTTTTTTTTTTTAAATTTTTTTGTTATATTATTTCTTTGTAAAATTCTTGATATCCCATCTCATGCTCAAATGTCAAAAGCGTCTCGTTATTTGTTTCATAACAATTTCTATCTTTCTCAAATTCCACGCTTCATCGATATTGACTGGCGCATAAGGCAAATATACATACATAACTATGCTGTAAGTGGCAGTGATAGGCAGCCAAGCAGCGACGGCAATTAATAAAAGTTTTCCAATTAAAAATATTCTCTCAAGTTAGGTCCAACGACGTCGGCGTCGGCTGGTGACTATTTCGCATGGTCTCTTATATTAAAAGACATATTTATTTCTGTATATATACGAGTATATATATAGTATAAATATTTTTTTTCTATTTCTTGTTTTTTGTTTTAATTCCGTACGCAGAATATTTTGCGCTTTCTCCTTCCCTCACTCATTAAAACCTAAATTTTACTGCAACTTTTTCACATTTACGCAGCCTTCCTAACCGTTAAGTTTCGAGCTTTAATAGGAAGATTTTCGCATTGAAGAACTTTTTAGGGAAGAATCAAATATAACTAATTTTAGGCTAACCGCGTATAAGAAGTGTTCCCTCCATAATTTCAGTATGCTCAAGGTATCAGTCACTAGATCACCTCTGGCGGTTCTACAAGAATATGCTTCGGTTTTGAACTCTTCTGTTAATCCCCGCATCTTTTTGTAGAATTTTCGAGCATTACCCTGTCGGCCAGCTTTTCAAACTCTTCGTACTCACGCATTTCGGCCTCTCCCTCTTGTATTGTCTGCAAACGATTCTCGCTTCGTTCTACTGTTGTGATTGCAGCTTGTCGACGTTGAACCTTCTTTGTGTTTGTCGCTATCTGTTTTTCAATGCTGGGACCTCGGAGCTTACTCGCGTCTAAAACACTGCAGACGTGGCGTCTGTCCATCACAATATGATCGATTTGATTGGTGGTTTTTCGATCCGGAGGTAGCCAGGTAGATCGATGATTTTTCCTATGATGGAATCTAGTACTACTGATAACCATATTTCGGGCTCCGGCGAAGACGATCAGCCTGAACCCATTTGGGGATGTTTCATCATGGAGGCTGAATTTACCGCTCACTTTGGCGTTAAAGTCGCCAAGCACGATTTTGACATCGTGGCGGAAGCAGCTTACCAAGCGCTCATAGAAGACAACTTTGGTCACATCGTCCTTCTATTCCGTCGTTGCGTTGGCTATATGTTGAAGGATTTCGCTTTGATGCGGATTGTGGCTAGACGTTCATCCACAAGGATCCACAAGGGTGAATGCCAGCGCTCGGCGACAGAATCTCTCTCCCAACACGAATCCCACACCGAATTTACATTCCTTTATATAACCACTGTAATAAATGTCACAAGGACCTACTTGTCTCAGTCCTTGTCCCGTCCATCGCATTTCTTGGACGGCGGTGATGCCAGCTTGTACTCTAACGTGGACATCAACCAGTTGAGCAGCGCCACCTTCGCAATTAAGGAGCCGGACATTCCAGGTGCATGCTCTTAAATCGCAATCCTTTGTATGTTTGCAGTGGTCGTCATCAAAAAGCGGGTTTCTCTTCCGAGGCTGTTGGTAATTTTACATTGGAAGTGGTTTTACGTGACGGATTCTAAACTCAGCGCACAACGCTGGGGAAGGGATCGTTCGCCCTCTCGCTTTAGCTCGCCTTCAAAGAGATATTTTTTGAACATCCAACATTTTGACTTGGTCTAAGACCGGAAGTCATGTCCTGCTTGGGCCATAAGTGAAACAATTATCTCTAGCCACTCCCACTTTTAACTTAATACTCTATAGTTCGATGTATTTTTATTTATTTTTTCCTTTTGTATTTATTTTATTTTTATTAGCTGCTTTTGAATTTAAATCTTCACTGTTTCGCCATTTCTATTCGCTGTATAAATTTCAAATTGTTCATATTCATTTTTACCTCCTAACACTTGCCACATTATCTGCGCCTGCACACAGCGCACAGTTGCAACTTCTATTCACATGCCTGGCAAATTCTTCTCACCCTCCTAGCAACCCCACCGCAGCAGCTCACCGGGAAACGACTGCATCATTACTCTTTCATGCAGCTTTGAACTGCTGGAAATTCCATTGTTTTCTATAACAGTAAATAAAATAAGAAAATTCCGCAAATACCAAACGCTTTCAACACATCCGTGCAACAACAGCTTTGTATGAGCGCAACAACAAATTGAATATAAGAAAATACACTTGAAAATAGAAATAAATATAAACACAAGTGGCAAGTGGCAAGAGGCAAGTACTTGTCGACACTTCTTGAACTGCGAAAACTATACAAACAAATTGCATTTTAACACCTTTAATGTCGAGGTAAGCAAATACTATTTATAAAATGCTCCGCTGGCATTTGCATAACGGTACACTCGCTTGAGTTCAGCTATTTTCGGTATTTATACGGCACATGAGTTGCCAAATTATGTTGAAAATTTCGCATATGCATGCGCTGCAAGGATAGCTTGCCACAAGCACATGCTTAGTCATAATAATAATTTACCGCTACGTTTTACTTATTTTGCTGTTTAAGTTCGGAACTCAAAAACAAACACGTTTTAAATTGGGAACTGTGCATTCGTGGTTTTTTGGACTTAACCTCAATTTATACATTTCAGTTGCATGGTACTTTCTTTTCAATGTTTTGTGTGCTTGGTGGTCCGAAAATTCCTTTTTTTATTATTGCTGGCTTCGAGTATTCTACAGCCAACTCATGGCTTAACATTTTTTGTGCGAAGAATCCGACGCGTTTTTGATTAAAAAAAGCTAATAGTAACTAATTTGGAAGTCGTCCAACGATAGGCAAGAGCTTGGGTCGCCATTATTAAGCCACGTTTGCTTCATAAAAATATAATTTTTTGGAATGGCTTTCAGCTTCTTCGGTGAATTTTATTTTATCTCATCGATCGATTAAAACGGGTTCCATGGAGCGGCAATTTCCGGTTGGGGGAACAAAAAAAATTACAAAACCTGGTGAATACGGTGGTTGATCGATGGTATTCATTGCCTTTTTAGCCTAAAACTCGATCACAAGCATGGCTCGATGCGATGGTCCGTTATCATCGTGTAAAATCTACGAAATGTTCTTCCGAAATTCTGGCCGTTTTCGAAGGGTGTTGTCACACAAAGCACCCAATACGGTCACATAAAACTTCTGTCCCTCCGGATCAAAGTCCTGATGCACCAAACCATGAATTGCGAAAAAAAAGAGCATCACTTTAATTTTGGAGCGGCTTTGGCGTGTTTTTCTGCTCGTTTTTTGCCTCCAATCCGATGATTGTTGACTTGTTTGCATGTCAAACTCATAAACCCATGTCTCATAGGCAGTTATAATGCACTCCATGAATGTGAGATTGGAATTCGCACGTTAATCCATGTCCAAAGACACCTTTTTACTGTACGATTTTTGGAAAAAATTCAGCTTTATCGGGACGGTACAATTTCCGGTTGCTTTTTGTCTCTATGTACTTCCTCCGAAGACCTGGTGTCAACTGTTTTTTCTCAGACCTCAAAATAGCGGCAGTTCTCAGATAATCAGACAACCACTTGAAGCAGCTCACTGCATTTCGATGATATTTCTTGCTCATCCTAATCAAACTTCACCACAATTGTCTGAAGAAAAAAACAGAAATTAAGGATTCAAAAAGTCGTCAACAATTAAAGGTTATTTAGTCAATGTGCTGTTGTACACGCTGCAGTGATTTCGAATCAATCTTTCTATGGTATCCGTAGAAGGATCGCATTAAGTTTTGATACCTTAGAGAATAATTCTTGTAAATATTATCACCGGAGAAAAGGTACTTGATGCTGCTTTCTTCATAGAACTAAATATTGTCCTGAGTTCCAGCAATTCGCTAGCTTTGAAGGTCGTTCAAGCGTTAACCGGTAAACAGATACTTTCTCTAGTAAATAACGGATATTAAACCGGGTAGGTTAGATCAAACTGTGGTAAATATGTAGCGTAAGTAGGTTGGTTCTAATGTAGAGCTCCATAGGTCTATCGTTGGAACGCTAGAGGTCAGTGGGGTACCACTTCGCTTCCATTCCAATCGCATAAAAGTGGGGTACTTATGACCTCCTTAACAAGCTGGTTAGAAGCTGCAATTTGGAACACGCTCCAGCTGAAAAATACGCCCCCCACGAGACAATAACCCTTTTAAACATTATTGGCTTAACTACGTTTTCATACAGCGAGAACACTGAGAGACCTCACCTCTACCCAATTCCTCCTCTGCAGCAGTATAAGCCGACCAAAGCCTTCCTTCACTATCTCCTTGATGTAGGCGCGTTTCGTACCAAGCCAAATCTCAAGTACTTTACGCTGTCCACCGGTTGAAGAATGGAGCCTCTATCTGTTCACAATAAGTGAAATGTTATAATATATCTCTTGGCTCTGACTTATCTATATTTCTGTCTGCAAAAAGGATTGCTTAAATTATTTGTTGTACGACTGAGGTCACTCACCCTTCATACAAGAAACAAAGATACAAAAAAAATGGCTTTGCAAATTATTAACGGAAACAAAGATTGTTTGCCGTCAAAAGCCATTAACAACTCCGGCGAAAACAGTCAAAATGCTTGTCATTTCCAACATTTACGCCGCAGGCGCGCGCATTAAACAGCTTCGCTGCTTATTAACTATAAAAACAATAATAAAAATAAAATAACAAGTCATGCCGCCAACAAAGCAAACTCTTTTTATCTAATTTTTTCAAAACATTTCTCGTTAAAATTGCCGAGCGCCGCATCAAAAGCTGCCAGCGGTTGATATCGTGTTTGACAAGTCGCCTCGAGGATACGCTTGGCGTTGACATCAAAATCTCTTTGTTGCGCTTCAATGCAATTGTTGTTGTTTAGATTCCTGACTGTGCTGTTGTTGTTTTTTAGATTTCTGATTTTGTTGTTGTTATGTTTGTTAGTTGTAGCATTCTCTATTTGGTTATCTCGTTTGCTTTTTTATTCTTCTCAGACAGTTTTATCGCTTCGCATTGCTTTGTGACCGTTCTCACAAAAAGCTCTTTGCTGTCAAATTTAATTTGATTAGCATCCGTTACAATTTTGTCATGATACAATTATGCGCATTCTCAACATTGCTCTCTTACACGCTTGCTCTCATTCTTAGTATTTGATACTTATTGCTATGATGGGAATGTTTAAAGTAGGGGTTTTATACTATTCATTCATGCATATGAAGTATTGCTATAACTTTTAACAGTTATTTGTTTGTGGGTTTCAGATAAAGTCGAACTATGCTCTGATTAGAACCCGTAGAAACCGGAAATTCGGTAGAAAATCCACAAGTGGTTGATATTTCAGTGATACCTGTAAGAGCTTTAGTCCTAGATACATATATATTTATTTAGCATGCTAGAAGTTCTTTTCGAGGTCTAGCAATTCAATAGCCAAGTTTCTCTTCGCACTTTCTAAAATGTATCATAGTGTCTAAACCAGCTAGTGTTATCAACAAATCTGTTAGCGACTGTAAGATTAGATTTCACAGCCAAACCTTGGATGAGGTAGCTAAAGATATACTTATTTTTCCAATGTCTTCTTTATGCACGAGGTGCACTCTTGAGAAGAACGGGAAAGAGCTCACAATCAGCAGCGAAGTTTCTGTGGGCCCTCTTTCGAGGACGCACTTTTGAATCATGCTCCCTTAGAAACAAATATACTTTTAAATAATTAATCTTAATCGTAGATCTCTCTCTGCATCTTGAATAAAATTCTTTTTTTTTTCTTTTTCTTTCAATCTGAAAGATTTGGTCTCTTCTTAAAATTAAAGTAAAGTACTCTTTTAACTGTTCCGAAAATACTATATTTTGTTATTCTATTCAATTAGAGTTCCAAACAGAGCCTGTTCAACCGTATCCTTAGTGGACTTATATTATTGTGGTCAAGAACCCTTGCTGAACATTTTTTGCTCATTTCGATGAGCTCGGAAAAGGAGCTGTTTCTTCACATTGAGCTGCTTAAGTGCAGATTGTCGCCGATCCGTCCACCGATTGTCCGGCTGAACGAGACTTGCATCACATACCTGGGGCTGACCATGAGTGAAAGAATGTGTTTCACTCCACACTTGGCGAATGTGAAGAAGCGACCTCAGGCAAACGTAGGCAAAGTACGACGCATTTTACGGAGTGATTGGGGTCTCGGACGTCATGCTGTTCGCATCATATATAGTGGCTTGTTTGTGGCCTGTGCAATTTAGGGAGCCTCTGTGTAGTGGGAAGCAGCCACAACAGTCTTGGGGTGCCCAAAACTCTTCTCCATACTTGTATTAAGCCTGTCTGTTTGCCTGTGTGTCGCACCATCTCAAGGGATACTATGCAGGTTTTGTTAAGTGCACCCCTTCTTAACCTGATTGTCATACAGCGTGCTGTTGCATTCAGGTTAAAAAGGGACTTGAGTGTGTAATTTCTGCGGAATGACTGGATTTCCGATGACGATGTGGAGAAGTAATGATATCTAGGGAGAAGGAGGCTTCAAGATGATTGGGTCAGATGTAGGTGGCAAGACCGTTGGGATAATAGTCCTAACGGTCGAAGGACTTACGAGTACATCCGGGACGTTAGGTTTTTTCAGGGTAACTCAGACTTCGGATTCTATCTGGGTCTTGGCCTTCTGCTTGCGCGACTGGGCCTCTGAATACATTTTTGCATCAGAGGCACCTATCTGATAGGCCGTGTTTTTTTGGGGCGAGGGTCGAGGACTGGGTACATGTAATTGCTGAATGCCCGATGTACTCGGACATTAGGGTTCTAGTTGGTATGGGGATTAGTTGGACTGATGAACGTTTAGATGTTAGCGGTGTGATCTCCACTGGTCGAAATGCCGAACAGTTTGGGTCGTTTACGCGTGAATTGTTTAAGCGGCCAAGGTGTTTAACAGGGATTTAGGGTTAGCTTCTTGTGTGAATGGTGTGTGCATGTGATGTGCGTATGTGGTTCAACCCCTGGTCACCAGTCCAGCGCCGTATGGAAGCTCAAGTGGTAGTAATTTGGGTTATGTGGTCCGACCAGAGACTTAATTCTGATACCACAGGGAGCAGGACTATTCCATATAGCACCCATACAACTGATTGTACAGATATTTGCCTTAGCATTAAAGCTCCACTTTAAGTTTCGAAATACTCTTACATGCTGTCGTGAAAGGTATACAACCAAGATGACGGGGAATCTACATCCTCTCGTTCCATACATCACCTTTCTAATTCTGCGACAAATTAAAGTATTTTCTAAGAAAATTTGTTGCTGCTGTTTAAGTGGTCTGATTCATTTGAAGCTTTAATGCGCACTATTGTCACTTGTCTCGCCATATACTTACTGGTTTATACGAGCGTAAAAACCTAACTGTCTGTGCAGATAGTTTCAATATATAATATATTTATTCATATACATATGTGTGTTAGGGTGAACCAAATTTTTCCACCGAATTTATAAGTTTAAATGAAACCAAGTACAAAACAAAAACTACATCTTCCAGCAAGCATAAATTCGTTATTAGTTTCTTTTTGGTTCACCCTAATGTGTTTTTATATTTGATTGTTCTACGCCTTTATGTGTTGTAAGCCTATTAACCTGTGTAATAAGTTGCTAAACGTGCTCGGAATTTTTGTGCCAATACAACTTTATGTAAGGCATGAAGGGGGATAGAGTACAACTCTTAGTATTAGTAGACACCGAGACACTTATGAACAAATACCCATACGTTCATAAGGCAGCTCGACTAATTGGAGAAGTGGTAATTGAAATACCTGACAGGTTAATTGCATTTCATTAAATAGGATAATAGTCTGTGGGCATCTCAACACATACAAGCAAACATTCAGTCGAGGTTATATAAACTGCATTGTATTAAATGAGACAATGGATCTGTCTGCGCATTGACGCCACTTCAAGTCCTTTTAGCAAATTTAATGTCTGTAGTGAGAGCCACGCTGAGCTGCAGTTTTCAGTAGAACCAACAAATCTTCACCCACTTTCTTAAATTCTAAAGTAAGTTTGAATTCGAACTTTGCTAGAAATGAAATTGAATTTATAGTACTGGCTCTTTGTACCATTATCCTAAGGCCTTCAAAAAAACAGCTAGGCATCGGCACCTTACGGACCGTATGTCTCCTCTTAGAAACCACTTGAATATGTTTATATTCAAAATGTCAATTTCTGTACTAGAAATCAACTTCGATGTTTAAGACCTTCGAACTCCAATAGTTGCATCAGGTTAAATGATCTTCGGAATACATTATTTTTCAATCTAAAAACTATAAGCTCAATTAGCGACTCTACTGTTCACAAAACCGTTCGGTGTAATCGGATCCACTGTACACTAGACAAAATATTATTAAATATCAGTTTTCAATTAAAGTAAAGAGTACGGAGCCAGCGGGTCCAATTTCTGTCCTAATCGTTGAGAGTTTCTGAAAGTTCATGTTTAGTACAATATTTAAAAGAACAATTGATAACTATCAATATACACAATTGAGAGGTTCTAGAGTCAACTTACGTCCCAAATTCCGTCGGGGATATTCAAAGTAGTCAAAACATCTACTAAAGCAGGTAAATCTTTTGCAACCATTTTGGCTCAACTCAAGTCATAGTCTAGCCGAAAAAGAAGGCATAACGTTTACTAATTGGTCTGAGGAACTGAGGTCATGTTCGAAAGGTCTTGTAAATACTAATTTACAACACCAGGTTTAAGTATAAGAAGCTACTTCAAGCTACTAATATTTCCGTATTGAAGACCTCAGGACCAAACTGATGACATTGTGACAGCAAGAAGTCTTCATTACTGCTCTAAAGGTACAAAGAGTTTGAAATATTAATAGACACGTAGACAATTTACGAAATGTAGAAACGCCAAAGACTTCATCATGGAGCAGGTTCAAAAAGGAAGAAATGATAAAAGTTTATAATGGCCTGGGGTCAAAAAAGCTTCTATTAAGGTCGCCTATTGGGATGCAACAACAAAATCTTGCAAAATTCTATTAGTGGATGGGCGGTTCTACAAAAAGATAAGATGAAAAAAAAATCGCTTCCGTCCAACAGAACTTTCTAATTTTCTGTTTTGGGCTCCAATTGAAATTTGAGATCCCACAAGCCGCTTACCTATAAATTTTACGAGAATCTTGTAAAGTCAGCTAATGATATAATGTTCCATTATACGACGGCCGCCCTTAAAAAAACATTTTCGATCCCTGGGATCTCTCTATAGCACTCCCATATTCCAACGCTACAGCAATCGACTCAGAGTTGGAAACGTTCCAAAGCTTAGAGTTACCCTCATTCATCGGAAGCCATAAAATGGACCTTTGTAGAGAGCATAAATCCTATCATGAATGTTATATCCATCAACTATCTGAGAGCCATATTGTCTTCAAAAACTAGGATAGAAAGCTTTTGACGCTAAGAGGTAGTATTTATCCGCTAGATTCTTCTTCTTCTTTTTTGCTAGCGCAGACCCCACTTATGCGGTTATAGCCGAGATTAGTCCACAAATATCCAGCTGCAGAAGAATCCTCTTATGAATGTAAGGTCCATCAGTGTGACTATAAAAATCATAATGTTTGCAAAATCTAGAGGCTAAAAAGCTACCAGAACTCAGAAGTACTCTCAGCCACTGGCAGCCATAGATTCGGCTACAAATGTCCACCTTTATAGGTGTCACAACTCCTGGCAGTAATGTTAGCTATGATTTTAAGAGCCGTAAGGTCCTCTATATGCCCTGGATATACAATAAACGTCCATCAGCTGTGATTATGGGAGGTCTTCGAAATTTGGAGTAGAAAAGCTTCCAGAGCTTATACTTAGGTACTCACAACAGCCATTGATTTCGGGACATATATCCAGGATCCTCAATAGGGTTCACAAATCCAGTCACCCATCAGCTGTAATTTTAAGCCGTTATGTCTTCAAAAGCCTCTTCGACAACATTAAATGTTTTATTAACTGAAAATTTCTTTTGCTTAAACCATATATTTGCATAAAGTTTCGAAGAAGACAAGCTTAAATACAACCCTGCTCCATCTGTCTGCATAATGCGCCTTTAATACGGCGTATAAATACGCGGTCGCCATTATTAACAACCGCAACGTTTCTCTTCAACACCCCAAGTTCTCGTTGGCCTTTACATTAGCCACGTGGTGCGCTTGCCCCCGTTTACGCCTAAAAGCAAACTTTAATGTGTTGTTTAAATTTAAATAAATTTACTTACCCTTTGCACATGTATTGCTTAGTAGTACGTATTTGCAATCATTTATTATAGAATTTATAGCAATTTTCTGCCATCAACGCCACCGCAAATTGGCTGCTACAAAGCACGGCCACGCAACTTAAGCTCAACTGAGCACCGGCGCGCACACACCCAACCAACTGACAGCTAAATCATCTGACATTTTAGGGGCGTATTTCAACGTGAAAGCCAATATGCAGTCGAGTAGCTGCCAGGTTTGTTTTTTTTTTTTTTGCTAGCGTTGAACAGCAGCAGCGCCACCGCCAGCCATTTGCGTATGAAATTTGCATTTTCGAATCCGTAACGAGTTTAGCAAAGCCTCAAGTGGCTGGCATGTTGAGCGGCATTGAGTTGAGTTCGTTTGCGCGCTCAGTGAGGCTTTACGTTATGGTCGGCCAGGTAAATGTGAGGTAGGGCGCCGACAGTTACATAAGGGCGGCAGCAGCTCAGGGAGCCACGCGCTGGGGTCGTTGATGGGCTTTTCAGCAAATTGATCACAATGCCATTGACAATAGCGCTGTTGTTGTGGTTTAAGTGCGTTGTTGCCTAACGCACTCGCCTGTTATTAGGCAGGCTGCAAATAGGGATAATTCGTAAAAAAAAAAGATTTATTTAATATGAGCTTGTTTTATGTTCTGTACGAAATTAACGAGCAAAGGCTAATAACGCTGCACGCGTAATTAAGCACTAAAGCAATAACAACGCACTGACCGAATGTCACGTCAGCAAACGCGCTGAGGCAGGCAGATAAATTGCGGTTAACGTGTGGATGCTTTGCTGAGAATTGATGAATTTAGTAAACTCTACTAAAATAGCTTAATATTTATGAGAGCATATAAGTAAAATATGAAGATATCTATATAAGAAAGTAAAAATTAGAAATTGAGTTTCGTTAATTACATATAAATTAATATATAAGGGAAAGCAATTAATAGAATTTCAAAGTTATTATAAAATTTAAATGGAAAATCGCTTTTGATCCTGACTGTGTTCATATCTTTTACTACTTCTTCTTTTACTGGCTTTTAGTCTAATTTCTATAGGATCGGAATAGGTTATAACCATATTGTAGTCGTCTCTAGATCTAAAAAAATATTAATAATCCCACGCAACCTTTCATTTTCTATTTGATTAAACCAATCTCGTCCGTTATACTAGTTCTATGTTCGTTTCGTTACTAAGCAAAGTTTGGAACATCGCAGACAGTTGTAGTCACTAAGAAGTGGTCAACTGCGAAAACTTCATTCCTAATACTCTCCATTTGATTATACCAATCTTATACATTTTTACCAGTTTTTTCTTCGATTCGTTACTCTCCAAAGTCCGAGATATCGAAGATAGATATAATCCGTCTTTGCCAATTCCGTACTTGAAAGTTATCGTAATCCGCTTTCTTTTTGATTATACTAACCAATTTTTTGTATTTATACCAGTTAAAAATGGCACATCAAGTGCTAATTGAGCCCGATAGGGCTGCACTCCTACCTATACCAGTTATTTGTTCGATATCATATCATATCTTCTTCAACTCCATAACGAAATTTCTAAATCCCTTTCTTTTTGGTGTTACGTTTCTAAATGCAAAGTTGTTTGTTCGATTCGTTAATCACCAAAGTCATATTCTTTAATATTGACTGTTAAAGCCTTATTGCTAATCATAATGACTTCAAATAATTCCACATAAAGTAGTTTAATGGGGATAAATCACAACTTCTTGGAGGTCATTCAATGTCACAATTTCTTGAAATAATCGAATCTCCAAACCTTTTTCGCAATAATTCGGTTGCTGCACGTGCTGTGTGGTACGTAACCCCGTCCGTGTTGGAACTACATAAATGGTGCTAAGATTAGCTTCTTCCAATTGCGGTCATAAAAAGTTGGTTATCATCGATCGGTACCGTTCTTCGTTGACATTAACGTGGCCACCAGCTTCACTTCGAAAGAAGTAAGGACCAATGACTCCATCAAACCAAAAACCATACCAAACTAACAATTTAGGTGATTGTAATGGTTGTTCATGAATAATTTGTGAATTTTCAACGCACCAGAAGCGACAGTTTTGTTTATTTACCGCACCACTCAGATAAAAGTGAGCCTCATCGATCAAATCATTATCGTTTTCAAGTTTTTCCAAGGCAAAATCAGCAAATTCACGACGGTTACGGTGGTCTATTTATCTCAGTTCTAAAGAGATAATGATTTTACCGGTATGTAAGCCCAAATCCTTTCTCAAAATCCGCCAGGTTGTGGTTTGAAACAGACACAATTCTTAAGAACGTCTTGGAATCGGCTTTGCTGTTAGCTGAGTTCGCTTAAATAAAGTTAAAGCAGTGAGCTGATGATTTATCATGCCATTAATCTTAAAGACAATTTGGTGCATTTGCTGTAAAATAAAATCAGATGATTAGATGGCTATTTTTGTTATCGTACGATAAATAGTCATATGATCTGTTGGTCATGATCATATGATGAACGAGAAACCAAAACAAATTACCGATTGTCAAGATTATAATGAAGGAGCTTTTAAAAAACTATTGATAACACTCATGTGATTATTCATCACAATTATGATATCAAATTACGAAAAAAAAAGTTTAATTTGATATTAGATTATGAAGAAAATATGATTAAACAAGTTTTCTTATTGCCCAGCATGAAACCAATCGCCCATTACAGATTTCTTTTTTGCATAATGTGATTTCCTCTGCAATTTCATATGTACATAATTTGATGTGATATCATATGCTGTATAAAATTCCAATATCAGTTCAGTTAATATCATATGATACAAGATGCACAAAAACTCTCACTCGTTTATATATAAAAAACTGCGCGAACTATTTTTGAGTCTTAAACGGAACTCTGTATTATCATATGATTAAAACTAATATGATGTAATATCACATGATGGAAAAATTGCATGCGATGTGATTTTGTTTTGCTTTCCCTAATGTTATAATATCATCATACAACACATATTTTTATTGTCATATATTATTATCATGTGATGTAATTTTTTAATGTAATATATGCTGAAGTTAGATACATCTCCCTGTCAAAATATGAAATCGCACGATGTGATGTAATCAAGTGATGTAATTAATAGTATTAATTAAAAGTACATTTTTCACATTTTTACTGAAGTAATAAAAGTTTTTAAAACAGATTTTTATTGTCATATGATGCGTGGTATCATGTGATGTAATTTTTTAGTTATCATTCACAATATTTTTTTCTGAATAATTATGCTGAAGTGATGTCGATTTGTGTTGACATATGATGTTACAACACATGATGTGATGTCGCATGGTGCGGAAAATATCATGTGATGTCTTTTTTGAAGCTACCTTTCAACTTGTTTTTCGTAAAAAGTAATGCTGAAGTGATGTAATTACTTAAATTGTTTCTTTTGCCACTATTGAAAAGTCACATGATGCATAATCATATCTCACCATCACATGCATATATAAAAACTAAATAAAAAAGTTTTTTATACATATGCTAAAGCAAAACAAGGAAAATAGCGAAAATATCAATGCTTTTGGCTTTTCTCAACAACAACGCACACAGATATTTGTAAAAACTTTTTCCTTCCATTCATTCACTTCCTTTGCTTTACATTTTTTCGCTTCAAAACTTCTCGCTTGCCATTCACAAACATTTCAGCGCGTTGCTGACATTCGATTTAAGTTAGTTTTCAATGGTTGCTGAGGTTTCCGACATTTTGTAAAGCCGCCCCTTTGCCTGCTAGGCTTTTTTACAGAACTAAATAGCGGAAAATGGTTGAAAGAAACGCGCTGCTGCATAGTGTTGAAGCGAAAACATGATTCCTGCATAAAAAATAAATACAATTTTATAAAAAAGTGTAAAATTTGGAAGAAATTTTACTAAAGATCTTTTGACTCAGTACAGCAGGTTTTTTCAACTTTTTGAAAGAAATTTAAAAAAAATATTTCTTCACATTTCCTATCAAAAGCTGTGTATTGAAAACTATTTGTTTATTTCTTATATTTTTGACAATCTTCCACTTGTTCCCATTCGCTGTCAAGGTGACATAAGCTGCATGTTGTCGCGCTGCACGTATATTTCGCCCGTCGGTTGTTGCTGATTTCCGCCTTCAGCGCATTCATGCTGTCATGTTGTAAATTCATCGCTAAGTTTTGTAAGCTGTATGTCAGCAACACAAATTCATAAATAAGCTGCTTGCAACTTATGAAATAAATGACCGGAAAATATGACAACGCAGTCACGTTGCGAAGAGGAACGTACAATTTTGTAAAGAATCGTAGAAACCGTTCCTTTTTTGCGATATTCAGTTGCAATCGCAAACAATTGCAGACAAATCCTTTTGATATTTTCATTATGGAAGTTCATGCAGCGCGCTGATTGAAGAGCAAGTTTATGAATTTAAACATTAAAGTATTTATACTCATAAATATGCTTTAATTAATTAATTATCGTATAATAATAATATTGTTCTGAAAGCTCAATGCTAAAAAAAATAGGTTCAATTATTTTTATGAAAGCATATTGCGAAATAATCGTGAAAGCTTCGATCATTGTTATGAAAGCTGAATGATATTTATCGATAATTCTTATTAAGGCTTAATTCTAAGGAAATAGTCATAAAAGTTTCAATTATTTTTATGAAAGCATAATGCAAAATAGCCATGAAAGCTTCGAACATTGTTATGAAAGCTTAATGATATGTAAACAAGGTTGAAAGCTTCGATTGTTATTATAAAAGCTTGATTCCAAGGAAATAGTCATAAAAATTTCAATTATTTTTATGAAAGCATATTGCGAAATAATCGTGAAAGCTTCGATCATTGTTATGAAAGCTTAATGATATTTATCGATAATTCTTATTAAAGCTTAATTCCAAGGAAATAGTCATAAAGGATTAAATTATTTTCATGAAGGCATAATGCAAAATAGCCATGAAAGCTTCAATCATTGTTATGAAAGCTTAATGATATGTAAACAAGGTTGAAAGCTTCGATTGTTATTGTAAAAGCTTAATTCCAAGGAAATAGTCATAAAAGTTTCAATTATTCTTATGAAATCTTAATACGAAATAATCGTGAAAGCTTCGATCATTGTTATGAAAGCTTAATGATATTTATCGATTATTATTATGAAGGCTTAATTCCAAGGAAATAGTCCCAAAAGCTTCACTTATTTTAATGAAAACATAATGCGAAATAGTCATGAACGCTTCGATTACCTTTGGTGGACGTTAAATGACATTTTATGGCCTCTTTGATAGGAGAGAATGCGCGGGAACCAATGGAAGTTTATGAACTATTCAATTCCGTCTTTTCAGGCGTTATTTTTAAAGAATTTTAATATAGAAAAGTCTTCGGCTGAAATCAACTTTTATGTCTGCGCTTTATGCAGGAGGCTTACAAGAGAGGCGTAAATGAACGCTCTCCTTTCTTTACAACTAAAGACCCTAGAGGATAATGAATGAGAGTACGGCAGTTAGTTTCTCCACAGTTTGATCAAAATCGAAAAGCAAGGTTTCAGTACTAACTACTACTGATACGTCGGTCAAGATCATTACTAATATATCAGCATTCAGTGCTGAACATGTTACATATTACAGGCGAAAAGAACAAAGCTTCAGATTAGCAATATTTAGAGAACTTTGCTAAACGATACATTCTTGATTAGGCAAAACTCGATCATAAGATCTTCGATATCAAAGAATTTTCACTGTAGTTCTCAACGGATTTTAGTTTTTGAAATCATGAAACAGTTCAAAACAGTATTCCAAGCTCCTACGCTCTAGTTCTATCTTGAAGTACTGTTTTGAAACTGTTTCATGTTTTCAAAAACTAGAAGCTTTGAGTAAACGATTTCATAGGCTTACCAATTATTTCTCATTCTCAACAGACTTATAGTATGTCTAGATAAATGTTGCCTAAAAGAATAAAATTTCCTGAGAAAAGGAAAAGTTCTGTTCTGTTGTCTGCGTGATAAAGAGTTTTGCAAGTACCCTTCGTGCTCACGCTCCACTCCATCTCCTATGAACCATTGCTCCACACATATGAGCATTACCTCTGCAGGAGCTAATAAAATTTCCAGCAAAAGGGCTCTACCCAAGCAACGCCGACGCCTTCGATGCAGCGTGACCAATAAATTTTCACAGCAGTAATGAAGTTTTCAACTGTCCCAACAGCTTACCGGTCGGACAACACCAACTAACTGTCTACGTAGCCGAACAAGCAGGAGTAGGCCGAGATATGTAACGCATATGTATGAAATAAAGCAAAATAAACTAAGGGAAAACAATCTGCATACATGCGAAACCTACAATTACCAGGATATATGAGCTCATACTCGCTCGCTAGCAGAAGGAAGTCGATGGCTACAACTGTGAAGCTGCTTACTTTATGTAACCGGCGTGGGTGAGATTAAAACTTTGCAAAAGTCGAAATTCGTATGAGAATTTCGTGTAAAATATGCAAAGTGGTGCATTTAATAAACTCACAATGCGTCGGATGGAGCGCAAACTGGCGACTGTGCAGGATTTGTGGATTACACATATGAGTTCGTATGCCGTCGAGTTCCATTCGCAATTGGTGACCATTAAAGCTTGAAACTCCAATTTTGGAAATCACAAACTCAAGCTGCTTTTACGTCTCATCTATTGCTTAGTTCATACTAAATGTGTCTCTGCTTCTCTGGAACTAAAGAAGTTCGGTTATGGCTCCCTAACCTCCTTGGTAGGTTACGTAAAGTACCTTTAATTATAAAACCAAAAGTTTCAGCTTAGCTAAACTAGTTACAGCGAAACAGAAAATAAAACTGAGCTGGTTTGAAATTGCCATTGGCACTATCCATACACAGTTCGTTTCACATTTACTACGTCATAGTTGCTACCTTCGGGTATACACTCCCATGAAAACACAGCGCCGTTTTCCTACCCATAATTACATAAAAATAGATAGCTTTTGGTAACGGTTTTTCGATTTAGTAGTTAAAAATAAAGTAACGAATAACCAGTTCTCAACAAAGTAATCGGTTCTAGGTAACGGTTATTCGTTCATATTTCGTTTATGAATAAAACTTTTTGAATAAATTATTTTAACAAAATAAAATGAATGAAACGAATACTTGGAAGTAGTCAGTATTAGTAATGGTTATGCGATTTTATTATTTTGTGAACAAAATGCTTACATAAATTCAAGCCTCTAAAGTTTTTAAAAATAATATAATGAATGAGTATAAGGTATATTCAGTTTTTAAAATTAGTTATTCGGTTTTTTAATTGAGTTTCTTTAAGAAGTAATCGGCTTTTGATAAGAGAGAAATTCTTTTACTACTACTTTACTTTTTAAGTAGTTACAAATAACGAATATCAATATTCTTAAGAAAGTGATATAAGGAACAACAATAAGCGATATTCGGTTTTTATTAATGGTTATTCGGTTTTTTATTAAACGTTAAATTTACGGTCGTGTTGTATATTTCACTACATTTTTTTATTATTTGTGTACGTTACCGGTTGCTAATTGATAAGTAACCGGTTACTTCTTTGCAAAATTACCTTTGTTTTGGCACGGCATATGATTTCTGATAGCTTTTAGTATTAAAGTGATATAAGGAATAAGTTTAATCGGTATTCGATTTTTTAAGATGGTTATTCGGTTTTTTTTTTATTAAACGTTAAATTTATGGTAATGTTGTATATTTTACTCAGATCTTTTTTTTAGATTTTCGTCTACGTTACCTGTTACTAATTGATAAGTAACCGGTTACTTTTCTGCAACATTACATTTTCTTAGAATTTATGTACGGGGCATGCTTTCTAGTGACTTTTTTTGCTTAAACTTAAACTAAACTACTTAAATAACTTGCATTTCTGCTTTTCAGCGCTCTGAATTCCGCCTACGTCCTTGAACCTGTGCAGTTGTTTGTACACGACAACATGTGTACTTACGCGTACTTTTAAACGTTGCAACGCTCAAACCTACATGCGCTTCCAGGCAAACAACAAGAACACCAGCAAAACGAAAAAGGTAAGCAACAACAAAATTTACTATGTTATGCCTACGAGCGAAAATTCTCAATTTCCACAGCTACTTTTGTCCTTTTGCGCTTTGACAGCTTTTTACAGCAAGCCGACAAAGCATGTTAACTAACTAAATGCACTCGCTCATAGACAAGCAAGCATATATGTATGTATGTGTGTGTTTGCTTGCCGCTATGTGCCTGAAATGCATTTTTAAGCCTATCTGCATATATATGTACATATATGAGTGTGTTTGTGTTTGCCAAGTTGTGCCTTGTCCTCCATGTCAGAGGGCACTTATGATAAATGCAATGATTGCTACAAACGCTCGCTCACAGCATACACACTACAACTGATCTTCAAACATCAACTTGCAACCCTCTCCGCTCCATATGCGCTCTCCGTCTCCGCTGACTTTCCCTAGCATTTGAAGGTTTTGCTGTCTACCTTTGTTGTTATTGTTGCTGCGAAAATGGGCAATTATGTGGAACTGCCTGCGAGATCAAGTGCATGCATACATATGCATATATGTATATGTGTGTGTATGCTGCATATGAGACACTCATCTGTAGGCTTAGTCATGTTCATTGCTGCTGCAGATTTCCTGCTTACAATGCTCTGTGTATGCGCCTGTGTGTTCGTGACACAAAAGTGTGTGCGCATACGGAAAAACACTGGTGAAACGTTTTGCTTGTTTGCATTTATGACTTGAAATTTGCTATGCGAATTTGTGCCGACTGTAATTAAGATTTTATAGTCCGGCAGAAAGCGAAGTGGGTTGGCCTTAACTAGCAGTATAGCAGAATGACAGAATGGCAGTGTGTAGTGCAGGTCTTTAGGTCGCAGGCGAGTGAGTGCGTCAAATGTTGTGGAAATGCCGGTGAGATTAGCATGGATGCCGATGTACACATACATATATATGTTAGGCGTATGTATATGTAACACACACACATACATGTATATATATTTGTACCTATGTGGGTGCAGCACTTGAGCGCCTTAGGTAGCAGCAAAGCCTTTAGTTTCATATTTTTTGCAAATTTTTGCTTTGGACTTTTGCGTATTTTAATTAAATTCATGAAAACTGCGTTGCCGGCTCTAGTTTATTGCTTTATAAATTATATTAAAAAAGAAATAAACTAAATATGCAAAAGTAAAATTCGTTTAGCATATCATATATGGCCTTGTAGGCAGTTTTCATGGCTGGTTAACGCTGCTGTGCATACAATTAATTTATTTGATAAACAAAGCAGAATTTGTTTTGCCAAATAGAATTTTTGGCAGCAAAATTTGTTATGGAAATATACATATGTATGTATGTACATATGTATCTTATCGTTACCTAAAATGCAAAATAACGTAGCATCACTTTTGATAAGTTTAAAGGCGAAGGAAATTAATAATAGAAACCACTCAAATTCAAACAAAATTTGAGTTTTGGTTATAAAATGGTTATAAATTGGTTATCATACACTCATATGCAAGTTATAAAATGGTTATATATTGGTTATCATACAGGTTATAAAATGGTTATATATTGATTATGTCGGTTATAAAATGGTTATATATTGGTTATCATACACTCGTATTCAAGTTATAAAATGGTTATATATTGGTTATCATTTCTCACAGCGGTTTTCGATTTTTTTTATGATATGCTGTTTTGCATTTTAAGTGACGATATTTTGTTTTTTTTTTTGAATTTAGAAGTTCAAATTTCGAACTTTTCTTCACGAGCTTTATAAAAATTTATGTAAATCTCAAAGTCATGGAAACATTACGATATTTATACTCTCGTTATAACAAAGTTGCTAAGGAGAGTATTATAGTTTTGTTCACATAACGGTTGTTTGTAAGTCCTAAAACTAAAAGAGTCAGATATAGGGTTATATATACCAAAGTGATCAGGAGGACGAGTAGAGTTGAAAATGTGTGCCTGTCCATCCGTTCGTCTATCGTCCGTGCAAGCTGTAACTTGAGTAAAAATTGAGATATTTTGATGAAACTTGGTACACGTATTTCTTGGCTCCATAAGAAGGTTAAGTTCGAAGATATATTGCCCACTTTTCGCCCACAAAATGGCGAAAACCGAAAACCTATAAAGTGTCATAACTAAGCCATAAATAAAGATATTAAAGTGAAGTTTGGCACAAAGGATCGCTAATGCGAGGGAGGGAGGGGCATATTTGGACGTAATTTTTTGGAAAAGTTAGCGTGGCTACTACTATAGCTATGTCAATCAAACTCTATAGAGTCGTTTCCTTCAGGCATTTCCATATACGGTTCAAAAATGGAAGAAATCGAATAATAACCACGCCCACCTCCCATACAAAGGTTATGTTCAAAATCACTAAAAGTGCGTTAACCGCGTTAATTTTACGGAAGAAGTGGCAGAAGGAAGTTGCACCCAGGCTTTTTTTAAAAATTGTAAATGGGCGTGGCCTCGCCCACTTATGGACCAAGAACCATATCTCAGGAGCTACTAGACCGATTTCAATGAAATTCGGTATATAATATTTTCTTAACACCCTGATGACATGTACGAAATATGGGTGAAATCGGTTCGCAACCATGCCTTCTTCCAATATAAAGCTATTTTGAATTCCATCTGATGCCTTCTCTGTATAATACGAGTATAAACATTAGGAACCAATGATGATAGCGGAATAAAACTTTACACAAATACGGTATTTGAAAAATATGTAAATGACGGAAAATGAAATCTCGATTATCACTTTATCATGCGAGAATATAAAATGTTCGGTGACACCCAAACTTAGCTTTCCTTACTTGTTTGAATGTCAGATTCTTAATATTGATAATTCGTTTGTATGGGAGCTGCAGGTTACAGTTAGGCGCGTTTTTCTTGGACAAATAAAGTGAAAAAAGTAGTAATTAAATGTTTTAGCATTTCCAGTAGACCCGATGCAAATGCTGAATAGAAAAAATATAGATAAGCTAACTCCAACGATGTATCGACAAACAAGTATTAGCATTCGGAAAGATCTCAAAGGTTCTTATTAGTTTCCAGAACTTGAATTATCTGAAGTATTAATCCACTATGCGTCCATCAGCGATTACCTGGGTTCCGTTTGAGGCTTGTATTTGAGTTTCTTCTTCTGCTCTCTATTTCTTATTGAAACAGCTATCCAAATCTCAAATTTCTTATAATTTTCTCTATAAATCCTAGTTCTTTCATTTCACTATAAAACCCATGTGCATCGCAAATCATAGCAACTCGTGAAATATTTCATTTATTTTCCATTTTCTCATATTCCAATCTTTCGCAATCTACGCAGCTACATTTCAGCAAATTATTTCCCCAAATTTCACATCAATCCGTTCGATTCAGCGCGAATTCCTCAGAAGTCTTACGCTGTACTTCTAACCCCCAATGAAAAAGTGGTAGAAAAAATTCGTTTAGCAACAGAAATATTCGTGTATCTGCTTGCAGTGCCAGCAATTTAGCGCATTACGTTTCGTTTTGTCGATGTTATTCCCTGGTTGTCGCTTACATTTCCGCTTTCAACGATATATTAGCCTTCGGAGAATTGACGGCACACGCGCTACAAGAGCTAGTGCCTCACATTACTCATACGCACTGCTGCACTGGCGCGGTTGTGTTGCGCGCAAAATCTCGCATGTGCATGTGTGTATAGTTGTATGTTATGCTGTGGAATAAGACACGCATTGATGTTGCGTTAACTTTTAGCAATTGCTTAAATCTTATTAAATGAAAGTGCAGAAATGTTACTCATACGCCCAGATGTACTTACAAAAATCTTTGCTTTTTCATTGTTTTGTAAAGTTTTTCTTTCGGAGCACAATGTAAGGGCTAGGGTTTAATAAAATGTAGTGAGTGCGTACAATGTAGCTTGTTATTTTCATTGAAAGTTGCATAAAAATTGCATATATAGTTCGCTTATACTACATATGTACGTATATATATACATACGTATATATTGCGTAAGAGTATTGAAATGAATTTTTCAGTTGCAAAACATGTTTTTTCTTCTGATTGGAAGTTAAAAATTTACACAGTTTACATTTGTAGGCTTTCTCAATTATTTTGATATATTTTTTTTTACTTTTGAAAGTTATTTTTTTTTATAATATTTTTAAAAAACTTCAATTTATAAAAAAATATTTCAAACAATTAAAAATTATTGAAATTTCAACCATAATTGTAATTATATACTAATTAGCAAATTTCTAATATAATTTTTGTAAATAAATTTTATTAATTCATTGAAACTTATAATAACTTTACTTAAAAAACTTATTGTCAATAATTTAAATATTTATTCTTATATTATAATATATTAATACTCTTAAAAGAAAATATATACATACATATATTATATACTAATTTTTATTACATATTTTTAGTGAACATTTTCCATTTTTGCATATATTCGTATTACCAAGGGGTCAACCTAACCTCTTATTTTTAATTAGAAAAAAATTGTAAAAAAGGACTAATAAAATTTGTCTAAGTTTTTTCCTTACGTAAAAAACCTATTTTTTAAACTAATTAATTAATTCTTAGCATATTTTTTAATATTTAAAAACAATTTTTTTTAATATTTTATAAACATTTTTTTTAATATTTTAAATAATTTTTTTGTTTTTAATATTTTGTACAGTTTTCTTACATAAATTTTTTAAATATAATTTGATATTTTTTAATTTTAGATTTAATTTTTTTATTTTAAAATTTTTTTCATTTTTGAATTTTTTTATTTTTCTAATATTTTTTTATAAGTTTTTAGAATATTTTGTATAAAATTTTGTTTAATATTCGATTTTTTCGTATGGTTTCTATTTTATTATTTTATTTTTTTAATATTTTTAAATATTTTTTTAGAAAACTTTTTATAATCTTTTAATACTAGATTTTTTTTTAATTTTTCTTTTTTTCTTGTTAATTTCAGAATTTATTTTATTTTTCTAATATTTTTATATATATTTTTGGAATAATTTTAATAATTTTTTTAATACTATTATAGTTTTTTAAATTTTTCTATTTTATTTTTGTAATAGTTTTGTAAATTTTTTAGAATATTTTTAACAGCGTTTTATTTAATATTGGATTGCTTTTCTTAATTTTTCTAATGTTTTTGTAAATTATTTAATATTCGATTTTTGTCTCAATTTTTTTATATTTTTAATGCATTTTTGTTTAGAATATTTTTAATAAAATTACTTTTATTATTAATTTTTTTCTTAATGTTTGTTATTTTTCCAATATTTTTTTTTTTAATTTTTTATAATTTCTCGCGTATTCTTTTTCCAAAAGTTGTTTAAACAATTCAGAATATAGTATTATATTTATATATGTACATATATATATATTTTTTAAATAAAATTCTTCAATTCTAAAGTTAGTGAATTTTTCGGTTTATTCATGTAATATTTTTAATTAAAAAATCTTTAATTAATATCTATTTTCAAAAATTAAAATAAATATTTTTTTTTTTTTCAATTAAAAAATCTTCAATTTCTTAAAAAATTGCTTGAAATCTAAAGTCTGGCGTCTTAACTCATCTATGCGCTCATATTTTCCTTACAAACAAACATAAGCTTCCACGCACTCTTCCTTGCCGTCAAAATCTCCTACAGCCACAACAACAATAACTCTTTGGAGCGCCATAAATCTTATGCAGTGCATTTATTTATTCAAAAGCTAATAATACAAAATTTGTATGCATATAAAATTGCACGCAACAAAAATAGCTTGGGAAATATTTTTTATATATTTACAATCCCATAAATACATCCGACACACACACACACATGCTTTATTACGAACCACTACCGCTGCCTGCCGTCTATTAAGTTGAGAAAAATTGTACACCGATAAAGTCTAAATCGGCTTAAGTGCTTAAGTGCAGGAGGAAGTATTTTTAGCAACGCGACGCAGCAGGCAAACAGCAACAAAAATAATAATAACAACAAAATTTTTCCTTTAACTAACAACAATACAAATAGGGAAGCGGTGGATGTGCGCAGTTGTTGTTGCTATTCTTGTTATGTTGTAGGGAAAGTGCCTTGCCTTGCATCTGCGGTATGTGTGAATTACCGTTAGCTCTGTTACGCCGTCTCTTCCAGCGCTAAGCGGATGCTGCCTACTGCTATTTGTCGCTTGCATGCAGCATATTCCTTATTTATTTACTTATCTATTATTTATGTTTGTTAAAAATGTGTGTCCTTGTTGGTGAATGTGTGCATATTTTTGGTAAGCATCGTGCTGTTTTGCTTTCATGAAATGTTTTTTGTCAAACCTGACGGCTTTTTCGGTTGCATTTTCCATGTTCGATATGAAAGTGAGGAAATATTTATTGTAAAAATTAAATCTTTCGAGCCACTCTGTAGAAATTTGAACTCTTAACGGCTGGAGAAATAATTTTTTTTGCTAAGAAATTAAAAAAAAAAAATATAAAAAAAAATGTAAAATTTTTTTTTTTTTATTTTAATAATATTTGGTTTTTGTTTTAAATATTTTTTATATATGTGTTTTTTTGTGACTCATCAAAAAATTCTTAAAAATTGAAATATATATTTTCACTTATGAGCATTAATTTAGTTAGTTATGGTATGTTTAGAATACTTAGTTATTATTAGTTATTTTTGGGTAAATTGGTTTAGCATAAGCTAGGTTAGGGATTGTCTGGTTAAGTCAGCTTATATTACAGTAGTATCAGCATTTGGTCCTTCTCATACCCCTTAAACCATTTTGCAATAACCAAATGAGTCTACTTTACCGCCTCGACTCGCTTCCGCATTGCTTTCTGATAAAACTATAAATATAGTCGAAAAAGTCTTTTCGTATTTCTAATCAAACTTCAACTTATTTTTTTTATATTTATAATGTACTTAAATGAAACAAATATGTACCATTTTGGTCGACCACTTTTTACCATTTTTCCGCTAGAGACATTATTCCATCAGTGTAAAACTTTTCTGGTTTCTCGGCGAAAAACTGCGACAAGTAATTTTCTCAGGCTTCTTTTGAAGCCAACTTTACTCCATGAAGGGAGTTCTGCCTTGACCGAAACAAATGATAGTCCGTTGGTGCAAGGTCAGGGCTATATGGTGAATGCATCAAAATTTCCCAGCCAAGCTTTCCCAGTTTTTGTCGAGTCATCAAAGATATGTGTGGTCTAGCGTTGTACTGATGGCAGACGAGGCCCTTTCTGTTAATCAGTTCTGGCCGTTTTTTTCGATTGCTTGCTTTAATCTCATCAGTTGTTGACAGTAAAATGTAGAATCAATCGTTCGACCAGGCTGGAGCAGCTCATAGTGGATGATTCCTTTTCAATCCCAACAAACACTCAGCATGATCTTTCGAGGCGTCAATCCTGGCTTTGCGACCATGTGTTGAGCTTCACCACGCTTGGACCATAATCTTTTTCGCACATCATTGCCGTATTTGATCTCTTTTTCGTCTCCTGTTACCATTCGCTTCAAACATGGTTCGATTTTATTTCGTTTCAGCAAAGAATCGCAGATGTTAATTCGGTGCATTACATTTTACACAGACAATTCATGTGGTTCCCAAACATCGAGCTTCTTTTTTTAGCCAGCATTTTTTAAATGTTCCAAAACCATTTGATGATGAATGTTAAGTTCCTCATCGAAGTCATGGCTGCTTATGTGACGGTCCTGGTCAATCTTTCAATTTCAACGACTTTTTCAACGATAGGTCGACCAGAGCTAGGTGCATCTTACACATCGAAATTTCTAGAACGTGCTACACGAACTTGATCGTCTCCGTAAACTTCACAAATTTCATTGGTGGCTTGCGTGGCATTCTTCCCTTTTTTATACAAACATTTCAAAATATAGCGAATTTCTTCATTATTTTCACTAATTTTTGAACAACTGTAACTTTCTTTCAACTTCCCCGATTAATTTTTTTTATTAAATGAAATTAATAACTCATCACACTTAATATCTCATCCTTCCATTATATGGTATGACGTAATGTGATGGCTAGCACTAGAGATATACGACTGCAACGACACCTATTGACAAAATACGAAGAGACTTTTTGGACTACCTAATATTTTGACATAGAAGTTTGAAGAAGAAGATAGAAATAAAGTTATTTTTTTTGTCAGCAAATGTCATGTAAAATCAAAGCGACAGCACAGAGGCTCACAAGTCTTAAAAACAAATATAAAAATCAAGTAAACAACAAGTGTCAATGAAGCACAAAAGTAGGAAAATTTCAAATCCGAAAAGCAAAACAAACGAAAGACGAAATACGAAAAAGAGCAAAACAAACAAAAGTGGAGGCGAATAATTCAAGCTGACAAAGTGCCGACGAATAACAACGCTTGTCAAGTGGCAGGTGGAAGAAGCGACAAGAAGCAATGAAAGATTGCAAAATTACCTGCAGTGTGAGCAGTTGATTGGTGCGTCCAAATGTCAGTCAGCAGGTGAGAGGTAGGAAGCAGCTGGACAAGCAGTGACTTGTCCTGACAGGACAAACAGTGCATTTGTTGTGGTGTGTTGACGAAGACACAATTCGCTGTTGCACCGCCTCTATTTGTCAACTGCTTCGCATTATTTTTTTCTAAGTACCGTAAATCGCTGGTATTTTTTCTGTGCCGTAAATCGTGAGCGTGTGTAGTAACTTGTCAAGCAAACACAAGTCTTTTAGCGCACACAATGAACTTTGAAATGAGCAATGTGAGAGCAAACAAACGACCGAGAGTGGGGAGGAGATGATACGCCGAAGTGCTATGAAGGTAGTTAGTAAGCTGTTTACGGTCTACTTTGCCAGCGAATAAGGGAGTTGTTGAAAAGGCGGAGAAATTACCTTTCAGTGATACTCAGAATAGCGCGATTCTTTTATGGACGGGATTACTACAACATAATGGAACAAATTGCTTGTTAAGGTGGCATAAATGTGACCTCAAATATGTTTTGGAGATCTTTTTTCAGATCTTTGACTAAATTACTTACCGCTGTTTCAAGGTTCCTAGCCTAACCTCCTAGTTTCATTACTAGGGAGAGAGATATCAAAAAGCGTGTAGTCAAAGAGATTCGACCAGCTCTAAGGACATAGTGGGTCAAGTAAATAAGCTTAACGGATCTACCGAATCAGTCTAAAAGCCTCATGACAAACAGATTCAACAATATTTTATATTATAAAAGGCTTCAAAACTGACCATTCCATCTAATACTTCTGAATTTCACAAAACTAAGATGGAAAACCATTCTGGGAGAGGTTTTTTGGTATATTTGAAGCCCCTGCGAACGAAATTCGAGAAATTATTTACTTTGTCTTCCTTGAATTAGGTTAAGTTAGGTTAATTTGGTAGGCCAATAAACCGCGTATGGACCAGTTTTGGCGCTTTGCGTTACCATATAGAGATGAGTTGCTAGGTCCATGAGGAGTTGTTATCCTTAAGTATGTCTGCGCTTGACGCGAATTTTAACAGACTCTGCGTCCTCACTATCGATACGTCCTCCAGTGTATCATACCGTGAAGACCCCAGATGCTTGCAGCGTGGTCTTGCCAATGCGGGACAAGTGTACAAGAGATGTTTCCCTAGTGCCTTGCTCTAGACATTTCCTGTGTCGCGTTGACAGACCTTTGGCCGGTTAATAATGCGGGTCCGATCCGGTTACTTAGACACGACTATCGTGGAAACGATACCGACTACGTTACGACTTATAAGATGTTCTGTTCTTGTTGTTGTTGTAGCGGCAGAACTATGCCGAGTTGACAGGCTTTCAGTCGGATAATAATCCGGGTCCGTTTTGGTTACTTAGATCCAAGTGTTGTTGGAACGGCATCTTTGTCCATGCGTCCGCAACACTTACTAAAACAGGACAGCAATGATGAGGGACTTGTACAATTTGGTCCTTCGTTCAGAGTACCCATCCACCGACCCACGAGGGAGTACATAAAAACTAAATTATTTCTGATCGCCCATCAACTAACTTATCTTAAAAGAGTGCAAATTGTATCCTGAGCTCCAACCCTCGATTTTTTCAAAATCGAAAGAAATTTGGTTTCTTCCCCATCAACTATCCTAAATGAACTGTGATACTTACCTCCTCACCTCATCACATACCTTTTACCTTATTAATCTCTCTCCAGCTGCACACCTTGCTTTACAGAACTTCGCGTGCAAACAACAGTTACCCTTAACTGACCAACCGACCATCTGCTTCAATTCGAAATCAAAAAACTTAACGCAAATATTTCCCAGCTTTTCATACTTTACAATTTTATTTTTCTTTTTACTCCCTGTAATTGTCTTCCTCACATTTGTTCACCACTTCTTTGGCAAGTTGTTCTTCTGCTTGAAGTTTATTTGAGTTTAGTTCAAAGTGTAAGCGGGCTTAAGCTATCGCTGCTGCACGGTTATTGGTGGAACCAATGAAAAGCTGCTGGAGCTGCTGGAAAGCTCATGTAATATATGTTTGCACTGTAATTTTATTGTTTTTGAAAGTTACTCGAAAGCACATATTGGCTAGTGGAGAATGGTAAAAGTTTCAAATTGGCCATAAATGGAAAGTCATTTCGAACTTCACGTGGTTATGCATATATGTATAGTATACAAGCATGATGACTGGGGCAAATATTATTATTTGGTTTTGAACTCTTCTAATAAATATTCATATTCCTAAAATATTGGCATTTTGTGCGCTTAGAGATATCTTGAACTGTTAAGCTTGGTTATCACAGTATAAAATCGTATAAGCTCTTAGGCATGGCTAATATGATGACAAACTCCTCTTTTGCTTGCTGATATGCTGAGGTCAGAGGCCGCAAGTAACACAAACTTACAGGTCACTAAACATCTTTCAATAAACGGCATTTGAGTAGTCAGTTCAACGGTGTAGCAGTTGTCACACTCTATTCGATTGTTGGTTTATGTATTTGTCAGTCAGTATTTAAGGCTACTTGAATTCTCGATCTAAACTTACCTTTCCCCTACTTCGTTCTCAGAGTATGCTGATAAATGCTTAACATTCACGAATGATCAATTACTCTTCTTCCTTGGCACCATGAATAGATCAATGAATGCCAAGGGTCATCGATCTCTCTAAAGGGCACTGACTACGCTAAGGCTCATTGATCACACTAAACGAGTATTACCTTCATTATGAGTAACTGGTTTCGCTAAAAGGCTATTGAACTATGGATGCGTCACTTAATTGCATTATTATACTTATCGCGGGCTCAGGTTTATAAGGTACATGGCCACATTTTTAGCATCAATGACTCTTTGTCCTCGGAATCCTAGAAGGGTCACTGACTTTGCGAAAAGATTATGGCTTCTTCTTCTTTATTGTGGTAGATGGCGCTGACGCGGTTACAGCCGAATTTACAACCAACTGGAGATTCCAAGTACAGCCAAATCCTTCTCCACCTGGTCTTGCTGAGTGGAGGTCTTCTCTCCACTCTCTCGTCTTCCTCTGCTTCCCCCGACGGGTACTGTGTCTGATATTCTCGGAGCTGGAGTTTTTTCATCTATTCGGACGACATGACCTAGCCAGCGTAGCCGCTGTCTCTTGAATCTCTGAACTATGTCAGTGTCGTCGCAAAGAACCATAAATCTTCCGCAGTACCTTTCTCTCGAACACTTAGGACGGAATTGATGAGGGACTTGTAGAGTTTGGTCTTTGTTCATCGAGAGCGGAATTTACTTCTCAATTGCCTACCCAGTTCGAAGTTGCACCTATTGGCAAGAGTCTGCGTTAGATTTCGAGCCTGTTGTTTTTGGTGTTAATGTTGGTTTCAAGATAGACGAAATTATCTACGACTTCGAAGTTACCACTGTCAACAGAGACGTGGGAGCAAAGTCGCGAATTCGACGACTGTTTGTTTGATGACCGGAGATATTTCGTCTTGCCCTCGTTCGTAGAATTTTGTATCTCTGGTATGAGTGACTTTAAGTGCTTAGAAATAACTTGAGACTATGTCAAGAGTTATGTAGTTCCTCGGTTAGTTGACTCAGTGCCTTCCAGCCTGTTACGCTTCGGAAATTCAAAGAAACTTATATTTTTCTCTCCTTAATCCTTCTTCACTTTCTCAACGATGCCGTTTCTTCTGACATATCTAATGTTTGCAATTTAACTGTATATCTCAATATGCAAAACTATGCGCTATAATTCCTCATTGAAAATACCGCAAAGTTTGCACATAAAATATGAATAATTATTGCAAAACTAGTTCAACAATTGGCACAGTTTCTCTTTTTTCCCAACCGAAAACTTATGCCTCATTCAAGCGCAAATATGCAAGAAAATGAATTTTTGGCTAAGCGCTCACAGCCGAGGCGCACACAGTACTCATTTGAACAGTGTCTACAATGGAACTTTCGTTCAAGAGCCGGCAAGTATGTGTGTGTGTGCTTAGCAAAAGTCTTTGAAAAGTTCGCTTATTGAAGTATTCGGTCTATTCATTGCAATAATTTCGGTGACAATTATTGTATTATTATCCTTTCGTACCGTTTCCACTGTGTCAGCGTCTTCTTGCTTGCTTGTCGCGCACTTTCTTTTCGTTTTTGTGCCTCTCTTGGCTTTTGTGCGCGCGCTCTTGCTCGATTGGCATATGCTTGACATGAAATAATTATGAATTATAGCTTTTGTTGGGCGCACATATTTCATGCATTTTCTCATAAATTCCCGTTTGGTGTGAGGAGAGACTTCGGCGAAGAAAAGCTTGTGCAAGTTTTCAACAAAGAATAAATGATTTGTTAATATGGTATACGGAAAATGTGGTACATTTCGAGAACAATTGCCATTGAAATAATTGAAGTCAAATAAATGTGGACTAAGGCATACTAAGAGGAAAGAAGCTACGAGAGAAAAGTTTCGTCCAGTCCATTTCGGTTTTTGCAGCAGAACGGCCAAAACTTCTATATATATGTGGACAATTTTAAACAAAAGAAGTACACAAAGAAATAGCAGAAGAAGAAGCAGAATAATTTGTTATAAATTATGACCGGATTACGAGTAGACGATTAGCCATACCACACATACTAGACGCTCAATGAATGACAGCTGAGCAGAAAACATCAAATCCACAATACTTAATATTGTGATTTGGCTCAGTAATCGGCCTTACACCGATTGCAGATTGCCAAATTGCGCATTAGATCACCTACAATAAGCAAAAAACTCGTAAGTCTTCACTTGAACCAACAGATTTCGCTAGCGTAGTCTTGGAACGCGTAGAACGACAAGATTTAAATGGGTTAAACTGCATTCCAGCTGGGAAAATGTATATTAAAACAAGCTGATAATAAACCCGAAACGTGAGCAGGATTTCTAAATCCAATGTCTTGCTGCCGAAGATTATAAAAGCAATTGCTTTGTCGTCTCACAACCCAGAAGGAGTTGTTTGAAATCTTGATACGGAGAGAATGATGAGAAAAGTAATGTAATTTCCCATATAGTTAGTAAATTAGGAATACAGAAAAAGAAATCGAGGTTAAATAAGAGCAATAGAATCGGAGATCGTGAAATAGGAAAAATAAGCGACTACTTATAACTCCAATAGATAGTTAGAATTAGAAGTTGATATAGCGACTACTACTAATTCTAGTAGATATATCTACTACTAACTCCAACTTCATCAGTGCATCCATTTTGTTTCTAACTCTGTTCATCTCTGGTTCTATTGCTGTCTCTGTCACCTATTTAACCTCGATCTCTTCTACTTTATAGCAACTACTTCTAACTCTAACTTCATCACTGGATCAAGATAAAGATTGAAGTAGAGGTAGTGGCGAAGGTAGAGGTAGAAACGAATGGATAGTTAATAAAAAGTGAAAGTGAAAAGGGATATTCAGTAAACAGGAATTCAGGAAACAGAGATAGAGAAAGGAACAAAGTTTGCAATGGCAACAAAGCTAGTGACAGAGGTAAGACAAAAATGGACTGAGATGAAAAGAGTTAAATGTAGTCAAAAATTAAATGTTAGAAGAGATGTAGAGTTAAATTGTAATGACGGCGTTAGAAGAAAAGATGTACCATAGTGATAAAGGTACATTTAAGGATAAAGTTAAAGACAGAGATAGAAGTAGATACAAAGCATAAAAGAAGTACCATAGTGATAAAGGTGCACATTTAAAGATAAAGTTAAAGACAGAGATAGAAGTAGATACAAAGGCATAGTTTTCCATACAAGAACTTGATTCCGATCGTGCAGTTTGTATGGTAGCTATATGCTATAGTGAGCCGATCTGAACAATTTCTTCGGAGATTACATTGTTGCCTTAGAAAATAATCTATACCAAATTTGGTGAAGATACATTGTCAAATGTGAATGTTTTCCATACAAGAACTTGATTCCGATTGTTCAGTTTATATGGCAGCTATATGCTATAGTTAACCGATCTGAACAATTTCTTCGGAGATTACATTTTGCCTTTTAGAAAATAACTATACCAAATTTGTGAAGATACATTGTCAAATGTGAAAGTTTTCCATACAAGAACTTGATTCCGATCGTTCAGTTTGTATGGTAGCTATATGCTATAGTTAACCGATCTGAACAATTTCTTCGGAGATTACATTGTTGCCTTAGAAAATAATCTATACCAAATTTGGTGAAGATACATTATCAAATGTGAAAGTTTTCCATACAAGAACTTGATTCCGATCGTTCAGTTTGTATGGTAGCTATATGCTATAGTTAACCGATCTGAACAATTTCTTCGGAGATTACATTGTTGCCTTAGGAAATAATCTGTACTAAATTTGGTGAAGATACATTATCAAATGTGTTTTCCATACAAGAACTTGATTCCGATCGTTCAGTTTGTATGGATAAAGTTAACCGATCTGAACCAAATTTTGCCTTAGAAAATAACCTATACCAAATTTGATGAAGATACATTGTCAAATGTGAAAGTTTTCCATACAAGAACTTGATTCCGATCGTTCAGTTTATATGGCAGCTATATGTTATAGTGGTCCGATATCGGCCGTTCCGACAAATGAACAGCTTCTTGAAGAGAAAATGACGTTTGCAAAATTTCAAAAGGATATCTCAAAAACTGAGGGACTAATTTGTATATATACAGACGGACGGACGGACAGACAGACAGACGGACATGGTTAAATCGACTCAGCTCAACATACTGATCATTTATATATATACTTTATAGGGTCTCCGACGCTTCTTTCTGGGTGTTACAAACATCGTGACAAACTTAATATACCCTGTTCAGGATATAAAAAAGTAAAAGTGAGTTAAATTCGAATTATTAGCCACTCACATTATACCCACCTGAAGCGTATTCATTAGAATCGGACACAAAAGATTTAGCAGAGTTCTTTACTTGCAGTGGTTCTACATGAACATTGTCACATGTCTTTTACTGCGAGGGCCGGTCTTCTCTAAACCACAACATTCTTAAATCGATTTATGCGTCTCAACTTTCCGTGTAGGCTCTAAGCTCGTGTGAAACTTCAGTCTCACTCTTATTTGTGTACCCTTTGCCTTATACATACAGTTTAGCTCAGTCTAAAGCCTATAGGCGATTTGTGTGGGAAATATGCCTTCAAATATTAATCTATCAAATAGGCCCTAACTCATTCGGTCAAGATCCTTGCTTCAGCTGCCCTGTGTGCTAACATTGACAGACACACAAAGTCAAAGTCTCGTAGACATTTTTTACTGCATTAAACTCACACTCTATCATAAACATTTCGTTTAATTTGTTGAAGAACTCGAGCTATTTACGACAATTCCACTCAGACATTCGCACGTCTAGTGTCAATGTGGCCGTAAAGCTACAAGAAAGTACAAAATGGTAGTGGCAGTAACTTTGAGAGCAGGCAGGGTTGTGCGGTCGCGATGAAATGAACCTCAGTTTAAGCAGCCAACTGTGAGGGCAAGCCATAAAGCAATTTAATAGTTGGCGCTTGTTGAAAATTATTGTGTCAATGAACGTGTGATAAAAGCGGAAACTGCCGAGTCAGTAAAGCTGGACGTCCTGTAGGTAAGAGAGTGAGTGAGTGAGTAAGAAATCATAGCTGACACAAGGCGTTGCTTGGTGTGAGTAAAGTAAATAAAATAAATATTTCCTTTAAAGTGACACCCTGCTGGGTGTCTCACCCCCTCACTCGTACCGCCGCCGCTTGCAACTGGTCAAAGTAAATTGCTGAGTGCTCCGGTTTATGACCTCAGTGCGCTGCGGCGGCAACCTTTGACCAGCCTAGTTGTTAAGCAAATGAAAATTTTACAATTTAATGGCAATTTTATGCACTTTTGCATGCAAAATGAGCGAAAGATTTCCAGCATTCACAGTTTACTCGCACTAATGAAAATATCGCAATGTGTGGACTGGTAATGGGCGGATTGGCAGCTCTAAGGGTGACATAAACATTTGTAAGACTATGTAATTTATTTGTTAACCATCATGGTTGTCATTGTATAATGTGGGAATGTTGGGCGTGAGTGGAAGTTACTGTTACGTAATTACTTTGCTCTCTTCGAGTGGACTGTGTGGGGTAGTCGTCGGGCTGCGGCAAGCTTGCTACTTCTACGAGCTGTCTAAAAGGCAGAGGTTGTTTAAATTATTGATTTGATAAGAGGACTTAAGGAAATAAGGAATAGTTTAAGCTTCAGACGTATTCAGCTTAGGAGACCAAGCAGTTTCGAAGAACTGAACCGCAGGAAACCGTAAAGGAATCATGGAAGTCTTCACAAAAAATTTGAAAGGATTTAGATAGGTGTAAGAGCTCAAATGGTATTTTAAATCATGAAGAGTTGCCCATTGGCATTTAGCCTAACGCCATTGCTTCTTCCTCTTTTTGTAAAGAGGGCTTATGCGGTTATAGCCGACTTTACAAAAGCGCGTCATTCGTTCTCTCTTTCGCTGTTTGGTGCCAATTGGAGATTCCAAGTGTAGACTGGTCCCTCTCTCCGGAGTGGAGGTCTTCCTCTTCCTCTGTGTGTACTGCTTCGAATACTCTCAGAGCTGTAGTGTTTTCAGCCATTCGAACGGCATGACCTAGCCGTAGCCGATGTCTCTTAATTCGCTGAACTATAGTATGTTAATGTCGTAGTATATTTGGTACAGCTCATCGTTCCATCGACTGCGGTATTCGCCGTTGCCATTGCGCAAAGGACCATAAATCTTCCACAGAAACTTTCTCTCGAAAACTCGTAATGCTGACTAATCGGATATTTTCATCGTCCATGCATCTGCACCATACAGCAGGACGGGAATGATAAGTGACTTGTAGAGTTTGGTCTTTGCTCGCCTTCATTGCTTACACCATCAATTATGCAGAAATCAACCCAACCTAACTAGTTCGCTGACTTGCGAAAAATCTTCGTAAGAATGCCTAAGAAGCTAGCGTCTTGATGTGATCAAAGTCATTGGTACTATGAACTGAGGTTTGCAGTTTTACGCTATTTAATCCACACGGAGTGCGCCATGTTACAACAATGTGGGAGCGGTAGACTGTCGTTTAGTTAGTCTCAGACTTTCATGCATCGGCTTTTGATTTTATTATGGCTAGAAAGGCTCCCCAACAACGTAAGCTCTTTTAGGGAACCAGGATTCGTTAAAACCCTGCAAATTTAATGCTGCTAAAGACAATCACAATTTGGCTGCACTAGTTTTGATTTCCCTACCGGCTGGTTTTTGAACCACTTGCCCGGTTTCCCAAGTCAATTCATGAAACTCACTGGTTTAGAGGGGCGGTGTCAGGCATTCTTTATTTTACTGCACGCAGGTTTTCTAGAAACAAGCGTAACATGTTCTACAGATTAACGGAATTACCATTTCTTAACCGGTGTTTTGAATTATGTAGCTACGAAATCAAACCCATACTGAAATCAGCAATATAGACTTCAAACAATTCTTCTACTTCAGTCCCACGGTCTAATAAGCTCCACCAACCGTTTCACCTTTACACGCTGAAAATCAAATCCACTTTCTCCAATTTAATAACACAAATAATTAAGCATAAAAGCTCTTAGCACTTCCTCTTCCTACAGCGTTCGTAATCCTACACGGCTAACTGCCACCAACTAAATTATTGTGTAAATTTTCGTTGCAAAGCTTAATAGCCAATTGCCATTTGAAGTGATTTGTGTGTGTATGCATGCATTAAAAGTAATTGATTTTCTTAACCTTAAGCACAATATCAATAACAATTATTAGCCTTGCCTACACTTTATTTCCTACTGCAAATTGCCGTTGCCTTTCACGTCTGATGGCAATCAATAAATTTCGCAGTAATCTCGCCTTTAAGGCGTTTTACTTTATATGAGCGATAAGCCTGCGATGAGAAATAAGTAATAACGCAATTCTTTTGTGTCTCGTAGGAGCTTTGCAAAAGCTCTCAGTCGCTTAGGCCTTCTCCTTATGGGTGTTGCTCGCTTTGGTGCGCGTATGTTTGTATTGAAAATTGAATTTTGCGGCTTTAGGCTCAAGAGAAATTGTTGCGCGTGCAAAAAGAAAACAAAAACATTATTTTCATATTTTTTAGTACAAATAAATTTTGAGGCATTTTCTGGTATTTTGTGTCTTATCTTATTGTTAAGTATATATCAATTGTTGTGAAGTGCCAATTAATTTAATTTAATCAGGTGTAGGATAGAGGGAGTATTCTCCGGCATTATATTAGATATTTTTGAGGGATTAAATATAACTGTATTATATACAATTAATTATCAAATGTCTTATGATCAAATAAGGTTGTGTTAACAATCTTATTGCTTCAATTATAGTCGAAATTGCGCATTGAAGTTTTAGAACACTTGTGCTTTTTTTAAATACTGTTATATATTTTCTACATAAATTGTTACATAATAATCGATAAATAATCAAAATTGGCAGCTGAAATAATTCTTTATTCACAATTTTAGTACTAAATATTATTCTAATTGAGTACTAAAAATAACAAAAATTAGTACTAAGAATTATAAATGAATGATAACATAATTTAGTCTAAAAATAGTAAAAAAAATCTATTTACATATGTGTGCGATACATAACTTTTGCTTAATTTCGACTTTTTAGTACTAAACTTTTTTAAAGTATAATAATAAAATATTATATATTTAAAAAAATATATACTTAAAATTTTATTTATATAATAAGAATTTAGGACTTCATTCAGTATTTCCAATACAATAAGATTTTCAAAAATACTAAGTTTAGTAACTTAGATAGTGTACTAAAATAGTTTAGTTAGCTAAAAGTGCGAATATTTAGTACTCCAAAAAATCTTTTTATAGAAAACTTTACAAAATTCTGAAAATTGTTCGGCTTTGCGAGAAAAAAAGGAGCAATTAATTTTAGAACTGTAGAATTTTTTAGAACAGAAAAAATTTTAGTACTATTTTTTTACCAATTTGAAAGCGCAGAAAAATGTTAATATTATTTATTTACATATTTAAAATTATTAATTAATTTTAAAACTATAGAATTTTTTAGCACAGAAAAATTTTAGTACTATTTTTTAACAAATTTTAAAGTACAGAGAAAATTTTAGTACTATTTTCTACAAATTCGAAAGTATTTTATAAATCAAATATTGCTTAAAAAAACGTATAAAAGACCAAAGAATTTTTTAGAACACAAAAATTTTAGTACAAAAATTAGTATTACTTTTTTATTTCATATTATTTTATAATTGAAATATTGCTAGAAAATATATAAGAAGCAACTAGGAAGCACATCTGCTAACTCTAGATAATATATTCCGGCCACATGTGGGTTAACCTCACTTTTTGTGCTCTGAAAGGAATTTGATCCAAAAGTGCTCGACATTTGATGGCATATCCGTCAGCTCGTAAATATTTAATTTAAATGTCATACGAAATTGGCGCACGCCATTTTCCACGCTTACAATAAAAATATAAAACTTTTCAGTCGGCAAAAACACACATTCACATACATACATACATATACATATGCAGGCTTATAAAAGTACTGCAATTGACTGACGTGCACTCCATAACCAATTCACAATCTTATGCGCTCGCCTCCAGCTACCGGCTGAGTAAATCCTTTTTCACTTTCGGTTGTGTACGAGTGCGCTTTTGTTTCTTGTTGTATACTTTTGGGCGTTTGCTATTGCGCCTTTGAGCGATCGTATATCGAAATGTGACAAGAAGATTAAATTTTTCGCTGTCTTAACTTCACAGAAATGTTCGCTGCGTATGTATGCGTGAGTGCGTGTGGGTGTTGCTGTGTTTGTGCACGTCAAAAGTTGACAACACAAACAATATTAAATTGCAACAACAATTACGAGTAGCGCAAATATTTACAACAAGCAAGCAATAATACAATACGAAACAGCCGTCGAATCAGCCGACCGGCCGAGCGACCTACGTACTTGACTGACTGTGCGTGTGCGCATCTAACGGGTGTGTGGACTGTTTGGAGTATGGGCATATTAGTGATTGGGTGCAAGTGACAGTTGACAGACGTCCACAATTGTTGGGCTCCTTATCAAAAATTTTTGATTTCAATATTGGCTGTCGACTTTACCGACAGTATGTCGAGTAGGCGGTTAATGGAATCGAACGAATGATTGGCTGTCGATGTGTACATACATATATGTACATATATTTGTATACATTTATTCTTGAAAATATGTGCGGGTAGACCTTTTTCTGTCTTATAAATAACAAATAACTAAAAAGCTGACAAGCGTTCACATTTTATGGCTTATTAGCGCGATAAGCCACTTTGTGATCAGAATTGATATGCAAAACTTAAAATAAAAAAATTTATTAAAAGAAATTGCAAAAAATTTAATTATTGAGTATTAAAATCGAAAACCCATCCGAAATATTTTTTTTTCTCGGTTGGTATGACTGACAGTGACATCTGTGTTTTTTTAAGAAAATTTAATATTTAATAAAATATATATTAAATTCTGCTACAATTTTTGAAATTAAAAATAATAGAAAATATTGAAAAATTATGAAAATTAAAAACTTTTTTAACAAAATATTTTTTGATAAAATTAACAAAATTTTAAACCATTTTATTTAAAAAAGTCATTACAAAAATTTTAACTTTTTTAGCAAAGATTTGTGTAAGCGCTAATTTAATTTTTTAAATATAAATAAATACATACATACACGTTATATTAAAATTTGAAAATTTACTTAAATATAGTTTTTATTAAAAAATATATTGATTTTTATTATTTTTTAACAAAATAATATTTTGCTAAAATTTCACAATATTGTACACTACATTACATAAAATTTTAATTTTTTAGAATTATTTTTTAGCCTTTTTAAATGGGAATGCAATTTATTATAAAATATATATTAAATTTTGTCACAATTTAAAACATTATAAAAAAATAACATTTTCAATATGCTTGCAATAAAAAAAAATTTTGGAATTTTAAAATGTATTAATTACAAACATTTTAAACCTTTTTAATAAAATGTTGCAAACACAAAAAAATTGTGAGAATAAAGAGTTATATATTTTTTAAATAGAAATTTAGTTATTTTTAAAACGTATACAAATTTAATTATGTTACGATTTTAGAAATTATAAAAAATTAGAACAATAAAATAATTTTGAAAAATATTATGTATACATGTATGTATGTATGTATATGTTTGAAATTTTACGAAACTTTTTAAAATTGTAAAATATATTGTTTATTAATTTTTGACTTTTCAATTAAAAAGAAATAATTAAATGTAACTTTAATTTTTTTTTTAATTTTAAAATATTTTTTTGAAAATATTTTTTTTAATTTAATAACTTTTTACAAACTAATTAAAAATAAATTATTTTATTTTTTTGAAAATTATTTTGTTTTCAACAATATACATTTTTGTTGAAATTGAAAATTCGAAAGTTTTTTTTAAAAATTTTCAACAATATACATTTTTTTAAAATTAAAAAAAAACATATTATAACATAAATTTCAAAACAACTATAAACTTTTTTCAAATTAAAAATAAATTACTTTTTTGCAAATTATTAAAAAATTTTATTTATTTTTGAAATTATGTATATGTTTTCAACAAAATAAATTTTTTTAAATATTTATAAAAATAATGATTAGAAAAATTTGATTTCTAAAATTATAATTAATTTAACAAATAATTCTAACTAAAAAATTTTCACAACTATAAAATTGTGTTTAAATTAAAAATAAATTACTTTTTTGAAAATTATTTTTTTTAAAATTAAATTTATTTTTTTTTTAATTTTTTTCAACAAAATAATTTTTTTGTTATAATTTATGATTTCTCAAATTATAATTAATTTAATAAATAACTCTAACTAAAAAATTTTCACAACTTTAAAATTGTTTTTAAATTAAAAATATATTACTTTTTTGAAAATTATTATTTAAAATTAAATTTAAATTAAAAAAAGAAAATTCAAAATAAATTACTTTCTTGAAAATTATTATTTTCAAAATTTATATTTTTTTTTGAAATTATTTGCAACGTGTTTTCAAAAAAATAAATTTTTATTATAATTTATAAAAATATCAACTTTGAAAATTATGATTTCTCAAATTAAAAAAAAAGTAAAACAAATTTAAAAAAAAGAATTAAAACATGTCTCCAATAAAATAAATTTTTGTCAAAAAATAAAAAAAATATCTATCTTGATATTTATAAAATTTCTAATTAAAAAAAATAAAATGAAATTTGAAAAAAATTAAAACATGTTTTTAACAAAAAAAAAATGTTAAAATTTAAAAATAAATTTTTTTATTTTCAAAGTTTATATTTTTCTAATTGCTTTCAAACCAAAGAAACTTGTGTTGAATTTTTAGAAAATTTTAAAAATATGCACTTTAAAAAATATATATAAAATTAAGGGGCTATTCGAGTCCAGCAATAAAAATATTAGTTTTTTTTTACATTTTCGTACTCTAAATAGGAGGAGTCGTAGTCCGATGAAGACGACGACATGGGTTTTGGTCTCTTCGACTAAACAACTCAACACTAAAGTCTACTGTACTTGTAGACAGTATTTTTCAAATTTCAAATTATTTTCGGAGATATATGTACTTACATACATATGTATTCTGGTACTGAAGCTTTAAGCGCGTTTTTTTCGAAATTGTCATTTTCAAAACAATACCCACGATTTCTGAAGCTCTACCGATTCACCTGAAAATTTTAGAAAGTCTTCTTATAGACTTGTCTATGTCTGAAACCAACCATATGCCCAAATTTCACCTTTTACTATTTTAAAAAAATTCGAAACGGTTAAAACGAGCAGTACAAAGAAAAATAATATACGAAATTGTTTTTTTTTTCAGGCGGGTGCCATTTCGTGAAAACAAAAATTTCAAACTTTTCCGTAGAACCAGACTTTATTACAGTTAGACTCCCCGCTTTATCAGCTACCAATTATTGAAATCTTGAACTTTTTTATTTACTGTATTCTTGTAATGAAATAAATAACTAGTGGAAAAATTTATAGTACAAATATTAATTGCCTTTTTTACGACACTTCACACATTATCTGATATTCATGCCTCTAGACTAGTAATAATTTCAATTTAATTTGAGGAAAAAATGTTTGCTGAAATTTTAAAACTTAAATTGAGACTATGAAAACTTTGTACTACGATCCTATAGATCCTAAGACATTTTTAACGTAACGAGCACAGTTATGACAATAATTTATTAGTAAAAAATTAATATAATTTGTTCGGCAAAAATTAAATCTTACTTACAAAGATAGTTCAAAACTTTTATTACTGCCAAAGATATTTTCGGTAAGTCGTAAAAGGGGTCTAACTGGAGGCGATCTAAAATGAACCTCACAACTCGACAAGTCTGCATTTAATGATGGTATGCAGTAGAGGGTGTTCTGGCGTCAAAAAATAGTAGAGACTATCCTTTCCCAATGAATCGATCCTTTCCAGTTACCTCCTATTCAAGAGTTGCCGCAGACCTAACATATTTCGTCTTATCACCGAACATTAACTAAGCGCGTAGAGCCATTTTAATAAAGCTTATGCATGCTTCCGCTGTTTTAAGTTTTAATCGCTCCTTAAAAAAAAAAATACCGAAGCAAATCTAATTCAAATAAAATTTTAAATTATGGTAAAACTTTTTTGCTCTGAGTAGTTACATATTTTGCGATTTAATTACATTAAAAATTCAGTTCAAGTAAACACCACATCAGAATTTTGTTGTATTCCAAACTCGCTTATCTGTGTATGTATATTTTTGCTCTGCATTTTGAGATTGTAAATGCTCTTAAAACCATTTGGATTAACTGTACATTTGATGCGCTCGGAAACTTGTTTACATGTACATATAGTATACTTACTGGCCCCTATACAGAGATAAGCATGTTTAGAAAATATTCGTACACAAACATATGAAACAAAACACTGGCGTGCATAAAAATTGCATAGGTCTGCAAAATCTTAAATGAACTTACTTAAAACGAATATAAATTCTAAGGAATTATGAATAGTAGCATATTACTTGTTGGGGCTACTGCTGAACTGAGGCACCTCTAGGCCTGCTAAGTTGATCGTTATATGATTCAAATGAGCTCAATGTATTTGAACTAATATTATATCGGACGCAAGCGGCAAGGTAGTAGACTTGGATAAAATCTCAACAGAGTTTTGATAAAATCTATCTCTTTGTTATGGCGGATAATGCGGATATAGACTCAGTTGTGTATGAAAACTGGTGCGATATAGCATTCTATTGGATGCCCAGAGTTTTTGTTGTACTTTACTTTTTGAATATAAGGAAATTAGTGTCCAACAAATTTTTGTTTAGTTTGTTTTTTTTAATATATTTGGGTGATTTACCGATATCTGATGGGAACCCTGCAGATTTGAGGGCCTTTATTACATGTGATAAAGATACGTATGCTTGTGAAAGACTGTAACCTCCAGACAGAATATCGTCTACATAAGTTTGCGAGCTGAGGCGATTGTGTTGGATAATTGTTGTTTTGGTGGTAGTCGTACGACATGCCGACAATCATCTGATCTAGTAGTTGTGGCTTTGTAAAGGTCTTCACAATGCTGATCTTCAGGGGTTGTAATTCAAATGGGGGTTAGTTCTTCTAACTACTAAAATTTTCTCAATTGTGAATTGAGGTATTGTCTAAGGTTTTCTCAACTTGAGTTTTCATGCTGGTAACTGGTTCCGTAACTAGACCACTTAGGATCCAACCAAACATGGTTACTACTTTTTTGTGTTATCTGGGATGTTTAGTATGCCTAAAGGTCTTCACAATACAGATCTTCAGGGGTTGTAATTCAAATGGGAGTTAGTTCTTCTAACTCCTAAAATTTTCTCAATTGTGAATTGAGGTATTCGTCTAAAGTTTCCTCAACTTGAGTTTTCTTGCTGGTAACTGGTTCCGTAACTAGACCACTTAGAATCCAACCAAACGTGGTTACAACTTTTTTGTGTTATCTGGGATGTGTAGTATGCTTATCTTTGGACCACTTTTTTGAGAGCGGCGCTCGGAAAACCATATCTGGTTTATCGTAGTTGGAAATTTGATGATCTTCTATTCAAATAAGCCAAGAAATATGCTCAAAAAAGTTATCTCTAGTAGTTCAAAGTTTTTAACTGGGATTTGAATATTGATAACTTACTCAAGATCTTGTTGGTTCTCTTCATAAAATACATAATCTCATCTTCGTTCTAAAAAATCAGAAAATTATTTAAAAAGTCTTCAGCATTACAAAAGACCAAATCAAACAGATCGCTTAGACTTTGAATAGATTGCGCTGCCAGATCTCCAAAACGTGGAGCACAACAGATGAGGAAAATGGCTTCAAATAATTTAAAATTTATGTAAGCCGAACCAGTTGGTGCATAGGCGTATATTAAAGAATAATTTCTAAGTTGTATTATATATTAATGAAAAAACCTCTTGAAAAAGTTAGTCTTCTTTAATAGTGATAGAAAGACTTGCAACAAATTACACGGATCTTGAAGTAAAACTAGCTCTAAAAAGGTGGATTCAACTGAGTTCAAAGCAGACTTCGTTCTGCTCTCTGATTTCGGCAATCACTTAACACAGATCTTAATAGATTTCCTTCTACTTTGAACTCAGTTGATTCACCTTTTTAGAGCTATTTTTACTACAAGATCCGTGTAAAATGATTGCCAGAATCAGAGAACAGGCATGATAATGATAGACATACTAAAAATGGCTGGGTATTGAAAGAAATAGAAAAAGTAACAGTACAAGCGAATAGTAAAAAGTTTTGATACTAACTAATCTCCCATGGGAGGATAGATCCGTTTAACAACAGAATTTTTGTCCAAAATGGTTAGAAACAAAAGGAATGGGAGCCGTGTTAATGCAAAAAAGATCCTAGAATAGTTTTTTATAACAGTGTTATATGCGAAATAGCTCGATAAAAACCGAGGAGAAGATCCACGTTAGCAATCTGATACACATGTATAGTATACGACGTTCTACTCCTCGCTTTTAATTAAACGTGAATGATATTTTTGTGCCCTGAACAGGGTTTTCACGAATTTTTTAACAGACAGAAATAAACGTCGGAGTCGCTATGAAGTATGTATGTAAGTAAATGACATTTTTATACCCCGAACAGAGTTTGCACGACCCATAAGGAAACGTCGGAGATCCTATATATGGACATGGCTGCCTATATATACGCGAATATATCCCTAATTTTTGAGTTATCGATCGGAAATTTGGCATGCATCCTTTTCTCCCCAAGAAAGTGCTCATTCGTCGGAATCGGCGATATTGGACTTTTATAGCAAATAGCTGCGGTACAAATTGTTCGATCAAAATCAAGTCCTAGTATAAGGAACTTTTTTATTTGGCATTATATATTTATGGCATTCAGCAAAAATTATTATCAAATATAACACTATAATATCCGTAAATATTGTTGAGTTGAGGCCACTATAACTTATAGCCGCCATACAAATTGACCGTTCAAAGTAAAGTGTTTGTTTCCAAAACTTTTTTATTTGGCAATATATTTTCACGAAATTCTAACTAGATTATTGTCTAGACTATAAAACAATTATTGAAAACATTGTTAAGATCGGATCACTATAGCATATAGCTGCCATACAAGCTGATGCTACAAGATCAAGTCCTTATATCGAGAACTTTTTTATTTGGCAAAATATCTTTACGAAATTTAGAACACATTATTGTCCAAAGAAACGTTGTAATATTGGATTATTTTGTTGAGATCGGACCTCTATAGCATATAGCTGTCATACAAACTGAACGATCAACTTAAAAATCAAGTTTTTCATACCTTTTTATGCTATCAAAGATGCATCTGTTAAGGGTATTAAGCTTGGCTGGAGCCGTCATTTTATTTTTGTATAATTTATATATAACATATGCTAATATCTTTGCCCACCACTGTTATGTTTATGCATCCGCCAGCTGACCAGCTCATTGATAGAATTTACTTTGCATTTATACATAAATATTTACACATATACATATGTATAAGCATATGTGAGAATTTATATAAATTTGTATGCATGTACATATGTATATGTGTGTTTTTAGTGATATTTTGCATTGTTGTATGATTGTATTTTCTTAAGTGCTTCTACGCTATTCAACAAATACACTTGTACAAATTACTAGATGCTCGTATCACTTAGATTGACAAACTAAATGAGTGTAGGAAATAGAGAAATACAAATGCAAATAACTTTACATGCGGTTAGAGGCGGTTAGAGAAGTGCGTATGTGTGGCATTGTTTGCATATAATAACTGAGACAAATAAGTAAACTGTTTTTTGTTTGAAAATTAAACACATAAATGGTGCTGATTTGAAGGTGAATAATGAATAATGTGTAGGTATGTGTGTACTTATATGCATATATATTAGGGTGTTTTTTTTTAGTTGAGCTATTAATTTTTTTCAGTTCCGTCACGAAATTTCCTTGGAAATACCCTAAAAAAATTTCCTGAAAAATTTAGCCCTTAATATTAACATTAAGAACTAGACCAAGGCCTATAAAAATTTTCCATAGAAAATACACTACAATCGTGGGTTTTTATCTCTAAATTCCTACAGATCAGAGGTATTTTATGGCATCACTTTGGCTTTAGACGCATATTTCTCAGAATTCTTCACTCTACAAAAGTGCCCAGTGCAACAAAGTCGTAACTCACACCAGCGAGGTAGTACGGGGCTCTAAACCCGATTTTTCCAAGAATTTCGCATTTTTTTGTATATATCTCGTAAATGACAAGAGCTATAGAAAAAACGTACATGACAAATTTGTAGGAAATTTTATTTGCTAGAAAAAAGGTTCGAGGTCAAAATCGCCATCATTAATACTTCTCGAGATATATGTATAGAAGAATATATATGTATATGAAATCTGCTGTTTTTGCTCTGTTACTCATTTAGCTAAAATCTCTATATTCTAAATATAATATGTTCTCTTTAATACGTTTCATTTACTAACATCTGCGCTTGTCAGTTTCTAAGCAACTTGTTCAGTTGCATTTATTTTTTATTTTCTTTTTTTGTCAGCCCTACAATAGTTGCATTAAATTTTGATTAAAATTGCTCTGTAAAAGTGAAGTAATCAATTACATTAGAGCCTGTTAAATGCCTCGTCATTATTAATTTATATTTTTGTCTATTAATCAAAGTCAAATCACTGAACCAAAATTAAATTAAATACTTAATGAAAATATATTGAATGTAAGCACATGAAAATCATAAAAGCTACACAATACACACGTCACATTAATTACATTATATAAATTAACTCTTACATAACAATGGCAGCACTTACATATATACAGACATAATACCCAATAATACCTAGATAGATATATGTACCTGTATATCCCCAATTTCGCATCTAAGCTGCCTGTCTAGTCTGTCATATTATTATCTTCTGCGCTTTTAGCCCGTTATAGCTTTGGGCAAAGCCGCGCGGCTGATTGCAATTTGCAATTAAAATGCCATAAACATCATATTTAAGCGCAGTGTAATAATCACTTTATCTATTTGCGGCTATTTGGTGGAATAATTGTGGTTGCCGAAATTTGAGTCTGAGAAATTTACGATAATTACTTATGCATACCGAAGCTGTTGTTTCCCTTTCATTGGGCGTGGTTTCTACGTAGCGGGTTCCAAATCCAGCGCACAACCTCGCTGGGCGAGAAGTATAAATATTTGTACACATTTATATAGCGAGCCGCTTATTTCAAGACCGCCGTTCGCTAGGAGCCGCTGGTTGATTCTGGTGAACAGACGCTGCAGTTAGACTTCGAATAACCTTTAAATTGAATATGTCGGAGTATCTCTGCTGAAGCTTACTTTCATACAGCTAAAATCCCAGGCTCCACACGGGTTGGCTACCGCTTCTTGCACAAGGGTTGCTCACGTTTTCAGGGTGCGCGGCGAGGACGTAAGAGTTGGTATTGGATATAGTCCCACAACTGTAACCTCCTCAGAAACATAACTATATGCCATTACACCCTAAGATTTATGGTCCTTTGCGCATTGGCAACGACCGCAGTCTATGGAACAATGAGCTGTACGAGATATACGGCACCATTGACATAGTTCAGCAAATGAAGAGACAGCGGCTGCGTGGATGGAATAGTGTACTCCAGCGTCCAAGGTTTTTGATTCAGTACCAGCCGGTGGAAGCAAAGCAAGTGAAGACCTGCACTTCGTTGGAGACATCAGGAGGAGAAGGATCTGGCTCCTCTAGGTCTTGGAGCGACTTGACTTGGAGCAGTCAGTTTGTATGTCACCGTAAAGTATATACATTAGGGTGTGTCATTCTGAGGCAACCTTTTTTTTCAACTGAAAAACAGGCTAAAAACTTTCGAAAATGTGAAAAAGAAAGTCACTCAAAAGATGATCTCTTAATATTAATATTAAGAGGTGCCTATTTCAAATTTTCTGTTTTCCATATAAATTACATGGAAAAAAAATCATTTTTTTTGTGGTGGTTATTGTGCGGAGGTTATTATATGTGCACGCGATGGCTGCCAGTAGGGATGGTAAACTCGATTCCAATTCTACTCGAGAATCGAGTTTTCTTGTAAAATAATCGATTTTTCGAATGTCAAGAATCGATTCTTAATCGACTTCGACTACTGAAAGTTGATTCCGAAAAATCGATTATTATACGAGAAAACTCGATTAGTATTTTTAAGAACATTTAACTATGTTCACCTAAATTTTATGAACTTTGAGCTAAATTAAGAAATAGAAATTAGTAATGTAAAAGCTCTTAAGTTGTAAATAAAAGCTTCAAAATATCCAAATATTTAGTTTATTATTTATGTTAGTATGATCATTACCGGTTGCAAAACTATTTTAATATTTATTTAATGAGCAGCAATTAGTTGTTTCATTATGGAGTGAAAGCTGTAAGAAATGCAAAAAATTACAACCTAATTGTTTTATTGTGTAGGCGGATTTATGTCGATTTGCGATTCTTGAAAGCTGATATATACTGTTTCATTGTTCACTGTAAACTTTTGAAAGTCAAAGCTTATGGAAATGAGAGTTATAATTTCATATATTTTTACCTTAAAAAATAAATTAATTGAAATCACTAGAAAATGAAAGCTCTCAGAAGTGAAAGTTGCTATTATTGTTTTATTGATTTTTATTTTTAAGAATGACTTAAAGCTCATTGCTTCGAAATTTATAGGAATTACTTACTGATTTAATCTTGAAATGCAAGGAAAAACTTTTCCCAAGCGGTGAAAGCTCAAATGAAATTTTTTTATATACAAAATCAAACTTAAAAATATATTTCTCATCATGTATTGAATAGAGAAAAGTAATCGTATTATTATTATTGTTATTATTTTGATTATTATGGTTGTAAAAATCCTGCTTGCGGCGAAAAGTATTTATTTAACTCTCTCCCTTTCCACCGTGAACCTACTAAAAGAAATGCAAAAGAATTCTTAGCAAACCTTTTGGTGTTTTATGAAGAGATTACCTACTATTTAGGTAATCAGCGTTTGTTTACCGGCCTTTACCTACCTCCCTGCTACCTGCAGCACACTACCTGTCTCTTTCTGCACTTTACCACGCGCTAGTATAAAAGCGCACACATGACAGCACTCTACTCAGTCCACACTCAAGTATACTACAATCAACAGTCCGCGTTCTAACTGCAGCGCAACCCTTTGTCATACCTCATCGATCACTACGCTGCCTACTTGCCATGCCCTACTTCCGCTCTAGCTACACCTTCAGCATTGAGGGCAGTACGCGTACCTTCCATCATCGCTGGTGCATGGCCGGACGTATGTACGAATGCGACGCTTGCAGCACTACATGTGATGTACGCGCTGCATATTCGCAACACTGGTCCAGTGTCGGGCGTACGCTTTGCAGCGCCGAGCAACGCGTGCAGCTGAAAACAATAGAGGAGCAACGCATAAACAATTTCATACTCTGCAACGAGCGTAACAGGAGTACTAATGAATTCTTGCTGGACGCCGGCATACAAGCTATACCACAATTGTTGCGCCTACTTTTTCATGACGCTGCGCGCCTACACTTTCGTTTGAGTTTCTATGTGCGCGCCTTGAACGAAACTGATTTTTTATTCTGCAGCAGCGAATTGACGATAGAGCATCACCTGGATATTATCGAGAGTGTGGATGTACTATTTCTCATGTTGCTGGAAAAAATCGAAGCCTATATGTACGCTTGTTATCCGACGCGCGCTGCCGAGTATAACGTGAAGCGCATAAAAATTTATGTACGCCGCGAATTGAATACAACAGCATCAACAACAAATGCGCCCTCGAAATGCATACTGCCGCTGCAGTATCGTGTAAAGCACGCCACCGCTGCACCAGGGGCGCAGGCGGTCAGCGCCGCGGTTGCTGCTGATGCCAATCTATATCGCTTCCGCATTTGCGCGCGCACGCAGGAGTTGTACGTGGTACCCTATCAGCTCGGTAAATGTCCGAGCAATGCATGCGATAGTGAAGTGCAGCGCGCGCAACAAAGTTGGGATCGCATAGGCTGTGGCGCGCATTATATACAGTTGCAAAGTATCGACGGCGCCCAACAACAGCTTTTGGAGATCTCGAACATAACGCGCTTTCTACGCACCGATGAGGAGGATCATGTGCACACATGTGTCCAATGCAAGGCGAACTTTTCACAGCGCACTAAATTCCAGCTACACAAGGCGCTCGATTGTGGACGCGGCTTTGAGGTACTTCAACTGGACAGTGATAATCTGGAGATTTATGAGCATTGCTTCAAAATGCGTTGTGACAACTACAACTGGCCGTTATTCGGTATAATAGAATGAGGGGTGTAGGACTTTAGTAGAATAATCGTTAGGAAAATTTTAATTTATAAGAAAAAATATAACAAGAAAAAAAATAAAACACGAGAAATCTATTTTTGTTTAATTTTAATATTCGACAGCATTGGTTCATTTCCCTCGGAGCATTTTTTAGAGCAGTCCAATTATTTACCATTTTGGTTAGTTATTTTTTACTCCTGATTTTCCAGTAGCATTTCGTGGAGATCTCTACGGCACTGAATATATTCTCTGGATTTGAATAAAAGCTTCAAAGCAATTTCCATTGACAATCAGATAATAAATCTATATGTCTAAATATCTAATAAAAAAAACTTTCAAATAGATGTGAATTTTTTCTAGATATAAATTTTATATTATATAAAGTTCTACTATTCGAAAACCTACCTTCGACCATTTGTCGATAAGACTTCCAAGCCATTTCCAGTGGCAATGAGATCTCTACAGTATATCTTAAAGTAGAGAAAAGAAAAAAAGCTTTGAAAGCTCTGAGGACCTCATAGCTCTTCATTCAAGCCTTTTACTTTAATATATTAAAATTGTGTTAATAATATACTAACAGCTTCAAAACATAACAAAAAAGCTTTGAAAGCTGTGAGCATCCCAAAGCTCTTTATTCAAGCCTTTTACTATAATATGCTAACAATATGTTAATTTACTTGTCCGCTTTTTGTCAGGTTACAGTGAAAGTTTACTAAAAAGCTTTGAAAGTTATCAAACCCCAAAAGGCTTCTACTAGTAGAGATTTATTTGTGTATTAAGTATCTTATAATATTTGTTTTTTTGGTTAAATTTAGAAAAGCTCTGAGGATCCCAAAGCTCTTTATTCAAGCCTTTTACTTTAATATGCTATCACTCTTCCGGTTTTTTGAGATTAAAGTAAAAGTTAACCAAAAAGCTTTGAAAGTTGCCAAAGTTGAAAAAGCTTCTACAAGTAAATGACTACTGCTTGTGTACGTGGCACTTTCTAATATTTATTTTTTTGGTTAAATTTATAAAAGAAAAAGTATTGTTTACGATGAGAACTTTCAAAGCTTCGAAAGATTTTTAAATTGACTTAAGTTGAATAATAAAAAAATATATTTGTTTTTATAAAACCAATATTATTATGCTAATAACAAAATTACCGTTTTTGATCTGTTGTATACTACAAAAAAGCTTTGAAAGCTCTGAGGGTTACTTTTTTCCAATTTTTCTATTTTTTAATATATTTATATATTTTTCATAATACTGAATAGTTTGTGAAGCTTTTGAAACCATGAGTATTTAAAGTTGGAGCTTTCGACATTGTAAAAGCTCACTTAACTATATACCTACGTTTAGGCTTAGGAGTCTTAAATTTTTGCTTTTATGATCTGATTTTTACTAAAAACAGTTCAACTTTCGTCCCAGACGGTTTGACTCTTCCAAAGCTACGAGCTTTGCAAAAGCTGAATGTATTTAACTTTATTCAATTATTTTTAAATTATTTCTGGTTATTTTTTCTATTCTGTTTAATTTTTTTGCCTTTCTACACTGTATTATAATTTATTTCAACTTCCTGCCTCCTATAACTGTTCTTAATTCAATTTGACATAATCTAGACTGTCTTCCCATCACTAGGCAATTTATCACTCTCAATTCCTTCATTGCTGTCATTTAACAATTTCCGCCAATTTCTGTGCCAATTAAATTCAAATTTAATCAGTTCAACACGAAATTTCGTCGCGGATTAACTGTGATAGCGCCGCCAGGTGCTGCTGATGTTTGCGGTGGCCACAATGCTAATTAGCTGGCATAAGCGACAGCTGTCAGGTTAACTTACCATTTTCCTCTTCTCTTATACTCACCACCCACCGCATCAACTCACAGAACTTTAACTGTGCTTTTGCTCATTCGTTGATTTGTAGAAATTTCGCTTAGTCTTCTTCACTTTGAGTTAAGAAAACTTCCAGGAAGACATGGCTTCAACTTCGCGTTCTTATATAATTATTATTTGATAAAATAAATTTATTAAAGGTAATTAGGTACATCTCCGTGTATATGTCTATATGTTTGAATAGTATCCCTCAGCAACAGGTGTGTCTTGAAAAGGATGTAATTACAAATTCATTTGAGCAATAATTATGCAAATTAGTTCGGGGTATGTGTCAAAATGCCTAGAAAAAAACTTTGAGATTTTTAATGAATATTTATACCAGAATTAGTAAGTTACTTGATGAATATACCATATATTATTCAATCGAACGAAAAGAACCAAGTCAGAATCTATCAATTAGTTATTTAAAGTAAAAGCTTTTGACTGCAAAGTGAAAGCTCTCATTTGGTTTTGAATAAAAGCAAATTGAAGTTGCCGAATGTCTAAATTTAGCTAACATTTTTGAACTCGTGATTTATAAAATCTGTATATGTATTGCTATGTTAAAGCTTTTGACTCCAAAGTGAAGCTCTTATTTGTTTTTAAGTTAAAGCAAGTTGAGGTTGTCAAATGTCAAAAGTAAAATAGCATTTTTGAGAAAGATAAAACATATAAATTATTTTGTTAAAGCAAAAGCTTTTGACGCCGCAGTGAAAGCTCTTTCACTTTCATTTAATTAAGAGCAAGTTTACTTGGTCGAATGTTTAATATTAGAAAACATGCGTGAACTTGCAGGAAATGAATCAATAATTTGTTTCCTTAAAGCGAAAGCTTTTGACGCCACAGTAAAAGCGATTATTTCATTTTAATTAAAACAAAGCATATGTCACCGAATGACTAACCTTAGATAACTTCTGGTTTTCAGAAAGTTCAAATATATTCATAAAGGACTTTAACTGAAAGCTTTTGACACAGTGAAAGCTCGTATTTGATTTTAGTTAAGAAAGTGTAGGTTGTCGATTGTATAATAATTTATTAGATAACAATTGTGAACCTTTGGGTGTTAAAATCTATTCATATAAGACTTCAAGTAAAAGTTTTAACACAGTGAAAGCTCGTATTTGGTTTTGGGTTGTCGAATGTCTAATATTAGATAACAATTGTGAACAATCCAGAGTAAATTCTAATCATAAAGCAGTTAGAGTGAAAGCTTTTAACGCCACAATGAAAGCTTGTATTTTATTTCGATTGAAAACAAATGTAACCTACATGAACATGAATGTGTAAATTTAGAATTTGCGAACTATATGCGAGATAGAAGTTTATTTAATAAAACTTACTAAAAATTAAGGTTGAAGCTTTTGACTCCAAAGTGAAAGCTCTAGTTTGCTTTCAATTAAAGACCTTTTATACTCGTATACATGTCTAGCATAATAACTTCCGAGCTATAAAATATGTTCGTTACAGAGTTGCATTAAGAGCTTTTGACACTCGTGAAGGCTCTCATTCGATTGCAAGTTAATGATAGTTTAAGGTACACATAACATTTCAGCACTTTAGTAAAAGCTGCGACGTACGTTTCTTAGAAATGTTAAAGCTTTTGCGTAAGCTTTCTAATGTCATTTGTGTTAAGTAATATGATAAGAATAAATCAGCTTTTGTTGTATTCTAAAACCAATATTTTAAAGAATTATTAAAAGTCAAAATAATCCAGCTTTTAATCACTTTTTAAAGCGTCGTTTTTGGTTTTCTTGAGTGTTTCTTCATTGACTTTGTTTTACCATAAAATTTCTCTGAGAAATCCCATTTGCGTGCTTTGGTTTATATCTATAAATATCTCCACAATTTGAAATTTATGTCTTGCATTTTCGAGCTCATCAAATATTCTAAATTTGTGTGACTCTGTGCCATCAAAAGTAAAACAAATAACACTTGAAAAGTTTTGCTGAATTTGCCGCTCTCTTTCAATGCTTTGCGTTCTGCCAAACGCATTGCATTCGCTCTTCCGTTCGCAAAATCAAGCACTTAAGCATTTGCCAACTGCCACGCAAACATAAATCCCCACCAACCGCAAATAAATTTTCTTCAAATGTCAACTCAAAAGAAAACTATACGTGCGTATGCGAGGACTCTCATTCCTTACACACATACATACATACATATGCATATAAGGGCGTATGTGTTTGCATGAAAATAATAAAAATAATTGTAAATAAATTACGAAAGTTTTATGGGTAGACGAAGGCAAACAGCACATGGCTTGCCGGAAACCTTTGAGAACTTTACAACCAGAGTTACATATATTTCAAAAACGACGTACAGCATGATAAAAACTCTAACTCGATTAGCAAGTGCGGGAAGCTGGCAACGATGCCAAAGAGAATTATGTCTTTTTCTTAGATGTCTTCGGCTTTCTGGTCTTCTGTTTTCCTACATAATTTGTACTCTTACGTCCTCGTCGCGCATCCTGGAAACGTGAGCCACCCTTGTGTAAAAACAAGAGAAGAAACTTGAGCGGAGCCTCTCCGACATATTCGGTTTAAGGGTTATCTGAAGTCTAATTGCAGCATCTGTTCACCAAAAGTGCCGCTGCGAGTGAGCTTCGGTCTTGAAACAATCGCCTCCACCACTCCCAATTAAAACAATTAAAAAGAAGCAACAGTCTCGGCTGAAAGACCCCACTTTGATGGCGACCACAGCAAATATAATAAGGACTACGATTGAAGAGCTTGCACTTGGATTGTCCGGTCCTTAAATTAGAAAGGTGCCACTGTCCAGCTGGTTGATGTCTTCGTAAGGCTGGCGTCACCGCGGTCTAAGAAATTTAATGGAGAGCTGATTGAGGCTGATCGACTTCGCAGGGATCCGAAATATGGTTGTCTGTAGTACTAGATCCCAGTGCAAAAAAATTCATCAAGCTGCTTGGCTGTTTTTTTATAGAAAAGTTCAAAACCAGATCAATCATGTTGTTATATATGGACAATATGTCTCGTGTGTCCTTGACGTGAGTACGCTCCAAGGACTTGACATCGACTGAGCAAAGCACGATCATCAACAAACACAGGGAGCACTAATTTGTAGCAACTTGGTATAAGGAAACTGTGGGACGGCAGTTCAATCTCCTTACATTTAGCTGGTATGATGAGGATTGTCGTGTTGCAGTGGAGAGAAAGCGGCAGTCTACCTTTCAATGTTGCGATCAACCACAACACGAATGGGGTGGGATAGATACCGAGAGTTGAAGAGCGAAGCCAGGCCAAAATGCATGAGTATAACAGTTGCTGCAAGGGTAATGAAGGTTTCAAGACCGGAAGTCGTAAATAATTTCGTCTATATCAACAACAATATCAGCTTTGAAATCGAATGCAGCATCACTCTTGCCAACAGGTGCTACTTTGGACTGAACAATCTGATGAGTCGGCCTAAGGAGTGTTCGAGAGAAAGGTTTTGCTCAAGACTTATGGTCATTTGCGCATTGACAACGGCGAATACCGCAGTCGATGAAACAATGAGCTGTAGAAAATATACGGCGACTCAAATCAAAAAACATCGACTGCGCTGGCTAAGCCATGTTGTCCGAATCAACGACAACACTTCAGCTTTGAAGGTTTCCGATTCTGTACCGGCCGGTCGAAGCAGAGGAAGAGGAAGACCTCCACTACGTTGGAGAGATCAGGTGGAAGGGTACCTGACTGAACTTCATATCTCGAATTGGGGCTGCGGGGCTTTAACGGCATAAGCGTTGTCTTCGCAGTAAAGAAGAAGACTCCATTGCTTTTTCCCTTCGCATTTTCTATGGGGTTATTATACTGCGAGTCAGTAGCTTAAGTCGATTTTTACTAAGTGGATACCTCTATTCTTTTTCGAGGGTAAATTAACTAATGAATATTAGTAGGTAGTATATTCTTTAGTTAATTTACCCTCGAAAAAGAATAAAGTCTCCGACGCTTCCTTCTGGGTATTACAAACATAAATAATATTATATCATATTGACGGAAACCGCAGAAAATCGGAAGGACAGCAAGTATACCTGGTTGCCAGTAGTTTTGAGAAGCCGTATAAAGGTTTAAATATTAAGTTTACCTAAAAACACAACGGTGCATACATCTGATCCCAGCCTTCCCTCTCTTCCTCTCTCACTATCGTTCTCTTTTTCCTGCTTTCCTAATAATATATTATGTGAATACAGTACAATACTCACAAAAAACTGCACTAACGCTCCCTACGGAGACTTAGGTACCACTAAAAATGCCACAATGCATAACTATACCCACGTAAACAAACAATAGTTGCCGCTAGCCGCAATACCTACCCACTTACAGCATTATTGTCCTTGGCAACTGCCACCAAAAGGATTTACATAAGTAATTGTTGTGGTATTTCAAAGTTCAAGTCAGTAATGCAATTAGCATTAACGACAAACAAACAACTGAGCGCCGAACAATGAACAGACAGATATACCAGACAAACGGACAAATGAACAACACAATGGAATGCAACCAAAATATTCGCGGGCAACAGAGAGAATTTTAAGCTACCGCAAAGCGTAAGCGTGCCCGTAAAGGAGTTAGGTAGTAAGAAGTACTGCTGAATGCAGTAATGCAAATGAAAAAATTAAGGAGCTTTAGTTAGATGTCTTAAAGCAGAAAATGAAGAATGAAAGAAGACGTAGAATAATAGATAGACGTAATTGTTTGCCTCACTTGCGTTCAGATTTCCAGGTATTTAGGTGTAGAAAATCATAATATTCATGAATCCTTATAGTTAATGAGGCCAATTAACTGCACTAAAATAGATAAGTGCCTTAAATCTTAGTATTGAAGATGAAAAGGTTCTTAAGACGATATGTTAACCATATTAGTAAAGACACCATGAATAAGAAGGAAGTGATTAATGAAATCATGCCAAAGGCTGTTAATGGTTCTTGGTTTCACCAAGCCTCGAAACAATTTTTATTGAATGTTTTTTGCTTCGGTTTTGTACAATATTTAATACTCGTATAAAGAAGAATTTAGCCGAAGACTCACATACCATGTGGTACAAGTGTTTTCACATTTTTCACCGTGAAACAACCGCCAAGTGTGGTTTTCTGCTTTTCCCGTATACTTGAAAAGCAAGAGCAATGATAGAATACATATTCAGAGTCTTCTATACAGTACGGACTAAGGTCATGGCGAAATTTGTAAAAGTAGCTTCTAAAGCACCCATGGCTGACCACTTAACACTTGGTTCAGCTGAAAATGCAGATTCCTAGTCTGTGGGTCCATCGTTCTTTACTGTCGCATTGCGTTACTTTTGGTTCTGTCCTCTTTTCCTTCTGTGGTAGACCACTCTGGTAGTTGAATTCTTAGAAATATTGTATATACCTCCATTTGTATTCCTCCGTATAAAGTAATTATTGTTGTTTTGTTAACGGCGAAATAACGTTGACCTAAGATCCTTAACTATCATGTATTCGAGATCCAAGTGTAAAAAATATCTAAAATTATGTCCTTTTACGTCGTTACGATTTTAAAACCTGACACCTAAAACTCCCACTTTCTGTACTAGGGTCCTCCTACAGTAGAATTTTAAGTATGAAAATTGCGAATGTAGATTTGCAATCGAACTTCTGGAAATTCAGTGATTCTGAAAACGTCTTAGAATCTCAACTAAACAGTCGATACGATTTTTGTTATTGGATTTGAAGCGCAGCTGAATGAGAATAGAGAGCCTTGTACTCAAAGTTCCCACTACTTCTTTTGCTGGACTCTTGTCAAAATCGCCCACTTGGGAATCACGAAACACCTAAAAAGGTTTGAAATTTATCTTGAATTCTAAACTGATCCGTGTCGATATTACAGATAGACTAAGTCCTAACTATAAATGCAAATCCTCCGTGTAAATTTTAAATTTGGATGAGAAACCTGGCTAATATCCGACAAAGTTCTTCATTATATGTAAAAAGTGGGAACGATTCTGTATCCTGAATTCATATTTTCTAGGAACTGACCCATTCTTTACCTATAGAGGTAAAAATACGTGTAGTCGGTTAAAAAACGAGCTCCGAGGAATGCATTAATAAGCCTCTGCATACCTACCTAACCTCACTTGTTTGGCGTTTAGAGGTTTTAGGCACGCTGTTGATATCATAACCTACATAACTTTATGAGGGCCTTATAGCTTAAACCTGAGATTGTTTCGAGCTCAGGCAAACCAATTGAAAATCAGTTTTCATCAATATTTTTAGCACCCTAACTTCCGAGTAAATAAAACACATTTTTCCATAGTTTTAGATTTCAATATTTTTATTTGCGAAAATTAAATTTTCGAATATTTCCTTACGTGCTTTATTATTATACATACCACACACAACTTTTTTCATACATTTTTAATTTTATATTAATTAATTTTATATAGATGTAGTTAATATTGGCACACTGTAATATATTAATAAAAATAATAAAATATGAATTAATTAAATATTAATATAATCATTACTTTTAAACGCTAAAATTTGAATTTTTACACAACGCACTTTAATATTTTTTTATTGATTTTAATTTTGCTCGGCGCTCACTTTAAATAAATTAAATATGCAGTTGACAGCAGCAAAGATTGGAACCGCGCCAATGTCACCTCACATTTCCGCCACAACCGCAACCACCGCAGCGACAGAAGCAGCAGTAATGGCAAAGAGCCTCAGCAACAGCGTCAGCTGAGTTGTCAATTGTGGCAGCTGCCGCAGCTTAACTTTCACTGTCAACTGTCAGGCAACTGTCAACTTTCGCCTGCGCGTTTTCTTTGCCTTGCGGCAGCGCTGCTTACGCCCGCTCTCTCTCTACTTAACGCCACGCAACAATAAAGAAAAATAATTCTTGTTATTGTTGTCGTCACTTTTGGCCCAGTGCAAGGTTGTCACGTTTCACGAAATTGAGCAACGCTGCGTTTCCACGTACACGCACCACGTAATGTAACCCCACGCTCTTCTTCACTCTCTCAATCTCTTATTATTAGCAAGTGCAAGTGTGCTTGCAGGCGACGTGGAAGTTGCAGCAAAAGTGGAAGGGTGTAGCACGACGCTCGGCTGACAAAGTTTAAACTCATCTCAATTTACTTCGAAATTAAATTTTCGTTATAGTCACGTTTCGTCAGCGTTTGATGCTTAAATTTCCAACATTTAATTGTGTCACTCTTCGCGGGGGAGCAGGCGGCGGGCGTGCACAAGCGTTGCTGTGCGCGCGGGACAGAGTGATGTGTGCTGACACACAGCGTTGATTTTTGCGCTTCTCATTGTCTGCTCCAGGCGCATTCAGTCTGTACGTCACATCAAATAGAATGGCGAATCAATCGCAAAACTTTAATCTTTATTGCGAAAATAAGTTGGGAGAAATTAACTTTTTACATGCACTTAAGTATGAGTAACTGAAATGAGAAGAACGAGTGTGAATAATGAGTTAAATAACGCAAAGAGAATTTTTAATTATTTCATGAGTTCATTAAAGATATTAATCACTTTCTATGCGAAAATATTTACTATTAATCTTAAAATAAAATAAAAAACCGTACCGTACTATCGGTATTAGGTAAGTACAAGTTTTATACAGTTATATCAATTTAATTACTGAGTTAAAAAATTGCGAAAAAAAATAATTTTTTTCGGGACTGAGGTCGGGATTATTGTCAATATGATTTGTAAAGTGTAAATACATATTCTGTACAAAATAATTGAACTTTATTAAGATTTTTCGGGACTAAATTCGGGATTAATGTCAATATTCGGGACCGAAGTCGGAATTGTTGTCAATATGATTTATAAAGTGTAAATACATATTCTAGACAAAATAACTGAACTTAATTTTTGGGATTTTTCGGGACTAAATTCGGGATTAATGCCAATATTCGGGACTGAGTTCGGGATTAAAGCCGATATGATTTATAAAGTCTAAATATATTGGAAAAAATAACTGAACTTAATTAACATTTTGCGGGACTAAATTAGGGATTAATGTCAATATTCGGGACTGAGTTTGGAATTAATGGCAATGTGGTTTAGGAAGCTTAAATAAAAATGATTCACTACGATTTCTTATAGCTTTGAGTGAACTTATTTATGTTATTTTCTTCTTCGTTATAAATGCATCTTTACTAATTTAATACAAAATACAAGTATAAACTCACCACTTAATAAATAATCACATTTCGGCAAATCACACATCTTGCGACCGACACACACGCATACATCCACGCATACCCACTGAAATTCATTACTGCTGTTTATATACTCCGCTGCAACTTTAGATCACGCCGCAGCAAAAATGTCACCACTCGTAGAAGCACATCATCGTGCCACAGCTCAACGCCAGCTTCGGCGTGCTAATCGTAGCGCCGCCACCAACGGCAAATATAAATTCCCAAACGCCGCCGCATTGTCAAGGCGGCGCGCCGTAGAAGCTGCGCTCCTTCGCCGTATTCCTGCCGGTCGCCATTTTCTTGAATTTCACCACAACACGCATGCGCTGCAGAAACTCGTCATGCAACATATTCACACACATAGAGGTGAGCGTCAGACCGCTCAGTATGTAGGCCGCGCAGAACCACACCACCAGCGTCGAGGTGGATGTCGCCGGACGCACATTTACACCCGGCAGCAGATCACAAAAACCGATTGTAGTCAAACTCATGAAACAAAAGTAGACGCCGTCGAATATAGGCCAGTGTTCCAGCACCGCAATGACCAACGAGCCGAACGTGACGTATGCGAGCAGCAGCAGCACGCAAAAGCCGACTGGCAGCACCAGTGACCAGCGCAGCGTATGTGCGCCATTGCTACGTGTGGCTGGCGAGTGTGCGGAGAGTGGTGAGTGCTCGCCATAGCTAAGCGCATCGTCGGCCGGTGGACGCACGTAGCAGTAGGGTAGGTGCGCAGATTGTGTGGGCTGCTGTGCGGTCTGTTGCGCGGAGCTCGCTGTATGCTGTTGCTGTTGTTGATGGTGCTTTTGCAGTTGTTGTAGCTTTACATTGCATTTCTTATCGGCGACTTGCTGTCGACTAAAACCGCAGATGGTGTGTCTTTTATTTGTGGTGTTCCGGCAAAAACAGCAGCAAAGCAGACGCTCACAAAAGCCGCTCGCCAGTTTGGCCAGTATGCTGCCGATGCTCGAGAGATAGACCAGTGTGAGTGGTATGCCGAGTGTGGCGTACACAATGGTCACCATACGGCCGAGCGTAGTGCGTGGTGTGATGGTGCCGTAGCCTGGAAAGAGAAACATGGAAACAGATGTATTTAATTATGGAGCAGCTTTAACACTCTCAAATGCTGTGCTTCAAATGGTTGATGAAAATGAAAGTGAGAATGTTTCACAATATGAAAGTATTTAGATTAGGATTCTAGGAGTGTAACCAAATGTTATGCGAAACCGCCCTAAATTTGAACCTAGAACAGAACGGCAGTTACTTCTTATTTTTATGATTTCGTTGGAGTATTCCAGTCATTTTCACCTTTACAGAGGTGCACTCAATACGATGGGGATTTAGAAATCTGCGAATATATATTTCATAAACTAAACGAGGTTTTTGTTGTCACCCAGGTCATCCAACGGTAGGTCCAGGAAACGTGCTGTTTCCACGGAATCGGATCATAGGGGGAGGGCTGTCAGATGTGTAGGGTTAGCTTAGTCTGTGTTGAAGTTTGTTGCGTCCGAAGTCTGGTCGGCGCATAATCGTCGACGTAGAAGAAGAAGGTAATCTTAATGCTTTTATGAGGCGCTCAGCTCTGTATCGGTTATAATTATGGCAATAGAATTCTAAATGTAGGCACCATAGAGCTAGTTCTCATGACTTAGTATATACCGATTAGGTATAGATTGGTTACTAAAACGAATTTTCAGGGTCAAGTAGCAAGGTCAGTGCAACTATTCCACTTATTTGCTAAAATGTATGTATTGGATCGGGAAAAGAGCAGTTACAGGTAATGACAGCGTTAAAAAAAATTTTATCAAAACTTACCCACTGTCGTCACCACGGTCAGTGAATATAGAAACGATGTGGCGAAATTCCACTCGAATTGTTGTTGCTGCTGTTGCAATTGCCATTGACGCTGACGGGCTGCTTGTAATTGCCAATAACGTTCACGTTGTTGCTGTTGTTGTTGCTCCTTTTGTTGTTCAGCTACATCATTGCCATAATGTTTACTTGTAGCCGGTTCCATGCTGTGATAATCGAAAGGCTGTTGCTGCTGCTGCTGTTGTTGTTGTTGTTGCGTTTGCCTAGAATGTGCATCATGTAACATTGTTGTAGTTGTTGCAACAACACCCGCCATACCAGCACCGCCGCCAGCTGTTGTTAGCGTCAAATCCATGACAAGCCTTTTGACTAATTGATCCTGAAATTTATTAATCTCCAAGGCAGCCAATCTGTGTGTAAGTAGGAGAGAGAAGAGAGTGTTGGGTGCAGCAAATGTAAGAAAAGTACGCCAGTGTAGAGCGTGTGGTGTGATAAAAGTGAAGCGCATTTAGTTTAATCGCATTAAATTTAATTTAATCACATTGATAAGACGAAAATGCAATTAGGGTCAAGTGCTTGCGGATTTTGCGAAGAATTTTATTGAATTACAAAGACAGTTAAGTGCATTTAATAGCTTACAAGTATTTTAATATGTACACGTGGGCATTGTGAAACTCCCACTTGTATATAAATGTTCGCGTACGACGGAGACCTAGGCTTTTAGAGCTCTTACAATCGAAATTTGCAAATATCATACAAAATTAACTCCTGAGATGATTTCTAGGTATACAAAATACAAAGTCCAAGGGATAAATTTAGTTTCGTTGAGTGCTAATACTCGGGTTGAAATATGATAACTTTCTTCAGTGAGGTATAAACGTGAAAATATTCAATAGAAAGTATTAATAATGAATTCGAAAAATCCATGCCTTTTTAAATACTAAATCCAAGGCAAAATTAAGCTAAACTTTTCAAGACTATCCATCAATCGAACCCAATATTATAATCAATCAAATCATACTCAAAAGATAGAGCGACCCTTTCTTACAGTGAGACCCATGTATAAACGCGAAAATACTCAATAGAAAAATATTAATAATGGATTCGAAAAGTCCATGCCTTTATAATCAATTTTAGTATATGTATATAGGCCACTTTAAATACTAAATCCAAGGCAAAATTAAGCTAAGATTTTCAAGACTATCCATCAAACGAACCCGATATTATAATCAAACATTCGGTTTCTACGTCCCATTACAAAAAGTATAGATTTTGTTGAAGCCTCCATTCTTTGCTAAGATTTAAAATCTAAAATCGGCCTTCGAAAGGAATAGATGTAGCTTCAACATCGGCTGGGTTTAGCGAAAATCAAATTAGCTTTCGATGTTGAACCGAACTTTTACTTCTCCCTACAATAGTTATCTGGGGGAAATTTGCAGACGGCTTCAAAAGGCTTCGGTTTCCAGCTGCTGTTAGTTTTGGATATTTTCATGGACAGTCCTAGATTCTAACTGTCAGTTTACGCATTTAAAGTCTTTAAAACCCTTGAGTACAACAGTAAGTAGAAGAAGTTTTGGCGAATTCAAAATCTACATATATATACCATTACCGACCGTAATCCCAATTAAAAATATTTTCCTTTAAACCATTTTGACAGTAAACCCGTTTTTTACATCTCAGCGAATATATAAATAATATCGAGCTTCTATTAAGTTTTCAATTTAAGTGGTCTTAGGTTAGGTTAGACGGCTGATGTAGAGAGATCGCACAAGGATTGCTATATGTAGTGCTTTGTGAAGCCATAGAAATTTAAAAATTCTGTGTTCGAACTTAGAAGTTAACAAAACGCTTAGTAAACAAAACAAATTTGTACAGGCGTACAATTCGCATTCTAGACAATTCGGTGGAATGTCTAAAGGTATACACTCCCAAGTGTTTAAACCTTCCCAATCCCAAACGCGGGAAAGTCAAGAAGGAAGTGTGTAGTTGTTTCCACCTCATCTTCCTTCATACAACTTCTGCAAATGGCGTCTTGTAAGATTCCCAAGTCTTGTTGCTGCATTTCGCCAACGACAATTTCGTCACCCAGAAGCAGCACTACCATCCGGTCCAGATCCGGGCATCGGTTTCGACATCCCTTCACTTCCCTTCGTCACCTTTCCGTTAAGTCCTCAGTAACGAGGCCAATTATGAGACTATAATTAGTATAACATACACCCGGACGTACTCTGAGGTCTGCCGGGAATTTAAAGGGGATGGAGGCGGTTGCAACTTTAGCCCGCCAGCCATTTCTAATTAGTGTCACGCCATCACGCGTCGGAATGCCGCAACCACGAGCCCAGGTTCCAAAATCTTATAGAACTAATCCTTCTCACAATCCACTTTCAAAGCTGAAGTCGTTCAGGAGTTGAAAGGCGATGACAATTTTTGGTAATAATCCATATCATTCCTCTAAATCATATTTTACTAGTTGAGATAATTAATCTATTCAAAGAGAATACCCCCTAATAATGGGATAAAACACATAGACTTAGATAATGTAAATTTAAGGTGGTTGAAGCGATGAAACTAAGTCTTAGAGGCAAGACTATTCAGGTTAAATTACAGAGTATTCAATAATATTATATACTGGCATAACGAACTTGGCTTCGGAGGTGTTTTCAACAAAAGTCGCATAGGATCGTAAGTTAGATGTAATTTCAAAGCAGACCTTCTCTTGCCGATCTTATGATTAAGACTCGAATTCGGACAAAAGATCAGTATTAGTGGAATGGGTTGGTGTTCTGATATATTGTCTTAGTAATTGGAGGAGTCTTGGAAGCAAAACTATTTAAGTAAGATTCCACAATATTATACAGAGGCATAACGAACTTGGTTGCGTGTGTGTTTTCAATGAATGTTGCAAAGAAGCATAACTTCGGATACAGAATAGAAGGCTAAGTTCGAGCTGTTTTGGTTCCAAGTACGCTATCTCTTAAGATTGAGAATGAAATTTCAAATGTAGCTGAACAATATTAGTAGATTAAGCTGGAATAGAAGACTGTGTTTGAGATGTATTTTCACATCAGAGCATCTCTTAAAATTGAGACTCAAATTCCGCATGACAAAGGATCAGTTTCAGTAGAATGAGCTGACTTCCACATATACTGGCTTAGTACTTTACAGATTTATTGCTCATCTAAGCCAAACTTTAGTACCCAAAATCGAGTTCTAGATGTACAAGTCCAAGTTCTTTGGCTTATACTCAACCAATGGTAGTAAAGGCAAGGTAATATAACGAACTCCTTTCTAATAGGCTAAGAATTTTAGAGAAAGGAGCTCATTATCACTTATATGTAGTTTGCAGAATCAGTGTTTCATAAGAAGCTTGCCACTTTGGTAGAAGTCAGATTGGCAGCTGTAATAATAGACAATCCTAATGATTCTGATTCTAAACTGTGTACGTTATACAAGTTGAAAGCTGTGCAGCTCTCAGAAGACGATAGTACACCATTCTAATTAATTTCTGGAATTGCTATTGTGAAGCCATACGTTCCGTAACCTAATAACAGTTAACTGTATTACCGTTTTGAATTCTCGAAATGCCACGCAAATCATTTGTGGCATTTGTTGCAGATACAATATATACACAAATCTAAGCTCAAACCTAATAATGTTCCATAAGTATATATACATATGTATATAGTTTGTATGTAGGGCATATATGTATATATATAAATACATTCCTCAACGATATGTCAAACACAATCAAATATCATTCGCTGGAGACAATTACTGCACTGCTCTGGTTTCCCGACATTCGCTGCACCACATGTGGCATCCATACAAACAATACACGCTGATTTTCAGACAATTTAAGAAACTCAGAGTACACGCAAGGGATTTATAGTGGCTACAAAAAATGATGTGGGGTGTACTGAAAAAAAAATATCCGAATAGTTAAGAAAATACTACAAAAGGTTATCACAGCCCGAAAGTATCTGATTCGTGGCGTTGGACAGCACGTTGTTTGCGAAAAATACATATACAAATGAAAACAATGCCTCGAATTATAGTGGTTTTTATGGTTGTGACATTCAGTTAACAAATCGTCTACCGTAACGAATTCTTATTTGTGAAGACTTAGGAAAAAATTTTCACTATTTTGCACCCGAAAACTTCGTGGGTTTTTAGAGTCCTTACTAGAGAAAAACATTGAAGGCTCTTATGCCCACCAACCTCCAGTAATGAAATCAGTTAATTCAGTTTCGCAAAGGAACTTATTAGTTGTCAATGAAAACCCTTGATCCCTTGATATCGAACCACAATAAGAACAACTGCCCGTGGACGTGAAACCACTGACTTTCGGAACAGAACTTTAATTGGTAAATTTCGTTGGTGAAACTCAGACTAAAGGTTCCGATCAGTTATCCGCTTGGAACAGTAAAGCTACGGCCTCGTCAGCAGACTACCAGCATCGATTCATTCTAACTGAATACCTTCGGAACTGATTTCATATTATTTTAATAAAGGACATCCATCGTCCCCTCTAAGATTGGCACATCTCAAGCCAAACCTAAAGGACAGGCGCTGCCGGCATCGACTCTTTCCCATTTTAAAGTCTCATTTTTTCCAAACCTATTCATGTCGAATTGTAATTTTGCGATCTCGTCATGAAAATTCCGAGTAGCTATTTGGTTTGCAACGTAAATCGAGTACTCAGTCGGCGGACAAATTTCTGTACTCCAAAAGCCATTGTGCTGCTGAATGAACCAAAGAGGACTACCAACATTCATTCCAACTGAACCGCTCCTATATTAATTACGCTTGCTCACCAGTCCAGAGCAGTACGGAAGCTCAACTGATAGTAGTTTCGGCTGAGAGGTTTGACCGGTGACTTAATTATGGTACCACGGGGAGCAGCAGCCCTTGAAGTTCACTCCAACCTGTTCATGCGGACTGGCTATCGGGAGTATCGTCGTGGTTGTGGTTAAAACCCGAATGCGGAAAGAACTGACCCTTTGTCAGTTGAATGTGGAGTTGTATTGCAACGGATGCCGAAGCCCAAGTACTCAGAGGTCGAACCCTACCAAGGTGGTTAGTGTGTCTATTCCACACAGCCAATTGGTAGTGAAAATGCCTGGCATTTTCAGGGCGCTGATCAGCGCATTAATTTGATCCGCTGTGCTTTTGAACGCCATACGGTAAGGCTGTCGTCAGCAGGTACCCACGTTAAACACACCGGACGTTGTATTAATTTCGAATTCCCTTTCCTAAGAGACATATATTCTCTGAATTTGTTCAATTCGCAACCAAAACTAGTACGTCAGGTGTTCGCGGTAACGACCCTTTCCAACTGAAACGTGCTTTTTATGCAAAATTATTTAAAACCCGAGTCAGTTAGCCCAAGTGTTGTTTAGTTTTCGAATCCTTAACTGGTTCTTGATTAATCTTCTGTCATCTTCATAAATGTCTTTAGCTAAAGCGCTATTTTTGCATTTATTCTGCCCAACTTATTTGTCTAAAAACTATTCGCACGCACTGTAAACTGTTTCACAGTTCGCAACGCTATATACCGTTGCCTTATAAGTAACATTATACATAATTACTCACTTAGTCCAATTTTCCTTGTAGAGTATATTCAATGAAACCGTTATATCCCAAATATTCTCCACAGTACGCTGCAACGCCACATTCTCGCCGCTCCATGCATCACCGTTTTCCGCCGCCATGTCAGCCATCTGATCCTCATCGTCATCTCCATTACGCAACCCCACATCGACATCACTGAGAGCCGCGTTAATGTCATTGCCATTGACAGCATCAATGGCATTAGTAGCATGATGGCCACGATGCGCCTGCACAGCCATGGCTTGAGGCAGCGTTGCATATGTAGCTTTAGCTGCTGTCATATCATTCGGTTGTTGTAGCAACATGCTGTTAGGCGCTGGCCGCAACTTGTTGGTAGCGTGCCTGCTGTCAGCATATGTTTCCGTTTCCGCTCTTGCAATCACATCAAAGTGTGCAGCGTCTGCTGCTGCGGTAGCCCCCGTGCCGTTCGCCACCATCGCTGCCGCTGTTGCATGCCACATTGCATTCGGCGTGTTCACGTGAAACTTGCCACTGCTCATGCTCGTCATGCTGCTTTCGTGTGGTTGGCCGCTATCAGCAGCAGCAGCAGTATCAGTTCCTTGCAAGCGCGCTCCGCCTGTTGCGGTTGCCACATCAAATAACGGTTCACTGGATTTGTATAACTTTGACTGTGCTCCAGTGAAACTGGCTTGCGGTGTATGCTGGTTATGTTGTTGTTGTTGTTGCTTTTTTGTCGATATGTCTGCATTTTGCGCGTGTGACCAGGCATTTGGATCACTGACAACGCCTGCTGCGCTGCCACCATCGCCGGAAGTTTCTATGGTGAGGAATAGAAATGAGCCTGTGGCAAAGAGAAATGTAATTGAGTTTTCGGCCTTAGTGAATTAGCATGATCGAAATTGAAAAGTTTTTTCACTTTCATTTATTTGTTGAAATTGAATAATAAAAATAAATAGAAACCCGAAAAAATAAAAAAAAACGATAAACTTTCAATTGTCTTTCACAATTTGGTGCTACGGAGAGTTTCGGATACAAATGCGAAGTGGGCATTAATCAGTGGAGATACACTTCGGATGCTCCTTATTGCCCACTTCCCCAGCAACACGTCCTCTGGCGCTAAATCTCTCGTAGCGCTGCAAAATAATTGCCCGGCCTCTTTCGACCTTCTGGATGAACGGCACTCCGCAAGGTGGAGTTCTTTCTCCTCTTCTATGAATCCTGGTCATTAACGACCTGCTTCAAAAACTTGAAGATCATGGCTGCCGAGTGATTGAATATGCCGACAAGGATGTAACACTTCTGGTTAAAGGAAAGTTCTGTACGAAAGGAAAGTATACAAGTTGACGCAGGGATATTTCAGCGTCGTAACAAATTGGGCAGTCTGAAGTGGTCTCGCCATCAACCCAAATAAAATTAAGATGGTAATATTTACTAGATGTAAGATCCTGGTGGCACCACTGCCGCAAATGAGAAACATCCGTCTGCAATCGGTGGATACAGTAAAATATCTAGGGCTTATTTTGGATAGGAAGCTTTTATGGAAGCCGAATATTGAAGAGAGAGCAAAAGAGGCATCGATTGCGTTGTACTGCTGTAGAGAAGCCATTGGCAAAAGGTGGGGTCTCCCACCGAAAGTGGTGCTCTGACTCAACGACACCATAGTCAAGCCTATTATGTTCTGTGGAGTCTTTATATGGTGAAAGGCACTAGAAAAGACCGCATTTGCAAAGAAACTCAAAAGCTTTAAAAAATTGAATTTCGTATTGTTTTTTTTTTTTATAAATCATGAGAAAATTTCCTTCAACATAAACAACAGAAGGCGATATGATGTCTCATTTTTTTGTCTTATTTAGCTATTAGATTTTAAATCATTTAAAAGTATTTTTTTTTCTAATTTTAAAGTTTTTGTTGATCATCTACGTTTTATAAAAAATAATATTTTGAGATGAAAACTACAAATTTTAAGCCTCAATTTTTTTTTTTAATTGATTCAATTTTTTCAATAATTCTCCAAATTTTGAAACTTTTCAAACTAAAAAAAGATGCTTGAAATTAATTTTAAATATTTTTCGAAATTTTATAAAAACTTTTTGTTACAAAATAAATATTCGTATAATTTTTATTAATTTTTTTTACTTTCAAAATGAAAATTCGGATATTTTTCTATCAACATTTTTAGTGAAGAAAAAATGTTAAATAAAAATAATGTAAAATTTTCACAATTTGTCTTATTGACTCTTTTCCAATTTTTTATAATAAAACTTACAATTTTTCTGCATAAAACTTAATTTCTTAAATTTATTTCACTTTGAGAAGTTCTTAAAATTAATTTTAAATATTTTTCGAATTTTTGATAATTTTTTTTAATACAAAATAAAAGTTTGGATAGTTTTTTTATGATTTTTTTTAATTTCAAAATGAAAATTCGGATATTTTTCTATCAACATTTTTGAGTTAAAAAAAAATAATAATAATGTAAAATTTTTCTAATTTAGGTTGACTTTTTTCCAAGTTTTTATAATAAAAATTGTAATTTTTAACTACTAAATTGTTTTTATTATTTCTATATAAATTTGAAAAATTTCGAAATGTTGACATTTTTCCCCTATCAAAATTAATGTTTGGTATTCTAAAGTATTTGGAAGCTTAAAATGTTTGAATATTATTTTTTTTTTTTTAATTCAAATATCGTATAAATTTTAAAGTAAATTTAAAAAAAATTAAAAAATTTTTGATATAAAAATATGTTCTATATTCATATAATAAAAAATTTAAAAAAAAAATTTGAATTTTTCATATTGCTTGAAATTTTTCCAAAAAAATTTTACATTTACTTTTAATTAATTTTTTTTTTAAATTTGTGGTAAATAGTAGACATTTTTCCCCTATGAAAATTAATTTTTGGTAATCTAAAGAATTTGGAAGCTTAAAATGTTTGAATATTAAATTTTTTCTTTAATTCAAATATCGTATAAAATTTTAAATAAATAAAAAAAAAATTTAAATTTTTTGATATAAAAATACATATGTTCTATATTCATATAATAAAAAATTTTTTGAAAAAATTTTGAATTTTTCATATTGCTTGAAATTTTTTCAAAAAAAAATCAAAAAAAATTTTACATTTACTTTTAATTAAATTAAAAAAAATTAAAGTTTTTTGATATAAAAATATATTATGTTCTATATTCAATTAATAAAAATTAAAAAAAAATTGCATTTTTCATATTGCTTGAAATTTTTCCAAAACAAATTAAAAAAATTTTACGTTTACATTACATTTTAAGTTTTAAAAATGTTAATTTTTTTTTGGAAAAATTACAAGTACTATGAAAATGTAAAAAAAAATTTCAAAATGTTAACATTTACATTTTTTTAAATTGAATATAGGATATATTTTTAAATCAAATTTTCAAAAAAAAAGCATATAAATCTGTTATTTTCAATTTTTCAAACAAACAATTTCACATACATACATATGTATGTATTTAAATTTTTTTTTCATGTTAATTCAAAAATTTTCTAAAAAAAAAGTCTGAAAAACTCAAGTTTTTCCTACCTGAAAAGAAATTTGAACTTAAATTTATTATTTATTTTAGCATTTTTCATTTATATAAAATTTTTTTTTTTAAAGTTTTTTGATATAAAAATATATTATGTTCTATATTCAATTAATACAAATTAAAAAAAAAAATTGCATTTTTCATATTGCTTGAAATTTTTCCAAAACAAATTAAAAAACTTTTACGTTTACATTACATTTTAAATTTTAAAAATGTTAATTTTTTTTTGGAAAAATTACAAGTACTATGAAAATGTAAAAAAAAATTTCAAAATGTTAACATTTACATTTTTTTAAATTGAATATAGGATATATTTTTAAATCAAATTTTCAAAAAAAAAGCATATAAATCTGTTATTTTCAATTTTTCAATCAAACAATTTCACATACATATGTATGTATTTAAATTTTTTTTTCATGTTAATTGAAAAATTTCCAAAAAAAAAAGTCTGAAAAACTCAAGTTTTTCCTACCTGAAAAGAAATTTGAACTTAAATTTATTATTTATTTTAGCATTTTTCATTTAAATAAAATTTTTTTTTTTTTTTTTGGTATTTGAAATTTAAAATTTCAAAATTTTATTTTTTTAAGAATTTAATTTTTTAATCCTAAAAAAATATCAGATATTTTTGTGAAATAAAAGTTGTCTAAATTTTTTGTTGATTTAATTTTTTAAGCTAACTAAAATATTTCCTTATTTTTCAAGAATTTTTTTTATACGTCTACAATTTCTTCTACATCTTAAAAATTTAGTAAATTTATCTTTATTTCAACGTAAAAGCTAAAAAATGTGTAGCCATTAATTGAATTGCCGAAATTCTGCTTTAAAATGCCTACAATATGTCATTCACTTGCCTACCACCCAGAATTTCTAAGAGATATGCACGCCGAATCCATTGATTTATGAAACGAAAATTTCTAAATAAAAGCAGCACACAAAAGCCAACAACACCAATTCCGCAGAAAAATGAACAACAAAAAAAATCGATGGCAAAAACAGTAATAAACACGAACTGTGTACTCACCAATGAATAGATAGCCGAGCAGCAGCGTGCAAATACCCAAATTGGCAAACAATGCGGGCCAAAAAGTCAACGCGGGCAATTGCTGCTTATCGCCACCAGCATCCTCACCACGCGCACCGCCACCGTCGCGACCACCGCCGAAGCAACCGCAAACGTTGTCGCGCTGCGGTGCACCCGACTGCTGCTTGTGCGGACTGTTCACGGTGCTACCTTTGCTGCCGCCACCGCTCACGCTGCCAGTGTGGCTAATTTTGAGAATTGTCGCGGCCGACGCTGCAAGTGGCGCGGGCTGGGCGGACACACCCACACCCACACCCGACCCAGCCATATAAGCATCGACGGCGAGCATAGTCGAAGCGCCGCCTAAACTTGCTACCGATGCGTAGCGATACAATTCGCTGCCAGCAACAACGGCTGCCGCGACTCCACCACCGCCGCCACCAGCGCCATTTTCCACGCAGCCCATGTCAATGCCACTCGTTGTGGCATTATTGTTGCTGCTGCTGTCGTGTTGGTATGTTGTTGGGTTATTTGTTGTTGTCGTTACCAATGCTGCTGCTGCTGCTGGCAGCGTTGATTCGTAGCGATAATCCGTCTGGTCAATGGTCGCACAAGTGCTGGTATGCTGTTGCAGTTGTTGTTGCAGCTGTTCAATGGGTGTGGCTGTTGGCAGTGATAATTTCTCGTTCATTGAGTTTGCGATTTTTTCGCCTGTTATTTGTATTGTGTGTTGGTTGATTTTGCGTGTTTTGCTTTCACTTTTCGTTCGCAGCGAAATTGCTGCTGTTTAGTTCTGGTTTTTTGTAATTTTTTTGTTGTGCGCGTGCCTTAGTGAAATTTTACTTCATTCTGCGTACGCTGATTTGGTTGTTGTTGTCAAATTCTGATGAAATTTTCGCTGGCACGTTTCTAAATTTTGCGCGCAACCAATTTTTCTAGCTTTTTTTTTGGCATTTCAAATTATTTTTTCGATTATGCTGTGTTGTTCTCTTCAATGCGTGCTTATTATGCTTTGGTTGCTATTGGAAAAATGAATTAGAAGAAAAAAACTCAATTTAAAAGTATATATTATTTTAAATAAAAAAATTTATTTTAAAATAAAAAAGTATTTATTTTCAAAAAACTTTTTTCCACTTCATTTCATTTTGCTTGTGGCTTTGAGTTTTGTTTTTGTCTTGTTTAGTTCAATTTCAGCGCTTTCTCCATATTTTTATGCTATTTATTTAAGCAAACACGTGTATTTTGCCATGCAAATCAGTTAACTCTGTAGCCAACCAAGCTAAAAGAGTTCCATTACTTTATTTAAATTTTTTTGTCAGTGCATAATAAAATTTTGGAATTTTGATTGCATTCCCAGAACTTCCATGGAATGCCTTTAAAGCGAATAAAGCTTATAAATATTTCATATGTCGTTTAGTAATGGATTATATGTATACCGATATATCTTTATATATATAAATCTTCTGACCGTGTGTTTGTAATTGAACTGCTCCTAAACGGCTGGACCGATTTTGATGAAATTTTTTGTGTGTGTTCAAGGAGATTCGAGAATGGTTTAGATTCACAATTTGGTCCACTGGAAAATGTTTTTTTAAATAAATTTTTCATTTGTAATTAATTGCTTATTTTATAATGTTTGACCGATAGATGGCGCTACCATCGCAGTAGCCAAATATTCAAAAAACAAAGTAAAAGGCGACTTAAATTGGCGTAAAGATTTGTCCTTTGATTAAAATTTTCAAAACAGGTCTCAATTTTGGCAATAATCTCTTCATCCGACGAAAAGTTCTTCCCAGCGAGCATTCTTTTGAGATCTGAAAACAGCAAATAGTCGATAGAGGCCAGATCTAAAGAGTAGAGTGGATGCGGAAACAATTCGAAGCCCAACTGATGGATTTTTGCTATCGTTTACACTGACTTGTGAAATGTCTATGTGTGTCGCTGTTGATGGTCCGTCCCGTTTCAAGGTAGTCAAAAAAATTATTCCATGCGCATCCCAAAATACAGACGCCATAATCTTGCCAGCCGACTGTTGCGTTTTTCCACGCTTTGTAGCTGGTTCATCTTATGCAGTCCACTGGAATGACTGTCGATTGAACTTCGAAGTAAAATGATGAAGCCATGTTTCATCGACTGGCACATATCGACGAAAAACTCGTATTTAATACACGTACACGTTCGGTTGATATCTTTATAATACCTGCTATCTCGAACAACTACACTTTACAGTCATCCAAAATTATTTAGTGGACTTTTTTGAGGTTTTCGTCGGTAACTACCACTTTTGGCGTCTACAGCGTTCACCGTCTGCGGTGCTCATTTCATCGCGTCTACACTTAATGGTTGTTTTTCCTGAGGCAGTGTCCAAAAACTTTTTATCATGCCAAGTTTTAGCTTCTAACAGTTGTTCCCTCCAAAAAGCAATATTTTATCAACAAACGAATTTTCTTTTTATCCAATTTTTACAATAACAAAAATTGCTTCACTCATAATTCACAATTTAAGATTCGACTGCTGTCACATTTATACTCTTTTGAAGGTTTCATTTAATCATCATCATTTATTTCTAGTAGAGCATTTATGGTGAGGCCGACGACTTTTCAATTGATCTGTTATGCTCGAAAATTATTTTTCATATCATTTACCTAAATATCAGATCAGTAGGGTAATCTAGCCTGTTTTTTTGAAATTTTTTTTTCATAGAAATATTTTTTCTACAATAGAACTTTTTACACATATCATGAGGTATATCGTGAAGTGTATAAACAAATTTTTTCGGAATTTTTTGATGACATCTGTCGGAGAAATGGCTGTGTGAATGAGATCTTTCTCATGTTTGGATCATCTGAAACACAAAAACCTAATTTATTCTTAAAAAGTACGTGAGTGGTTAGCGTCCCTACTAGAATCATGAAAAAAAGTTATTTTTTATTTATCATTTTCTTTTTTTTTTCTTTTTTCCCACGTTTTTTTACATAAATTTTGTCACAATATTGTCAATAAATTATAAAAAATATAGGGACGATAGCCAGGCGTTTTGTGAACATTAAAGAAAATTAAGCAAATCGGTTGAGTAGTTCGACCGGAATTATGTCCGCCAGTTTAAAAAAGTGTGTTTTGAGAAAAACGCGTTTAAAGTGCCAGTTGTGCACTCCGAGCGCTCCAAAAGTCGAGCGGTATTATTATTTTTGGACCTTTTTCGAAGCCTTCTACATTAATTCTAAGGGTATAAAGGAACAGAAAATGTAAAGAAAAAACAATTTTGGAAAAAAGATTACCCTACTGACCCCTTATGTACCTAAAAGTGGTACCCAACAGTTGCTTAATTGAGTTAATTAGCAATTTGTATCTGTATCTAAACTAATTAACTAAATTAATGAAGTGTTTTTGAAAACTTCAAATAATCTTGTTAGAGTGTCTTGATTTTTCTGATCGTTTTGTTGTTTAATTATGCCCTGAACAGGGTATATTAAGTTTGTCACGAAGTTTGTAACACCCAGAAGGAAGCGTCGGAGATCCCATAAAGTACTCGTATATATATATAAATGATCAGTATGTTGAGCTGAGTCGATTTAGCCATGTCCGTCTGTATATATACGAACTAGTCCCTCAGTTTTTAAGATATCGTTTTGAAAATTTGCAAACTTCATTTTCTCTTCAAGGAGCTGCTCATTTGTCGGAACTGCCGATATCGGACCACTATAACATATATCTGCCATATAAACTGAACGATCGGAATCAAGTTCTTGTATGGAAAACTTTCACATTTGACAAGATATATTCACGAAATTTGGTACAGATTATTTTTAAGGCAACAATGTAATCTCCAAAGAAATTGTTCAGATCGGCTCACTATAGCATTTAGCTGCAATACAAAGCGAATGATCGGAATCAAGGGCTTTTGTATTTGATGTGGTATCTTCACAAAATTTAATGGGTTACTGCTTAAGGTAATAATATAATCTCCGAAAAAAATTGTTCAGATCGGATTACTATAGCATATAGCTTCCATACAAACTGAACACATAGCTACTAAAAGAAATGCACCTGTGAAGGGTATATTAGCTTCGGTGCAGCCGAAGTTAACGTTTTTTCTTGTTTTTCTTAAAATACAGCTCTTCTACTAAGTACGATTTATACAGTAGTGTCAGAATGAATCAAATCCAGAAGAGATGGTAGATTTTGAACAAAGATTCAGCTTCAAACTGAAAAAAAAATTTACAAAGAAACTTGATTTTATCTGGTAAACAACACTAAATCTATGAACAACTTCCAACTAGTCCGTCCTTAGATATCTTCTTACACATTGGCTCCTTTACTGAATTCAACCACAGCGAAAGCTAAGTCTATCTCAGCAATATTTAATACTACCCCTTATAAGTCCAGCAGAAATTTTACTAACTTTCAGCAGTGGCACTTTGGGTTTTGCTAAGGATTTATTTTTGAATAGGCAAATCCTCACCCAGCTAAACTGAAACATTATCTGTTATCTTCTAGGGTGAAATTTACCGTGTTTTCTTAACACTTCGGTACAATTTCTGCTATGTATGAAACTAAACTTGTCAGCAAATTATTGATAACCGTATCAGGACTGATAATATTAAAATAATAAATATTATTCCAACAGCCTATGCAATCACTTGGGCTTAGCAACAAGGAAACCTCAAAAACTGTCAGGTATATATAAAGCTTGCCCAGTGTCTTCCGGAGAAGAATATATACATAGTTGTATCCATGGTTTTAGGAACTTAAAAGCTCTCAGACTTTCACTAATCGGCTTGTGGTCAGAGAGTACTTGCATATTCTTCAATATACTCTTCACTAGAGCTAACGTTTTCAAGCGGTCTTTATCTAGGTATGTCCCCCGACCTCTTCGGACCCCCTATGAGGAAATTAAGTGACAGTCATGCATTCCTGGACAATATCTAAGGGCATGTTGTCTTTTAGATATAATGGCACTTACGTTGGTGTAATGCGAAGATTTTTGAGCCCTAATTATGGTGGTTCTTTGAATTCTTATCAGCTGTTCAACTTTAGTTAGAAGGTCTAATATTCAAGGCTGCAATTGACGTGGCTGCAATTAGAACAGTTTCCTAAAGCTCTATCAGCAAGTTCAGTTAAAGGGACTTAGTGCAGGGAAGCCATATAGACATGTCTGCAATTTGCACAGTTCTCTGAACTGGCTCTTCAATTAAAGTGACTTGGTCCAGTTCTGATGTATAAACAAATATACATATCTTAAGATTCGTCTATCGACTAACACCCCTTTTCCTATATATCACTTCATTTTTATTGAATCCATCTGCTTTAAGCTAAAATTTTCACTTTGCTTACTTTTGTGTCGTGATTCCTTTACTTCCATTCATTTTAATTATTTATGCGGAAATCTCTTTTTGCACTTACCACCTCATTTTCACTCGTTATTGTATTTGCTTTGTATTTTTCTTACTTCTTTTGTTGCTCATTCAAATTGCGGTTTTTTCATATATCGATTAGCTTTTCTTTTTGAATTGGCTTTTATTTTTTATTTTCGCTTTTTTGGTTCTTCTTGCATCAAAGCTTGCAGAAAATATTTAATTTAGTTCAATTTCGCGGCGTGTTTCTCCTTTGTTTCGCTTGCTTTATTTGTTTTGACTTGTCCTTTTGTGGGTTGGCGTGGCTTTGCATTCTATTCGAGGATGCGTCGAGCTGGAAAGAGCAGACAAAGAAAAGAAAACGGTCTGTGATTGAATAAAGTTCTGCAAATGTGATGTTTAAGTATGTATGTATGCCTTTATATGAATGTTTAATGAAATGATATTAATTAAAATTGTGTTATCTCTTTTTTTGTAGTGGTTTCTACTAATATACGATTTGAGATTCTTTAAGAGAAAGTTATAGACATCTTTTGAGGCTGATCTGAACTCGTTTCTTTATCTAGATTTAGAGCTTTAACAGGAGAAGCAGCACCTATTTCAGAGCAAAATATTGCTGAAACTTATACATTTTCGAAAACTATTCATTAAACGTCAGACCTTATTCATCTTAAATGTACTTGCAAATATGTTGACTTCTCTGATACCAGTGAAATAGGAATGCAATGCAATAATAAGCACGTATTTTCTTCAGATATTCCATCGATACCAATTTCTCAAAAAATTCTCTTTCGAAATATTGGGTGTCCTACTTAGATGGAGTCCCAGTTACCCATTTTCACGTATTCTTCAGCTGAGGATAAAACCCGGAACAAACTAATTTAAGTGTAGAGATCGTCTGGAAATTTCCCATTCTTCCTTTGAATTGAGTATCTACTACGGAACCATTCCTTAAAGCACTAAATGCGATTGTGGACCACTTGGATGACTTACTAAAACCTTAAAATTCGGAAGGTGACTTACTATTTGGTAATAAAAATCGCTACAGACAAATTTTACTGGAACGGACTCGCAGAAGACTAAACGAAGTTGATAAATCTTGCAATTACCTGGTTGCGTCATCAGCTAAATCATCGAATAGCAGAGCCCGAAAAACAAATGTGACACAGCGAGTTTCGACTTCTGAGTTGAAAAGACATATAAACTAAGCCCGAATTCCCTCTAAAACTATTGCGCCAAACTGTGAATATTGGATCCTTTATTTTGACCTTGAGCTCCCTAACCGTGCGTTCAACGCTAGCTAAGAAATGGCTAACCCTGGACATCAACGGCATCGAATCACTTTATGATAACGCTAGTATGGATGCCAAGCCATAGCGGAAAGCTAACGATCTGGCAGGAAAAGTCACCTTTGCTCCGCTATCAATAGAATGGGAACGAGTGGAGTTGCGGTATCTTCGTTCCTTCTACTATTAGATAGCTGTGCTTGACGGCAGCTTGACCAACCCTGGGATGCCAATAACTCTAGTACTAACATAAGATTCTTTAGTGGATCGCAACAGACCTTGTGAGCTCTTCACCTTCAGTACATTTTGCCTCTTTTTAGTAGTTCTAACTGTTCATTGCTCTATCTGGGTCCTCGAGATATAGTTGAAAATCTTACGGGAGGCAAGTTGTAGTAGCCGTTCGGAAGAAAACAAGGTAGAAAAACCTCAATAAATTCATTCTGATTATCCCGCCTTTGTGATAACAAGGCAGAAACATCTGTAAGCTCAAACTTTCAGATGTTCCGCTAAACTGTGGGAATACATAGATATAAGACGTCTGAGCAGATTTGTATTGACCTTAAGGTACTTTATAGACTTATAACTAGGTTTACTGGAGCTCTAGCTTTAGTAAGGAATGTATATAACTAGTAGTCCTAGTGCGATCCCCAACTTGATTATCAGTCATTGAACCAAACCTAACCTTATCATTTCAGTTAAATAAAGTATCATATTCACCACGGAAGATATAGTATATTGAAATCGACTTCGATTAGTGTCGATCGGTGTTTTGAAAACATCTGTCTTTTAAGGAATTTTATGAAATTTTCTTAAATATGTAAGTGAAGTCTATTAAGAGTTCACGGTATAAGTATTTTATCTATTATTTTTTTTTTGCTGCTGTCCTTACATTTATTTACACTTTTTTCTCTAACTCAATTTATTCGATTCGTAAGTTCTTGCCCTCAGGTTAAGTACCGTACATTCCTTTCAGTCTCACGTTAACATACTATATACCCTGAGTCAAAATATTAAAATCTACAATAAAGAAAATTACTGAATATTAGTGCACACTTTTAGGCGCTCAACCCATTCAAAATTCAAACTTCTTTATTTTTTTTACATCCTCACTTGAAAACATATACGTGCCATACAATTTTCTTTAGCAAATTCAATCCGCTGCGGGCTCACCTCGCTTAACTATTTGCTTAACCTTCGCTCATCTGCCTCTCAAGCCATTAACATTCTAATACATTCGTAAATATTTACTCAACACTTCCTCCTTGCCTCAGTCATACATGCCGCTGCATACATGCATACTTACATATATTAGCAAGCAAGTGAGATGAGTTCAACAACTTGTTGCCCTAACAACCCGGTTAAGAGCGGATTCTCACGCCTCAACGGCTGCCGGCCAATACAACTACATCAGCCGTACTGGTTGTTGTTGTTGCTGTTCTCAACATACTTCGGCCAAGTTACAGCTAAATCCCCAGCATCATCAACGCTTAGAGGCGCACAGCTGTCATGGCGTGTTGCAATGAAGTTGCTATACAAGCCAAAGCACACACACACATAAATGTGCAAGCATATGTAGCGTATATATGTACTTACTTATATATAGTGAGGTGCAAGCGCAATAAACTTATGCACTCTTCGTCTTGGTTTTCGTTTTTTTTTTTGTTTCAGCCGTCAGTTAACCATCTATTATCCGACTTAGATGTTGTTTGTTACAATGTTACGTATACGCTCGGGTGCTCCATGTCTAAGCGCTGCCTACTGCACATATATTTTGCAAGACTTTTTCAAGTTCTGCCGCTATTTTTTTCGGTTTTTTGTTATTGTTACTTTTGTTTTTTTTAGTTGTTGTTGTTGTATACAGAAATTACTACAGTTCACGCTATTGAGGCGTGGAAAAAGTTTAGCATGTAACTGATTGCAGGTCTCTTGTGTCTGGATAGTTGGCTAGAGGTGTAAATAAGTGCTTGTTGCTTTTGTTATTGTTGCTGCTTTAAATGTACAATACCTTCAGCGAAATAGTACTAGTTAGTTTGAGGTGTTTTGGCTTGCGAATAAGGGTCAATAATAAAAAAGGTAGTTGAAACTAACCCTTAAAACTCTAAGGTACAGGCTTATGAAAACAAATTCTTGAAATATACCCTGCATAAACATAAACTAATAAGCCTAAGCCTATATAAAAAGCTGTTTCAATCATTGTTGTTGTAGCAGTATATCAAATTTTTTATATAATTCGGTGCTTGCTGCTCAGGCAAACCAGTCATTGATCCACTATTTTGGAAACCAAGTTTTTTCAATCCTTGTTGGTCTTCTTGCTAGCTTTTTTAATGATCTTCTCTTGCTTCAAATATATTTTCCAATATGAATATATTTTCCAATATGAAATATGAAGGATTTAAAATTCGCCCAAGGTTACTAACTTCCAAAATGCGTAGACCTCAAGCCAACGCACCCATCAAAAACAATACTTATTGAATCGAACCGTTCCAGATTTTATATTGTATTACCCAAAACATAGTTGACCATCACTGTTTAGGTATCTAGAGACTAGTGTCTCGATTAAGCAATAGTCTTCCTCTGGTCTTTATAGATCGTGCCCATATAAAAAGTCTGTATAATCCAAGATAATCACGTTAGCACTTCAAAGTGTGGCTTTGAAGCTCATTTAACTCGATTCTAATTTAAGCTCTTAGTGACGCCTGAATAATTTTTAGACTCTGACTACCTTATATAAACTCTAAAGCTTTTTAGCTGATACTGTAGACTTTATGAAATCTTGAAACTGCTTTATTTTTATAAAGGGAACAACGTCTCTTCATTTTTGAAACGCAGTTCGAAAACTTCTCACTTCTCCGCTTGGATACTGTCTGATCACTGGAATGCTCTACGAACTTTGAACTGCCTTTGAAGTATTTAGGAGGTTCGTGTGATGATTTTTTCTGAAAGAAATAAATTCAATTTCTGGAGGTTCGTGTGATGATTTTTTCTGAAAGAAATAAATTCAATTTCTGGGACTGCATAAAATGAATCTCGACTTCTTGGAAAATACTGTCTGGTAAACAAATCGTCGGGAAACAAATCCGTCTCTCATCGAGTGTAAAACAGTCTCAAAGAAAAAAAATATTAATATTATTAAGGGGCTGTACCAGTGTGACACTTTCAAAAACTTTTTTTTTTTGCTTTTTCGATAGTTTATATATCCTAAAACGTCCTGAGAAATAGGCGAGGTCGTATCTTAAATAGTTTTTGAATGGCAGCGTTTAAATAGCGACCGCTCAGAGGTGCAAACATATATAAGTGAAACTTTAAACGCGTTTTTCTCGAAACGACATTTTTCAAAATTGCTGAAATTATAACTCAACGAGAAATTGACCGATCGACTTCAAATTAAAACTGGATATAGTTGAATACATTTGCTATACAATAGACTACGATCTTTTTGATTGGTTGAAAATTGTCAATTTGGCATTAAAAAACGACCATTTTTTTCGTAAAAAACGATTTTTTTTTCAAAATTACGCCATTTTCTTAATTTTTGATATTTTTCAAAGATCGTAGTTCATTGTATAGAAAATATATTTAAGTTTAATAAACATTTTGAATTTTTTTGTTTCAGCTACTCAATCGACCAGAATCATGCCAGCAGTTGAGGCACTTTTTTTTTCGGCACTTCCGCAGACTGCACATGACTCCGTTATTTTTTAATATTTTTGTAAAAAAAATGTAATATAGCTAAAAATATACTTTATTACATCCATAGAACGTCGAAACATTCAATGTAGTACTTAAAAAAAAATTCACGAAAATCGCCTAATTTTTCATGCGTCACACTGGTATAGCCCTTAAAGCTGAGGACTTAGCCACTCAAGAACTGTCCACAGTAAATCTTGTCTTGAACTTTTTATGAGATCTGCATATTGTTGATGTATAGTAGAGGAAGCATTAGGAGCAAGTTGTATAAGTATAAACAATTTTTTAGAAAGTTTTCGAATCCAAACGTTTACCAAACCTCACTTCGTTTAGTTTACATGCTCGAAAAGAGATTTTTTGAGTTTTTCCTACATACATACCGTGTAGCTGTGGATCCGAGCTAGCAGACTTCAGTTCAATTAGTCCATGTAAAAATTTAATGGGTTCATGTAACGAGCATTTATTTGAACAGCATATTCTTCAGATTTCCGATACTGTTAAGAAAACCTATTGGTCAGTGGGAAAGTAACATCATCTATATCACTTTAGCTAGTTATCGGTTGTTTCACTGCTTTGAGATGTCATTCGCACATGTAGTATCTGCTTTAACTAAGCAATGTACCTTGGCCAGAGTCTGGACCGAATATTCACATGACTTAGAGTACAATCCGAGGTATTCTTTATACTTTTCTTCTCTTCTAGAGTCCAGTTTTCATTCGAAAGTAATCTCATATGTTCAGTTTCTTAAAAGCGCGCATTAAAGTACAGAACGGCAAATCTCTGTATTTACATTTTAGAACGCTCTGAATATTTTTCTAAATACTCTTTGTTAGAATAAATTTTCTTTAATCCAACTTATACTCTGATTGTAAGAACATAATTGTATTCTGTTTATTCGGTTCTTTTGTCGTTTATTTTTTGTTGTTTTCTTTTTTTGCTTTCTGACTTTAAGCATTATGCAGATTCGCAAACTCTCTATTGTTGTTGTTTTTTTTTGTCCAGCTTTAAAATGCGTTTTCTTTGTTATCAGCATTTTTGTTGTACACGCAAATAGTTGTTGTTGTTTAGCATGTTTTACACATGTCGCCCTTAAAGTACACTACGGGGTCTACCAATAAAACTACTTAAAGGCAACAACAATGTCGAATATTTCAAAACTCTACAACAGTCTGTATAAGCTAACACACATACACACACATAGAAATGTGAGTTGATTCTTATAAAGTTTGTGCACTTTTCAGCACAACTGTAGGGATTGTTGGTTACATTGCGCATGTAGTTGTGTGAGGCTGGGTGTAATAATACTTACAGATAGACTGCAAAGCTATATTTGTATTTAAGCATATATGTATACTCATGCAGTCACACATAGATGCTTACATACATCTGTCTGACTTAAGCGTCGACTTGTCAACAGTTAAGTGCAAAAGCTGATAAATCGAGATAACAGAAGTACGACAATAGCAATACTTATGAGACTTAATTTCGCTTGAAATGCCTTGATATTATACATATTTACTTGTATATATGTATATTTTCGAGTCACATTTACATGGCTTTGGCGTATCCTCATACTCGTATTTTGAAAGTCACTTAAAATGGAGTTAACAAAGCAGAATATATACAAGTAGTATATCTTAATTTTTTTAGTGAAGCAGAGAGTTTTCACTTCGATTTCAGTGCAGTCATTCAGTAACTTGGAAAACTTTAAAGAACTAGAACCCTTACCCTTATTTTTCAGAAAAAAAAACTGCCAAGAAACATAAAAATATTTTTTTTGAAGGAATATTTCATACAAAACTATACACTCTAATAATTATTTTTCGAATATATGTACATGCAAAATTTTAATTTTTTTTTAAGAAAAATTTGAAATTTTTTAGAAAAAATGTTATCATAATTTTTTTTTTTGAAAAAAACTGTAAACATTTCGTCTTATATCTTTTATAATTTTTTTTTTAACAAATATTTGAGAGAAGTGTAGAAACTTCTAAAATGCCTATATTTCGAGTGTCAACACAATTATATTTATTTGGTGAAAATATGTTAATACAAGAAAATTACCAAAAGAAAATTTTTTTATGACTTTTTTTAATATTATTTGTATATTTATTATTTGTTGCAACAAACAAACAATAGTTTGGAAAAAATATATCATGAAATCAAAAGAAATGTATAATGATTAGTAATATAGGAGATGAAAAATTTTTTGAATAATATTTTTGTGATAAAAATTTTTTTTAATTTTTTACATTCAAATATTTTTTTTATAATAAAATTAAAAATTAATAAAATTAAAAAAAATTAATTAATAAAATTAAAAAAAATTAATTAAAAAAAAATTTAATTAATTTTTAATTTAATTTAAAATTTAAAATAACATTAAAAAAAGGTAATTATTAAAAAAAAATTAATTAATTTTTAATTTAATTTAAAATTAAAAAAATTTAATTTTTTTTTAATTTTATGTTTTGTTTTTATTTTATTTTTTTTTTTCATATTGTTATTTTTAATTTAATTTAAAATTAAAAAAATGTAATTAATAAAAAAAAATTAATTAATTTTTAAAAAAATTTAATTTTTTATGTTTTGTTTTTATTTTATTTTTTTTTTTTCATATTGTTGTTTAAAAAATTTTCATTACCAAAAAAGGTTCATTTTGAAATAAAAAATTTATAATAAAGTTAAAAATTTTGTTTTTTGACATTTTGTTTTTTATACATATATTCGTTTCAAATATTCTTTGTTTATAAAAAAAATTTCATTAAAAGAAAATACAAAAAGAAGGAATTTTTTGTGTGATAAAAATTTATAATAAAATTAAAAATTAATTTTTCTAACATTTTCGTTTCAAATTTTGTTTGTTTGAAAAAAAATATAAGTATATGTCATAAAAAAAAATTATCAAGAGAAAGCTAATAAAAATAATATTTTTTTTTGTAATAAAAAATGTATACTAAAATTAAATCCGATTTTTTTCGTTTAAAATGTTGTTTGCTCAGACAAAATTAATCATGGAAAAAAAAATTATGTTTGTAATAAAAATTTTCTAAAAAAAATATAAACAAATAAAAATTATTTTTGCAATATTTTTGTATAAAAATATTTTTTTTTATTTTGTTTCAAATATTGATTTTATTTTTTAAGTTTTTATAATTAATTATTAAAATTATTTTTAAGTTTTTTATAATTGTTTTTAACTTTTGTTTATTTTATTTGTTTAAAATAATTATTATATTTTTTTTCGAATATTGCTTTTATTTTTTTTCGTTTTCGCAATTTTTTTTCTTTTAAAAGTAAGAACTATTTTATTCTGTTAGCTAGCAAAATTAATTAATTATTTTTTTTTTGTAATTTTGTTATATATACATACATTTTGTTTTTAGTTTTTATTGTGTTTATTTTTTAAATGTTTTTCAATTTTTTTTATTATAATTATTATTTTAAACCTAATTTGTTTACCTAACCAAATTAATAAATTATGTTTTCATATATTTTTTAATTTATGTTTATTTTATTTATTGCAAATGTGTTTTTTGTTTTTATTTTACATTTGCTACTGTTTTAAATATGCTGCAAATTAGAAATATTATATTTCAGTTAAATGGTATTATTTTCCGAAATAGAATTATATTTTTTATGTTTAGTTTAATTTCTAAAACATAAATCTTTGAAAATGCTTTACATTTTTATTTTTTTAATTTTTTTTGCAGTTTTTTTTAAAAAGTGAATATATGTATTTTATCTTTAATAAATATGAACCATAATTGACAAAAATTTATAATTTAAATACCTTAGATTGGATTAGATTCCTTATATATTAATTAACTGAATATAAAATAGTCCAAATATTTGTTCGTATTTTATGTTTTTGGTCTTCTAAAAAAATATAAACAATGTTGACAAATGTTTGTTAAAAAAAAAATTAAAAACATTACAAAAAATACTTTTAAAACATTTTCATTTATTTTGTTAAATGTTTTAATATTTATTTAGTTCTTTTTTGAAATTTCTTTAAAAAAAGTTTACAACTGCAAGTTTCACCACCACCACCAAGTATTTTCCTTACTTCGAAAACTATTTTCCACATAAAAAATATGTTAAAAATTGAAACCATACCAAGTGGAGTGCTTGCAACAAAAAGCACTTGCATTAACATTCAAAGGATTTCAAATACAACACTGTCTGTGTGCTGCTACAATTTGGCGCACATGATACCTCATGTGTGTGTGGCCAATTTGTGTATGTGTGTGTATATCTACTCATATCTTCGACGCAGCAGCCAGCCATAAGTCATTGCACCGTGCTGTGCCACATATCACATTTCATGCTCAGCGAGCAAAGGCTTTACAGTGCATACATATGTACATATACCATTACAGGTACATATACAATGTACCATTAGAGGTACATATACATATGTAAGTACAGTCATACGTACACTGAAGTAGAGTTATAGTAACAACAATGAAGAATTGTGACCAAGACCGCAGCTGTGCTGCTTTGTACTACACAAACACAGCCATATATGTGGAGATAGAAGTGTATACATACTATGTGTGTAGTATATATGTGTGTGTGCGTGTCTAAATGTGTCAGCGAATGCCAAGAAAAGCGCAAAAGCAACACAAATCAAGGCAAGTGATGGAAAGCAAGACAAAAGGCGCAAGAAATTGTGGGGAAAGAAATGGCAGAACTTTGAATTGCTAAAGCTTAACACATTGTTGTGCCATGTACATGTATGTATATATGTGTATGTATGTGTGCCACTTAAAGAACAGCCAAGTGGTAGCGTACCACAATGCTTTCTAGACCGCGCCATGACTAAAACAACAAATAATATTTAAAGTGCACTTAAATGGCGCGACGCAAGCAAAGTGAAGTGTCAAGCGCGTTGTGAATTTAGCATACAGTTGTATTTAAATGTTTGTGTGTGTGTGAAAGGAAAGTATGAAGATTTATATACGTACATATGTATATATGATACAACAAAAAACAAGAAATTAAGCTGTAATACCCTTCAAATTTCTTATAGCATTAAAAGACATAATAAGTAAAAGATCCATAACTTGATTTTGTGCGGTTAGTTTGTATGGCAGCTATACGTTATAGGGATCCGATCTGAACAATTAGTTCGGAGATTATAGGGTTGCCTTAGACAATAATACATGCCGAATTTCGTGCAGATATTTTGCCAAATAAAAAAGTTTTCTTTACGAGAACTTGATTTTGATCGATCAGTTTGTATGGCAGCTATACGTTATAGGGATCCGATCAGAACAATTAGTTCGGAGATGGTAGGGTTGCCTTAGACAATAATACATGCCGAATTTCGTGCAGATATTTTGCCAAATAAAAAAGTTTTCTTTATGAGAACTTGATTTTGATCGATCAGTTTGTATGGCAGCTATATGTTATAGTAATCCGTTTTGAACAATTTCTTCGGAGATTATAGTTTAGTCTTAGAGAATAATCTGTACCAAATTTCCTGAAGATATATTGCCAAATAAAAATGTTTTGTATAGAAGGCATTGATTTTGAAAGGTCAATTTGTATGGCAGCTATATGTTATAGCATTCTGATCAGAACAATTTCTTCTGAGATTATAGCGTTGCCTTAGACAATAATCTATAACGAATTTCGTAAAGATATATTAACAAACAAAAAATATTTCTATACACGGACTTGATTTTGAACGATCAGATTGTATGGCAACTATATGCTATGCTGATCCGATTTAAATAATTTCTTCGGAGATTATAACATTGCCTTCAACAAAAATCAGTGTCAAATTTTATGAAGATATCTTGTCAAATAACAAATTTTTCAATACAAGAACTTGATTTTATTTAATCCATTTGTATGATAGCCATAAGCTATAGTGATCCGAAATAGGCGGCTTCGACAAACGAGCAGCTCCTTGAAGACGCAAAAACCTGTGTAAAATTTCAGATCGATATCTCAAAAACAGGTTGACTAGTTTGGATATATACATGGCTAAACCGACTCAGCTCATCACCCTGGCTCTTCTTCTGGGTGTTGCAAACTTCAGGCGAAACTTAATATACCTTATTCAGGCTATAAATATGTTATGTATAACTACGAAATGCTTATAATTTCTTTGTATTTGGGAGCGTATGTGTTAAGCAGACATTTGTACTATATATATGTGTGTATACTCTATATATGTATGTATAAGTGTGCATGCATTTGTATTCTCCGCAGCGTTCAAGCGTCTTTTGGAGTGCACTCAAGTGCATATAGCCGCCGTGGTCGCTTGGTTTAGCGACAAAATAGCAGACAAGTGGAAGCAGACGGCACAGACATGCATTTTTAACACAACACATATTACTTAAAACAGCCGACTGTTAAGCGCGCACATACGATTACGAATAGAAATGTGTAAATACTTATTTGTATATGTAAATATTAGAAAAAAAGTGTGCAGTCGCATGTTTTTTTGTTTTTATTATATTTTCACAATTACAGGCACACAAATTTATATATGTATGCACTTCAGCTTGAGTCACGGCGCCGACAGAAATGAATACGCGCGCAGCAGTTGGCCGCTGAAATAAAAATAAAAATAAAATTCTAGTCTCGCGCCAACTTTTCCGCTCAGCTAACTTTTAACGCTTGCTACATGTTGTGGAGCATAAATATATAATATATATGGTTATACATATATGTATATGTATATGTGCATAAGTATATACGCGCGTTTCCAGTTACAGCGTTTAATTTCCACCACATTCGTGTGTTGTGTAGCGTAAAATTTGAAACAATAGTTTTCAGCGCCCATTTTTTGTGGTAATTTTCTTTATTTTTCTTGTTTTTTTGCAACAATTAAACTCATAGCAATAACTCTAAAACCAGACCAGACAACAAAACAACAAAAAAAAAATCGAAAAATAACCAGAAATTTCCAAACAAGTGTTTTAGGTCAGTAATGCCTCTCACGTGCTCAAATAATTAACAAAATATAAAGTTTTGGCAGATTTTGGGAATTTGAAGCAAACAAGTTTGACCCAATTTAGCTTCAGATGAAGTACTTACTAAATTTGTGCTGAAATTTGTTTTATTTTATATTTATCACAATTGCAGACAAATGTTCGATATACCAAAAACTAAAACTCATATATATGTATGCACTGGCTGGTGGGGTGGTTAAACCACCCCGCGCTTCTGATCAGCTTGAGTCACGAGATGTCGCCGACAGAAATGTACTTCTATAGTCCTTATATTACGCGCGCAGCAGTTGGCCGCTGAAATAAAAATAAAAATAAAATTAGGTTAGTCTCGAGCGCCAACTTTTCCGCTCACTAAAAATAACTTTTAACGCTTATGCTACAATGTTTTGTCAGGCGTTTAATTTTCATTCCTACCAGTTCATAAATATATAATATAAGTCTTGGTTATACATATTGTATCATATTTTGTATACAGCTGCTATGGCGTCTGGTAATAAGTATATAATAGAGCAATCGCCGGGATTTTGCCAGCATGTTCCAATACAACAGAAGATAATTTCACGACCACTCCATACTACTGTTATTCCGTGTGGTCATGTCTTATCACAAAGACACTCGATGCTAGGTTAGCACTTCTTGACCAACCCTGAATGCACTTTCAATGAGTTCAAATATAAACTATCCTGTTGTCTAAGTGGAAGGTCACTTTTGAGGGAAGCTGCACTCCGGAGTTGTAAATCTGCTGCTATCTCAATGGCTGCAACCGCAGCACAGCATATATATACATCGTAATTTTACGTTTTTACTACCCATTTGCTATCATACCTCACACTTTGCTCTTTAACCATATTTTTTGTTTTTTGTCCCAAAGGACTCTCGCATGTAAGCTTCAGAGAGTTTTAAATCAATTTTTGACCAAAAGCAATACTAATATCAGTATTCTGCTTGTCACGATTGCAATCGTAATTTAACTCTAAATACCAGTCTTCTTCTTCAATATATATATTAATTTTTATTAAAGTAATCAAAATATTTTAGGGTTATTATAGACCACTTTCAAATCAAAAAATTAGTTATCAGATTTAATGAAGTTGAGCCGAATTTTGAGCTGGGAAAACAATCTATTTTTGACCACACAGATGGAGAAATTGAAATAAAATATTAAAGAAATATTACTTTCGATGCTAACAAAGTTTCCACTGAGACAGCAGACTTGGCAACAGATTTGTACTACCCTAAAAGCTTTCACAGGTACCTTTAAGTGAAAATTGTGTAATAAAAAACTTGTTCTTTCTCTAGTATCTCAACATCTCTACTTCTTTAAAGGATATTCACTCAGTTGGTTTTTTTATCATTTATAAAAAAACTTTTTAATGAAGTCAAAAGTGGTGTGAGCTTACCCCAATAAAGAAGAAGAAAAATATATCCCTCACACCAGTTTGTTTATCTCATCATTTTATAGATCTACCCATTAAAAAAATATTATTTCTATTTATTCTCTTCAGTCTCTTTATTATTGAGCTGGCGATATTTAAACTTTAAGCCCTTTAAGTAAAATTTCTAAAGTGCATAATGAAATAACTGCAATTACAAAAGTTAAGTGTTGCCTACAATTAGGCGCATTTCATAATGTATCAGCAATATTTTAGCGAAGTCACATAGCCGAGAAGCTTATATTACCATGACAAGTCATGTGTAGTTGCGGTTGGAATATCCACAGCTTTAAGTGGAATCTTGTCTGACCACTGAATAATAGCTTTAAAGTTAAAATAGTTTTTCCTTCGCCTGTAAACTTTTGAAAAAAGGTGTTACGTTATTTTGCATTATACATATGTATATAATATTTCTCAATGGTCGTCGCCTAATAATTTACTAGTTTTAATGGCTTTTTAGTACGTCATTTTTCAAGTTATTTATAAGATTTCAAAGCAAAGATAGCGGAAATAATAAGTTCGTAATTCTTCTACTACTTACTCTTTTTAATAATCGTTTTTTACTTATTTTTTCAGTGATAATCAAAATTATTTCTTTTCATAGAAATTTACTAATCTATTACTTTCTGCTTTTATATACTTTCAGGTGATTAAAAAAAATAAAGTAAGTGAACATTTATTTAAAAATTTTGTTACAATATTGTTTTATAATATTTTGTTATGCAACTAAGGTATATAATATAATTTTGTATTATGTTATTATTGTACTCTAAAGAGCTTAAACAGAGTATATTAATTAAGCCACGAAGTTTTGAACACCCAGAAAGAACCGGAGAGACCCTATAAAATGTATATATAAATGATCAGTTTGACGAGCTTAGTCGATTTAGCCATATCCGTCTGTCCATTTATTTGTCTGTCTATATATTTGCGAACTAGTCACTCAGTTTCTGATATATCAATCGGAAACACATGCCCTTTTCTACCCAAGAAACTGCTCTTTTATTGGAAATGTTTGTATGGAAAACTTTTTCACTTGAATTTGGCATGGTTTATAGACTAAGGCAGCGGTACTAGCTCCGAAAAAATAGTTTACATCAAATCCCTATAGCATTTAGCTGCCATATAAACTGACCGATCATAATCAAGTTCTTATAAGAAATTTTTTGCATTTGTGTAAATTATACCTTGTGCAACCGAAATTAAGATTTTTTCTTCATTTTATTTCTGTTAATACTGTTATATAAATAAACATATTAAATAAAAAATATATTTTTAATTACAATTTTATTTAAATTTTTTTTTAATTTTTTATTATTTTTTAAATATTAACATTTATTAGTTTTTTGTACATATATTTATTTTTTCTCCTTCTGTTTATATTTTTTTATTTCCTTCAATTTATATTTATTTATTTATTTCGTCATATAGTTTAATTAATTTATTTATTTTATTCCATTTTTTTACTACTAATTTCCATATAATTTGTGTTTGACAATTTTATTTTGATAAAAATAAAAATCTATATTAATTATTCAGACTCGTTATTATCTAGCTTGCGAAATTTAAATATTAAACCCTTGAAATAAAATTACTAATAATAAAAAGTAAAGTATTGAAGTATTGCCTACAATTAGGAGCATTTCAATATTTTAGCGAACTCTCATACCCAAAATATACATATTTATTTTTTATTTCCTTCAATTTATGTTTATTTATTTTTGTTTTTTTTTTAGTTTCATTATTTTTATTAGTTGAAAAAATTATTTTTGTTACTAATTTCCATGCAATTTATTAGTGAGAATTTTAATTTTAGAAACTACATAATAATTTAAATTTTATATATGTATGTATATACTATAATCTTTATTAATATCAAAACATATGTTCCACACATTTTATTAAAAACAATTGCGCATTGAATTTATTTATTTTTTATATTTATATTTTTTTTTTTTTTTTGTATATCTCTTTGCTATATTTATTTTGGATTTCTATATAATGTCATTTATTTTTTTTATTAATAATTTTTTTACTCTTAATTTCATTGTAATTTACATTAAAAAATATGAATTTTTAAAACTTTAAATTAATTTGATTTTATACATTTTTTCTATTTTCCAATAATTTAAATTTTATATTTTTTCTATACAAAATTATTTATTTAATTTTAATTTTATAACTCAAACTATTTTATTTTAACATTTTATTATTATCAAAATACTTTTTCCTCACATTTTATTTAAAAAAATATTTCATACTCAAACAATTATAAACTCAAATTCCTCAAACAAATTTAAAACATTTATAATTCTCGAAAATATTTTAAATATTTAAAATTCTCTACAACGAAAAAGATTCACACTCACCACATTTGCTGCTGAAAAATTCGCATTGTCATGCAGGCGAGCGTGCATTTACGCAACCGTGCCAGCTGTAGCACTTTCGCAAACAAAGGTAAAACGAAAGATTTAAAAATAAAAATGCAAACGTCACCCGTGGGAAGCGTGCTGCGGCAGCAAATGATAACGGCACGCCGCAATGACGTACCACGGTGTCTGCTGCAATGGGACACCGTTGCTCTGGAGCACACAGCGGCAAAAAATTGTTTCGAAACAACTACATGCACCAACACAAGCAAAGCACGCCTTAAAGCCAGCTACTGCCAAAACAAATATGTGTGTGTTTATAGCATATTTCAAGGCGCAGAAACATAAATTTTTAATTACGCAAACATACACGTGAGCAGCGCGGCATTAATGTGTGAATGTAGAAGTGGAAATAATTCGTGTTTATTTCTTCTCAATTCTTAAATTTCACGGTTATTTTTTTGTTTATATTTTTCACTTTTTTCTTTGTTCTCGTTTCTTGTTCTGCCTACATTCGTTCGCCACTCTAATATGTCATTAATTTATAATATATTCTCTATTCCAACACTTTCGTGTCACTACGCTTTCACTACCGTGGCGCCATTGGTCTGCGCCGTACATGCACCGTTAAATGACCGACCCGAACTGATGACTGCTTGGCCAAAGCAAATATTGGCTACACTACTGTGTCTGTGGTGAGTTACAGCAGCAGCTTGTGGTGTATGAAATTGTAGCGTTTAACGCATATACCTACCTATACCGTTAGCTTAGCAATAATGCTTATGTTAACGGCTGAATTTTTTCCGTTGCGCTGTTAACGATTATTACGCTCGCCGCTAACGAGCTGGCAATAACAGCTAAGCGTTTACCTTTGTTCAAGCAAGAAATTAACTGGCGTCGGTAGTGTTGTGTGGTGAGTTCAAAGAGCAGCAAGGCTTTTGTTATTCCACCTCAACTTTAGTTAATGAACTCTGGCGTTGTAATGTAGCATAGAGTACTCTTAGTCTCAATATGTGGACACCACTGTACATTGTTTCTTATATCCAGGCATTAGCGCTCACTTGCTCGCTCTCTTTTCAGCTAACTGTATTGTCCGCTTATGCACTTTTTAATTAATATTGACTCATTAGCATATAAATTTTACAAACTTAGCATACTTTTCGGCTTCTATTTGAAGAGATATGTTATAATCAGCATGTAAATATAATATTTCTCAGGCTTTATCGTTTTCTAACATGACTCTGTTCTGCACTTCCGCTCTTTTATATTCATTTTGTCTAATAATATATAAATTTTATAGCTTTAGCATACTTTTAGGCTGGTATTTTGCATAAAATGCTATAAACACCCTCATGTTAGTATTTCTCTTGTCTCTAACAGTCTCTCTTGTCTTTTAACATGACTGTTCTACACTCTCGCTCTTTCAAATTCATTTTGTCTCGCTGCACCTACAGCCTTACAACTGTAACATACGTCTAACTGTTGATTTCTACATTTTTCACCTTTCTTGGCATCTACCTCAACCATGAACTACCCCTTATGTTATAGTAAGGCCGTTCCCCGCTCTGGTGAATATAATTGAGTTGGCAATTTGCATACACCTCTATTTTTTCACTTTTGTGACATTTGATATAATTTTTTTGAACTTTCAGAAATAGATTATTAAAATTATTTCTTTCAAATGAGTTGTACATAAATTTTTAACATACTTTTAGGGTGCGAGCTGCCTGCTGAAGCATAAAACTATACTAAACAAACAGTGTAGCGTTTGAATCCTGAAGGTATGCAAATATTTCCATATAAAACGTCAATAATTTTATATAATCTCGAATTTCGCACATTTTTTGTGAAATTGCCACTACTGTCGTAATCTATGAAGATACCTGCCACTATAGCCTTAATGAGTGGGAGCTGGATATCGGTTTTGTTTATTTTCTCTGCATTCAACTGCTATTTCAAAGCAATAGCACTTTTACAAATAATTTGTGGACCATCTTTCGATTTCAGCAAAGTCTATTTCAGCCTGGCCCTGAACTGTGACACTTGTTCTCTTTCTCTCTTTTCTTTCCTATTTTATTGCAATTTATTTTTTTCTCGGTTCGGTTAACTACTTTTATTAATTTTCCGCTTTCATTTTTAAAACTCAAATAAACCAAACAATCCTTATCAACGAAGGGGTCACTTTAAAAATTAAAAAGCAAAAATAGAAACAAACAAATCTAAATCTGAATTTCGCACATAGAACACCAGCAATCTCATTACGAGTACACCGCATATTATGTTCGATAGTTGTGAAGCCGCCAAAAACGCGCGCGCACACACTCACGCTCGCATTTGCCAAATTTTATAAAATTACATGGCACTTAGGTTGCGTATACGCACTGTTGGTGCTCCAAAGAGCGTACATTTCAAATTCAATTTCACTTAAGTGAGTTGTGCACACATACTTAGAGCGGCATGAGCGCGTAGCCACTGCTAAATTGCGGCAAAAAGGTAGCTGGAAAAACCCAAACAAAAGCAACAACAACTGCAATAAAAAGCAAAAACAACAACGACAGCAATTTTGCGCCAGCAATGTGATGAGGCTCATTTCGAAAGCCAAATGACATGACAACAACAAATTTTAGTTTTATTTTCATGTTGTTGCTTCAACTATTTTGGTTGCTGTGGACGCCTGTGCACGCTGTCGCTATGAATGCAGAGCAGCGTTGAGCTTTTTGCCGTGCGTAAATGTAAATTAAAATGGTTGCGATTTGCCACAACGCCTGAAATCCAGCAGCGACTTATCAACGGTGGCGTGTGGGTGTGTGTTTGTGTGTGGGTATATGCATACCAAATTCAATGCGTGCGTTACGCGTTCATTTGCGCACATTTGGCAAATCATTTGCGCCACGCAATCCAACAAAAACCCATATGGCCGACCAGTGAATAGTTTCGCTCGCCGAAAAGGGCGAAAATTCAGCTCTCGTCATTTGTTTGGTGTGCAGTTTATGTTGAGCGCGTTTTAGCGGTTATTTGTTAGCCACCTTAAGCCATTCCCGCTAAGCTTCGAAAGTCCACACCTGTCGCCAGCCAGCAATTTAGGTTCACCATTCAGTATTTGGCATTGGCTTAGCGCAAAATTCAGTGTAGACTCTGCAGACTAGCAGGTAATCTGCGTTTACACCTACACCTACATCTGCTTTGTAAGCACTATGGTCAATCAGTCAGCGAAAATCAAAAACAAGCATTTCAATTACTCGAAACTATGCTCATTACTGTACTAACTTCTCTTTCTCCCTGTAGTCGAGTAGTACGCGATATAGGTGTTCATGTTTGGGTTGCTAGTAGTATATATTTAGGCGTTTGCTTTATGTTTATTTTGCATACTTTCGGGTTAGATGTCATTAATATAAGAGATATGTTTTTATAGTCTACTTTTAGGCGATATAAGATTGTGTGATAAATAAAGATCAGTATTGGAAAGATCAAGGCATAAAATAGCTCCGATAATAAGTAAGAGAGCGAATCGAGGTCTTCTTCTTCTTTACTGGCGTAGACACCGCTTACGCGATTTTAGCCGAGGTAACAACAGCGCGCCAGTCGTTTCAACGTGGCGCCAATCGGAATTCCAAGCCAGGTCCTTCTACACCTGGTTTTTCCAACGGAGTAGAGGTCTTCCTCTTCCACTGTTTCCCCCGGCAGGTATTGCGTTGAATACTTCGAAGCCGGAGTGTTTTCGTCCATACGCAGCCGCTGTCTCTTAATGCACTGAACTGTGTCGAGGTCTTCTAGTGGTTGTAAAAATATGCCAGTTTTTTTTTACATAATTTTAGGGGACATGTCGGACAAATTCAAATCACGAAGCCGGTTAGAATAAATGTTGCTAGTGTTGAGGCAAGCCTAGAAGAAACTGAGTCTGGGTTCTAATATATGTAAGTCTTAACGAAATTTCATCTAATCAGAAGATGATTTAATAATAGTCTTCAGAGAATTTTTCAATAACTAACTATGACTCGGCGCACCTAAGCCTCCATTGGACCTGAGTTTCAGTTATTTCAACGACTTCATTTCGTTCATTGAAGCACTCACCATAAGTGGACAAGCATTGGCTACAGAAAAAATAGTCGTCAACACCAGGCCGTCCACGCCTCCATTGGACCTGAGTTTCAGTTATTTCAACGACTTCATTTCGTTCATTGAAGCACTCACCTTAAGTGAACAAGCATTGGCTTCAGAAAAAATGGTCAACAACACTGAACCAACCACGACTTGGAACAACTACATAAGTAGTCTACAGTCCTGAAGGTCTCAATTTCCAAGTAAGAATTTTCTTATGGCCGGGTTGTTTCTCTCTTGTAAACTATTTCTAAAGTCTATATAAATGTCTGCTTTGTAGAAATAAAGCTACGCCCATAGCTAGCACATTTTTAGGAGTCTAATCTAGTATACAAACTACAGAATCAAAGCTATATACCACAGCTCAGGTAAATAAAAGTCATGGAGGTACCAATTAGTCAAAAACAAAGCTTTCAGCGCCCTAACTATATTTACGTTTGATTCAAAAATAAAATTTCACAAATTTTTACGAAAGCCGAACAGTTTTCTACTAATACAAAACAAAAAATGCATATACCCGAATCTAATTTTGCCTGCTAGTAACACACAAAATAGCCCAAAGTGCAGAATTGTGTTAAAATTAAACCGCAATTTAAACCAATTTACCAAAGAACAAATTTTTTCCGCTTCCGCATATCTGCCTCATTTCGACTGTAAGCCTAAACCCTAAAAGCATGCCACGCACACATGCATTTGTACACAAAAAACGTATTTAAAAGGCAATTAAGCTGTAACTGAGGTCAAAACAGTGTTAATTAAAAATATGCGTACGCAAATAATCAAAAATATTTGCGTATCGAGCGTAAAACAAAAGCAATGAAAAACTGGTAATTAAAAAAGTAACTGTTTACTGACAAAACTTGTGTGCGCATATGTGCGTGCATGCTTTCGGGCGTTAATGGCAAACCTTTTTTCAGAAACCCGAAAAAGTTAAGAACTAAAAATGTTATTTTTTTGCGTAAAATTAGAAGCTAGCTCAAAATATGTTTTACAAAACCACAACAGCTGTTTTCAGGCGTTAAGTTGCACGAATATTTGTGAGATAATTTAGGTTTAATATAAACTGTTGCCTACATTTAGGTGTATGCTTAAAAAATAGACTATTTATATGCGCATAAATAGGAAAATATTGCCTACAGGCAGGCGCAAAAATGTGAAAAGTTGTTAAGCAGCTAAATAATTGAGTAGAAACGTTGGTGGGAGAAACGAAAACTGTAAAATAAATATATAACTAAATTAATTTCGGATTTTACTGACTAGTTATAATAAAACTGAAAATATGCGCTCTTTTGAAGCGTTAGCAGACAATATCTTTGCAATTAAATCATCAACAACTACCAACTGCAAAATTGTCTGGCTTCTGTGCATTAGTATATCATATTTATACAACAAAAAACTGTTCAGCGCACAACAACAACTTGATAGCACCAACATTTAACTTTGTACCGTACTTAAAACCCTTTATTGTACCATTTCTTTGCCGCTGCTAACCACAAATTTGCCTCAACAGCTTAAGCTTACTACTGTTGCTTTTTGCGGTCAACCCCTTTTATTTTATCATATTTATAGACACACACACATATATATACATATATATATTATTATATTTTTTGATTTATGCACACTTAAATTTTAGTTGCTATTATGCAATTTAACAAGCTCTTGGCTTTTAATTTAAATTATTTGGCAAGCAACTTCTGTGAAAACTTGTTCCCACTCACTTTTGTTCTCGTTTACTCGGTTTGAACGTTTTCATTTCTTTAGCAACAACTGGAGTTTTCGCAAATGACCGCAAATGGTTTCACATTAACCATGAAATATGGCGTATGGTGTGTATGCACTTCGGTGGCTTTGTATTTCAGATTATATATACGAAATATAGTATACATATGTCTTTTCCCAGCAGAGAATTTGTTTAAAAGCTAATTGGTGATTGCTAAGCGTCACCCAGTTTTTTGAAATCCATTCTAAACCAGCGTCCTACCCATTTGACGGCTGCTGCTGATATTAATCTGACAGTTGCCATCTAACATTTAATCTAAAAGTGCCACTCAATGTCCATTTGAACGCTTCCATCTGGCATTAGTATCACTCCTGCCATCTATCATGCATTTCACAGCTATCATCTGTTTGACGTCTTTTTGACATCTGTTTGACGTCTATTTGGCATCTGTTTGTCAACTGTCAATCAATATCTATTTGGCAGTTGTCAGCCGACCGATTTGACAGCTGCTATCTGACATTAATCTGACGTTGCCATCTAACATTTAATCTAAAAGTGCCACTCAATATCCATTTGAACGCTTCCATCTGGCATTAGTATCACTCCTGCCATCTATCATTCATTTGACAGCTGTCATCTGTTTGACAATCAACATCTATTTTACAGTTGTCAGCCGACAGCTGCTATCTCAGACTATTTTGACAATTCATCTATCTAATTCATCCTCTAGCATGCATTTGGCAAGTTCTAACCGGACAGCCATATAACATCTGACAAGTTAGACATCTCTAATGTCTTCTGTTTGACAGCTGTCAATTGACAGTTGTCAGCTGACTGATTTAATAGCTGATATCTCAGATTAATTTGACAATTGTCACCTAACGACAGTCACGTGCCATCTAACAAGTTTGACATCTGTCACCTAAAATCCACATGTCAACTGCCATCCCAACTCCATTAGGCAGTTGTCATTTAACATTTAACTTCTGATAGCTGCCATCTTACAACTATTTAACATTGGACCATCATTTGACAGTTGTCATTTGAGTTCTATTTGACAGTTAGATTTTGACACCCATCTGTTGGCAATCATCTGAAATTATTTTGTTTGCTGCCTGACATCTATGTGACAGCTTCTAACTGACATACAGACATGCGATCATTATTTGACAGTTGCCAACTGAAACTCACCCGACAGCAGTCTTCTGAAATAAATTTGTCGACATTCATTTGACAACTGCCATCCATTTGAGGAAACAGCTCTAAACTCAGCCCCTTCTAAAACTAGCTTATATTTGATACCATATATACTTAGAATTTACCTACTGGGTATTTTGTCACTTCGTTAGTCTTTATGCAGACAAATACTTGTTACTTAGCTTTTCTAGCTTTAAGTGCCATAAACTCTTTTTATGACATTTAGTACAGTTTAATGTCCAGTTAGACGTAGGTCTTTTGTTTTTATGTATTTCCAGCTTGACCAGCACAAACTGCCCACACTTCGTTAAGCCAGCACTTTTTAGTGTATAAATATGTATGGCATGTTGTTTCTTTTCGGTTGTCAGTTGTGTTTGCACTAAAAATTTGACAATTCTCCTTGGAGAATTTTACACACAGCCACTGCAAACACCGGCAATTGATTTCCTACGCTCGGCTCTTTGTACTCATCTGCATCGAACACAGAGCTGAAACAACAAATTGCACTTGCTTTGCTCTGCCCCGTCAGTTGCACATCTGCTTCCCTACTCACTCAGTTTTGACAAGCTTTCACAGCTCAAACCTATCGTTTTAAGTATAACCCACACTGCCTTAATATTTATACCCACTTTAATATGCTGATCTCCCAGGTCCGACACCGCTTAAGCTCTCCCGTTCTTTTAAGCTCACTCCCAACACAATTTCGAGTTTGTTTTTATCAGCAACCAACTGTCAGCTTTTACCCTTTGTTGTTCTTGACCAGCTGTTGCTGCCAAACAAACAAGAATGTTCGAAAAATTCTGACAAGCTATACTTTAAATTATATGCATGCATACTTGAGAGCTGTGTGTGTGTAAAGGAAGCATCCAAATTTGGCTGGAGCTAAGCCAGGAAATTTTCTGTATTCATGTAGTTGAAGTCTAGTTTCGAACGGAATCCAAAAGGAAAAGCTTTACCAACAGAGATGGATTGTAGGAATATGGTCTTTAGACCGGCAATTAACAATTGGCTTCAGTAGTTCATAAATTTTATTTTATTTTGTCTGGAAACTGAATATCGGTCATATGGTCTCTGTGTATTATGATTATGAACTAAGACAGTACAATTTTATACCACTTTTCGCCTTATATCAATAACAGCTTGCTGAATGTTGACTTACAACGTAGTTAATGTATCAGTCAAGGCCCTAAGTGTCGCACAAGAAGTCTAATTAAGTTACCTTTATTGATACAAAACATTCGCTGAAAGTCCGTTACAATAAAATGAAAGTGTCTGACTCTGTTTAGTTTGCCGTACCATCTTGCTGGCACATGGAACATTGATTCCGACGTAAGAACTCAAAAAGTCATAAATCATGTTCGTTCGCTATTAACGGCATTGGTGGATCCCTATAATTTTTTCAGAAAATTATGGACTAGTATTGCACGCTAATCACATCAGAGAAGAATTTTTTTCCGATACAATGGAGCATGGGAAGCCTCTTCAGCATTGTTCAAATTTAAAATTCAGCAATTGCTTAGTTAAGTACTTACCCCTTGAACCAGAAATCTGTCTCCATATTGCTATCACGTTTCACCTTCTCTTTCAAACCATTTTGTGGTTTCGATGCAGCTACTAATGTCCGATATGCTTTTTGTAGATATCCATTCAAGGTTTGGTGCTTGATGGATTCCAAGTGTTCTGTGTCGGATCTGTGATAGAGCAGGGCATTCATAGAGAAAGTGAAAAATTGTTTCCTTATTCCCTACTACTTCGCAGCCTCGGCAGATGTTGTTGTACGGCATACCCATTTTCAACGCATGTTCTCTAAATGGCCAGTGCCCTGTTATGGTAGCAGTTACTCTGTAGATACTTTTCCTGGACCTATTTAATAAGTCGTTAGTTCTTTTCTTGTCATATATTGGCCATAACTGTCAGTTATATTGCTTTTTGTTATACTTTTCCATCTGTTATTTGCAAATTATTGAAATTGTATATTGAACTCTCTTCTGATCGATCCTAGCGGTCTTGGTATTAGCTCTGCCTCGGATTCGTTTAGGAAAGCTCTTGCCTTTGCAAAATCTTCTGCTTTTTCGTTGCCGAAAATGTTTCTGTAGCCGGGAACCCAGATCAAGTCTAGGTGGAGCTTCTCTTTTAGTGAGCTCAGTGCTTTCTTGCAATTAAGGACTATGCTACAATTTGTCATGGGCGATGACAAGGCCAGAAGAGCTATTTGTTATATATTGTATCAGATCATCGGAAAATCCTCCCGTACCTACTGCACACTCCTCTCCTCTCCTCTCCTCTCTTCCCATCATATCAGCTCTCTATTCGGTATTATCTACGTTAAATCGAGAAGTTGTGTAATCAAAATAATCATTAGTCTTTGTTAATACTTGTGCCTCTGAAGTGCATGAAAGTGTATTCTGCGATTTTTACGATGAGTGAAATTATTCAACAAAGAAGTTCCATTAAATTTTGTGTACGGAATCACAATTTTACGATTGGTTCCAAAATTACTAAATTTTTTCGAAAAACAGCGTTGCATTAACGTCTGTGAAGCAATGCTTTACGGCTACCAGGATGTCATGAATTATTACTGGCGATGAGTCTTGGATATATGCTTACGATCCGGAAACGGACGATCATCGTGGCAAAAGTGACCCGAAGCCGATAAAACCGCGTCAAAGCAGGTCAAAAACCAAGGCTATGTTGACAGTTTTCTTCAACTATCGGAGTGTGGTGTACTCCGAATTACTTCCGACCGGCCAAACTGTCAACAAGGAATACTTTTGAGCTATTCGTAAAAAGAGGCCGGAATTATGGGCCAACAACTCTTGGTTTTCGCAACACTATAATGCACCGTCACATACTGCATTGATTCTTCGTGAGTTTTACGCCAAATTTTCAACCAATTTCGTGCCCCAATCAGCGTATTCGCCTGATTTAGTTTCGTGTGATTTCAGGCTATTCAGGAAACTCAAACGACCGCTTCGGGGAAACTGTTTTGAGTCAATTGATGACATTAAACGTGATTCCCTGCATTGAGGGATATTCCGGAAATTGATTTTAACAACTGTTTCGAGGTTTGGAAAAACATGGGCACAAGTGTATTGGGGCCAAGGGAATTAGTTTGTGGAGGGTGACATAAATTATGAACAAAGTCTTACTATTTGTTGCTCATGTATATCATATATCATGCTCATCATAAACCTGGAGTTGTCTCAGCGGATGGTATGATTTAAGTAGTTTTGAACAAAGTGATAGCCGTCGTTATTAGTGTACTCTGTCAAATCTCAATCTAATGGTATGAATTAGACCATTTTCGTTGCCACGGTTCCACTAAGTTTTTCTAGGTTAACTCTAATATTCCAACAGCTATGTGTTACAAATCCTACCAGAAAGCATGGCCACACCCACTTTTCTATATTTTTAGAGATGGTAGTGTCCTTTCATTCCTGTTCATTGTGAGTCACATAACTTTGGTTTTTGGGGCGTGGCAAAAGCCTCCAAATACAGATAAACATATGAGTTATGTTGCTCTTATATCAGCTTAAGCGCTTTCTCAACTAATAATTTAATGTATTCAATTTTAATATTCATTTCCTTAAGACCCAAAATCCCACTTAATATGCACACCAATCAATTGCCACCTACACGAGGAAACTTAACGAGCTCGTGCTGCTGCCGCTACTGCGGCTGCGTCTTAAGGCTTAAATTTTTAATCACACACTAGTGTATTATGTCAAAAGACTTTGCGAACGACTTTGGTGTTTAACTTAAATATCACACCACACACACCACAACAACAACAACTAGTCATTTAACTATTGCTTAACCGGCTGCCTGCTTTGTGGGCAATCAGCTGGTGGCTGCCTAATAAACTTAAACCGCAAAATGCGTCGCAAGCGAGTGAACAAGACAAATAATAACAACAACAACAGACAACTAAGTTTACAACAACAACATAAAATACAATAAAAATCAAAATACTATAGAAATGTTCAATAAAAAAGCAACAGCAACTACTACAAAAAATACAACAAATAAAAAACTATACAACAACAACATGCGCAGTTGCAGCAAGAACGCCAGCATAGAAGCTAACTGCAACGACAAGAAAAACTAAAATACTGAACAAGCTTGAACTACACAACAACAACTAAAATAAGAAATTAATACAACAACAACTAAAGTTAAAAAAATTATACTACAACAAAAACAAGAGCTGTATCAGCAACAACAACTAAAATAAGAAATTAATACAACAACAACTAAAGTTAAAAAAAATTATACTACAACAAAAACAAGAGCTGTATCAGCAACAGCACCAGAATAGCAGCTGACTACAACAACAACAAAAACAATATCTGCAACAACAAAAGAACTACAACAACAAAAATTAAAAACAAAAACGAGAAATTAAACAGTAATATAAAATACAACAACAAGAACAAACAAAACAACATAAAAACTACAATAACAACAACTAAAAAACCGAAATACACCAGCAACATCGAATACAACAAAAACATTGAGTACAACAGCAACAACAACAACCTCCATAGCACCACAAAAAGCAAACGAGTAACTAAACTAGACCGCACCAAAGTGGCGGGTGGTTGCTGTTGGACAAAAAGTTTTGTTTCAAACAAATTTTAAGCGACTGACAAAAGTTTTTCGTGTTTTTTTTCATTTTTTCCACCACTGTAGCCTGCTTTTTCCCCATAACCCGTGTGCAGCAAGTATGTAACTAAATTAACTTTATTGCTTTATTCAATTCGCCGCGCCGCCAGCGAGCGTGGCTGAGCCAGCAAGCCGTTAAACTACGCAGCAGCAGCTCAGCTGGTTGCTGATTTGCCCCTTTCGCTGATTACCGAGTCACTCTGCGCTGCCATAAAATCAGCAGGACATTAACTTGCCGCGGCGTGGAGACGACGGAAGCGGCGCTGTAGGTTGCGGCAAGAGTATGCGGGTCAAATGTCGCAGCATGTGTATGTGTGTGTGCTGCGGTGTAAAGCTGTTGTGCGATATATACTGTATACTCACTCACACACACACACACAACGGCGCTAAGGCTTACATGTGCCCCGCTCTACTAAGCGTTGTGACAATTTGAAAACGGTTTTACAAATGTCATTTCTATTCAAATTCGCCGCACAAACATTTAATGCGCTGGCGGTGGGCCGCAAACTGCGCGCCGCGCCTATCATGCCCCAGTCGTGCCATTTTAATGTCTTCTTTTGCCTTCTCCCACCCACACCACACAACACGCTTGTTTATTACATTGCGTTTTGCATTCTTACTGTTGTTTAGCCTTTTGTTTTCATTTGATATGTTTGCTATTGTTTTACTTCTTATTTTTAGCATTTTTGCTCCACATTTTCGTTGCTGCTGTGCCACCAAAGGGGATTTGTGTTGATTCGGAAATATTTTCTAGCAATTTGTATGGCATATATTAAATTGCTGTAGTTGTAATGGCTACAAATGTCAACCAGGGATACGCTGTGGGTTGCTCCCATATACATACGTATACATACATATATATTTTGCTGTACATTGCTCTTAGCTGCCATAAAAAACGAAAGTGAAAGGTTGTTTAGTCGGCTCTGAAAAGTGTAAGGCTGAACTCTACTTGATAGTTAATAAATATGGGGCATTAAGTTCAGAAAAGGGGAGTAGAGAAACTAATGCGTATGTATTCAACCGATTTTCTTCCTGTTGACAAACTCTTATTTGAAGGTGAAAGGAGATAGAGTTGATAGAATCTGAATAGGTGGCGTTTGAGTCGAATCAAATTTCATTCACATCGAGATATATGCAAGATATATCATAAGAGGAAGGAAATTACATCCACAAAAAACTACTATTTGATTCAAATCCGATTAACATATTGTTAAGAGAACTACACTTGCATTAAATTAACCGCTAGATGGCATCTGAGTCAAAGTATTAAAAAAGCAATCCTTTCCCAAACTACTATAAAGAAACAAAACTAATATATAACATGCAGAATATTAGACAAATTCGGTATGAGACCGAGAGCAGCTGAAGTGGAGCATGTATAATATTTTTATATGGAATTTTTTATACAGCATGTCCAAGAGATGAAGTGTATACTCTAGATCTTTATAGATCTGCAGGCAACAACAGTTTCCAATATTTTACGAACTAGTCACCTTTCTTACTTAAGGGGGGTGCCTGCTTTAGAAGCTTCAAAAAATAATTTTTTTTTGCTTAAATGTCTTTAAAAATAATCTAAGAATATATCCTCAAAGTTATAGATGGGAATTCGAAATATTTTCGAAGCTAGAAAGGAAATAGTGACCGAGCGTCTAGCAGATATATAAGCGCTTGGGCAGAAAGCGAAAACTTTGACGCGCGATTTCTCGGTTTTTCATTTCTACGATTTTTCTTAATTGACGGGCAGGATAGAAAAAAAAACTAAACGTCGTATGGAATTGAGGCAAAGTTTATTATCTTTGGCAATAAATTATTTTCTTAAACTAAAAAAAAACTAAGCAAAGTCAAGTTTGAACATATTTTTAAACAACATAAAGTCAAATTTTTTGTGTCAAAAACCACTTTTTTTTAATTTATAAAAAAATTATAAAATTTTACAATTTCTTTTTTACACCCTTTTTTGGATTTTTTTTTTAGTTTAACTAGAAGATAAATTATTAAAAAATTTGAATCTCTTTGAATTTATTGTTTCCGACAGAAATTGAAATTGCGACCTGCATCCTGCCCGCCGTCCGACAAATGCACATGCGAGTTGCATCGGGCAATTGCTTGCCAAAGGGAGAATATCAAAGATTTCGTATCCAAAAAATTTGTGAATGATGTTTAAATATATGTATAACTATAAACCCTAGAAGTTTCCCTTTAATAAATTATTTCTTTCCCTCCCAGAAAACTCTTCAAAAACATCGAATTTTTTAAGCCTCTAAAGCAGGCTCCCCCCTTAATGGGCGCAAGACTTGTAGACACCAAAAGTTTCGAATCTTTTACTAACTAGTCGTCAGCTTTCCTATTTAATAGTAGGCGTAAGGTCTTGTGGAAATTTTTTTTATTAGAAAATATATCTTCACAAAAACACGACCCACTAATAGCCGACAGTAAGTTACTAAAACAAATCACAAATGAAAGCAGATATCAGTATTTTGATCAACTAACGACGAGTCTTAACAATATATTTTTTATTCTGCCTAAAATCCACGAAGACAAGAATTTGCAAATATTCTTCGACCGCCAATATAGGGAAAAGCATCTAGCCTCTTCTTCAAAAAAGTGGATACAGCTTTCTGCAAGTAAGTTTAAAATCAACCATAGTGATAAGAGACGCCGAACGCAGTGCCAAGAACCGAGCAACGTCGTCTGAGGTGCATCTTTTTTATTTTATTGGTCATTTACCACTTTGTTTGCATTTAATGGGGCCATTGGCCATTTTGTTTTTTTTTTAGCCAAGTCAACAACCCTTTGTTACATTTAGCCTATACAAAACCCATTTTTAAGGCTTCGATCAATGATCCTTCTGTTTTCAGTGACCCCTTTGTTAATTTGATGCGGGTCAATGACCTGTTTGTTTAAATTTCTCCAAGTCAACAACCTTTGTTCACAAGTTTGTTTGTTTAGTCAAGACAACAGCTTTTGTTTACATTCCAGGGTCAATGGCCCCTTTGTTTATATTTTACAAGGCTCAATTGCCCTTTTGTTTACCTTTCAACAAGTCAGCAACATTTGCTTACATTTAGCCAAGACAACAAACTCTGCTTACTTATCAGTGTCAATGGATCTTTTGTTTACATTTTATGGGTCAATGATTTTTTGTTTACCTTTAGCCGAGTAAACAACCTTCGTTTACATTTAACCAAGTAAACTACCATTGATTACATTCTACATTAATATTTCCCAATCCTGACGGAGCTTTTGGTATTACTCATCGGCATTTTACACAGCGGTATTGGTTTTGCGAGGATACGGAATTCAGACATCGCGGCATAAAGACAGCTCCTTTTCGTGTTGTCAAAAGCAGTTTTGAAACCAACGAAAATGTGGTGTGTGTCGATTCTTTTTTCACGGGTCTTTCCCACCATTTGGTGCATGGTGAATAACTGGTCGGTTGTTGAATTTCCAGGTCTAAAGCCACATTGATAAGGTCCAATCAGTTCGTTCCATCGGCCCCGCCGTTTTGTTCTTCAGACGGGTAATTGCTATTCGAACTTCTTTATGGTCGGGCAATGGAACGTCTGCTCCATCGTCATCAATTGGGGAATCGATTTCACCTTCGCCTTATCCTGGCTGGAAAAGTGCTCTTCCATAATTTCAGTATGCTCTGGGCCTGGCGACTGATGCCCATCACCTAAGTGTATGCTCCGTTCTTGAATCGTTTTGTTAGTCGCCGAAACTTTTCGTAAAATTTTCGTGCATTACCCCTGTCGGCCAGCTTGGTTGGTGGCTTTTCGATCCGGAGACAGTCAGGTAGCTTGATGAATTTTCCTGTCATGGAATCCAGTACTACAGATAACCTTATTTCGGGTACTGGCGAAGTCGATCAGCCGATGTTTCATTATGGATTCTGAAATTATCGACAATCGTGCCAAAGATACTTTCTTTGCCCACCCACACGTTAAAGTCGAGGGGCAGCTCTCATAGGTGTACTCCAAGCGCTCATAGAAAACATATTTGGTCACATCGTCGTTCTCTTCCGTCGGGGTGTGGGCGCAAATCAGCGATATGTTGAAAAACTTCGCTCCGGATTGTGGATTGTGTGATTGATGCGGATTGTGGCTAGACGTTCAACCACCGGACTGAACGCCAGAACTCAGCGACGGAGTCTCTCTACCACCACGAATCCCACACCGAATTTGCGCTTTTTTATTTGGCCACTGTAATATATGCCACAAGAACCTACTCGTCTCAGTCCTTGTCCCGCCCATCGCACTTCTTGGACGGCAGAGTTGTCAGCTTTTACTCTTACAAGGTCATCAATCAGCTAGGCAGCGACAGTTTCCCAATCAAGAGGCCGGAGAATATCCTTAAATCGTAATCCTTAATATGTTTGATGACGACCATATCAAAAAGGGGATCCTCATGCGAGGCTCTTGTATCCTTTTCATTGGGGTGTTTTTTTACGGAAGAATGATTCGCCTTCTCAGTTTAGCTCGCCTTCAAACGGATGTTGTTTAGCTACTCAGAGCATACTTTGTCTAAGACCGAAAGTCGTGAGCTGCTTCAGCCATATGTAACAGAATCGTTTCTGGCCACTTCCAAGTAATTGGCGCTCAGAAAACTTTCCTCACTTGCGTGAACTTCTACAAATTACTCCATCGTCGTTACTAAGACTTTATTATTATTATATTTTAATTATTAATAATAAAGATTTATTAAATTTTGTACGCACTTCATATCCTACAACTAATTATCTCGAAATGCAAGTAATCAATTCACACTTTTGCTAATTCACTGCTTAATCAAAGTGACCGCCAGCCACCGCAATTCTACTTGCACAGCAAACTAATTAAATTACACTAATTAAATTTTATAGCAATGCTAGCAAAAGTCCTAGAAATGCTTCAACCACTGACAGCACTCTTAGATATTTATAAATACGCATTTGTGCGAATGTGTTTGTGTGGTAATTTGTTGGCATTATGGCCAACATTTGTTACAGATGAGTATGCACATAACGAAGTTAGAAATTGTTGTTGTAATTGTTCTTGTTGTTGCAATTGTTCTTGTTGTTGTAATTGTTCTTGTTGTTGTTGCTTGCATTATTGCTTTTGTCTGTATACGCAAACCGAAAATAATTTCAGTTGCAGCTACAAATGCCACAAATCCAATGCGTTCTCGCATAAGCTCATCATTGTCTTTCAAATGCCACACGGCCGTAGGCAGCAACTGGCATATGTGTATTTGTTTTTGTTATTGTATGTGCGTCTGCCAGTTCGGCGCTCAACGCTATTGTATTTTGTAATATTTTACCGTTATACTTGCGCATTTTAATTGGCAACCACAAGCCGCATGCCCGCCGCTTCGTTCCCTTGGCTTTGTATGTCTTCGCTGGCAGACTACAATCCTTTGGGAATAATTGTGATTGTTACGCTTATTGTTTTATTTTTCTGTGCAAAATTCTGTTACGCTTTTTTGTTTTGATTTTTTCTGCTCTTTGACTGGCATGGCTTGGTGGTGGGGTAGAATGCTTTAATTACCGCAAGCAGGCAAAAACAGCAAAAAGCTTGGCTGCTTTTTTGATTTTTTACTCAATTATAATTTTTTTTTATACACATGCCACATGTTGCATAACGTAAAATAAATTTCTGCAATAAGCGGTTGCTGCTACAATTTTATTTAACGAACTAGGTACAGAGTTATGTATCTCTAACTTCTCAGAATGACGAGACGAACTAATAAGTCTGTCTAAACTTGTTCGAGTTGGAATGTTTGCGCTTGACGCGTATGTTAACAGACTCTGCGGCCTCACTAGCGATACCTGCTACAGTCGTTGGTACCCCAGTTGCTTACAGCGTAGTCGTAGTCTTGCCAATGCGAAACAGGTAGCTTATTCCATTGGGTATTGATTCTGTTTCTGTCGATAAATGTAGACAATGCATGAGTTTCTCAATGTTGATTACGTTTTCGCATGTTAGCCATACAACATTCTTGGAAATCTCGCCCACTATTTCATTAGGGTATTCTGGTCTAGAAATTTAAAAAAATCGAAATTTTTTTTTATACTTTCAAAGTTTAACTATTCAAGAATATGTGTAGAAGAGCATTTTTCAAAATTCAAATTATTTTCGGAGATATAGGCATTTTTCTGACCCGGCATCCAAACTGGTTCGGCCGGAACTAATCGAACAAAAGACTTTAAACGCGTTTTTCTCAAAACTGACTTTTTCGGAGCGATACCCACGATTTCTCAGGTTCTACTGGACCGATTTAATTGAAATTTTTATAGAGTCTTCTTATTATTTTTATTATTTTTAAAAAATTCGAAATAGTCAGAAAAAGTGATCCAAAAAAACTTTTTTTTTCAGGCAGTCGCCATTTTGTGAAAAAAATTTTTTCCCACTTTTCCATAGTTCCGGCCATTGCGACATTACTCTAGATTAATTATCCTTTTTTATTTGGTGGTCAGAGCGTTGAAATCATGGGTATGTTCACGTGGAAATTTTTAGAGACGCCACACTTCGTCAGCTCATAATTTTTAAAATTTTTTACTTTTTTTAGTTTTTAATGTTTTTCTGTACTCTTCTAAAATTAACAAATAACTAATAAAAAAATGGATAGTAAAGATATTAATTGCTTTTTTTACGACATTTTAAAAATTACCTGAAATTCATGCTTCTAGACCAGAATATCCTCTTAAATCGTAGCGAATATGAACACAATCTTTTCAAACCTTCCATTAAGCCTCATACACCACATATGGAAATCTCTGTGCTTACGTTCGACTTTAATCTTTATATGGGTATATATCAAGTTTATAGTAGATTAGTTGATATTCCGTGCCAGCCGAACGTAGCTTTCCTTATTATCTTTATTTTTTTATTTTTGTTAATCTCTGGCTTTATTTATTTACTTTAGTTACTCTTCTTCAGCAACAAAACTACGTACAAATAATTTATTTTATTTAAAGCGAAAAAAGTATTGCCGCCAGTCAAATAATCTTGTTGAGCAATTACATACATAAATATATATTAATTTTTCATTTCATACGCTCACTTATACATATGTAGCATTTACATACTTGTATCTTTCGTTTTGCGTTCATATTCCCAGGTTTTATCATTTCTTTCTGCTTACCGTCAGCTTTTCGGTTTCATATTCATGTATGTATGTGTATGCAAAAAAGTGTTTTTGTTGTTCTTGCATTTGCACTCGATTTTGTGCTTTAATTGCTTGTACACAAGCGCTTTCCATATATTTCGTATGCATTTGTATGCGTTCTACTCATTCAGCATTATGTATTTGCATTGGTCGCTTTGGTCAACAGGGCGTATGATTAACTTGTTGACTAACAAAGTGTGTTCGTAACAACAAAAGGTCGTCTGAGTATTAGACGAGCCACAGCAAAAGTAGTGCTGATATGTTGGACTGAAAAGCAAGGTGAAGAGCATGATTTGCAGGCTGTGGTTAAGGACAAGGTTGGGAAGAAATGAAACCTTTGAGGTAGAAGATTTTGAGGTTTTTTGGAGACAAATTGAATTTCCTTCGTTTGTATGCTGAATTTACAGTTGTAGTAACTAAGCATGAGTAATTATTATGGCAATGGGTTTGGAGAAAAATAGTGCAATATGAAAAAATGTTTAGAACCTCTCTAGGAGTGGTTGGATCCAGTGGAGAGGGTTACTAGCAGAATAAGTGTTCTTAGAAATGCATATGTTTCTATTACTATAACAAAGGGTATCAAAGTAAACTAAAGACAGAAAGTTAAAACATTAAGCTAAAATACTCTTCACAGACTAATTTCTTATAGCATAAAATCATACAAAAAGAAATTTGTCTTGATTTTTTCCACCAGTTTGTTAGATTTGCTGTAGGCAATGTTGGTCCGATCTGAACCATTTCTTAAGAGATTGCATCATGACCTTGAACATTAATCCACGCCTGGTTTCATGAAGATATCTTTTCAAATAAATCACTTTTCCATATAAAGACTCGATTTTGAGCGAACAGTTTGTATGGCAGCTATATGCAATAGTGGTACGAACTAAACAATTTCTTTGGAGAATACAGCGCTGCCTTGAGCAATAGTCCTCACCGAATTTCGTGAAGATATCTTGCATAATAAAAAAGTTTTCCATATAAGAACTCGATTTTGATAGATCAGTTTGTATGACAGATATAGCCTGCAGTGTTCCGATAGCGCTGATTCCGACAAATGAGCACTTTATTGGGGAGAAGTAGGCATGGGCAAAATTTCAGTTCGATATCTCAAAAACCAAAGGACAAGTTCGCATAAATACTTGAACTTGGCTTAGCTCGTCACACTGATCATTATATACACAATTTAAGGAGCCCCGACGTTCCTTTCTAGTTGTTACAAACTTCATGGCATAGTTAATATACTCTGTTCAGCATATACTAAACAATCTAAGTTTTTTTTATGCCCTTCCAGCCCTCGGAACGTAACTAAATTCCGAAAGTGTTAATTTTACTGCAATTTCATAAAATTACACTCTCGAGTTTATTACTTAAACGCATTATGCATGCCAGCAAATACTAAATGTATTCCGCATAATTAAATCAAGTTCAAAGCGAGACGCGCCACCGGCCATTTGACCAGCGCATATCCTAGAAGTCAAAGCCAGCGCACTTCAGCGTTCATTTCATAGTTCTGATGTACTAGTATAATACTGGCGGGCTCTCCAAAAATCGCCTGATGTTTGGCAGACAAATGCACTTCACTTGCAACTAACGGCAAGTAGACAGGCAAGCGCGTAGTCTAAAAGTCCGCCCTTCGCGCTAGCCTGTTGGCAATAATCATTGAAGTGCTGCCAAGCAGTTTATAACAACAATTTGATAGCAATCTGTTTCTGTTTTTGTTGTGGTTATTTTTTTATTTCTCTAGCTTTTTTAATTCGCTTGCCCTTTTAATTGCGCACAATTAGCATTTCTGCTGCCATGGCAGCGGAATGGCTTCAATTTGCATGAATTTAATATTAATTACAGGAAAAACAACAATAAATAAGTTTTTTTTTTAAGAAGTAATTAGAAGCGTGAAATTTCAGCAAATTAAATTTGGGAAAAACAGCAATTGATTGAGAGAACAAGAAAAACCATTAAAATTCGGAACTAATGAGAAGAAAGTTGTGTCGCAATATTGATCAATATTATAGTTAAAAGTGTTAATTATATCAGCAATCTTAGTCTTTAACCTTACAAAAGCAGATTAGATTTCCATGCAGAAACAGAAACAGAATTGTTTTAATCAGACAAACAGAATTATTTGAGTTAGGAAACCAGAATAAATAGATCGTAGAAATTCAGCGCATATTACATACATTCACTCAGACGGGGTTCCTTTGGGCAGCATGCGGCGCTTACCTTTATCTGCAGAAAAGTCATAGAAATATTAACGAAGAAGACTGTATGATTCAATTTCTATAAGCAAAATCACTAAACCAGAATTTGTTGAAACGTCAGAGACCTTATATAGTATTGGGTCGTTCGCTAAGTAATTCAGTTTAATGATAACAGCTGATCTTACTGAATTTTTTCGCAGTCAACTTCACAGTTAAATTAGGCTTTACCATTATATATTTGAACATTTCGCCATTGAAACTGTCTGTCGACAGCAATTCAGATAAAATGTGGAGCACCGATGCGAAGCCGCATATTATCCATTAAAATTTTAATATAAAGAATCTCTACAAACCTCTTAATATGTACAAAAATATTATAAACCGTATGAGAATTACAAATTAATTACTATTAGAGAACGAAATTTTATAAAATTGCATTTTTCGTCCGTAAAATATTTAATTTTAATTAATTTAATCAAAAATTCCATTTGTTAGTTTTGTTGTCTTTGTTTTTTTTTTTTGCATTTAACGCTTTTTCTACACTCAACTGTTAACAAGTACCATGCCAGCTTGTAAGTGGCCGCAAATTAATTGACATCACTCATACGCAATGGCGTTCCGCCTCCATGTAATTGTTATCAAAACCAAATTGAAATGGATTAAAAGTAAAAAGAAACGCACACAGACAGTTAAAAAAGTATTACCACAAAACAACCACAACAATTTCCGCTGAAACTCAGTTAACTGTTTGTATGCGCGACCCAAACGACAACAACAGTAGCAACAATAACATTGTCCGCTACGAACAAAATGGCCATCAGAAGAGCAAAAATAACAATAATAACAGAAAGCTGCTACTAACAAAGTGGTTATCAGCATCGACATTGGCAACAACAATAGCAATAACAACTACTTTAGCGGCACTCACAATCTGTTGTGGCGACCAAAGCTGCGCACAAATTAATTATCCTTTTTTTTAACAGTGTCGTTGACATTCTGCTGCTCTTACGCAAGCGAGAGTAAGAAGTCTGATGTTTTTCGGGGGCGACCAAAACATTTTCGAAGAGCGCTTATTAAATACAAATACAAATAAGGGCAAATGTATACAAGTTTCATAAGTATGTTGGCTGTGTATTTCACGAACAAAAAGTTGCATGCAACAAAAGTATTGTAACTATGAGGGTCAAGTAAATGCGTAGAAGAACAAGCATAAGTCGAGAGCTTACATGCGCCCAAGAAATGGTCAAGAGTTACTAACAGCATGGAAGTCATTGAAGATATATGAAGGGATGCTTTGAAGAGTTGGGGCGATGAAGCTGGATAATAACAGCAAAAGAAAACGAATTAATGAGTTGAAGATGAGTGAAAAAAAGACAAAAGTAATTTAGCAACCACGATTCAGAGAGCAAAAATTAAAGAAAGGGCTTCAAAAATGAAGATATGTAAGCGGTAAAACTAACCAGAAATTGACCAATATATAAGTAGACTGAGAACACAGAATTCTGAAAAACAAAAGAGTTTCAGCGAGGGCTTTGGGAGCTATATTTCACTAACTGCGAGCATTAACGAGATCCGAACAGCTGAAATAATTCCGACAAAACTTCCTCATATCAGAAACACATTCAGCTCTTTGACTGTTTTGATATTATTGGGAAGGTGGTATCCAATCCAGCATTTAGAGAAGTGCGCTTTTCTTAAGCTAAAACACTTTACCCGCTAATTAATTAGTGTATGAGACTTACTAAGAATGCGAGCTAAAAACACAAAATAATTAGGATCCACGGGGTGAGGATTTTAAGAGTTTCATTCACCTTCCAATATATCTTAGCACGCAGCGTCTAAGCTTGACGCAACCTTTTATAGGTTAGGTTATAGGGCAGATCCTCGCACCAAAGGTTAGGCAATATCCCACAGGCTAGGAGCACAGGTGCTTTGTGATACCTAAAACGCGTAGATATGGAGAACCAGAGCCTCATAAATCGACGAAGTGTTTTAAGCTTATCAGAAAATTTCTTAAGGTGCCTAATAAGGCTGGATGAAAAAACGCATAAATTTCATCAACATACTTGTATATGATGAATAACTTTCGCAAGCTACTCTAAGAAGATTCTGGGGTCTTTTACCGTGTTTTTTTTTTTTGCTCCGTTTCCTTCTTTTATCTACCTTGCCTTTGAGCTCTCTCTCTCTCTTTCTTCTTAACTGTCTTGTTGTTGTTGAATAACTTTCGCAAGCTACTCTAAGAAGATTCTGGGAGTCTTACCGTGTTTTTTTTTTTTGCTCCGTTTCCTTCTTTTATCTACCTTGCCTTCGAGCTCTGTCTCTCTCTTTCTTCTTAACTGTCTTGTTGTTGTTGTAGGGACAGCAAACGCTGCCGTTTGTACAGCTTTTGGCTGAATATAAATCCGGGCCGCGACCCGACTGTCGCGGGAACGGTTTTCATTAGCTATCTTTCTCACTGTCTCTCTTTTTAGCGCTCTCACTTTTTGTATTTTTGTCTCTGCTTCTCTTTTATTTCCTGTCTTTATTTATTTTTGTATTTTTCTCTCTGAGTCTCTTTCAAATTCTCTCTCTCTCTCCCCCTTAAGTATTTATTGTCTCTGCTTTATATTTTTACTATCTCTCTCTTTCTATAACTTTTTCTCCTCTTCTTTCTCATCTATTTCTTTGTCCCTCTTATGAAAGTCATTAGTATTAGATAGCTTCCAATTTTATTGTTTTGAGATAAAAATATTGACAAGTATATGTATTAGAGTAGTCGGTATTAGCTTTCTCATCACTTCTCTACTCTCTACATTAGAGCTCTGCTCTCTACATTAGAGCTGTGCTCTTTTTCGCACGCTGACCATGAACTCGGTCTCGGCATCATCTGACCTCCCTCACTTAGTAAGTTGTCTCATTTGTACAGGAATCGAAAAAGAATGCTCAGCTCGAATAAGAGAGGACTTTCTATGTTTTTCTTGGTAAATAAGGGGTTACTGTGTTAAGTTTACCGCATTGCGGTAAAAAAAGTGTTTCAACCGTTTACAGTACAAAAGTAGTTAAACACTAAGAAGGTCTTCTATCAAAATTCTAAATGTAGAATGGCCACCAACTAAATACAAAAGAGTTGAGAAGGCTAGAAAATACTCTACAAAAAAAACGTTTTACGGTACAAATGATGTCAGCTGTAAATAGTTTACAGAATCTAGTAAATTATTCATACCGCTTTCAATCTTAAATTTTGTTTTTTTCCAAAATGGCAACTACAACAAAAAGCATTTAAATTGGCTGCCAAATAAAAGTACAAAAATAATTAGTTTTTAATTCTTATATAAATAAATTAAATAATAGTAAAGAGCTTAAGCTTTATTTTTTTTAACAATTTCCAATCTCTGTTTTTTTTTGTTTATTATAAATCCCAAAATAATTAAAATTTACGCTGTTAGCTCATGCTGAATATACCAATTTACGCTTTAATAATTTAAATTGTGCTCCAGCGAATTTTGTATTTTATTTAATTTTTTCCATGACATCATAAAGCAATATTTAATTATAACATTTTTTTTGCTTCCCTGGCATGCACAACTTTTGACATTTTTAATTGATCACTCATACGCACTGGCAGCCAATCAGTTTTCATAAATATTCATTTAATTTGATTTCATATATTCAATAGCATAATTGCTGTTATTATTATTTTTTTAGAATAATCGTTAATTGCTTTTGTATCACAATATATTTGGCTATTACGCGCATTTATTTCCGAGGATTATAATTAATGAGTCCTGTTTTTGTGGCATACTTTATTGACACCTTTTGATTTTATAACAACAAGTCAACTGAAAGTTTTTTCCAATAGAAAACACGTGGACTTTTTGAACACCAAGTTTAGCGATGTTTTACTTAGGAATTCATAAACAAAATGGGGATACCTTTATCTAACTTTTTCAACACGTTAAAGCGTATATGCTTCAAAAACCAAGGTAAATCCACCAAAACCTTTTTACTTCAAACTCTTAGTCAAAAGCAGAGCGGCTATTTGGGCTGGTAGTTATAGAACTACATAAAAAACTTTAGCAAAAAAATTTGTTCAGATATGAAGGATTTCAGACTGGAATAGTCCAAAGCCATTTAAAGCTAATTCTAAAATGAACTCGGATTTCTTCGAATTCGCGAAAGCCTTTGAAGTTCAATATATCTTGTGCAGACCAGCTCAAGGTTCATACTTCTACTACAATAATTACCAAGAATGTTTGAGATAAAGTCAACAAGAAACACTAGACACTGATCTATCTGATAGCTAATGAAATAAAGTCCATATATGACCTTTATGGACCTACCCTCACGAGGATGCTTCAATTCACATAATAATCTCTTACCTTATAATAACTAATTACCCGAGACCCGTTCATTGACCTAAACTCACGAGGAGGGTCCACTTCATATAACAACCTCTTTCCTTATAATATCCAACTGCCCGAGACAATGAGGCCACTTTTACGATGAACTCCGCCCAAACCCGATTCTGCAGCCAAAGAAACCAATATCATGCAAAACTTCATGTTTATTGACCGCCTTACGAAGAGGGTCCAAAGTCACGCAAAAATGCCTTACCTTCACGGTTTAACATGAAAGTTGTATACTGCCGTCCTCACTTTAAACTCTTGCCATGCCCTTTAGGAATTACACTGTCGTCGCTCTTGAAGCAAGATCTGCATGAGATCTCTCAATTTGATGGAGATTGTTAGAATGATAGTCAGTAATATCTTCATCTACTTGTATGACATCTACCCAGACTAGTTTTCGCACATCCTACGTGATAAAATGTTTTGTAGCTAACTTAAGTCTGCTCAATTCTCAAACCTGAAAGAAACTATACCGAACCGTTGCCTTTAGGAGTTTGACTGAATTTCTGCCCTTTATAGCTGGAATTATTCATATTACAGAAGCTTTTAACTTACAGCAAACAGTTCATGCACCTTATGTTAAGCTGTTTTGCCAACAACACTAAACAACACTGTCAATGTTTAGTGACCACAGTCTAAGAGGCCACAGTCTAAGGATTGTTGCTCCCATAAAAGCTGCGCTACAGTGTTTCGTCAAACCACTGATTATTTAGAAAGCATATATATCAGGTCTCCCCCACATCTTCTTAAATGAATACTCCAAGTTCTCATATTGACTAAGGACTCTTAATACCTTTAGGACCGCTGACATAAAAAATAAAAACCACTTAAAGTCGAGCTCGCTAGGGTTTAGTTGATTGCTTTCGGGAGACAGTTTTTATTTTGGTCAGAAATATACTTGGAGATATATATTCTGAGTGGTACGTAAAAAGCCTGCTCCAATATATGACCAATTTTATGCTCATATTGCGGGGTTGTTCTTTTTAAAAGTCGAGATAAAATCATTTTTGGATCGAATTCCAAATTTGACGGTTATATTTCAGATAGTTAATCGGTGGTCTACCCCTTTTCCATTTCCGTTTCATGTTTACTTCCTTGAAAAGTTTATCGATTACTTTTGAAATAGACATCCATTAGACAAGTGACAAATGTTCATAAATCTAGAAATGTCTCGCGACTTTGAGTACGTCAAGCTGAAATTGATGAATTATCACTTTTTAAATGAGTGCGACTTTTCGTCATTTTTATTTATTTTTGTTGATTTTCGTTACACTTGACATGCAAATAAATTTGAAATCGCTCAATAAAGACCATCCGCAGACTGATTACTATCAGTATCAGCTCATTTGACATTATGCAAAGTTATATAAGTTACAGCTAAAAGTGAAAGTAAGCTGTTGTCATACTCCCGCTTGGAGACTCGCAACGAAAACTCTACTTCAAGCCCACCGAAAGTATATACGCTCAAAAGATAATGATACTACCAAAAGCTGCTGGCAATCACATTAGCAAGCCACCACCACTCTGCCATCCAAACTTCACTTGTCCGGCTAGCTGCTGTACGCCTCCGCCGACAATTAATAATTTTTCAAGCGTGCAATCAAACAGATAAGTTGAAAAGTTACTCAAGATACGAGCGATACGAGCTGCCAAGCAATGAGGCGCATTAATCTTTTTGATGATGAATTCGTACGGACAAGTTGCTGGCCAGAACACACTTGGCAAATATTTGCAGAACAAAGTGCGCTTCACTACACAAGTGGGGCGAGAGGAATTGTGCCATTTTGGTGTATAATTTGAAAATTAGCAGCCGCACTCACAGCTGAGTTGACTAAAAGTTAGGAGTACTCTCCTGCTCTATCATATACTACCTACAACCTCGGATCGCCCAGTCTGCACTTCATTTCTATAAGGTCAGCAAAGTTAAGATAATAAAAATTTGTCTGTAACTTTTACTAATGCACTTAATTTACAATAATCGGCGAAAATGACGAGGCAATCAAAAGTGGCTTTTGTTCAGCACGAAAAGTGTGGGTAATTAATCAAAAAGTAAATATGAATTTGTGCGTTAAAGTAGCTTTTTCGTCAAAAAGCAGACCAATAATGAATTGGTGCTCGCAGCAGTAACAACATTTAGATAATTAAGTGCTGTGTTAGCTGTAATATGTACACGCTAACCTTCGCTGGATAGCCAGAAAAGCTTCTGAAGTAAAACCTAAAGAGAATCATTGAAAATTACTCTAACTTAGTAGTAAAACAAATGGTGGGCTGCACGCGTTTCATTGGTATCTCGGTAAGCACTTCTCCGCTGAAAGAATGAATTTAGGTACTTCTCAACTATTTTTTTTTTACCTGGTGTATTCTCAAAGACTGCGAAATGTGTCAGTTTTCAGTTACGCATCTAAATTCGAAAGAGTAGGACCGAAAAGTAGTGATCAGTTAAAGATTTCTAAATCTCGTTACCGTTGCCGAGAATAATATTGAAGACTGCCTGTTACCAGACAAACTGATTAAGCATAGAAGGATCCTAACTTGCTGGAAGAAAAGCTTACGAAATCCAACATCCATAGAAACAGCTTGAATCTTTGAATTAGACAAGTCTATTAGAACTATTTTTCATATCATTCCGCAAATATTTTCTAACCAGATTATGCTGGAGTCAGGTCTAAGCAAGTGCTATACTCGGGTGCTTCTATTGAACTCACTTCAAGTACGTTCTTTTTATTAATCATTCCTGAGATACTATTAAAAGTTAGTCGCAGGTGACTATGGGAACGGCGATACTAAATTAGTTAATCTTCTCACTGTGGAGGAATGCTACTTCTCCCTCTAAAATGTAACCATCAGCAGATTTATATCCGCCTAAGTTCTGTTTCTCCTTTCATGCAAAATTCAAAATTATCTGTAAGCAGAAGACCACAAACAGTCGCACTCATAGTTGTCAGAGTTTTGGGAATGTTTTAAACCACATTCCTACTTTTGGTCTTAACTTTTTGATGAAAGGCAAAAGTCCGGACAAGCAATTTACAATATACCCCGTCTTTCGAGTTCGGTTTTAAACTGAAATTGTCAGCATTCGGTGGGTCAAAGGCGTTCACATAATTACACTTAAAACAGTTCTTCCTGAAAACTGATCTTCTGTCGTTTCATCTCTTTGACAACTATGTGAAATCTGTGACTTTTCAAACTGTTTCCACCTTAAAGCTCCTCTTAAATTGCATGGATTTCTTTTAAGCGATTTGTTAACCCAAACTTTGTTTCTTCTTTTCAAGTTGTGATTAATTTTAAAGTTTAGGAAAGGCCTTCATTAGCTTCGCAATACGTCAATTAGAACTAACCGAGGGTTGACATAAGTCCTTACGGGAGTTTATGTTCAGAGCCAGTTCGTGCACTAATCTGGAGTTCGTCTCAACTGAACCTGTACGGCCAAAAATATGACAACGTTCTATGAACGTGCTTGAAGATCTGCATGATCTTAACGAGATGGATATCTGAGCAGCTTTAGCTTGTCAACCATTTCTGCGAGGTGTCTTACCCACTGTCAGAATGCTGTTCTCAGCAGCGCACTGATCCCTTCCGGGTTTCCAATACACCATAATCAGGATCTTACTGACCTCAATTCTGATGCCCAGGGTTTTCGTTGACGTCGGTGCACATTAGGCGCTGGTCGCTGTGTGATCCCATGCCACTTTGTTGCCTCCATCTCGTGGGTTTATTCTCTCTCGGCGCAACCCCAGTGGGGTTTGTGGACGCCTATTAAAAGGCGGCATCTGTTCGCTTCTTCTTCGGAGGTTCATTGGGCTCATGTGGTATTCTAAGCCAAGCCCTCCTCTCCTGCAGCTCTTGGTCGGGAGCTGCTTATTAATATTCCCAGCTAAAATACTTAGTATAGGCAGTCCACTATACGCCAACTGTGACCTCGGAAGTAACCTGAACTCAGCCTTCCCCATAGGATGGATGGATAGGATCAGGACAGTTAAATATAATGGTAACGATCGCTGAAGTATTATTGTTGTGTATTTCTTGCTAAAAAAGCAAGTGCTGGTAAATTTAAATCTCTGTCTAATTGACTAAAGTCGAAAGTGGTCGCAAAACTTCTGCACTTCAAAAAGTTCGGATGCTACAGTAAACTACGAATCCAATTATATCTGACTCTGCACATGTTTCCCTCTAGAACTAACTAGAAATAATACCCATCTCGGACTGTTTATAAATCTGTTAGAAGAAAGCAACACACCATCAGGTCAAAAGACCGGCTTTAAATAATTAGTTTAGGGACTCATGGTCCCAACATCCATCGGCAAACCGCAGCAGAATCGTAACAAAATTGGTCCATTTCTCACGATGGCTAGATGGGAGGATACTCGGAATCAAAATCACATTGAATCACATTGAATCACGTCCAAACTAGCCCAAATGGTGGGTTGAAGAAAAGCATCTAGTCTGAGCTGCTCCCCAATGGTCAAACACTTAATTCAAATCTTAACTGTGAACAATTGGACCGTCTAAATGCTAACGCCCAGAAGCTGCCAGCTGTAGTCAATAGAGAGAAATTGGGTTCCATCAGAATAACGCCAGCCACACAAATAGATAATGACGCACCAAAAGCAAGGTTCCTAGCAAGAGCCAAGGTTATGTTTAGTGTGTGACAGTTTTACGACATAAAAGATTCAGTTTATGTTCAATATTTTTGTACCTTCTCTGGTCTCGAGGCGACGCTTTAAAGCACTCTATCAAAGCCTGCAATTCACCTTCACGTTTGCTTAACAAGAGAAAAGTTTTCCAAAAAGGTACATGACCCCCATTAATTTCCATTTTTAATTACTTACTTATGGCTTTCGTATGTATGTTATTTCTTTTGCATATGCCCTCCTCTTGAATGCTGGCGCCTAAAGTGAATTAAATTTCCAATAATTTTCCACTCATTTCGATATACAAAATTGTAATTTTTTTCTCTTGCGCTCTTTTACGCTCACCAATAAAGCAAAGAAATTGCAACGGCAAAGCGTAAAAGCGACAAAGGATATTACAGCAAAAGAAGACACGAAAAATTGTGCAACAAAAGCGGGGAAATGCAGCGCCGAAGAGGAAATCAATCGCAACGAATGCAGATTGCTTCGGGGACTTTGCCAAACGAGCAGAGGGAAATTGAATCAAACGCAGAAATGGGTCCGCGCTACGTAGCGCCGACAGCTGCTGCTCAGGCGTAGGCAAATACCGCAGCGCTACAGCTGCAGCGACCACAATAATGTGTAAGCGGGGAAAAATGCAAACGGCAGCTGTGTCCGTTGTGACAGCTTGATGGCGCTGGGAGTTTGCGGTGATTAGCGGGAAACTCAGTCTCACTCTTTGCTTTGCTTCCTTTTAACCGAGTGCTAAAATGCGGGCTTTGTAGGGAAAAATTCATGTTGATTGAATATAAAAATGCAGCATTATTCTTTGATATCTGGGAATATGCTGGCGTCAGAAAAATCAAATTTTATTAAGTTTGCCGCATTAACAATCAACTGATGGATCATTTGAAAGCATTCATCTTCAAAATATCTTGTAATATATTTTGAGCTTGAGTTTTAAGTTATATTAGTAATTGAAACTTCACTCCTTTAATCGATATAAACTCAACGATCTTCCTACTACTACTACTTTCTTCGTCGCGCTAGGCCTTAAGATAAAGCTCTAGCCATATCTTTGACATCGGAAATATGCTTTTTGTACCAACTGACTGTTCGGTCTTAGATCTAAATGGGCTACAACGAACTTACGCACTTGATCTTAGCGAGGAGCTCGTGGCCTCAGCAGCAAGTTTTACTTCACGCCAAAATGTTTTTCCCAAGGTTCGACAAATGTCGGTGTACGACAAGTCCCTCTAAAACGGACTTACAGATCTACCTTACCGGATTTATATCCGTCCAAGTTCTGTTACCTCAATAAAAGTTTAAACAGGTGTCGCACTCGCGACTTGGCTCCCACGTCACTGTTAGCTAACGTCTACGCTAGCGAAGTCGTCCCAATGAATGAAAACAGCCCCGTTCTGAGAGTATTCGACGTAGTACCCGCCGGGGGAAACGGAGGAAGAGGAAGACCTCCAATCTGTTGGAAAGACCAGGGGAAAAAGACCTGGCTTCACTTGGAACCACAGGTGCACTGTTGTAAACACTTTACTAGTTGTTCAAGTTTTGCGATGTTTCTGGAACCCATACCTGATATAAAACTGGTATAACTTTCCACCATCTTGGATCGAGTTCAAAGTGGTTAATTAACCGTAAATTGTGCCAACTTCGCAGGCCAGAGAGTACCTTAAAAAATAAGTAGATGGTTTTTAAGAATCCGCACCACTGCTGACGGACTCCAATCCGAGTTCGACCTATTGCACATTTGGTATATAACGAGATATGCAAAGCCAGTCCACTAACAGTAGGTAGAATGTTTCGTGATTTTGGATAGCCGAAAGAAGTACCCGTCTTTGCTGTCCCGTTCTACGAGTATTGTCCATCTTTGGGAACGCTCTTGAGTTTCAGGTAAAACTGTGTATTTTAGATCGTGAACCATGGCGTTAAGTAGACAACGCGAAAGTTTCCATAATCTTCCACAACTCAGATGAGGTAGAAGTCGCCGGTCGGATATCTAAATTTTCATGAATCTTCGTTTGTTACCCATTCATCAATTATCAAGCGAACTCAGGAACGTTCAATATTCAGTCTGAAGCTCAACGTCCCTCATTCTGTCGCAGACTTCTTATCTCTAGCATTCATTGGAAGGTTCGAGAAACATTGCTGTTTTATATATATTTTTTTTATTTCGGAGAATTATGGGCGCATCGCAAAAAAATTATATTCGCTTTTAAGTCTACACTTCAAACCCGTGCTTAAAAGATCCTTTGTAGCCGCGCGGCAGCCAGCCAACTCAGACGCCGCGACCACTTTTCACCCTTAAAGTGGCAAAGAGGCAGCTTCGCTTTACTATTCATAAGCACCAATCACACTCACGCACATACACACACATCTGTCGGCAATCATCACATATGAGTTCTCTGCGCCTTTGTGCGCATTTACTCAAACCCTTACAAACGCTGCAATTGCCGGGCTTTCGGACGCAGCTGGCGTACGCACTTTTGCACTTACGATTTTTCATGCAATTTTTGGGTTCTCTTTTTTGCTCATTTTTTTGCCACACACTATTACGCTTCAACTAACTGCATTTTGCGCGCACAACCGCTGGCTGACCTTTGCGCACCAACGCAGTGCGGCACTCATGTAATATTTTATATTTAACATTTTTTTCGCATTTATAAAATTTCACCTTTTTCTGTACTTTAAAATATTTTCTTTGACGTTTGATATTTTTGCACCACACACACACACACACACGGCGACCACGCTTATGCCACTTTGTCTGGCAGCGAAAAAAGCTTTTGGGCGCTTTATGCACTTTTACTGCTTTCCGCTCCATTTCTCATCCACACGCATACATACACACAAACGCTCAGTCAACCAATCAGTCAGTCACTCAGTCATGGTTGTCAGCTTTCGGAAAACTAATTGCTAGTTTAAATAGATTGTTGTGAAATTTTGCGGAACCAAAAGGAAAGAGGTCATTACGTTGTGCAAAAGAGGAGGGTGTAAAGAGAAAACGAATATTATCCTTTGGGGTATCAAACTTGTTAGACAAATAAGTGAGTTAGCACTAAATCACATACTAGAAAAATTAAAAAAAAATGTAAAATATTTAATAATTAAAAGTAAAAGAACAATTTCTACCAAATGGTGATAAACTTTTTCATTCATTTCAAGGTTCCCTCCTTTTTTAAAGAAAAAACAGAGAAACTTCAAATTTAATGTTAATGTTTATTATCATTCGAAAGAACACTCTTTGGCATCTATTTCTGTTACATTAGCTCTTACAAATATTTGCCGTATATCTCAGATGGTCCATCCGACTCTCGTAACGTTTTGCGCTAAGGCCTGAATCGAAACGAGATTGTCTGCATAGACTTTAGACTTTACACATCTCTAAAGAAAAAAGGCTAACGATGTGATACCACACGATCTTGGTGGCTAATTGACGTGCCCAAAACGAAAAATTATCTGCTCACCGAAGTGTTCTTTCAATAAATCCATTGATTAATGCGATGTGTGGGAAGTGGCGCCGTCTTGTTGAAACCAAATATCGCCGAGATCACGAGCTTCAATTTCAGGCATCAAATTGTCGGTTATGATGGCTTGATAACAGTCGCCATTGAGGGTTACGTTCTCACCAGCATCATTTTTGAAGAAATATGAACCGATGTGGTCCACAAACCATACCAAACCGTTGTTTTTTCTGGATAAAACGGCAGCTCTCGAATCTCTTCAGGTTACCATTCGTACCAAATGCGGCAGTTTTGCTTGTTTAGAAATAAGCCTGAATCGCTGAATAAACTTTGTTTTGTTTTCTGCGTGCTAGAAGTATATGGTTTGTCCGAAATGTAATAGGACTGATTTTCTTTCGCCGCGGCTGTACTTCGCGCACCGACTGGATTCGATAGAAGACGTTCCTGGCTAACGAACGATCGGCTGGTTGTCTCCGAGCACCTGGAAAGTCAGGATAAATATTTTCGCGCGACGTGTTTCTGTGTGGTCCAAGCCGAAATTGTAGCGTTCGTTAGAGCACAGGTACGCGATTAAAATCTGTGTGAAACTCGGTAAATCTGTGACAGAGACGATTGTTATGATCCAGCAGGCTTACCCAGATGTTGCTTTAGCAAGAAGTGGTGTGTTTTGTTGGTACCAAAGCGGCAATCTTCAGAGTGGCACACGTCGGCGTCCAAAAAAGGGAAGAACGAGCAAATCCAAAGTGAAAACGATGTCCATGGTCTTTTTTGGCATCAAAGACATCGTCCACCATGAATTTCTTTCTCCTGAACAAACCGTCAACGCCAAGCTTTACGTAGAAGTCAAGAAACTCAAACGAATAGTCAGTCGGATCCGACAAGACATCGCAGCCGATTGGAAGTTGTACCACGACAACGCCCCGGCTCACACGGCCTTTCTTGGCCAAAGCCGGCATCCCAACGCTTACGCAGCCCACATGTGGTTTTCGGACTTTTTTGTTTCCTTGCATGAAAAGGCCGATGAAAGGTGAGCATTTTGAGACGTTAGAGGGCATCCAAGCAGCATGCACCTCGTCTCTCAAGGTTATTCCGGAGAATGCCTTCCGTGACGCCTTCAATGCTTGGAAGTCGCGCTGCATCAACGCAGAAGGCGCCTATTTTGAAAGTTTTTAAAGAATTGTAAAGATTGGTTCAATAAATTTTTTTAAATCGACTTCGTCCTATTACTTTCCGGACAAACCCTGTGGTCTATTCGGTTGAATACTGTCCAATAATGAATGCTGGATCTCAAAATTGGTGATGGTGTTACGAGTAGTGCGCTCAGTAGGCCCATTATGTTGGCCATAAGTTCAGCGAAACATATTTTTTACAGAATGTGAATTTTTGTAATAAAGTTGAAAGATTTGTAAACGTTATTCAGGCGTAAGTCCATGATGAAACAATACTGAACAAAAATATCTTGACAGCTTGACACGACTCACGCGTGATCTATCAAAAATTTATTGCAAATTTGAAGTATTACTTGTGTACAAATTTTTAGTACTACTTTAGTAAAAAATTTAGTACTAATTTAGTAAAATAAAATTTAGTACTAATTTAGTAAAATAAAATTTAGTACGCTGCTTTTTCAGTTTTACTAATTTGTGTTTGCTCTGTGAAAAACTTTTGCTGCATTTTATTAAATAATTTAGTACTGTTTTAGTAAATTAAAATTTAGTACACTGCTTTTTCAGTCTTATTTATTTGTGTTTGCTCTGTGAGAAACTTTTGCTGCATTTTATTAAATAATTTAGTACTAATTTAGTAAAATAAAATTTAGTACACTGCTTTTTCAGTTTTATTAATTTGTGTTTGCTCTGTGAAAAACTTTTGCTGCATTTTATTAAATAATTTAGTACTAATTTAGTAAAATAAAATTTAGTACTAATTTGGTAAAATAAAATTTAGTACACTGCTTTTTCAGTTTTATTAATTTGTGTTTGCTCTGTGAAAAACTTTTGCTGCATTTTATTAAATAATTTAGTACTAATTTAGTAAAATAAAATTTAGTACTAATTTAGTAAAATAAAATTTAGTATACTGCTTTTTCAGTTTTATTTATTTGTATTTGCTCTGTGAAAAACTTTTGCTGCATTTTATTAAATAATTTAGTACTGTTTTAGTAAAATAAAATTTAGTACACTGCTTTTTCAGTTTTATTAATTTGTGTTTGCTCTGTGAAAAACTTTTGCTGCAGTTTATTAAATAATTTAGTACTAATTTAGTAAAATAAAATTTAGTACTAATTTAGTAAAATAAAATTTAGTACACTGCTTTTTCAGTTTTATTTATTTGTATTTGCTCTGGGAAAAACTTTTGCTGCATTTAGTACTAATTTAGTAAAATAATTTAGGTACTAATTTAGTAAAATAAAATTTAGTACTGCTTTTTCAGTTTTATTTATTTGTATTTGCTCTGGGAAAAACTTTGCTGCTATTGAATAATTTAGTAAAATAATTTAGTACTAATTTAGTAAAATAAAATTTAGTACACTGCTTTTTCAGTTTTATTTATTTGTATTTGCTCTGGGAAAAACTTTTGCTGCATCTTATTAAATAATTTAGTACTATTTTAGTAAAGAAATTGAGTACAGTTTGTATTTGCTCTAATTAATTCTTATTTTGTTCAGAAACTGAAAATTACACTGATTTGTTAGCGCTAACTTGGTACACATTTTTAGTACCGGTTTTATCTGTTATACTACTGTGTAATACACTCTATATACAGCTGCATTTCTCAGTTTTTAGTAGAAATGTAAAATTCAATTTTTATTAAGAATATTATATCAACATGCTCTACCAATCATTAAAAACCACTTATCAACATTTTAAATCGTCGAATAGCACAGATATAATATTAAAGTATTAAAAAGCAATCCCACTCGAATTCCAAAATATTATTTTAAGCGATTATGGTAAGTGTAACAGAAAAACCTAAAAGCATTTAAGCGCAAAAAATTAAGTTAATCTGGCTTTTGTTAGCAGAAAAAAAATATTTAAAAACTCCTATAAAAATATAGCAGTGTAATACTTTCAAACAGCACTCATACGCCCTGTTGAACAATGTAAATGCACAAAAAATATGCAAAATGTTTAATGCGGTAAGTTTATGTAATCTAGAATATACATTCAAATACTGAAAGTGTTTTCAATGAGGAAAATATTTCTCTTTTTTTCTTCTTAAAAATACTGCTAATCTTTTCCTGTTATACTTTGTGGTAATGTCTGTGTTTGCTTTGAGCGCGTTTGCTATAGTTTTGCGAATTTTTGGACTGTTATTTTTCAGTCCAAAATATTGTAAAACTAATAGCGAACGCGCTCACAGCAAACACTCAAATCCGCGTGAGCTAAGATAACAGAAATTAAATTATTTTAGAAGGAGAGAATTGTACAGCGTGGCAATGTGATTTTAGGGGTAAAATGCTAGTCAACTTTTTGCCATCACATGAGTGGCATATTGACCTTTCATCACCAAAGTCTGCCTCTAAGTCAATAAATCACTCATTTTCTATTGGCAGAAGTCAAGTTCATCCCTCATAATGTTTGGAAAGACAGCAAATGTATTAACTATGCCACTTTGAAAGCTCTTTATAAGTTTCTATAGCGTTCGCATCGCTTACAACAGCGACTTAAGCCAACATTAAAATTTAACTGTACGTTGTAACTTTCGTTGTGAATAAAAATAATATGCTACCAGAATATTTAGTATACATTTTGCTGTTCCAATCTATGTTTTCCCTAAAAACCGTATACATTCATCATACGCCAAGGCGAGCAGGCGAAAAAGCCTAAAATTCACAGCGCTTGCATATTAAGTTCAGGCTTTACCTGCGCGTACAATTACATTGCAACTAGAAATCTGTGCAAAATCTGTCGAAAATGCGCACTTTGTAACCGCAAATCTGCGCCGCGCGGTGCCGTATATCACTCATACGCCTAGTGACCCGAATTTGGCGAGAAAGCGCATAAAAACAAAAAATATACACTTTGTGTGTGCTTTCACTTTCACATTAAATGCAATGCACATAAAGCAAACAGACAGCAACAACACACCCACAGTGGTAACTAAATATTGCGCATACGCCATGGCACACAGCAAATGTGAGCGCATAAGCAAGCAACATGTTATTACAGCACAATTTAAATGCCAACGCGCGCTTTAAATTATTTATATGCGGTTCCAAGCTAGAACAACAACAACTATACAGGAACAACAGTAGCAACAGCAATTGCAATTGTTGCCAGATTTTTGCGGTGCAGCTGCCGCGGAAAAACTTCAGCAGTTATGCATGCGCGCACCACTTTGTGCTTCCTGTCGAACAACAGGCGCGCACATGCACTTATATATATATATATATTTATCTATATATGTATATTTATATATGTATATGTATATATATGTCTAACACACACACACATATACATATATAAATATACGTATATATATGCCCCTCTTATGCATATGTGCATGCCATAGCACTTTCAGCAAATAATAATTCAAGCAAACAACCAACCACACAGACACAAATACAGTCGTGGACAACATGACTGTAGACTGCGCGGCTAGACAGGGCGTGCGGGCGTGCGACGACCAACAAATATAACCTACGCATTCATATGTGTAAAGCACCGCATATTTTTGCGTGTGTTTGTTTGTGTGCGCGGGCGTTGCTAGACCGTTTGCCAGCGCACGTGTCATTTATAAGCGTTGGCACGCGCAAATGCCAAACAATAGTGGCTGGCGCTACACTTTAGTTGCACATAATTTTCATTTTTTGTTGTTGTAATTTTTTTCATACACATATGTATACATTTATGTGCATTGTATCATTGTCCCCTTTTTTAGTTTTTTCCTCTACACTGCTTGCTGCTGCGACAACGCAGCCAAACTAGCTGGCAGCTTGGCAATTGCAAACAACGTTAATTATTCGTACGTGTTATTGCGCTGGCCGTGCGTGTGCGTGGCAACAGACTGAGTGGCTGCTGAGTTGAGTTTTCAGCGTGTGTGGCGCGGCTGGACCCAGCAAATAAATCAAGTTATGTTCCCATTACTTTTTTCGACTAAATAAAAATTTAAATTATTTTCTTGAAATTTTTTTTAGCGCTTGTTGGTCCACCAGGTGCCTCTGAGGCAGAAAAAGTTAAATTCGTTTGCACCGCAGCTATAATGTCCTTCACTTATACAAAAGATTCCATAAAAAATTTTATTTATTTTTTTATTGCTCAGTTTGTATGATAGCTATTTGCTATAGCATGCCGATCTCAACAATTTATTTGTAGATTGTACCGTTACCTTAGAAAATAATTCATGCCAAATTTCGTAAAGATATCTCTGCAAATAAAAAAGTTTTCTATACAAACATTTCATTCCGATCGTTTAATTTGTATGGAAGCTATATGTTATAGTATTCCGATCAGAACAATTTCTTCGGAGATTATAGTTTAGCTTTAGACAATAATTTGTACCAAATTTCCTGAAGATATATTGCCAAATAAAATAGTTTTGTATAGAAGGCATTGATTTTGAAAGGTCAATTTGTATGGAAGCTATATGTTATAGTTGTCCGATCTAAACTATTTTTTCGGAAATTACATTGTTGCTTTACACAATAATCTTTTCCAAATTTCGTGAAGATATATCCACAAATAAATAAGTTTTCCATACAAGCAAATGATTTTGATGGTTTAGTTTCTATGGCAGCTAACGCAATTATAGTCGAGTTTATATACTATAGTGGTCCGATATTCAGAAACATTTCATATATGTATTAACGTTGAAAAATAACTGTATTTTTTTATTTCTGTATAACTAATTTGTATTTCACAGTATTTCATCTGCGGCGGGACCGCTTTTGTTTCTCTCTTGGCTTGTTAGCGTGAAATTTTTTTTTGTGGTTTATGGCCAATGTCGCCAAAATCGTTAATAAATCAAACATTACTTCTAAAAATAACTGCATTTTTTCTTTCTCGATATTACTTTAGGTTTTCTTCAACTTCTTAGTTCAGCCGCTAGGTGGCGCAGAGTCTGCGGAATGTGGAAAACGTAGCATATAGAGCCAAAATAAATTTAATTTACGGCTTTAGCCATCGCATTCCAATACAAAATATAACCGTCGTGTGGCGCTAGTAGAACTACATATCGATCGAAATTTGTTTATATTTCACTTTACGTGGAGAAATAAATGCGGTTGCGAGGTATTGACAATTTTAACTGAGACGACCTTGATCTTCTTCTTTAAAAAAAAATGTATTAATTTGCAATTTTAATAACAATTAGAAGGAAGAGTCCTCGTACTCCGAAAGTCTATGTATCAAGGGGTTATATGCAGTTGGAACGCCGAAAAAAAGCAAATTTTCAGAATTTCTAAACTTATTGCTCCAAAAATGTGTACACATACTCTAACTGTATTTTAAGACTCAGTATACGTAAACATGTGTATTTGGAAAGGAACCACAGCTGATCTCGGGAAGGGAGCTCAGGTCGTTAAAAAAAGACCATTGACCATTATATCTCTGAACTGACTTTTGAATCCACTGTAATATATAGAAAAACAAAAAGTATATATTCCGTTAAAGTAATGTTAAATCTAGTAATTAATTGGAAAAATAAGCCAAATAATTTTTTAAAAATTAAAAATTGACTTTTGACCAAAATTTCGGACTTTAATTGTTTATTAAAAAAATATATATTGATTAAATAAATTTTTAGCCGAATATATCCTATTTAAAGCCATAAGTGATCTAAAAAAATTAAAAAAAATTCAATTGAGAGAATTATATGTGCTAAATGCCGCTGGGTGCGAAAGTACTAGACAACTGATAATCACTTTTCAATAAAAATTTGAAAATTTTGTTTACTACTTATTCTCTAAGCCTATTATCAGCTTATAGTTTAAACCTTAAAACCTTAAATTCCTATCAGACAGCAAACTCAGTAACTTAGAAGTAGAAAAAGGACGTTAACCTCTTGATAGTCGTTTTACAACCATGCCATCCTTGCGTTTCTGTGTCAAAATTGAAATCTGAGCTATAATATTCACCCAAACTTAACACATTTTAATTACTTTTGTGGACACTTTTTATCAGAAGAATGTGTCTTCAGGCGGCGAGAGGCCTATATTTTGATCTTCTTGTAGTAGAATCCCATCAGTCTTACCAATTACTGTAAGAATGTGTCTTACTTCTTCTTGGAAACTCCAGTCTGAAAGGAGGATAAAGCTAATGTCATCTTTAGTTCAAATATAGACTGAAGTAGTCCACCCCTTTTGTAAAGCATCCAAATAAGATAAACTACAACTTTTCAAATCCAATTCCCGAAGAAGTCTTCTGTTATTATTATCACATAAATACTTGCCTTGCTTGGAGAAGGATTACATTAAAGCTTCTAAAATTCATTAAGATCTTGAAGGGATCGAGTCCACTCTTATCTTTTGAGTCAAGTTAGAAGCTACCGGGCTGATTTTTCGCGGTTTTCTTTCAATAGAAAAAAGAGAAGTTTAAAGAAGACTGGAAACAGCCTATCTCACTTGCAAAATGATCATCGATCGAATGAAGTCGAACCTGGTTACCTCCCACTGGGTTCTCGCCACTATAAACCTTTTCGCAATTATGCATATGCAAGAGTTTAAGTGGCACATGTTTTGTTTTTGTCTGTATTGACAGTAAATTATGTTCAACACCAAAACAAACAGGACATGCAAACGTCCGCTAGACTGCACAGACGGATAGACAACAACAAAACAGCGCTGATAAACAATGGAGACGCGCATAAAACAGACGCAAATAGCAGGAGAATATGTACTTGCGGAGCGACGCTGAATCAGCTATACCTAGTCTTCGACTGCTGCAACAGCAGCAGAGTGGCATTTTCACAGCATTCAGTCAACCAATGCATTCATATAGCATTCATACTTTCATTGATTTACACTTACTGCCAGGCGTTGCGCTGTAGCACCGACATAAATAAGGATTTTCATTTTCATTCTCGTTGCAATATTGATGATTTACTATTTATGCATGGCTAGCCAGTCGAACGATTGCATTCGTGGCTGCAAACAAGCAAAATAATGTGCGAGTTATGCTTATTTATCGAACATACTTGTGAGCGCTGCGAATCTGTGCGCATTTCATTATACAAAGGATAACAAGGATAACATAAATTCACGCATTAATACATAGTGTATGCTAATGCCTGGCGAGGTGGAGAAATTATATTTATGTTACTGCTGTTGTTGTAACTATTGAATTGAAGTGAAATTGTAATTTGTTCACGGATCACTCATACGCCATGGTGCGCTTGCAGTCTCTGTAGGCGTAATAAATAGCGGTGGACTCAGACAGCTCTTATGTAGTAGCATATTTTTTTAAGTAGAATGTACATTTTTGTAGTTATTATATATATTTTATTCATTTATTTATTTATACTTTATTTATTTTTTTAATTTATTTTCTTTTATTTAAATTTTTTTTTTTGAGTTTTTTGATCAAAAAAAATAAAAACAATTATATTTTTAATTGGGATCTGTTTAGGACCAATAAATAGCAGTGGACTAAGACTCTTATGTAGCTATTTTTTTTAAGTAGAAAGTATATTTTTGTGATTATTATTTATATTTTTTTCATATAATTACTGTTATTTTAATTCTTTTTTTTATTTTTTTTCTTGATTTTACATTTTTATTGGAGTTTTCTGTTCAAAAAAAATAAAAACAACAGAATTTTTAATTTGATATTTATGAAATATTATTATTATATGTATAAGTATATAATTTTTTCGAATTTATATTGTTATCGTTTATTTATATATTTTACCTTGATTAAGATTTTATGTAATTTTTTTCACTTTTTTAGATAATTTTATTTTTTAATTTTTAGTGCAATTTTATTCAATTTTTTACTGAACATTTTTCCTTTTCAGAAATATTATTACTAGGAATGTTATAATCATTAATTTATTATTTTATAATTTTTTTATATTTTTAAGAACTTGTTTACTCAACGTTGAGCTAAGGCTAATTACTGAAATCTATTTTTTTTATTTTTTTTTTTAATTTTTTTTATTATTTTTTTATTCCAATATTTTTTTTTTTTTTTCTGGGTGGTACCATAGAGAGAGGTGTCAGATATGATTTGAATCATGCAGGGACATATTTTTTATATTTTGGTGGTCGTTTTAAATAGGAGTTTAACCTGCTACAGTATCTAGAACGAGGCAGCGCAAGGGACACTTCGATTCTCGCGACAACTCAAGCTCGTCAGCTGCAATGGCTGGTGGTTTGACTGCAAGTATGCCATTCACTGAGAGGGAGTCAGTAAATGGCGGTCAGTGCATGGCTGAAGCTAGTTGCGTCCGAACTCTGGTTGATGTATTGTCTTATATGATGGACGTAGTTGCGGAAGAACCTCTTAATACTGCTAGGAGGCGGTTCCGCTTCAAGCAGGCGACTGTAGGGATGGTTGCTACGAAAACACCCGAGCAGAAAAAGCTTAGAGAGAAGTTCATTATGCTCCTTAACCGGGGAGCATACAGACCACACTGTCTAGGAACCGTGCAGGAAGCAAGAAAGGTTGGAGGGATAGACGTTTACTTTTGAGCACATGTTATCGATTTCATTGCCCGACGTCATTATCGTGCAAACATCAGCGTATGAGGTGATAGAAATTTCCTCTGGTGGTTGAGGAAGTGTGGAAATGTAGAAGCTAAACAGCAACGGGGAGAGGACACCACCACCACCAGGCGGAACAACCTGTTTAATTCTTCTCAATTTTGTAGTTCTACCTCGAAACAGTACGGATAATTGTCGAATTCATTAAAAATTTTATTTTCTGTTTTTTTACTGTTTTTTTTTACTGCATTTTCTTATTTTTTATTGTAATTTTTTTTTTTTTTTTTTTATTTTGTATATTATATTTTACTATTTTGAACATCTGTTTTGTTTTTATCTGCAATTTTTTTTTCTTATAAATTTTTTATTTTAATTTTGGACTTATTTTTATCTTCATTAAAAGTCTCTTAATTAAACTAATAAACGACTTTAAAATGCTTCATTGAACTAAATAAGTAAAAAAAAATCACTGTTTATTGAACATAAATCGTTTTAAATTTTAAAGATATTAAAACAGAAATTTGGTTTTCCATTTTTGGTACTAAATTCTGCGCTACCTAGTACCACTAACTGCAAAGCATATCCGTATTTTTCAACATAGTTATCCGCTAAACCCATATACATATGCACAACTATACAACTATATTTAGGTGCTGCAATATTTCTCATTTTTTGCAGCACTTTCAATTTCGCCAATGCTCGCTCTGTAACCTTGTGGCTACATTGGCCAACTCAGTTCAATTGAGTTCGATAGTATTAGTTTTGCGTCAAAGCGTAGTGATGACTGGCAACTGATAACAGTGTGCATGTAGATATGTATGTTTTTATGTATGTATGTATGTGAGCAGGTTGCATGGCTTGCTCGAGGCCAAATATGAGTTTTGTATGCCAACGAGCAATTTATGTGCTAATGGAGAACGAATAGGGCTAAATGGTAGCAAGCGAAGTAAAGGCACAAAATTGAAAACAAAAAAGTGGACAAAAGATTAGAAAAATAAAAAAAAACTATTAAAAATTTTAAACTGAAAAACAATGAACTAAAGTATTTAACAGCCATCAGCACTTCACACTCACTGCTGCATACTGTGCTCTTTCAAATATAAATCTCACTTCACAATTTTTTCAAAATTTTTCTAGGAATTATATCATGCTAGAAAGTCTTAGTGGTCAGTTGCATATTTTTTTTTTAATTTCTCAACTCTGCTATCAGCGAAAAATTTCAAATTTTTTCTCTTATTTCCTTTCGACCGGCATCATGCAAATCTTCTATGTTTTGTTAAAATGATTTTTTAGGAAAACATCCAATAGCTTTGAGCTCTGTTGGATATACCAACTGAGCAAATATTGATTTTGTGTAGTGCGAATATTTATATAAGCGTGAGCAAGCAAAAACGTGTGAAAAATCGGACAGAAATGGTGTGGAAAAATATGATTTCAAGGGAAATAAACTGAAATGAACCTTGTGCGGTTTTAAGCTAAAAATTTAATTTGTAGTTTTTTAAATTTTCTGTTAGCATTAAAAAGTTGTCTTATTTTTAATTCAGAATGCGGTTTTCTTTAAAAATTTTATGAGTTTTTTTTTAATTTGCTGTCTGAAAATTTTTTTCCTACAAATAATGTGACGAAATTATTATTTTTAACAAAATATTATATATTATAATTTATTTTTAAGCTTAAAAATCAAGAAAAAAAATTAAGCTAAAAAAATATTAATAATTTTAATAATAACGAAATAGCCAATGTTTTTTAATAAAATTTACTGTTATTTATTTTATAATAATTTCTTCTTAAGCTCAAATGCATAGTTTTATTTTTTTTTTTAACAAAATTTTATTTGAAAAAAAAAAATCATTATAATAAAATTTTTCTTTTATTTCCAGCCTAAGCCGCTTTGTGAAAGAAAAACACAACAGTGCCAAAATATAAAGGTATGTAGCCACCTTTAGCAAATATTTAAATAAAAAAATTCATGATATTCATTAGCGTTGCCACCCAATTAAAGAATTATGATAATGGCGTCAAACTAAACTGATACACAAATTTAAATATTTTCATAAGTGTTGCCACTTGTTAATCATTTTTTAATCAACTGCATTGAAACTGCAATGAAAAAATATTTCTATGAAAATATTAAAATAAAGAGGTTGACAAAATTTTATAGTTCAATGTACTTTCGGAAGTGTTGCCATATGCCTGAAAATTTTAATGCTATAAAAATGTTAAATTATCTATAAAAATATATAAATATCAGTTTAAATTATTTTGACGAAGCTTGAAATCGCATATAAGTTTGGAGAGAGTTGCCACGTGTTTACAATTTACAGCGTAATATGTAAATCAACTGCACTGATAACGAATGAAATTGTTGCAATGAAAAATATTTCTATGAAAATATTAAAATAAAGAGGTTGACAAAATTTTATAGTTCAATGTACTTTCGGAAGTGTTGCCATATGCCTGAAAATTTTAATGCTATAAAAATGTTAAATTAAGTTACTATATAAATATCAATTAAATTATTTTGACGAAGCTTGCAATTGCATATTAATTTGCTGAGAGTTGCCACATGTTTACAATTTATTACACAATTAAATTGATGATATCAATGAATTATTTCTACGGGTATCAAATTAAATAGTCACAAAATGGCTAACACTTGAAAGTTGAATATACTTCATAAAAGGTTGCCATATTATTTTTTATAAAAGATTATGAATAAAAAGTATTGAAGTACGTAAGTAAGTCTTGCATTAAATTTTGATTTATTGTATATTATAAAAAATAATATGGCAACCATTTACGTAGTATGTACATATGTATGTATGTATGTAGGTGTGGCCACTAAACTAAAAGACTTAAAGAGTTATATAGTTGAAAACGTATTTTAGAAGGTTTTTGTTAAAAATATTTTGAAAAGGTGCTGCCATCTTTTTGGAAAATTTTAATTAAAAAGAATTGATAAAGGTGGAGGTTTTGTGAAAATAATGTAAAAGAAAAAATATTAATTTTTATTTGCTTAAATTATTATCATTAAATTTTAATTGTATAAAATATTTAATTAATTAATTTAAAAACGCATTTCGAATGCAGCAATACTATAAAATATTCAGACGTGGCCACAAGTGTTAATTAGGTTAAATATTTTGTTACACTTTTTTATTTAATTTGTTTATTATACATGTGTATGTGCATATAAATATTTATTTTTTATTTTTATTTCTAACACCATTTATGTTAGGTCGAAATAAAAAAAAAAAATTTTAATTTTAAAATTATTGTTAATAAATTTAGCTGTATATTTTATTCGATATGTATACGTGCATATGTATAAATTTAGGTACTGATTAATTTTTTTAAATTCATTTTTTGTTTTTTTTTTTATTTTATTTTATTTTAATTTTTTTTATTTTATTTTTTTTTATTTTATTTTCTTTTTATTTTATTTTTTTTTATTTTTTTTATTTATTTTTTTTATTTTATTTTTTTTTATTTCATTTTTTTCGTATCGATTTTATTTTCTAAGAGTTACCTTTTAACCCCAGAAATAATTTATTATTTATTTTTCTAATATCTATTGTTTTTTACTTCATTTCACTTTCTCCTTATTCTGACTTATTTGTAATATTCTTTATTGAACTTTGACCAGAAAATTAAATTTCTAGCATTTTAAATGCTAACATTTGTTGTTGCTTTTAAAATTTAGATTTTCCTCTAAAGAATCGCAGGGCTTAAATCATTTCCCCAAATGCCCGAACACGTCTGCAACTACTTAAAATTTACTACCCATTCGGCAGCACTAAAAATCGTCGCAAACTATTTGGCATTGACTTCGACTTTTCGACTTTACTGCTGTCTCGCATAAACAGGAATGTATGGTACTTGCTCTATATTTCTTTAGCATTTGCACATTTATCAAATAACTGTACTCGTCTTTATTTCTTTTGCATCACATACTTACATACATACATACGTATGAATATATATTTTTCCATTTACTTTTTATGCGCATTTAAAATTTTTACGCTGCATAAATTCTAATTGGTTGCCCTTAACGATCCGCTTTACAGCCCGGCAGCACTTACCGCCGCCTGCCTGCCCCTCACCTTCGGCACTATTAATAAGCAAATGAAAAAATCGTTGTGAGCGCACCGCATTCTCGCTCTCCAGCCACGTCGCAGCATATCTAGAAGTCATAAAAAACTAAAAGCTGTGCAAAATTTTATTGCATTACACTTAAAAAATATGTTTCGCCAAGCTTAATTGCATACATCAGTTTGATGGGAGAGCGCGCTGCGGCGAAGTGGTTTTAAGGTTATGTAAAAATGCAATAGAGAACATGAAAAAATAGCGTGAAAAATAAGTGGTAAGAGAGAGTGGGCAAAGCAAGCAAATCACGGTTGTAAAGATAATGAGAAGACTAAATAATAATTGTATGGCATTTATGACCATAAAATATGGTGAATAAAAAATGGATTTATTTTTAATGACTACAAATTTGCAGAATACGCAAATTGTGCATGAAAAATTCATAGCAAGAGTTAGTTTGGATATCGAAAGTGTAGTAGTTTGAAGCGCAAGATAAGAGTAAGAAATTCTCAAATATAATACATAACTTAAGTACTTTAGGACAGAAATTTAAAATTTAGTACGTTGAAAAGCTTTGCAGAAGTTAAAATGGCACTGAAAGCTCTGAAGGGAGTCTGCTTGAGATTCAGTATCGGCTACAAGAGTTATAATTTTGACTAGGAATTTATGCATCAAATCACAGAAAAACTTGCCAACCGGAAAAAACTCTGTGAAAGCTCTATGAAAGCTTGCTGAAGGTAAAGCTTTAGTTATACGAATTCCGATACGAATTGACTAGGAATTTATGCATTAAATCACAGAAAACCTTGCCAACCGGAAGAAACTCTTTGAAAGTTCGATGAAAGCTTTCTTACCGTAGTGTTAGTTATACGAATTTGACTAGGAATTTATGCATTAAATCACAGAAAACCTTGCCAACCGGAAGAAACTCTTTGAAAGTTCGATGAAAGCTTTCTTACAGTACATTGTTAGTTATACGAATTCCGATACGAATTGACTAGGAATTTATGCATAAAATCACAGTAAAACTCACCAAACGTGAGAAACTCTGTGAAAGCTCTATGAAAGCTTGCTTAAAGTAAAGCTTTAGTTATACGAATTCCGATACGAATTGACTAGGAATTTATGCATTAAATCACAGAAAACCTTGCCAACCGGAAGAAACTCTTTGAAAGTTCGATGAAAGCTTTCTTACAGTAGTGTTAGTTATACGAATTCCGATACGAATTGACTAGGAATTTATGCACAAAATCACAGTAAAAATCACCAAACGTGAGAAACTCTGTGAAAGCTCTATGAAAGCTTGCTTAAGGTAAAGCTTTAGTTATACGAATTTATGCTTAATGAAAAAGCATTTGAAAAAAGTGATAAAAAAATGTTTTAAGATTAAACTAGTGTGGAAGCTTATGATAAAAAGTAAATGAAAAAATAATAATTTACAGGCGATCTGAGATCCGTGGGCTGCCTCGTTGAATTTTTAAGGGCTAAAAACGGTTTATTACGGCAAAACTATGAGTCCTATCGAAAAGGTTATGTGGCAGTGCGGTAGGTAATGAAAAGATCTTTAACCTCAAAATGTATGTGATAAATTCAAATAAACAAGATTTTGGGTTTATTTTTTCTCATAAATATGGTTCATATAATTTAATTTAATTTAGTTTAATCAATATTTTCCAAAACTTCAATATTCCGCTGCTTTTTTTTTTGATTATCAATATTTACTACCGTTTCTACTACTTTTTCTACTACCATTTTTTACCCTTATTTACATCGATTTACTACTTATGTTTACTATTTGTAACCCAAACCTGTCTGATAGAAGGGCTTTTCATTTATGCATTCAAATTTTTACTACTTTTTACTAACATATACATATGTACATATTTATGTATGCACTTAGTTAACCATTTTTCATTTGAGAAATTTTTAACTTTTTTATTACCTTTTCTGCTAAGCTACTATTTTTTTCTACTTTTTTATTTTCTGCTACATTTATTACATTTTCTACTTTTTGGCTGGCTCGTGTTTCATTTTTTCTCTTGTTTTGGTATAATTGCTTATCAACGGTAAAAACTAAAAAAATATTTCTTTCATTATGTAAATATATCTGCTATTTGATTTACTACTTTTTTATATACTATACTTCAATATTTTATAAGCTTCTGACACTCTGTGAAAAATTAGATTATAACATTCTGCTACTTTTTCATAATATTTTCCGTTTACATTCAGACTTTTACGAGCTTTAATAAGTACCATCAGTATATTCATCATTTTGAAGTGTTGCCATGTACAGGTGTCTATCTTTTTTCGGCTCTACGCGCACAGCACAGTCAGTTTACAACTTAAAAATTGAATGACACACTTCAACTCACATATTTCACTACCTTTACATTACATTAGTGACAAATTATTTACCAATTTGCACTAAAATGTTTGCCCAACTCTCTACTTTGTATGCTTTTCAGTCAACTTTTTTACTTCATAACTGTTAGTCTGCTTCTTCTTCTTCTTTGCTGGCGTGGACATCGCTTACGTGGCATTTCGAGATCCAAGTGCAGCCAGGTCCTTCTAAACCAACGGAGTGGAAATCTTCCTCTTCCAGCGGCGGGTACTTAGTCGAATACTCTCAGAGCTAGAGTGTTTTCATCCATTCGGACGACATGGCGTAGCCAGCGCAGCCGCTGTCTCTTGATTCGCTGAACTATGTCAATGTCGCCGTATATCTCGTACAGCTCATCGTTCCACCAAATATGGTACTCGCCGTTGTCAATACGCAAATGACTATAAATCTTCCGTAAAACCTCTCAATCGAACACTCCTAAAGCCAACTCATGAGTTGACGTCATTGTCCATGAATCCGAATCATATAGTAGGACGGAAATGACTTGTAAAGTTTAATCTTTATTTGTCGGGAGAGCACTTTGTTTTTCAACTGCCTACTCAGTCCAAAGTAGCAACTGTTGACAAGAAATATTCTGCGTTGGATTTCGAGGCTGACGTTGTTTTGGTGTTAATTCTGGTTCCAAGATAGACGGAATTATCTACGACTTCAAAATCATGTCTGTCAACAGTGACGTGCGAGCCAAGTCGCGAACGCGATGACTGTTTATTTGATAACAGGAGATATTACGCTTCGCTTCGTTATCCAGTCTGGAGAATGCAGAACTAACAGCGCGGTGATGTCAATATCATATCTTATAGAAGATGCTACCTTTTCTATTTAGTTCAGCAGCTCGTATTATTTTCTCCAGCAATAGATTGAAGAAGTCACATGATAGAGAGTCTGCTTATCTGAAACCTCGAAGAGGTTCATTCCGATACTGATGGAGCTTTTGCTGTCGCTCAACGTCAGCTTACATAGCTGTTTTAGCTTTGCGGGGATACCAAGTTCAGACCAAGCGACATAGAGACAGTTCCTTTTCGTGCTGTCGAAGGCGGCTTTAAAATCGACGAAGAGGTGGGGTGTATCGATCTTTAGTTTTCCAAGATTTGACGCATGGTCGATAGTAGATTTTCCAGGTCTAAAGGCACACAGAGAAGATCCAATCAGTTTTTTGACGGTAGGCTTCAGTCTTTCACACACTACGAAGCGATATTGAGGAGGCTTATCCCACAGCAATTGGCGCAGATTGCGCGATCCCCCTTTTTGGGGAGTGGACAGAGCACACTTAGATTCCAATCATCTGGCATGCTTTCATCCGACCATATTTTGCAAAGAAGCTGATGAATGCACCGTGTAAGTTCTTCGCCGCCGTATTCGAATAGCTCGACCGGTAATCCATCGGCTCTTGCCGCTTGTTGTTCATCAGGCGGGTAATTTCTATTCGAACTTCATCATAGTCGAGCAAATGAAAGTCTATTCCATCGTCATCGATTGGGAAATTGGACTCGTCATCTCCAGGTATTACACTTTCACTGTCGTTCAGCAACCTGGAGAAATGCTCCCTCCATAACTGTAGTATGCTCTGAACATCAGCCACTAGATTACCACTTTGAGTTCTGCAAGAGTATGCTCCGGTCTTGAAACCTTCCGTTAGTCGCCGCACATTTTAGTTGAATTTTCGAGCATTACCCCTGCCGGCCAGCTTCTCAAGCTCTTCATACTCACCCATTTCGGCTTTGTTTTTTTTTTATTTTCTGGCATATACAGCTCGCTTCATTTTTTAACTCTCGGTATCTATCGCATCCCGCTCGTGTTATGGTCCATCTCATTATTGCGTGGTAGGCTGTCCGCTTTTTTTCCACTGCTACACGACAATCCTCATCGTACCAGACGTTCTTTCGATCTTTACGAAAACCAGTGGTTTCGCTTGTAGCTGTACGTAAGAGTTTTCTACCACAACACACTCGTCTGCATGGCGAAATAGGGACAGCATAACAGTTAATGGAAGTTGTTTCTCTCTCATTTTATAAATTATTTTTAAATTTGGCTGGCATAACGTTCATTGAGGTTCATTGTCCGCTTTACCACCTTCGTCTTAAGCATGTCGACTGTCAATCTCGTCAGCTACACGTGGCTTTCGTTTAATGAAGCATTTCATTTTTACGGTTTTCGAGCATTTGAGAAAATCTCCTTGTTGTGGTGGCAATGACACGTAAGTCAGACCACATTTACGATTCGCCAGGTGTTTGTTGTTTTTGCTTGCTTAGTTTACGGTTTTATTGACCTAAATTTATTTGTAGGTCGCACGGATTTCAGATTTTTTATCACTACTCAAGTTATACGATAGTTTAATGAGCACGGTAGGCCTAAATATTTTTATTAATTGGTAATATAGTAAATAACCCTAAAAGTTGCTTTCTAAATTGGTTGGCATTGCTGCTTCAAATATAAGACACATAGAGAACCACTTTCAAGTCGACAACCAAATCCTAAACCAAGCTTTATACCTTTCATATTTTCTTAGGATCAGGTTAATGGGAACACTACAGTTCATTAGTATGGATACTCTCGTGACAAGATCATAGCGTGAACGTTGGCTTGAGATCAGTGCTAGACTTTGGCGCATTATTGCGGTAAAAAGTCTAGGAATTTTCCGCTCACAAATCCGGTCATTTACGAGATCAAGTAGACGCCACAGAAGGGCAAAAGTACTATTTCTTATTGAACGTTTAACTTTACGGAATGAAAACATGAGGAACCACACCACAGTAACTATGCTGATTTTTGACCGACTTCAACGTGGTTTTTTGGTTTCGGCGATTTTTTGGAACGCCATATGGTAGATTGTTAGACCGTTTGGCCTCATATTCATAAACCCACTTATCGTCAGCATTGTCACGTACCCAAAACATTAACCAAAATGTGTTGAGTCGATTCATAGGAAACGCTCAGATCTTCTGCTCTCTCCGATGGCAACACACGTCCTCGTCCTACAATAGAAAACAAATTTTTTGGCAAAATTCAGTCTTTATTATTTAGCATAGTTTTCTGCAAGGATAATACACAGGTTATAGCGACCCTTCAACTTTTCGATACCATTTTGTTGTAGTATGATTTGTCCTTTGCTTCAAAAAAGGCCTCAGTTTCGGCGATCACCTCTTCAATCGCCAACATTTCTTCCCAGCGAGCACTATTTTAAAATCTGAGAACAAGAAGTAGTAATGGAGGCCAGATCTGGAGAATACGGTGGATGAGGAAACAAATTTAAGTCAAATTCATGGATTTTTGCCCTCGTTTTCATTGACTTGTGACATTGTGCATTGTGTTGGTGAAACAGCACTTTCTTTTCCAGTTCAATCCAATAATATTATGAAATAGTAGCTGTAGATGGTGCTCGCTTTTTCAAGGTGGTAAAAAAAATTAATGGAATAAAATGCAAAATACAGATGCAATAACCCTGCAAGCCAATTGTTGCGTTTTTCCACGCTTTGGAGCTGGTTCATCGTATACAGTCCTCTCCGGTGACTGTCGATTGGACTTTGTAGTGAAATAAAGGAGCCATCTTTCATCCATTGTCACATATCGTTGAAAAGCTCGGGTTTATTGTGTTTAAACATATCTAAACACTGATCTGAATCATCAACTCGACATTGTTTTTAGTCAAAAGTGAGCTTGTGTGGCAACCACTTTACACAGAGCTTTCTCATAGCTAAATATTCGTGAATGATATGATGTTTATGTTCAGTTGATATCTCAAGAATCCCTGCCATCTCGAACAACTGCACTTTACGGTCAGCTAAAATTGTTTTGTGGATTTTTTTGAGGTTTTCGTCAGTAGCTACTTATTTTGGTGTGCACTGGGTTGACGGTCTTCGGTGCTCATTTCAACACGTCTAAAGGATGATCCATTTCTTGTTCCCTACTTTTTTAAAGCAAAAGCACAGAAATTTCAATTTTAATGGGGAATGTTTATTATCATTCGAAAGAACATTCTTTGGCTTTTATTTTTTGAAGATTATCTGTTTCAAATGTTGGCCGCGGCTACGTCTCAGATGGTCCAACTGTTGAATCCAATTTCCGTTGACTCGTTCGAACATTTCGACTGGTAACTGGCGAATGACACGCCTAATGTTTTGCTCCAAGGCCTGAATCGAACCGTGATTGTCCGCATAGACTGAGGATTTTACAAATCCCCACAGGAACTAGTCACACAGTCTAACAGTGTGATATCACATGATCTTGGTGGAAAATCGACCGGCAAAACGTGAAATTATCTGCTCCCGAAGTGTTCTCTCAATAAATCCATTGATTGATGCGATGTGTGGGAAGTGGCGCCGTTATGTTCAAACCAAATGTCGCCGAGATCACAAGCTCCATTTTCAGGCATCAAATCGTCGGTTATCGCCCACAAGTTACACCAAACCATTGTTTTTTCTGGATAAAATGGCAACTCTTGAAACTTTTCAGGTTGCTCTTCGTTCCAAAAGCGGCAAATTTGCCTGTTTACATACCCATTGGGCCAGAATTGGGTCTCATAGCTGAACAAAATTTCGCTCGAAAACGTCGGATCTTCTTGAAACTTTTCAAGAGCCCATAAAATGAAGCGATGTCGCTTGAGAGGGTCAAACGGCTTCAGTTCAAGCTGTATTTTGTTCGATTTCAGTTTTTGTAAACATTTTTCGGACAAATTTCAATAGTTCAATGATCGATAGGGATCTGGGGGCCTATTCTGTAACTCGATTCGAAAAAAAGTTTACTCGAATTCGGATTTTTTTTACTTTCTGTAACTCGATTTTCGGATTTTCAAGCCAATTATCGAATAAAATATTCGTTAACTTTTGAGTTGTGGAAAGCAAAAACGAAAATTGCACGTATTTATTCTGGCACAGGGTGGTACAACTTTCGCATAATTATAAAGTAGATCCGAATTTCGAATAGAATACATTTACGAATCGAGATACAGAATATTTAGGGCCCCTGGAAATAAAAATAATAACAATATACTCGTTTTTCTCTCCCTTCTCCTAATCGCTCTCTCGAATTCAGTAACAAGTTCCATTTAATTATATTGAGATAATTATCTTTATGTTACTGATATTTATTACAAATAGTTAATTTCTTAATTAAAATATTTTAATAATAATAAAAATTTATAATTTTTACAATTATATTATACTTGAAAATAATTAAAATTATAATTATTTGACTCATTCGCTTATAAATGTAATTAATTACAAGTAATCGCTTAACTTAAATACAATACTTAATTAGCGCGAAATATAATTGCACATAGATTATATATTTATATAACTGTATATCTGTGTCCAGGCTTATATGTATGTGTGTATGTGTAGCGTCACTTATGCACTTAACAACTTAATTAAATGGCGCGCGGCAAACAATTTGCTTAATTAACTCGTTTAATTAATAAATATGCCACTAACTAATTTAAATTACATTAAAATTAACAAATTCAATTTGCGCAAACGTAGCACACATCGACAACAACAATAATTAGCACACAATTTTAACTAAGTAGAATACAGTAGGCGTTCGTACAACACGAAGCAACACGAGGTCATGCACATTTGAGGCTCTCCGCTCTCTTTCTTCTCTCTTTTCATCACTTGACGACTATCGACGCAGCTGTCGGCCGATAACGGCGACTGCCATTCACCGAATGCGTGCCATGCGTGCTCGTGTAAAGGCTCGTGCTGGCAGTCGCGTGACGTGCATGTGCACGATACTTGTAGCCCGTTATGAGTTCGCGTACCGTTTTGCGATATTTATCCGAGAGTACGCAATACAAGAAAAAATTCGCAGCCGCATTGATGTCAGCGAGAAAATTGAAAATATTACCAATAATCGCTTGCAGATTGTTATCGATATCGACATTCTCCGAAACGATTAAATAAATCGCCCACGGCAGTTGACAAATGATGAAGAGCAAAACGACCGCGATCAGCGTAACGGTGATGCGGTTCTCCTGCGAAACGGATGACGTGTGTGATTTGCGTTGCTGCTGGCGTTTTGAGAGTACAGGAAATGAAAGACCTTAGCTTGAATTTCATATAAATGTTACTTACCCCTTTGCCGCTCATGCGCGAGCGCCGTATGCTGTTCGCATTCGTCATTTCGCCGCGTAAATTCTTTGACCGTCGCACCAACATTATGAGGAAGCAATTGAAGGTGCCCAACAGGCATAACGGTATTAAAACGAACACGAACAAGGTGAAAAAGTACCAGAGGCGTGTATAGAGCGCATTCTCGCCCAAGCTCGATTGGCTGTTCTGATAGTAGATGACCTAAATTTCAACAGAAATTTAATCTAAAGCGAGTTTGATATAACTTTCGACACTTACTTCTTCGCAGTAATCCGTTATGTTGAAGAAAACCGTTTCGGCATTTTGCGTTCCATGTGTCGACTGCGCGTTGGCGGCCCTACCACCACCGCCGGTTAATTTTCCAAAACTCGGTTCTTGCTCAGCTATTATATCTGCATCTTGCATTGTCTGTTCAACTTCGTCTGCGTTTTCTGTAGTCGGCGTTGCTGCACGCACTAAGAATTCTGTATCCAATAGCAGATCGGCGCGGCTATCCAGTAAGTAGTAGTTTGACATAATTCGGGGAATGTGTGTTTCAACCGCCGCAGAAAGTGCTCTCTTCACAACCGAACCTCGTGGAACTAAACGGAAAATGTAACTAAATTAATTGAACGAAACTGGATTAATTTAGGTCGAACTGAATTTTCGGAAGCGCAGAACTTTCAAAACCTGGGTGTATTCGTATGTCGATTAATTTAAGTGGGCAAAAATAGTTCAAAGTTTGATTAGCGATATCTCGAAGTCCGAACTCGTTTTCTCGAAGTCTAGAAATCTTGAACTAAAGGCCCAGCTATCCATCGTAGCTTCTAAAATATTTAGGAAATCAAAACTTTTGGACCAGTTTGTGCGGAAGATGGCTTAGACCCCGAAAAACTGAAGAATGTATTGACAAAACATCTAACTGAAATCGAGCTGAATGCCATGTATTCTCTAACTTGTGTTTACTTTAAGCCGAAGTACCGAAATTGATTCCGGATTTTAAGATTTAGATTTCTAGTAGAGCAAATATATACGGTGGACATTATCCAAAAGAAAGAACAATAAGCCTTTACCGAAAATGCAAATTACTTGAGCCGACCCCATATCGAAATTAAAAAGTCGGAATATTCGGTTCCCGGGATTTTTCACTTTCTGAACGTCTTTAACTTCTTTGCTATTGAAAAATCACTAAGAAATGAGTACAGTTATAAAGTCTAAGTTTAGCTTTACAGAGAAAGGTCTTATAACTTTACATAGTAACCGAAATATTTGTTAGCTTTATGCAAAACGGAGAATCTTATTGGCTGTTTGTAGGCTCAAGTTTATGACCGTATTTCACTAGTTTAAAAGAACTACTGTTTCTACTTAAAGTCAATCCGCACATTCAGCATTTAATAAAAGCTACAACATGCGGTTCTAAAGTTGAAGCTCCCTATTATACCTTTAGTTTATACATAGTACAACTACTTCACTCTGTACCCCTTAGTATCTTGGGTGCCCCACATGTCCATACTCTCAATTTACTACCCAATCGTTGTCGGGCATTCAAGCGTAAAAAACTCGCTTTAAGCTCTCGATGCAACCTTTCCGTAAGCAATCGCTTCGCAACACATTTATACACTTTACACCCAACTACCTCACCAACCGATCGAAGCATGCCTTACGCTCGGTCCCAAAGTGCCCATATTACTCACCTCTCATTTGTGCGTCGTTCGTTGTGACTGCTGATGTTGCTGCTGCTAGCGCGAACCATTCATGCATTGCCGGCAACGGCGCTGCATTTGCTAGTGCGATTGGTAAAGGTGTAGCTAAAGAACGTGTCAAAGGTGCCTGTGTGGTGCTGCCTGTGGTGGGCGCTGCCTTATTCGGCTCCACTGTACGTTTCAATCTACGCAATATTACATCCGGTTTAGACCTCCATGCGTTACTCTCCGTGTCGCCTACATTACTACCGCCACTACTGCTCGCCAAATTGTCCTTTTTGCTCACTACGTCCCCAATTGCTGAGTCTACAGCCTGTGTTTGCAAGTGATGAGCTGTGTGCTCTGTGCGTTCATCCGCAACCGCCTGACCGCTGCCTTCGAAATCGATATGTGGCGTTGTCGTTACTGCCGATTTTGGCGGCAACATATAGTGCTGCAACGGTAAATGTAGTGCGTCGTTTTGTTTTTTCGTACGCCCTGCTTCTTCTTGCTGTTGTTGTTGTCGCACACTTTCGTTGTAATTCAGTTGGAGCAATGACAGTCGCTCTGACGCGTTCGCTTGCGTTATATTACACGCAACGCCATGGATATCAATTGATTTCTTAGTGATGCGATACTGATGTTCGAAAGCTGTCGAAATTGTGGAGAAGAGGCAGAAGAGTGCGACTCCTTGATTTTTGTCGAGTTAGGTGCATGTGTTGTTTTTGTTTTGTTGTTTATTATTGTTGGAATGCAGCATGTTTCGTACGTGTCGTGTGCATGTGGGAGTAAAGAAAACACGAAGGTATGGCAAGAGGTAAGCGTGTGAAAAATACATGAAAATTTCGGCATTCAAGTGTCAAGCGACCAACAACAAAGCGGGTCAAATTGCGGGCACTCTGACAGCAGCATATTACACTTGCAAGTAAAGAGTAGTTGCAAATTGAGTATAGCAAGCATATTGGCTCGCATATTTCGTGTTGTATTAATTTCGGTAACCACTGTTATTTGTTGTAGGTGCTTCGCACAGTTTTACCGACATATAATATGCGCAAATACATGTACAGGTAGTTAAACACGTAATCCATTTGAGTTACAAATTTAGTGATGTGCGAAATACAAATTTTAGTTATCGATTATAGAAATTTAATTATCGATAACATAAATTATCAAGTTTGAAACTTGCATATTAAATTCTGTGGGACCTTTTTTCATGAGCAATATATTTGAAATATACATAAATATATTTATCGATACCATTATTAATCTTCAAACTCAATTATCATTATAGCACAAATAATCGAATTTGGAAAACATATTTAACAATAATAAAAATTAATGTATTATTTGGAATTCCCATTACTAATTTAGTAATCTATATATACAGATTCTAATTTATTTATCGATAACATAAATAATCGAATTTAAAAATCATCGATATTAAACAAATTAATTTACTAGTTTTAAATACCTTTACAACTTTATTAAGGTACGATATAATTGAAATATAAATATATTTATCGATAACATAAATAGTCGATTTGGAAAACATAGTTAATAAAAAAATTATTTTATTATTTATAATTTCCGTTACAAATTTAGTAATACTCGACATTTAAAATTCAAATTTAGTTATCGATAACATAAAGAATCGAATCTGAACATCATCAATATTAAAATTAAATTCTGATTTTTAAAATCCGTTCGTCAATAACTAAAAACTTAATTTATAAGTTTAAAAATTTCGATACAATTTTACAATCAAATTAATTTACTATTTTTAAATTCCTTTACAAGTTTATTAAGGTGCGATATATTTGAAATATAAATATATTTATCGATAACATAAATAATGGATTTGGAAATCATAGTCAATAAAAAAATTATTTTATTATTTATAATTTCATTTACAAAAATTTAGTAATACTCGATATTTAAAATTCAAATTTAGTTTTCGATAACATAGTGAATCGATTTTGAACATCACCAATATTAAAATTAAATTGTGATTTTTAAAATCCGTTCGTCAATAACTAAAAACTTAATTTATAATTGTTAAATTTCGATACAATTTTAATAATCAGCGATATTTTTGAAATATAAATGTATTTATTGATAAAATAAATAATCGATTTGGAAAACACAGTCAATAATAAAACAATTATTTATTATTTGTAATTTCGTTAAAAATTTAGTAAAAATCGATATATTTAAAATTTAAATTTAGTTATCGATAACATGAAAACTCAAACCCGAAAATCAACAATATTAAAAAATTAAATTCTGATTTTGAAAATCCGTTCGTCAATAACTAAAAACTTAATTTATAATTTTAAACATTTCGATACAATTTTAATAATCAGCGATATTTTTGAAATATAAATACATTTATCGATAACATAAGAAATCGAATATCAATATCAACATCAAAACAGAAATTTCTAAAATATTTTGCTTCACTTATCGATAAATCGATAAACAAAATCAATTATTGTTTTAATTCCATATAAGTATTCATTATTTTCACAGCAGAGTATTTGGTGCTCAATTCTAAACATATATTTCCAAATTAATTTGCTTCAGTTATCGATAAATCGGTATTTAAAATTACCATTGCTCATCACCAATACATGCACATCACTAGTTCGTTGAATAACGAATTCCCAAACACGTTCTTACCAACTCACCTGTAATGACTTTCTTTGCCAACGATTCCGTGCAGAATGTCTGTCGTTTAAGCGGGTAACGTATCGCAATAAATCGTTCGATCGTAAAACACACAGCTATGTAAATGGAAATGTACGCTGCAACAACCGCACCGCATAGTAAAATTGACAGTTGATACGCCATGCAATGCCGAAGGACCCAGATGATATGGTAGAAAAGAGTGAGAGAAACGAAGAGAAAAGTACATATTAAGTTATTAAGACACAGGCGTGTGAAACGTGCGTTAACGGCGTTAAAGGAGAGAGAGCGTAAAACAAACGCAAATGAGTGCGTAGCTCAAATTGGTTTTCGGCGCCTCAATCAATTCACTTGTAGTACAACTGAAATGAACAATATGCAAGGCTGCGTCGGTAAGCCTCACAGGCATTTGCTTTAATGTAGACTGTAACTGAGCGCTAATTGAATTGCAATTCTTTTCAGAAAAAAATTTGCGCTTAATTGCGTTACTTTAAATAGAATTTTATCGCATACGAAGTCATTTCGGCTCATTCGTTAAGTGAATAAACTGATAAAATGCCGCTTAGTGCCGTTAAAAACTGTCGTATGAGTGTCTAGTTACAAAACTAGTTATCAAAGTGATTCCCACTACTTCTTACTATGATTATCTGAGCTCGTAGGCTCTTACAAGTCTTAAAATTCGCTATACTTCACCAGATACTCAGTCTCTAGACGTTCTGCTGGCGCATGCCGATGATATTGATATCATAATCGCGTAAGCGGTGTCGGTGTCTACGCCAATAAAGAAGAAGAAGAAGACGTTCTGTTATTCTACTAGGTACTACATACTCAGTCAGTAGTCAGCTATCAGCTATCAGCTATAACTAGAACCATATCTCTTACAATCTCGTGCTGCTATAATATTTCTTATCTTGTAAGCTACCAATACTCTGCATCATACTTATTATATTATACTTCACTCGGCTTCCTAAACAAAATCCTGCTTTTCAAAGCTAGTTCCACTTAATTCCGTCACATTTTATTGAAAATCAGCTTTTATTTGACAGCTGTCACTTGTCAATTAAAACAAATTCCAACCGCTCTATAAAAAGACACTGCGTTGCCTCTCTCTCCGTTCTTAAATGCATTTCAAATTTCAATACGCGAATTCCAAAAGCACTTACCACAGGCATCACAAAGCCAAACCGCATAACCATAACATTTCCAAAAGATTTCCACATTCCGCTGCACATAGTCGTAGTGTTGTAGTGATAGGAGCAATGCCATGGTGAGATAAATAATATCGGTGATGGCGAGCGCGGTGAGATAAATATTTGTTGTGCAACGCATGCGTTTTCTAAAATTTTGAATATAATTGAAAAGCGAAAAAAATTTACAAATACAAATATTTAGATCTGAAAATTAAGCTAATATAAATAAATAAAAAATTTAAATATTAAAATAAAATATTTATTTTTTTTGTCGAACATACAAATCGCCACTTAAAATGCAAAATAACGTAACATCACTTTTCATAAGTTTGCAGGCGAAGGAATAAGGTTATAATAGAACCCACTCATATAAAAAAAAATTGTTTTGGTTATAAAATGGTTATATATGACGGCGAGAGGTAAAAATTGTATGAAACATATACATATGTATGTAATATGATAAAACCCAATTTCGATTTTGTTTGGTGATTCGTAGTTTTGCATTTCAAGTGAGTCATACAAAAATTATTAGTGAAAAAAATTCTGGTTGTATATTTATGATTATTAGTAGAATATTTAATTTTTTATACTTTATGAAATACTTATAATTAAAAATTATTATTTCAGAATATGGAAACTTAAAAAATAACTTAGTTTTTTATTTAATTTTAACTAAATTCTAATTTTTTAAAAAATAAAATTTTTATTAATCAAAAAATTAAAAAAAAATCATTAAAAAAATTTTATTTGAGGAAAAAACTTTTTTCAAATTTTATGCAAAACTTTACAATTAAAATTATTAAGAAAATAATAAATATAATTTTAGCTTTAGAAATTTCACAATTTAAAAGTAATTATTTCGGAGTAATCCAAAACTTTCAAAATAATATTTTTTTTATTAAATTGTAATTATATCCAAAAAACTAGTTTTTGGAAAAATAAAATATAGTAGTTTTGACTTTACTTCAAAACTTTGAATTTTGAAAAATTTCGAACATAACACATTAAAAAGATCTTTTGTTTCATATGAAATTTCGAAATTGATACATTTTTTTGTTGTTAAAAAATATTTAAAAATATTGCTAATCAATTACATAAATTGTCATCGAAATATTGTCATTATATAATGTTTTTTTTTTAATTTTTCGAATGTCTATGAAAAATGTTTTCTGCAATTAATTAAAAAAGTATATTTAAAAAATCAAAATTAAAAGTTTTTAAAAAGTCGGTTCAACAATTTTTTTCTTAAAAAAATATTTTTTATTTAAATGTTTATAAAAAACTTGTTACATTGACTTTTTCAAAATCTTTAGTTCTAAAATATTTCCAAAATAACAGAAAAATTATAAAATTATTGATATTTCAAAGTTTTAATTACAAAAATTGGCATCAGAAATGTTGTTTTTTAATTTTTCAAAAATAAAAAAAAAAATTCAGCAAAAAAATTTGCAATTAATTTAAAATTCAAATTAAAAAGTTTAATTTTCAAAAAAAAAATGTTATTTTGACTTTTCCAAAACTTTAAGTTTTGTACCATTTCGAAAATATAATTAAAATTTTTTTTTAGAATTATTTCAATATTTACAGTTCTAAAATATTTCGAAAATAACAGAAAAATGATAATATAGTAATATTTTAAAATTGTAATTACAAAAATGTTTTCACTTTACTTAAGTGTATAGTTTTTGAAAAAAAAATTGTTATACTGACTTTTTCAAAACTCTTAATTTTATACCATTTCGAAAATAATACATTAAACAGGTTTTTAATTTCATAAAAAAGTTTTTAGAAAAAATCAAAAATAATATTACTTTGTAAATTTCGAAAATTTGGTTTTTAAAAAAATTATTAATTTTTCAAAATTTGTCATCAAAAAATTTTTTTTTTTAATTTTTCAAATATTTTACAATAACTTATTTCAAAACTCTTTACTAATTTAACATTTTTTACTTTAATTGTTAATCTTTTTTAAAATATTTTGTATGCAATTTTTTCCTTATTTTCTTTTCAGTGACAAAATAAAAGCTGCAGAAAATATTTGAATTCTCAGCAACAAAGCAAGTTTTACGTCAACAAAATATTATTTTTGAAAAATAAAATATACCTCAAACAATTATGTACGTACAACAACAACAAGCACCAAAAAATTACACCATTCGAACGGTAAGTACAAAATTATTACTACAAAAATTACTATTGGCCAACTAGTTCTTCCCCTTGCTGATTCTCACTCCATGTCTACAAAACCGTTATTCAATGTTGATGCTTGTTGCACTCACCTGGTCAGCACATAAATGCTCACTGAGTTGCCCAACAATCCAACTACAAACACGCATGGCACCAATATGCGTTGCACCACATGACGCACTGCGGCCACATCCGCGGAGCTGAACATCATTGCGATTCAAAATATTTGTGTGTTCCATAAAATGTTGCGTGCGTGTTTGATTTGGTGTTATAGCGCGTGTGTTTGTTGTATGGTGGATCAGTGCGTGCTTTTTTATATTTTTAATTTAATAGTGGTGATTATCATATATATATATTTTTTAAATTCCCCGAAAACAGTTGTTGACTTCTAAATACTTATAAAAATGCATAAATGTGTTGCTGCAACATGTTGCTAAGGCACTCGTTGATCTATCGTGGTGTTCTGGTCGAAGATATGATTGTTTTAAGTGCGCTGAAAAGAGAGAAAAAGTATTTTGAATATCTGGTTTTTTGTTTTTTAATTTATCCAATACATAAACAATATTTGTTCTATCAAATTAAGTGTCTGCATTTTTTCGGGTCGAATCCTAAAGTAGTTATGAATCGATTTTTTTTTTTTGTTGTAGTCAGTTATCTTATTTTTCCAATTAAAGCCCATTAGTCACATCATGGGATCAAATATCAACACATGTCATATCACGTCACCATATCACATCGCTTGTGAAATCATGAGACTTTAAAAATAATAAAATGCAACACATGCCATATTAGTCATATCTTATGATCACATCACATCACATGTTATATCTTGTGATATCATGAGACTTTAAAAATAATAAAATGCAACACATGCCATATTAGGCATATCTTGTGATCACATCACATCACATGCTATATCACGTCACCATATTACAACGCTTGTCGTATCATGAGACTTTAAAATTATGTAACACATCAATATGATGACATAAAAGTCATCACGTGATGTCGATAATTTTTCTGCAATGTACTTTATTAAGAGTATATACATATGTGTAGATCAATTTAGAGTGTTTTTTTTTGTGTGTGAGGGAAAATTCTTTTCGCATCATCAAAGCAGTCGTCACACCAACGGTATATGGCGCTTGTAGGTCACTAAAAAGCCCCCCTCTTAGGGCCGTCACTTGTCCTTGAACCGCATTTGCATTACTTCATGGTTGCATTCCATTTTGCTCATTGAGAGATCCGACCAAGTCCCGCTTTTTGCTGCGTAGCAAAAGAACTTCTTCGAGTTTAGGTTTAAGTAGTTGGGATCTACTTTTCTGATTACTGATTAGCACCAGCCGTTGCTCTGTCCAGGATTTAGAGAATATTCTGGCTTCAATGCAGGAGGAAGAATGTGTTTACGGTGTGATCCATTTGGCGGCGGCTGTGGCAGGTGGCTTTGTTCAAGCACCGAATTTCTTCATTATTATTTTATACCCAAGTCACCTGGGATTTTTGTTAATATCCACGTATTCTTCCCTTTTTTCTTTTAGCATGATATAGAAACACATCATATGATGTCGATCACATGACCAGAGATTAATAGCAGCACATCATATGTCGATCACATGCTCAAAGATCAAACGATTTTTAAAATCTTACTTATCACACTGAAATTCTGAAATTACTAATATAAAAACTTTTTCACTAACTGTTGACTTTTGATCAAACACATCACAATCACATCAAAAAAAACATCGTCACACGTTTCTGTGTTATCATCGTTTGACTTTATCTCAATCAAATGAATTTATTTCAAAAATTTTAATATTATTTGAAGCAAAGATCAATCACAACGTCAAAATCACTTGTCACTCTCGCGTCACAAACGCATTGTTAAAATTTTTAAAACGTCACCTCATTATGCTAGTTGAGTAAGACAATATTTATATGCATTCTGTCTTTTGTTTGTTTCAATTCTCATAACAGATGTTTTCAATTGCATCACAATGCATTTTTTTATTAAATTTCACATACGTCATTTTTCCCCCTAATTTCAGCCAAAGCCGTCTTTACTTATATAAATTGATCGAAAATTTTTTGGTAATATTTTTTTTTAATTTTTTTTTTATTATGTTGATTATTTTTTCATAAAAATTGTATTTTATTTTTATTTGATTTTTCTTTTTTCTTAATTTTTAAATTTTTATTTGTTAATTTTTTTGTTTATTTCTTTTTTTTAATTTTATTCTTTTAATTTATTTATTCTTTACTTATAAATTGATCGAAAATTTTTTGGTAATATTTTTTTTTTTAATTTTTTTTATTATGTTGATTATTTTTTCATTAAAAATTGCATTTTTATTTTTATTTGATTTTTCTTATTTCTTAATTTTTAAATTTTTATTCTTTTAATTTTTTTTTTTATTTATTTTTTTTTTTAATTTTATTTTTTTAATTTATTTATTCTTGTTTTCGTTTTTATAAAATTGTGTTTACACACTCTGACAAGCTTTGGCGCTTGCAAAATCACTAGGCATACATAAACAAAAAATCAAATACCTCGAAATCACAAATGTTTGAAATTTTTTTTTTTCTTGAGCACATATTTTTCCAGCTGAATTATTGCAAAATAAGCGCATCGATTTAAATTGTTGCTTGACACAAATTGTCGAAAATTAATCAACTCGCCAATTTTATTTACTTGTTGTCAATTTTTGATTTTTCGATTTCTTGTAGAATTATTTTTAGATTTCCTACTAAATCATTTTTGCATTTCTTAATTATTTTTAAATTTCTTTTCTAATTATTTTTAAATGGTTTTCATATGTACATTCATACAATTATATAGGCAAATCACAAAAATTGTGAAAATTATGAAATTTATTTACATTTTTTATCACTGTTTACAAACTCAATAAATTTTCAGCAAATTTAGAACGGAAATTGAATATTTGTTTGTATGTTTTATATTGCAAACTTGGAAATGTTCATATGTATATATAAGTAAATAAATAGATATTTATTCTGTTTGTTTATTTGCTTGCAAAATTATTTTCGCATTTGCTTGGTGTATTTATTTGTTTAGAAAGAAAAAAATATCAGAATTAGTTTGCTGTAAACTTTATGTAAATAATTTTTATATAAACAAATTTTTATTAATTTTTACCGAATTAAAATTTCGAATTCGTTTGCAAATAGTACAAATATTAAAATACAGTGTTTTGTGAATGAGTTCCCATTTTCGCTTTTTAGAAAATTTTTCGATAAAATTTTCTGCAATTACAATTTAATAGACATTTTTTAATTCAATAGTATTTTATATTTTTTAATACTAAATTTTATCAAAAACAAATTAGCAACACTGCTCAAAATTTTTTTTAGATTTTTTTAGATTTATTATTCAAATTTATTATTTTCAAAACACCAATAAATATAGTTTTCCAAACACTACCCAAACTTTGTCCGAATACTACAGGCACTCGAAGTGTAACCAATTAAAAAAGCCATAAATTCGGTTTGGAAAATTATTTTTATTTATTTTAAAGTACAAAATGTGTGAAAATAATCATGAATTCAGGACCAATTCACTTTTGCTCGATATGACCACCTTTTGCCTTAACTATGGCCTTGAGACGGTCAAAAAACGAATCGCAAGCTGCCCGAATGTGACTTGCCGGTATTTTGGCCCACTCACGGACAATGGCTTTCTTCAGCATCTCGAGACTGGTGTATTTTTTACTTCGGACCTTGCTCTCCAAAATGGCCCAGAGAGAATAATCCATTGGATTCGCATCTGGTGAATTCGAGAGCCATTGTGTGGTCGTAATGAAGTTCGGAACATTGTTTTTCAGCCATTCTTGGTTCACTCGCGCTTTGTGAGACGGTCTTGTTGAAACGTCCATGGTTTGCGACCGAAATTTTAGTTTGCCCACGGCTTCAATGCAGCCTCCAGTACACTTTCCCGATAATATGTCGCATTTACTTTGACGCCAAGCTCGATGAAAACAATTGGAGAGCGCCCATCTGCGGTGACAGCGGCCCAAACCATTATTTGTGGCGGGTGCTGCCTCCTGGTGGCCAAACGATGACTTAGATTCTCGTATGAACGGTTGGTCAAGTAAACCATATCGTTTTGAGAGTTTACGAATGCTCAATCGGAAAAATTTTTTTGTCAGAAAACACAATGTTTGGAATTTGACCGTTTTCGGCCAAGCGAAGCAACTGCTTCGCTCTCTCAAGTCTTACTTGTTGCTGCCTCGGTATGAGATCAAGGGCCTTTTGGAACTTGTAAGGCTTGACCTTGAGCTTGAGCATGGCGTTTTGCGATGCTACCAGTATCATTGTAACAAAGGTCTGAAGTAGAAAAATTATTCAAATTTTGGGTTTACGAAGCAGCTTGGGTTTGTATGCAGTTATGCCGTTTATTAGTATTTAGTTCGAATTACGATTTTTTGGTTTCAATTTAACTTCGATTTGCCTTTAGCTTTTATTTGGAAATCGTTTTCATCTAAGGTAATCGTTTCAAACTAATTTTGTATATTGTTTGGTTATTCGTGTTTGGGTTTTTTGTTAGTTGTGTTTTAAGATGTGGAACTAAGATGGGTTCTGGCTTTGGTTTTCTAAATATACATACTATACAATTTTTTTCGAAAATATATTATTTCACATGTTAAATGGAAAAATTTAGGTTTTCATATTTCGTTCAAAATTAATGAATCGGAAGTGAAAATTCATTTTCTGTATTATTTTTACCCAACCACTACACCATCACCACTCGGAAAAAATTCTGACACTAATTGGTGCATTTTGCCAGCGATCTTTTTTTACAATTTCAACTCACTTACTGCCGGTCTCACCGACTCACTATAGCAACATTTGAGCCGCGCAGTCACAACTACAGTTACAACCGCAGACCAAAAACCACATCCACCGTACATACACACACATACAAGAAAGTCATGTAAAACTACACGCTGTTGTATACTATTAATGGCAGCTCTGCTCATGCATACACACTGTATATGTACTATATATTCACAACCGCTTCAGCGCCTGTGCATATGCAACATAACAAACAATTGTTTCTAATAAATTTTTGTTAAAAGTTATGAGCATTGCCATACAAAAGCGCTAAAAACAACATTGTTGCCAGCGAGTTGTAGAAGTGTTGCAAATATTGCCAGTATCGCTGTTGTTGTTGTTATGGATTTCAGGGTTGCCACGCTTTACACGGAATGCTGAAGGTGGGAAAGCTTTCAGATTTTGTATTTGTTTACTGCGCACACACACAACCGTACATAATTGCAGCGCCAAAACCGCATGAAATTTTGTCAAATTTCGTTATGTCATTCAGCGCTCAGCGCACCCCGCCGCAGCCGCTACCTGCCACATTGTTGCGCCACTGTTTTCATAAATACTGACAGTTTATTTTATAGTTGCGGTATTTTCTGATTACACAAGCTTAATGTAAAGCACACAAACACATGCAAACGTACATACGTCCATATAAACAAATCTGATGTAAGCAAGGGCAGAAGCGTGCCACTGGGTGCGTGAGTTGCGAGATAAAGTATGAGCGAAAGTTTTGAAAACTTTTCCGAGTGTTTTGCCAATGATGCGGTGACTAAAATTATGAATCTTAGACAATAGTTTAGCTTGAAATAGTATGCAAAGTAGCTGAAAATCACAAATTTGTGTGAATACAAAATTTTCTATAGAAATAATGTCAAATAAGTTACAGTTAGCATTTTTTAGCACTCAGAACGCAGGAAAAACTCTATTTCTCTAGAAAATAAAATATAAAATAAAAAATTTTTAAATAGTAAATACAATAAAATAAAATTTTTTTACATAATTAAGTTTAATTATGGAAAATTAAGTTTAATTATGGAAAAAAATTTATTTTTAAATCAAACATTGAAAAAAAAATTAAACTGCCCAAAAATTAAGCTTAGTTACTGAAAAGTAATAAAAATATTTTTTCAAAATTTAATTAATTAATTAACGAAAAATATAGCTGAATTACTAATAATTAAATTAAGTGTAGCTCAGTTGTAATAATAAAATTTTTAAAAAAATTTAAATTTATAAAATCAACTTAAAAACATTAACAAATTAAAGTTTAAAATGAAAATAAATATTTTAAAAATGAATTAACTAAAATTTAACTAAATTAATAAATATTACAAAAAAAATAAAAATCTTACAATTTAGAAAAAAAATTTAATTTGCTTAACAAAACTTAACCAATTAAAAGTTGAACTAAATCTAAAATTATCTAAAACAAATTACAAAGAAATATTTATTATTTATAAAGTTAAAAATTAAAAAAAAAATATTTTAATATTTTATAACAGTAATGAATATTATCTGAAAAATAAATTAATGAAAATTCTAGCTGAGTTAGTAATAATGAAATTTTGAAAAAATTTTAAATTTAGAAAACCAACTTAAAAAAATTAACAAATTTTAATTGAAAATAAATATTTTAAAAATTAATTAAGTGAAATTAATTATTATCTAAAAACTAAATTAACGAAAGTTGGACCTAAATTAGTAAAAATTAAATTTTGAAAATTTTAAAATTAAAAAAATCAACTTAAAAAAACTAACAAAAATTTTGAATGGAAAATAAATATTTTAAAAATTAATTAACTCAATAATTTACTTAATTATATAATTTATAAAAAAAGTTTTAAAATTTTAAAATTTAGAAAAAAACTTTTAATTGCTTAACAAAAATTTACCGATTGAAGGCTGAACTAAATCTTTAATTACCTAAAAAAATTAACAACCAAATATTTAACCAAATTATCGAAAATTTATTAAAATTTATTTATAAAATTAAAAATTTTGAAAAAAGAAATTTTTAATATTTTATAACATTAAGGAATGTTATCTGAAAAATAAATTAAAAATTTTGAAAAAAAAAAATTTGAAATTTAGAAAACCAACTTAAAAAAATTAACAAATTTTAATGGAAAATAAATATTTTAAAAATTAATTAACTAAATAAGTAAATATTTATAAAAAAAGTTTTAAAATTTTAAAATTTAGAAAAAAAACTTTTAATTGCTTAACAAAAAGTTGGACCTAAATTAGCAATAATTAAATTTTTAAAATTCTAAAATTTAAAAAAACAACTTGAAAAAATTAAGAAAAATTTTAATGGAAAATAAATATTTATTAAAAATTAATTACTAAATAAAGTAATAATAAAAAAAAGTTTTAAAAAAAAAAAAACTTTATTTGTGAAAAAAAATTAACCAATTAAAAAAAGCTAAATAGTGAAAATTAAAATAATAGGAAACTAAAATTTTAGAAATTAATTAAAGTAAATTTAAAACATTATTTTTAAAATTAAAAATTTCGAAAATAAAAAATTTAGAAATAATTTATAAGATTAATTTTAATTAATTTAATAATTTATGAAATTATTTATTATCTGAAACCTAAATTAACGAAAGATGGACCTAAATTAGTAATAATTAAATTTTAAAAATTCTAAAATTAAAAAAACAATTTAAAAAAATTAAAAAAATTTTAATGGAAAATAAATATTTTAAAAATTAATTAACTAAATAAGTAAATATTTATAAAAAAAAAGTTTTAAAATTTTAAAATTTAGAAAAAAACTTTTACTTGCTTAACAAAAATTAAATTGAGGGTTGAGCTAAATCAGTCAGATTTTAAAATAATAGTTTTAAAACTAAAATTTTAGAAATGAAAAGCTTAACTAAGTTAGTGCAAATTTATGAAAATATTATTTTTAAAATTAAAAATTTAGAAAATAAAAAGTTTCAAAATAGTTTATGAGATTAATTATTATTATCTGAAAAATGTTATAGATTAAAACGTTTTAATATATTTAAAAAATGCGTAAATAAAATTAAAACTAAATTAAGCAATTTTTTTAATTAATTGGTAAAGTTTAAAATTTAAAATTTAGATTAAAAATTAATTTGTAAAATTTGAAATAAAAAGAAAAATAATAATTTTAAATGTTAACTTAAACAACTTTACTAATTAGTTAATAACTATAAAAACAAAAAATATTTTAAAAATTAAAATTTAAAAAATAAAAGATTCAAGAATATTTTTAAAAATTAACTAATTAAAAATTATAATATTATAAATTAATGATTATTTATAAAACCGTGACTTAAAACTTGTATGCATTTGGAATATTCGTTTGTTCAAAAGTACTTGTCCCTGCTAATCTGGTTTGTGTCCGTGATACAAACGAGGAAAGCAGCACTGCTTTATAAATAATTTGATAATTTGAACATCATAGCGAAGCAAGTTGAAGTTCATACCCCAAAAAATCAAAGCAAACATTCGTAGGAAGCCTAGTAGGGGTTAACTTAGGTTAAATAGGAAAAGACTTTTTGATTCTACAATCCAATCATCAGTCGGGGGCTTACCTGCTATGGAGATGAATATGCTAAGGTTAAACAACTTATCTGGAATATAACACCGGTCAAAGATTATTGGTAAAAGCGGAATGACCTTGTTGATGATCTCGTCCGCAAAAAATGTCCTTCAAAATCTGATTCAATTAAGAGACAGCCTTTGGTTCAGTAGGTAGAAAGTTTAGACCGCCTAAGTGCTATTAAGTCGTTATTGGTTGATTGTACAGATGTTTCACCTGTGGTTTGCGAAGGTTTGATCATATTTGGAAGAACCTCTGGGAATTCTGATAGTTTTCAGAACCAAAAGCAGATATGAAAAGAATTGCGTTCCCAGCCAGCTTAGCCGAAATTTATGATGACTGGGATATCCCAAATAGCGCAGCGTATAAAGCGTCCATGAATGATGAGATAATCTCTGCTGATTTTTAGAAGTACTTTTCAAATAAGCAAGCCCTTCTAATCTCTTGAGGTGTTTTTCATTGCCTGCTATCGTCTCAGTAGTCTACAGTAATCTACTGATTTTCAAAATAATTTTCAAAAAAAATAAACCTCTCGAGCCTCTCGAGGTTTTTTTTCATTTTCTGCCACTCTCTCAGATGTCTGCTGTTATCAAAATTGAGCGACCTCGACGTGAAAATGAGAGGAAAAGCGATACCAGAGTAGCGAAAGTCCATTTAGAGAAGTCAAAGAGCAAAGAGGGCTGAGCAAAGAATAACACTTATTATAGCTTATTGTATATATGCATAATGAGTTTTCAAGTGGAAAACTTACAGAGATGGTTTTTCGCTTCTATGCAAGCCAATGGTTGGCATGTGATGAAATGTCTTACAGAGAAACAGGTCGATAACCGTTTTTAACTCTTCACTTTGCATAAAATTGACTTTACAGACACTTGTGTCAAAGGTAAGGTAGAGTGCCGAGTTGTCAAACTAATCGGATCTACTCATATTCAGCGAGGATTATTTGAAGCAGTAGTGTGATTGGTCTAATAAAACATAAGGTTGATTAATGCATCCGTATTAAGACTTAAGTCAAGGTTAATGAAATTTGGTTTATGTATTCGTATTAAGACTTATATCCGCGCTGGTAGAATAAGACTTTTGGTGCTCTGTATTCAGCATAATATGTGGCCCACCGCCAAGATTTCGCTCTTTAAATCTTCAAATGTTTTTTTTTTCTTTAAAATTTGACTACATTATAGAATAAACGCTGGGTTGGGAGACAACATCAGTGAAACAGAGCGAATCCGCACAAATAAATAATGGCGTGTTTACATTGGCGTGTGTGCATTATGATAATATGCGTTCAACTGTCAACTATCATGTCAAGTTGTGCAAAATGCCAATTACTTGTGCTTCAATATTTGTTTAGTCGTACTTTTGTGTGCTTTTCTAACACATACATATGTATGTATATGCGTTTATAGTGTTGATATTGCAAAATGTTTCAACGAAATTGCGTGCACATTCATTATACTTAAACAGCAAGGTCTCAAACCTCTTACTTGTACACACACACAGAGACTTACTGCTAATTAATCAACGGCACCTATATGTTATGTGTTCTTTAAGGAACTTTGCATATAATATATGAGGATTCGCAAGGAATTTCATAGTGAGCCAGCAGTTACACTGTGCAACAAAATGTAGCTCAATTAAATGGGTTAAGGCACCAAAAGTCTGTGGTAACTTTCTTTTTCATTTTACAGTTGTTTATGTGGAATACAAAATTCCAGTTATGAAGCTATCAGTATCATACAACAAAAAATCACGAAATAATATATGTATGTGATCGGGAAAAATATGGTCGAAACCAAAAATTTGGATTCAATGGGGAAAATATGGACCTAGAGTCAATTATTTAAAGGCACTCTGCAAAGATCATACTCAGACTTTTTATCAAATGCAAAAATGTGTTTGGATTCCTTCAGAAAAGTTACTTGGCGCTTGGGAGGCAACTTGCTTGCTTCAACTTCACAAAGATATGCGTGATATACACTAGTTGGACCCCAGTCATTTCAATGATACCATCGATGATCTGTTGATTTTGAAACCTTATTGTGAAGGAATGTTCATAAAATACTTGACTCCAAGCGTTCCACTAATAGGATCAATTAGCTTTATGGGCTTCCAAAAAATATAGTTTTCCACAAGATTGTGGAACGGTCTGCAAAACTCACCTGTAGGTGAAATATTCTCTCCCGCAAGCCATATAGCCGAAAGGACCATCCATTTATGTGAAAATGTCAACTGTCCGAAAAACTGGGTAATAGATTGATAGGAAAGAAATAGAATGAAGTCGTGCAACTTTTGTAAATTTGGCGTGGCTTTACGAACTACTTTTGATCACATGCTCCAATCGAGTTAGACAGCTTTTTTGGTGAACGCAAACAGTTTTTCAAGAGAAAAGAGCGTACAAAGGCGCTGTTTCATATAATTACAGTTTTGATATGATTATCTCTTGCATCAGGACTCCAAGCACTAGCTTCAGAACTTGAGTCCTAAGAAACTGCATGAAATAGAAAAGTTATGACTAGTCTCCGAAATATAGTGGTGATACCGTAATTCATAGGAATGAGTTTAAATTTTACGGTGTACAAGGTTTGTCCGGAAAGTAATAGGACTGATTTTCTTCTGCCGTGACTCTACCACGGTAGGTGCGCGCACCGACTGGATTCGGTAGAGGGCGTTGCTAACTAACGAACGAGCAGCTGATCAGTTGTCTCCGAGCACCTAGAGAGTCAGGACAAACATTTTCGCGCGACGTGTCTCTGTGAGTGGTGCAAGCCGAAAATGCAGCGTTCTAAGTGAAAGTCGGAAAATTCGCAACAGAGACGTTTGATATGATCAAGCAGGCTTACCCAGATGTTGCTTTAACAAGAAGTGGTGCGTTTTTGACATCAAAGGCATCGTACATAATGAATTTGTTCCTCCTGGACAAACCGTCAACGCCAATTTTTACGTGGAAGTCCTCAAGAGACTCAAACGAAGGGTCAATCGGGTCGATGTCTTCAGCCGATTTGAAGTTGCACCACGACAACGCCCCGGCTCACACGGCCATTCTTGCGAACACCTACATAACCAAGGCCGGCATCCCAATGCTTCCGCAGCCGCCCTACAGCCCAGATGTGGCCGCCCGGACTTTTTTTGTTTCTTTGGCTGAAAAGGCCGATGAAAGGAGATCCAAGCAGCATGCACCTTTTTTAATAGTGTTTAAAGAATTTTAACGATTGGGTCAATCAATTTTTTTAAATCGATTCAGTCCTATTACTTTTCGGACGAACCCTGTATAAGTGATTTTTCGAATGAAGAGCAAAACAGCAGTTTAGTGGTAGTTCAAAAGTTATCATTGTTCCTGAACCAAGTTTTGTTGATGAGACTGATAAGAAAAATTTCTGGACTTTAATTTTTTGAAAAATTTGATCGGTCTGCTAAGACTATGTTTGTCGCCGTTATTCGAGAATCCACTTTAACATAACCTCACATTACAGCGTGAGCTCAGCCAAATTAATTTTTTAATGACCACACAGTGTTATTTCCAGTGTTTTTGATCAATTCAAATGATATGAAAGTGCACATGCTTAACTCAAGACTTATTATATATACCAACAGTTAAATGTATCCGCCATATGTGTAGCTAAATGTACTGTTAGTTTACACAGCGCATAAATAAATACGAGTATAAATGACATTTGGCTTAATGACAAATGCGCGAGCGCCTGACAGCGACAACTGACGCATGTCATACTGTTGTGGTTGGCCTTGTTTTAGTTGTTGCTTTTAAGAACTGTCATATGTTTGTTGTTATTTAGATATTTGTTTCTATTGTATGGTACAGCCGCTGGAGATTTATGGCTTAGTGCCTTACATTTTTCATCGCCAATTCATCGCCTCAATTAAAGAAGAATTTAATTAGAGGACCTTCTGCACTGCGAGTGTAAAGGATAGCTGTAATACCTTGGCGAAAGTTATTATGCATATGTTGCAATGGCAAACAATTTCATTTCACTTAATACAAGTGGGTCACTTGGGGTCGTAAAATGAAATTGAAGTGTTTAACACACTTAAAGATGCAATATGGCAATGTATTAGACGTTAAAAGTTAATATGGTATATTATGGCGGAATATGAGTTCATGCCCAGTTGGAATGATTGGTCAATGGAAAACTATTGGTTAGTAGATAGAGGAGCTCTACAGCTCAACACAGAGTTCTGGGCCCGATTTTCTTCACTCAAGCTCCTTACAAGCAAGCAGACCTTACATCCACACTTCGAGGGTATATCACGCTACGAAAGTATGTTCATAGAAATAATTATTTTTCGTGATGTGTGAAAACTTCCGTGGAACTGACAGTAAAGTAAAGCAAAATACTTTGGATCCGCTGGACTGATTGATCAAACCAAAACAAATAGTTAACAAATCCTCTATCCAGGCTTTGAAGGGATACGACGCTACGAAAGTCTGTTCAATAAACAAATTAGTTTGTGTAATGTGAGGACGCGGCAACGCTGGCTAGGTCATGTTGTCCGGATGGACGAAAACACTCCAGCTCTGAAAGTATTCGACGCAGTACTCGCCGGGGGAAGCAGAGGAAGAGGAAGACCTCCACTCCGTTGGAAGGACCAAGTGGAGAAGGACCTGGCTTCGCTTGGAATATCCAATTGGCGCCACGTAGCGAAAAGAAGAAACGACTGCCGCGCTGTTGTTAATCGCGTAAGCAGTGTCTACGCCAATTAAGAAGAAGAATGTGAGGACGCTTTCATACAACTACGTTTTAGAGTATGTTGGTAACGAGCTTTAAGCTCACAATAAAGTAAAGCAAATTACTTGGGATCCGCTGGATTCATAGTGGACGATCACACGACAACGTCACACTGTCGGCAGAGTATGAATATTCTTGAACAAATGGCTTTTGGATAAGCAGAGGCAAACAGTTACGATTAGTCGTCTTAAATTGAAATAGAACCCTGGACTAGATTCGCTTCCATATAATATATATACTTGTACATATATATGTTATGAACTTCGTTCAAAGAGACTATTGCCTATCACTCAAGCCGGTGTTCAGATTCCTTCTGAACATCGATTATAATCTTGAAGCTTGCGAAGTTCCCAGCGCAGTAAGAAAGACTCTGAATGAAGGTGATGCTTATGGAAGAGACGTCTGCGGGGGATCGTTTTCATAACACCAGACCAGTTTGGACCAATCACTGGTGGTGGATCAGAGGATCGCTTTCATACCACCAAACCAGTTTGGACGGATCAGTGCTGGTACTTAGACTATTCGTCAATATAATGTTGAATTCGCGAGTTATTTTTGCAGCCTTTTTGCAGAATGTTCTTTACGGCATATCTTTGGTCATCTTTGTGACAAAGCGGTTGTTCGACTTCCTTCATTTCTGTAGATAGATAGGGTTAAAGACTTTGAACTATCAATAAATTGGGCATTCATGGCACTTCTGTATGATTACTGCCAGAATTTGTACTTTGATTTTGAGAGACACTGATTGACTGCTCTAGTTACCGTGATTGACTGCCGATCCTCCTGAGAATACCTAAAGACCAAACTATGGAGAGTTCTTTTGCTGTAGTTCTAGAGACACTTTATGACTACTCTTCTTGAGTATGACGTTAAGCCATTGCTTAGAAAATGCGCGCTCTTATTGGTCTAGAGACTTTTTACCGGATATGCTTCGTGTTTGGAGAAGACCAAATGGTAATAGCTACAAGTGTGTACCAAAACTAAAGTCTCTTCTCATACTATTACAGTGAATTGGGCCGACTATGACACTGTGAGTCTTAGTTTCTAATCTTATCCCAAGCCTAATCCAAATCTTTACTTTTACAAGACTGCATCGAGTTAAAACCGCAAAAGCTCTTTTTTCTTATATACCATTCTTATACGATGTGCTGTTTTCTCCCGAGAGACTCGTCTTCAAACAGTATCCTCTGCGGCCTCTTATTAAACTTCTAAATGTGTTACACATACAAAAGTCAGTTAAATGCGCCACTTTGCTCTCTGTCGGACAAATATAATAAAAACTTTGATGGCAGAACAACAGAAAGCTACACAAATTGTGCGGTTTATGAATGCCAGCCAACGTTCTTTGCGCCCTTTGTTGCCGGTTTGCTGTCGGCAGCTCGTTGTTTCTTGATTGTTGGCTGTTGCTGTTGAATTAGATACAAATATGTATGTATGTCCCACACACTAGCACATAACAAAGGGCTACACTATCACAGCAACAACAATAACACAAATGCGAAGCGTTACTTAAAGTCAAAATGTGCAACAACAATATAAAAACAATACAGTAGTAAGCCAAATACATATATACTTAACCATATATAATCTAAACAAGCTACGTAGCATATAAGCAGGCGCATAAAATAACAAAAGTAAAGTAAGTCACATATTGTTTGTGACCAAAGTGCGGAAAGTGCAGACACACATGCAGACATATAATGAACCGCAGCAGCGGCATCCCGGGAGTGTGTCGGCAAAGCATTGTTCTTTCTTGCTTTTGATTTTCATTTTCTTGCCAGAAAGTATGCAACATTTTATGGTGAAATAATGGCACATGTAACGGGAATTGGCACAGGACATATGTGTTAGATAAATAAGTATGGGCGAACACAAAAGGGCGCCAAAGGATTAACCAGCAATATATGTTACTCTTCTATGGTGTGCTTTTGGACGCAGAACGAAAAGCTCTTAAGGAAACGTCGAAAGGGGAAGCAGGAAAAATAATAAGAAACCGTTACTTGCTTGCTTATTAAAGTAAAATGCAAGTACGAAATTTTATAAAATCAAGAAAGAAATAAGTTATATCAAGGAGAATTCTAAGAAGCTCTATTTATAATGAAAAAGCTGTTTAAACTTTCGACGTTGAAAATATTCAAACCAGACATATTCTATCTTTAAAAATCACACTTGTCGCATTATAAAGAGTTATAAGCTTTTATATTAACTATTAGTTCCAGGGCCGGAAGTTCTATAAATTGCGTTTTCGACCAAGTCCGCTTTATAACCACGATCTTTCAGGTAATCCCTAGTTAACTTCGAATTGGACAGGGAATGCTCTTTTTGCTTTATATCGCTCTTCTTAATGACCCCTCTTATTTAAGTTCTATAAATTGCGTTTTCGACCAAGTCCGCTTTATAACCACGATCTTTCAGGTAATCCCTAGTTAACTTCGAATTGGACAGGGAATGCTCTTTTTGCTTTATATCGCTCTTCTTAATGACCCCTCTTATTTACTTCCAGCAGGATATTATTACGAGGTCCATTCAACTAATCAACGCAATCGACCGTCTAAGGCCACTCATTTGGTTTTAAAGTTCTAACATAAAAATATGATCGAGGATTTCTTTCATTTTTTATATGAATTTCGACTAAACTTGTTAGGATTACAAGAATTGTAAGGCTCGTGGAGTCACAGGGTCCTGATGTTAAAAAAGAACACTAAAAAATATTAACTTTGTTATTGAGTTCTCCTGATCATTCTTTTTTTCTTTGGCTATTATGTCTCTCAGAAATTCAGCTCAGCCACAACTAAACGGTTTTTGAGGTTCGGTTTGTTTTAAAAAGTAACCTAGAATAATCCAGAGCCTAACATCCAATATGTGGATTATTTATGGAATATCAGACAACTTCCACTTCCGAGACTAGGTTGTACGGTTCTCAAATAATTTGGAAGACTCAGGGAGCAACTTTGGCTAAAGCCCAAATTATTCATTCCTGATACCTTGGGTCAAACTCTATAAGTCGCTCATAATTCCCGTCCTGCTATATGGTGCAGAGGCTTGGACGATGACAGCAACCGATGAGTCGACGTTACGAGTTTTCGAGAGAAAGGTTCTGGCATTGGCCACGGCGAATATCGCATTCGATGGAACGATGAGCTGTACGAGATATATGACGACATTGACATAGTTCAGCGAATTAAAAGACAGCGGCTACGCTGGCTAGGTCATGTTGTCCGGATGGATGAAAACACTCCAGCTCTGAAAGTATTGGACGCAGTACCCGCCGGGGGAAGCAGAGGAAGAGGAAGACCTCCACTTCGTTGGAAGGACCAAGTGGAGCAGGACCTGGCTTCGCTTGGTATATTCAATTGGCGCCACGTAGCGAAAAGAAGAAAGGACTGGCGGGCTGTTGTTAACTCGGCTATAATCGCATAAGCGGTGTCTACGCCAATTAAGAAGAAGAAGAAGATACCTTGGGTTCTCGCAATTCCTAAGGTCGAACTCATCAAGATCTATGGACTGTTTATGCTGGAGGGCATTTGTTTCTTTTTTGTCTATGCCACCCAAGAAAGATATCTAGAAGAACTCGAAAAATGATCGTAGAGATCCCTATTGAATGATAATGGCTTTTAATGAAAACATTTTTGCTTTGGAAATGCTGCCAACTTAAACGCTCGAGAAACAAGGGAAGGGATTGCAACATAATCCAAGTAATATAGATCGAATCACCAATCTCGGTAGTCCATTACCGAGCTGTCTCGGCAACGCCATTCCATTTAGTCAGTGTTGTGGAATAACGCGGAGAATCTACTAGCGATTTGTTTTTAGACTCAGAAAATTGTGATTTAAGAATAATTGAAAAGTCCGAGTTACCTATGGGAACCGTGTATATACAAGTATTTTCTATGACATTCTGCGTGTCGTTCTTCGCATGTAATCTAAGCTAGTTAGAATTAAAGAAATCGTATTATTCATAAACGTTCTCGGTATTCAAGGCTTGGGCTAAAAATATGAAATGTATTTATAGAGTTCAGTTGGTAGATCCAAGAGGAGTAGTCATCCTTTAGGAAGCCTACGCTTGACGCGAATTTTAACAGACTCTGCGGCCTCACTAGCGCTGCCTCCTCCAGTGTATTACACCGCGGGGAGCTCAGATGCTTACAACATGGTCTTTGGCATGCGGAACAAGTGTACAAGAGATCCATCCTGCGGGTTTACTAACCGTTAACTTTGAGAGTAAAATTTGTTACTTATAACTGCTGAGAATTTCAGGTTAATAAAACCGTCTTCAAAATCTATGTGAACCATAAACCTTTGCGCATACCGCTATCGCAGTCGGCTTTAAGAGCTGCAATCCACACTTTAGCTTATTTCACAGACTTTATAACTCCCTACCTACTACCGTTAGCCATCCACTACAGCTCTCAGCTGTGCTGACACGCATTTCAACAGCACGTCAACTAGACTAGGTGAATTTTCGAAAACTGAGGTGTTGACAAATGCGCGCATCTAATCAGCCACTTGAGGCACAAAATCCCAACATATGTTGCAGCAACGGTAATAGCAACAACAACAAATCAGCCCATGACAGGAACAACTATGTGGCGAAGATGAGCAACCACAAACAGCTGATGCAGCAGCTGCAGCCTAGCATACACTTGTCAGCTGCGAGTAATGCGAATATCCACTTATGCACGTTGGAGCGAACGTGTTGCGTGCTTTTAGGCGCTTAGCTAATACTTTACATACGCTTGAAGGGTACTCACACACAACAAACTCATCGTTGCGCAGCAACAAACAGTCGCCCAACTGTGCATGCGTGTCTCAATTAATCAACGCACAAAATTTGTTGCAAATACGCAGCCACCTACCTGCTTCGCGCGCCTCCATCGCTCCACCATCGCTTATTGATGCATTGGAGGCACCGTGTTTAATGCAAAATTATGGTGCTGCACATATTCGGTGCTCAGTTGAGCACTGTGCGCGCGTTGATATGAGTGTGCCACACATCAATACAAAGTTTGTTGCACCATTGCCAAAGTACTGTTGAAGTACGTGAAAATTATGCTGACTAAGTGGGTGTGAATGTGTGTGCGAATTAATTTTCAGAACTAATTTTGCAGCAACTGCAGAAACTGTGTTGGCATGGGTGAAGTTGAAAAATGGCAGACAGCTGTTGCAAGTGCAAATGCATAAACTGTAAGCAGGTGACCTTGCTTCAAATTAATTGTGGAAGATTACGCGTGAGCTATGTGGTGGGGTTCAAATTAATGAGAAATGTATAAAAATTGCTAAGAAAATCATGAAATATAGATAAAATATATTTTTTGAAGCTTACAAATACGCCGTAGCATCCAACCCTTTTTACAAGCACAACAAGTTTAAAAAAAATTTAACTGGAGATACTTCTGAAAGCTTAAGCAAGTTTCAGAATTGAAGCTTTTAAACCGGCAAAGATATTTAAAAATGCTTAAAAAAAGCTTTAAGATTTTTACTTTGATATTAAATTTGCCAAAAGCTTCAATTATCCTTATAAAAGCTTTAAACTTCACAGCAACAAATTTTGTAAAGTACGCAAAATTTTACATTGAAAACTTTTTAAAAGCTCAACAAATTTAAAAAAAGTTTTTAAATTGGAGATATTTTAGAAAACATAAAAAAACATAATCAACAAGTTTTGAAAAAAAAAGCTTTTAAAATTTATAGTATATTTATGAAGGCTTAAAGTTTTGCGCTCATATCGAATTCGCCAAAAGTTCCAACCATTTTTAAGCTTCACCGCAACAAATTTTGTAAAGTACAACATCCAAAAAACCTCAACAAGTTTTAAAAAAGCAATCCTTAAACCGTAGATGCCCAAAAAGCTTAGAAAAGCGCAATAATTTTTGAAGAAAAAGCTTTTAAAATTGGAAGGATATTTTTTAGAAAGCTTCATACTTTTTACTCACATATGGAAATTGCTAAAATTCTAACTAGCTTCAAGCTTCACTCCTTAATGATTTTTGAAAAAAAAGCTCTTCTCTACTATTCCCTATTAATTCATTAAATGCAATAAACTGCCCTTATTACTTATTCATATATTATTTTCTTCTCTTAAGCATTTAAAGCTTTTGCAAGGCGCAAACTTTTGCTCGTTTTTTAATTATTCAGAATTGTACTTGTAAAATCTTACTTCGAAAATTTTCAGTTCTTACTTACTTTGAAAAAAAAACTCTTGGAAAGCTCAAAGCTTTTGATACATTATGTTTTTTTGGAATATTTCGAAAGCTTTCACTTGTTTTTGGAAAGCTCAAAGCTTTTAAAACTTTTGCTAAGCTCAAAGATCTGGCTCTTTTTTTATTAATTTTCTCTTTTATTCAGTATGAAAGCTTGCAGTAGTTTAAATCCATAACTTTCACTTCTCACTGATTTTGCAAACAGTTTTTATTTTACATTTTTTCATAATTTTATTATTTAATAAATTTAAATTCCCTTAAAAGTTTGCATCGAAAGCTTTCTGTTATTAATTATTTTGAAAAAAGCTCATATCAACTTCGTTTACTAATTCATTATTTTATTATATGCATAGTTCTTTTTGACTTATTCATTTTTCGTTATCCTTTTTCAGTTTTCCAAACTTTGGAAAGCTCAAATATTTCGCTTTTTTTACCTTTTTTTGACAGTTGTTTATTTTATTCCACAAGAAAGGTTATAGAAGCTTACTTAAAACATGTTCACTTGTTCATGACTTTGAAAAGAGCTTTTCGAAAAGCTCAAAGCTTTTACTTCTTTTTCATTTTTTAGAATTTTATCTTTGAAAAATTTTATTTATATATTGTTAATGTTTTATCATTTATGAAATATGAAAGCTCACAAAAGCTTACATAAAAACTTTCACTTTTTAATGATTTTGAAAAAAGCCCATAGCAACTTGCGTTTATTCATTCATTAAATGTCTACTCATTTTTGTTATTGATTTTTTTTATTATCCTTTTTCATCAGTTTTCGATTCAAGTTCACAAGCTTTTTAAGCTATCACTTTCAGCATTACAGCTTATACGCAGTCCATTGTAAAAGTGATTGCATTCCAAAAGTACTCGGGTATGGCACTACAATAGTTCAGCAATGTCACAAAATCAGGCCAACGAAGAAATGCAAAATATTTGCACTACATATTTAGATATGGAAAATTTTCCAAATAAACTTACTGCAAACAAAATCAAAATCTCCTTCGAAAGAATGCCGAACAGGCCAAACCGTATTGAGTTGAAATCGAATTTCCAGTGCAAAAACAAATATTACCGGAGAGCGGCAGCAATGCAATGTCAAAAGTTGTTTGTAAATACACACATTTACATAAATAATTTTATGTGTGTGCGTGAGTGTGTATAGAAGTTGTTATCAAATCACATTTGCACGTTTCCCTGAAAAATATGCAACAATTTATGTGAGTGTATGTGTGCAAACACACCGCATAAGTAAACAAACTGTATACACGCACACCAACACACACACACTCGCACGTCGGGAGATGAAAACAAATTTGCTTGCATGCTCAGGTGCCCATTGCCATACACGCACAAGCATACATGGCCTCACACATACACACGTGCAGCATCGAACTAGCATACATTGACAGGTACTAACTATGGCGTATGCAAATATAACTGTACTGTGCTGAAGTACTTGCAAGGCTGTAAAGCGAGTGTCACCAATTTTCGAAAATTACATGCTACATGCCACACAAGAGCAGCACGGCGGTAACAGCAAACTATGCATGTGGCATGTGGCAGTATGGTATATTAAATGCACCATCATTTGCTGCTTATGTGTAGGTAAATGTGTGTGTTTGGATGTGGGTGTCAAGTGAAATAGTAAGCCACCTCTTCGTGCGTGCGTTTCGAGTAAGCTGAGGTCAGATGGGATGTTGGAACCGATACATACAAGCTATATTTTTAACTGAATAACTTAACTGTGCAGTTAGATTACCGGTTACATGAGTACTCGGTTACTTATTTTTCAGACTTGCTCAGATCCCACTACCAACTAATCGCCGTCCATTGGCTTAGTATGAAATAAGCCCATTGTATAATTTATATTATGGCTATTTCATTCGATTAACATGGTTGTTTTAAATTCTCAGTAGATTTATGAAATAAATAATTGACCAAAACCTTTCTTTTACTGAACCAGTTGTATTAATCCGAAGTTTAAGGAGCTTAACACAATCCTCTACAGAAAGTTTAGCCTCTAGGTCTTCTTAGAAGTCGACATATCTCTCTAGTTCACTATTTCTCAAAATTTGTTAACGATTACTCGGCTTTTTTCTAAACACACCCATAGATAAGCTGGCAAGTAAAATAAAAAAGCATACAATATACTTTATGATCCCTCATACCTTCGTATACATTTACGGCAATATCGGTTCACATAAAAATCGAAGATTTTTGATGAGTAACCGGTTTTTATAATTCAGATAAATTCAGAAAATAATATAGGTAATACCTGAATATGCATTTACGGCAATATCGGTTAATATAAAGAATTAAGATTTTTGACGAGTAACCGGTTTTTTATAATTCAGATAAATTCAGCAAATATTATAGGTAATACCTGTGTATACATTTATGGCAATATCGGTTCACATAAAAATCGAAGATTTTAACGAGTAACCGGTTTTTTAAATTTTGCAAAAAAATTTTCAAAACTGTAAAATTCGCATGAATAACTAATAATAATTGATTGTTTTGTAAGTTATCGGTTCTTTCATTTCCCTAATCAGCGGAAAACCATAAATGTCAGTGAAAAAACTTAATTGTAATTTACCAAATTCTTTGAAGTTCGTATCCAATTTACTTAAAAGTAACTAGTGCAAATAAAAACCTATTACTTTAAGCTAGTAACCGGTTTTTTTTATTAATATTTATTTCCAGAATTTTTAAATACTCTAAAAGCCACAAGATTAATAATAATTTATTATTTGACAAGTAACCAGTTCTTTTATTTTACTAATCAGAGTAAAACTTTATGTCTCAGTAAAAAAAAATCAATCGTAATTTACTAAATTCTTTGAAATCTTAACTTTTGGTTTTTGGTAACCGGTTAAAAAAAACCAAATACTTTTGACGAACAAATATTTGCTATTATTTAGTTACAGAAAATTGTCAAAACTTTACAAATCACTGAATAACTAATAATAATCGATTATACGGTAAGCAATCGGTTCTTTTGTTTTTTTTAATCAGATTAAAAAAGATTTAATCGTAATTTACGGAATTCTAACTAAATTTTTATTAGTAACCGATTCAAATAAAAACCGAATATTTTTTCGAGTAACCGGTTATTTTTCTCAGTTTAAGAAAATGTTCAAAACTTTATAAGTCACATGAATAACTGACAATAATTGATTATTCGACAAGTAACCGTCTCCGTCATTTGTCTAATCGGAACAAACCTCAAAACATCAGTAAAAAAATAAACGTCTATTACCACACTTAGGAATAGCATACACACAAATATAACTCTTACATATGAACATATATTTGTATTCCCAATAATTCTTAAATATTAGCATTTTCTGTTTTCTGATTCCTTTTTTTCAAATTTTGTTTTGCATTGCTGTTTACTTTTTGCAGAATTTTTTACAACTCTATTTTTTCTTTTCTTTTATTGCTCGTAAAATGCCAGAAAATTTCATTTTCCGCACATTACGGCATTACAAATGCAAACGGCAGAAATGACAGGATAGAAATCATGTACATGTCCTGACAGCAAAATGCGCAAAAACGCATTAAGGAAACTGAAACGTGTACCCTCGTGTATGGACGAATATGTGGGTGTTAGTTCCGTTACGTGTGTGTGCATTCGTTTATACGAATATATGCAGTTAGTATGTTGACAGCTAGGAAAGATTATTTAAATTCAAAAAACCGCTGTTTGTATGATTTTCTTTCAACAAAGTAAGCGATCAAACGCCGCTGAAATGAGATAACGGTTAGCTCGAGGTAAGAAGCATAGTTGGCAAACGGATTAGAGAGGAAACACATTAGAATTTTAATTTTAAATCCTAGGAGTTTTAATAATAAAATAAAATAAACATAAAAATTTCTCAAAAATGTCAATGGTATTTCAAAAGCTTTGAAGCTTTTAAAGAGCTTTTAAAATTATATTTAAATAATTAAAATAATAAAAAATATAAGCTTCTTGCTTGTACTCGTAACAACTTAATCGAAGCTACGTTTAAGCGTACTTAGTGTCTAAGAAAGCTTTGCATCATTGTTATGGCAAGCTAAAAATTATAAGAATAAGAATTTGATATTACTACTTAATTATAAATGGAACTCCGATATTTTTAGCTTTCATTACAAGCTTTCTCAATTTAGTGGAAGCATTATTAATATATGTATGTAACTTAAATAAAATTAAAATACTGAAACTTTATGAAAGTTGCGCTTTTCAGTGATAAAACTGTAATCTCTTGTTAATTAATGAAGACATCTAGAAATGTTTAAACAAAATTTTCTTTTTAAAAGCTTAATAGTTCATGAAAGCTCCTAAAAGCGCATGCGAAAGCTCCAAGGGTTTTATAATAAAAATTCACTTTTAGTAAGGCTTTTCCTAGGTAATAATTTCTAAAATCTCTTCAAAAGTGAAAGCTCTTGTGAAAGCTTGATATTTTTACTCATAAGCCTCTTTATTTGCTTTTCACAACTTTATTTAAATTTTTTAATAATATCAAGAAAAAATCGCATTTCTTAATTCATGAAAGATTTTAAAAAGTGAAAGCTCCAAATATATATTCATCACCCCACAGTCTATTTTATATATAGTAATAATTATATCGATAAAAATTCACTGTAGTTAGAGCTCTTCCTAGCTTCATATTTCATGGAAGCTCCTAAAAGCTCATACGAAAGCTCCAATTTCTTTATCATAAAAATCCACTGTTACTAAAGCATTTCCTAGTTAATAACTCCTAAAAGCTCTTAAAAAGTGAAAGCTCTCACGAAAAATTGATACTTTTACTCATATGCACGCAACCTAAGACAGACAGAAAAATTTCAAAGCTTTCATAAATTTCTTGTTTATTCTAATGTGAGCTTGCGCCTTTTTAATTGCTTTACACAACTTTTTCGAAGCAAATTTTAATAATATCAAGAAAAACTCGCTAGCATTAAAATTTGTAAAAGCTATGTACATAATTCATGAAAGTTTTTTAGAAGTGAAAGCTCTTATGAAAGCTTCAGATATACATATATTCATAACCTCACTACCTTTTATATTATAGTATAGTAATATATTAAGTTTAGCAATATAAATTCACTGTCACTAGAGTTTTTTTCAGAATTTATGAAAGCTCTTCTTGCTTTAATTATCTGTTGACATCCGCACAACCTATTTTATGTATGATTCTTTTGTTTTATATTATATCAATAAACATTTTTCTAGCTTCATAATTCATGAAAGCTCCTAAAAAGTGAACGCTTTTGTGCTAGCTTCCAATTTTTTAATCATAACTAACAGTTTAGTTCAGAATTAATGTATTTTCGTTTAATCCAAAACGTTTTCCAATTCTCATTTATTGAAATAGCTATAAGTACTAAGTATTTGAGTTTCTTTAATTATTTTTCAGCACTTCATTCAGAAATTGTTATTATATCGCATAAAAATTCACTATCATTACAAAAAGAATGCATGGAATTTTATGGTTAAAATTGCATATAAAAATGTGCAATAACAATAACAATCAATGAACGGCAGGTGCGAACTAACGGTAAAGTGCGCGCTCGTACATTGAAATTTATGAGAAATATTTTTAAAATATTCTCATCGTCGATGTATAAAAATGTAAAAGTAAACAGTATGCACCGGCGTTACAAAAACTGTAAATATATACTATGCATTGGAAACTATCAACACTGTACATATATGTATATATATATGCATATGTAACTGTATATTGTGTTTGTTGGAAAATATGTGTAAACGAATATTGATTTCTTTTATTTAGTTTTATTTGGGTAAGCAACATACTACATACATACATACATATGTACATACCCCCAGTTAGCAGCTTTAATTGAAAATCTCACACTGGCAAACAAGGGTTAACGATTTGTTTACCAATAAAAGTGCTGTTTGCAGTTATTAAATCGGGTGCGTGGCGCACTAAAATACAAACACACAAACATGCATATATTTTTTACATATGCATACATACATATTTATACGACTCTGGTGTATACAATACTATTACTTTTTGTTATTGTAATTTGCAGTTACTGCGGCGCAGGTGCTCATAATAAAATTGCGCGCAAAAAGCTTTTCAAAATATTTTTATAATATTTAAAATTGTTAGATAAAATGCTTGTTTGGCTTTCAGCGGCATAATAATGGGCTTCTTAGAGGCCGTAAATTTATTTTAATTGCACTTATCAAATGAGCTTTCCAACATACATACATATAGTATATACATACGTACGAGGAAGTCAATACGTAAATGGAATTTTTGGCAGCTTTTATGAATAGCTGGATAAAATTTTGCATGCGTAATGAATTTCACCTCTAAACGGTGGTTATTAAACCGAAAATGGCTAGCAATTTTTCTTCGCTAATATAGTATAATGATCTATGTAAGAGCAATTGCATCTACTTATAGCAAAGCTGCTTGCACATGCAATATAAAAGCTTTACTTTTTTAAGCACCCGGAAATTGTAATTAAATTCCCCGGATGAATGATATTTCAAAAATATGTATTTTGCTAAGTTGCTAAGACTGTCCTTAATTATTATGCCAAATATGAGCGCAATCTGTCAAGCAGTTTCTTTACAGCAGCTGCTTAAGTCGGTACACCTCAGTAGAGCGTTGCGATTACAATGGATAAAAATATTAAACAAATAATTTATCTCTAATTTTGTATTTCTAACCGATTTTCGAGTGCCTAATCGTTGCGAATGTAGGAAAAGGCTTACGGTGATTCAGTTTTATCAAAAACACAAGCCTACGAGTGTTACAAAGCCTTCAAAAAGATATCGTTGCAGACATGCCACGTTGTGGACGACCTTCGTCCTCTTCAACTGAAGAAAATATTAAAAAAGTGAATGATATGGTGCTTGAAATTCGTCAGGCATGTATGAGAGAGTTAGCAAGAGATCTCGACATCTCTGCCGAATCCGTTCGAATGATTTTGATGGATATTCTGAATATGAAGCGTATTCTTGCTCGACTCGTCCCGATAAAGACGATTTTTTTTCAAAAAGTGTACCGTAAACAGGTCTCTTTGGACATGCTTGATCGTGCTAATTCCGATCTTACATTCATGGGGAGCATTATAACCGCCGATGAGACATGGGTTTATGAGTTTGACATGCAAACAATTCAAAAATCATTGGAATTGAACCTTTTTTTTTTAGTCGATCGATCGAGAGATGAAACCAAATACGCTAAAGGAGCTGAAGGCCATCCCAAAAAGTGCTTATGAAAAGGGTTTAGAGTACTAAAAAAATCGTTGGCATAAATGTATTACATCTGGTGGGGAGTACTTTGAAGGTGACAAAATAATTCTTGATGAATAATTAAATACTTCGCGTTTTCTTTACAATTTCCGAGTACTTTTTTGACACAATGTATAAATTTATATTTTACAAATTTTTGAAAAATTGTATGTTTTAATGAAAGCTTCTATAACTCGAAGTATTTTTGTGGATTATGGTGATTCGAGTTAGTGAAGTTGAACTGTAAACAATTTTTTTATTAAATAATTAATTATATTTAAACTTTTGTTTATAATTTCTATTGTTTTTTACTAATTTGAAAAACGTTGTTAAACTAAAATGTTGTGATTTTATTTATTTTATTTTATTTTTATTTTATTTTTTTTTTAAATGTTGTAATTTTATTTTTTTTTTATTTTATTTTTTTTTAAATGTTGTAATTTTATTTATTTTATTTTATTTTTTTTTATTCTATTATTTTTTTTTTTTTATTATTTTTTTTTATTATTTTTTTTTAATTTTTTTTTATTATTTTTTATTTGAGTTTATTATTTTTGCTCCGTTAGCTGAATCGTTCATTTATATATATTTACAACTTTATTTACTTTATTTAATCAAAAAATTGTAATATACTATTTTCTTATTTTATAATATTTCAAAATTTATTATGTAATTTTTTTTGTTTTAAAGAATTTTACTACGAATGTATTGTTTTATTTCCTTACATTTATTTTGTTCGGTATTAAATTGAAATATTAATTTTTTTTTAATTTTCTTGTACATATTTATATAAATATATCGCCTCCACAAACCACACACACATAATAAGACGTTAATATTTTCATAAACTAATAAGCCTATTAGAGTGAGTTGCTTGTACTCCTATTAATATTTTGCAATTTACGAATTTTTAAAAGTAACCGGTTCACAAAAACCCGAATCTTTTTACGAAAGTAACCGCTTCACAAAACCCGAATATTTTTATGCAGTACCTCTGCTCAGTAATTCAAAATAAATTTAAAATTTTTCGGTGAGTAACCGGTTTTTTATTTCGCTCAAGGAAATAATTTCCAGAAGTTTGGGATTAATATTTATTTATAGAACTAATACAACTTAATATTGGTTAAATATTTCTTTATTAATGATATATTTAATGAAAATTTTACATTTATAAACATTATTTGCCACATTCACATGAACAACACTTGTTACAAATTAATATTTTAGTTGCCTTATTTTTTTGTATTATTGTATATAACATAATATTTTTTTTTATTATCAATATTGCACAATTAATTTTTATGGATTTTTCTTTACATTTTTATTGCATTTTTTCAATTTTTGTTTGTTTATTTTATTTCCCGCATACCATCTCACATTAAATTTTATCTTCAAAATATCTATAAATTAACCACGCTTTAAAATATATAATATAGCACTGACAATTTTCCACGCATCACTTCCTTGTTTTATATTACTTGAAACTTGTTTTCAATTTGCTCCACTTTTCGTTAGTTACATTCGTTCGCAATGACCGTGAAAGTCAAAGTCCATTCGGCTGTCTCTCAGCGCTTCTGTGTGCAAACAAAAGCCGCATTACACTTAAAGTAATTATCCGCTGCCAACCAGCTGGTCCTTCTGCTTTGACAATTTACTAATTGTAGCTTGATATTTTCGATTTCAATTTGTTGCTTTGCGATTATCATTGGCTCATTTGCTGGTAGGTATTGCTATAAATATACACCAGTATATAAATATATATATATATATGTATGTATATTTATATTTATATGTATGTAGTATTTCTGCTTGCTTTCACCACTTTCACGCCTTCAACAGACGCGCTTGGTCGCTTTCTTCATTCCATTAATCCTTTCTCATTAGTACTAAGCATTACGTATACGCCGTGTACTACCACTAAAGCGCCCTGTCAGCTTATATTATTTACTTGCAAGCGCCCAACATACACGCGCAGTGTTATCGGCCATCATTAGCAACCTACTGCGTTCTACAACAACAACAAAAACAACAGCAACACCAATTTTACCCACTCCGCTAATTGCTTGAAACTATTTGCGTCGCTGCCGGAGACATCGCTGTACGTCCGCCATCAGTTGTTGTTAATTCCACCGCTTAATTAATAAAAATATTTGTCTGTCGGATAAATTTTGATTCGATTTATCGTGCGGTGTTGGCTCATTTTCGTTACATCACACGCAGAAACACACGCTCACGAGGCAAAATATATTAACATTATTGTTTATCCTGCTCAAAGCCTGCATTTATTGATTTGCGTTTTGCCGAACGGGCGCTTTGTCAACTCGATGCCCGTGCTATTAATAAATTTAATTCATCAGCAACAGGGAAATTGACAAATTTTAATTATAGTGGTATTTTCCGTTTACGGTTTGTAATTTTGATCATTTTCACACCTGATGGCATGTTTTTGAAATTATTTTCATTTTACTGAAATTGACATACTTTTAAGTACAGGGTGTAAAACAGGTCTCGCCGAATTTTTACATGAAGCTTACAAGCATAATTCCTACAGTTGTCTATGTAGGTAAAAAATACTAAAAATATTGAATAATGACCGCCAAATATCGAGCTGAGCATGTAGAATATAATGACGACATTCCTCAAACCTAAATCTCAAAGGCTTTGAACAAGAAACCAAATGAGAGTTAGTGTGATAGCCTTTAGTAAATGTTTTCACCCCACAAAAGTCGGTATACACTATATGGTTTCGATAACGATGAGTTTTTTACTTGGCAATATCTGATTTATTCCATCGAAGTAAAGAAGACCACGATCTATAGTGGTCTTTCACTCGAAGATATTATATATTTCTGATTGAACCAACTTAAGATCCCATAAAGATCAAAATTCTGCAAAGCTTATTTTCTATAGAAGCAGCCTAAAGTCCAACAAATCCACGGACAGAGAAAAGAGTTTCGTAAAATAGAACCAATCGAGTATCCACAAAAATTTCAAAGGCTATTTTGTATAGAAGCAGTCCTACATCCCGCAGACACCCAGAAAACTTTTTCTTATACAATAAAACCAAACGAGTATCCACAAAATCACCACATTTACCAGAAATATGGTGATACAAAAAGTATGCTTATTGAGGAGTGTATAAATCGAAGTCTGTTCGGGAAAGTGGAACTCCACCGCCAATAGAATATCAATAGACTTCACATTTGTCAGTCTGTATTCTCAAAACTGCAGCCATTCCTGACTTTACGGTCAGTGACCTAGCAATATCACCTAAAACCAGGACCACAAGAATATCTTCTAATTCTAAAATAGATGAAAGTATAAATTTATAGAGTCAGCTTTTCACCACTACTCCTCCTTTCAACACATTAAAGAGCAAAGCAATTCCTTGAGAAAAGGTGAACCTCCTTCTTAGATCAATAAGTTTCAGATTTTACATAATGACAGAACATCATAAATGATAAAATGAGAGATTTTTTTTTGGCAATATCAATAATATCGTATTAACTGATTATTGTTTTAAATTTGCACAGACTCATCGCATAAAAAGATCACTATCGATTCTGGGATCGCAGTTGTCTAAACTTACTTGAACTTAAACTTAGTTCTTTGACTACAGCTAGAGACTGTTCTTCATAAGTATAATCTAGTGTGTATTATGAAATAGTTTCAGATCTCTTAGTTACCTACTTAAAGACACTAGTTTTGTTTTATTCGTATCAATCTGAAGAATTTTCCAGTAAAAAAATTGTTAATATTTCAATGTAGAAGCGTCAATCTAATTAAACGAGGCTTGGTTTGATTTCTAAGAGAAACAATCCGGCAGGTTCTGGTACGAACTATTTTTTTTATGGCAGTGTGATTTTTATTAATTTCTTTTAATTAAATATATGTACATACATTAATGGAACTTGTTTGTGTTCCCTTGATATGAAGGTTCTGTTAGGAAAACTGTTCCAGAACTGTTCTCAGAAAAGGAAGGTCCACTTATAAAAAAATTAAGATAAAAATAGAATATTATAGCTGATAATATGAAAAGAAAGAAATATAGAGTATCTTTCTCCATAGCCAATCAATTTCCGCTGTAACAAAACACAGTTTTTCAGCAAACTTTGACAACTAAAAATGGAAATATTTTAAAACGCAATTTGTTATTGGTTTTGTTTCCTTTATTTCTTTTGGTTTTGCGCATATGTTAATGTTATTGAAAATATGACTCATTATGGTTGAGTAAACTTTTGATATCCATCACCAAAAATATGACAAAAAATTTGACAAAGTGTCTTTAAGAGAAAACTAAATCAGAACGTTAAATCGGCAAAAAAACAAGAACACAGCAACAAATCACCGAAATTTAAACGTCAAACTAAAGGGTGTGAAAAGGCATGTAGACCACAGCAACAAAAAGTTGGCAAAAACGAATAACAAAAAAAGTAAAACCAAAATGTCAAAACTATGCGCCAGCTCTAGCAAAAAAAAAAAACACAAGTCACTTAGCACAAAGAGTGAAAGAAAAGCAGAAAATCTTTGGCATTGCCGGCTGCCAGCTGACCAATAAAGCACAAAAGCAATGACCAACAAAGAATAGAACATTAATTACCGTAACATAATGGGTGCACGAAAGCAGGGAATTAAGTAGAGCAAAAACAGCAGCAATAAAAACAAGAACAGACCCAAAATTTACGAAAATTTTAGAGAAAAAAATATGAAAAAATTTAAGCAAAATTCAAAACAAAAATTAATTTTATGTATTAGCAAAGGAAGAAACATGCGAAAAACACATAGGCACAAAATAAATAGTAATAAATATGTAGGTTAGGTTAGTTTGGTTCTTCCCGATACCAGTTGGAGTTCACTTGCCAAGTCTTAAGAGGAGTAATCATCGTTTAGGATGCCTGCGCTTGACGCGAATTTTAACAGACTCTGTGGCCCCACTGTCGATACCTCCTCCAGTGTATCATACTGTGCGGACCCCAGATGCTGACAGCGTAGTCTTGCCAATGCGGGACAAGTGCACAAGATATGCTCCATTGTTTCCCTGGTGCCCTGCTCTAGGCTTTTCCTGCAGTCTTCACGATCTGTCAGCCCCCTCTAGCGGGCGTGTGTCGCCACCAAACAGTGACCAGTTAGTATTCCCATCATGCTCCTAAAGTCTCTTCTATAGAGTGCTAATAGTAATTTTGTGTACTTCCGATCTACCGTTTTGCACGTGATTTTTGCAGTTTTGCACCATGGGTTTCCTCACGTTGATCACGTTTTCGGACGTTAACCGTACACCATTCTTGGAAATCTCGTCCAATATTTCATTGCCCTCGTTGCCTTTGTGGCCTGTCACCCAGTAGAACTTAAGTTGCTTACTTCCCCCAACACTTTCCACTGCTATCCTGCTTCCGAAGAAACTTCTAGCGGATATGCGTTATGAGGTTATTGCCTTGATTGCTGCTTGTTTGTCTACGTAGATGTTGACGCTAGAATTGCCTGCAGGTGCATTAGAGGCCAGCTCGGTGGCTTTCGCAATACCAAAGATCTCAGCTGGAAATTTACTGCATTGGTCCGGCAACTTAAAAGGTTGCCTTATGCCTAACTCTGGACAGTATATTCCCGCATCGACTCCACCGTCCATTTTCGAGCCTTCAATACAGGTGTTGCTCGTAGCTAACATACCTTAACGTCAGTCATCTTTTTCAATGTTTAATTTGAACCTTCTTTCCCAGTTGAAAAGTGAGGTCATGTAGTCGGTGTTTGCCAACCGCCCTTATCCACCGAGCTATATCCGAAGGTTTTATTTTCAAACCACAAATCGTATGTTTCCCTCATCTCTTTTTTTTTAATTTATTGCTTTTAGAGCTATTTTTAAATAAATTATGACGCCTTACAACAAATAATGCTAACATTAGCGCAGCGTGCGAGCAACAACAAAGTGGCATACAAAACCGCCCACTCAAAGTTTTGCCCGCTCGCTGACAGCGCGTAAATGTCAAAATCGTTTCAAAATTTGTGGGTTTATCAAATTTGAAGTGTGAATTGTTTACGAACAGGTGAATATAGTGCTTGTGTATATATAAGTAGACAGTGGTGGCCATAGAAATAAGTCTAACATGCGAAAAAGTATATGTTTTCTTTTCAAATAGTGCTTAACATTTTATTAGTTGTCAAACAGGAAAAAAAAGAGTCGGCCATACTAGAGTTATACCACCCTTCAAAGGTGCACTTCTTCTAACGTAAAACAGTAACAAATCTGAACTATATGTACAGAGATTATAGTGTTGCCTTGGATAATATTCCATCCAAATTTTCTGAAAACAACATGTGAAATTAAAAAGTTTTCTATAAAAAAACTTGATTTTGATTGGTCAGTGTACATGCTAGCTATATGCTTTAGGGTCCGATACCGGTGGATCTGACAAAGCTTCTTAACTATAAAAGGAAACGTACAATATTTCAGATCTGTATCCACAAAACTGAGACAGTAGTTCGACAGCTTCTTAGACAGAAAAGGTTCGTCAGGCATACTTTCGTCCGAGCATATTCTATAAAGAAACTGATGCATGCTCCATATCAGTGATTCCCCGCCGTATTTAAATAGCTCGGCCGGCAATCAATCGGCTCCCGCCGCTTTGTTGTTCTTCAGACGGGTTATTGCTATTCGGACTTCTTAATGGTCGGGCAATGGCAATCGCTTCATCGTCATCGATTGAGGAATCGCGATCACCGTCTCCTTCTGTTATGCTTTCACAGCCATTCATCAGGCTGGAGAAGTGTTCCCGCCATAATTTCAGTATGCTCTGGTTATCAATCACTAGATCACTTCGATCCCCGCATCTCTTCGAGCACTACCCTGTCGGCCGGCTTGCCAAGCTCATCGTATTCACGCATTTCGACCTCTCTCCAGGCCGAGTCAATGTTAGGACCTCGGAACGTACGCACTTCTAAAACACTGGAGGCGTGTCTTGGTGTGGCTTTTCGATCCGGAGTCAGCCAGGTAGCTTGATGAATTTTTCTATGCTGGAATCCAGTACTACAGCTAACCATATTTCGGGCCCTGGCGAAGTGGATCAGCCTCAACCCATTTGGGGATATTTCATCATGAAGGCTGAATTTACCGACCGTTGTGCCAAAGATACCTTCTATGCCCACTCTGGCGTTAAAGTCGCCAAGCACCGGGGTGAATGCCAGGATTCGGGCGAAGTCTCTCTCCCTAAACGAATCCTACACCGAGTTTGCGATCTTTTATATGACCAATGTAGTAAATGCCACAAAGACTACGCGCCTCAGTCCCTGTTCTGACCACCACATTTCTTGGAGGCCGGTGCTGTCAGCCTTTACTCTAACGAGGATATCAACCAGCTGGGCAGCAGCACCTTCCGAGTTAAGGGACCGGACATTCCAGTTGCATGTACTTAAATCGTAATCCTTAATACATTTGTAGTTATCGTCATCAAAACGGGGCTCTCTCACCCCAGGCGGTTTTCCTTCTTTTCATTGTGTGTGTTTTGAGGGGATGTTTGGCCTTCAAACGGATGTTTTTTGGCTACCCAGAGGATACTTTGTCTAAGACCGGAAGTCGTGAGCTGCTTGAGCCATATGTAAAGGAATCGTTTCTGGCCACTATCAAGTGAATCAGAAAACTTTCCTCATTTGCATGACACTTGACTCCATTCTCCACTAATCCTCCATTAATCTTGAACTATATTAGAGGTCTCGTTGAAATACTCTCAGTTCCAGATGTGATTTTCTTTACATCGTATCAAAAATAGTATCCATCGCACAGTTAAACCATATACCTTCGAGAATCATATTCCTCAATCATCTAATACCTGCCTTTAGTTTTTTTACCTTAGTTAATGCTCATATCAGTTTTTTTATATCCCATTTAGGTTTATAATACTACAACAACTATTTCTGTTCTACTTCTTATGCTAGCATTTATGTGCCGTGATGTCATTCAACTGTAAAATGAGGAAAATATACCGTTTTTGCTCATTCCTTGTTATACTCTTCACACCTTAAATAATTGTTTATAATTGTTATGGCAATAATATTTTCCGTTTTGCATTTGTAACGTAAACTAATGTCATTTCTCTTTGCAACAAACAACAACAATGCAAGCAAAAACAACACATATCGACATTTCTGCTAGATTTACTCAAATTTGCTTATGACTCAGTTCATAATTCTAATCTACGAAATACGAATAATATTTTTCACACATTTGCACGAACACAAGTTGTCGCTGGTGGGCAGTATGAGTATACTATATTTGAAAATAATCTAAGTACATAATTTCGGAAAATGTTACGTTATTTATTTTTAGCCGCAATTCGCACAGATGCTTCAAACATTAAAATTCCCAAAAATATGTACTTAAAATCCCAAATACGTAAATAAAAGTGCTAGAGTGAAAGAAAAAGGAAACACGAGAAATATTAAAAATATTATAGAAGAAAATGCACGTTGTGTGTTCGAGTGACAAAATGAGGAAAAATTGTTGTCGCCAGCTGTGCGCGAGTGCTGAAAAATTATTAATAATATTTCGTATGTGTTAAATAAATAAACGGAAATATATATGCAAAGCCAAAATATTTATAATAAAAGAATAAGTATATATGATCTTATGCTTAAAAGAAAACGCAACCGAAACCTTTACATATTTTGTCATTTTGAAACAAAACGAGTTTATCTAATGAAATGTTTGACATTGTCAATCGGGTTCGATTTTGACATAGTCGAGTTTTACAGCCATCACGTGTTAGTTCGGCACTTAACCGAAGTGTAAGCCGAATTTCTCACATATAGTTTCCCTCAAAGGAATATCTATGCAAATAGGGACGCCTAGAAATTCTTGTGGAATTTTACATTCAGAGCAAAGAACCCCCACAAGGAAGTAGTAATAAATCTGACATATCAGTATACCAGAGCTAATCTTTCCTTTGAAAGATCTTTATAGGCTTTACATATATACTGAGGTGCCATTTTTTGATGAGCAAACGAAGGAGTAAATCTGACCCATCAGCTATTCCAGAAAAAGTTCATCCTTACTTCTGAAGATAGTCAATCAATCCCTACAGAGTTTATGTTTCCACCTCTCGTTATTTTTTTATCCGAATTTTATTTATGTCATTACTAATTTTTCTTGCTCTTTACTGGAAGTCTTCTTCCTCTTCCTCTGCTTCGACCGGCGGGTACTGAATCGAAAACCTTCAAAGCTGAAGCTTCCATCTGAATAACATGAGCTATCCAGGGTAGCTGTCTCTTCATTCGTTGAACTATGTCAATTTCGTCGTATATCTCGTACAGCTCGTTCCATCTCCATCGACTGTGGTACTAACAGTTACCAATGTGCTTGAACTGATTAAATGAGGTTCTTTCGAATGAAAAAACAATTGAAGTTCAAGCGACAAATGTCACCAGTCATTGAGGTTGATGGGCAAGCTACAAGGTCTGACCGAAGACTAAAATCTGATACTATAGGCAACAGTTAGGCCTTGGAGTTCGCTCCAATCTGCTCATTGGGTTGGGCCCCTTTGGGAGGTTCGTGGTCGCACTTCGTCCGTGTGCCGGACCCACAGTATGGCAGAGGTTTTAGGTCAGCCTCGAACCCTGACCACCTAACCAATTGGAACCAAATAGGTTCAGGTATTGAAAGTCTGATTGTAGAATTCACCACTTTGTGGGATTAGGTCACATATAGTACTATCTTAAAAGAGAATACTAGTTATTATTATTTAGAGAACAGAGCAAGCATATCACCAAAAAGTTATCCAACCATGTTCAGCTCTTCAAAGTCAATATCTCGATGGTATTTCTGAAATAAAGGAAAATCTGACGAAATGCAAGACAATACAACAAAGATGGGTTTACCAATCAAGACCACTTTGTGGGATTTTGAAAACATATGTACTTGCTAAAAAAAGAGTACTAGTTATTGTTATTCAAAGATTAGATTAGGCATGTGGCCAAAAACTTTGATCCGTTCTTGAGAGTTATTCTCTAGAGGGTATTTTTGAGATACTGACGAAATCCCAAAAGTCATGCGACGAGAGGGCTTTAACACTGCAGAACTTAGCACTTTGTGGCATTGTTCAGACGTATTCCACAAATAAGAGAAAGATTATTGTTACTTTTGCTTATAAAACATAGATCAACAGGGCGTACTAGATCGGAGCTCTCCACGTTGAGACTTAATTATGCATTATGAATTCAAGGGCAACACGCAGAAAAATTTATAAACATCTGCTCCACTTTGAAATTTTTGTTTGATTGCTTTTTTAAGATTTTCACAAATATTTTCTAGGGGATTGTTGTTGTTTTGAACCGTAAGACAGCATTGCCACGCCATCAGTCAATCGCTTTCCGCCTCGCAAATGTGACACGATTAGTTTGACTTCTAACGCCTTGAATTTAGTCGTTCACCGCACAGCAATGACAACAACAACAGTAACACACAACAACCAGCCGTGTCCGCCAAATAGCCCACTTAAAAATCTGTGCCATTAGTGGCACACTTTAAAACAACTTGCCGTCGTCCGTCCGTGCTTACCGCCCGCCGTTTACGTTTTTACGTATTTTTTTTTCAGTTTTCTTGTTATTGGTGTTTCTCCTGTTTTTAATTTGCAATACATTTGACTTCTGCAGCACTTGCAGGCGGGCGATATCAACGCCCTCGGAGAGCACGGCAAAGAGCACAGCAAGCGGTAATGAACGCCGTGCAGCCGTGCGAGCGAGCGCCCTGCTGTCAGCACCTTCAACTCAGTCAGTGTCGGACATTTAAATACTAGCACTGCCGAGTGCTCACTAATTTTGACTTTTTTCTTATTTTAATTTATTTTGTTCCTTTTGTTTGCGCCTCTGGCTCAGCTCAAACTTACTGGTCCACTTTAGAATTCACATAAATAAAAGACATACAACCGTACATTATTTTATTTACTGTTTCACCACGCCTCCTTTATGCGCACTTGTAATAGTAGATGGCGTAAGTGTGTACGTGTCAGCGAGCGTATTTTTCCAATTGTCTTTATTAACGTTATATTTGTTGAGATTTCTCTCCACCTCTGCCTCATCGGCGACCTCCGATGACGAAAAATCGGAAACACTTGAAATAAAAAATGTGAAAAATATTCCACGTTGCACATTTGATGACAACAAGATCCGTTGACGATATGTCATTTTACTAGGAACTAGGTATGTAATGAGTGTGAGAGCGTATTTTGTTTATTTTGGACTTAAATTTTGGATTTCAAATTTGTTGAAAAAAGCGCTTTCTAATACTGCGAATAAATATATGTAAATTTAATATCAAGTTAAATAAAAAAATTGTTTAAATATAAAATTTGGCGCCAATTGGAAATTCCAAGTGTAGCCAGGTCCTTCTCTATCTGCTCGGACCTCTCTCGTTTTTTGTTTGCAAATGCTTATTGTTTCCCTCTTCAGCTCTCAGCATATGTTCCATCTCACACGTGTTGTGGTCGATTGCAATGTTCCGAGGTAGGCAGTCTGTTTTCTCTCCACTACGTCATGGCACTCCTCTTCGTACCAGCTGTTATTTTTCCTTGTCCGAAAATCAATGTTTTCGCTTGCAGCTGTACCTAAGAAGCTTGAAATGCCGTTCCATAGTTGCCTTATACCGAGTTGCTGATAAGTGCCCTCAGTTAGCAGGAGTGCAAGTAGTGTGGAAAATCTTTCGGCTGTCCGTTGTGATTGCAGTTCTCGACATCGAACCTTCCTTGTGTTTGTTGACCTGCGTTTTTTGCTGCACAGTGGCTGGTGCGTATCTTGGCTGCAACAAGATAGTGGTCCAAGTCAATGCTAGGACCTCTGAGCGTACGCACGTCTAAAACACTTGAATCATGTCTTCCTTCTATCACAACATGGTCGTTTTCGTTGGTGGTTTTTCCATCCGGAGACAGCCAGGTAGCTTGATGAATTTTCCTGTGCTGAAATCTAGTACTACAGATAACCATATTTTGGATCCCGGTGAAGTCGATCAGCCTCAACCCATTTGGGGATGTTTCATCATGGAGGCTGAATTTACAGACCGTTGTGCTAAAAATACCTTCTTTGTCCACCCTGGGGTTACAGTCGTCAAGCACGATTTTGACACCGTGCCGGGGCAGCTCTCTTAGGTGCGCTACAAACGCAAATACATCTTTGATCACACCGTCCTTCTCTTCAGTCGGGGCGTGGGCACAAATCAGCGATACGTTGAGATACTTCCTCCGCAAATGTTCACCAGGTAAAATAGAGAAAATAGAAATAAAGCATCTAGAGCTATATAACTGATTTTCATCTGATTTCACAAACGGCTGGATGAAAATATCGAACAAAGAATTCGTCTCAAACTTTGTATTTCTAACCAAATTTCGTGTGCGGAATCTTTGCGAATGTTGGAAAAGGCTTACGGAGACTCATTTATTAAAAACACAAGCCTACGAGTGGTACAAAGCCTTCAAAGACGGTCGAAAGATCGTTGAAGAATTGCATCGTTCTGGGCGACCTTCGACCTCTTCAACAGAGGGAAATATTAAAAAAGTGAAGGATATGGCGCTTGAAAATCGTCAAGCAAGTGTTAGAGAGATGGCAAGAGAGCTTGACATCTCTCACGAGTCCATTCGAATGATTTCGGTGGATATTTTGGTTATGAAACGCAATCTTGCTCGACTTGAACTGATAAAGCTGAAATATCTTCAAAAAGAGTACCGTAAACTAGTCACTTTGGACATGCTTGATCCTGCGAATTCCGATCCCACATTGAGGAAGAGCATTATAACTGCCGATGAGATAGGGATTTATGAGTTTACCATGCAAACAAGTCAACAATCATCGGAATGGAGGGGAAAAAACTAGCCGAAACCAAGAAAACCACGCGTTCCAGTTCCAACAACGTTTGCAAAAACGGCCGGAATTGTGGAAGAACAATTCATGGATTTTACACGATGTAATACACCATCACATCGAGCCACGATTGTGACCGAATTTAAAGTCACAAACACAATGAATACCATCGACCAACCACCGGATTCACCAGATTTGATTCCATGTGATTTTTTCGTGTTCCCCATATTTTGAGATTACCGCCCGTTTTCAGTCGATCGAAGAGATAAAACAAAAAATCGTTGTAAGTGTATTACATTTCGTGTAATTACTCTGAAGGCGAAAAAAATATTGATGAACAAATAAATATTTTGCGTTTTATTTACAATTTCCGGGTACTAAGTCGTGAAAAAAATTAAAAAAAAAAACAATGAATTTAACAAAATAATTTTATTAAATTTAAAGAATTATAATTTAGAGAATTAAATAAACATACGTAAAAATTTTTTATAAAAACTATAAGTTTCACCAATGCTAAACCCATTTCCGCGACACTGTACCGTTTGTTTACATTTAAGTGCGCATGTGTTTGTGCTAAATACGAATTTCGTTTCGAAAAAGGTATCTAAAAATAATACTAAATATGTGACTCAAGGCGAAACAGCGAATACAGAAGAAAAATGTCATATGTAGTTCACAAATTTGCTTGTGACAAATCCAAAAAATAAAAAATAAATAAAACGAAGAGGGAAAAAAGCAAAAAACTGCTACAAATTGAGCATAACATGAGCAATTGCTGTAAACAAATGAGCTTGAAATGTGTTCATATAATTGATTACAACGTTTTTTCTAATACTTATTTCAACTTTTAATTGCAATCATTATTTCTTGTCTATTTAATCTGCATATTAAATCTCATATAATATATTATATCATATACAAACTCACATACATATAAGTATGTATACACATATGTATGTTATTATGTATGCAATTTATTGGCCTGCAGCGTGTAGTCAATAAATAATTTACGTTACGTACTTTTGTTTATACTGACGTTCCATTAAGAAGATTTCTAAAAATTACGAAATGAACTCTCTAAGAAAATTTTGATAAGTAATTTTATATACAGTATCACTTAAATCTCCCGCAGAGTAGATAGTTACTAACGACACCCTAAAAGTGGGTCTGATTTAAATCAAGTTTGCAAAAGCGAGAGCAATATGCAACTCGAAGTCGGTCCTCATTTCATCGCTCTCTGCATACATTAGTCGATTTAGTATAAACAAATAACGGATATGACGCGTAATCGGATCGAACTGCATGAAAAGGAATATCGATAACATGGCAAAGAATCCAGAGAGATTTGTCATGCGTTAGTACTAAGATTTTATAAAAAAAAAGAAATATCCAAAAATTTCTACAGACCGTGTCTCTAAAGCTAAGATCAAACTCAAACGGGAAACCTACGAGGTCTGGTCATCCAGGACAGTAGCTCTATTAAATAATAATAAAGTCGCGTCGTTAGTTTTCTTTTCTCCTGGTTCGACAAAGAAGCGAAGCAAATGGATCTAGTGGTGAATGAGGGCAAGACGAAGTATCTTCTGTTATCAAACAAACAGTCGTCACACTCTCGACTTGGCTCTCACGTCACTATTGACAGTCATAACTTCGTCTATCTTGGAAACAACATTAACACCAATAACAACGTCTGCCTCGAAATCCAATGCAGAATAACTCTTGCCAATAGAAGCTACTTCGAACTGAGTAGGCAATTGAGAAGTAAAGTCCTCTCTCAACGAACCAACGAACAAATCCCAAATTCTAAAAGGTGTTACGAGTTTTCAAGAGTAAGGTTCTGTGGAAGATTTATGATCCTTTGCGCATTGGCAACGGCGAATACCGTGGACGATGGAACGATGGGCTGTACGAGATATACGACGACAGCAGCTACGCAATCTTACTTCATATAGACCTCCCACACTAACAAGATAACATAAGGATCGAAACAAGTAGAATTATAAATACTTCTAAAACAGATTGTTGAGGGAATAAAGTAAGAAGCATCAAGGAAGTAAAAGAATAAATTAAATAAGTTTATATAGGAGAAAAAAATATATACAAGTATGTCCTCGTTTCGACAATACGTACAACAGTTTGATATGGAAATAAGCTCGTGAAACACTAAAGGACTAGTGAACAACACCAAATAAGTTGGATCGGAGCAAAACCGTCGGACGTCTAATGCTCTAGCTATACTTGTAGTTGAATAGCTTGAGATTGGACTAAACTGAGAGAGCGTTAGCAAAGTAATAAAAGGCTTTAAGGGGCTATACCAGTGTGACGCATGAAAAATTAGGTAATTTTCGTAAATTTTTTTAAAAGAAAGTACTAGATTGAATGTTTCGACGTTCTATGGACGTAATAAAGTATATTTTTAGCTATATTAAATTTTTTTTTTACAAAAATATTGAAAAATAACGGAGTTATGTGCTGTCTGCGGAAGTGCCGAAAAAAAAGTGCCTCAACTGCTGGCATGATTCCGGTCAAATGAGTAGCTGAAACAAAAATGTTTATTAAACTTAAATATATTTTCAAGATATGGCCGATTTCACAGGATATTTTTGAATATATAAACTATCGAAAAAGCAAAAAAAATTTTTTTTGAAAGTGTCACACTGGTATAGAAAGAGCATTCCTACAGGTTTGAAAAAAATTAGTAAGTTGTCTATTGCCCGAGTTATGCCAAAACTCAACAGATGGAGAGGAAATAAGTTCATAGAACGCGCAAAGAGTGGTAGCAGGGTTCAAGCATATTTGGGTAGAAGAAAAAAAAACCTTGGTTGCAAAATATGCGATATAATCTAGCAAGTAGTACAGCTTGAGAAATAAATAAATTCAGGGAGTGGTAACGAGATAGAACAAGGATCCAAACAACGATGGATCGGAGGAAAATAAAATCTTTATCATATATAACAAATTGAAAGAAAAGTAAACTCAGGAAAAGTAACAAAGTAAAGGGAAGCTTGAAGCGTATAAGTTTTTAGTTACACTGAAACATAGAAAATATTAATGGTGAAATAAGTTCAAAAAGAGATAGTGAAAAGTGATCTAAAGACGGATCCAAAGAAGGATAGATCAATTTAAGGAGGGCATAAGCTGAGCAAGCCCACAAAGTTAATTATGCTGCATTATTTAGAACAGATCGCGAGTTCCGGCAACGATATTTAATGATTTTTGTTTGAAAATTTCTAAATTTACTTGAAAAAAAAACATAATTGTTAAAATTTAAAAGTCAATGATATGAATTCGAGTAAAAAGAAATGTAGAAATAGAATGTGGACATCGATAAAATTTTTTATAGAATAATTTCGTATAATTTCCAATTGGAATAGCAAAAAATATTAATAATGGATTAGACAAAATGTACTTGATGCTGTGCAAACGAATATATACGAAGATGTTAATAGATACATATGCATTAGTGTATGTACTTACATATGTATATGTATATATGTACATTCATATACTTGACAGACGTGCACACATATATACATATGTTCATGTATGTATTCATACACACGGGTATATAAGGCATCACCTGCCAATACGAATAAATCAAGAGCTGTCTGTATATTTTGGTTTTTCGTTGGCATTCACTAGTCGCCAGCCATGAATGCGAGCAACCCATAAAAGATCCAAGATAAAGTCATGCATACAAACTTATACATATATGCATGTAAATATATATACAATATTTAAGTTTGAGACTTGTGTGTCGCAATCTCGCACTCGTACCTCAGCCAGCTAAGGCCGTTATGCCTTGACAGATTAGGCTGCTGCGTCGCCACTGCTTCTAAGCTTGCATAGATCCACCTAGTGTTGTATATAGATTTTTTACACGGACGCGCCACATCATATGCGGTTTCAGCACCCGAACCGTAATTATTCAATTTAAAAGCGTGCTCATACATTTACTCCGCTTATGGCTTGTATATATGTATGTATGTATCTGTGTATATAGAAAACGTACAACAATAGCAAGTCGTTTGTATTTAATTGAAATGGATACAACAGTAGCAGCGCTATGCCATGGAAAGGTTCAGACATAAAAAGTTGTGAAAAAGAGTAATAAAAGAATAATTAGGCGACTTTTGTGAGCTCATAAAAACTATTTGAATAGTTAAATTGTGTACGTTCAAGAGATAGAAATATTTATATATACATTAATATACATGCGCATTCAGTGACATAATACTTTCTTTCACTTCAGTAACAGAGCGGTCCGATAAGTACTTACCCTCACCGCCTGATGATGACAAAAACTTGAATTGCATTCTCTTAGTCTACTCCTGTCAAATATTCAGTAGAATCGGGTGTGAACGAATCCACGGGGTTTAAAAAAATGAGAATGGAGCAGTAACGCTCGGTGATTCGTTACTTGTTTTTGGAAGAGAAATCCCATAGTGAAACCAAAAAGCACTCCGATGCTGCATACGGTGATCCTTCACCCTCCACAGCAACTGTCTAAAGTTGGTTTAACCAGTTCAACGCGGTCTCACTTTGATTTCCGATAAGCCATACTCAGAGGGCCTCCATATCATAAGAAGAAGTGAAAGATAATGACGTATTGGCACTCCGCCAAATGAGCGTGCGTGAGTTACCTGAAACAGTTGTTTCCAAAAACCGTGAATCGTATTCTGCATGAAATATTGGGTATAAATATAATGCTCTCCGTCCAATGGAGGCCACGTTTGCTCACTTCAGACAACAATCGCAAATGTAGTACTATTTCATAGTAATTTTTGATACTGTTTAAAGCCAATTTCTAGAAACATGGAGCCTCTAGTACATACTAGAGACTAAAACACAAACTAGTCTGGAGTTTACCAGGCGAACCTGCTTCGTAGAAGACTAAAGCTCTCCTATCAGCCAATCCTGCCATCAGGAACGCGATGTTCTGCCTTTTTTGAGATTCAGAAGCATGAGTTACATCGTTTACCTAAAAAATTACATAATGGTCACTACTGATATATCCACCGATTTTCCAGATTTGGCTCCATGCAAGTTGTTCTTGTTTCCGAACTTAAAGAAGTCACTAGTCGAGCAGAAATTTTAGTTAGAGAACGGAAGCCTACTTTTCAGACTTCTAGAAAACGTTATTTTCACGTATCGGATTAAAAGAAGGTTATGTTGGGAAAATAGATAGTACTTGTGCTTATCGGACCGCCTTGGTACATACAAACAGAACGTGTCCACGCGTTCCATCAGCAATTGTACTGTTTGTTTGCGCATTGCACATTAAGCAATCGCTAATCGCTTGTGTTATGCCCGGCCCCTTTACGTTACGCGTCTCTACCCCACGCCACACTTGGCAATAATCCAATCGAATTGTTGCCGTATAAGTTGCCCACAATTGCGGTCAAATATACTTGATCTCTGTGCGATGGCTTGTGGATAATAGCATTTTGCATTAGATATTGACGAGCGACGCTAAAAAAGTCGTAAAAATTTAGAAAATAACGGAAAACAGCATGCATGTGACTGCGCTGGAGTGTGATTAAAAAACTGCGTCGAATAAAACGCGTCAAAACGAATCATTTATTTGCTTGTGAACTTGGTCCTCGGCCCCTCTTTCTAAAATCACTACAAGTCGTTACTTTTTAACCTTTGAAGGAATGCTGTCTCTACTTTCACTTTTTTGTACATTTCTTTTCGAACTTATTCGAGAAGTTTTGTTTTTTTTTTGTGTTGAAGTTGGCCCCAAAGATGAAGTTTTAAAAGTTTCGAGCCACCAGTTTACAATTATTTAAGCTTTATGATAAGCTTTTTCATGCCACAAATACACCTTTGACCTTTGTTACTTTATTACCGCGGAGCGACAGATATTTGAAAACACTTTTTCCACAATTTTCGATTTTTTAGCAGTCATGTAAAGTGGCTAAACCGAACTCTGGCGGCTCCTTTTCTGCTCATATACCGACGAGGAAGCTATGGGTGGGAAGAAGACGTTGGAGGAGAGGAGCAGTGAGTTTCTTTACGGATGGAGCAAAGCTTGAGTAGAATATTGGTGGAGTGGTTTACTGTCAGGAGCTCTCTATCAACTCCACTTTCAGACTTCCTGACGAATGCAAGGGCTTCGAAGCCGAGGTTGCAGCCATTAAGGTAGCAGTAGATCTGCTGCACCGGAGGGCAGCCTCCTTCAGAGAAGCGACCATTCAATCATATAGCAGAGCCGCAATACTAGCCTTGAACTCATTAACAGTGCTTTCAGGTTTGCTCGAGGAGTGCCTAACCCTTCTATCAATAGCATCGAGTATCCTTGTGATAAGACTGATATGCGTATCGGGCTATAGCGGAATCGCAGGAAATTGTAAAGCTAAGGAGCTAGCAATGAAAGTTGGATGCCTTTCATTGCTAGCACATCAGCTATCAATAAAATGGGAGCGTGTCGGTACTCCCGTATCCTCTTGTGTTCTACTACTGGCTAGTTGGGCTTCGCGGAAGCTTGGCTGTCGCTTGCGCAGTCACAAAACCCTTTTTTGGCCCCAGTTTGATCGCAGGGGATCTAGTGATCTCTTTGCCCTCAGTAAGGCTAGCCTCTCCTTAGTTGTGGGGCTTTTAACAGGCCATTGCTCTATTAGCGTCCATCGTATATTCTTCTGAGAAAGCGAATTCTCACAACCAACTTCATGATGTCTAAACTTATTTCCGTGGCGTGTTGATCTTGCTATTTTAAGGCCATATATCTCTTACTTAATCGGAAACTAAACTCATCGATTTCTCTACCTTCCTAAATTAAGTATTGAAAGTGTCAACAATTGATTAATCTGTACCTCGAGTATTCCCAACCGATCTGTTACGCTTTATTCACAACTAGTTTATGATTGTGAAGATACTTTCAAAAATACAGTCGAAATATTTTGTATATGTATGTCAAAACAGTTTGTGTACCGCATACTCAAATGAATTTCATGTTAAATTGTTTCCGGTGTAAGATTTGCATAAAACTTGGATGTTTACCGGCGGTGTATTTGTTGTTTTATCGTTATTTTTAGTTTATTGTTTTCCTTGACGATCCATAAAGTGTTTGAGGTTTGAACAATGCATATATTATCCAAATACCTGTACAGGGTAACACTTGCACTTTCTTCTTTTGCAAATTTTGATTGTTGCTTTTCTTCTTCTAATTTCGATGTGCTTTTGGCTTGAATAACAAGTATTATTGTGTGAACCATCAGCTGTATACCTTTTTAATACCAACTCAGCTAATCCCTCTCTATATAAAGTGTATTCATCGAATAGTCTGCGGGTTGTACTGCTGAAGTTTGCAGTTTATCGCTAAAAATGTAGCCCAGACGTTTAGTTTTGAGACTAGGTATAACTTAGAATAAATAATTTTAAAAATCTAGTTATATCGACATAATCAGCTAATAAAATAGGCAAACTTATGCAGACACTGAGCCTGAAATATCAACGTATTGGAAGATGGTCAAAATCCCCGAATTAACAACACTATTTAGGGCGGTTTCACCACTTCAACGTACCATTGGTAGCTGCTCATCCAGTAACAATTTTTAGAACCTTATATGAGTGCGATCTACACCCTCTCTCGGTCAGCTGTATAGCCTTTAATAAGAAGTTTGAGGCAATAATAGATTTAAATTTGTAAGGTTAGGTCTTCCAAACAATATGAAACCATGAGACGATATTAATGTTTAGGTTAAGTCTTTCAAACACATGGAAACGCACTGACGCTTTCAGATGCTTAGTAGTAGAGACAAGGAGCGCATCCCTTTAAAAAATTTGTCAGTTGCGTTCTGGGTAAGCGTTAGTTTCCACGCAAATTTTTTTAAGATATTGGAGCAACCAACCTGCTAGTTTGTTCATTAAACATAAGAAGGGGAAAAACGCTTGTAAATAATTCTTTATAGCCTTTTTCGCAGCACTTTACTTTTGAAGCGCAAACAAAAATATAAATTTCCAAAAAATGTCTTAAAAATGTTAATTGTTAATTTAAAAAAGCACTAGCTGCCTAGGTTCTAAGCTTTAAGTTCATTTAAGTTCATATTCCGGAAAGCTGCCAACATAGATACTTACATATAGAACATACATTTGGCTAATCGCCAAGCAATTAATTCTTGATTTATACATATGTAGTTTAGGTATTTTCTTTTGAAGTGTGCATAAAACAACGAAGTATGTAAACATAAATTGGCATATAAAAAATTATAAATATTTACTTATATAATATATTACATGTACTTCTGTCTATCTGCATTATATTTTATAGTTTTCCAGCAAAACAACGCGATTTTCTTTTGCTAAAAGCGCCAACTATTATCTGTCAGCATTTTCCGGCAATTGAAATGGAACGCTAAAACGATCAGATATTCATAGAAACACATTTATTTATATAAATTTGTAGCAAACTATAAGCATGTGTGCGTTTTAGCTAAATTTTTGACTTAATTAACAGTCTCAAATATTTATATTGCAATAATAAATTTCAAAGGATGAAAAACGACTTATAACTGGCGCCAACAGTCGATTGATTTATCGACAGAGCGATAAATTTTTGTACGCACATGTCTCTATTTATTTGTATAAATAATATTGTGCTTTGAAAGATTGTTTTCTATTTGAAAAGTTAAAATCATATGGATTTTTTTTCGTGCTCTAGCATGTTAATTCAAATATTTTGAAAACAAATTTTTAAATGCCATTAGTATGCATATTTTATGGCTGCTTTATACAATTGAAATTACTAGTAATTTATGTGCGCATTTATTAGGCAACGTCATGTGAATGCATTTTCACGCGTGCCTGGTTGCGGTCGAATGCAGCGTACGCTTTTGTTTAAATGCCCACAAGTGATCCATATTCTTGGAAAATCCTTGTCCTCAGGTATAATTTATTGCACAGCTCAAGTGTCTAAACAAATTGCGTTTTCGCAATATTTGCGTTGCATTGAAGAAATATGAAAATATTACTATTTGGATTGAATTTACTATAGAACTTTGTGACTCATACAACAACAGTGCACCCGAATTAGACCATTAAAACGGGCATTGCGCAATTTTGAGATATTTTGTTTCTTCACTAGAAATAGCTAGCGCGGAGTGTGGAAAGTGTGTGGCCAACATTTTTTTAGGGCGTGCATTTAATTTCTGAATATACAAATTTAAATTGATAGAAATCAACTAAACAGATGACGTTGTTTACAAGAAAAATTGTTCATATAAATATCATAAAATTTATTGGCGCATAGAATTGCGTGTATATCGAAAAATTTTACTCATTTGTAAACATAATAATTTGTGCTAAGTAAATATTCTGTGTTTTAATTAGATTTGTAAGTTTATGTTTTTGACTAGACTAAAGTGTAAAGTAAATGGATTTATTAGTTATCAAAATTTATTTCAAAATAAGGTCATCTCTACATATTCGACTACAAATGGTTTAATGTTGTTTCTATTTGATCTTCAGTTAGTTCTGTTTTAATGAATGTTTATTTAAACCAGACTTTTTTTATTAAATATATAACAGTTATGAAAACTAATTTTTTTTAATATTGACAACAGAAATTTCACAAGAATATTTTCTGAAATAAAGCTTAAAATATATGATTTTTTTTCAATATTCGAACATTTTCAATGAAAAATTATTTATAGTAAAAAATATCGCTAATGATATACATATTTAAATAGATATAATTTATTTAAGGAGTTATGGCGACTTGCGAGCTGTAAAATCGATTTTTTGTTTTGGATATATGTGTGTATGTATGTATGTACATACATATGGATTGCATATCGAATGTCCATATGTATATTTACAAATATCTCTGTTTCGGCAAAAAGTTTCGAGCATATTTGAAAGAACCCAGTATAACGCTCAAAACTTTAAAGGAGTTTTCCTCGAATTTCTCCGCTATTGTCTATATTAAATTCTCTATTGAACATTTTACTTATTTATTAAAAAATAATTTACAGAAAAATGCACTTTTTCTGATTTGCAAGTAGATATATGTACATAACTCAATCGTTTAAAAATTAGTTGTTTTTTTATGTGCCTGTTCTGCTGTCGGTTTGCAAAATCAGTGAAAAATTTACTTAATTTCAGAAATATTTCACATAAAATGGTAAGATTTAACATTGAAATTGGATTTAATAATTCGGAGTAGAAACTAATATTTTCTTTCAATTTAGAAATTATAATAGTTTACTTACCAACAATTTCTATGAAACTGTTATTGACGTTTTTAAGAATTTTTAAATATTTACGAAGAAATTTCTAGCTTTATTTCATTAATTTTTTGTATATTTTTTTTTAAATATCACACCGTATTTTTAGATGTTATTACGCTTCCCTATGTGTGCAATAAAAAACGGTATTTGTAGGTAATATATCGATAAATTTTAATTTCGAATATAAAATATATATTTGAAATGTTTTTGGCACTTTTCATCAAATATCAATCAGTGAATAAAACAAGTTTCAGAAAATATATTTTGTGACACACACGTATAAATATGTACACACACCTACACTCGCACGTTACACCCACTCAAGTGACATTGGCTGATGTCGCCAAAAACTTAGCGATCAAAAAATTTATAACACCACATACATTTTTCATAATAAAACTATAGCACCGACACCACTAAAGGCACAACTAATGTCATATGAAAATAATATATAACTTTCCCATAATGACACACAGGCGCCACTATTTTGATTGCCAATTCATAATAGTATTCAAACACTCGACAAGTAATTTTCACACGCGAAAATAGAAAAATATTAAAAACACGACACGCGTCATACAAAAAGCTTAAATATTTAAAAATACTCGTTTACTCTACATAAATATATATGATTTTAGTAAATTTATTAAAGACATTTTTTGAAAATACCGAATTTCAAATACTTTTATCGAACGTTATACTCGGCGAAGCGGTTAAAGACTGAGCTGATATCCGTGTAAAGAACTAAAAGCGAGCACGATCCAATTGAAGCGACCACTAGCCAAAAGCAGCTGAGAGCAACAAAATCTAACGAGCTCATACGAATGTATGGGAGAGCGCATTGATCGGCGGTTATGTCGCTGATGTGCAAGGTGATTTCTTGTGAAGATGCCTTTTTAATATACAAAAATATGTTAATTCTTAAATGTATGTGCACATGTGTTTATATACCACGTTTGTATATGTATGCATTTATGAAGATAAGAATAAGAAGATAACTATGTGCGAACATTTTTTAAAAGAAAATTATTTAATTTCAGTCTCCTTGTGAGAATTCAAGCTCTTTTTGGATACTATCCTATATATTTCTCCAATTCTTCTTATAAATAACTGTGTTTTAGAATATTATTTCTGTATGCTTAAACTTAAATTCACAGTTTCTATTTCCGCTTCCGCGCTCATAAGTAAGCTGTGAACGAAAAAATTCACAATAAGTGGCAGTATCGATATCTGTTTTTGATTTCTTTTGTTATTTGATTATTTTTACTTGTATCACTGTGATGGTGAGAGATATTGTTACTAAATTGTCTTCGTTTTTTATCGAAAATAAATTAATGTAATATAAATATGTAAAAGCAGTTTTTTAACTTTTAATTTAAAAATTATAAAGACAAATATTTTTGACTAATAGATATTTCTATCGTAGTTTTCTCTTTAATATATAGTATGGAATTACATTTTAAGTAAACCAGTGAAGGATATTAATGTGTATATCGATTATTTAGTTTTCTTTTGCATCACTAGTAAAGAAGTATACAAAACAACAAAGTGATAATTTCAATGAACATACGGAATAAATTTGTTTTTATCAGCATTTCTCCAAAAAAATTTCACAACTATATTGCGTAGCTTTTAGTGCAGTTTATTAGTAAAGCTTAAACTTAAAAATGACCACAAAATATGCTATGCTGGCACGGACATCACGTTTGCAGTCGGTTGCATCGACTGAGGAGCTTGAAGAAGCTTCAACAGAGCTGCAGAATTTCACAGTTGCTGCTGGCACACTCATAAAAGTTGCATCAGAGCCATCAGCTCCTACGCACAACTTACAAGTGTTTGTTTATGATCCAGTGCTCCGTGAACCCAACACAACGCGCATATATCAATGCGCGCAAGATAGTTTATTGCCCGTGTCTGATGATTTATGGCCATTTATCGTGAGCATACCAGAACCAAACCGTCGCTTGCAACTTGTACAAGATAGCAGTCGTTGTAACTGGTTATATACCGCAATGCCAGGTGATGTAGTTAGTGTACCGGCTCGCTACTTTGATCGTGATGATTTTAGGCTTTTTGACTGCATTATTTGTTATATTGGTCCAGTACCGGAAATACATCCAGTTGGTTATTTCTTTGGCTTGGAATTACTGGTCAGTTAACAGAAAATTCTAGAGTACTTATATGTATTTATATATATATATATATATACATACGAATTACCTATTTCAGGATGATGTTCAATCTCCACAAGCTGCTGATATATCTTTTACAAGGAAATATTTCGCTTGCGATGCGGATGCGGCAATATTTATTACAGCTGATCGCATTTTACCGACACCATCATCGCAAGACGAAGAAATCGAAAGTGCAAATGAAGCGCCAGAAAATAGCTGGTCTTTCACTAATTTTATACAAAATACCGTAGATAGTATTCGTGCATCACTGCCGTTATAGGTGCTAGCATTAAATTAATAACTGATAAGATGAAATTTGGAGGAGATATTTCATGAAATTTCATCATTTTTTTTCATAATGGATTCCATACTATATTTAATTTCGTATATACATAAATATAATAATTACTTATTTTTTAAATACATACATGAATATTTTGAATTTTACAGTTAAAAATTTATTTGAAATTATTACATAAATAATGCATATACATATATGAAAGTAGAATTTTATAATTTATTTAATGCCTCAAAAGAAATTTATAACCATTTTTATTTCCTTTCTACCTTTTCTCGCTACTAGCAATTATTTCTTCTCGGGCTTGTTATTCGATTTGGATGTCTGATTGGATTTTTTACCTTTTTCCACATCTTTTATCGCTTCCATCTGCGCCTCCCACTCCTTTATTTCCAATGGTATATCTTTAGGCTCCAATTTGGTGTCCGGTGTAAATGATTTTAACTTAATATGATCTTTTTCAAGTGTCTTGCCCGCATGGAAATGTTTATGTCGATTCCCGATCGTATCACGTATACCCACTTCCTTATTATCCATATAAACATCTGCCCACAATTCTTCCTTTTTTACTTCATTGGATTTCTTAGCCTTTTCAGCTGCTTCATCGATGTTCTTCCGAATGTCCTCATCTATTTTCTAAACAACATACGACAAATTATATGTATGTAGTAAAGCTTTAAAAATTGTAGTAAAATACTTTGCACTGATCCTCGGCTAATAAGCCTTGCGATATAGCTATTTCTTTGAAATAACTTATAGGATCACGTTTGCTACGCACTTCCGCAACCTCATCGCGTGTACGGTAACTTGTGCCCGGATCCGACATTGAATGACCAAAATATCGATATGTATGCGCTTCTATGATAATTGGTCCTTCTTTTTGAACAAAGCCAATAGCGAATTCCGCAGCATTATGCATTGCCAAAATATTCATACCATCGACGTAAATACCAGGCAATGGCACACCACGTGTGTAATATTCAATAGAACACGAAGAACGATGCATTTTTGTGCCCATACCTAATAGCAAGTCAACAGGAAACTTTAGACATTTAAATTTTCACTATTTACCACTTACCGTATTCATTATTTTCACAAACAAAAATTACCGGCAAACGCCAAAGACAAGCTATATTATATGCTTCAAATATTTGTCCTTGGTTGGCGGCACCATCTCCGTACAAAACCACACAAACGTTACCTTTCGCTTCATTTTTTAATGCAAGTCCAATTCCAGCGCCCAGAGGCACCTATTACATTGTAAAGTAGTACATAATAAATGCTAATGCTATAAGGATTTTTTCCTACTTGCCTGTGCACCCACAATGCCATTACCACCGTAGAATCTTTTATTGTACATATGCATGGATCCGCCTTTACCCCGCTGACAGCCCGACTCACGTCCAGCCAATTCGGCGAGTATTTCCACTGGCTTAAGACCCATCAAATAGCACCAACCGTGGCAACGGTATGCCGTAATAAGGTGATCCGTGGGACGCATTGCAGCATGTATGCCTATTAAATGCAGCAATTGCTAAGGTTTTTTAAATTCTTAAACTGCATTCACCTATTATTCACGTACCCACACAAACAGCTTCCTGTCCAGAGTAGAGGTGGCAAAAACCGCGCACGATTTTAGCCTTATACATAGCATTCGCAACAGTTTCCAAACGCCGTATGGTAGCCATTTGTTTATATATGCGTTCTGCTTGTTCCGTATTTATAGTTATGGTTTTAGATGGAAATGTTTCCAGACGAATGCATTTGAAAGTCTTAAATATTATTTTAGAATAAATGAGTATAAAAAGTAACTTTTTTTCTATACTACGTACATCGGGGATCTCGATAGTTGCCTCGCTGGCATAGTTGTGGTGCGGCAATTCTCTTTGCTCTTCGTATTCTTTATAGAACCAACGGAATAGTCGCAAATCATACGACCAATTCTTGAACGATTGTCTGACTCTTGCACGCGCAACGACAGCCAACATGTTCAAAGTGGAAGTAATTGTTTTAATAGTATTTGTACTAATATTTTTTTTTACAAATATTTGTGCACATTAACGCAAAAGTTAACAAATAAATGTAAACATAAATTGGAATTTTCAGATTTTTGAAAAGATGCCGAAATTGCCAACATATTTTTTTATTTACTGAATTACTCCTAATTTACTTTTGTTAAGTATATGCCAAAGTAGGTAAATGGTAAACTTGTATTAGTTATGTTGAAAGAAATGCAAGAATTTGTCTAACATTGGCTTAACGGATAGTGAGCAAAAACTATCTTATTAAAAAAAAAATATTCAACTACGTATGCAAACATTGAACGAAATAATGGTTTGCGGAAACCCTGTAATATAATAAACTTGTTTTTTCTTTTGTACATATTTTTTACTTTTATTTCGTTAATTTTTGCAACTTTAGTTAAACTCCTTGCCAATAATGCAAATTGCAACTTTTAAAACTATATTATTCGTTAACAAACATAATATCTCCGCTTTAATGGACAGTTTTAATAAATATACAATGATATTTTTGGTATTTACAAAACCAAAATAAAAATAAATGTATTTTCAACATTTTGGCTATGTATGCATTGGATAATTTTTAATGTTACCAACAAAAAATATCGCAAATTATGTATAGTATAAGTCTAACTAGAATATCTCGTTATTAAGTCATTGTGTAATGATAACGTTGATTTCACTAATTTAACGTGTGTGTAAATACCATTTTATGTTAGAGAATTGCATACGTTTGTCTTTTGTGAATAATATGTTTGAATTTCACTAGTGATTCGGCTACACTTTTATCTTATGGCTACAAGCAGACGTTGGTTTGTTGCTTAAACTTCGTTTTACAATTTTCAGCTACTTCAAATGCTAATGGCTTAATGGTTGACGCCTTTGCGTTGGGAAATATGCGCAATGTTATAGCTGCTTAAACCACGTATCTTTGGTTCCAAATTGCTTGAGTAAACATCAGTCCACAGACCGGTTACAGGCAGTTCTTTGTCATTCTTAGCGACTTGTGTGGCTTCGTCGATTTCCTTGCGCACCTTAGTATCGATTTCCTATAAAGAGAAATGAAATTGAATATATCGGACATAGTATTTTCGCAATTTGTTTACACCCACCTTAATCTCATCAGCAGACAAAAGTCCGTGCTCAATGCACAACTCCTTGAACGATGTGATGGGATCACGCTTTTGACGCACTTCTTGGATTTCCTCACGTGTACGGTAGCTTGTACCGGGATCAGACATAGAGTGGCCGGAATAACGATAAGTATTGGTTTCCAATACAATTGGACCAACCTTATTCACATATTCGATGGCAAATTCGGTGGCACTACGTACAGCTAAAATATCCATACCATCAACCCAGATACCGGGTACTACATCACCGCGTGTATAGTAGTCAGTGTTGCTGGAGCCACGTGCCGTACTGGTACCCATAGCATAGTTATTATTTTCGCAAACGAAAATTGCCGGCAATTTCCACAAAGCAGCCATGTTATAAGACTCAAACACCTGACCTTGATTGGCAGCACCATCACCGTAAAGTGATAGGCAGACTCCGCCATTGCCTTTGTACTGGCAGGCGAGTGCAACGCCCGTACCAAGTGGTACCTAATCGATACAATATTTTAATAGAGAGAATTTAGAAATATAATTATATATATGTATGTATAATTTAATTACATGTATTTGACATACCTGTGCACCCACAATGCCATTACCACCGAAGAAGTTTGGCGCATACATATGCATAGAGCCACCTTTGCCCAAGGCACAGCCACTCTGGCGACCAGTCAACTCAGCTAGTACACCCACTGGTGAGACACCCATTAAATAGGTCCAACCGTGTACACGGTAAGCAGAGATTATATTATCCTGTTCACGCATGGCGGCTTTCATGCCTAAAATAAAAATAAAAGTAAGATTTTATATTATATACTTAAATGTTCTACTCACCTACGGCACATGCCTCCTGCCCAGAGTACAAGTGACAGAAACCGCGAATGATTTTCTCCTTGTACAAATTACCAGCGGCAGTTTCGATACGACGAATTGTCTGCATTTGGGTGTAATATTTGGTTGCATCCTCTTTGGTCAGTGTGACGGTTGATTCGGGGCCTTTATCGAGCCTATGCAGCTTAAATGGCTGCATTAAAATGAAACAATTTGAATAAAAAGTTCAACTTCTGAATTCTACTTGTATACTATTATAGTCATTGAAGCCAATTTAAGTGGTTTTGGCTGATAGATAAAATAAAACTATAACATTTTGAATGAGATTATAGCTAATAGTTACTAAAACTTTCGGCACTCGAGCTGTGGAGTGCAATCAGCTGTTTTCTTTACTTCTAATTGCCGGTAAAAATAATAAAGCAAGTTAACAATTAGCGGGATTGTTGTTGATGAGACTAATTATCTTCAAAAACCACTTGAAGGTATTAACATTTGCTTTTACATGCATGTGTTTTAGCATTTTATAAGCTGCTGTGAAAATATCGCTGATAAACGGCCGACGGCAAACCACGCGACAAATTTGAAATATAAAAAAAAACATCAGATAACAGCGCCAGTTGACGTGAACATAGCATGTCATTAATATTAGATTTGCTTCTTAATACATATGTATATGCATTTTTTATTGTTCCTTACTACTTATTACTTTAATGACCTTCAGTATATTGTACACGCAATAGTAAGGGTAAAAGTATGTACGCACATTTTTTTATCAATAGCTTTGCTTTCGAAAAAAAAATCTTATTAATTGTTTATATGGTTTTGCTAAATATTTGCAATTTAGCCACCTGACCATTCTTTTTCATTCCATTTCTACAAAAAAGAATTATCTGCTACAGCACTGTCCCCACAATGCTGTGTCAAAAGGTGTTATGTAACAACATATGAAAGAAGTGGGGTAAAGAAGATAGAAGCTTATGCTTTGAGCAGGGTAAGGTGAGGGTGATACACTTACGCGATTAACTTGTACGGTCGCCTCCGTTGCGTATTTGTTCGATTTTTGTACACCAGATTGGGCGGCATTCTGGAATAAACCGAAAAAGGATGAATAATTCCTGCACATGTTAAAATTTGTTGTTTTAGTTTTAGCTGCCAATGCCGCTGCTGCTGGCTGATGTTGTAAGCTGCAGCTAACCAAAGGAGCTACATGCTGTCGCTGAAGCAGGTTCAACATGCTCCAACCAACGAGACGACGGCCACATGAAGTTGTCGTCGTCACCAGCATTCTGCGGTTACATACTTTTTGCAATTGTTTCGCCACGACTGGCAATTCGCTGCATCTGGAAAGTGTACGCAACATTTTTTCACTTTATCGAATCGTAAATTATCGTAAATTTAATATAAAATATGACTTTTTTCCACCACTCGAAATCGCGTAACACCTCGACCAAAAAGAACGTCACGGAATACACGAATGTCAAATGCGAAAAAACTGATAAGTGAAATTGCTGTGCTGCTTCTTCCTTTGCAAAACTGTGAATAACTAGTCACAAATCAGGCCATGGTGTTTTTTATGTTTTATGTGCAAAGGCATTTAAAAAAAAAAAATTATATCACCTTTTAGCAAACTTTGGAAAAAGTTTGTTCTTGTAGTTCTTATTCCAATAATATTAAATTTGAGAGAAGGCCTTACTGTACGGCACATTCGAACAGCTGTTGAATGGTCCCTCATTTTTTCCCCTTGAGGGAAACATACAACACTGCTTGTTGTTTTGACATTTATCGTACGCAAAAACAACAGGCGGCATGCTGTGGATTTCATGAATTAATCGTGTATTTCAAACAATTTGTGTTTATAGTAAAATAACTACTCTTTGAAAACAATTCCAACAAAATGCCGAAAGAGCAATTTCGTGAAGCTGATGTGATCAAAAAAATGTATATAAGAACTTTGCCAATACCAATACCATTAAGTAATATGTGTTTATATTTTCTAGCTCCCATGTGCAGTTTTGCATCAGCAGTCCCGAAGAAATACAACAGGAATCACATTTGCGCATTGTTTCCAAAAATCTGTACCAGGGACAACGCGAGCCGGTACCCTATGGCGTGCTGGATAAACGTATGGTAAGAATTTATAGTTGTTTTTAAAGTAATAAATTACTTATATATACTCACTTGTAGGGCGTGAGCTCGAAAGACGCCACCTGTGACACATGTGGCCAAGGGCTAAATGAATGTATCGGTCATTTCGGTTATCTGGATCTTGCCTTACCGGTATTCCATATTGGACACTTCCGGTCGACAATATCAATCTTACAAATGATTTGTAAAAGCTGCTCGCATGTTATGCTGCGCGAAGTGGATAAGCGTATATATGAGAAAAAATTACTTAATCCAAACCTATCATATTTAGCGAAGAAATCTTTGCACGGCCAAATATTAAACAAAGCAAAGAAACAGACGAAATGCCCTAATTGTGAAGCACCCAATGGCGGTGTAAAGAAAGGTCCAGGTTTATTAAAAATTCTACATGATCCCTGTAAGGGAAAGAAACCGGACGCTATAATGACCGATGCGCTAAATGAATTACTACAAGCAACTGAAAATAATCGCGAATTGCAGCAAATGCTGACGTCATACAATCAAGTTGAGGAGCTTAATCCTTTAACCGTATTGGAATTATTCAAAACAATACCGAAAAACGATATACCACTTTTGGGTATGACTTCTGGCGATGCCAGTCCGGCAAATTTGATCGTGACACGTGTTTTCGTGCCACCGGTATGCATACGTCCCTCTGTGCTGTCCGAGGTAAAAGCAGGCACGTAAGTAATCTAATATGGTAAATTAAAAAAAATATTGTATACAAGTTTAATTAATTACTATACAGCACCGAAGATGACTTGACCATGAAGCAAAGCGAAATTTTACTTATCAACGATGTTATACAGAAACATATGACGGGTGGTGGCAAAATTGAGCTCATTCAAGAAGATTGGGATTTTTTACAACTTCACGTTGCGCTATACTTTCACAGTGAAATTTCTGGTATTCCACTAAATATGGCACCCAAGAAGACCACACGTGGCATTGTTCAACGTTTGAAAGGCAAACAAGGCCGATTTCGCGGTAATCTCTCTGGCAAAAGAGTAGACTTCTCCGGTCGTACCGTAATCTCACCAGATCCTAACCTCATGATACACCAAGTTGGTGTACCGGAGCGTGTTGCTAAAATACTTACCTATCCGGAACGTGTAAATCCCGCTAATATACAAAAAATGAAAGAGTTGGTGAAAAATGGCACACAGAAGCATCCGGGTGCCAATTATGTGCAACAACGTGGCTCCACGTTCAAAAAGTATCTTGCTTACGGCAATCGTGACAAAGTAGCGCATGACTTAAAGTGTGGGGACATTGTGGAAAGGCATTTATGCGATGGCGATATAGTGCTTTTCAATCGCCAACCATCACTACATAAAATGTCGATTATGTGTCACCAAGCTAAAGTGCAGCCACAACGTACATTTCGTTTTAACGAGTGTGCTTGTACGCCATATAACGCAGATTTCGACGGCGATGAAATGAATTTACACTTGCCACAAACGGAGGAGGCGCGTGCAGAGGCGCTAATACTCATGGGCAATAAATCGAATCTGATAACACCGAAAAATGGTGAAATACTCATTGCGGCAACACAAGATTTCATAACTGGCGGCTATTTGCTTACTCAAAAAGATGAATTTCTGACCAAGGAGCAAGCAATGCAATTAGCGGCATGCTTTCTAGCCGGACCCGATGCCAATATGCGCATCGATATGCCGCCACCGGCAATATTGAAGCCACGAAAACTCTGGACAGGCAAGCAAATATTCAGTCTACTATTGCGTCCGAACAAAGAATGTCCGGTGAAGGCGAATTTGATAACCAAGGGCCGTAATTATACATCCAACTATGATCTATGCATACGAGATTCGTGTAAGTTATTTCAAGTTACATGTATCAAATGTGTATAATTTTAATTTAAAATTTCTTTAAACTGCTATTTTAGGGGTGATTATACGTAACTCGGAGCTAATTTGTGGTTCGATGGATAAAAGCACTTTGGGTTCGGGCACCAAAAACTGCATATTCTATGTTATACTCCGTGACTTCGGTGAACTATATGCTACCAAATGCATGTGGAGGTTGGCAAGGGTAAGTAAAACACTCAAACATAACTTAAATCAACTAAAATATCATGTAAAAATTGAATGACTATTTTTTTTTATTTTATAATCCCAAAAATTTAGAGTAAAATCGGATTAAAAATTAAAAACAAATTTTAATCCAAAATTGAAAAAAACGTTAAATCAAGTTTAAATTAAAAATATCTTATTTTAATTTAATTTTTTTTTTCAATTTAATTTTTTTTATTTAAATTAGTCCGTTGACTACTAACTTTTAGTTATCTATAAAAATCTTTCTTTATTATCAACATAATTTTATTACTATATTTAATTACTCTTAATTCTACAATAATTTTTCAGTTAAAAATATGTAAATCCTTTTTTGTCACTTTTGATAATAAAAATAATTCCAATTACGAATTTCTAATTCTAATCTATTATTCTATTAGATTTTTAATTAAAAATTAAATACATTTAATTTTTTTATTATAAAATTTTTTTATTATAAAATTTTTTAATCAAAGAATTCACAATGCTGCTTAGACGGGGTGAAAAAACAAAACCATTCAGCACTATAAAATTCAAAAACTTCTATTTTCCTCTGATAATAATTGATTTTGTCATTAGTATGGGATATCTTTTCATATATGTACACATATTTTTCTGTAGCAAATCATTATCAGTCTAATTACTCCTTAAGCTTGTGAAAGCATTCTTTTAATTTCCTATGGAAAACACAAATGCTTTAAATGAACAAATTAGTGTTATTAATCAGAAAAGCGATTACAATTCCCTGCAAAAAAACCCAAACGCTCACAACGCAATTTGCTCCAATCAGCTAAAATAAAATAAAAATATCATATTATCGAAACTCAGTAAATCCCCAAACACATTTTTTTTTTTTTAATTTAGTAACACTGCTTGAGAAAAATATAACTTGAGTACTACTGATTGGTTTACAATTATTTTCGTATCTTATCTAAATAAGAATTGAAGTGTATACGAGATATAATTAGAGATTAAAACCAATGTATATTTATGTGTAAAACCCTGCAAAAACTAATATTTTTCTAAGAAAAACTCGAAACTATTTTATTTGCAGGACTAGGTGTTTGCTTAACACATATACCCGATAGTTTATGACACCAAAATTCATTACACAAACTCTTTATTTAGGTTATAGGTTAGGTTTTTATAAAAAACAGAAATTAGTTTGAAAATCATAGCACAGTTTATTTCTTTTATAACTCAAGTATAAGCCCGCAATCAATAACTAGTGAAGTTAATACCCGTCACCTGTGAAATGTAACTCAGGAACGAGGTTAAACGCGCATAACCAGATGGATACTTCATGGTGCACATATCTTCTGCCACAAATGAGTTTATACCGATTTGCATCCAGTTGCCATTCAAATCGCGTGTTATTAGCGGTCCACCAGAATCCCCACTACATATCGACATGTCAGTGCCATTTTCGCCTTGCGCGCATAGCGTTGAAGGTATCACAACGCTCGAGCCAAATACGTCGCCGCATTGACTATTATTAATAATCTGCACTTGTGCATACAATAATAAGTTTGAGGATTCCAAATAATCATCGTCGGTTAAGCCAAAACCCGCAATTGTGGCAACTTGTCCAATAAAATTGAAATTCGCATAATCATTTGTCACCAATTGTATGGGTTGTATAGTTTTGCTGAATGTCAATGTTGTTGGTAACTGAATTAATGATACATCATTATTTAGTGTCGAACTATCGTAATTCGGGTTTATATACAGCTGGGTTGCGGTCATATTTAAAGCATTGGGATTATTAAGTAGCACAGTACCGAACATAATAAATACAGATGTTAGTCCATATGTACAATGTCCCGCGGTGAGCACCCAATTTGATGCGATAATTGAACCACCACATAACAAATCTTCGATTGGATCTTTTTTCAAAATCACTTGCCAGGGAAATTGACCAGGTGATGCCGGGCTACCCGATACAATGCGATTTTGCTGTTGACATAAAAAATACAAAATTAAGTCATACATCACTAATGTAATGATTTAAACAGAAGAGCAAATATAAAATTGATACTCTTATGATTAAAAAAAATCACACTATAATACATTATTTAATTATTATATAAATGTTTATTCTGATCATATTTTTCCAACTGAGTTTAAAGCCACCTGACTTTATTTGCATTAAAATACAAGAGAGCAGCAATCGGAAGTAAAATAGAAAATTTGAACTATCGCTTTAATTTTATTTCCGCATTGCCAACTGTGCAATTTATAAAATATTACAGTTCTAATGGAAATACACTTTCCTTTTGTAAACATTGAGATATATAAGGAAAATTGTTATTTTTTTGGCTTTGTATTGAATCACGTGCGATGTTATTAAAGTAAATAATGTGCACTTCTATAAAAATGTAAATTCAAGTGTTTGTAGTATGCACGAGAGCAGTGAAAATTTATTTCGTACATACACTTTTTAGAGACATAGATTTTAATTATTTCATTTAAAAAAAATCACACATTTTCATTATTAATCATCTCCATTAAAAATTTTAACTACCAGCCCATTTCAGCATTTTTATTTTAAATTTCACAAATTAAACTGCTTAATATTTCGAACTCACAATTTCACCCAAATCTGTCCGTGGCTCTATATAGGCCTGGGCAACCGCGAGTAGCATTATACTCTTAAGACACAGGCATGCCAGAATTTCAACTCTCATTGCAATAAAATTTTCAGTAGAAACCACGGTGATTGGTTTTTAGTAAAAGCTACAGTAATTGGCCACAACAACCAGCACTTTGCGAAATCACGACAAACTGCTCTGACGCGTCGACCGTTGCCAAGTTTTAAACACCGATATAATACTTTCGTACTCCAGCGATTAAGGCATACTATCTCTAAATGTTTCCCGCTACGGTTTTATATATGCATATCTACATTCATACATTCCATATTTTTTATCATATTAAGTTCTAAAAAAATGAAAATTTTTGCCATGAGAAAGGCAATGCTATCTCTTTTGAACACTTTGTACTTTTTAATTGTTTAATTCATTCATCAAATATTGTTATTCAATATCTTATCGGCCCAACAGGTGCTGTGCTCTCTTAATTATAGTGTTTACGACATGTTTTGTCTTTGCTAAAAATTTAATGATAGCAACTATCAGCTGTTTACTAAATTTTGTGTAATTTCTGTATAAATCCGGGAAGCAATTTCAATCAATTTTTGTTCTAATTGCTCTTGTATTTTTATGAGACAAGCGTATATGTCTGTCTTTATATACCAAAGAGTTATCGCTGCTTTCTATTGGTATCGTCAGAATTTTATTTATAGAAATTCGATACTTCATCAATTTTATAACGGTTATTGGGGTATTTGTTTGTTGGTTTAAGTTATTAACGGAAATTATGGATGTTCATACGTGCTTTTCGTTATTGAGAGTTGATTTATAGACCCTACCTCATATCACCTTACCCTCGTAGAGCACCATACCTGTTCCGCGATTAAGTTTTAGTTAAAACTTCAACGTGCTCTGAGTAGGTGTGGGCGGGCTCCAATATATTTGAATTAGAGTGCAACGTCTGCAAGGATTGTCTTCTTGGGATCATTACTCGAAATTTCTTCAGAAAAGATTTGTACCGCTACAACAACAAAATTCTCGAAATAATTTTGAGAAATGTTGTCGAATTGACAGTCTTTGGTGGAATAAATTCTGGGGATTTAGAAGGAATGGTCTGATCCTGTCCTAGAGAGAATGGTCTGATCTTCAACTTGATATTAAAAAACGTACTCCAGTTTTTTTGGAAATTAAAAACTAAAACTAGAACAAAAAACAAATTATATTTGCAGATCGCTTCATATTTTATACAAAATCGTGGCTTCTCCTTCGGCATCAGCGATGTAACGCCCAGCAATAAGTTGTTGGAGGAAAAACAAAAGCTGTTAGAAAATGGCTATGCCAAATGCAATGAATACATTTTGGAAATGAAGAAAGGTACACTTCAATGTCAACCAGGTTGTACACCGGAACAAACATTGGAGGCGGTAATGCTGCGTGAACTGTCTTCTATACGTGAACAGGCAGCTAAGGCTTGCTTCCGTGAGCTGCATCCCACTAATAGTGCACTTATTATGGCGCTATCCGGTTCCAAAGGCTCCAACATCAATATATCACAGATGATTGCTTGCGTTGGTCAACAGGCTATCAACGGCAAGCGTGTGCCAAATGGATTTGAAAATCGTGCTCTGCCACATTTCGAAAAATTCTGTAAGTGTAATAATAAGTTCATATTTTTTTAATTTTAAATGATAATTTTAAACTTTTTTTCCAAATATAGCCGCCATACCGGCAGCACGTGGTTTCGTACAAAATAGTTTCTACTCGGGTCTGACACCTACGGAATTCTTCTTCCATACAATGGCTGGACGTGAAGGTTTGGTCGATACGGCTGTGAAAACGGCCGAGACTGGTTATCTGCAGCGTCGTTTGGTGAAGGTATTTTTTTCCTATAAATATTAACAGTTTTTGTTTATATAAATAATAATTCCACCACATCTCAATAGTGCCTGGAAGATTTGGTTGTACACTACGATGGCTCTGTACGTAATGCTATAGGTGAAATAGTTGAGTTGATATATGGCGGCGATGGCTTAGACCCCGTTTTCATGGAAGTCAAAAATAAACCTGTAGATTTGGTACGCCAACTAAATCATTTGCGCGCCACCGTGCCCGATCGTAAAAGCACACCGCAAACCGCAGCAGATATTTCACCAGTAGTGCGTAAAATACTCACCGAAGATGAATTCACCATGAGTCGCAAAGATTTTCAAAGCGAAATTATGTAAGAAACCTAATATAATATATATGTATGTGTCCAAAAATAGTAAAATTATATTTGCTTTACAACAACAGCGCGTTTATCGAAAAAGTCGCGCAAAAAATCGCCAATGTACAAGCCAAATACCGACGTCACCCGAAATTGGCTAACGAAATTGAACGCCTTACTGAGGAACAAATCCGCACTTTTATGCGTTGGGTCAATGACAAGTACAATCGGGCTGTAACTGAACCTGGCACTGCCGTGGGCGCTGTTGCGGCGCAAAGTATTGGTGAGCCGGGCACACAGATGACATTGAAAACTTTCCATTTTGCTGGTGTCGCGTCGATGAACATTACGCAGGTATGTATAAAGAGTTAAATTGTGGGTTTTAATCAAAAATATCTAAAATAGCTTAAGTCGATTTATAATAGTGAACGATCAAAATCAAGTCCATGTATGCAAAACTTTATTTTATTTGACGAAATATCTTCTCAAAGTTTGACATAAGTTATTGTCCAAGGCAGCTCTACAATGTCCGACTGAAGTATCATCCGAAGATGATGTTTTTTTTTGTCTCAATTTTTCACGATTATAAAGACAAGATTGTATCTCGGATAAGTTGCTCCAAAGAACTCCAATTCTCTAAATTAATTTAATTCAACTTAATCTGTTATAATATACATATTATCAAAAATATACAAATTTTCTTATAAACAGGGTGTACCACGTATTGTCGAAATTATTAATGCGACAAAAACCATTTCAACGCCTATTATAACTGCTGAAATTGAGAATAACACCAGCATGGAGTTTGCGCGTAAAGTGAAGGCGCGCATTGAGAAGACTACGCTCGGCGAGGTAAGTCCCATGGCAGCATAGTATATCAACTATATGCATTATTTTGAACATTTGAATTCCTATTAAGATTTCATCTTACATCGAGGAGGTGTACAGGCCAGATGACTGTTTCCTAGTTATACGCTTGGATTTAAACCGCATAAAAGTTTTAGGTTTAGAGATTAATGCCGAAACAGTTCGCTACTCGTAAGTAAACACAACCAACTAAATTATTGAATTTTAAGCGCTACTTCCGTTATATACCAGCATCTGCACGTCGAAGCTGCGCATCAAACCGGCGTTAGTAGATGTTGTCGGCTCCTCAGTAATAACCGTACACATTGATACCTCCAAACATGGCGCCACACTCAACGCCGAACTGCAACGCCTCACTATATCCATACAAAATGTTGTCGTTGCTGGTTTACCGAATATTTCACGCGCTGTCATCGCTATTGACGATGCACACACACCCGCCACATATAAACTGTGTATTGAGGGCGCAGGCTTACGCGATGTTATGGCCACTTTTGGTGTTGTCGGCGCACGCACCAAGAGCAACAATATCTGGGAAGTTTATAATACATTGGGTATTGAGGCTGCACGCACCACCATCATGACGGAAATCACGGATGTGATGGAAGGCCATGGCATGAGTGTTGATCATCGTCATATTATGCTGCTGGCCAGTCAGATGACGTCGCGCGGTGAAGTGTTGGGCATAACGCGACATGGTTTGGCCAAAATGCGTGAAAGCGTATTTAACCTGGCTTCGGTAAGTGTTGGAAATACATTATTTAATTCTATTATTTGGAGTGAACATATCCACCTGTGCTATTTTTTCAAAAATAAGTAAAAAAAAACTGTTCTCCAACAAATGGCCCCAAAAACCTCTAAATTTGTATAATATCAGAAAAGTACACGTGACCTAACAGCGAAACATGCATTTCCCAGCAAAAAATTGTCGATCAATTTTATACTTGATACATCTAAATTTGGTTTATTCAATTTCTCTGTTGTTGTTTTTGTTGTTGCTGTAACGGCAGAAAATACTTTTTAAGTAATTTGGAGGAGTACTCCCGATCTGTCAATCCGTGATGGGATAAAACCCAGTATCTTAAAAAAATAGCAAAATCTCTTTCGATGTCAAAACCTCTTTGATTCGTAACCTCGCCTAACAACTTATAAAATTTCCGCCACTACCTCCATCCCCTTTTCTTAATTTTGAAAATCATCGTTTAAAGCACCGCCAAAACAACCCGTTACTTAAAAAAACATTACATTACAGTTTGAAAAAACCGCCGATCATTTATTCGATGCCGCCTACTTTGGTCAAACAGATGCCGTGGATGGTGTCTCCGAACGTATTATACTAGGCATGCCCGCCTCCATAGGGACCGGACTCTTTAAACTTATACACAATCATGAGGACACCGCATTGCCGGAAGTGGAACCGCCATTATTTCATGCTGTATCAGCGTGACCTTTGTGGTAAATGAACTATACCAAATCGGTGATATTTATGTATGTAATTTATTGCAAGAAATGCTGTTAATTCTACGGATGTAAGCGGTCGAAACGCAAAATGAATTTCTGAAAAATAAATATGCTAAGAAATAAGTAATTCTAACAAAATGCTAAGCAAGTGAAAGTCGTTTAATGGGTTTCCAAGTTTTTTTAATCTCAAAAAAAGTATAATTTTTTACTTCATGAAAATACCGTAGTTACGATCACTTAAATAACTAAATTTCATGTCCTCTGCCTTCGCAAGCGATTTGCAACAGTGCTCTGTTACTTATTTTACATTTCTACTATAACTACACACACAAACACATTTTCGTATAATGATTTAACGCTAAATATAATGATTTTAATTAATGATTTCGGGCGAAAACAAGTGAATTTGTGTAAAATGTGTAATTAAACGCGTATTTTTAAAAGTAGATTCGTACAGCATCATCGGCGTTCTGTTCAACGGGGCAGTAGGGACATTTGAGTATGTGGCCATTACTAAGCTTATGCAATGCGTCATTGGAGATAACATGACCGCAAGTTAATTTCTTCGGCGGATTATCCTCCGTGGTCTGCTGACGTAATATGGGACAAGCGAAAATTGAGTGGTAACGGTACTCGGGATCAAGATCAATTTCGATTGGCAACTCATCGCGCGCATTCCAAATGCTTAAAACTTGACGTGACTGCATAACCTGAATTTGAGACATTGAAACGCAATGTGATAATTCATTTTTTTATACAATGACATATAAATTAAAAATGAAATTTAAATACTAACCTGCTTAATATTAAGCAATGCCGGCAACGCTGTACAACCCGCATTAATAACTACTGATAAAGCCGAATTTTTGCTAATACCCAAAGTGTGACAAGCATCCTTCATGAAGACATATGATGCCTCCATCCACACTTGTGGCGAGATCAAATGTTTATACGGCGAATTATCTATGCCCATGGGCAAGTATATGAAGCAACCCATTAAGTTTGGTATTTCGTGTTCGAAACGATCGATAAATTTGCCGAAATTCTTGCGTGCATATGCAATCGCCTCGGCTTGTGCGCTAATGCCACGCGACATTATTTGCAGAAATGCTAAACGGTGTAATTTGAATTCGAGTGTTGAATTTTTGGCAATTAATTCCTCGGAATAGCGAGTTGCCCACTCTAATGCCGGTCCCAACTCCTGTTGTTGTATACCTTTCCAAATGCGATAAATCTCAGCAAAGCTACTCTCTGAATCAAAGACTTCTTGTGCCATCTCTTCGGGCATGCCCGATTCCTTTATTAACAAACGTGCTACATCGTCCATGCCTTGGCGGCAGTAATGCTTCGCCATTACTTTATTTAACAACATCAGATTCTCTTCATCTTGTAGCGCATCAACACGCGTGGTAGCAGTGAAGTCCGATACGAAATTGCGATCAATTACTTTGCCTACTTTGGAGACGGCGCCGTGTAAATCACGATGCTCTGCTGATATTCGTTGCAACTTTTCGTTAGCTTTCTGTAGTGTATCCAGCACATGTTTGACTTGACAGTCATTAAGTCGTGGTTTTGCGGCTATAATAGAAAATTTTATTAATGCAAATAAAAGTAGTGATTGGTAGCAACTTACGTTCCATTTCAACTTGCATATCAGCTTCATCGGCCATTGGATCATCTACATCGGAGGGTGCATCTACTTGGGTACTTGTATTTATTGTGCCAGACATTTCTTGTTCTGCCTTGTTTAGCACTTTCATCAACTCTTCCAACAGTGTAGCGACATCAGCGATTTCGGCTGCAGCATTTTCACGTATATCTTTCAATTTATATATAACACGATCCAATTCCTTGCCTACTGCGTTCAAGGCTTCTACATCAGCACTTTGCATTTTGAATTTAAGACTAGCAATGTGATGAATAATATTTATTTGTTTTACGTTGCGTTTTTTGTGTGTTGATTTCTAGGGCAATATTCCAAAAACAAATATAACACAATTGTTTTTCTTTTGTATTTGTATTTTCTTTGTCTGCGTATTTGATGGTCTTATCTCTCCAACACTTCTGCAATACTTTATTTCGAGAGAATATTTGATGTTTCGTTGCTCTTTTTTCTTTTAAAAATATAAAACGAGATCAAATATTAAAATTTTATCAACTAAATGGTATTTATACATATTGAAAATACCCAAAATTATTTGTTTTTCTTACGTGCTACTGGGTTTGCTTTTCTTTGCGAAGAAGAATCGACTGATTTTTACATTTCCTGCTTTGATTCCTATTCATCGTAATGCCAGATATAAACTTTATTTCAAATTGTAAATTAAGTTTTTTTCAAAATGTTATAAGTAAAAACAGCAAATTTTAATCAAACTAGCAATAATATTTTTAAAATTTATTTTAATGCAAGAATTTAAATAATTAAAACAAAAGCATTTTAAGTTTGAACAAAACATCTTGTGTCCCAAATAATTACACATATGTAGTTGGCAATATCAACCAGTTTTCTATTGTGACTTGTGTCTGTAAAAAGAAGCAGAATATGTTGAAATAGTTTTGTAAACAAAAGTGCAATACTTCATTGCAAGTTGAAGAAAATAGTAAGCTACAAAACTCAAAATGGATAAAGCCGATTCCACACAGTCATCCAATCCACGACGCAAAATCCTAAGCTTGGCGGTGTCACAAATTTTAATGGAAAAAGGTTTTGACACCGTTGACAAGGAGTGCCTGGAAACGCTTACTGAAATGCTACAAAGCTGTGAGTTTTTTTACAACTATTTACTATTTCTAAAGAATTAAAGCAATTTATCTATTCTAGTACTTGTGGAAGTGGGACAATCAGCACGAAGTTTCTGTGAGCTTTCTGGACGCACCATACCTGTAATTGGTGATGTGATTGTAGCACTTGTCAACATGGGCATATCACTTCAGGGTATTGAAGCTTTTGCTAAGCGTGATGGTCGTCAGATCATACCAATGCCATCACAAGCTTCGCAACAAAAGCAACTAAATCTACTACAAGCGGGCACAAAATCTTCACATCCACCTCATGTGCCCAACTATTTGCCTGCATTGCCCGACCCGCACGCATATGTGCGAACACCGGTAAATAAGTTCATATATTGTACCAAACATTGGTTAAATTTTTGTTCACACGTTCGCAGACGCATAAACAACCTGTGACAGAGTACGAAGCTATACGTGAAAAAGCAGCTAACCAAAAAAGAGATGTTGAAAAGGCTTTAACCAAATTCCTGTCAAAAACATCTGAAACGCACAGTCTTTTTGACAATGAAGACAATATGTTTCCTTGTGAGTAAAACCACTAAAATCTATATATGTATGTCCAAATTTGAATGAAAATCATATATAAACAAATGTTACAGTAATTGCCTGCAAACCTGCATTCCCACCTTATCTGGCCGCATTGAATCCCACAGATCAAGTATTTGATTTCGAAGAGTTGGAATATCACTACTTGGTGGCAAATCGTACGGAAGATGTGACATCCAAGGGTAAGCGTATTGCAGAAAAGTTAAATTGTGTTGTGTTGTAATGTGTTTTCCTTTTTAGATGACAATGACGAAAATGAAAGTGGTAACGAAGATGAGGGTGATGGAGAAATAAAAGCTGATACAAAAAGTGAAAAAGATGTTAAGCCCGAAAATGAAATCAAGCCTAATTCAACGACCAATAAAGCTATTTTAGAAAATCCAAACATAGATAATCCATATCTAAGGGCAGCAACACTACCTAAACGAGCTAAACCAGATCCCGCACTGCTTGTCGCCACTGCAACTGCTTCATCGACAAGTAGTGGTGCGGGTAACTAGCCCTTAATATTTATTTATTTAATACGTTGATAAAAGCATATAATTTAGTACAAACAACAAAAACAAATATTTTCCTTTGCGATCTTTTTTTTACATTTAAAATGACGCCGTCACATTTTGCTAAATGACAGCTTAGGAATTTCAATCAGCTGTTATTCTACCGGCAGGTGTTGTTTACAGTTACCGTACCGAATTTGCGTACAAAAGAGTAAAAAATTCCTTTAATCAAAGGATAGTTATATATTTAATAAAAAGTGAAGTAGATTTTCCAACAATATGTTAAATTTTTTGAAACAAAGCCGCAGATTTGTGAATTCGACAGTATGTATATTGATAATTTTATATGAACACATTGTAGAATGACTGCTTCATTAGGAGCCCGTTTGCATTGTTTTGGGCAATGAGTCGTGCGATTTGGATTCCGCCGTGTGTGCAGTCACACTTGCCTACCATTATCACCAACAAAATGTCGCCAGTAGACACACCACGCCTAATTTTCTGCCAGTCCTTAATATACCACGTCGCGATTATGCGCTTAAAACTGAAGTTAATTACGTTTTCCAACAACATGCAATTGGCGACGAGCACTTAACTTTTCGCGATGACCTACAAGAGGACTATTTAACACGCAGTGAGTTTATTTTGGTAGATCACCATGTTAGCCCATTTGCTTCGCGTTGCCTGGAAGTTTTTGATCATCGCACGTTTGATGAGAATGCCCAGTTATCAAACGTTTGCAAATTACATATAGAATTAGTAGGTTCATGTGCAACGTTAATAGCAGAAGAAGTACTTAAGTCTATGTTAACGCCTGAAGCTAAAGATACAGACAGTGAAACACTTTTTACATTGTTGCGTAGCACTATAGTGCTAGACACAGTAAATTTTAGTGAGTCTGCAAATCGTGCTACACCAAAAGATATCGAAATCTGTGAAAAACTTGAAGAATTGTTGAGTAAGCCACCTAACAGCAAGCCTTTAACAGAGCGCACAAAATTATTCGACGCTCTAGTGGCGGCGCGCGCTGATATTAGCAGCTTAACATCAATGCAACTTTTACGGAAAGACTTAAAAATACTTTCAAACGGTGATGATAGTGTGAATATTGCTATACCAGGCTTTCCAATGTTAGTGCAGCAATTCATAGACAAACCAGATGCGGCGAATGCGGTTAAAGCTTTTGCAGAGGAGACAAATTCTGCCATCGTTATTTTAATGGGTATGTTAGTCGAAAATGGCAACGTGCAACGTGATATTGGTTTGATAGACTTCAAATGCAATGAACTATGCAAAAAAATAGGTGAAATGCTTTTGCATTCCACCGAGCCAGCGCTGTGTTTACATCATTATGAAAATTGCAATTTTCTCAACGGCAGTTTCTATAAAATGGGCAACATAAAAGCGACACGTAAGCATGTCTTACCGCTGGTGAAACAACTTTTAGACCAAACGCCAAAATAGTTTGTGCAACGGATTCAATATTCACGATATAATTTTCTTTATTACATACTCTAAAAAAATTCATTTAAAATAAAAAACAACCAATTCTTCAAAGCTCTTCGGCACCGGCACCTTCATCAGCATTATCTTCACCCATGGCATCATCTTCACAGTCCAAAGCTAGATCTTCCAACATTTCTGCTAGTGTAATATGTGGCACGCTATCGTTTGCGGCTTGCTTATCATTACTATCAACAGGCAGTGCCTTTTTAGCATCACGATAAATGTTAATCTGTTTACGATAATCTACGTCCTCTTCCAAATCTTCAAGGAATTCATGGAAGTCATGTTTGCTACGTTCATCTGTTGCTTCATCGGCTAAATGACGTAATTTCCAATTACGGTTATTCGAACGTGTTTGACGATCAGCGTAGCACTTACGCACCAGCAACACATCAGGGATTTGATCTGCAGACAGATTCTCGAATTCAGTGTTGTTCAAATTCGCTTCACCCAAATTGTAGCCCATTACAGAATCGCCTACCTTCAGCAAATGACCAAGATGTGAACGTGTGTGTATCGTATTTTCATTTATGCCCAACTCGGACGAACGCACCACCCAAATATCGCATAAGACGTGACGGAACGAAACGTGTCCTGTGCCGGGTATATGTTTCCGATCCTTATCCATGATGGGTTCAATATCCATAACTACATATTCAACCAATTGTTTCGGATCACACAGCGCCTCAAAAGGATTGCGGAAGAACATCTGTCCTGGCAACTCGGATATTTGCGCAGTCATTGGATCAATTAGATGTATACCGGTAGCAACTTTATACACCAAGCAAACTGGCGAAAGATTACCCAGCTGTTGGCGCAACTTCTTTGACAGACAAACTGCACTATCCTTCGATAAGGGCGCTATTTCTACAGACCATGTGTATTTGTAATTGAAATTGTTGCTATGTATGTCATGCGAAATCAAACGTTTGGACGTGGTTACCTTAACTGGCACCATATATTGCAAAAAGTCAACCATCTTCTTTGCGTGATTGAAGTTCGCATAATAGAAATCCAAACCACCATGCAATGGCTTAATGCCCAAAGTATTTTCGTGCGCTTTATGTTTCAAAATCAGCTGCTCCAAATAGTAAAACGTCTTTTTATTTTCAGCGCGTTGTCGCACCTGCACCAAGCAATGCCAGAAATCTTTCGCCTCGGTACGATGGCAATCATCACACATTTGATTCTGCACAGTGAATTCCACGATGAACACTTGTTGCAGCACGGTTCCTCCATTAATTTCGCCGTGCACTGTCAATTTGACTTTTATGCGTTTGGAATGTGGCTCTGTCCAGACGAAACCTGCATCCACTAACTTGACAGCTTTTAAACCTTTCAACTTTTTCAAACACAAAGCCAACAGTTCGCGCGACTCCAATGCTGCGGTTACCCACTCGCCGGGCGGCTGTAAATAGCGTTCACAGTTACGACAGAAATGTAATACTGCCTGTTTCGGTATATTCTCCGTGATGTCTATATGATTGCGTAGACATGTTACACACATATTGGAAGGATTTGGTTCAATTGGCACACCGCATTCGCAACACAAAATCATAGTAGTTTTTGTAGGCTGTGACGACGGTTCCATGTACTCCATGTTGTGATTTGTATTTAAATTTTAAAAAACGAAAACAAATGTAAGTAGTAAAAACTAGGTGACGCTATTGCTTTAAAATAATTTTTATGCGCAGTACGGCTAAAAACTTTTGTTTTGAAACACGTGCAGAAATGAAATGCACTCAGCTGGCAGTCAACATAAATGAAATTGACATACATGAGGCGTTGCCAACTAACATTACAGAAGTGTATTGCTGATTATTGTGAAATATTGTGGTGCAATAGATATTTTCATCACCTTATGTTAAATGTTTAAATTCAATTGGAAAGTAAAGTAGCAAGCATATAAGAAATATCATAAAATTTATTGGTTTGTTGTGTCAAATTAGTTTTTTAATATCGCATTCAAGCAATTTCCAGTTGCAATATTTCTTATTGCGCCAGCCGCCTAGAAATTGAAAGGTTGTTGGCAATTTTTCATGTTAAAGTAGTTGGCAACTCAGTCTCCACGTTGCAAGAGGTTGGCAACGCACGTCTCATATAAACTAAAATATGTAAGTACGGCAACGCCGTGCTGGACGCAAACACTTTCTGCACGTTTATGGGCGCCTAGTACATCGACGACCTGCTGTAAAGGAATTTTCGATTCTGATTTCTCAACATTATACGGTGTACGCACGTACAATTTTTCTAAACCATATAGACTTGTGCGCAGCTCTGAATACAAATTATTAGTTGGAACAATTTAAATAAAAATGCGTTATTTTTCTTAATAATATATTTGATTTTATAACAATTTCATAATTTTTGATTTTAGTGTAACAATTTCTTTTGCTTGGCAAATAAATATGCAATAAGTATTTATCACGAAATTCGGTACCAATTTCACTGAGAATTGAATTTTAAATTATTATACGATTTATATGAAAAAGCGCCAACACTGTACATGATAAAGAGATAATTTCTAAACTTTGAGCTTAATATATTAGCACATAAATTGCAAAATTTCGAAAATAAAAAGAAATGTATATGTGGAAGCATTACTGTAGTTGGCTTAAATATTGTGCGTTCACGCCTTCAACGATTATTTTATCAATTCATAGCATTTATGTGTGTGTATATATCAAAAACTCAATAGTTATTTAAAAATAAATTAGCTGGAGGCACTAAAAAGTTTGCTATTTGTAACAATATATACGGTTTATGCTTACGTTGGCTCTACTGTGTTGGCGAGAACTCAGTAGGAGCTAAAATGCGTGTATGCATATCTTTTATAAGTGGCACAGTATAGGCGACACACTCGTCCCAACCGGGAGAGCGCCAGGCAGCTTCACGTGTCTCCTTGCGGTCCAATAAGGACTTGTAGCCTGTTTGTGGAATAAAAATCTATATATTTTACATTTCTAATTTAAAATTAGTACAGTATACATACACCAAATATGATGCACATTGTAAAGCCGGCCTACTTGTGAGAAGAAACCAGCAAAAGCTTCGTTGTTATGTTTACGGAAGTTAATGGCACGCGCCCAATTGTTGCCCCATTCGATCATTGTGCCAGGTTTTAAACGATATGAGCTAGAAAGAGATGCAAAAATTAGAATTTAATATTATTTATTCTTTTACTAACTTACCGCATTTCGTAGATATGTTTGCCTGGACGAAATTCAATTTTTGGCCAATAACTAAATGCCAGTAGATATTGTAAATGACGTGAACGTAAGTACTTTATGCGCTCATTCATTAAACTCACGTACTCCTGTATGTAAAGAATTCAGTATTTTTCACCTAATATATATATATTTAGCTAAAATAACCTCATCATGCCACAAATCTTCCTTGGCGATATCGATCTTCTCAAAGCCGCCAGTGTATTTCCATAAATGCAAACATTGATCCATATCACCAACATGCACGGTCCATGATGCGACTAAATTGCACGACAAATTCGCTTTCTTATCATTCACCAGTTGTACTGAAGTTTTGCTAAATTGTTTATAAATAAACAATCATTCAAGTTTATATAAATAACTATATATGTATGTACGGCAGTGAACATCATTAAATTAAGTGATTGCACAAATAGTACTCACTAATTTTTCAAATAATCATCCATATAACCGGGACGTACATTGTGCGTATGCAAGGCATAAATGATTTCCTTATCACTAAGCATTCGACTGTGCGATTCTTTAGTTGGCTCAATTTTACGCACCAACAACTTGGAAAACCATGAGTCGGCTTCGTTGAGTGGTGCTGAGGTAGCTATGGCGCTATATAATGACAAAAATTAGTACATTTTATTTATCTTCTATACAAATAAATTACTAAGGTAGCAACAAATAACGTATTTAATTGAGTTCACTTACCGTACTGTTGTGTTGTTGACAACATTCGATAAATTCTTTAATTTAATCATTTTGCTTTTTGTTTGTTAAAATCTGCAATAAAAAAATTTTATTCATAAAAAATTTAATAAGCCCTTTAAAACTAAGTCTTTGAAAGTATAAACAACAAATTAAAGTGAAAAAGCCATCAATTGCAATGCCGGTCTTGCTTCAGTTATAAAATTTTTTCTAATTTGCACCTCGATTCTCATAATCAGCGGCATAACAAATAAAATCGAAAAACCAAAAAAGATTATATAGGTGTATGTATATATGTAGCAAATATGTGTACGTAATATCAGCACGTATGGCATCAAAAATTATCTGAGAAAATAAAAAAAAAACAAAAAACAGCGCTATATATGCTTACGTACGTACGTACATATGTACATATGTATATGCTATAATTCTGCTGATTTTTGACGATATTTGTTCGGGACGTGCAGTGCTTTTGTTGTACATCTCCTCCATTAGTCTATTTTTGTCCGTGCATAATATAGAAATTATTTTAACAAATATGCACACACTTGTGTACATATGCCAAAACTACTGAAGGGTTTTGCCGATTTAGGCAAAATTGTATTTGCCGTTTTGTATTAGCTATATATTGGCAAACTTTTTGGCTTATCAGTAATCATGCAATCCATTGTCACTTGGAATGATACAACCAAATGCGCCGCAATTTGTCCAGAAAACAAAAAACTAATAATTTTTGCTTTACCATACACTTATGTAGTATGTGTCCTTATGTACATACATTTGTGTGTGCCGCAAATAAATTGTTTGGTATTCTTTGTATTAATTTCAATTACCTTTCTCCCTATTTAATGCCGTATATGCAGGAAAAGTCGTTGTGCGGTTACAGCACCAAACTGTGGCAATAGCGGCGATAGAGCTTAGAATTCACAGCAGTAGTAACTATAAAATTGTTTAAACTCAAAGCAAAGTACAAATAAACGACTAACTGAAAAAATTATGAAAATTAAACGACTGCATAAACTTCTACTATGAGCTCTCCACTTTTTCTGCTGCTTTTAAAAACTTCACCCTTGCTTTTAATTCTTTCTCCACTCTTGCTCCACCATTGACAACGGGGATAATTGATGACAGTTGTTTGGCGTTGCCAACCACATATTCGTGCCATTCCATCAACTGTGACAGTTGAACATGTATGAGAAAATGTTGGTGCTGCCAGCTACTGTAACTAAAATAAATTGTGTTTCTATTCAAGAATTAAGCACAAGTATTTCTTACGTCTATTGCATGTTCCCACGATAGTTAGGTCTAAGTAACCGGAATGAAACCGAAATTTTAACGTGGTTGCCATCTCGACCACATCCTATTGGGGCTCCGCAAATAGAACGAACCAAACCCAGGAAAATCATTTTCGAGTTATGCTAGATGACTTGAGGACTACAGAACGCATCTTTTGTGATTTTTCTAACGGATAAATTAACTCTTGCAGATTTCACAACCATGTATTTATACAAAGTCGTCATTATCAACTACAACAACAATTAATTTGAAAAGAACGCTTACCTATTTTGGCTTTTCTCTTTAGGGCTTAAGTAATATACAAACTAGAGCTGTTCGACTAATCGACTAACCGAATAGAGCATTATTCGAATAATATTCGGTTTGGAGTATCCGCATAGTCGTAAGTCGTCAACTACTCGATTAACCGCTAATTTTCAGCTATACAGCTCGTCTTTCGAATGCGAAGCGTTTATTAATTTTTTTAATGAAACAAATAAAAATGTTTCTACATATACTTATGTACATATGTATAAGTTTATAGAAATTTTGCAGTACTATGGACATTTTCCATCCTATAAACAATTTTTCTTGCAGCAGAGCAACTATTGGAATAGAACGACTATTCAACCGGCTTTTGGAATAATCTGTTTTCAGGTTGTTCGAAAAATTTTAAGAGCCCGAATAGAAACCTTTACAAACCAACTTTTTATTTTTTATTTCAATTCAGTTTTATTCATCAGCAACGGCACATGAAGTATAAATATGTATATGTACATACATATGTATGTATATATAAATGTTTCTATTATGATTTTGCGATATACGTATTTACAATTAAATTAATTAGACACAAAATTATAAATATAAGAAAACAAAAACAATGTTTACCAACTCAGCTTTACAAACTTTTTAACGACTTTTTTCATCTCTTATTGAATGTATGTACATATTTATTGATATGTACCTACATATTTTAATCCACATATTTTTATATTTAAGATACGTATATATTTGTTAATTAATAAATTTTTAATAATCACGATACCTTACACTTAAATATAATTGCATTACTTTCATGTCTTTCTAAAGGATCACTATAATTAATCAGTTCCTAGGCTGTATTTACAGTAAGTAAGTCTTTTCTTGGCGCTTTACTATAAAAAATAGGAATTTAAATGATATCAAAGTTTTTTACGTAAGTAACTTTTTTAAAGTACTTATTTCACATTTGCTCGCTATTTGCTTATACGTGGTATCAGCCATAGCGTTTGTTAGCCTTCCAATGCATTTACGGGTAGTTTAATACTTTTAAACTTTGTAATATGGTTCTTTAGTTGCTTAAAATTATCACGAAACCACATAGTCACATTAAAGTGAGGCTAATCTCATAATTAACTTTATATACTACATAAGTACGTATATAGGAGTATATGTATTTACAACGCTCAAGCGTACCTGATTTTGTGACTCGCCGGACATGGTTTAATATACTTTCGTTTTACACTAAGCTTGCGGTACTTTGTCATATCGGTTGGTGTCACCAGGACACGCGGCGCTATATTGTACAGCAATTTGAATTTAGATATATTGATGCTTGTCTCCACGGTATTGGCAGCAGCGATTTTGATGAATACTTTATTCAAATCCACTGGTTCGGGTGTCTGCCCGTAGTAGCTAAACGGTTGCAACTCTGTTTGCGTCGTTTCATTGTCGCTCACACTTAGCGGATCGTTATCAATGCTGTCAATGGCAGCTGTGGGGGTAAACATGGGAGCGGGTGGTGGCAGTAAATCCAAGTTATGTTGCAACTTGCGCTTTTTGCCATTAAATAGACACGCTGCAGTAACATCATTCGCAGTCGCATTCATTGTAAAACGTGTAATTGCAGTCTCATCTCTGCCCAATGCAATTGTGCTGCGACGTTTCATAATTTTTTGCGCTTTGAAGACAGTTTGTAAGTCCTTGACATTGTTGCCCGCCAGCTGTAAAGCGGCCGCCGTCGAGGCAGATGCGCTTTGTGGTGTTACTGTTGAAGATATTTTTGCTTCACTGCATTTCTTTGCAACCAGCCGTCCGAGAGATAGGCGTGGTATAGGCGGTTGCTGTGAAGTTTTTTGTATTTCTTCATATAGTTGCTTTATATGCTTGTTGCCGTACTCCTTTAGACAGTGCGTTAAACGCAGATTGTACAAGTCGATAGTTAGACCATTTGGGAATATTAACAGCATCTGTTGCAAGTATTTACTAATTTCCATAATGGTATAGATTGTGCAGAATTTTTTGATTTCCTCGCGATGATCCGAGTAGCAATGTTGCATGTAACCATTAAATGTTGTTTGTGGCTGTGTGCAAAAACAACAACGCTTGAAGCCGCTATAATGATCGATCATGTGACGTAATACAGCCATTTCGTGTTGTGATGAATACGGACAAAACGCACACGCATAGATCAGCTTGTTAACGATCTTTTGTGATTTCATATCACACTCATTGGCGCGCTCCAAAACATGCTCTTCGAAGGCACTTTGATCCGCCAGCAGTTCCATGCAACTAAGACATTGCACATAGCTTAAGGGTGTACCGATAGCTTTAAGTTGTTCTAGCTGTGCAACCGACATGGTTTTCAGGTCGAACGGTTTATGGCGTAAACGCGCAGTATGCTGTGCTAAATGCGGCAATGTTTGTCCACGATACGGACAATGGCCACAGGTTAAACCAGCGGCAGTGGCGTGTGGATCTGCGGCTAAATATTTGGTTGCCTTGTGCATCACCTTCATATGTTCCATTAACTGTAGACTATTGCCCACAAACGAAAGGCAATGCGCGCATTTAAGTTGTGTGCTAATGCGAAAGCGCATTGGTTTCTTTGCATCGTATTTCGTACAGACCGTTGCTTGCCAATGTGCCTCAAAGAGTTCTTTGGGGCTTGCGCATTGCGCAAAACAATAGTAGCACATTAGTCCAAATTGATTTAAATTTATATTCTGAAAATTTTGAAGTAAGTTTCAAATTAATATACACTTTATATAAACTTGTGAAAAACAACAGCAATAATTTGCTTTACGTCGACGGCGTTTTTGTTTTTTTGTAAATTTTACGCAAAAATAGAATTGGCATGCATTACGAGAAAGTGAAGTTTATATGCAGCTGTGTTCCGGTGGTGCAATGTGCACTCAATGAAATCAGTTGATACTGCTGATTTGCAATCAAAACGAATACAACAAATACTGAAACTTGTATTTCTAGCCCGTCATACTAAAAATGTTTCAACTTTATAAGCACGCACATTTTTTATGCGCCTTTGAACCATGTACTACCGGAACGCAGCTGATAAATAAATAGTTACATATTTCTGTTGTAAGCTTAGTGTGAATTTGACATCTAGAAGCATTAGTTTCTTTATATCTGCGTTTCAATTCAATAAATCAGTAAATCTAATTAAATTTTCATCCCTCAGCGAAAGTACTAATAATTTTCCAGCAGTACAAAGCCTCATTGCAATCCTCATTAACATTTTCACTTCAAATATGTGAAAGCATTTGACAATTAACAGAGAAAATTCCACATGCTTATGTATGTAAATAAGTGTAAACATGAATAGTGAACCAAAACAAATTTGTAGAGGGAGATGTTTTGACCTTGAAGTGACTTATCTCTTAAACTATTAAAACTTTTGAGTAGTAAAGTGAAAAAAAGCCCGTTTTATTACATTTCAAAAAAATATTGAAATTAAAAAAATATATATGTATGTACATACAAAAAAGTTAAAAAAATTCTAAATAACTCCATTTCGAAGACAAGTACAGTTTCCATTGATTGGCATCACAACACTCTTTAAGAAAAATTAATACTTTTTATGTGTCTTTGTCTCGATCACGGTTTGCAGTTTTCTATAAGAAAGCACCAAATTTCGTGAAAGTTCAAGAGGAGCAGTCTTCAAATAATTGTTGCTATTAACTTTGCGCTGTTGTAACTTTGTCTTCATTACAGGTGTTCAATGGAATTGATGCTAGTCCCTGGAGAAGATGTGGCAGCTATTTTCACCCTGATTCGATTCGCTATCCTGAACAAAACAGTAACCACCATTTAAATAGAGTGTAGCTGCTGACGGCAATAAATTATGTTTTAATTTTTATTTTTCAGCGCCTAGCTTTGCAAAGCCTGCTTCCTCAAACTTCTTGGCGATAGCGACAGCGGATATTGAAGGGTACTCCTTGATATTCCGAGCAACTTTAATGTCAGGCTGGGCTTTTTTGGGCTTTCCACTACCAACAAGCGTTCAAACTTCACCAGTCTTCTTGAATTTAACAATAATTTTTTATTATCTGATTTTTTGACAAATTTCGCGAGTTGTTGTTATTGTAGCGGCGAAAACATTGCTGAAGTAATTTGGAGGAATGCTGCCGGTTTGAAAGTCTCTGGACGGATAAAATCCGGATCCATTTCGGTTAAGTAGACCCGACTGTTGCGAAAACGGATTTATTATTTATTACCAGAGCTTATAAATCTAGGATTTGGTTTCTTCACCATTTTTTCTTAAAAAACTACAACCGCTCAAAATAATTCACTTCCCAAAAAGTACAGCCGAAATAACGGTACCTATAGTAGTAGATATTTGCATTTAAAGTGTTGCCACTGTAAGTTAACAAGCTTTTTTCAGCCGCTCAAAGGTTAGATATTTTATTTTTTTGCAATTGTTGACATCAAAATTGATTTTTTTTTTAAATTTTTATAAAAAACATGAAAAATACATAAGATTACTTTTGGATGCAGTTTAAAAGCTAAAATAGTTTAAGATAAAATCACTTCAACACAACAACAAAGTCAACACATCTCATGTTTTTTTGGTTCACTTTATGTTTGTATACAAGTATGCGGATAGAGTATAGATATCCGTAAATATAATCAAATATTATTGAAAGAAGTATACCCGTATAAGCTACCCGATTTTCGAACTAATTGAAAAAAGGTTGATATGTTACTAGATAAATATACATATGTATGTACTATTGCAATTTTTTACATACTAAGTTGTTAATTTATGGAATAAATGGCAACATTGTTGTTGTCGCCCTACTTACTTTATGTGGCATTGGCGGTGATTAGCCCAAATTTATGAAATAAATCCATATATATCCACATAAATATGTACATATGTATGTATGTCAAACATTGTCGTACAAAGCACGTTTTAAAATGTTAGTCAACTATCATTTACATTTACGAAATTTTATTAGCGAAATATTCAAATGAATACACCAATTTGTATTTACTAAGCTTTATTATTTAAAAAACATTATAAAATAAATAAATAAATATTCTTATACCTTATTTTATTTGAGTTAAAATCTATTGAAAGTTATGTTTTCTTGTACACTAAAATACTATTATAGTAAATATTGCATCAGTTCAATTTTCAAGTTATCTTACTTTAAAAACTAAAAGCGTATACGACTATTTGCTTAACGAGAAAACTTAAACACCTACCTCATCGCCATCATCGTTTTCCACTATCTCGTCAATATCATCCAAGCGTAAACGCTTTCTATAACGTTCTGACTCCTCTTCATCTTCCATTAGTATGCCGCGTATGTGACGTACGCGTGTGGGATCGTCTCGTTGCCAGAGCGGGCGTGTATCAATCGTATTTACATTATTACTATCCTCCTCTTTCCCCTCCATTTTTTCAAAGACATAGCGCGCTTCACGCTTCTTACCCGGGTGTTTCTCATCGACATGTGACATTACCTGTACTAGTTGGGTTGCATTAAATACGCAATGCATACATTGATATTGATTTTTACACGAATGTTGTGATGATGTATGCGCCATTATTTGTTGTTGTGTCATTGTTTTGTGACCACATAAATTGCATGTCCATTTTTGTTTACATTTGGATTTCAGTGTATCGGTCTCAGCGACTGGTTGCGCTATCGATGTGGGAGTTGGTATGTTATCGATATTCGTGGCTACTCGATTTTTAGCGTCGTAATGAAGCACGTAAGTAAACGAAATGAAAAGAACGGGGAAATTGGTATAAATTATGGGACGTTATAAGCGTTTTTATATGTATTTAAGTAGGAAATAGTTTTAGTAAAATTTTGTTATTGTCACATATGAAAAAAATAGATAAATATTACATTTTTGTGTATAGTTTTGCAGTTTTTTTTTATTATGTACACATATACATATATTTTTTTTTAAACTTATATTCAAATTTATTAGTTTTGATGCTTCTTATTTAAAACTTTTTCTTTATAATATTATATTGGTTGCCCATTTCAATTAATTCACACTTATTAATTTTTAAGTTTAACATCACATAAGAAAAAGCTAACATTTAAACAATTGAAATTGTTCCATTTATGTGAGGTTGTAGAAGTTTTCAACAAATTGCTGTAGGTATTTTTACACTTTGACTCATCATTTTATTTTTTTAAAACATATTCAAGGGGCACACCTAGTGTGAAACGTAAAATTTAAATTTAAATCCGAATAAAAAATCAAAATTTGGCAGGCGAAAGCAACCAAAATTTAGGGTAAAATTTAACTTGTGTGTTTTAAACGCTGCCACTTTTAGATACGATACGGATATCTTCTAGTGGAACTTCGCGTGTAACTCGAAAAATTGTATTTTTCTGCTTCAAAAATTTCATAGTGAAATCTTAAAATATGTATATATAAATCAACCTTTAAAACAAATAATATAGTAATGTTTTTTATTTTCTGCCCAAAAATCGCTCTTTCAGGCTCCCACACTAGGTTTGTCCCTTACTTGTTTCTGATTCTTTATTTTTTTTTTTAATTTACTTAATTGTTTATAATTTAATAATTTTCGAACACTACACTCAATTGTAATTAATTTGTTTTCCTTTTATATCATTTATCTTTTTTTACTTCATTCCAATTAACATTTTTAGTTTCACTGCACTCACTTTCTTCACTATTATAATTATTTTATTAAGATTTTGTTACTTACATTTCATTTATAATATTATAATCTGTATATTTTTTTCAGTTTATTCCACTTTTTATAATGATAATAATTTTTTTTATTTTATTTCACTTATAATAATATTTTTTTATGTAATTTTCTTTACTACATTTCATTTTTATTTATTTTTTCACTAGTTATAATTGTTTGACATATTATAATTCGTCTTCACCTCAATAAATTTTAATTGATTTAATATTAGTATTGTTTTTATTATTTATAGTATGTAATTATTTATCCTATTGCTCAAATCTCACTTGTTTAGTACGCTTCATTTTATGTTCTCACATATTCATAGTCAATTACCATGCACATAGTATGTATCATATCATATTAACATGTATGTACATATGTATGTATGTATTATAACGGTTTGCTTTTCACTTACCTGCATTATCTTTTGTTCGATCGCATTCGATAATCTTCACGAATAGCGGCGGTTGTACATCGTGCTGTCGTATATGCCTTTCGACCACTGTTTTCATGTAATGCATATATCCACAGTTGTCGCACATATACAATTTCGGTCCGTGAAATCGTAAATGGCCCAAAATACGGTCAATGGACAAACCACGTTTACAAATCTCTTCCTTACAATGTGGACAATTGTAAAGCGAAATATCGCTGTGTAATGCATTTAAATGCGAACGAAATATGTCATCTGATATTGTTAGATATTGACAATTACTGACACCACAAGTGAAACGCTTCGTATCCGGCACATACTCGTAAGCTATTTTACCCCTGCTGTTAGCGCCGCCATTTGCTGCATTCGTGGCATTTGCAGTCGTATTGCCGACGACTAATGAAGATGAAGCTAAATTTGTCATTTTATCGAAGTGTTTCTCACTTGAATTGAGGCATGGCACTGGATTGACGGGATCCACATTGGCCACAGGCTGTGCGCCGCTATTACTGTCGTCGGTGTGCATTTGCAAGTGACGCAACAAATTTGTCCGCACTTTTGTCTTATACGCGCAAATGGCACAATTCAAATCCTTACCAAATATAGGCGTCAGCGGTAATAAACCGATTTCACTCGGCTTAAAGTGTGTGCGTGCGCTCGATTTTTTACGTTGCCACTCGGCAATTAATTTCTCGCGAAATTGTTGAATTTCATATTTACTTAATAGAGTTGTGAAAATCACATAGAATATTGTAGTGGAACCTTGTTTGTAAGGTAACGGTGTGGAGCGTAATTTCTTGGAACGCCAATGTCGCTCCTCGAAATGTTTGTACATATGATCGACGTTGAAGGTGGTTTGGGTGCAGAGATAACAAAAGTATTTGTGCACACCGTGTGTTTTGATGTGAGCCTTGATCTTTTGTGGCTTATGATAGACACTTCTACAGTGTGGGCACTTAAATGTACGGTTATGGATATTGGTTTGTCCAAGTGTGGATAAATGATAAACAACATGTGAATAGTAACTGGAATCTGACAATTTAGTTTTGCAGTCCTCAACAGTGCAGCGGAAAAGTTTAGAGTCTGAAAACAGTGATGTTATTTTTGTATAATCTTCAATTCTAACAATAATAATAAAAAAATAAATATTTTCTTTAACTAAATCTATAACTCATCAAAAGTAATACAAACGAGTATAACTTCAACCAACATTCTCTTTCCCAACATAATCGAGTTTGGTTGGGTACCAGAACCACTGAACTTATGCATATGTATGTATATAGTGGAAATCTCAAGTGGAGCGGTAGATCGAGACAGAAAATAGAGCTGTGTTTGGTTATGTATCTGGAGAAGATATGCTAATTGCTTAAATACTTGGATAAGATGCGTACATCATTCCAATCGGAGGTACCCAAGGTGCACGAAATGTGGGGAATGGATGTTAAACTAATCTCATGTTCAAATCTCTTAAAAAAAATGTAAATGCGTAAATTCAAGTAGAAATCTTATAAGAGTTAAAACAGGCTAGAACTCCTGGTTACCGTAGACTTATTAGACAGAAACCATACCATTGTAAATTGTACTACTCGTAGTAGGAGTTAGTTGAGCAAATGATCTTATGAACCAGACTTATTGTAGAAGGATATTCTTGGAAAATCAAAAGAATGATGTGGAGATGGTTACATTTAAAGTGGAAGGGAAAAAACCTGTGCTTCAATATTAGAATATAATTTCACTTATACATAAATTAATAATTATATTTACCTGGCACACCAGTTTTAGCGACAATCTCCTTCAAAGCGGTCTCCCATGTTTCTTGTGTGAAAGTTTGAACCATTCCTTGATCTTGCTTATTATTGGTATCCTTACTTGTAATTGTCTTACCAACGGAATTTTGCTGACTCCCGTTACTGTCTGTATTACCGGCTGTATCCCCCACAGTCTCGGTATTCGTAGAGCTACGCATAAACATACCGTGTTTTTGTTCTGTGTGCTGCACAAATCCATCTACATCTTCAGCCAAAAATGTGCATTGCGAGCAGCGCAGATATTCACGCTGTGCGCTAAAGTTCTGCCGATCGTGGAAATGTAAGTGATCGACCATGGCTACGGGTAAGCGCGTCTGGTATTTGCAACCATTCGCCATGCATTTAAATTGTGGCACTGTTGCGACAATAGCCGACGATGTGCTGGCATTGCTTCCCGAGTCCGAACGGCTCGAGCACATTGAAGGATTGTTCGCAATCGATATATTGAAACCTAAGCGACCTTCAACGTATTGCGCCGAAACTGTTTGGGTTATCAGGTAATTGCCGCTAGTGGCTTGTGCGACTGGCAAGGTTTCTGCCACCACTTGTGGTTCAGGTGAATCAGTAACAGCACGTGTTGTATTCACTTCTGTGCTACTCTCTAAACGTTTATTCGCGTGACTACTGGATAATATACGCGATACTTCCATAGACTCAGCGGCCGAGCGTTCCAGTTCGGCACGCTCGTCCACTATGTGCTGGGCCCAAACCGAACCGACATTATTAACAGGTGACGATACGGAACGGGAATTTAAACTGCAGACATTTGAAATTACTGGTAGCGGTCCCGCAGATCCGACTGGATTGGCGTATTTTTTATCCTTCAAACTAACCACACTGGCAATTTGTAATTGACAAGGCGTGTCCGTGCTTGGCATTGTGACATTAGGTGTACAAGAATTAGGTTGGACGCCAATATTTTCAAAATGTCTATTTTCAGCTGGTGGTTGCCCGACGGCTGTTGGTATTTGATTTAAGAATGAAGTTGTAATCGTTGATGTCGAACGTGTTTCTGCGGGTGTTAATTCAACAAGCTGTGCGTTTTCATCAAAAGTCGAAACTGACTTCGAGCTTTGATTTGAGATAGGTGTTGGCGTTGTTGAAAGACAGTCTCCCGTCAAGCGTCTAATCTTAATACGTGGTCTGTCTTCATCCAGCGCTGGGGAGTTAGATTTAGATGGTTGCCGCAACTCTTCTACTACTGGTAAAATGGGTGCAGTGCTCATGGCAATCAAGTGTTTTGAACGCAAGTGAGTTAGTTCGGTAGAAAGTGGTAATATACTATCTGCGATCGCATCGCCACACTCAACATTGGCTTTACAGCTGTAACAGTAGCCATTCCAAGTAGCTTGCGCATGCTCGCAACTAAAATGACTCTCCAGTCCAATCAACTCACTCGAATAGAGAAAAGTACAGTTGTCGGAGAGACAATAAAATTTGTATGTGTTATCTTCCACCGACTTCGAAAAGCCGATATTTTGTATGCGCTGAATTGTCGGCAAGGTCATCAATGGAGCGATCGTACTGACACTACTTTGTACACTTTGTTGTTCTTTAACGAAATCCAAAGCCTCTTGCATGTTAGCCTGCTGACTATTATCGTTATTTATATTTGAATTAGTTGTATTTGTCAACCAATTATCGGACATATACTCGGAATTGAGTATTGATGAAACATCACAGAGATCTTGCAGCGATTCAATAGGTGTCAATTCCGGCACCAGATCTATCGGATCATTGCATGGTGAATCGGGCAACAAGTCGTCTAGATTTGTAATTAAAGGACGAAAACCGAGATTTGGTTCAACAATAAGGGGTGTAGTCGTAGCTACAGTTATATTTTCATTTTCCGGCATGACACCGGTAGTTGTAGCTGGCGCTACAAGTGTAGATGGTTGCGGTATTGAGGTGGGGCCTGGCGCCATAGGCGTGGCCATGCATGGTGTCGTTACTGTCGCCACCGTAGTTATTATTGCGGGTGTAGCGGTGTCTGTTGAAGTGGCTTTGGTTGTAGCTAAATTCTCGATTGCGGTTTCACTTGTTTTTTCCACACTTAGGACAGCAGCCTGCGCTGCATGCTCTTTATTTGCGGAATTGCTAGCCGCCGACTCCTTCTTATCTTCTTTCTTTCGACTTCCAATAGTTAAAGTCAAGCTCTTCTTTAGCTTATTATTCGTTGCATACAGTCGATTAAGCTTATGCAACACATTCTTACTTTTAGCTTTACCTCCTTTATTATTTGTGCTTGAGGCCGCTGAAACCGTTGATGACGTAGTGCTTGGCGCAGACTCTGTAATTTCAATATCTTCCCAGTTGTCATCGTCGTCTTCAATGGGTGAATCGGTTATACGCTCACTTGTCGCAGCCGCTACTATTTCACCTGACGTCGGCAGGTCATCGTCCGGTGTTGTGTCTACATCGTTTGTGGAGAATGCCGTTTCGGTTGATGAGTTCAACCGGTTTTCTCCCATTGCACTGCCGAGTTCCTTGCTCGATGCGGCAATAGACTCGTCAACTGTACTTTGCGTAAGCCCTGTCTGCTCTATTGCTTCAGCGGTAGTTGCATTTGGTGTTTCCAGGACCTTATTGGTAATGACAGTTGCATTTGGTATCTCCAAGATCTTACTGGCATTGGCCGTTGTGCTCGCTTTACCGCTTTGTATGCTCTTGAACTTCTGAGTTAAGCGTTCAGCAATCGATATGCTGCTAGAGCCTACAGCCGCAGCCGTGCAACCTATGCCAACGGCTTCTTGCTCATTTGTGAATAAACTTTGTGCAAAATTATTCATTGTGGGTGACTCGTTCGTCTCACGTGTAGGCACGAATATATTGGAGCTTAAAGCGCGCTCCACAGCGATCTTTTTAGCTTCAGCAACTTGATTACATTGTAGGCTTTGCGCAATCGGTATATCATCGCTGTCAAAACTTTCATCTTTGCTCTTTTCTGCTGCGTCAGCTTTTAGCGGGGTTTCCGTGGTTGAATCCTCTAAGTCGTCGAGCTTAACTAAACCTTCGTTTATTATTTTCGTTTCCAATTTCACCGCACTCGCATTATCGACTATTCTCACATCCCTAGTATCGAACAGTTCAATTGTATAACACATTTTGGCGACTTTCGATTTTTCAATATCATGTTGCGTAACGAGGTGATTGTCTATATTCTGTCTCCACAACTGTATGAAATTACAGAGCTGACAGACATGCATACGCAGCACTGGTTCAGTTGGCAACGCGTACTTGCACAGAACTGTCGCACCAAGGCAATTCGTTTTGATGTGTTTTTCAAGTTGCCAGCTTTTGGCGCCAGGTTGATAACAGTTGCTACATTCAAAGTTGTATTCACCCGTATGCGTGTTTATATGCTCTACCCAGTTGGTCTGTTTCATGCGTTTATGTTCCAAACAAAATGGACAGCAATAGAACCAGGATGTTAATGTCTTGCTTTTTACACCAAAATGAGCCTTGGTCATTTGACCTGCCTTAAGTTTTTCCAATATTTCGGGTGCCAAACGTGCAGCGTAAAATTCTTCGTGTTGCCGCATGTAATGTGTGGCGGGATAGCTTATTTTGATGTCGCACAATACGCACCATTTAGCCCATTTGGATTGCGAATGCCATTCCTTATTCGTATTCTTTATCAGCGTTGATTTCGTTTTAGCATTGGTAGAAGTTGTGGGTTTCTCCGTCAGAGGCTGAATAACCTTTTCATCACTGTTATCTTCTTCGTCATCGGATGATAAGACAATCGGTTGTTTTTTACTACATTTCGGCCCGGGCTTCACCCGCTTCACGTCGATATCTATTTTGATTTTTTTAGCCAGCGGTCGCTCAGTTAATTTATCGCTATCATCTTCAACTTCGGATTGTTTTATGGGTGTATGCGGTTTGAGTATAGGCATTTTTCTTGGTGGCGTCGCGTCAGAACTTGCATCAACTAGTTCAGTTTCTATACATTTTTGAAATTCTTTAAGATCTATAGGCTTTAGCACAACCTTGGATTTACGTATACGCGGTACTGCTGGCACTTCGTTGCCGGCTTCTGCAATTGATGCTTTACATTTTACTTCGTCTTCCGTCCCTTCGTGTGTAGGCGGCTTTTTATTCACACTGACATCGGTTTTGTTTGCTTCTTCGGCTGCAGCGACTAAAGTGCACATTCGGCGACCGGTGGCCGTCAACACGCCTTGGCTGATGAACATCGTGCGTATATCTTCGTTTAGACGATCTAATTCGTTCTTTTTCTTTACCTTTCCTTTGCTTTTAGTCGGTTTTGTTGCACACACAATTGCTTTGCTGTTATTTACTGTTGTTTCCTCGGCATTATTAACCGTAAGTGCTTCGTTGTCGCATGGCGCTATATTGTTTTCTTCTTCAAGCACGTCCTCGTTTACCTCTTCGTTTGGGGTTGCAGTTTTATCGGCTGCGCTTTCCACGATTTCTTTTACGAATTTTAGGTTATCTTCGCTCAATATTTGTGATAACAAACTGAATATTTGCGCTTTGTCCTTTTTGGGATTTAGTATATCCTGCACGAAGCTCTCCAACAGATGACGTTTTTGTGCATCTTCATCCATTATGGTACCAATTCTGCTGATGGGCTTAACCGACTTCTCCACTACATTTACCGTGGCTGCTTCTCTAACTGGTTCTTTAGTATCGTCAATTTCCTCGATATTAGGCTCTTTCGCTTCTAACGCCTGTTCACATTTTATAACCTTGACGCTTCTACGCTTCGTTGGTTTTTTCTCTGCCTTCGCTACAATCGCTTGTTCAGGGTCCCTAGCTTCAGCTAACTTTTCGTCAAACGTAATATCGACACTGGTCTCATGCGTCATCTTGCCTTTGGTTCCCTTCTTGCCTTTAGGAGAGATCTTTTTCTTTATTGCTGCTGGTGCCGCCTTCTCGACTGGCTGCTTCAACGGCTCACTGCGCCGCTTGTGGTTAAAAATTTCTAATGACCGTTGGACTTCATTGAAATTAACATTCGTGCGTGTACGCCGTTTCCCGGAAATGATATTTTGTGTTGAAACCTTGCAATTATCATCGGTTTTTTGAAAGATTTCAGCGAGACATTTGTTACTTTTGGGCATTTTAGCGTCAATCTCTTTCCGCAATTCTTCTTCTTTAGCTCCTTGAATGTCTTCGTAAACCAATGATTTTATGGGAAAAATTTTTTCTTTGTCTACTTCGGGTAAACTACCATGGACCATCATGGTATTACGACGTTTTAATATACGCGCAGGTTTCCCGAAACTTCGTAGGCTTTTCAAAAACAAAGCTGCTGACGGACATACACTCTCGTCTTCCTTTGTTGGCATATCTTTTGCCTCACTAAATTCGGCTTTCGCTACACTCTTCAAAAGCAGGTTCTGTGTACTGACTTTATCGGAATCACCTTTATTATTAGTAGCTAATTCAATACTGGCGTTAACCTCAGCAGTATTTTTATTTTCATTCGTTTCTTTCGGTTCATTCGTAATACTTACTGCTTCTTCGGAAGAACTGGCATTAATTTGTGAAATCTTATTATTTAGTTCCATTCCTTTGGAAGTCTTAGACGTGATGCTTTCCACGACATCTTTGGTTGCATCATCGCTAATTTCTGCCTTTGCATCAACTGCTGTTGTTGTTGTTTGCAAATTAGCTTGCACTACACGCTTGTTTGCAGGTTTCTTCTTCACTTTTTCACTGCTTTTAATGCTTGTATCCACACTTTCTTTTTTAGCACTTTCTTTATTATTACATTTGTTTCCCTCATTCTTAGCGCTGACACCGCCCTGCACTTTCTTTGGTATTTGCAACTTCTTTTCAGCTTTCTTCTTAACGTCTTGTGTTGCAGTTGCAGTATTCTCTGCTTTGGCTTTGAACACCGCTGTCGTCTTGTTAATAATTTGATCCTTATTTGGTTGCTCCGGCGCTAAAGACTCGTTGTTGTTTTTAATATCTCCCTTTTTCTCAACAACAGCTTTTGGCTCTGCTTCGGTTTTCTCTGACACTTTTTCGACAATCTTCTTTGGTATTTTAAAACTAGTTTTGGCTTTGGGAAATTCGGTGCTAGTAAAGTCTGTGCTACGATATAATTTATCCAATGTTGAGGCGACGGGTGGATGTTCTGAAAGCTTCGCCAACACACTGCTATCAACTGCACTCACTTCACCAATATCTTTGGTTGCGACATTTGGCGATTTTGCGGTCTCAGCGGCGGCTTTCCGGGCCGCATCTTCTGCAGCAGCACGCGCTTTTGCCTGTTTATACTCAACATAGGTACGTGGTGCACTTTTCTTTTGTTTTTTCGATTCGAAATATTTCGAACGCTCCGTTTTATCGTTCAACAAGGCGCTAAACTTGCAGTTAGTGGAATATTGGGGCACACTATGGGAATGTTGCTGAAAATGTGGGTTTACGATGTGCGGCGGCATTGAGCCGTTGCCGCTATTTGTGCGTACGAATGCCGGTGTAGGTAGCAAAGGTGGTTTGGTGGTTCGAGTACCTGCATCCACGTGTCCATCCGTTGCCTTCACAAGTTCAATAAATGGTTGAATTTGTGTAGCTTGCTGTGACTGTATGACAGTTTTTGTTACAGCTGGGGTATCCGGATCCGAGTCCCAGTTTTCTTCACTGCTATAACCACTTTTACTTCTCTGTACCGTGGACCGTTCTAGTGAAGTTGGTACCGGCATACCGCCATAGTTATTTATGGGGAAATCTCTGCGGGAAAATATGCCTGCATGTGTTTGGCTTACTGGCATATTATTTGCCACGTGTTGTCTTGCTTCCATTGGTGTGCTTGGGAAGCTTGCATTGTACGGCACGCGTGGATCCGTCACCTTAACGTCTAATAAACTGGGTATATGGGACTGTTTTACTGGGGGCTTGATGTTTGGAGGATTGATCTGTGGTGACACAGCTGTGGATTGGGGCTGAATCGGCAGAGATGCGGGCTTTAGTTGTGGGTTCTGTGATTGTTTATACAGGTTGGAAGTCATGCTTGTAGCAGCGGCATTCCGTAGCCTGGGGTCATGTGGCGCAGCTGAGTTTAATGGATTTGACGAGTTGATCACTGTCAAATTATTCCCAGCGTTATTAAAACGATTGTAATTCAAACGTGGATCAACCGGTTGTGCAACATGTGTATCGCTACCACAACTGCTATTACTACTAACCGATAATGTATTACGCTCTGTCCGCGGGTGTGGATTATATTTTAAAGCTATACGTTCTTTTGGCAAAGGTGTTGCTATATTATTGGGCGTAGTTGTAGTCGGCACATCCGGACTGTCTCGTGAACTTTTCGTTACAATTGCGAATTTTTTGCGCACTTTATCCAGTGTTGCAGCTTCCATGAGCGATATCTGATCGGTTGTGCCAATGTTATTAGGAACTGTGGCCTTTACTGGGCGTCGTATACCAATCTCTGAGATACTTGGTGTACCTCTTCCGCCACTCTCATTGAGTAAGTCTGAGATATCGCTAGCCGACAATGGTGGACTTTTCAGCACATCCGGTATAGTAGGCACTTTGATAGGTATTGAAAAGGTTGCACTTCTGTTGGATACAGTAGTTGGCTGTTCAAGATTGCGTACACGTGAAAACATTTCAACCGGTTTCGGCACATTTTTCTTAAAATTAAAGATCGTGTCATGATATGACTGTTCACGTAAATTATTGGGAGTATCATGAGTGGCCGAAACTGTAGTGTGGTTTGCATTAAAGCTTGTACCAGGCTTGTCATCCCAACATTCTTCGGGTGAATATATTTCGTGGGCAAATGCATTCGATGCGCGCGGATCGCGATTTCTTAGCGGATCAAACTGGCATTTATTACCTTTAATTGTGTTTGCTGCATCAGTCGCACTTTCCGCGCCCGTACGGCGTCTATGAAAAATTTTGGATGCATCATTTGAATGCTCCTTACTTTTATCCACAGTTCTATTAAGATTTATTTTTTGATGACTTTGCTCATGTGATTGAGTATGATAGTGATGGCGCCCCTGTTGCTGCTGATTGTGATGTTGATAATTACGTTCATTATGCTTTGAACTGTGTTTGTGTTTATCGCGGTGTTCGGATTTTGATGATTTTATATCATTCACTGGTGAGCAACGCCTCTCTGTAGGTATTTCTACAGGTGGCTCCTCCTCCAATGGCTGCGGTGGCGGACTCTCGGGTCCAGTTATATCAACTATATCAACACTACACACTGTTGTATTTTTTTCACTTGGCACTTCTGTATTTGACTTTGTTGTTTTATGTTTTAAGTTGGAAGTTTGATTAGTTGGTTTGGAAGTTTCATTATCACTCTGCAAAAAGGGTATCTGCTCATTGTTTTTTTTTGTTTTTGTATAGTAGGGATGTGTGCGTTTTTTAACCGAACGAAATAATTACAAGCAACATGAAAAACGAATACAAATGAAAAAAAATGTAGAAATCAAAAAATATAGTGAATTTAGTATGGATATTTACAAGGATAAAAGTGAGATTCTTATCAGCTACCCTAATATGGAAATACGTGTCTACAATATTCATGAATAAATGGCTAAACATTTTAGAAAACTTAATTATATATATGTATGTATGTATGAGTATTGGTGTACAACAACATTCGTGCTGTTTTTGGAACCATCCATCTGAGACTGAGTGGCTACCTTCTTCCTTCATTTTTCTTTATTCGTGTAGACACCGAATTTACACGGTTATAGCCGAGTTTACAACAACGTGCCAGTCGTTCTTTCTTTTCACTGTTTGCCACCAATTGGAGATTTCAAGTGTAGCCAGGTTCTACTCCACCTGGTCTTTCCAACGGAGTGGAGGTCTTGCTATTCCTCTGCTTGCCTCGGCGGGTACTGCGTCGAATACTCTCAGAGCTGGGGTGTTTCCAGCCATTCGGGCGACATGATCCAGCCAGCGTATCCACTGTCTCTTAATTCGCCGAACTATGTCAATTTCGTGATATATCTCGTACTGCTCATCGTTCCATCGACTGCGGTATTCACCGTTACCAATTCACAAAGGACCATAAATCTTCCACAGAACTTTTCTCTCAAAAACTCGTAATGCCGACTTGTATAGTTTTGTTTTGGTTCGTCGAAAGAATACTTCTCAATTGCCTACTCAGTCCGAAACCGTTGGCAAGAGTAATTTTGATTTGGATTTCGAAGCTAACGTTGTTGTTGGTGTTAATGCTGGTTCCAAGATAAACGAAATTATCTACGACTTCGAAGTTATGACTGTCAATAGTGACGTGGAAGCCAAGTCGCGAGTGCGACGACTGTTTGTTTGATGACAGGAAAAATTTCGTCTTGCCCTCGTTCACTACCAGACCCATTTGCTTCACTTTTTGAGGCCAATGATATCAATATTGAATCATTCATTATATTATTTATCAGCTGATTTCTTTATTGTAGTATCATCATTCAATGGCATCTTTATCATCTAGACCCTCTTTATCAGCGTAACTTAATTTTTATGTTTTAATTTCGGAATAACAAATACTCCCAGAGGTTAAAAGTCGGAAATTTTACTGCAATGGATTTCTCATATGACGTATTACGATACTCATTGACCCACCCTCCTTTTGATTGAGTCTTTTTTACGAAATTTTTCAGCAAAGGACTTTAAGCAGGTGTAAACTTACTTAATATCTATAAACTTAATAATTATATTACTATAAAACATACATATTTTGCTTCTGCAATTACAAAATTAAGTGTGATAGATAATGCAAACGATTGCTATTAAATAAAACCTTTCAAAAATACAACAAAAAAGATACTAATCAATGAAAGCTACGTTTATAAAAACTAAAATTAGCAAAAATTAGCTTGAACCTACCCTTTCCATTTTGCTATGCAGTTTTATTAATAATCCTTCACATTTCAGTAAAGTCTCCATTTTTAACCTGAAAATTTTTATAATAAAAAAAATCATTTTTATATTTTGACATATTTAATGACGACAGTTCGGGCTTTTCGTATTATTAGTTTTTTGTTTATGCAACGTACATTTTCCTGTTGCTCTTCAGTAGGTCGTGCAGCACCTCCATTTTTTTCAATTGCGCCTTGCGCGGGTTATCATCACTTTGTTCGGAGCTGCTACGCAATTTTTCGATGACATTTTGTAGAAACGGCAGATATTTCTGCATTTCTTTATATTTTGTATCGAAATCAGCCATTTTTTATTGCAAATATAAAACTGAATATCTAATATAAACAAATCATTTGGCTGCAAATAAAATAAAAAAATATTTAAATGGTTAGCATTTGGTTATGTGAAGAGTTTTGTTATTTCTAGGTATATTAAGGTTATAACTACAGACTACGATACGACTACACGATAAAAGTGAGTGATTTCCATTTCGAACGCTAAAAAATATTATATTAAATATTAGGGATTCAGCTGGTAATTGATTTCTTAGCTGCTATCAACAAACTATGTTAAGTTGGCATAGTAACCACCAAAAAGTGAATTACCACTCCTCAACTCAACTATCGGTTAAATCACCGGTTAACTATCGAATAGCGCTACCAGTTTTTCCTGTTAAAGTGCCTGTGAGTTTCTGAAGGCCGCAAATCCTATGTAAGTGTATCGCTAATCCCTTTCTTACATACTAAGCTTATGGCTTGTATGGTGTGTATGGGTTAGTTTCCATGCTAATATTTATGATTCACTATAAATAGGAGAAAAATCGATTTTGCGATCAAACACTCTGCAAAAGCAACGCAAATGCTCTTTGGCTAGGTCACATCCGAAAATGTACCCTAAGCCTAACCTTGTATTGTACACATTGGTAATATGAAGGAAAATAACTCAGCAGGGAGCCAGATTAAGAATTAATCGCGCAGAAAAAAATTATATCACAACGCACGTCATTATTCTCTTAATTATTCACATTACACATTCTCTAAAATTAAGTAATTAATTATATATATATGTATGTATTTTTTAACGTAACGAAAAAATCGACCGATATAACCTACAAAAACGCGAAGTAATTGTAATTTGATTTTCGTACCATTTTATTTATCTACAAATTGTTTATTTTTTTTTTAATTTTTTCTTCAAATTTAAAATTTTCAAAGCATACTAGAAATTTTTACACACAATCAGAGCTAAAAAAGTCAAAGTGCTTATTAAGAGTAATATAACATTGAGTTCTAAATTTTTTACAGGGTATACTACCAGTCGGTTTATGCCTTCTCATGATAGTCGGGTCTACGTAATTGGAACGGATCCGGATTTTTTATCTGGTCAAGGACTGTCAATTCGGCAGAATTGTGCCGCTACAACATCAACAACAAGTAAGTTTACATTTCGGGATTTGGCAACCCTAGTGTTGCAATCTAATTAGGCATTACGTGATGTTTTATTGATTTGAATGGTTCATGTATTCTTCTTTTAAAATTTTGCAAATTAACTTACTAAAATATTATATAAAATTAAATATATGAAGAACTCCAAAAATCTGGTGCGACACTCACAACTTTATCTGACTTTTTGACTTTGCACATAAGTACATAAAAAGGATGTTTTGGCATACGAACGTTATTTGTGTTATTTACAGTAACTTAAAATATTCAACACGGAATTAAATCGCGAACATTTTCTCTCATCTAGGAGGTCGAACTCTCACACATCTACTAAAACAATAAACTTTTTGAAAACTGAAAATATGGATTTGATGAGTCATCCACGAATGAATTATTTTTTTTCAGTACGTAAAAAATAAACTAAGGTCAAGGTTTTTCAACATCTGAATAGTTCTTACTTGACTTCGAATGAATCCTTTTTATTCCCATACATAAAGAATTAACAAGGAGGTCAAGGTTTTTCGTTCAGAACGCATGTTTTGCAGATACCTCAGGCAGAGTGGTAAAAGTATTTGAACAATTGGTTCAAATCCATGCAAAAGTATATACATATGTACATATATAGAATATTTTGAAGAATCATGAATAATGAATGAAGATTCTCTAAACCCGAAATATAAAAGGCATACACAAGGAATGTAACTTTATATATACATGATCTACGTCCCTTTTTGATAATACGTTTTTGAGATAACGTTCTGAAATTTTGCACACGCGCTTTTCACTCTTCACTTTGCCGAAATCGGACCACTCTAGCATACAGCTGTCGTTCAAGCAGATGGATCAAAATCCAATCTTAGAAGGGAAAACTGTTTTTTGACGAGATATCTTTACGAAATTTGGTATGGATTATTGTACATTGTATATTGTATATATGTACATATGTATGTATAATTATGGCTAAACAGATTTATATTTTATATGTGTAAGTATGATATCGTTGCATTTAAAATTGCAGCACTCAATAGCAATGTGTACTATACTCGTAAAAGTATATATTTGTATGTACATATGTATTAAATAATATATGTATGTCTGCATGTTGGCATTGGACACACAGGTGGAGTATTCACCCCTATATGCGATCACTACTTCTCCAAGCTATAAAATATCTTAAGTTATTTCTTATCTCAGTTTTGGGCAAAGGTACATTTAAGCGCAAACTTGTAGCATGTACTTTTCAATTATGTCGACTTCTAAGTTTCGTTTCACAATTTTGCTCGCCAGTGTTTCACTTATCTGCCGCCACGCAACTTCTTGTCTACTGCTTAATATTTTGTCTGTGTACTAATATATTATTATTTGCTCACCTAAATGAGTGGTATATACATATGTACAAATACATATGTATAAGCGCAAATGTATAAGCAAGCGACAATGTACGCGCATATGTACATATAAACATATGTGTGTGCATTCAACATTTATGCTGATCCTTCTCTTCGCATTTATGGGTTTAGTGAATTAATTGAACACTTTGTTGCACAGACTTCATATAAACACATATCAGAGATGTTAAAGCAGTTTACTTTTTGGTTTTTTAGAATACTTAAATAGTTTACCTATATTTTTATTAGTAAATATACAACACAAATTATATACACATTTTATTCAAACCATGACCGAAACAAAACTAAAGCAAAGACAGAAAAATTACGAGGTAGAGCATAACGAGACACAAAAAGCGACTGCCTGCATGCACACAGCCAAAGGTTCATTCATTTGCAGCCACCCAGCTGTTTATATGGTTTGAGTGGATTTTCGTAATAACAGTCGGAGCAGAGCTACCAGAATTTTCAAAATTATCAAAATCTTAAAATAAATCATCAAAAAAATAACTCGATTTAACATAACTAAATAAAAACGGCTGATCAATGGAACGTCAAATGTGCGTATAGGTAATTATATTTTACTTCTAGATTTTGTATACTGCCAACCAATTGACATAGGTACATACATACATATATACATTTCAGCATATTTTTTTCTTTAGTGCCTGGTTAAAATAGAGCTAACGACGCAGGCGTGGCTCTAGTTATAATGATAGGCTTCGCTACGCTCATAATATTTGTCATAGGTGTCAACACAAAAGGTTGTAAAAGAAAAAAACCGAAATGTCTTTAACTTCGGCATAAGTTATACATAATACCCATCACAGGTGCATAACATAAAAGGGTAAAAAATGATCTTATCTCGGTTTTAATCGATCAGATTGTATGGCAGCTATGTATATGCTATAGTGGTCCGATCTGAATTTTTTTCGGAGATTATACCGTTGCTTTGGATACTAATTCATGCCTATATTTGTGAATACATCCTCTTAAATAAAAAATGTTTCCGATACAATATCTTGAATTGCATGGTTCAGTTTGTATACAGCTTTCGGCTACAGTATCGGCGGATCCGATAAATGAGTAGCTTCGGATGAGATAGAACGTAAGCAAAATTTCAGATCGCTGTGTAAAAAACTGAGGAACTACTTCGCATTTAGACAGACGGACATGGCTAATTCTACACAGCTCATCACGTTATGTAATTCTTTATATGACGTCTCCAAAATTTCCTTCTCGGGTATAAAAATACCTTGCATTTGTAAGTAAACGTAACTTATTGGTTTGATATGTTTAAAGGTAGTTGATGATGTCACGATATGTGATAAGTCCCAGGCGAAAAATAAGAAAATCCAATGGAGTAAAACTCAAGCTTTAATAGCAATTATAAACAAAACTCAACAACATACTTAAACCTATATTTCCAATTAGTGGTGCCCTTCTACCATAACACCATTGTCATAATCATAACCGAACCTTTCAAATGAATTTTGGTTCTGGATATGACGTTATGGTATGTCACCTCTAATTGAACCCTTAAATTCGTCGAATCGTTGAAAAATTTGAGATTAACTCAAACTCAATTTATGAACAAATCTTCTCGATTATTTTCACCATTTTCATAAGCACAATAAACTCGTTTAACATAACTGAAGAATCTCGAATATCAATTTCTATTTCCATTCGTTTATGTACGAACATAAATTCGGGGATGAAATGATGTTTTCAACGATACGATGCGAATTATTTACCATCTTCGGTTATGTTATGTGCTTACAGCGTTCATTTTTCATAAACACAGAGCGCTGTTAATGTAAAGTGGATAATGTTAGTCAATTATATTTACAGAGTGTACATGTGTAGAGAAAAAAGTTCGTGGAAGAAATAGATTTACGAAAGATTGGTCGGGTATTTTTCTTTACAATAACTGGAAAGCAGGCGGAAATATAGTTTACACTTATGCTGGGAATGTTATAGACAACGTCTGTGGAGAACTACCGGTTATTAATCGCGTATGTTTTGAATAATTTGTGAGCGAACATTATTTTTATACTCAGCAAGTCGCAACTACCGAAAACTCAATACGGAGTACGAATTTTTATTGGAACTAAAACATACACAGATTGTAAAAGGTTAAACCCTATAAGTAAGAAATGAATGAACGGTCACACGGAATTTTTAGAGAGAGAGAGATCAGTAATCTTTCTGGTATATTGACTATTTTTAAGCTCGAAGATGTATTAAAATGTGTACCTGCATATATTTTTGGGACTTTTTAATAACAAAATATGTAGCAACCCTAATACTTTTAATTTAAATAAGGATGGTAGCAATGTTTGGGGCGAATATTTTCTCCATTCGTTCTAAACGATACTCGGGGTCGTTAAGTACGTGCAGAACGAAGTAAAATCGCGGATTGTGGGTAACCAGAGCTTTACTTCGAGTAAAATTTATTTTGGTATAAGCGATGTGGGAATATTCGAAGTTTACTGTTTCTTCAAAATTTGTTTTTTGCTATTAGTAATGCGCTCCATCAACACCGGCATTGTCAGACGTTTCTCTTTGTACCGAAAAATATATAGTGCTTGCAATATTTTTGCTTCTAACATACATACATACATACTCGTATGTATATAAATTCATCCTCTTTGCTTGCCACTTGTTCGCAAAAATTTCACAAGACCTGTGGATGTACCTTTTCTTCCACTATCAACGTTTTTCGCAGAAATATACGCCAAGCTTCATTTGGCTAAGTGGTAAATAACTCGCGAGCGTTCCTTTTTTCCAATTCGCCTCTGCTTTGCTTTTTACGATTTTTTATGCATCAAAATGTTCGCTATTTATTAAAAACTTCGTGAATATACATAGTTATGTTTATTTTTCGCAGTGTGTTTATTAAGTTAAAACATCGATTGCTTGCAGCGTTACTTTCACCTGCACCTACACACTTCGTTCTTTGTGTAGATATCTATGACGCGTATATTTATTCGCAATTACACTTTACTGTTGATGCAATTTTTATGCAGGTACATACTGAAATTCGTGCAGTTTATTAGCTTTACTTAAATTCAGCATATTTCTGTATATTCTACATACACATACTTATACAAACATATGTATGTATGCCTTGGTGTGATTTTATTTCCTTCTCCAATGCAATTTGTTCCAGGCGACCGTTTTGCTTTTACGAATATTCATGCACATACATTGCAGTTTGTTTTTGTTGTGTCTTTTTTTAATTGTTTTTTTGCCATTTATTCCAGTGAATTTTATTTTGCATTTTCTTCCACAAGTATATGTAATTCAAACTAATAGTTTCGTGTACATATGTTTGTGTTTGTATTGCCTTCCAATAAAAATTGGCTTATGTAATGCCGTAAGTAAATCCTTAACTTCCGCTCCATGCAATCACACCGGCTTTCCATTTACTTTAGTACCTGAATCCTAACTTCTCAGGTCGCAGGGGAAATTTCAATTGAATAAGCTGAACCTAACTCTTGAAGAATACAATATTTTTCGCATTTACCAAATTGCAATTTTAAGAACATATACAAAATTTTAAATGTACATACATACAATGTATGTATGTGTGTAGTGTACATATGTATGTTTATCAACTACTTTTCAACGCTGAAAATTCAACACTTCTTGTCTACCCAACTATTATTGGTCTTGCCTTTTGATGGCAACCGCTTCGATCATCACACACACAAATGCACACAATCTGCACTTAAACAAGTTTTGACACAAAACAAGGAAACTTTAAAGATCGATCTCTCACTTTGAGAACACACACTGCAATGTACGCGAAAAAATTGCGCCCATAACCAGTCTTTCAACCCTTTACAAATCGTACATGCAAGGCATACCCAAAGCAAAATGTTCGTACCTACTGCAAAGTAAACACCTATGCATGATGTTATGTTTGTATTTAACATACTGTTGATGACAACGGAACATAAATGAAATTCGACGCTCTAACAGCGTTCGTGCCACTAGCCGCATATTCGGCTTTGCAGTCGTGCAATAACGAGCAATACACGAAAGAAACCCGATTGCTGTTCTCGAGCGCACACACAGATACATATGTATATACGTAAATATATATATATATGTTTGTTTGTATGCATGTAGCTGCATTTGTATTTGTTCGTGTATATGTGTGTAGGCCTATGTATGGTATACATACATACTTATATTATATGTATGCATGTATAGCTTAATACAACTGTTACGTAACGTGAAATCTGCCCTTAAATCTACTCAATCTTTCGTTAACGACATAATACTTATATTATGCACCTATTTAATAAAAATTATTATGAACCTCCCGTTATGTAGCCTTCAGTTAACGTAAAATACATAAGCGCTTTGTTGCTACAACTCTACATCTTCACGCAACGCAAAATAATATGTAGCCATGTACTACAATTTAGCTTTCAGCGCTGAGTTTTTGTGATATTACACACAATTGACTATGGTTTGCTTAAATTAGGCACTTTCACAGCATAAATTTACAAAATTTAATATGTTCTTATACTAAAATTGATGAGTACAAATTAGTACATTTTTATGTGTTCAGATTATCGACTTGCAAAAACTCAACTGGAAATCTAATAATGTAATAAGAAACTGTTCGCTGCACTGACATGTACCTTCCTGACACGCGAACGCTGCTAAATCGAACCGTACGAACATCAAAATGAAGAAATAATAAAAACGAAGGCAAAAGTAGTAAAGACTGAATTTGTGGAACGAAGCACATTTGCAATATATGTACATATGTATTTATTCTACATACAACAATATATACACATATAGAAGAAGCACGAAGTACTAAATAGCGTTTGCTCACTGTACGTGCCAGTCAGTTGTTAGTTGGCAGCTGTGGAATATAGACGTCGGATGGCAGGCGTGATATTTTTTTCACCAAAATATATAGTATATACATATGTACATATAATATATATACAATGATATCCACACACAGTTATTTACTGTTTGCATGGCTACTGCCAACGAAACGGCGACTCAAAAAACAAACAGGAAGAGGTCACAGCAAATGTTTAGATCTGGAGACAAAGATATGAGCATCCAAAATTCATTTTTATACTAGCAGAAACAAAGGAAATGAAAATATCAAGCACATCGCATGCTTACGTAAGCAATTAGTGGCGCTTTTGTTGTGGTATTCGGTTGGCAAAGCGCACTTATTATACGCCCTATCTGCTGGATAGACAATTTGTGTGTTTACTGAACGGCGCTTGCAACAACAAAGTTGTGCTTAAGATTATTTTTATCTCGACGTTTTCTTGACGCATGAAAAGTAGGCGCAATAATGGGACTATGCATAGGTAGATGATTATCGAGACAAACCTACGTACTACGTATGCAGTTGGACTTGCAAACTATTTGCAAATTATGTACCTATAAAACCAATTATTCACACCAAGCGTACACCTACATACAAATATATTATTGCTGTACAAGAGAATTACTTTAGAACAAAGTAAACAGAGTCGTATTTGTCGTGTTTTACTACTGATAAGCTAATTGGTGGATGGTACTATGCCCAGGTACATATTTCCGCAATAGTTAAAATTTGTTGAAAATGTTTACAAAACTACGTTCCGAGAATGTAGGAATTAAGTCAGATTAAAATATAAACATTCACTGCACAATACATCAGACGAATGTTGTTGCCAGATCAGACAATATATTTTTTGGCAGTTATATTGACATTTGATCGCTTAATATATTGTGTAACAATTGTTATCATTTTCACTTGTGAATTTATACCACGAAGCTTCAGATCACAAAATGTTTCATGAAATACACTTAAATTCAGGGTTTCCTATTTTATTATTGTTTTCGATTTTTTATTAATGATCTTATATGGCGCTTACAAATCTCTTCATTTAGAAATTACTGCCGTTGGAAACTTTATTATTTTCGATTTTATTCGGACTAGATTTTAACCACGTCATTCTACAATGAGAACTGATTTTTCTTAGCAGGGATTAGTATTGCGTATGGCTACTGGTCCCAATATAATTGAGGTAATTTGATGGTAAAATTTACCGCTTATTTGAAAATTACGTGCAAATTTTTTTACACTTGGTCTCGAATTCGAATAATTTGATTTTCACATACCGCAACGATGGGGAGTTTTAGTACGTTTTTTTCAACTATGTTTTGAACTTATTCACTAGCTTTCAGCTTGTTGTAAAAGTATGTATTTTTGAACGTCTACTTTGACCGAATTATCAGAATTTATGGAAATATTTTTTTTTCATCAAGTATTGACTACTTTCTTTCACTCAATCCACTACCAATTTATTATTAATATATTGACATCTTGATTGATGCTTCTCCAAAATTCTTTCGAAAATGCCTTGATCTTCATCATTTTTAAATTTTTAACGAACACGGTAGTTAATAGTAGCTAGTAAATTCCTTCACTAGACGTTTAAAAGATGACGTATTCTTCTATATTGCATATGTATGTATATGCTTTTTTTATATATCTATGTATTTTTTTGTACCAATCTGCAGTTTTATTATGCTGAACAAAGGTTTGATTCGACAATATTTTATATTAAATTCGATGTTTAAATAATATTGTGCGAACCGAAAAGTTGGCAACCCTTTTCATAAAGGCATTTGTCAATTTCACACACCAGCAATGATATGCAACATTCTAAAGACGCGATATAATGTATTTAACTTAGCAGCTTTTTTAACACTTACATAAACATGTTCACTATATTAAAAAATGGAAAATCTATAAATAACATTACTAAATTTATGAACACTCACTTGCGCTCTAGCTGAATACTTAATACACGACGGAAAACACACTACACTTCACAACGGCAGAATATAAAATGAAAGGCACAAAAACAAAATCGATAGATATGCAATGGAACGTAAGTGGATGGTGTTTCTTTAAAATGGGCGGCTGTGCCGTTTATGTACATAAACGAAGATACAAATACGAATAAAAAAGAAATTAAGCAAAAACATATGTAAGGGAGAAATAAAAATATCGGTTTTGCGCATATGCGTGACATTTTTCAGAAGAGTTTGTGGATTTCATTGTTAAATCGATGAAAATATAAACTAATTTTGTTCAGAGGTTTTTTAAGTGGAAAATTGTAACATTTAATAACAGGGGTGACTAAAAGGGATAAGTTCGGGTGTAAGCTCATATTTTATGAAAATTGCGACCGTAAAAAATCAAGGATCAAAACATTGCAAAACTCTTTTAAAAGCTATTGATTGCGTAATACATTCAGTATTCAACGAAATCGCAAATGGATTACAATCAAATTTGGTATCGTAATAACTTATAGAGGTTGATGCATTTCGAAGTTTCTTACTTTTTCAAAGAAAAAACACAGACACTTCAAATTTAATGGGGCATTTTTATTATCATTTGAAAGAACATTATTTGGCATTTACGTTTTGAAAATCATCTCTTTCAAATGTTGGCTGCGGCTATCTGAAACATAGGTCCATCCCATTTTCGATGACTCCTCCAAGGCCTGAATCAAAGTGGGATTGTCCGCGTAGAACTTAAACTTCATACATATATCCTCACAGGAAGTCGTAAGTCTTTCCATCATGAAATGCCAAACAATACTGAACAAAAATAACATGACAGCTTGACACGAACACCCTTCCAATCCCAACAAAGACTAAGCATTACTTTGGCGTCAAGGATAATTGCCTTTGTTCTGGACTGATCGTGGATCACGAAATAAGGTCGAAGGCGCTGATAACGTTACCCCTGCATGCGAATCAGCATGCTTACAGAGCAGGCAGATCGACCAACTGTGCCAACTCTGTACTAGCTAATCTTCGAGATATAGAGTTCGCTGGAAACTGGGGAGGCAATGTTATGCGCCTTCCTAGACATCGAAGGTGCCTTTGACAACACGTCTCACAAGAGCGTGGCAATGGCACTGGAGAAAAGGAATGTGGTGGGACCGGTGACCAGTTTAAAAGAGGCTGCGCACCAGAATAGCTGAGACCACAGTAGGAGATACCAGTATTCCTCTCGGCACTACAGGGGGCTGCAAACAGGGAGGAGTGCTATCCCCCCTGCTGTGGAGCCTCATCGTTGACGAACTACTTGTGTTGCTAACTAGCAATGGAATCCGATGTCAAGGATATGCGGACGACATTTTTATTATAGCCAGAGGAAAATTTAAGGATACTCTCTGCGATATCGTAGAAAACAGACTAGGCCTGGCCAAGGGTTGGTGCAGAAGTGTTGGACTAAACATCAATCCCTTGAAGTCGACCATCGTCCGTTTACGAGTCGCAGGAAGATCCTAACACTCGGGGACAGAGAGATAGAAATGACTAATACAAGTATGGTCAAATACCTGGGTCTCACGCTGCATTCGACGTTGCGGTGGAAGCAGCATGTTGACCTGACCATGGTCAAAGCCACGAAAGCGCTGATGGTGTGCAAACGGCATGCTGGTAAAACCTGGGTGTAAACCGAGGATCATCAGATGGTTGTGCACCATGATAGTGCGACCAATTATAACTTATGGAGCGGTGGCTTGGGCTCCGAAAATATCGCAGACGTCGGTAGGACTTAAACTATCGAAGCTGCAAGGACTCGCCTGCGTCTGCATGTCGGTCGCCATGCGCACATGTCCGACGATATCTTAAAATTTGAAATCTTGCTGGAATTACCCCGCTACACCTAGTAATTGGTCTGCATTACAGCAGAAGAGTTTGGCAAAGGTAAGGTAACCTCTTCCCAACGTATGAATGAGCTAAGTGGAATCATACCAATGACTCTTCCTCCTAGGGATAGCATTACAAAAAAGGTAAACTTCAAAGGAAGTTTAAGATTACCCTCAGCAGTAGGGTCGAATGGAGCGACTCCGCTCTCAAGCTACTGCTTAGGGACAGTACAATCAAGTGGTACACCGACGGCTCGAAAACCTCGAATAGAATTGACGCAGGGGTCGCAAGACCACGCGTCAAACTCTGCATACCAATGGGTAGGTTTCCGAGCATATTCCAAGCAGACGTATTCACTATAAGTCGGTGTGTAGAGTTAAACCTCTAACGCAACTACTAGATGAAATCGCTATTGGTGCAGGAGTGTATAGAACGACTGAATAGTCTATCAGAAGGTAACCAAGTGCACCTTATTTGGGTGCCAGGGCACAAAGCTATAGCCCGGAATGAACTGGCTGATGAGCTTGCCCGCTCGGCAGCATCCACCAACATGGTAGGACCGGAACCTTTCATTGCGGTTGGTCCCCACACCATAAAGGTGCTGCTCCGTAATGATGAAGCAATGAGTAGGGAGAGGCATTGGCAATGGGTGGTTACAACCTCAAAAGGTTTAAATATGTAATTAATCTCCCAGGGGAAAAACTCAGGCTACTTGCCGCCTTCTTCACTGCGACTTGCGAGTCTGAAATCTGGCACATTCGCTCAGCTAGAGCCTACCATAAATTTCCACAGAAAAACGAGGCTCCCCAAAAAAAGAAGAAATGATTCAGTATACCGAAAATTTTGCAGTTTTCTATCGCATGTTCGAGATATTCAAACAATGGGATAATATCCAGTTACACTGTCTCTTACAAAACCACGCAAATATAGATATAGACCTAATAGATTAGTGAAAATCATTGTACATAATTTAACAAATCTCAATCGGAAATTCGGATCTCGTTATTTTGAGGGAAGTAAAAAAAAACAAGCATATTTTCCATGTCAGAAATATAATGAAGATTGTGATTTGAGATCACGTACTGAAACACGACTGTTCCGTCACTACCTAGTTCACGTTTCTATAAAATCACCCAATCACAATCACAATCTCATCCCTTTCTACAAAAATTTCTATTATTTCATGCATGTTTCGATATCACATACAAAAAATAGATAAAGCTCAAATTGCCAAACATATTGTAAATATTCACTTGAAACCGAAAGAAATTGAGATCATGGAACGAATTTCAAAATGGAAAGGAATGCCGAATTGCGTAGCAGCGATCTGTTACGAATAAGAACACAAAGAGCTCAGACGACACGATCTAGCCTACAAAACATAGTTTGGACGGCAAACGTTTTAAGTGTTTGAACTCAGTCTAAGTCTAACTGTGCTGAATAACGTCAAAAAATGTTCCGTGGTAGGCATTAATGTAAATGTTCGTAACTTCTCGTAAAATTTAATGAACATAAGAAGTCGACTCAAAACTTTCAAATTCTGGCATTTGTCGGACAAATATAAGACGCACAAGATTTATTGAAGGAAGGACCAAGAGAGATTTGAACTACTGTGATATCTATTCATATATAATCTTCATTTTAGATTTCTGTCATTTTGAAACATAAGTGTCTTAAATGATTTTTAAAAGTAAACTTTCATAAAGAGTTAAAAACTTATGATTTAACAAATCCTAATACATTATGCAACATGAATATGTAATAATTCTTAATTAATACCATTAAAAATATTTTATAAACTCATAAATAACTTTTTGATATTTTCTAAACACTTAAAAGAAATTAATTCAGTAGTTGGGGCAACACTCTTCCAAAATCGTTTTGCAACACCCACACTACGCGTACTTACATTTCACAAAATGGCAGCCGGAGCCTAACAAATGTAAAACTACGCACTACACACATATTAAAGGGTTTCACTCGAAATATATTATACTTATATCAAATGTACACACAAGTATTCGTAATTAGTGCACAAATTACTTTCGATTATTATGATTATTAACTTTCGCGTACCGAAAAACAAACTAAACGAAGAAAACAACCGCACTACACGAAGGCAAAACAGAAAATGAAAGAAATCGCGTAAGAGCAAATGCGCATGGAACATACATATGTGGATTCTGTTAATGCACATACATGTATACATATGCATGGCTTGCATGCGAGAGGTAGCAAAAAGGAGAATGAGAATGGTTGGTAAAATGTAAATGGATAAATAAAGAGGTATATAGGCGATATTTTTACAAAAATTGAAGCAAATATACATACATACATAAAAATGTTTAAAAGTAATATGACGATAAGCTGCTTGCATTAATTCATTGTGCTCTTCCCTTTTCACCAGTTTTATTTAGAGGAGAGGATAACATTACTGTTTTATATTTTGATTAAAAAAATATTTTTGTCAATGTTTTTAAACAAGAGAGAATGGTGTCTATATTAGGAAGCGCTGCATTGAAATTCTTTAGAAAAAAGCCTTCGAAAATTTTCACTATCAGTTTGTCAAGGATTGAAAACTTCAATTTTTATTCAAAGGTTGCGTACTTGGCTATCCTGTCGACACAGGGGTCTACAAATGCCAGTAAATCTTAGTAAATAATATGTTTATGTGTAATGATGGCTGAAAAATCGCAATTCAATATAGTTGAACATGATCGGTAATATTATGCATACATAATTATTATTAATCTGAATATATGTAGTTAGCACTACTTAAATCCATTCATATTTGATTAAATTTCGTTTTAGTATTTAATTTTCAAAACCTTTGAAGCACCCTACGTGGTAAGAGGTGTGCAATTTTTCAGCGCCATCTAGTAGCTGTGCTTCCGAATGTCTAACTGAGATTTAAATAAGGTAAAGTTTATTAAAAAATAGCTATAATTAATTTTTAGTTAGTTGCAGTTAATTTGTTAAAAATTACGTCTTTGCCTACAGTTTACGCAGGAATTGCAATTATAAATATTTGTATATATCATGGACAAGTATATTCCCGTATTTATAAGAAATAAGTACTTGTCTCCACAAATAATAGAAACAACGCACAGTTCAGTTCAGTTTTTAAGAGAATATATACTCGTAAGCATTTGTGTATGTGATGGCTACTCAAAACAGTAAATGCAGAAAATTGTTCGACTCAGGTTGTCGGTCCATGTGAACACGTGTAACGTGTGAGAAAGAATTCGTCGATAATGAGGGTCGTTGTATTGGCTCAGACTAAGGGCATTTCCTCTAACCATTAAGAAAACTGTTAACGCCAACACTAAGCATGCATATTAAAATATATACATACATATATACCACGCAGATACTTACATTCACAACTAATAGTAAAAAGACAACTTTTTGTGAATTGCTTAAAAAACTACTATAAGTACAAAATTTATTTGTTATGTACAAAATACTTTTGCAATTATTCTAACTATTAATTTAATTGGTGTTCAAAACTACATAGTTAGTATGTAATGAAAATACTTTAAAAATCGATAACATTTACGTCTATTAACTAATCTAATTAATAATTGCCAACAGTTTAAAACTTAATATTCAATTAAGCTGTCAGCAACTGTTAAATAAAAACTTTAATAATATCATGCAATCTATTATAATTACAAAACTTTGTCACTTCACTTAACAAACTAAAATATTTAACAACAATCTTAAACAATTGCTTGTCTCTTCTTTTTCACAACTTTTTCAACATTATAAAAATACTCAAAAACCAATCATTGTAAACTTAATACAGTAAAATACACACTACGAATGAGGTACATTTAGATTATGGAGAATTCGTAAAGTGTCATATTCTGCAAGTCTAACAAAACGTACTTTACTCACTTGCTGTACTTAAGATAAATAAAACTCAAACACATTGTTCCTAAGTCATTGGGTTCAAAAAGTACATTACAGTCTGCTGCTCTCGCGTGTGGCGGGCGTATATTTGTCATGACCATTGTTCGACAACTGCAGATGCTGTGGAATCACCGCGGGACGTCCATTATGCGGCAGCACTTCGTCCACTGAGAACACAGAATTGTCATGACCGCGCATTTGACGTGTGTGTGCCTCCAGACCATCGATTTTTTGTTCGGTAGCTGTTGTGGTAGAATCTACGTCCTTTGGTTTGCCTTCCAATAAGAAACAGGTGATGAAGAAAAGCACTGAACCTATTTTAGCGTAGAGAAAATACAAAAGAGTTAGTAACGGATTGGCTATCGGTTATTGTTATTTACAATTCGAACTTACTTATGCCATAGAAGCCTGCATAAAAGATCATGAACGCCTCACGGAAACCGATCATCTTAGCAACTGGGTCCAACAGGATGGGCAAATTACCACCAACATTATTCATTACGAATAAGAACACGCCAATGGTTGAGGAACGCACTTGCAATGGCACAATTTCCACAACAATCGCAAACACGATACCGAACCACATTTCAGCGAAGAAGTAACTGCAACCCAAAGTAATCATAGCCCATAGCGGATCATAGTACACCGAGCCGAATGCGGGTAATGTAGCGATCAGCTGACTAACAGCCAATACTAAAGCACGTGAACGTATACCCATTTTAGCGACAATTTTATCGGAGACAACGCCACCAACAACCACACCGACACTACCAATACCAATGGTAACGGCGAACAACCACCAGCCAAGATCCACATCAGGGAAGTAAGCATTGTAGTAGAGATCAGCATTATAGGCAAAGGTCATGCCACCAGAGTGACGAATGGAAGCGGCAATCATCAACATAATCATAGCAGGATTGATGATCACTTTCCACAAACCAATCTTTTTGCCATCACTAGTGCGATCGGCTTCGCCAATAGCTTTTCGCTCCGGTTCCTTAAGGGTGGTGCCGGTGATCGCGGCTACCAATACGGCCAACACGCCAGTACCCAGGTAACACATACGCCAGCCGAGATTGAAGAAATTCGATTTGGTAATATAACGGCCCACAGGGAAAGCAATACCATAACCACCATAGATGCCCCAGTTGAAAATGGCCATAACAAGTGCGCGCTTATTTTCGGGGAAAATATCGGACATGATGCCGGTGGCTAACGGATTGCAGCCCGATTCACTGTAGAGAAAAGAGTTAAATCAATAAACATGCATATTAAATAAAAGTTTCATAATGTTGAAGGCTTACCCTAATGCCATGACCATACGCAACAGCAACAGCTGCCAGTAGGCACTCACAGTGCCTTGCAATATTATAGCGACCGCAAAGATTAAAGTACAAACTGTCAACATTTTGACACGATTGTATTTATCTGCGGCGAAACCCATAAAGACACCAGCAATTGTAAAGACCAATATGAAGGTGGGACCAGCAAGTATTTGATAATCAATACCCAAACCATTGTAGTTCCATTCGCAGTATGCGGTGTCATTCAGTGATAAAGCAACACAACTGCAATAAGTTGAAAGAAAACATTAAAGAAGTGTACAAAAAAATATTAGCTGCACGCTTTGCATACCTTTCTTCTTCCATGACTGCCGCACATTGCTGTGGTAGATCGTGACGTGTGAACATGGTATTATTCTGCTGACAAGCCTTATCGCCATAATCCAATTCAATGGCGGTCTGTTTGGAAGTAACACCGATGAGATAATGACCCAATTCGCCGAGTACATAGCCAATTGTGAGTACGGCCAACGCATAGGAGTTGTAGTAACTGCTTACTTTCTTAACTATTGGAACCATTTTCTGTCTTAAATAAGTGCTGAAAAATAAAGGAAATAAGGAAAGGACATTTAATAAAATGTATTTTAAAATCAGAAGTGGGATAAGCAAAAAAATCTGAAGTGGAATATAAAAATCGGATAATTTAAGGAAAAAAGGTGAAATGGAATATTATTAAAATTAGATGTCTAAATATACCCTTCACAAATAAAAAAATTTCCATACAAGAACTTAATTTGGTCGGCCCGTTTGTGTAAGCATGCTATAATGGCCCGACCTGAACAGATTGTACCGTTGACTTGGACAATAAACCATGCTATTTCATGAAGATAGTTAAATAAGCAAGTTTTCCATATAAGAACTTGATTTTGCAAGTTCGTTCAGTTTGTATGGCGACTAAGCTATAGTGGTCCGATATCGGCGGTTTCGTCAAAGGAGCTTCTTCTTGTGAAAAAAAATTACGTGTGCAAAATTCTATCGTAAAAGCTGAGGGACTAGTCCGTGTATAATCAATCGGATCGAGATAACTAAACCGACTCAGTTCACCGCGTTGATCATTTCTATCATTTCCCGACGTTTCCTTCTGGGCACTACCAACTTCGTGGCAAACTTAATACATACACTCTGTAGAGGGTATAAAGATGTACATTTCTAACATCAGCATTTTAAATCAACAAACGTTAAAAGGGAAGAAATTAACTTCATATAATAAATACAAACAAGCGATACATTTTCTCAACAAATTATCACCCAGAGCCCATAAATGGTTTAAAGTGTAATTTAAATATATTTGTGTTTAAATATCTAAATATACACAAAACCAGGCTCCGTCACTTGTCTACACTTTAACGTATTAATTGCCAATTGTGCTACAATTCCGAAATAGTAATTTATTATTATTTATTTGCCAACACAAATAGTCACGATAAATTGCCGCTATGTTTGTTCTCATCTACATATATGTATGTATGTACATAAATTTATCTGAAGCATATACATATCTATATGCACGCTATTGCTTGCTATATATAATATAATCCTTGTAGGGAAAACTATTTCTGTGAAATCGATCCATTAGAACAATTTACATAACTTCACACATACTTTTGAACAAAATATCAACACCTTTTACGGCCTAATTTGATATAATTAAAAGCTACATAGTGGCTGCCAAATTGGTGTTTACTACTAGAGCCGCGCTCAATATACCTTTCACTAACATATTTTTTTCCTACAGGGTTAATGCTTGTTTATACACTTAACAATGATTTATAGATATCGGCACTATTGTGATTTTGCAACGAATTTCTCAGCATGTTTTGTGTGTGTGTTTAAAAAATATTTCTAATAGTTGCACTCATTTTCAACGTGTGGTAATATTTTAATTGCACACTCTTTTTAGCAAACATACTTTTTTTAGATTCTAACTTTGGATATAGAATGTTTCACAAAGTTTTGCCGAAAAAACGTGACTGGTATTTGAAAGGTAGAAAGGAAATTGCTTTTTTGCACGTTATTAGCATGGCAGTTAGGATGTTAGTGCTACCATTTATGGAAAACTAAAGCAACGAAAGCAGAAAATTGATGGCAGTGTATAGACAAACATGTGACATTGAAATATGCAATTATTTTTTAATAGAAACATATGTACATATGTACATGGAAATGCTCGTAAGTGCATAGTGTACTTTTGCTTTAATTATTATTAATATTGTATATAATAATATATTTTTTATCGTTTTAGAAAAACTAGTCTTCTAAATGTTAATAACTAAAGCACTTTAATTAAAAGTAAACGTTTAAAAACATCTTTTAACATTTTTGGCTTGTTTGTATGCATGCACAAACATGAAATTCAAATACTTATGTACGAACTAAAACGGTTAAAAACATGTAAACAAACCATGTATTTTGTTTTTGTCTTTTTCTCGCCAAATTGAAATAAATGCCAATTTATTACTTACAAATTTGTCTACTCTTATTTTTCAGCGAGTTTTAATGTTTTTATTAATTATTAAATTTAAATTCAAGTCTTCAAAAATCAAAATACACAATATAATTAGTTGATGCTAGTGGTAGTAGTAAAGTGAATTTATTGTAATCGATAACAATTTAAGGTATAATACACAGTAGTTGGTAAGACGTGAGACCCGTGCAGGCAATAATTCAAGGGAAAGAAATATTCATTTTAAAAGAGATGCTGTTAATTAAAAAAATATTTATTCAGATATTATTGTAGGAAATATTAAATATTAGCATAATTTTTATAAAAATATTTTATAAGACAAAATATGCTAAAAAAATTGCCGTAAATAGCAGCTGCCATATTACTGGTTAAACAAGATTTTGGCAACACCTCAGCTTAGCTGTATAGATGTTTGTATATATACATGTACGTAAGCATGCACATACATATATTTAAGAAATAGTTAAATTAGTTACATGTGCTTCAAAAAGAATATGTTGAACTTGTTTGTATTTATGTAAGTAATAGTATGACATATTATTCCACGCCTAAACAAGCACGTGTGTGTGAGAAGTTTCGCCTAACATTGCTATTGTATGTTTCTTTATTTGCATTATTATTATTTTCACTATTATTATACATAGTATATATGTTTATATGTATGAGTGTATTTATGTTTTGCCTTTTCCACAATTCAAGCGGATATGCCGGCTAATGGATTTCAAATGTAAAACAATGTTTGAGTTCAAAAGCCAATTTGAAGGTTAGCGCGAAATAGGAAACTACGGTGGCAAAAAATGCACAATCACCAGCAGACAAACGCAAAAGAATGCATACTATACCACCAGACATAGCATTGTACAATACATAAAAAGAACAAAAAAGAAAAAACAAAGAACAAATTTGAAACATTTTGTAATTGCGATACCTTTCATTTAACTTATATGCATTAAATTAATAAAGCATTCATTGAATGAGCATAAATAAATTGTTATATTTCATTCTTTCATGCATTAAGCAGATACATCAATCGCAATTTGACAGCAAAGCTTTGGAAAAAGTGACAGTAGGAATGTTTTGATGTCATTATGAAATACAGCAAGTAGCCAGCAAAAAACAATAAAATAGATATAAGAAATATTATGAGATTGTCGATTCGCAATTAAGATTTTACTTAGATACTACCGAGATTTTATTTTGCGTTCTGCGGTTTTATGCCATTAATTGGCTTCGCGCACACAAAATGATTAATAAATGTTTCCATACACATTATGTGGTTGACATAAATGTATAAAATATTCCCAGAATAATGAAGCAGGAACCACAATTCTTTTAGCAAATGGATGAACCGGATTAAAATATGACCTATGAATTTACATAATAGTATAAGTAAAGTGTTTTGTCATTTAAATGTGCCATACGACTGTTTCTAATGGTATTGTTAAAGAAACTGAGGCTTATGCAGGTATAGAGACTAATAGTTTGCGATAAGAAATCTGCTCATTTGTACAAAAATCAATATACTATTAGTATTATAACGGCGTAGTTTTGAAGAAACTTGTTATGAAAAATATTTGTATGTTCTAAGCGCTAAATAAAAAAATGAAAACGTAAATTTTAATCGAAAATGTTTGAGAACACGAAGTATGCAAGCGCGAAAAGTGTTAAGTAAAAACATTTTTTTATTTATAATTTTAAACTTGAAAATAACTCTTTTCTATCCTGTATTTTGTACTAAAAATTTTTTGTTTGTTTTTTAATTCGATTTAATTTTCAGTAGGCTATTTGGGATTAGAAATTTTAAAATTATTTTAATTATTTTTAAAATTTATTTTATTATTTTAATTATTTTTAAAATTTTCGGCATTACAAAAAAAATCTTTTAAATATTAACTCAATAATTTTATATTTTTTTATTAATTTTGTGTTTATATGCAACCCTGATTAAGCAACAGGTGTTTGGGGGCCTTAAGTCTCATAACAGAGAGTAACTTAAGAGATTTTATACTTGCTGTCGTTCTTATGTTATATTTGCCCGAAAAATAACGAAACGAGATTGTTTTTCTAAATACTTGATGCCAAATCGATTATTTGTACCGTTATCCTGCGATTGTGTGAACGACTTTTTCCTCTTTAGAAACATTAGTGTGTGATTAATTTCGGAGAAATACAGTACAATTACAGAAGATAAATACTTAAAGTGAAAAGAGCAAAACAAGTAATTGATTTATGTAATTAAGAATATTATTTATGTGATTAAGAATCTTATGCGGCTAATTAGTGTACGCTTTCACAGTTAAAGTGAAGCTGACTGAACAGGTGAGTCAATTTCTGATCGATGTCGGGCATTTACTTATGTAGTTGTAGGGAAATACATATACAAGTATAAGTATATATATATATATATACCTAAATATATATACATATATATATATGTATATTATAATTACATATTTATTTGCATATGTAGAACAGTAGAAAAGTGAATGTTGACAGTCGAGTGAGAGGCTGTTGTGAGTCATTTTGGGCAGTTGAATTAAAAAAAAGTAGTGTATAAAAAAATTTAAAAACAAATCAATAACAATAATAAATGGTGTAAATTAATGCATTTTCACGCTTTTTAACTGTTCATTAATGATTATAAATTATTTATAAATATGTATAATCTACATTTTCATGTAAACGCCCTATAATTAAACTGTCAAACCAACACAAAATTGCCATATTGAAATCAAAATTCTTGATAATTTATATTTTTTGTGTTTTGCATGCATTAAGCCAGACAAGAATGCACAGCACTGACAGTTTGTGCAACAAGTCTGTCATTGACTTTGTCTAAGAATTTCAGATAATCGCAAGCGAACCGGTTATTTTACATGGTCCATGGTAAGCGCCTTGAAATTGCATGACTGCATGAATCACTATGGCTTCAACACGAAATAAGCACGTGCAAAAGAAACAAATATTACTAAAAATACGGCGAAAAAAAAAACAAATAAAAGCAGACGCTGCAGCAGCACAGTCAAAACTGGATGCGAAGTTTGGGGCATCCCCTACAGTGAAAGAGAGCAAGAGTGGCTTTAAAGACGCGCGCTAAAAGTAGACGCGGCAATCTGTTTTCAGGCTAAAACGAAGCTGGTAGACCATGCACTTGGAGCTTGAGAATGACGTAAACGTAAAGTAAAACAGAAGAAAGACATAAGGAAACACACAAAATACATATAACAACTGATGAAGCTTATGGAAATTAACTCAAGCTAATTTTAGATGCGCTTAATGACTAAAAAACTGATGTATGTATATATGTACATATGTATAGCAAGTTTTAGCTAGTGAAGAGTTTGCAAAATCATTTATGGTACATATGTATGTAGTATACATATATATTTCGCTTTGAAATATTTATCATTTACCGCCTATATTGGATCAATATTGCATATACATACATATGTAGCTGCAAAACAAGCTGACCGATCGAAATCAACTCTTTGTATAAAAAATTAATTATTTGACAAGATATCTACCCGAAATTTAGCATGGATTATTATGCAGGGCAAGGCTTTAATCTCCGAGTAACTGCAATACAAGCTGACTGAACAAAATCAAGTGCCTATATAGAAAACTTTTCTATTTGATAAGATATCCTCACGAAATTTTGCACGGATTATTGTTAAAGATAATGCTACAATCTATGCACAAAATTTTTAAGATCGAATCACTATAGCATATAGCTGTCATACAAATTTAGCGATCAAAATCTAGATAAAGATGTTTTTATATCCTTTAATGCTTTAAAGAATGCATCTCTAAAGGGTATTACAGTTGAAGTTAACGAGTATTGTTGTTTTTCATATATTTTTTAATCATTTGTTTTTTTTTTTCAATTCATAAAATATCAAAAATTTGATTTTAAGCTTGAATTAAAAATTTTTCCCATTTTTTCTTATTAAATAGAGATTATGATTTAATTAGAGCGTTTCAACAAAAATATGCCGCTTTATCTACTAATGATCACTTCCAATGCCAGGCATACACTACTGTCAACTTGACTGACATTTCGATTAATGTGTTGTGACAACCGCGCTATTACGATTTGTCTTTGCAATACTTTGTGAAATATTTTTGCAGCATGAATTAGCATAAAAGCGCAACTGCTTCGGTAAAGCTAAATACGTTTCAATTGAACTATTAGAGTCAGTAGTGATTTAGTGGAAATCAATTAGAAAATTGTTGTACTGCTAAACGCTGACTGCGAAATATGTCAAATTGACGTCTAAATGTAATAAAATTTTCAAAAGACAACCATAAATAATTGAAACTAAATTTTAGGAATGCGTAAGTAATACAGTGACTACATAACTACATAAGCCTGCATGACTGCAGCCTACATTAGAAAATATAGTTCTGTAAGTGACTTGTTTACAGTTATTTAACATGCAGCCGACTACTATCTTGACACATTGCATTACTTACATACATATATGCATTTAGACGGAATACTAAATACGCAGAAATTAAGGCACAAATTATTTGCAAACAAGTACAGTCTTGCATGCACGAGAACTTTAAACGAAATGCACATAAATTAGCCCTCAAACCGGTTAGCCGTTGCGGTAGTGCAAATGTCGTTACGGTCAAGCACTTTGCGCACTTACTTTAACTGTTTTAATAATGCCTTACAATACAGAGCAAATTAATTCGAAATAATTGTTGTTGTTTTTTTAAAGAAAATTTTATAAATAAACAAACTTACAGCTTAGCAACAATTGCAAAAACAACTAACCGGAGAGGGCGTGTTTCTTGCACCAGACATATAATTTTTCATTTTTTGCTGTGGCAAAAAAATATGCGCTGCAGCCAATTTTCACACGACACATTGCAAAAGGGAGCAGCGCCGAAAAAACAAGAAAAACGCTAAATTAATTAGCTGCTGATTTTAGTGCAAAAAAAGTATTTTGGCCATGCATTTTTAGCTTGCTCATTGGTAGATATGTAGGTAGTGGCCAGCTGCCTTTAATGCACACAAATATGTATGTATGTATGTATATGTATTTATAACAAAAGTGGCAGCACAGGAAGTTTGTAAAAACAAGGCACGGCGACTTTTATTTTCATTTTTTATTTATTTTTTTTTTTCAATTTTCTTTTTTTACATTTTTTTTTTAAATTTTCGACTTCTTTCCTTCTTGCAGTACGCACTTAATTTGTGTTGTTTCTTGGCAACCTGTTTTGCATATGCACTTAAGTGCAATTGATTTATATGAGTTGCCATAAAATTTAACGATCTTAAGATAATATAAAGTCAGCACAAATACAATACCAGTTTTATTGTCTTGTAGTTTTGCTTGGCATATTAGTGAAAAGTGGAGAAATGCTACTATAAAGATAGTTATAATGCTGTGCGTTAAATTTTTGATGGTCGGTAGCAAAATTAAAATCAAATTCTTCTATGAAAACTTTTTCATTTGTGAAGAATATTATAACCAAAATTAATGGTTTTTCTTGTTTTCATATATTTATTAACCAGAAATTTAATTTAATACTACTTTATTAAAATAAAAAATTTTGAAAATTGTTGGAGTGTATTCCTTACAAGTATAATTTTTCACAATACTGTAAAATACCATAAAATATATTTATTTATTATAATTTCTATAAAAATAATAGCCAAGCTATCCGCTATATTTTTTATCACGCTAACTCAATCACAACAATGAGAAGTGCGTTGAAAAGACTTGCATAGGCAGTTGGCAACGCCAAAAACGGATAGCTAAACAACAAATGTCAACATATAAACATGTAAACACGTAAATAGAATGTAATTTTTTAATTGAATTATATGAAAGTGTGGCTTAATGCACACAAATTCTTAAGTGCAACTAAAATAAGGGCTTTTTCGAGTGCTAGATAATTGCCTACATTTTAAAACAATTTAACAGACAATTACAAAAATATGTCTATGACAAATTAGATGCAGCAGGTGTGCGCTTTAAACATTTACGAGAATTTCTAAAATTCTACTAAAATGCAACAATTTTCGTATAACTTTACATATTCTCTCACCTATTTCTCTTTAATTGTATGCTAGTTATAGCTTTTTTTAAGTGGTTTATCGCACATATGCAATCACTTGAACTTAGAGTGCTACCGCGAAATGCAACCGCCGCCAAGGTTAACTGGTTGTTCCCTGCTTGCAGCAATACAACAAATGTATGTACATGTATGTATGTTTGCTTACAGCACAATGTAAGAATACATTTGAATAAAGGTGTTTAGCAAACCTACATACAAACATGTGCCTATTTATTAGCGGCCAAATGCTGGGCAAATTGTAGGCAAGAAACAATTAATAGACATAATAAAATACGGCTTACTTTTATCGGTGTACATATGTATGTAAGTATGAATAAATGCACGCTTGTAAGTACACATTATAATTTAAATAGCATTATAGTTAAACAAGTTTACATATAAGCAATTCTGTTATTTTTATAACTTCAGGCGGCGCATGCGCGCATTTTTACATAGGTGGCACAAATATTTGCAGTATCATTTATTAGTACACACAAATATATTAGATTTATGGCAACAGGTGGGCAAATGTGAAACATTGCATAAATAAAAATATTGTCGTGCCAGACAATGCACACCGGATTCACAGCTGTTTAGCCAGATGTGGCAATTTCACATTTATAATTGTTGTATTGAACGGTTTGCATTTATATTTATATATGCGATTGAAGATCTTTAATATTATATAATGTTTATATATTTATTAATGAAATGCAGAATGTTTGTTAATGAATTGCAAAAATTGCACGCTTAGGGCTGAAAATAAAAAAAATCGATAAACGTGAAAGTCGAAATGGCAGGTGTGCATGGTTATGACAAAGTATTTGAGCAAATGATTAGATAACCGAGAGATGCTGAGTTTGAATAGAATGTGCTGAGTGATTGTGCATTTGATTTCGAAATTGTTAATGTACAAAAAATAAAACACGAAAGTATATAAAAAAACAACAAAATAAAAGACTTATTTGAAAGTATTTTTTTTATTAGCGAAGGGGATTATATGTATGTAGGTTCGGTGCAATCAAAGTTAACGTTTTTTTCTTGTTCTCAAAGTTTTTACTTAGAAAATTTAACACAAGTTTTAATTTGCTTAACCAGCTAATTAAAATGACTAACTGCTTAGAATTACAATATTTAGCTAGAAATTTACGATTTCGCAAAATTAATCTAAGGCGTTGACTGGTGGCTGCACAAAAAGTCAAGAGGCGTTAAACGATGATCAAATGCACTTTGTCTATACATACATACATATGTATATAGCACATTTGCATTTGTCGCAAACAATTAATTAAAAAGTGAGCACCGTTGCATTAGTCAAACAGTAAAATATAGTTATATTCAAATGAAACGTCTTACGTAGCGCTTAATCGTTTGCATATTAGTTATGAATATGCATTAACTGGGCATATGCTTAACATGAAAATATACGTAATGTGCAATATATGTACGTAAACATATTATTGGTCATATAGAATGACTTTCAATTTTTACACGTATTTCTTGTTTTCATTGCAACGCCTTTTAATAAACTCGTAACTCTTTCTGTGTCATTGTCTGTGCTAACGATTTGATTACATAACGTATGGATATTTAGTTAGTAACGCTCAACGCTTGATTAGCGTCCAACTTTAAACTTATGTAGGTATGTATATATATTAGACCGTTACTGATTAATATTCATAATTATGGAGTACTTGTAGTTATAGTTCGTAAAAACATATGTATGTATGGAGTTATGTAGGTTTAATGTTATGTTAATGTTCTGTACTTTTTCATGTTCGCTTAATTACACTATATTTGATTTCTCTTTCGTCAAATCATTTGAAAAATGCAAAATATGTATGTTCTATGTGCTGTCTATGAACTAAAGTCCATTCAAATTAATTTTTGATTTTTTTTTTTTGTGATTCGCCACAATTGATTGTTCTAAATGTCAATATGACAACAGTAGTTGTGGAAAAAAAATATAAGAAAAGCCATTTAATTTTGCTTCAAATTATTTTTAAAAACATCTTTAAGCAATGAAAATTTATTAATTAAAAATTTAACCATCACTTCCGCAAATGTTTACTTTTAAATATTTCCCTTTACTGGCGCCACCGGTACGCAAGCATTCAAACCATTCATCGTGCAATTTAAAGTACGCTAATTGCAGTTACCAAATATAACAGGAAACTTATCACATGTTTAAAGTGACAGTCGGCAGCATTTTGGGCGCAGACAGCGTTTTTTAAACACTTGTGAAAGTGTTGATTAGTAACTTTGCGTTATTGCTTTCAATTAGGTGGCTGTTGTTTTTGGTGAAAAAAATGATAAAAACAAAAGTTTGCATATTTTTTATGTATGTGAAAATATAGTTTTCGTCTTATTTTTAAATATTTTTCAATTTATTGATTTTTATACATACATATATTGTTTTATTTCTAAATTTTTATTTTTTTATATTTTATTTTTTTTATTTTTTTTGTTGATTTTTTTGTGAACAAAATCAATTTATTATTAATTAATTTATATTTTGCAAATATGACAAAATCGTTTTTAGTTTATTTTATTTTTTTTATTTTAGTTTAATTTAATTTAATTTCTTTAATTAATTTAATTTAATTTTTTTAATTTTTAATTTTTATTAATTAATTAAATTTATAATTTTATGTTTTTTCATTATTTTAATCCTTGTTTTTATTTTCATATTTTTTTCTACATTTTTTAATATTCTTTATATTTAATGCATTTCATGTTTTTTCATTATTTTAATCCTTTTTTAGTTTTCATATTTTTTTTTATGTTCTTTATATTTAATGTATTATTTGCAATATTTCTTTCTCCTCTAATTCTGTTAAGTGTGTACATACTTTAAGTTCACACATTCTCATTGTCGCTTTGAAACTGCTTATCTGTCACTTTATTAACCTTGAGTTAATGTTAGACATTTATATGTATGTGCTATGTATAAGTTTCCGAACAACAGCATAGAACTGAGGGAACACTAATTTAAATTGTCGCGTACACGCAATGTTTATTAATGAAATTTTACCAACCAAAGCTGACAGCCAAGAAATGCATCGACTACTGATACTCTAAATCATACCGTATAAGCACATACCAACTTATTAAAAATACACAGTTAATCATGCACATTGTAGATACGTGTGCTGTTAAGTATGCAACGCGTGCTGCTGCAGACACAAACTGTACATTATTAATTACCACGTGTTCACACTTACTGCAGCTATACTGACATGCTGCCATAAATATGTACATACATACATACATGCAGCAAGTATATAAAACTGCAAAAGTTGTGCCTCTCACATATACGCATACATATGTATACCTACATTCATAGATATGTATCTAGCTTTTAACCGTTGTCAATTAAAATCCATTTATATTCCTAACACAAATTAGGCGTAATGATCCACATATGTAGTTGCAACTTGCACCTACTCAGTGCTAAGCAAAGTTGCTTTCGTCTGACAGAATTTTGTTTACAGCATTGCACTTAGCAGCTGATTGGTTATTAATCAGCGTTATTAAAACGAAATATGATTATTAGTAAAGTTAGCAGCATACGTTGCAAGCATGTGTGTAATACCAATAAAAAATTGTAGGTAAAGTAGTATATTTGTATGTACTTATGTACCACATTTCGTGTAATTATTTATAAGGACTGGCAAATTATCGCGTAATTAACATTATCGGCTATTAAATGTTAGTTTACATTTTTCAAAAAATTTGTTAAAGGAATTGGCAAGGTTGATTGACAAATACTCGATTATTTACGGATATATTTCATTAACGGTGCTTCAAACAGTTTTAAAAATTTAATTTTAATATTAGTCGGCAAAGTTGTGTATCATTTTTATTTTATATATTATATTTATATTAAAATGTACATACATACATCATATATGTAAGTATTATGAAAAGGGTGTAAAATGCACTACACCTGGCCAGCAACACATTACCGCTGGTTCTAGTATTTAGCTTTCTAACGATTATCACTTAATAAGCGTTTAAGTATAATGATAATGATTATTTCTTTTTTTGTAAAGAACCAATATAAGCATAAGAGCAAATAGCTTTAATTACATACTAATTGGCTTGCAATTGCTGCAAAAAAATATGTTAGTTACAGCATTAATTCATAAGTTTTTACTGCTAAAGAATACTCGTACATAGAATTACTATTATTTACAAGGCATATAATATAGAATATAATTGTTAGTTTTTGCAGCAATTCATTTTTTCCAGTAACCAATTTCGAGTTGTAAATAAACTGTGCGAAATATGCTACTTACACACAACTATGCATTTTCATTATTTCCCATTAATAATTTTTCATAAATTTTAATAGTTAATGTGAAACTAATAAGCAAGTATAGTAACGAGTAGTAGTATGTTATAAATGTATGCAAAAGACAAACATTCACAAGCGTAGTATATTTACTACCCCATAATTATATGAATGACTGTTGTTTTAATCCGCGCTCTTAATACAATTAAAATATTTACACTTGTAAAATATAACACATAAATCAAACACATTTAAATTTATTGCTTGTAATTAATTTTTGACAGTATGTTGTAAAATACATATTGTATTGTTTTCAGTCGGAACAACAGGTGAATGATCGAAGCTAATTTCATTATAGTTGGAGTAATGTTATTAAACCTTTGAATTATTTAATTAAATTACAACAAAAGTTTCTTAATGCTTTTGTTTTCAATGTGATTAATAAAATAATAGACACCGTTGGATAAAATACCTGAATACACAATTTTGAAAAACACGTTGACTCTGTGGCAGTAGCGTGCATTTCATGTTTACTTAGCGAACTTTTTAATTTATTGAGCATTAATTAAAATTTATAATTTAAATGCAAAAGTAGTTTGCGAAAAGCTTCAGCAAAAATATATGCCTCCCGACTTAATTATGTTAATGAATATTTATGTGTTCATTTTCACACATAACCACAGCCAAAAATGCTAATTTTCATTTACAAACATGTGAAACACATAAATTATAAAATAATTTTAATTAAAATCACATCAAATCAAACTTATGTTCTCACAATTACTTTCACTGAAAATAAATATTTGAAGCCAGTGATGAGTGACAACAAAGAATTTGGCAAATAATCGATTATTGCTGTAAAGGCTCGATGGAGTTGTAGAGTTTTAATTATATAGAAAACAAAAAAATTTATATTAAAAACAAAAAATATTCAGAAATAATTTAAAATAAATTATATTATTAAAAATCTGCTTCAATTGAAAAAATAGCATGGATAACGAACATTTTTATTGAAACTAATTTGGATAGAAATTGCATAATTGTACTTACAACTCGCTACTTTTGTTAGTTAATATTGCAAGCCATATTTACATTTCTTTGTATAAATACATGTTAATGCAAAAAAAAAAAAAAATAAAACTACATAAAAAAATTAAAATAAAAAAAAATTTATGAAATTATTACTTTATAATTTTCGCGATATTTTTAAAAAAATATGACATAATAGTTTCATAATTTTATGAACATATTTTTTTTAGTTTTTATTTGTTTACTTTGTTTCATTAAATATTTTTTACAACGTCCACAATGTGCACGCATAATTGCCAGTTTAATTCACCGACTTATTTGCACAGTACATACATACACATACAATCATAGAAACAATAGTCATTACGCCTCTAACTCGTTTATGAGTAGATCGTTTGCTCGGCAAACATAACAACTGTCAATATTTACCACATTTTTTACATGACAAATCGCTTAAGTGAATTGTGTGCGCTTGCAATAAAAAAATCAGTGAGAACAAATAAAAACTGATTGCTGGACGTGTACAAACATGCATTTGTTTGTATGTTGCATGTTGGTATGCAAGAATTTTGTGATGCTGGCAAAAAGTTGTGCAATAAAAAATGTTTAACTATCTATGAAGTGTGAATTAGCAACATATACTTATGATTTTAATTACTTATTTAGTATGGTTATTTTGTTTTTAATGTTTCATATACTTATGTATGTACAACATTTTTATTGGTGCCAATGCGCAAGCAAATATAAACAATTGGCTGTGCAAATTTGAATTAATCGGGCGTAAATGTTTGAAAGTTAAAGTTGCACATACAAACATATATTTGGAAGAGCATGCATAAAAAATTATTTATGTGCAGCTCATACATACATACATATATGATTTGATTGTTATTAGCCACCTGTTTAACTAAAATTAATTGTTGCTTAATTTTTTTCAATATTTAAATAGTAAACGCCACAAATTTCCGTATAATTCGTTAATATTTCTATTGTTACAGTTAATAAAGTGTAATTATTTTTATATGCACATAAATAGCATAGCCATGTGCGTATCTTAAATCGTGTAATTATAAAATTTGCCGGGCTTAGGTAAACGTCCGACTGACCATGATTGTTTGATATAAAATAAGCCATTAAAAATGTCTTGTTTTGAAGATGCGATCACAGTATATATGGAGAAGAAGTACTAAAGTTAATAAAATCTAAAAATATTTTAATCTTTTTTAATACTAGAACATAAAAAACCGCAATCGAAATATTTTTAATGAATATCTTCAGCTGTTAAGCAGGAAGTTATATACATAAATGTTTTGTGTATAAGAAAAAAAAAACTTGAATTGAAGAAATTTTAAATAATAAAAAAATAGTTAAATAATAAAAATTTTTAAATAAGGGCTTTTCAAAAAAGTTGAACAAAAAAATCTTAAATAATCAAAAAAATAACTTATCGAAAAAATTAAATAATTAAAAGAAATTTAAAATAATTAAATTGTTTTACGACATTTACAAAGAAGTTTGAGTATTTAAATAAATATTAAATAATTGAATCATTTAACACTAAAAGTTCTAGTCGGTAATTCCGATTAATAAAATAAGGAAGTTAAAAAAATATTTTTATTTTTGTGCTCTTTGTCTTTGGCTTGAATAAGATAGAGAAGTTAATAAATTTGCTTGTGCTTTTATAATTTTTGCTGCCGTGCTTCATTAAATTCGACGAGCGTTAAACACTTTTTGCAGTAGCTACATGCTTACTGCCTCTGAAGGCTAGGGAATGACAGTTCACTGCCCGTTAGAAAAACAAAAACTCACTAGATCTGAGTGGGAATATTTAAACACATGTAATAAAGATGCAGTGAATCAATAAAGTTTACATACACCTAGTTCTATTAAATTACGACACGTTTATTTGTTTATTCATTCATCATTCATCATTCATTTATTGATTCACTGTATATTAACTATAATTTTATTTTCATATAAGTTGATTTAACCTCAAAGTGTCAATGATAATCTAATAGATTATTGAGAATTAGCATATAAAATTCCAAGTCATGATCGGCTTGTTCAGATTCTTTAAGATTGCACTAACTTAAACTAGTGATTTTATTGCTATATTTATTTTTGAAATATGCAAATAAATTTAAAAAATTAAAAAAAAACTAAATAGTAAAAACAGCAATTAATAACTTTTGCATAGCAATGAAGTGACAGGAGCGCTCTTACTTTCATAATTACATAGGCAGTAGCAACGAAAACTCATTTGCATAAATGAGCCCTTTCACAAAAATAATAACAATTAGCGAGCGCTACTTGAGAATAAACACGAATACATCTAATAAAAGCAAGAATATTTTCAAATATTTGATTATAATAAAAACATAGTCACTATAAAGACTGTGAGTTTTACTTTCAAAACAAGACAGGGTTCACTTCGGGCTGCAAATAATTAATGCAGCATGTTACATAGTATATAAAAAATGTGATGCGCTGCAATCATATTGCGCAAACAGATAACTATTTCTAAATTAGCAATAGCAATTTTTTTATAAATAAAATGTCTTTAAAATATCTTTGCTGCATTTTTCAACGTTTATATTATGATGTGCATATTCTCCAAACCATGATGCAACAAATGGCAACAAGCTTTAAACATTAATCGTGACTTTATTTGTCGAATAAATCATATTGTTGTTGGATAGCAATCAGATACAATCAAACATGACGCTCATCGCCTGTGCAATTAATTAGTTGCAATGGAAGAAAAACGAACTGTTTCGTTGCATTAGAAACGACATAAATAAATAGTGCTAAAACACTTCGTGTTTTGGTGAAATTATTGTTAGACTGTGGTATAATGTCGTGTACACACGTACTTACTAATTTCTAAGCAACTTTGTGTTGCTTTCAAAAATTGTTTGTGATGATATTTAAGATATTCTGACGCAATAATTGCTATGAAAAATTATAGATATTGCACAATATTACGAAATAATAATTTGATTATTGCTATTCATTGGTAGAAGTCAACAAAAAAGTAAACGAAGTGTTCATTTAGTGGCAATGTGGGCGAAGCTTGACCCTTTTTAAACAATTTAGGCAAAGAATTTTCGGAAATATAATATCAAACTGACAAACAATTTTGGTATGCAATTTTTCCATACTTTTTAAACTATTATATAGACAATTTTATCAAAGAAGTTTGAAAAATATGTTTTTATACTAATTAGGTAGGTAGGTAGGAGTGCAGCCCTATCGGGCTCAATTAGCACTTGATGTGCCATTTTGATACACTATTCGAAGAACCTCCTATATCTGCTATTACGTTTCACCTTCTCTCTCAAACCATTTTGAGGTTTCGATGAAACTACTTATGTCCGATATGCTTTTGGTGGAAATCCATTCAAGATTTGGTGCTTGGTGGATTCCGAGTGTTTTGTGTCGGATCTGTGCTAGAGCTGGGCATTCGCAGAGAAAGTGGAAGATTGTTTCCTTGTTCCCTGCTACTCCGCAGCCACGGCAGATATCGTTGTAGGGCAATCCCATTTTGGACGCATGTTCCCCAAATGGCCAGTGCCCTGTTGTGGTAGCTGTTATTCTGTAAATACTTTTTCTTGACCTATTTAATAAATCATTTGTTCTTTTCCTGTCATATGTTGGCCATAATTGTTTAGTTATGACGCGTTATACTAATTACAAAAATATATATTTTTCAATTTTCAACAATGAAATTCACTAAAAACGTAAAATTTTCACATGTATTTATATAAATTTGCACACTTTGTATCTGCTAGTCACTTTTACATTCAGTTAACAACTTTAAGTATACATATGTACATACATATATGCTTTTCTATTCCGAGCTATATTTTCCATACTAAACGTTAAAACCAGCTCCTTAATTATAATATAAAAATGTGAAAGCCGAAATTTATATTCAAATATAGCCATGCGCTAAAATTACTGACACTATTGACGCCAAATCGTATAAAATTCTTGAATAAGAAGAAGAATTTATTAAGCAGTTACGCCTGTTGGTGTTAACTAGTTTTTGCAGTTATGATTTCATATTGAGTTTATTTTCTGGTTTACCATGTATTTGATTAATGAACAATTCTGGGTAAATCAAAATTTTTAAAAATAAAAAATGCGCAAAAAACATTGCATGGATGCTCTCTGGTATTTATTTTTGTGTTTGCGGCTTGATGTTTTTGAGATAGTGTGTGAGTAAATATGTAGATGTAGAACAAGACTTTGAAGTCATTATCTATGACCACATACATGCATATGTACATATGTATGTTTTCTATTTTTTGTTTTATTAATTTAACTTATTTGTGTACATATATAGGTGTATATTTAAGAGAAAATTATTGATTAATATTAAATTTTAATTTTTTTTTCAAAAAATACATTTTTTAAATGATGTTGAAATTCTTAAAATGATATGAATCAATTATTTTTAATGTAGTTAAGTTTATTTTCACAAATTATTAAAAATATTTATTTTTAACTGTAATAAATTGCAGTTATATGTAGGTATACATACATATGTATATACATACGTACATATGTATGTGCATATGTAAGTTTTATATGAAAAAAAATTAAAGAAGTTGATATTTTCAAAATCGAAAAAAATTATTATCAATATTAAATTTTTTACTCTCACGTTATAAATATTTAAAAAATACCACAAAATTTGTAATTCTTCAAATATTGCCGAAAAATGTACACTTTTACTTGTTCTCAATATGAACTATCTTCCTTTGGCATTATTTAAAAAAAATATTTATAATTTAAAACTTTGAACCAAAAATTTGTGGAAAAATATGTATGTAAGAGTTGATAAAACAGGATATACTGCTTTTATTACAAAACATATTTTTTTGCAATTTTTTTATTAAAATTATGAAAACATATTTTTATTAAAAATGTATCTCAAAATATAAGTCAAACATATTTATTTTATTTATTATTTATAGTTTAGAATTGGTAAAACACTACTTCACTGCTTTTATTAAAGTAGATGTTTTTTGTTAGCAAAGTTTGTATTTTTAAGTAAAACTATAATAATTCGTTTTGCTAAAAACTTTTTTAAAAAATTTAAGTTCACAATTTTTACTTCAAATACTAATATATAAAAATTTTTTTTTATTTTGCTTTATATTTCATTTAAATAATTTACATATTCAAAGAAATAATTCTTAAAAAAAATAGAAAATATTTTAAATATAATTTAATTTTTATGAAATTTGTGGTAAATTTTAGTTATAAAAATTTACTAAAAAATATTTAGAATAAAATATTGACACGATTGATATATTTTTAAATTTGAAACGCTTGAGTTAAAAATTTAGCTGGTTTTTTCATCATATTTTTTACGCTTTATTTTAGTTTTGCTGGATTTTCCCCTTAATTTTTTCTTAATTCGTGTGATTCAAAAATTCTAAAATATGTAAATGTTTTTACCAAAATAACACTAAATGTACCAATATTTACGATTTTTTGTCTAATAGTATTAAAAATTGTCTGTGCACTAACCTTTGATTATTTTCCAAAAATATATTTATTATTAATCCAAGCTTTGCGTTAATTTCTTTTTAAAAATTCACGCAAACTTTAACACTTTATTTGTTTTATTAAATTGCTTTCGCGTTGTTTGTGATACGAAATGAAGCGCTCTCGTGAAAAAATACCAAAACAATTTCAAATGCGTTAGAAATATTTTTCTTATCAGCGTTTACGCTACACAACTAACCGCGACACTCAATTCAATTGACTTCTGCTGCACAATTGTTTATAAATATTACTATACTATCAACTTAGACGCTCAATTAGAACTTCTGCGCGTACATATGCGACGTTATTAATTAAAACTTATATGTACACAATGCTATATTATCGCTGAACCGTCGCGCAGACTCGAAACACCGTTTATGCGGAACACCGTCCGCTTTGACTTTTGTGAACAGAAGAAACTGAACTTGGACGTCGCTGTTCACTTATAAAGGAAAAATCGCACGACGCGATCACGGCGCCGCACCAGCCGACCGCTTTAACGCGGGGGTTTATCATTGTTATTGTTGTTGTTATTGCTATTACTGCTGTTGCGACCGCGTCATCTTATAGTTCAGCTGATTTTGATTGTTTCTTAAAATTATATTTTTTGTTTTTGTTGTTTTATACGATTCTTGTTTTTGCGCCTGCTTTTGCGTAAAGCCAACACACTTTGAATTCATATTATTTATATCGGAAAGAACATTCACTGTGCTTCAAACATGTTCGGTATGAACAAACGTGCGAAAACGTGATTCAGCAGGTAATGAACTTGTTGCTGCTGTTGACGATTGGCTCCGATTGTTGCTGCAAACACATTGCTGCTCATTGCTGGTAGACGGCAGACAACGAGCACGAGCCCACTCGGCAACAGCACGCGCTTGGGCGAAACTGCTATTTGTGCACTTGTTTGTATGTATGCAACGCTCACCTGTGCTCATGCTCTTGACTTTCCTTGTTATAGTAACTAATTCTGTTTTACGCATGTTTTGCTTTGCTTTTTTACTTTTTTGTTCAATTTTTTTCACTTTTCATTACTTATCGCGTATCTATTGATCATTTGGCTTTGTTTATTTACTTAATTTATTAGTTGTCAGTTATGTGCGTGTCAGAAGTTCAAACACGCCTTTCTCCTACTTATCGATTTGTAATCGACTGCTAGGAAATAATTATTTAACGTTTGACCCGTTGAATTATGGTTCACATTTAGGTATTTTAGTTGTTCTACAATTATTATTAGCTTATTAATTCAAAAAAAAATTAAAAATTTACTAGGAAGTCTAATTAAACATAAATTACACTATAATATGTTCTCTATATCTTTCTCTTGCGTTTTAATTAGCCTTATAATATATGCAGTTAAGCATTTGCAACAACAACAACATTATCTGAGGGTTAAGTGGGCGTATGCGATACGCACATACGATATTCAAATACTTTCGCGTAGTAAAAGTAAGCATTGAAAGAAGGAAATGAAGTGAACAAGGTTTCAAACAAGGTAATTAACCATATTTTATTTTATTTAGTAGTTTGAGCTACATTTTACTTGAATAATATATTATTAGTAAAAAATTGTAATATAAAATTTCCACCTTGGGAGATGTTTTTTCGTACAGAAATACAAAATTTAAGCCTTCCACAAAGCAGCTGATCAATTCAGCGACTTCCGAGAAAAACAAAAAGTGTATTAGTTTATATCTTTATTGCTGCTTTTTAGTATCCTGTTCTGATTGGAAACGTATTTCAGTGAGCACGTTCTGCATCGAACGCAGCAAATGGTAATCAGAAGAGGCATAATCTAGGCTATAAGTCGGACGAGGCAAAACTAAAAGCTAAAATAGTTTTTTAACCAGTCTTGTAACATGAGGCTGGCCACATTCATGATGGAAAATTATTGTCTCGTGTTTACTCGCGAACTTCGGGTATTTTTTAGCAATCGCTCGCTTCAATTCGATCAGTTTTTATCGATAGCGGTCCTCATTAATGGTTTCAGTTCGCATTTCTGACATGCAAAATCGTCTCTCAACGTCTTGTAGGGGGAACTAGTTATCTACATACATAAATATGTATATACGGAAAAATGGAAATATAAATATAAGCTTATAGGGCTGATTCAATTGTGAGACTATACTTTAAAAGGCTGTAACTCAAAAACTATTAAAGAAATCAATTCAAAATTTCAGTATGTTCTTTTATGTTATACCTTTAACTTAACGAAATATGAAAACAGGATTTTTTTAATTTCGCCATAGGATTGTTTTAAAACGCCACCAAAGTCTAACTTTAGCAGAGTCAATCAAGATCATCAAGAGGTTCGACAAGGTGAAAGAAGCCGCAGTGATACGTACATATGTACATACTTATATTGTTGTTATTGTAATGGCAGAAAATATTCCGCATTTTCCTCGTTTTGACAGTCTTTACTCCGGTATAAGTCCGGTTCCATTCTAGTTGCGAAGCCCCTGCTGTTTTAAGTACTACAATATGTTCTAAATTCATTAACGACGTCATCAAATAAATAATTTTTGGTGCACAACATAAAGCCATGTTTTGAAAAACAAAATCTGTTAGCATAGAAAGCATAGAAAAACTACCAACAAATCTTTACGTCAGTAACAAATCTTAAATGCTGGCTACACATCGGACGTAGTCACATTTTCTTTACCGGCGCGTAAAGTTTTAGCATCATCAGCTAAGCCACCACATAATTAACTGTTTATACTCGTATATGTTTATAAATACATATGTACATATATGTAAGTTATTTTTGTTTATAAAATTTATGTGTCTTCTGCTTTGTTTTGTTTTGTTTTGTTTTCGTCTTTGCGCAGTTTTGTTCAGACACATTTATGCATGTTTAATTTTGAAGTTCAACATTTCTGAGATATTTTAAATTTTAATAAATTAAGTTTGCTTAAAAAATAACAAACAAAAAAAGCGCCTCTTTCTTTTGTTTTAAAGTTTTTCTGGCTTACCAACTTGTTTGCTGTAGTCGTTTGCGCTTTACTTTACTTTTTTACATTTTTAAACGGAAACGCTTATTTAAATTTTTATAAAAGCATTTTTCTTGCGGTTTTTTATAAATATATAAATGTGATTTTGTTGTTGTTTTTTCACACAACACGGGGATGTTTCCATTGCGGTTTCTTCCATGACTGTCTGTCTGTGCGTCTGTTGTCTGGTTAGCGATTTGCTGGAGTACGACAACCAGATTTGTGGGTTGGTCCATGACGTTGAGTGAGTCAAGCGCAAGCACATGCTAATAAATATACTACATACACACGCATTTTTTGATGTAATTGTACTGTTTTCAACTTAATTTTACTTTCTTAAGCATTTAAATCGCAATAAAACCGCGACTGCGTTAAAAGTTCATTAATCGATTGTAGAACTGATTGATTTTTCCAATACAGATTTGCTGTTACGTGCTACGTTCATATCGATTAAGCTTATAAAGTGTTTTAATTTGTTAATAAGGGCTTCAAGAAAATAAATTAAAATTAAATAATATGAATTACACAGAACCTGTCACTAATTGCTATTAACTGGTTTGTAGGTTCATTTATATAAAATATTCTATATGTGTATTTAAGATGTTTATAACGTAGATATTTTTATGTGAGGTGACACGTATATACATATACCTTCCATTTGTAGAGAAAAATAAATAAATAAATGTGAATTATTTTTAAAAATAATTTTAATTTCTACAACACTCATTCAATTTAATAGGCACTTTTCGGATGCCAGGGCGTATGAGCAACTTTTTGGTAAATATTAAATAACGGAACGGTATGATATGACATTACATCTAAACCGTACATTGCGTGCTTAATTATTAACATTAAGTTAATTATTAACTAAAGTTTTATAGTGAATTTTAATAAGTTTTATTTTCAAAAATGACAAACTTTTGAGTAAATATGTATTTATGTCTTGACATATAAATTTTCGAGAAGCTTTAAAAATTTCAAGAGAAATGCCTTAAATGCAACTCTACAGTTTGGTGGGTGGAGGAGTCGAATTAAAGTAGTGCTTAAAATAAATATTAATTAAATTAAAAAAATGTATAAACAAATAAATAAAAATTAAAAAAAAAATAAATAAATAAAAATTAAAAAAAAACATAAAATATAAAAATTAAAAAAATAAAAAAACAAATTAAAAAAACTTTCAGGGTGAAGTAAGTTTTTAACGCACAACAATGTTGCAAATTTTCTATTCAAAGAATTTTTAATTAAAAATTAAAAATATTTAAATATACATAAGAGAATTTCTTCTTCTATGCCATACTTTAAATAAAATAATCAATTTTCAATCCCAAAAATTTCAAAGCGGAAAAATAGGAAATTTAATTTTAAAGATGATATAAAAATTGAGAATTGCTATATTTTTGCTAAAGTTTTTTTTTAGAGAAATTTCTATTTATACTTTTAAAGGCTGTGGAAATAATCTTTCTACCCTTAGATTTTGTTTCAGAGTCGATGGCATTAACAGCTCGTACTGTTATATTTTTAAAATTAGGTTTAATACTACTTTGTGTATTTCTCCAAATAAAAAATAAAATAAATATATATGTATATGTGTATACATATGTATGTATGTACAAAAGTAAAAAAAAAATAAATTTAATTAAAAAAAAAAATAAAAATAAATTTAATTAAAAACAGAAATAAATAATGATTTTTGATTGAAATTGATATGTATATTATTAAAATTATATTTATATTTTGAAATGAGAAGTATTGCAGCTTCTGATGAGTCACACAGCGTACATTACTTTCTTCGCATACAAATTATACATTTACATATGTATGTATGTATGTATGTCTGTCCACATGTAAATGCATACATACTCACAAACAAATATAAACATATTTAGCTTGCAACTTCATCGCTTATCGTTACAACATTTATTGCTATCTAACATGTGACGTCACTTTGTGCGCGCAAAGATACGAGTAATTCATACGTATGTAGATATGTATGTATCCATAACCTATATCATGGCAACTAGATAGTTCACTAGATAGTTATTGCTTTTGTATTTTTAGGATTGGGGACAGCGCTAGTCTTGGCCATTGGTTGGTTCACCTCAATTTAGTCACGCTTGACTGACTTCGTGATTAAGTCTAGGCGGCCGTTAGCTAACACCATGCGTGCAAACACAATACTGGCGCAGTGTTGAGACACTGCTGCCACCGGAGCCGGCTGATTGTCAACAATGTGAGAAGAAAAAAAAAAAAAAAAAAAAAAAAAAAAAACCTGCTGCCACAGCCATTGTGGCGGATTTACAAAAACTACTTGCACGTAGCACACTACAATAAATAACTCTCCATTTCATTGCTCTGTGCTTTTTCTTCACTTTTACGTTTTTTATTCATATTTTTTTACGCGACATTATGTTATGTTCTTAACGCCGTCATGAGCATGACCCCCGTCAATGTGGCATATAAGCTGCATTTAGCTTTACATATGTATGTATGTAGGTAGGTATGTGTGTAAGTAGCAATTAAGTTGTGCCTATAATTGCCGCAAATTGGTTTGCATGCTTAAGCGGATGCGATTAAACGTTATTTGCAGCATAAATTACGCACAGTCACATACAAACTCACGCACACACTTATACACACATACATATGTAGACTCAAAATAGGTGCATACATCACAAATTAAATAATTAAAAGATTTTAATAACCAGCTTCAGCCAACAGTTCATTAAGCAATAAAATTTACAAATTTATAAAGAATAAATAAATTACTTACGTTGCAAAAATTCTGCCATGACTCAGTGGCTGCGTAGAAATCGCATATCAATTAGCATCATTAACTGCAAAATACGCGAGATTTCGTGCTTTTGGGAATTCCCTCCAATCTCCAGCATGGTTAAATGAATGGAAGTACGTATGTATAAACCAACAAAAAAAAAACAGAAACGTCATAGCGTTCCCAATTCACTACAAGAACCACACAGTGAACCTGTTTACAGTTAAACAACAACTTCGGCTGCTTATAACATTCGCAGAAACTGTCACTTTGCATAATTTAAATTTAATATTGATAAAAAGCACAAGCGTGGAGCAGGTGCTACAGTTGTGTGCAGCGTTGACGTCCGCAAACACTGTTTGTGTGCACTTCACGCGTAAAAAATTTACCACTTTTCTACAACTGTGGGTAAATCCCCAAAAATGCAAGTATAAACAAGAAACGTTACTTCGGTTATGTTTGGATGGTAATGGGCGCAAACGACTGCAAACGTCAATGTTATACATTGGAGATGCCAATTAGATTAATTGTCTGATGTTCGTAGAATATGTTGTGGGTTTGTGGAAAATACCATAAAATGTAGCTGCAAATAAATAAAATAAAATAATATAAAATATAAAAAATAAATAGAAAGTGTAATCAACAAATATGAAAAAACTACAAAAAATATAAAAAAAATATAGTAAATAAAAATGTTAATACATACATGCATAAAAAATTAATAGTAAATATAATAATGAAATAATAAAAAAAAAAAAAAAAAAAAAAAAAAAAAAAAAAAAAAAAAAAAAAAAAAAAAAAAAAATAAAAAAAATTTTATATAACAAAATTAACAAAGAAATAATAAAAAATAATAATTAATAACAAAAAATAATAATTAATAACAAAAAATAATAATTAATAATAAAAAAATAATAATTAATAAAAAATAATAATTAATAAAAAAAAATAGTTAATAATAAAAATAATTAATAAAAAAAAAATAGCAATAAATAAATGCAAAAAAGAATAAGTAGATATGTATGTCGAAATTCATTTTAACTATTCTCAATAAAAGTATTGCATTACGAGTATTTCGTTTTGTCAAATTATTAATGTTGCCAGTTCGTTGCATAAGTCTTCGGTTTTCGCATAACCATAACTGTACAAATTATCCCCTGACAAAATTACGGACAGAGTACTCATACTAGATACATATGTACAAACAACACTAAACCTCAATATTAGGAGCGTATTTTTTCAGCGGCAAATAAATTTAGACTTACATACATATGTATGTATGTACATATGTACATATATACACACAATCGAACACATGTTATAAAGTTTCAAAGTCGGGCAGTATATTTGAAAAACAAAATACTTGTATTTATTTTTTTGAAGATCCGACTTGGACTTCTTATAAAAACAAGTAAGCGTTAAGCATGTTGCCACAAAAGTTAAAAAATAATTGTTTAAACCTTAAGGTTATAGCTTTATGGTAACCAGAAACACTTACTTAATGAAAGCCGACTTGTAAAGGAAGTTATTCAAATTAATGTGATAATTAAGAATATCAACAAAGCGTGCACATTTGTTAACTTTAAAATCTGCCATAAAATATTTTATAATCATTATATTTTTTTTATTTCATGCATAAAATTTTAATTTAAGCAGAGTATTTTTTGTTGTTCAGCAGACAATAAAAGTAAAAGTAACACCCGTGACATGTTCTTATTAATTTATTGTTTCAGCGTGATTTTACAAGTGATTCATTTCGTCCGTTAACACTTCAGCTGTCAAAAACGCATCATTTAACACTTGTTTACAGCTGCCAATAATCATGTCTGGGAAATTTTCTAATTCAATAGAAATTATTAATTTATAAGCACAATTGTTAGTCTAATTTGTTTTTCTCGCTGACTCAATTAGAACGATGTGAGCTGAGTAAATGGGAAATACAAATTACCAAATTACCATATGCAAACATTTTATCTTTCCTTACATGATTGCATAAGTAAATATTTTTATAAATCAAAATATTTGTTAGGCTTAATGACAAAATTTGAAGTTTTGTAATCCCAAATAAGAAATTCTTAATCCCACAAGCCGGATTAAGAATAAAAAAGTGTTGAATCCCAAGATTCAAATTAAAATTTATTTTTTTATTGCCATCGGAATTGACAACGCTCGTTCGATAACAAACTATTATTTTGACAAACCGATCTCATTTCTTTCCAACAAAACAAAGTCGGGATATTTATTATATGTATTTCTTCAATTCATAAAAAATATATTTATTGTTTATTTTTACACTTTTCAACTTTGCGCGTATTTCTATATTTCATACACTACGTTCATCAACGTCACATGAACACTACACACTAGAACTCAAATGAAATTCGTACAACTAATTAATTAATACAAACTAACTAATAGAAATTTATCATTTAAATTACATTTTATTAATCTATTTTTTATAAAATATGCTTAGTAGTATAGCAAAATTAAGATCTAGTAATACAGTTAGAAAAAAATGGTATGAAATGATTGTGAAAAAATAACACAAAAATAATATTTTTTAGTAGAAGCACCAATTTCGGAAATTTTAAATTAATTAGTTACTCAACAAAAAATAAAACAAAGTAAAAAAGAAATTGAATAGAAAATAATCTGACAATACTATGAAACCCAAACTTAAAATTGTTTAAAATTCGTATATGGAAAATATTGGAAAAATTAATCATTAAATATCTAAAAATATTTTGAAATAATACAAAACAAAAAATTAAATAAAATATTAAAAAATAACGATAATTAAATATTAAGAATAAGAAAAATATTTAATTTAAAATTATTGAATGTAAAAAATAATTTAAAAACAATAATTTAATATTTCCAAAAAAAAACTCAAATCGTTACAAAATTTAAAACGTCAAATTTAAATCACCAAAAAATTATAAATTAAAAAAATATCATTCAAAAAAAGTCCAAATTAAAATTTAAGACAGTATTTAAGAAAGTTTGTTTAATTTGTATGAAAAAAGTATAAAACTGTCAATAGTAAATATAATCCTAAAATATAATAAAAGAAAAAATAAAAATTAAAGACAATTTTAGATGAAAATTTAAGAAATAAAAAAACGAAATGATTCTGGTTGAAAAAAAAAAATTTGAAAACTAAATTTTGTGCTCGTATTTTGTATTTAAAAAAATATAATAAAAAAAAAATATTAAAAAAAAATATAATACAAAAAATATAATAAAAAAAAAAATATATAATAAAAATATAAAAAAATATATATTAAAAAAATATATATTAAAAAATATATATTAAAAAATATATATTAAAAAAATATATATGTATGTACATACATATTAAAAAAATATGTTTTAAAAAAATATATGTAAAATTATAGAATTCAAGTTTAATTTTTCGGCCCTTAGGCTCTTTTATTTATTTAATTTTGAATTTTGAAGCCAATCAATTAAATAAAACAAAATTTATAAATACAATATGAAAATGAAAAATAATTCAAATTGTATTATAAGTGTGTGAAAACAACGTGTTTACTAGAAATAGGGGTAGTACCAAATAAATAAATTTTTTCAACAAAATAATAATATAGAATTCAAAATAGAAGTTTTCAAAATACTAGCAGTTAAAAAGGTACATACTTTCTATAACGCAAATGAAATTACGTTGAAATAAAAACTAAACTAATGCAAAAAGAAATGTATGTGTGTATGTGTGTTTGTATGTACGTAAATCTAAGTTGTTTGAGTTTCAGTTGGCCTAAACGCTTAATTTTTGTTCATTTCTGTTTTTGCATTATTCCAACAAATTTATAATGCGTTCTAATTATATTTTAATAAATATTACGACTATTTAAAATAATGCTAAATTTTATGTCAATGGCGCGCTTACGAACAAATATCTTTTGTTATCTAAATTATATGTACTATATATATATGTATGTACATGTGTGTGTATGTATTATGCGAATATAAAGAACTAAATTTAATGCCTATAATTAATGCTAATTAAACACTAGTAGCATCTTTTACAATTTATTTCATAGTATAAACACTAGTTAATGTTTTATGTTTTAATTAAAGCTTAACGCCTAATACAAATACTTTTGATTTATGTGGAAATCAGAGCGGTGAAAGGAAAGTTCATAATTTTTTATTTTACATGTTTTTTCAACTGCACACAAGAGACAATTTCACCGTTACACACAGGGTTTGCAGTTGCAATTAATGCGCACTTTTACGATTTTCCATTGCTTTATTTCGAACCATAAAAATTTAGGCCAATAATGCATAGACCTACTATATAAACATATGATTACTAATAAATATTGCATTTGCTTTACATTTTTGCTTTTTTCAGAACGTTTTTATATAAGTTTCAAGTAAGCGAAAAATTTGCGGTATAAAAAATTAGAAATAGAGGAAACCAACAAAACAATTTGATTTACAGAAAAAATAATTTTTCTTTCCACAATTTTGTGTCATAGTGGCGGTTTGCACCACGAACAAATATTGCAATGTCAACATTGTTTACTTATTGTTTTTGGTTTTTTTTTTTTGTTAAATTTGCAAATCTGAACAAGTAAAAGCGTCTAGCCTGCTCTCAGGCATTTTTGTACTAATAACTTCACAATCACCGCGCGCAGTCGCCGCGCCGCACATACCGAATGGTGGTGCTTCCGCTCACAACATTTAACGATTCAGTCTTCTACCATTGCGTCCGCCACTACGCGTCAGCATAATCGTGCTTGCACTGCCGCTTCCCACCGCCCCACTGCGCAACGCTGTCGTGCGCTTGCCGTACGAGGTGGGCGTTGCCAACGCGGTTGTGGCGCTGCTGCCGCCACGTACGCCCAACATACCGCTCGCTGAAACAGCACCGCCACCACCAGCGCCCACCGACTGCTTTGCCAGGAGCAGCGCGTGTGTACGTGGCCGTGTCGCCACATTCACACCCGCTGTGCCATTGAGCAATTTAGAAGTGGGCGCCGCGTTGGACGTTAAGCTGTATGCGCACATGCCGGTTGCATGCAAACCGCTGCGCGTTTGGGTCTTGCCATAAGCATAATCGTGCTGCCCGTTGGCAGACATCAGACCGGGCGGACTAGCAGCGTTGCGCGTACTCAAACTGCGCAAATTGTGCCGTTCGCGGCGCAGCACTGTGGACGCCGATGTGGTGACCAGTGGACTACTGCCGACAATGCCTTTTGCGCGTCGCGTCGTTTGTGTGTGATTGACAGCGGCCGCCGCTGCTGCTGCAGCCACAGCGAAATGTGCCACTTTGCGCGAACGCAAATTGATGACGTGCGAGAAGGCAGCCTCCAAATTGTCCGAGCTCGTCGTTAAGAGTTTTTCCGCACGCGCTCGTCGTCCAACGCTGCTGCTGCTACTGCAACTATGGTTGTTCGTGCCGCTGCCGCTTCTGTTCAACGCCATGCCACTGCTAGCGCCCCCATTCACGCTGCGTTGTTGTTGGCGCTGTTGCGCTAGCGCAGAGCTGCTGCTCATTAGACTGACGGCGGTCTCGTGCAAGAATTGCGAGGTCACACGACGCATTGTTGATGTTAGTGATGCTTTTGCTTTTAGGTCTTTGCTGAGCGAATTGCGTGTGCGTAAGGTACGCTTGGAGTAGTCCACAATGCCGCTATTGCTGCGCAGTTGGCGTTTCTCCAAGGTGATAGTGCCACAGTTGGTACTACTGGAATGCACCATGGACGCGTTGGTGTTACAGCGTCGATTGCGACAGTTGTTGCTAGTGCTGTTTGTGTTATCGACGTCCATGATAGTTTTATTGCTCGTACTGCTAACCGCACCCAGCACATAGTCGTTGTAGGCGTCATAACGCCGGCGTTTGCTGAGCGTATGCGATGATGTCGACTCACTTGCTGCGCGTGCATTCTCGTTTGGTATATTGGGAAATTGCGTCTGCGAGCGTTTGAGCGAGGTGCGCGCTGGACACGCTTTGGGTGGACGTGAGGTAAAGTCGTACGATGTAACTTTTACCTTTTCACTTGGCTTATGGCTTGCCGCCGGTGTTGACGCTGTACAAACAACTGCTGCGGTGCCTGTAGCCTTTTTGTACTGTGTGTGGCGTGGTGTTTTCTGTGTCGTCAGTAGCGTATGACTGGACAAACGCTCCAATTTTGTTGGCAATTTCTGTGGCAGTATTTCAATCTTTTCGATTTTCTCAATAATTTGTGTTTTTTGGCTTGGCATTGCAGAAGTAGGCGCTAACATTTCATTATCACTACTGCTGCTGCTGCTATCGCAATTCGTATGTTCTGACATGCTGGACGAGATTTCGTTAATTTGTACTCTTGCGTCTTTTTGTACCGTATTTGAAGCTTTCGTTAGTTGTAAGTCATCATTTTCGACTTCGTCTTCCTCGATATACTCCTCGACCAACACATCCTCAACTTCTTCAATAGGTAACGTGACAGTCTGTTCAGCTTCAACTTTACTGTCGGTGCGTTCAGCGTGCACTGTCGCTACCTTAATCACATTTGTTTGTGCGAGGCGTCGCTGCATTTCAAGTCTTTCATAAGCGACTTGCTGCTCTTCCTCGCGTTCTTGCTGCAGCAGCGAATTTAGCTCCAAAGGCTTTTGATGTTCAGCTGGATAAGTGAGATACTGATCGATTGTTGTAGCCAATGGCGCACATTCCGATGGTTCCCAGGTGAGCGCAGCCTCCAGTTCCCTAGTTTCTTCAACTGTAAGTTGCGCTGTGGCAGTTGTGTGAAGCTGCAAGTTTGCATTATCTCGTGACGTTTGCTCAACCACACGCTGCAAGTTGTTTTCTTGTTGTTCTACGCGTTGCGGCACGTAGCTGGTGCCGCTTGTGTCAAGTGTTTGGAAAATTTTAAAGGTTTGTACACCACTGGTGCAACGCTGTTGCTCACGACGTGTTTCCAGCTTGGTTAGTGAATAACCTTCCTCCTCGGACATGCATTGCTGTTGATACAACTGTTGTTCTTGTAATATCTCACTCGTACCGCTAATAATTTGACAATTCGAATTGGAATTTGAGCTGTTGGTGCTATCATGGGACATATGTTCATTCAAAAATGAATTATACGATTCAGCGAATGTCATAAAACCCGCATTGCCCAATTCATTGCTAACATCACTCGACGCATTTGACGCGTCAGCACTGTAATGTGCGTATTTCAAAACAGCTGTTTCACATTCTGCATTATCATTAACTGCACACGTGTGTACGCCATCCACGGCATTTTCATCGCTATCACCTGTTATAGTACCATTAGTATTGCACAACGTGTTGTGACTTGCTATGGCTTTGCTACAAATGCTAACATCACTATTTGTGGCCAAAGTCGACACATGGTGATTATAATCACCAGCACAATCCGATTGATGCTCCTCCCAACTCCAGTTATTCCAATAGGACATTTCTTCACTACAATATTTACGCTCACAATTCTCTTCATGCTGCATTTGCAGTGATGCATTAATAGCTTCTTCATCGATCAAATAATCGAAATTGCGGAAGGCTTCAGGCATTGTGTGCTTTTCTGCGATTTCTTCGTACGAAATACCATAACTTTCGGATGCGGGCACTTCAGCGCATACCTCCGTATATTCTAGTCCACAACTATCTTTTGGCAAGTTATTGTAGGAGAGCGTGTTGGGTGCCACGCAGTTAGTATTTGTTGTGTCATTGGCAGATGGATACAGTATGACAGTGACTACGGAAGTGTTATCAGCGCGCATCTTTTTCGATGACCACGTTTTCAAAGCTCGCTCTACTAAACTTTTACTGGGATTCGTCCATTCGTTATTACCATTATCGGCATTTGTATATGCTTGTAGACGCTCATTAATACATTCTCTTTCGTGTACGCTGTCGACCGCCTCTTGCGGTGTGACAACATTCCACAGACCGTCTGTGCCGAAAATTAAGCATCTGCAAACGTAAAAGAATGTTAGTGATAAACTAATATGCACAAAAGTAGTTTATCCAAAAAAAATTACACAGAGCTGTATAGCATTAATTAATGTTACGACCAACCTACCTAAAAGTCTTTGGATTTATTTTGATCACTTGTACATCTGGATCTGGACTAACCACAAACACATTTCGTTTGGAATTATAACTCCACAAATCGCCCAGACTACGCGCCACAGCCAAAAATGGTACTTCATCGACGGGTGTGTTGCAACGGATTGGACCTCTATGTCCCGCTATATAAAAAATATTATTTAGAATTATAATTCACACGATTTCTTTTATATTGTATTCAAGCTTACCATTACGCGGTCTATTCCAAACGACACGTGGCACACCGGATTTGACTACCACTTTGCCCCCAGAGCGTTGTATACGTGCTCGTTCCTCCGTCGATTCAGGCTTATGATCAACCGTCAACTGTCGGGCACGCCAATATTTCTCACCCTCATTCTGATAGCCGAGCACAATACCCGAATCACCAACATGGCCAATATATATCTTCTCACGACGTATAAAGGCGATGGTGGCGGTAGTGCCGGCTGTGCTCAACAAGCCATTTGCTGTTTTGGGCCAATTTTCTGCAAAAACCCAAAAAGATAAAAACATAAATATTGAAAATAAGTGCTTATTTAATATAGTATATTATAAAGCACTTGCATGTTTAAGTTAAACTTCTAATACAATATTAATTTTAATTTTTGCTAAAGGCATAACGAATAAGTAAACAAAACAAAAATTAAAAGAAAACAAATCTACATCTCCATCCCCACTCACACCTTTACATTCCATAACACAAGTGGTATGTTTATGTTTACATCCGCGTTAACATCAAAAAAAGTCAAAGTACAAGTGTTTTACTATTTGCAGGAGTAGCATTGATTTGTAAAGACTAATTCGAAAGAAACCTTCAGATTATAATCAAAAATGCAGAGTGAGCGAGCGTGACAAATAGCATGATACAATTTTCAAAATGTAAATGTATGTAAAGAAAACATGAAAATTTTAGTGGGATTACAAATGTCAACATCTGCTTGATAAACACGGTGTTTATTTGAAAGGTGAGTAATCTAATTAACACCACAGAGTGGGGTATATATTAAGGCCACGGGTAAATGGCGGATTTACAGTAAATTTGAACAGCGGAGGAAAAGGTGAATTATAGCACACAGAGTTGCATCTGGAAACGATTGGGAAAACTTACAACACAAATTGAAAATTCAATTAACGTTTTCTTATAACTTATGTACGTATGTACATTTATGCTTCATTTATGAGTTTAGGTTGTACATTTGATTAGTTTAACAAACATTTAACATTTAAAATAGTTATGAGTTCTAGATAAACGAAGAGTGCATAAGAATGTTTAAGCCACACGAAACGTAAAATTTGAAGGCGAAGGAGTAAAAACTAATTGAATTATATAAAAATGCAAATTGCAAAAAAGGTTGAATATAAAATAAGAACGTATAAACAATAAATAAAAAGAGCCTATAAAAAATCTTCAACATTTATGAATATAATAAAGAAAGTTCGTTACATATTCTCTAAAGAGATTAAATCGATTGCAATACAAAATTTACTTCAAAAGATTTCACTCTGGTATTATATTATGCTATTTACTACCCACACACCACTACATCTACCGCCTACTATAATAAACCACCACTCATTTATACCTCTACTAGGCAACACTGTACCATCATCCCACCATTTCAAAATACCTCACACAGCGTATATATACAACAGTACTATTTATATATAATAAAACACACCACCATTTTACTCATTTTGACACATTGCAAGGGCAACAACAAAATACAATTTATATATGTAAGTGAAGTCACCACAGCTAAATGCCTTCATCGCAAACACACATACAACAAAAACTTGTATCCACATACGAGTCGCTCCCATTTCTCTTGACTATATGACAGTGTTGTCATGCTACTTCTACACTGAACATTTTATATACCTCACTTTTTCAGTTACTCGTTTCTATACATTTTCTGTGCTTTCAGTTTGTGTGTGGAATATTCCACTGTGGATTTCGTCGTGCCTAGTACACTTTTCCTTCGTGCACAGTATGTGTCTTAAGTAAACGATAGGGGAAAACTTATATTTAAATCGCTACGAATTAAGGTTATTTGCTATAAGTACGGAACAGATAAGTGGTGAAATTCACATAACGGTTGTGAGGCAATGAACAAAATAAAAAATACATATGTATTTCGTGAATTGTTACTTCACTAAATGCATTTAATAATATTTTTGTGGGTACATATTCTTATAATGAAACGAAAAAAGAAAAAAACGCTAACTTCATTACATCTAGGCTGTAATATTATTCGCATATAAGAAAGGTTCCGTACAAGAACTTAATCTTGATCGGTCAGTTTAGATATGTATATGAATGACACGCTATGGATGGCTCCGACAAATGAGCAGTTTCTTGTGGAAAAAAGAGCGTGTGCAAAATTTCAGATCGATATCTCAAAACGCACTGTAGTCGCGTATATTCAGACAGACATAGCAAAACCGACTCGGCTCGTCACATTAATCATTTAAAAATACAGTTTATATGGTTTCTAACGTTTTCTTTTGGGTATGACAAATTAGTATATCCTATTGTTGGTATAACAAGGAAATTAATTTATAAACTAAGGGCCATTTATTTATTTAACAATATTTTCAAACTTGAATTACCTTCATCAAGTGAAAACTCATAATTCTTTATAGAAATTTAAGTTAGTGTTTCCCAAAATCTTAAAATCAATCAAATTAATCAAATATCCTACATCAGTAAATGACCAACTACATGTAAAATAGTTTGGTTTAAGTACCTTGATCTCGCCACATCGCATAGTGTGTGGCAATATATCCTTCGCGTATTGCTCGTAATACGTCATGATCCGATTCAGACCAGAAAGCCTTCTGATTGATAATCTGCATCATTAGATGCTCTTTGGCAAATGTAGCTGCCTCGGCGCCACCATGACCATCGTAAATGCCAATAAATGCATATTCAAGATCCTTGGCATTCTCAGACTGTTGATAGGCAACCGAGAAGTAATCTTCCATATATTTACGTCCACCCTGGCTGCATTGGCCAGTGACGCGTAAATTGACACCCATTGTTGAAGGTGATGAGTTGTTGCCACCGTAATTGCCAACACTCTGTGTAGGTGGTTTTGCTACTGTGGCAGTTGAACCCATCGTATTATCTGTGTAATTTACGCTTGTGTGCGCTGTTTGTTGCAGTTGCTCCTGATTGCGGTTACTTGAGTCAAGTATTGTTGTGCTGACTGGAGTTAATGTTGTCGAATTGTTTTTAGCTTTGATCAAATTGTTCATTGTTTGTTTGTAATTTGTGGGGAATGTTAGATGATGCATACTTTTGCCATGGTTTATTTGGCGATGCTCTTGTTGCAACATTTTGTCATTTGTTAATTTTTTATTGTTTTGGGGTTGCTGCAACTAATTTTTTGTAGTAAAGTGTTGTTATGGTTTGCTTTAGAGAAGTTTGTTATGTTATTCTTGTTGCTATTTCGTTTGATATAAAACCAGCTTGACATTTGCACTCGTCAGTTGTTGCAGCCACTGCCGTCAGGGTTTCCGTTCGTATGTAATTTATTGCTGTATTTAATACATGACAGCTGGAGCGCAGGCACATCATCCGCTGTTGCAATTGGAGAGAAAGAGATGGGCAATACTACACAACTGATATATTGCATAGAGCATGTATTTATGTGACTGTATAAATTTGCTTTTTTATTCTGCTTTACAGTTTTTCTTCGTACAATTTAATCGCAATGTCTGCTTTTTCACCAGAGCAAAGTATTTATTTACAGCACTATTTTCACAACTTTCTGTCTGTTTTCAGTTTTGCTTATTTTCCTTCTGTTATTTACTTTAGTTTTTTTTTGCTTTGACACTTCCCTTTATTCGTTGTCACTCCTTTGCTTTCGTTGTTGTTGGTTGCCTCTTGTCTTTATATGAAATTAATTTTTTACACGTCTAGAGAAATTTTGTTCAATTATAAAATTTTATTTCCGTTTGTATTGATTTTGACAATCAAATCGTAGGAAAGAATATTTCTTTCGTCACTTTTCGCGTTGGTTAAATTAAACGATTGCTCTACACAAACTAAAAACTTCTCATATATTTACCACCTCTGGAGCGTTATGTGCAGGAGTGGTGCTAGCATTTGAAAACGGTTTCAAGTTTACTTATATGGGCGATTATTTTGAACCACACTGGTTGCTTGGGTACATTTCTCAAACTTTTTAAATTGTTTTATATCGAGTTAAAAACATTTAACAACGTTGTCAACTTTTCACAAACAGCTCCTTACAAATTTAAAATCTACACTTAATTCGCCACAGCTAGATAGCATTATTGCACAGAGACGACTGTGCCCAAGTCAAATAACGAACTGTCAAACAAGGCCAAAGCGAGATGACGCACACATATAACGTAAATATTGTATATAGACTTTACTCTCTCTGTCTACCACTACTACCTGTGGTGTGGTGAACTGTGTTGGGCTGTGTTATTTTATTATGTGCACACATACAACCCTGTGTTATTACAGTTCGCTTTTGTTGTTGCTATCGTTTGCCTTGTACCTGTTTTTCTATATTTCACATGCCACTTCCACTGAATTCCGAACGCTTATATACGCTTGTCGTATATGAAATGTTCGTTTTATTCGTTGTAGATGTATTTGGATTTCTCTTTTTCATACAATATATTCTCTATTGTATAGATATTTTTATACAAATGTTTCTCTTGGATTTCTCTACACTTTTAAATATGTATTTATAAAATAATTTTTTTGCCTTTCTAAATTAATTTGTACTTTTTAGTCTAATTGGTTTTAGCTTCAAATTTGACACTTGGGTGCAGTGTTGCACTTGCTACTGACATTTCTTTGCACTTCAATTATATTTTTTGCTACTTTTGGCGCGTTAATCAATTTTCTTTGATCACCGAAACGGTTGAAATGTCATTTTACAACCTTCTACTGCAACTATCGTCACTCATTTGGCAAAGGCTATCGTATCGCTTCGTCTCCTCCATACTTTCCACTATCCATTTGCAATACTAAAGTTTCATATTGCGCGCTCGCTCACACTCATTCAATTTACACTACTTTGCTACCCCATACAGCGCTCGTTTGCACAAAGCTATCTGCGATACCCGTTGTCGATTGCTTGCCTGTCGCCAGTCTGCTTCAATGCTTGCTTGTGTGCTATATACATTTTAGCTCGTATTATTTCCAGATTACGTGCTACAGGGTGAGCAGCCATAACTGCACTTATGAAAATTGTTCGTGATAGTGTAGATTATAGATAATAGCTAAGCAAAAAATAAGAGTTTCGGGTAGTTGTATTTTTGCACAAATGTTGATATTAAATTTATATTCAGGCAAAATACTTTGTCAGTATATACACTCAAGATATACATATGTATGTATATATATATTTATGATTATATATATATTAATATGATGACACCCTATATGCGCTGCTTATTTTCCCCCATTTCTTGCTTACTCGTTTATTTTTGCTTCCCCTTTTTGTGTGCTCCTTCGCAGTGTGGTTTCACCACTATGAAACTCACAGTGTTGCTTCATCTACATACAAATGTATGTATTTTAGTTGTTCTTATGGCTGCGTTTGTAATATTTTTGTTGTATATTGTTTTTACTTTATATCTGAGGAGTTTTTTTTCACTTTGTTCATGGCAAGCGGGCAATTTGATTTCAGACTGTGTGCTTGTAATTGTACTGTGGGCACAACTGTTAGGAAAAAATTGTATATAGACACATTGTATTTCGATAAGATAATTAAAAGGCAGGTATTTTATATAATTATAAAATACTTAATCATACATTATTTTTAAGAAAATAAAATATAAAAACATAATCATAGATTATTTTTACGAAAACATAGAGCAAAATATTTCACGTTCGCGTTTATGTAAGTAGCGTAAACGTAACATACAAATTTATAGAACGATATGCTTGCTTGACCTTAACAGCATTTAGGTGTTAATCAATACTCCAATTTAAAGTTGTTTTACTGAAAGATATGTAGCTTACAAGTTGTAAGAAATATATTAAAGTGTTAAGCTATTTTTGTTACTAACGCTCATCAAATTGCTTTTAGTTGAAACAAATAGAATCGCTTGCACACTGTGTAGCATTGAAAACGCCAACTGCATTAGCGCATTTGAATTTTATTGCTGCTGCTTGATTGAACAGGCATTGTGCGGTTTAATGCACACTGTGCGTTGATTTTAATTTTTATTCTCAATTTCATTTCCTTTGCTTTCTATTTTTTTATTTATGTTGTTGTGTAGTTGTTACCTTTGACTGCAGTTTTCGTTTACACTTGACAATTGACAGCGATTCGACATAATGCAAGTGAACGTGAGAGCCAAACGGGCTGCTCTGGCGGCAGCTATGGGGGATTTAGTGGTGGGCAGCATAATCAAATGCTGTGCTGAATTTGTGGTTAAAAATACCGGCAAATTGCAGAAAATGCTGTGTTTTGACAAATAAATCTGAATTGCATAATGCATAATTTGTTGTATGAAATTTCGATTGCACTTGCTAGCGGTCGATGTGTTGGAAGGTAATGGAAAAAAACGTAAAAAATAAAAAAAAAAATTTAAAAATATTTATGCTCGTAAGTACATACATATGTACATACATACATCCATATAATAATATGTACAATGTATTGTATGTAGTGCTTATTATACAAAAAAAGCGCAATTTCTTTCAAAATATAGTTTTAGGTATCATATTGCTTGAAATATTATTAGATTAAAGTCCACACAATTTTGAATTGAAAAAAAAATAGTACTCGAAGTCTTGATTTCACATGCCGTTTTCTGCTTTTTAAAGTCTATTTAAATAAAAATTAATTAAAAAATAATAATTACCGTAGTCTTCACATTGAATAGCCGTTAGACTCTCTTTGATTATCAAGTTTTGTCGTAAAAGCTAAAATTATATACATACATACATACATATGTATAAAAATAAGGTAAAATCAAATTTAAAAAAAATCAATATATAATTAAAGCTTGAAATTGTTAAACTAACAGTACTTTAAGGTCAAAAATGCGCTTATCTCATTTCGCCTAATGCGCGCCACAAACGCCGGTCGCTATATCCACTTCGCCGTGTAAATTATGCATATTAGTGTTGTTATCAGCGCGCTTCTTAATATTTGATGCGTCTATTTATGTTTCCATATGTTAATGTACACGGCGCAACAACAAAAATAAAAAGCGTAGCAAAGCAAACCTCAACCAAAACAAAGGTTGCGCCGCACAGCTGATTTTCATTGCTCCGCAAATGCGCCTGAGTTTTTTTTCTATTTTCGTGGTGTTCATTATTTTTCCTTCTGTGGTGGTGGCGCGAAATCGTCAAGAAATTCACCTAAAATCCACAATCAAAACAAAACACAGCAGTAGCAGCACCTGACCCGCCGCCACACGCTGTGCAAAATCCAAACACTTTTTATTGGGTTGACAGCAATCAGCGAATGTTTTTGCTGCTTTTTTTTATTTGCTGCTTCTTATTTGTTACGCTTTTGTTTACTTGCTCGCGCTTTTGACCGATTGGCGCCAATTTCGGTGTCTGAAAAGTGGGGGATAATTTACCGGCACATCAAAAGATGTGTTTGTATGTATAGTGCTGTGACAGGCGGGTAAAAACTTGTTTAAAAATGTTGCCTTAGGTGGGGCGAATTTCGCTTTGTTGCACATTGTTGGCAGTTGTTCGTTATCACTTTGTTATTTTTCGTCTCTTTTAGCGTTTTCAATCTTACAAAGTATTTCGCTTGCCTCAATCTACATTGAACTTTTTTGAATACGAAATCCTGGTGTGCGTGTGAATTTCCTGTATTGGCATGTCGTGGACAGTTGGAAACGGAAATGCATGCAATGCGCTTTTGATAGGCGTTGAATTTGAAATTGTTGGTACAGGCCAACTGTGTTGACATGTACATATATGTATGTTTGAATGCATGCACATACATATACATATGTATGTATGTACATATATTCATATGTACGCACCTATGTACATATGTACATACCAAGGAGATTAAATTTGACTCGGCTTTAGGAAAGTTCAAGCTCCAGTTCATAACAAAATGTCAAGAAAAAGTCAGATAAGCGATAAAAATTATTCAACAATACTTTATACATATATGTACATATGTATGTATATATGTATGTAAGTATGTTTTTCTTTGTCTTTATTTCCTTAATAGGGTGTATTAAGGTAGAAAAGAAGTTTGTAACATCGAGAAGAGAACGTCATAGACCCTAGAAAATATATTGTATGTATTTAAAAGACCAGCATGGCAAGCTACGTTGTTTTAATCCCGTCCATCTGTATGTGCGTCTGCCTGTATACATATACATATGTATGTACATGTGTGAACTTTGACGCAATTGTCGATACCGACCCAAAAAATTAGCGATCGGATTCAAGTCTTTATATAGAAAACTTTTATTTACTTAACTTAAATTTTTATTTGTGAACGGTATTATAGCTTCGGTAGTAGCGAAGTTAAGGTTTTTTCTTGCTTTTGCCTTAAATTGAAAATTTTATTTAGCACAATTTAAATTAATCGATTTTGGCTGAAGTTTGCATAGTTTAGTTGAATAACTTGCTGCCATTTTGAAGTTAAGCTCATAATGTCTCTCTCGTAGAACCCCTCGTCTTTATTGGCAAAAACTCTGTGACAGTCAATTTTCAGAACTTCTCTTGAGGCGAATTTTGCACAAGTAAAATCCACCGCCATAAACAAAAACAGGTAGTAATCACTTGTTGCCAGGTGCGGACTATAAGGTGAATGCACAAGGATCTCACCTCCCAGAGCTTCTGGCGAGTCGCAGCGATGTGTGTGACGTTGTCCCGATGGAACAGCGATTGCTTCCTACAGACGGACCAATTGTGGACAGTACAGGTCCGAAGACCGTCGAGGAGCAGCATATAGTAGATGATTCCTTACCAATCCCATTAGACACCTATCAAAGCCTGCATACCTGGACAGGCCATCGTTTGCGCCGGCTTAACGATTCGAACACGTCCTCTTTCGTTTGACGTTGTCGCAAGGGACCAGCTTTTCATCACCAGCAACCAACCACTTCAGAAATGAATCATTTTTGTTGCGATTCAGTAGCTATTCACGAATGGATATTCGGTGTATGAGATTTGTCTGCGTTAACTTGCCATACATTGACCTCAATTTTGAATCCAAAATTTTTTAAATGGTTTTAAACGATTTTTTGTGTACAGTTTATCTCCTGGGGTTTCAAAACAGTGCTTACATTGACTGTTACAGTACCAGGACCAGAAATGCTATCAGCATCCGAGTCAAAAAAATCGCTAAAAGTGAGAATTTTCAAAACAAAAAAAAACTTCAAAAGAAGTAAAAACATTAAACTAAGCTATAATAGCATTCACAGTTGCATTTCTTATAGCATAAAAGAGTAGAAAATGTCTTTATCAAGATTTTGATCGATCAGTTTATAAGGCAGATATGCACTGAACAAGGTGTCATAGTGGTCCGATCTGAAAGAACACCTTGTGCTCAGATTGGACCGTTGCATCGGACAATTTAGGAAAAATAATTCGTGAAGATACCTTAACCATAATAATAATAAAGTTTTCCATAAAAGGACTGAATTTTGGTCGATCAGTTTGTTTGACAGTTAAATACATACATACAATAGTAGTCCGATATCGGTGGTGCCGGCCAAACAGCAGCTTCTTGGGGAGGAACGTGTCCAAAATTTCAAATCGATATCTCAAATACTGAGTGACGAGTTCGAATAAGTATATACAGACAGACGGAGTTCGTGGCAAACTTAATACACCTTGTTCGGTGTATAATAACGGCATGTAATTATCGCAATAAAGATTTCTAACACTTTTGATACTATTTGAAAACTTTATACTTATTTTTCATAACGTCATAAACTAAATTATTTTGCTGTTAGATGCAAAACTATCGGGAATCTCTAAATTTATCATTTTTGATAGTAACAAGCTTTTCCATATTTTGTTCATAGCGTACGCAACTATCGAAAACTCAATTTATAGCTCCCGCGTACATACTTATGTATGTATATATGTTCATACATACACCTACATATGTACATATTTCTTAATGAAGAGACAAGAATATCGATTGCAATTATTGATTATACTCGTATCAATATACATAAGTACAAATACGTACATAGTTACATATATATGTATGTATGTAGGTACATATATTTTATTAACATCTTTGTCCTTAATTATACCATATTATTTTATAACTCAATTCTTCGCAGACGACAGACCGCAATTGAATCAATGACGTAAGCATCTACAATTTACAAGCGCAACATCTCTACACCCCAGTCAGGCACACCAGATGTAGTCAACTATTCTACTCAGCACTAACTTTCTACAAATTTGTTTGAGTATGCGCACAACCCCAACTAAAGCTAAAATCGATAACACGATGGATATGGGTATTCACTTGAGAATAGCGCACATTTGCTCAATATATACAGCCTTACATCAAATTGTATGCAATTAAACACAATGTCATGCTTAATGTCGTTTACCCAACACTTGAAAAGCAACGACAGCGCAGTTGGAAAATGTTAGTGGGTACATACTTACATACATACATACATATGTATATATAGCTTTAGAAAGACATGCGTATATATAAGTACATAAGTATATCTGTAGACGATGTGCCTTATGTATTTTTCATACTGTGGTTTTTGTACACGCTTAAAATCGCCCGGGAGGTTCGTATGCGCGATAGAAATGCAGAGCGTAACGATATAATCGAAACATATGCACATATGAGCGGGTATTTTACAATGTTTATTTAAGTGCCAAACCATTTGGCAAGTCATACGATGACTAATACGCATTTCAAATGACTAACGACGGCGAAAACAAGCGGAAACAAGAATAATTGTTCATTAGTTTTCATAGAAATTCGTTTGCTTACCTCGATATGTATTTAAGCAAGCAAGCAATGCGATAGCGGTGCGGCTGAGACGAATGCGCACGAATTCAAACGAAACGAACCCAGCCCGAAGCGAGCGCATGAAGATGAACTAATACCAACACATATGTATATACATAAATATTTATATATGTATAAGTGTATAATAACTATATACCGCAAGTAAATGCAATGTGAGTGAGAAAAATTGATATATAGCAAACATAGAAGTCGCTCACTATATGAATATACACATTTAGACGTAAATACCTGAGAAGAGCGCATATTGTGTTTTCTATGCCACACAATACACACAGTACACGATAAAAATCACCCAACAGGCAAGCAAAGTGAGTATGTAAGCCATACAATGTCTTATTTTGTAGTATCTACTAACCGATAGTTATCGCAAACAGGGTGTGTACGTGTAGACAAAGTTGAATTTCCATATCTATACATGTGTGCAACATATGCTTGCATGCGAAGCGCCTGAAGTCGGGAAACACGGCACGATACAAGCGACCAGTGGGAATATGAATAGCATGAGAAACCCTACAACCAGTTTGCAAAGCATGAATGCATTATGATTGTGTGTGTTTTTATGTTTCTAGCTAAAGTAGTTTTGCACAGTGGTGCAGATTGAGAAATATTTCGAATTGGTAGGTAGCAGAAGTGATTGTGTGACTTTATTTTATTAGACCGGGGATGAAGCCTTCGAAAATGAGAAAAAGTGAAAAACAAAAATAAGAGTGAAATGCAACTCATTGGAAATGGAAAATAATTTAATAAAAATTAAAGAAAAATTTTTTGAAAAATTGTTTAATTCGATTTCAGGTAAAATGTCATGTGTTACTTAAAAAGTTAAATGGCTAAGTTATAGATAACAAAAAAATTTACAATATTTGCCTTAACGCTTTTTCACATAAGCTCAAAATTGATGCGAAAAAGTAAAATAATCGATTTTAACTATTACGATATTTTTTTTTGAATTTCATAAAATTTGGATAAACTTACTATTTTGTGTCCGTCTTATTTAAAAAGGCGTAAACTCAAAATTTGTATTTTTTTATTAAAAATATTTTTTTCATCTTATTTCTGTCTTTTCCAAAAAAAATATTCTTTTATAAAATTTGGTATATGTATGTAAATTTATCATTTAAGTTCCAAGCACAATGTAATTTTTTCACTTAAAATATTATTTTTCACCTTTATTTACTAAAAATAGAAAAAGGGCAAAATTTTCATTCGAAAACTCTCACTTCAAAATATCTCATGTGTTAAAAAAGTCGGTAGATATTTTTTTTATTTAAATCTCTACTTTCTAATGATTTAAAGAAGTATTAATATTTTCTCAAAAATAAAGCATTATTCTTAAAAATGCAAAAAAAACTTCCTGCTTATAGCTATTTGTCTTTTATCTGCTTGTTATTTCGTCGTTTTGTACCGAAATACAAGGCTAAACGATCGTACATACACGAAAGTTGCAGTTAGTTTTATCAATTTGACCTTTTAAACTCGTACAAACTTCAACTGAAATTTCTGGTAGCGTTATTGGGTACTTAACCGGTGATTTACCGATAGTTGGCTTGCAGTGGACTTAAGCAAAAGTTATCGATTGCTAAACTAGTTTGACACACATATGTAATTATCACGATAAAAACACATAAATACAAACTTATAAATTTATGCGCATACAAACACAAATATAATTCCTCACAGCTGCTTATAAATCCATCATTTCCACTTCGGCCAAAAACCAGATACCGGATAAGTGGTTCGGTACACAGAAAAAACCTCTCAGCTTACACATACATATGTATGTATATATGCAGTGCAGTGAATGTAAGTAGTCAGCAGCAGATTAACGTTCAAGCAAATTGAAATTGTGTGTCGGAATTGGATACAGTCAGAAATGAAGAAACGAAGCAACAAAATGCGAATGTAAGCAAAGAGGACAAGCAACAACAAATACTATATACATACATACACATGTATGTATGTATGTATGTATGTATAGGTGATAATTGTTCGGTGCTAAAAATTGGTTTGTTTAGATTTTTAAGATTTTTTTAAAGTTTTTTTATCTTATTTGGATTATTTCCCCTTTAAATACCCTTTACCATCGAATTAAAGATTAAATGCTCAAATTAATATAATAATTAAATTAGCAATAATTATGATTCAATATTGAGGGGAAATTATTTTGAAGCACCCTAACGTTTTTTTCAGCTATTACTTTTTTCTCTCAATGTTTCTATGTGATATAAAAGAAACTTATGAAATATTAATCTCAAATAATTAATATGTGAAAAATCATATTTTTTAAATTAAATTTATTTGAATAACTACACACCCTTTTTAAAAGAATAAATATAATTTTTCTACCTATGTACATACATACATACATACATATCGTCACCTGAAATGCAAAATAACGTATCATCAAAAAATTCGAAATTGAATGTCTTACAGATTACGCTTCACTACTTCAAATTACTTACATAATATTACATATGTTCAACATTTTCTGGTTCTCCGATCAAATATAAACTAGTTTTAACCAATATTAAAATTTTGTTTCACTCATGTTCCATTTTATTTCGTGTTTCATTCATGCCACTGTAAATTTCCGAAAATGTTGTTACGTTATTTTGCATTTCAGGTGACGATATATTCTATATTTCCGTATCCTTACATGCAATTTTTTGTTGAAGTTCGTTTTTAGGTCATCACTTGGCAACACTATTAAACGCCAAACAATTTGTCATCGATAAATTTGAGGTGCGCATGCTTCCTTTCGTCAACGAAGCGCCACCTAACGACAAGTCCCTACAGTGGCAAGCGCTCAAATACATCAAAATAAAGGATTTAGTGGGGATTTTCGCAGCAGGTAGCAGTTTCCTGCTGGTTCCACCGCCCCCAACCCCTCATATGTAAATGCTATGGAAAAGTGACAAATGAGCGTAGGAATTGCCAAAACAGTGAAATACAACTGTGTTTGCGTACGCCTGCCATTTTATTGATTTATAAACAGTCAACTTGTCAGCGAAAGTAGTTGCAGGAGTAGCAGCATTAACAACAGCAAAATCAACGTTAACTTGTTCAACCGCCAATTTGTGATAAGTAATATTTAAAAGAGCATGTGTTAAGTACGAAACTAAAGCAAACACAATAAAACCGTAGTCTTCGGCGAAAAACTTGTAAAAGTATTAGGGAAACTTAGTTATTAATTACAACAAAAACAAAACACGAAATAAGTGGAGTATAAAGGAAACGAAGTAAGCTAGTTATTGAAACCGCGCCAAGAAATTCAGAAATAGCTTTACTTGTTAAGTGTAAGCAAGGTAAGTGTGCGTTTATAACGCGATAATATTAATGGATAAAAAAAAATTAACTGGTATTTAAAAAGTGTATGTACGTATTAAAAAAATAAGTTAAAGTGTACTACATATAAAAATTATTATAAATAGTGCGAAAACTTCGTGTGTTACTGTAGGATGTATGCACAGTTTGACAGCTACTGAAGTATGAAATAACTATTGTTAATGTATTTCTGGTATGTTTTTGGTATATTTTTTACAATTTCTATTTTATGTGATATAAATTGCGTTTACATTAATGCATTGAAAACATTGAATTAATATTTAAATTATTATTTTTTTGTTGTTAATTTTTAATTGCAAATTGAAGAATTGGTATACAAAATTTAAAATCAATTATTTTTATTTAAATCTAATTTTAATTACAAAAATTTTTTCTACGACGTCCGGCTCACTAATTGAAATGAATTTAATAGGCATTTTAATTTTTTATAATAATTTAGCAGTTGAAAGTGCTAACAAACCTCATTTTGAATAGGCGAGTTTTGACAGTTTAGTCAAAAGCATTAAGAGTTGTACTAAAAATAGCTAGAATTGCAATAAATCTACACTCACTCATATTTTAGTATACAACTACGCATTACTAAACAATTTCTTGCTGAATTTCTCGATTTGTATAAATTTGTATACAAAAAAATATATACACCGGCACTTCCGTACATCTGCAATATTTCTAATGTCAATTTCGATAGAATGACATTTTATCATTCTATTGTGAATGGTTTTGGGAAATTTTTTAATACAGTTTTGTTAAAAAAAAATACCCAACACACGAAGTTGATAGAAGCCGCCTGCTAGAAGCTGCCTCGTCATCTTTCCTCCTGCTCTGCACATGCTCTCTCTGTCGCATTAACATAGAAGAGAGCGTATTTTCGGCTGTTTTTTAGCATTCGCCGTATAGCAAAATAGCAGAGTACCGCGAAAAGCCGTGCAAACAACACATACGTCAAGCGTGAGTGGAATTTATTTGGTGGAAATTGTATAGTCAAATATATTTTGAAAAGTACCTATACAAAGGAATTTTGATTTGAACTGTTTTATTTTATACATTCGTTTATCTGAAGTATTGAAATTTTCACAAAGTTCGTTCAAATGTTTTAAGAAAACATAGTTTTCATTGAGAAATTCATCGAGTGTGTGAAAGAAGATAAGCAAAATTTTAGAGGAAAAAATCTAAACCAGAAGGAATAAGTGCCGAAAACCCAAGTAAAAAAGCTGAAAAATCAGATTTGTTTGCTGAAAACTAGCACAAGTAGCAGAAATTGTACAGGTAAGTTAAAGTTTAGCGCTGTAAATCTACAGAAAATGTGAAAATTGAATGAAATGTCTTGTAAAAAAAAGAAATACTAAATTGCCGTAAATGTTTTTCGTTAAAATGTGACGAATGACGGTTGGTGCGGCAAACATATACTTCTTATGTTGTTGCTGTGGAGTATTTGTTGTTTTTGGTATATCTTTGGCACAGGATGGGCTGAGCAGACGATGGTCGACCCTCAGGTGATATTGTTGTTGCAAGTGTAGCCTTTTCGATTAAAAGAGGGTGGTGGTGATATTAAATCATGCACCCAACCAGCAGGCGGTACGCTAATGATTTTGCAAAATCGGATTTCATAATTAGCAAGAGAATGAAAGTTCGAGAAGCTAAACAACGTGATTTTTTTTTAGCGGAAACTCAACATGTTAATCACTACTTTTCTTTTTATTTAATAAGAAGGTTACCTTCATGTACTTTGAAATATGTATGTATGCTCATGTGTGGATGTTATACGTTACATCTATTGAAGTAAAGTGTAAATCATGGGTAGGGATAGAAGAAGCTTTACGTCGTATGGCATACCAGTTTTATTTTGTACTACACTCGTGCTTAGCGGAAGCAAAGCACCAAATTTACATACTGGTATAAAAAAACAACAAAAACTTTTTTTTTTGTCTAAATCCAGTATTTTCTTGCATGCTTAGAAACTTTGGCAAGGCTTAAAATGGTCATCGGCTAAATATTCGTTGGTGTGTCTATATGGCATATGCTAAACCAGTGTAGATTGTTGGTTTGCCGACATTTTTCAATACTGACGTAATATTCGATTAAAATAGAAGCTTATTGACAAAATTGGTAACATTTGAAAATATACGAAGTTCAAATACAAAGTTAGTATAGTGTTATTGGCCATCCCACATACTTCTGCCTGATGATTACTGGTGTTACTGTTTGACGCTGTAGGTAACACTGATTTTGGTTGACTTTTTTAAATTGTATGCAAAATATTTCAAAATAGTATAATGAATTCTAAATTTCTAATATAATTTGTCTCAATTTATTAAAAAACGTTTAACCCTTATAGGAAGCATTTTCAAATTTAAAATGGCTAGTAACACCGCTAATGCTTTGGTATAAATCATATATTATGGTTTCCACAACAAAACAATTTGCAAAAATCATTTATGTATATTGCACACACAAAAGCAAAATAGTAAAACGAAGTGTGTGCAATATCACCTGAGCTTCAAATTGCGCCGACTGCCGACAGCAATAAAGATATGTATGTATGTATGTACATATGTATGTGTTTACATACCAACATATGCATGCAGGGCATGATTGTACAAACAAACATCACTCCTATGCTTATACATATGTATGTATGTATGTACATATATTTGGCGCAAAAAGAAAATTGCTTTGGTAAAAATGTAGAAAAACAATTTTGAGAAATTTCGCACTATAATTAACTGACATTTCACAGCTGAATGCAAGTGAATGCTACAAGGTAATAGTGTGAGTTGTTTGCGAGGGAAAAGTTTACGAAAAAAATAAAACAATAGTAAAAAGCTGTCAGTAAAATGAGGGCGTTAAAAACTGTACAGTGTTGCACTTTATACATTTTTGTTGTTGTTAGGCATCATAGTTTTTTTTAAACATTTTTTTTTCAACATTGCCGTTTAAGCCAAAAATGCAATAAAAACTTTGAAACTTTTAAAAAAATATTTTTTGTACAAAAACACATGGAGAACATTTCCACCTGGTAAGCACCTGGAGAAAAAATATTTCATTGAACACGCTGCGCTGCAAGCATACGTCATTTATATTTTTTTTTTTTGTCTACACAGGTTAGTAATCCACACTCAAACTTTAAAAGAAATCATCTTTTTACATATTTACTTACATACAGAATTCAATTTCTTCATTCGATACCGCCCACACAGGTTATATTAAATTGGAAATGCACGACGACACGTCATTTCAATATTTTCTTTTTGTTTGTCAAATATTTGAAGTGTGCGTGTAATTTGTTTTTAATAATATTTCTATTTTATAATTTAAAGCACATAAAACTAAATTGTTGATAACAAAACTAGATGATACTTTCACTGCTGGCGCTAACATTTTTATATGTACATATGTATGTATTTCAGTTGCTTTCAAAACTTTGCAATTCACTTTTTTATGAACCAATTTAAACGCTTTATTTTTTAATATCACTTTATATTCATACAAATGCATTGCACACTTTTACTTTCCATTTGTTTACGTTTGTTCACATTATTTTTTTGCTTTTTGTTTTGTTACCGTCTTAACCTACACCAATGTCAGCTGTCATATCATCATGTGTCTGCTCGTTTTGATAAAGCACAATTTATAATTTCAACGACAAATTGCCATACAGCCGTCCAAACGTTTTGTTACATCGTGTCGTTATATGCATTTATTAAACAGTCCGGGTATTGAGCGCTGGTTGTCAGTTCGTGCAATGTGCGTGAATGTGTCATTGAATATGCTTGACAGCACTGATTGTGTAGGTTTTGCACAGTTTTATTGCCGATGATCAACAGCAGACACATACATATGTACATGTACGAACATGTATTTTTTGCCGGCAGTTCGCTTGACATTTCGTTTTGATCTTTGCCGTTGAATTGTATTTTGCTGTTGGTGCATTGCAGAGTTGTTGTTCATTCATTCGATAATTCAATTGCGGACATTTAATAAGCAAATTGTAATATTTAATTTTTAAGAAAGGATTTCAAGTGTTTGTATTCTCTTACTGGCACTTGTCATAGTTATACTCTCGATTTGTTATGATTAAATTGGAACAATATGCGCCCCGTGGCGTATACGTTATTTTTTGGTTAATGAAATGTGAAATTTGAGCAATCGTGACTGCAAAAATTGTTTATTTCTTAATTTGCGAAATTGACTATTATAATTTTTTGCAAATACACATTTCTATTGCTTAGTATGATAGCTACATATTAAAAGTAATTTAACACAGCTGGAAAGTAGTAGATTAAGGCACTTTGAATGAAATTGTGGATAGTAGTATGTATACAAATTTAAATACATATATGAAAAAAATGTAATATTAGGTTGTCAAATATTTTCCTTCAGCTTTTTTGCTCTTTATTTTATGCTTATTGATAAAATTTTAAAGGTAAACATTTTATATGTATGTATGTATATCAACTTGCTTGCAATTTTCACATAATTGCTGATTTCTTCGTATTGTTTGTACATTTAACGGTGATTTGTCGCGTTTCGTGTCTGCTTGCAAGCGCCTATAATGCAAGATTGTCTTCTAATGCATCGAGTTAGTCCAGTTTCGTGACGTATTGTTTGAACGGTGATTTGTCGCGTTTCGTTAACTTGCCATTCATTTGCAATGACAACAATAAAAAGTCAATGCAGCAAAAAACACTCCTTGCAATTGTTGTTGTGGCCTCACATTCTGTCTTACCTTGCGACATTTCTTTACATTTCCTTATTTAACCCCGCCACCACTTTCATTATCAATTGTGCTCACTAATTGCCCTCATCTAATCGAATTGCTGACTGCCTTTCTGCTCGTTGGTCGTTTACTTTATTTTTATATTTTTTTTTCCTACACCCTTTTGCCCATGAATGGGGTCGCTGCTGGCCATATGCTGTCTATTGCTGACACGCGCATTTATGGTTAATTCATTATCATTTTCTGGCATTTCATGGTTCACATTTTGCTTTTGTTTTGTTTCACTATGGAATTATTGAAATGCCTCTGGCGATTTAGATAGTCTATTGGATGTCCTTTGGCAGCAGCAAAATTTCTAAAGCTCTCGTAGAAGTAAAAGAATACGGAATTTCTATTTCATATTGATTGAATGCCTTCTTTGAAGGGAGTGCCAAGGGTTGATTTCAACCACAAATTCTCACTGACATATGCATGTTTGTATGGTTGAAAGCTCAAACATTAAAAAAGCCGCTTCAATAGCACATTTTAGTTGTTTTCCGTTTCGAGCCGCTTTTACTGACCTATTTAAAGCAGTGAAGTCTGCAATTTAGTCTGGCCACATGTATGTACATATGTATGTAGGTACATATGTGCATACATCCTTTCTGTCTGGTGTGTGTAGCACATTCTATTACACAGTTCATATCCGCTTGTGCTTGTATTAATTCAATTGTTTTACGTGTCTACCATACTGCTTTCGCAGAATTTATCGCCTCAGTTTTCCTCTCTTTTTTGCCCGTTATATGGAGTGCATTACCGTTAAAGTAGTATTAATTCGTGGAATTGTCGTGATTTCAGCGAAATTTTATATATTGATTTTTAAGCTGCGCCTAATAGTATGCTATGGTTAAAAGATTTAGACTTTTAATTTTTTTTTTTTAAATCGATATGAATATAATATTACTCCTATTATATTATGCTACAGACGAATTTAAGTAAATTTGTATTTTTTCAACGCTAGTAAGTATGTTGAATTTCCTTTGCTAATCAGTAATTTTTTAAATATCAAAAGCCTAATACGTTGTTAGATGGAAGGTTTTATATGTTATGTACATATACTTTTTAATATATCGGTAACTTCTGTGAACAAAATTAATTAAAATAAATTAAGTAAATTGCAAAAATTTTCAGAGAAATACTGAGGTTATTATTTATTACATTATTATTACATTTCTATTAATTTGCATGTATTTGTTAATAAAATCTTCATATTATTGAATTTTTATAATGATGAACGTAAGCAATATTGGCACATAAAAAATGTGTATGTTGAATAACTACTCAACAGCTAATTATAAATATATTTGAGTACCAACGCCTTGAAGTATGCAACGGTTTTTATTATTTATGTTTAAAAATATGTACAAACGAGTGCCACAGCCTTGAAGTATGCAACAACTTTCAATTATTTATGTAAGATATTTTTCGCCTTGAAATTTACAACAAATTTTTGTTACTGACGTCATTTCTAGCAATTTCGGCAGTAAATCCGAAAATTTTTTTTACAAAACTTCACTAATATTTTAATACGCCTGCAGTAATATTGAATTTCCCAAGTGTTACTAAAATTAGCGCAGCATTTTCGCTTTCGCTTTTGCTCAAGCGCAGAGTATAAGAAATATAAAATCGCATATTGTGCTTCTTATTGCTTATCGTACGTACATATGTACATTCATGTGTAGTGGTTAGTCAATAATAACAAAAATAATAAGGTAATGGCTTATGCGCCTCAAGGTATGCTTTATCGGAAGCGGCTTAGCACAAATTCGCGTGAGTGGCTGCCATTTCTATATGCCATTTGCTTTTGATTGTTCAAAAGTCCATGAGATGCAAGTATTCGAAAGTGAATGATATGGAAATTTGTATTTGTATGTTTGTAAATATACGCGCGACCGTCACTGTCTAGCTTTATATGCACACGCATAAATGGTATATGAGGCAACTAATGGTATGCGATTGTTTGAAAAAACTTCAAATGCGCAAAATTGTAAAATTTTCAATGAAAATGTGATTGTTTTGTGTGCGTACAATTTGCATTTTGCAAGATTTTATCATTGTTTGTTGGTATATTATGTATATTTTTTATATTCTGCAATTTATATTAAGTATCTTTATAACACTGTTAAATTCAGCTAAATCTCGAAACTAAATTCAATTTCCGTTTCAGTTTATTTGCAGATTTATTGCTAATTTTTATTAGAAGAAACTTAAGAAAACCACAAACAAAATGTCAGATCGCAAAGCAGTTATTAAAAACGCCGACATGAGCGAAGAAATGCAGCAGGATGCTGTTGATTGTGCGACACAAGCCCTCGAAAAGTACAACATTGAAAAGGTAAGTTGCTCTTCTTTGATATAAAATATAATATAAAATATTTTTTTCAAATTTTATACACAAATGCCTTTAAAAGGTTTCGAAGAAGGCTTCAAATAAATTATTTACATTTATTTTGTTTTTAAAATAAATATATTCCAACTGAAACAACAACTTGTGGTCCTGCCGCACACTATTGCTAAGCGGCTAGTTTTATCGTGCCACGTACAGGCGCGCATTGCGGCGAAGTTAAACAAGCTAGTTTGCCAACATTTCTTTTTTTCGTGCAGACTGATTGTTTTTCTAACTCTTATCTGTAAAGCAGATAAAAAGTTAACTGCTGCTGTGCTTTAACTTGTGCTTCTTATTGCTTACGAAAGCGTTCAGTGCGCAGGAAAGCACGAAATTTTTGTTGTCAAACGTCGCTAAGCTGGTTATAAAATAAGTTAACAAAGTAAAAGTGTATACATATGTAAAGTGAAAACGAATAAAAAGTCAAAAAGTGCGCTTGAAGGGGCACTAAAATCCGATCAAATGCAAGCAAAGATTTTCGAAAATTCTCGAGATAAATTCAACTTGATCCTGCTGTGCCTTTTTATCACCGCTTTTTAAGTTTTTCATGCTGCATTTGATTCGCGTGTAAGCCCTGGCGCTATATTCTTGTCAATTCTAGTTTTTTAAGTGTTGTTGTTTTATACTTGTCGACCCTCTTTGCTTAACAGCAAGGATTACATGCATTTTTGCTTTGCAAGTTTATGTACATACATACATATGTATGTATGTACATATGTAGTTGGTTGTGTGGTATTTGTTCTTTATATTTGAGGTGAATACACACATTGCGGTTTTGCTCTTTTCTTTAAATAAGGTTAGTTCAACTTTAACCCAAGTCGAATGCACTTTTAACATTGCAAGTGTGTTTTTGTAGGAGCTGCTGTTGTACATGCAAATGTACATACATGCATATGTATGTATGTATATAAAGTTTTTCCATACACTTATTTTATTTAATTTTAATGCTTTCTAAATATTAAAAAATGAATGGTATAAAAATGAATGCGCTAAAATTTAAGTTTTTTACATTTAGTTTTAGTTTTTAGAATTTATTTTTAGAACTTAATAAAAAATATGAAAAAGTAATAATATGTTCCTTTATTTTTTAATTTAATTATATTTTTTTTTTAATTTAATTAATTTTTTTTATTTAATTTCTTTTTTTTATCTAATTTTTTATTTTTATTTAATTTATTTTTTAATTTAATTTTTTTTTAAATTTAATTTATTTTTTTATTTATTTTTTTTTTATTTTTTTTTTTTTTATTTTTTTTTAATTTTTTTATTATTTTTTTATTTTATTATTTTTATTTAATTTACATTTTTTTTATTATTAACTTTTTCTATTTTCTTTTATTTAAATTTTCATTTTTGTTACTGTAAAATTTTTTGTCTGCTTTGGTTTTTTATTTTTTATGTGCACGTTTTTTTGTTTAATTTGTTTGCTTTTATCTTCAGACTTATTTATAATAAAATTTGCATACTTGTGTGTTTAAACTGATTTTGATTGACGTCTTTCTTGTTGTGCTCTTTGTCTAGTTTTCTTATCTCAATTCTTAGCGCTCAAAATCTCATTTAATGTTTACTTTGTCAACTTAAAATTTATGAAAATATCAACATTATTGAGTCTGTTTATTTAAGTACAACTTTGAGATAAATTTTATCGTTGTTCTTGTAAAATAAAATTATAAATGAGTTATTTAAACTACATATGTATGTACATACAGTGTGCGACAAAACTAAAGCACGGAATCTGCCTTGTCGGTATTTAACCGAATAAAATCATAAAATCATTCTTCTTTTAAAATTAGTAAAAATTAAACAAATTAACTTACTAAAATATTATATAAAATTAAATATATGAAGAACTCAAAATCTGGTGCGACAAAACAAAAAATAACTAAGAATTTATTAATTGCAATTAAGTCAAACGGTTTTTAATTATGTTGGATATGTGTAGTTATTACCTAATTAGAAAAATATTAATATTCAGTAATTAAAGAGAAAGAAAATCGAAATAAGTATTTCTGTTCAATAGAAAAAAATAAATAAGAAAAGAGAATCGGTTAAGAATGGTTTGGAATAAATCATCCTTAGTAATTTAAATAAGCTCTTTGGTTATAATAATATATTAAACTTATAAATCTATTGTAAGACAATTACGGTTAAATAATTACAGAGATCCATACAACGTCGAGCTGTCCATGGGGAATTTTCATATTTTGCAAAAAAGCCGTATTATTTATTTTAATAATTTTTACTTTATATTTTAATTAGAAAACGTTAAAAACAATGTACTAGAAAATAAATAAATTCATAATAAACAGTATAATGGACAAAATAAGCATAAAAATATTTCTCAGAATATCAATGCTGCCACATGTTGCAGAAGAAATGGCTTTAAAATGGAGTTATCAACATGACAACGACCAAAACATTTAAAACATGGTTGATAACGGGAATGAGGTTTTGAAGCGACTCGCACAATCATTCAATCCCATAGATACCAATGGTAAATGTAGATCGAAAAATCAAAGAATAAAAATAAGGCCGTTTTATACATTAAAAATTCCTGGGACATATCAAATAAATTAATTGAAATGCCTAGCCGAAAAATTTAAAAACAAGGGATACGCAACCAAATATTGAAAGACATACATTTTTCAATTAAAAATTTCGTGCTTTTGTTTTGTCGCAAAATTTTTGGAAATATATGGTATTTTATATATTTTTTTAATAAGTTAATTTGTTTAATTTTTAGTAATTTTAAAAGAAGAATACATGAACTAATAATACAAATCAATAAAACATCACGTAATGCCTAATATGATTTTATCCAGTTAAATACCGACAAAAGTTTTGTCGCACACTGTATATGTATGTATGTACATAAATGAAGTGAAATAATATTTAAAATTTAACGAAAATAAGTAAAAAAGTATTTAAAAATTAATAAATATTTTATAAAAATTAAAAAAATTATAATAAATAAATAAATGAAATAATAAAGTTATTTAAATAATGATAATAAACAGGGAAAAATAAATATTTTGAAATTTTAATCATTTTAATTAGAAATTAAAAACAATTACATACATAAAATAAATAAAGTTAAAAAAATTCCTGAGAACTCCCATTAAAAAAAAGAAAACATTTAAAACATGGTTAAAACAATATTATATTTAATTAAATTAAAGAATTAAATTTAAATCAAAATTTTAACAAATCTAAAGAAAGGAAAAATTTAAAAACAAAATTCAACTTATTAAAATAAAAGGAAAATATAAAAGTAATATAAAAAATATAAAAATAATATTAAAAAAAAATATACACAATAAAAATAATATAAAAAATATAAAAATAATATATAAAAAAAATTTAAAAAAAATATAAAAAATAAAAAAAGAAATATAAAAAATTAAAAAGAATTTAAAAAATCAGAAAAAATATATGTATAAAAAATGTAAAAAATTTAAAAAAGAAATAAAAAAATATAAAAAAATATAAAAAATTAAAAAAAAAAAATAATTTAGAAAAAAAACTAAAAAATAAAAAAAAATTTAAAAAATGTATGAAAAATTATGTATGTAATTAAAAAAGTATAAAATGGGTAGTTTTTCTCTAAACTTTTCATCAACGATTTTTTCTATTAAAATTGTTATTTTTGCAGGTTTCAGAACATAGAAAACATTTTTTACTAAACTGTCTCATGATTTTTCCAACCCACTGTAAGCGTTTGTAATGTCTTCATTTGATAATTCCCACCATTATTTAGTATCCTACAATATTTCGATTACCAATTTGCAATCAAAATTAAATTTTCAGCGCCTATTATTAAACTCAATCACTTCGAAACACACACTCTCAACCCCTCCGACAGCGCTGGTGCTTAACCACACTTAGGCGCATACATTCATAAATGAATGTGTACATATTTACTTTCTCTCGTTTCTGCTCTAGTAATGCTGCAAGGCCGTCAGTGATTGCGTGCCGCCTACCCCATTTAGGTTGCCAACGATTCGTACGCCTGCCTGCTGAAATCAAAAGAGAATCCCCACCCCTCCACCGCCTACATTTTGCGGATTTGCGTTTTTTTTTTGTTGTTTTCCCTACTTACGTTCAACACATTTATCATTATCTATTTAACGCTTAACTCCCTAAAAGCGCATCATGTAAAATCCCCCAAAACACACACACGCATACATACATACATATGTACACACGAAAAAGCGCATACGCAGTAATGTAAAAAGCCACAGTAACAAAACACCAAGAAATTATATAAACATTGACACAAGCGACAACAAAAGCAGCCAGAACAACAACAACAACAACACTTTATTGTCCTTCAGTACATCACTCTCTTCCTCGCACTTCCACATTCACACGATCTCTCTCTCTCACTCTCTTGGCCAATATGTTTTTAAATTTACATTTTTAACCAGGGCTCGGTTACAATAAAAACAACAACAATATAGTAACAACATAACAGCATAAGTGCCAATGTTGTAATGTCAACAATTGTGGCCGACTACAGTGAAAGTGTGCGCACATCTCCCGTTACATTTACTTTGTGTGCGTGTGTGTCACCCATTGGGAATCCTGCTGCCACTCAAATCGTGCACAGCGGCAGACGGTGGTGGCTGGTAGCGGGTGCCGAATAACGCAACGCAAGGCAAGGAGCGCCGCTCGGCTCCACATGGCATTAGAAACATGGCGCGCACGGGTATTAGACTAAATTGTTGCTGCCAACGGTTGCGTCGGCATTAATTTGCCACATGCTGTGTTCTGTTGTGCGGGGTGGCAGTGTGGGGTGTAAAGGGGCAGTGTGTACACACTGTACATACATACACGTGTTTAGTATTATAGAACATTACTTACCGCTATTTGGTATATTTGAGTAGCTGTGGTTGTTGTTGCTTTTTTACTGTTGCATTACCAGTTACAGTTATTATTATTGCTTTTCGCCACTGTGGGTGTTGCCGTTGACATTTTTTCACCATTTGTCCAATACTTGTACATGTGCGCTCATATGCGACGCATTTTGTCTTGTGTTTGCATACTTCTAGGCGCATTGTAGCAAATCGCTCTCCACAATGTGCTATGACGCTGTTTTTTCATTGTTTTGGCTGGAAAAAAATAAAATATTGTAAATGTTTGTGCATCAATCATTTGTATTATTTTACAAGTTTTTATTTTATCGCAATAGCATTTAATTTGAATTTTCATTGTTTGCATTTTTAATGAATGGTTGAATTAAAATTTGGGGCATTAAAAATTGTATTTAAAAAATGTATGAAATGAAAAGTATTAGTAAGACTAAAAAATAAAGTGTTCAATATTAATTTTACAAATAAAATATAAATTTTAATATAACAAATAAAATATACATATGTCAATTTAAAAAATATTGTACATATGTATTTAAAAAATATATAACTTTGGAAAGAAAAAAAGTAAAATTAATGATACACATGTTTACAATAAAAGTGAATGTTTCAAAAACAAAAACAAAAGGTTTTAAAAATTTAAAACCTTAAACTAAGCGTAAAATAATAAAAAAATTTAAATTTTTTTATCAAATATAGCCAAATAATTTAAAGTATAAATAATTTAGAACATAAAATAATGAAAAATATGTTAAAATATCTTCAGAAAACTTTATTCTGTACAAAAAAAATCTGATTTATATTTTTATTTACCATATTATATTTATTTTTTCCATTATTGAGTAGTAAAGTTTACAAACTTTCAAATTCTTTATTTTAGTCGTAAAAGAAACAACTTACATACATATATGCCATGAACGGGGTGTATTAAGTTTGTTTTAATTTTTTTATTTTTTATTACAAAAAATTAATTTACACTTTTTGTCGTATTAGATTTTAATTCATGGTTTTATTTATTTTTTTTTTGTTATTTTTTAATATTTATTTAATTTTTTTATTATTATTTATTTATTTTTTAATTATTTATTTATTTTTTTTTTTTATTATTATTTATTTATTTTTTTTTTATTTTTTATTAAAAAAATTAATTTACACTTTTTGTCGTATTAGACATTAATTCAAATTTTTTAATTATTATTTTTTATTTTTTTTTATGTATTTTTTTTATTTATTTTTTTTTATTTATTTTTTTTTATTTTTTATTTTATATTATATTTTATTAGAAAAAATGAATTTATACTTTTTTGCCTTATTAGTTTTTAATTCATCGATTTTTCAACATTTTTATTTATTATATTTTTTATTTCATTTATACTTAATAAATCCATAATTTTTCTAATTTTCCAATATTTTTAATTTTTTATATTTTTTTAATATATTTTTAATATATTTTTTGATATAATTTGTACTTTCTAGTATTATATCCTCCTTTGTTCAATTGTTTTACATACATACATATGTATGTGTATATATGAAGTTGCACGTCTAACAATATTGTTTTTTTTTTTACTTTTCCTTACTTTCCTTGTGCGCGCTCCGCCTTCACTTCCGTTCCTACACCACTGCTGCGAGTCCTTGGTCCGCTCATAACCACATTATTCATTGCTTTCTTCCATTTCATTGTGCTCGTCGCAGCGCAAGCCCACGAAGACTGTCGCCTTGCCTGCAGCTTTACAGTTCATTCATTCAGCATGCATTTCAACCGTTATTGTGACCATTATAGTTGTGTCTTTACTACCTTCGGCGATTTAATTTGGCTTAAAATTTATTTTTGCATTGGTTTTTCCATTTGCCACGTTTATATTTTCTTCGCACTCAGTTTTTTGTTTTATTCTTTGTCTGGACACCACGTTTTTCGCATTTTAAATATATTGGCGGCCAATAGTTGCTAGCTGAATTGTTGTTGCTTCGTTTTGAGCCACAACGCCAATTCGTGCATTTTTGTTGGCCGTTGGCCGTCCATATTTGGCTTCAAGCTGTTCTTGGCTTTAGTCATTTCGCTTTGAAACAAGTGGATTGCGCGCAGACAGACATAACTATAGCGTGCTTATACATACATACTAGTACAAGTAAAAAATGATATAAACGGTTTTGGCGAAGGCTATGACTGTGACTTTGGCTTTGGCTTTGGTCTTAGTATTGGCTTCTGCATTTATATTTGGCCTTAGTCAAGGCTCATTCGGTCAACCAGTTATCTCGGTGCTTGCGTGTGCCGCTATTCACATACATATTTTTTTTTATTTTTAGTCATCCTAAATTAGATATTTGTTGCTGTATGACAATATTTGGTTATTCACTTGAACTTTATTTGATTCACTTGCCTTTTTGGTCGCCTAAATGCTTTATTTTCGTTTCGCCCACTTATTTTTTCCATAATGATTTTCTTTCTAATTATTCTCCCCAAGAATGTGCTGCTTTTTTGCTATTTATCTTTCTTAGGGTATTTCTAAAGACTTTTCATTCTCTGACTTTTTTTTGCCGCATGCTGCTTCGACCTCAAAGTTTGCTGTGCCTTTTCTTTCGAATTTCATTCAACATGTGTGTGAGTATATTGCATACAGATGTGTAGGTCCTCAGTCGAATCCTTCCGCATATGTTTCGTATCGGCAATTTATTGTCCGAAAAGCTGGTATCTACAGCGTATCACTTTTCCCAGAGTTGCATGTGTTTGTAAACCCTTTTTTCATTGTGATTTATTTGCTATAGTATGCCTACATAGCTGAAGTTTTAGTTTGTGGATTCCCCTATTACTATTCTCCACCTCTTTTAAGTTAAGTATACTTTGCTTTTTTGCGTGTCTTTACGAAATCAAACAACTTTTTCCGAAAGAGAGCGCGCAGCCATATTTGCTGTAGTCAAATATTTACTTTTATGGGCCACTTTTCTGTAAATAACTACGAAAAAAGTCTGCATAGTGTGGGAGGTTTGTATGTATGTATGTCTGGTTTGTCGTTCATTCAAAAAGCGGCTACCACATTTTGTAGGCTTATACGCAGTCCCTCTCACTTCCATCGATGTACATTTCTTTATATTGTTTTGCTGCATGGGTTTTTGTGTTTTTGGTGAAAATTCCAAGTTTTTCTGTCCCATATATAATCGTAGTAGTAGTAACAAAAACCAACTTGAGCCGACTGAAATCTGTATTGAATTGTTAAGCAAATAGTTGATTGTAGCTCAATTTTTTATTACTGTTTACTTAGATTTGCTAACATCTTGGAAGTGCGTGTGGAAGCACTGTGGCAGGCAATTGCTTGTTGAGACGCAAAATTGTTGCTCTGACGTGTGAATATGTTCACAAATAAGTGCGAAACTTAATGGTATGCTTTTAGGCGCAGGACAATAGATATATTGACGTTAATGTAGGCTTTATTTAAGAGCGAAAGAGCTTAAAAAGACGAAGAGTGAAGAAAATAAATAGCAAGAATTTGAATGCAGGATGTATTTGTCCCTGAGTATATGAGAGACTGCACACATCCTTTTCTCTCCAAGTTTCTACTCATTTATAGGAACCGCGGATATCGGATCACTATAGGATACTTGATCTAAGACCGGAAGTCGTGAGCTGCTTGAGCCATATGTAAAAGAATCGTTTCTGGCCACTCCCAAGTGAATCGTGTTTTCGAGAGAAATGTTCTGCAGAAGATTTATGTATGTACCTTTGCGCATTGGCAACGGCGAATACCGCAGTCGATGGAACGATGAGCTGTACGAGATATATAACGATATTGACAAAGTTCAGCGAATGACATAGCGGCTACGCTGGCTAGGTTATGTCGTCCGAATGGATGAAAACTTTCCATTTCTGAGAGTATTTGACGTAGTACCTGCCGGGGGAAGCAGAGAAAGACCTCCACTCTGTTGGAAAGAACAGGTGTGGAGAAGCACCTGGCTACACTTGGAATCGCCAATTGGCGCCAAGCAGCGAAAAGGTGGAACGATTGGCGCTCTGTTGTAAACTCGGCTTTTACCGCGTTAGCGGTGTTTACGCCAATAAAGAAGAAGATATTTAAAGGAAGATTCAACCATTCGATGAAAATGGTTTCAAAAATAATGAAAATATTTAATACGTCGTTTATACGCATGATTTGTCAAAAACGTTTCTATAAAATTCATTACAAATACTTCCAGTTTTATAAAATATACATCCATTCGTTTGAAATTAGTTCTAAAATTATGTTAAAATTTGCCGATTCGTTGTGTGTGTAAAAATTTCATATGAAATTCACGGACACAGCTCTACTTCTATAACAATTCTGCGCCTTACATCAGACTACATTTTCCATCACCACCAATTATGCACTCACCGCCGGAATGTATGCAAACAACTTTATATTAATAAATTTGTTTACACTACCTTTCACTTGCAAAACATACCACACTAATTACCGCCTCCCCACTTACTTAAGCTTTCAATCTAATGTTCTAGTCGTTGCTCTTCACCTTCAATTTAATTATTTTACACTTCCTACTTGTGCGATGCTTGCCAACGAACGCCAACACACAGGATGCAACAGTCAAATAAATTTATTCGCTTCCGTTTTACGCGCAGCAGTTGTTGTTGCTATTGTTTATATATATGTACATACATAAAGGTAAATATGTACATCGGCGGTGCGGCAAAGGAGGCGTATTTAATATTTAGATTTTCACTGTTGCCTTTATTAAAGCGGAATATAGGAGTGTGTATGTGTGTGCGTGAAAAGCATGCTTAAAAAAGGGCTAGAAAAGGGTTCTATTGCGTTAAATTTGCGCTTTTGGCTCTGGGAATGCAACGCCACGCGCAAAGTTTATACACCGCAATTGTTAGTTGTTGGTTTTGTTTTTGTTGTGCATGCAACGCATTCAGCTCGGCTCAATGTATAAATTTAGAACCTGTCCTTATGCTGGCATATATGCAATTATCTCCGTGGCGCTACGTTTTCCTGTCTCTCAGCACGAAAATGCACCGTTACATATACTATGTACATCTAACACATAACGGTATATTGGTAAACTTACACCGTCAAGCGCCGCTTTGAACTACACTATTTTTAGGCTGTCAGCTGTGGTTTCAGTTGAGTGCCGCGGCAATGCTCTTGCCTACTTCACGGCGTTTATGTATGTATGTATGTATGTATGTGTATAATTGCATTGGTAAATAGCGCTGTGCGCGCACTGTTTTGCATACATTTGCATCGTTAACGGATATAAAAGCTTTATGCATTGCATGACACGTGGCATTGTTGAGGAAAGTGTTTTATTTTGCTGCACGCATTCGAGATTAGATGTGTACTTAGATGCGATGTGCATACATATGTATTACATATGTACTTAGTATATAATACAGCGGTATTACATACCGTATGTTTACAGCAATTTGTGTGCATTAATTGTACAAAATGTTTTATGAAGTTGTCGTAAACTTGTGGATAATGTAATTTTTTTTTGGGTGTAACCGGGTCTCCCTGACTTTGTTAATATTAAATGTGTATTATTTATATGTATATTTAGTATGTGCTACTTTTTCTAAATTCTGCTTTTCATAATTTAGATAAGCGTTCATGAGTTTTTTTTATTTTTTTTTTTAATCTTATTTTATTATACATATGTATATGTGACCTGGTCTACGAAAAGGGAAAAGGGAGCTAACGTGCGAAAACTAGTTTTCTGGGAAACAGCTGTTAAAAATCTCACCCTAAGCCCCCTTTCCGTAGACCAGGTCACATAGTATGTATGTATGTACATATGTACATATACATATGTATTTTGTTTTTTTTTAATAATTTTTTATTATATTTTTTGTTCTTATTTTTTAATTTATATTTTTATTTATTTGTTTAAATTATTTATTTATTGATAAATATATGTTATATGTTTATTACTATTAATTATTATTTTATATTTTTTATTATCATTTTATATTTATTTATTAATAATGTTTTTAATTATTATTATATTTATTGAAGTATATTTTTTGCCTTATCATGTTTAGAGTTTTTTATATACACTTTTTTCTACTCACTCACTTTATATTAAAATTTTTTGCTCAATTTAAAAATAAATTTCACAATCAACTTTAAAAATCATAAAAATATATTAGTAAACCGAATTGTGACAGTTAGTGTATGATTGACAACATTTTTTGCAACGTATTTCAAGGCCACCCCTTCCTCCACGCGCTTGCTGAATCATTGCAGTTTTTATATAATGCCATTCGAACTAGAAAAGCTAACAGCTCATGTAATTTGAGTCAAAAGGAAAGACTAAGACCGGTAAATACATATACATATGTATGTATACTATAAAAGTGTTTGTGTAGCACGCGATCCTGCTTTTTATGCACGAACGAACTCGCATGCCGCCACCCAACTTAAGCAGACTACCGCCGGGTCGCTGAGTACGTGCCAACGGCCTGCCCGCGCGCATTTCCGGTTTTATTTGTCGAGCCTCTATAGGTACGTGAGCCTACATAGTAACACAGTAAACATGGTGCTCATCCATTCGATACGTGTATGCACCCAGAATTGAATACATGTGCGTGTATGGTTGTTGGTAAAATCGCACTGTGAAATCTGCTAACTTTTTTCAAAACAATGTACTCGCTTTTTGGCTTATGCATAAACACGCGTGACACTCGTTGATAGTTGCAAAGCCACTGTTGCCGGTTGTTATTTTCCTTACGAAAACCATGCGTGTTTTCTTACTGTTGTCAGGCTGGTGGTATTTGTTGTTTTTAACTTCGTTGTTTTGCACAGCGCTACAATGTTTAATCAATATCGAAGAAAGCGACGGGGGGGTGCATATGGTTGAATCGTAGAAACGGTATTTGCAAGGTACATAACAGTTATATGGCTGAAGCAATCAAGCCTCCTGCTTGATTGTATTATACAATGAATGTATCGAAACTTATTTCTTGAATAACTGATCTGCTGCCATTGTAAATTTTTCCTGCAGCAAGTTTTTATTAAAAAAGGAAATTTCAGTTGACACAGTTTTTTTCTTTTAAGCTGTAGGCAGTTTTGCTATTGTTAACATTCCCGCTTACGGATATCGTACACTTTGTTGACCTATTTCTTTCTTTCCTCCCCTTTCTTACAATGTCGCTTATTATTTGCTCGCACTAGTTAAAGTTAATATTTGTTTATGTAGTTTTAGTTTGCTTTTGGCCACCCCTTAAGGCTTAGACTTGTCTGTTACAATGCATTGTTAATCGATAATTGTTGTGTTTAATAACTTTATTTATTTATCTGCATTGCCAAACCTGCCAACTTGGCCTGAATTTATGTGCGTCATAAAAAGATTGTATTATTACAATAAAACATGACATGAATATGAAGTCTTATACAAAGTTCCGACAAAAATGCAGACATTGCCTTCATAAATGTTAATGTTTTTTCCTCATCGATTTTTTTTTATTATTTTAGCGTATAATTTTTTGTATTTATTGTTAATTTTTTTTTAATTCGTATGTATTATTTAACTTTTATTTTTGTGTTTTATGTGTAATTTTTTATTTATTTTATTTTTTTATATTTACTTTTTTTATTTTATTTTTTAATTAATTAATTTTTTTATATTTATTTATTTTATTTTATTTTGTTTTTGATATATTTTTTTTTATTTACATTTTTGTTTTAATTTTTTGTTTAAAAAATTATATAAAAAATTTTTAATTTATTATTTAAAAAATATATTTTATTTTGGTTATTATAATTTATTTCTTATATATCATTATGGTATTTAATTATTTATGTATTTACATTTGTTTTAATAAATTAATTTTTTTTTTGGTTCAACAAGCGGTTTACTTACTTTATATTTTCCGCGCTGAGTCAATTTAGCCATTACGCCCGTATATGTGCAAATTAGTCCCTCAGTTTTTGAGATATCGAAATTTAGTACATATACTTTTCTCACAAAGACGCTGCTCATTTGTCGGAACCGCCGATATCGGACCACTGTAACATGTATGTACAGCTGCGAGCAGTGAAATAGTAGTGGGTGTTAGAGCTTTACATATCTGTGAGTTATGTAAAATGCCAAACAATTTTAACATCCATTGAAATGCAAAAGTGGATCATATTTTCCAGGCTATGTTTATTACTAAAAATATTTAGATTTGAATATGTATAAGATATGTTTATTTACAAAGATGTGTTTATGTATGAAAATTTTGGGGAGCAGTAAAATAGTAGTGAAGTACTAAAAAATTTTTTTTAAAAATCCTGAAGGATTTTTGCAAGTTTCGTCTATAGGAGATCTTAGTACTTGGTAGCATGGCCATGATTTTTGATAACAGCAATATATCGCTTCTTCAGAGAATCTACGAGACTGTGGCATCTTTTCAGTGGTATGCTCTGCCATGATTGCTGCACTACGGTCCACAACTCGTTGTTGTTTTTGTGTTTATCCTTCCACACGGCTTTCTTGACATCTGCCCAACGATTTTCAATAGGATTGAGACCAGGGGATTGAGCTGGTCTATCCATGACTTCAACTCCATTGACCCGAAACCACTTTTTTACCACCCTACTGGTGTGCTTCGGGTCATTATCCTGCTGAAATATCATTTTCAGCGGCATGTCCTCTTCAGCAAATGGTATCATAATATGCTGCATTACATCCACGTGTGTGTATCGGTCCATTATGCCAGTAATCTTGTGAATTGGGACTACACAAAAAAATTGGGCCTGTAAGAAAAACAGCCCAAACCATGATATTCAAACCGCCATGCTTCAAAGTTTTTGTGCTGAATCTGGGGTCGTACTCTGCATTAGGGGAGCATCTTAGATACTGACGGGACCCTTTACCGCCGTATAGAACAACTTTCGACACGTCTGTCCACAAGATGTTGCGCCATTTCTCAATCGGCCAATTCAGGTGTCCTTTGGCGAATTTAAGACGTCTTGCTACATGAATTTTTTTTTTAATAACGGTATTTTTCGAGGACAGCAGACATATAAATAATGTTCATGTAGAAGTCTTCTCACTGTATGAACACCGCAGGCCAGGTTAAGTTCATTCCGAATCTCCATAGCTGACATTCTAGGTCGAGTCTTGGCACATCTTACAACTATTCGTGTAAAATTCTCAGAAAGAATCCATCTTGCGCCCCTTTTTTCGCCTTTTTTTTTATAAATAATTGCATTGCGAATCATTGTGGCTTAACACCCTACAAGTCTTTCCACTCCCTTGTAGGATTTACCGTTGTTTATGACAGATTGAATCCATTCTCGTTTTTCTTCACTACAGTGCTTCCCGCGGCCCAATAAAAGGAACAAAATCATAAATTTTTTTGGTTTTTGCATTGAATAATATATAAAATATTAGGAAACTTACTTTTTGTTTGATAAAATTTAATTTTTTTTAGTAAAAATTATCTGTTTGTAATCAGCTCACCGTTCACTACTATTCTATTGCTCGCTCATAAAAACAGATATCCCAATAAAATTGGCTCTAAAAAAGTAACGGTAAGTGTTCCACACTTATTGTTGTGAATAATAGGACCGTTATACTTCAGAGAATATAATTAAAATAATGATCGACGGCAATATCATAAAATAAACAAAATTTAAAGCAAAACTCTCTTGACCAATAGGCACTACTATTTCAATGCTCGCAACTGTACATACATACTCACATAAGTAGCTCCCGAAAATTGAACGAGCGGAATCAAGTGCTTGTATGGGAATCTTTTTCATTTGACGAGATATGTTCAAGAAATTTGGCATGCCTTATTGTCTAATCTCCGAAGGAATTGTTTAGATCGGAGCACAATAGCATATTGCTGCCATATACACTGGATGATCGGAATAAAGTGCCTCTATGGAAAGCTTTTTTGATTTAAACTGATGTTTTCAAGAAATTTGTCAGGGATTATTGTCTAAGGCAATTATGCAATTTCCGTAAAAATTGTTAAGATCGGACCACCATAACATTTATCTGTCATACCAACTGACCGATCAAAATTAAGATAAAAATATTTTTATACTCATTTATGCTGAAAAAAATGCACCTGTGAAGAGTATTATAGCTGCGGTGCAGTCGAAGTTAACGTTTTTTGTTTCTTATTTATTTTGCCAACTGCTTGGTTACACACATAGTTACTATTTGTTTAATAATATCTAGGTCAGCGGCTGAAGTTACCGACTATTGTTTTACTTTGTAAGCTTACATACACATGTATAGTACATTTAAGTAAATATTTTCGCTTTTAACTCACTATTGGAATGGTTTTTAGAACATTTGGCACGCAATTTGCTCACTTCATGATTAATTGCAGTGATTACATGTAAAAAATGGCATTTATATGTAAATTAAATCACTATTGCACGATAAAACATACTCTATTATTGAAATTTATATGTGAAAGGTTTTTACGAATCGCATTTTCACCTGTATTTTCTTATTTTTAGTTTATTTGTATTTTGCAAAAACGTGATTGGTTTTAACAAACGTTATTTCATGCAAGAATAAACAAGAATGTTTTTAACTGTAAACATGTAAGCAAACGTCTACAAACGTCATAAGCAAACTTAAGGTGTTCATACACACTGTATTTGAATTAGTATTTTTATGAAGTTGTGTATCTCAAAGTATTGGAAAGTTTGGAATCTAAAATGTATTATAAGGTTATTTATAATTGGTATGCACCACTTTAATTGCTCTACCATATTTTAGAAACGACGACTATCCATGAAAAATTACCTACCAACCCTCCTCAAGTCAATAAATCTAATTTTAGCTCATACCACTATCGATTTTGGAATTTTTCGAAAATTTCCAATGAAAATAAACCAAGCTAAGTTACACTATTTGCTTACATCATTTTAAATTATAAACCCGTCTATAAATAATGTTTGTAGCGTAGCAAATAAAGCTAAACGCCGCTTGTAGGCTTTGTAACGTGAGCGTAATCTATTTTTAAATGCATTAAATAATAAGTTTAAGCGCCTACCTACAACAAGCCATTGCTATTTGTGTCTCGCGACACTCATGTTAAGCAATTACTATACAAGCCGGCCGTTGCATCATATACTTGTACGTACACTTATAATATGTTTACGTGATAGCACAAAACCGTACTGACAATGACCTCTGTGTATGTGCGTGTGTGTATGAGTAAACTTTTAACATTGCAAATTCAGTGCCGCTTTTTTTATTTTATTTACGCTAGTATTCTAAGAAATTTCCAGTTCGTGAGCACATGTTTGTACTTTCCATATTATATTTTCCATTGCATTTTTTTCGATGGACACTTATTTTTATAGACTTGTTGTGGTATCGGTCATTTGTACGCCGCTAGGTCAGTGGGCTCGATTTTCTCCCCTCGATGTGCTTTTGTTTTAATTGTTGTTGCGCGCCACGCGGTGCAGGCTTTTCTTTTTTTACTTTTTTCGATTTTACTTTTCCGCATGCACATTGAAATTGCGGGAAAAATGCAATTTTCTGCTTAAATGGCGTAGAAATGACGCTATAACTGTGATTTAAGTGCCGTGAAGGGCAATGCTTTGTTGTGTATGAACTGCCATACAGCGGCGTTCAGACAACAGAACATTTTTATTGCTTGTGGTTTAGTATTAAAAATTAAAAGTCGATATTAAAAAATATGTGAATTAAAATGAAATAAAGAGTGGCAATAAGAGTTAATGAAAATTTATTTATTTTTTTTAATTAAAGATTAAAATACATACATATTTTTTTTATAAATATACACCCAACTGATGTTCAAAAAATATTTTTTCTCTCATTGCAGGACATCGCCGCCTATATCAAGAAAGAATTCGACAAAAAATACAATCCCACATGGCATTGTATTGTGGGCCGAAATTTCGGATCGTATGTGACACATGAGACACGTCACTTTATCTACTTTTACTTAGGCCAGGTGGCAATTTTATTATTTAAGAGCGGTTAAAAAATTAACAACTATAACCACAAACCCAATCACAGCAACAGCAACAACAAAATACCACAACAACACACATATACACATACTTGGAAAAGCAACAGCAAAACAGAAGAATTTGTAGTGTAAATCCTAAATTTCAAGAAAAAAAGGCGTAAAGTAAAAATAACAATAACAACAACTGGAAAAATTTGCAGTCACAACATTTCAACGTAATAGTATGATGAATCGGCAACTGAGTAATGCAGCAGGCGGAAATGCATTTGAAGAGAAGCACAGTGCTGGCGAAATGATACTGTCAAGATACGATCCACATTGCTTTGCAGTGCATAACTGTAGTTATTAGCTGTGATTTCTTAAATTGGGTAGCAGAAACTATACACCTGGCAAATATAAAATGTGCAACCAAATTTGTTGGTTGATAACCAGCGTTTTTACAAAGATGTGCATAAAGAGTTTGCTGCAATATAAACGTTTTAGACTGCACCCAGAATAAGCTACATGTATGATACTTAAAATGCACACTCTTGTAATGTGGAACCTAATTCAAATCAGTTCAATTGGTAAAATGCGTAAATAGATGTGGAACCAAATTCAAAACAGCGCAATTTTTAAAAATACGCAAATCATAGATGTGGAAACTAATTCAAAACTCTTCGATTGCGAAAAATTTGTAAATTATTGTTATGGAATTTAAGTGAATGCATTCTCAGCGCCCAATTTCTCACAGAACTGTGTATATGTACGATTGGCGCGCACCATAAACGCCTAAAGTAATCCCCTCTATGCTAATTAACGCATTTTTGAATTGCCCTAATGCCATATATGCACTCACCACTGTCATTGCCACATGCACCGCTGGCGCCGATCTACTACAAAATTTTACACTGCAGAAATGTGACGTTTCATGGACTTGACAAAAGCAGCAACAACAACAACCAATTCACTTTACTACTATTATGGGCACAATACACCAACAACACAACCCACACCCGAACAGACAATTGTGGTAAGAGAAAAACTTCGCAGATTCAGTAAAATGCAGAAAATAGTAGAAAATAGCAGAACTTGAAGCAACTAAAAGTAAAAACAAATCTCAAATGGAATCATGGAAAATTTAACATTTTATGCGTATTTGTATTAGTAATATCAGCAAGCAACAACAGCAAATTATATATATATATACACATATATATTTGTTAGTCTAAGTAACAAGAAAAATGAAAATCGATGAATAAAAAATAAATATTTGAAATTGCGTACACAACAACAACAAGCATACATATACACACACAAAAGCAAAACACTTAACTGAAGGTACATATACGGAGCGGAAGTCGAAAGAAATGCTAAAAACGATGCGCAACATTCGAATTAGAGCAAAATCTTAATGAAAATTGAAACATTGTAAGCGACGAGCAAAGTTAGCGAATTATAAAAGACATAACTGAATATTTCCATCCACAATTAGCAATGGGGAAAATTGAAGTGAAACTTGAACAAGAAGGAGGAGGAGTGACAGCTTAAGGAGTAGTTGTTGTAGCGGTGTGTAAAGCAACAGTAAAAAAACACACACAAATAGCAAACGAAAAGCAAACACACTTGCAACACCTTTGTGTGAACGCATATAATAGCAATAATAACAAATATATAAAACTAAAAGTTGAATGCAAACAAATGCAAATGAGAAGGAGTGTACTCGTAGTGTTGCGCTGTTGGCAGCAGCCAGGAGCGGTATGTATGTATGCAGCAAAAACAACAGTAGCAGCAGCAACAACAACAGCGCATATACCATACTAGGCTAATATATTCGAATTAATGATATTTTCTTCTGTGAAACTTCTATATTTTCTTTTGTGTTAAATAAATTGTAAATGTTTTTCTTTTTGATGAAATGAACAAAACAAATCGTTTTATGAGAGAGAGAAAAAATTATCTATTTTAACACACTTCTTACATTACATTAGTAATTTAGTAGACGCCATTTTACAATTTATTGAACAAGTGGATGTGTGAGGGTATTTTTTTGAAATTTTTCCTTAATTGGAAATTGATGAAAGATATGTGTTCAAATAAAAAATATAAATTTTATTTAAAAAAAATTAATTTCTTTGTGTTGCATTTATTTATTTATGAAGTAGCTGAAGTCACGAAGTTATTGGCAAATTAAGTTTGTATTGCAATTTATTTGATAATTTTTGTATTACAATTTATTTGATATTTTGTATTGTTATTTATTAAATGATTTTTATTAATTTCCAATTATTTAAGCAATTTCAAATAATTAATTTTTATAATTCATAACTTTTGAAAAAAATCATATAAGTAAACAGATTCAGATTCATAAAAATTCTCATGAATAAAATTGATACATTAAAATTCGTCAAATAATATTTTCATGAGCTGTATGGAGTATAAGTACACATGTGTGTATGTATATAATTTCACTATATCTGATTTTTACTCCGATTCATAGCAGCACTTAATAATGATGACTAAGGAACGACAAATAAATTTGAAATTTTTGCAATTACGAAATATGTTTGAAGAATAGCAAAATTACTGATATATAAATGTATTATCAGTTCACGAAAAAATTTGTCTTATTTAACAGACCCCAAAAATTTAAAAAACATCAATTTATAAATTTTAAAATAATTTAGTTCTCCCACAATAAAGCAGTTAATTCTTATTTTTTATCTAATTCATTTAATAATTTTTTTATTGTTGATGTTTTTATGATGTTTAATGTTTATTTCTAAAATGAATTTAGTTTAAATTTGATTTTAGTTGTTTTTAAACTTGTTTTTGAAATTTTATAAAATAAGTTTTCATTTTGTGTTAACATTTTTATTTTGTTTAATTTGTTTATTTTAAAAAATTATTTTTTATTTTAAAATTTTATTTTTATTTGTTTTTTAAATTTATTTTTTTTTTTCAATTTTTTATTTTTTTAATTTTTTTTTTTTTTTTTTTTTTTTTTTTTTTTTTTATTTATTTTTTTTTTTTTTAATTTATTTTTTTTAATTTATTATTTTTTTTTAATTTATTATTTTTTTTTAATTTATTATTTTTTTTTAATTTATTTTTTTTTTTTAATTTATTATTATTTTTTTTTAATTTTTCATGGTTTTTTATTTATTTATTTTTACCAAATATATATATTATTTGAAATAATCTCTCACTTCGCTTTAAAAATATAACAAGTTTCCACTAAGAGAAAAGTAAAATAATACACTCATGCAATATTAAATGAAAACAATACAAAAACGCGTGTCATTTTTCTAACATTGTTGCTGTATGTTAAAATAAGAAAGTACATATACATATTTATTTCTATTAAAATGTATGCATGTGTAATAAAATTGTATAATTGTGTTCTGCTGAAGCACAAAACTTTCAAATTCGCTACGTCAAATTGATATTATGTTCCATATGTATACATGTACATACATACATATGTATGTATGTAGTTGTGTTCTGCAACTCTTTTCTGTTAAAAATATGTAACTTTTAAATTTCATGTATTCATTAATTTTAACAATCACAACAAATGCTGTGCATATGTATGTTAAGTGGTTAAAAACAAAAAAATGTCTTCAAAAATTTGCTACAAGAAATATTTTAATTGTATTGCTGCATAGCAACGCTGAAATTTTCTGCGAATTCCATTAAGAATTCAATATTTTCTTCAAATTATAATCCATGTATGTAAATGTATGGTTAGTAGGAAAATAAAATCTAACGCCCCCCATTAAATATTAGTACTTTTTGCACGTATGTACTTCCACACGATCCGCCTTTTCACATATTTATATTATTTTTTTTTGATTGTATACTTCCCTATTTACTGTACTTAAATTGTAGTATAAAATTTATAAATTATTATAAATAAAATTAAATGATGAATTCACATACACATACAGACACATTTAGCTTTCTACCTAAGATTCTTTTCGCGTATTATTAATACAAGAGAAGAAGTAAAAAACAAAAACAAATATATTAAATAATGAAAAACTTCGTAGTATAATTAAATATACATTTTATGTAAATGTTTATAAATTATAAATGAGAAATAATAAAATGAAAATGCGATAAACAAAATCTAGAAAAAAATACAACTTTTCTTTGCTCTCTCTGCTGTCTTTGTGCTGTGTAAAGTTTCTTTAGAATCATTTCACTATTTGCTGCTCTGCTGTGACTTTTAAAAGACTAAAATATTCATTAACTTTTTATAAAACAAAAAATTTTAGTACTCTACGCCTCTACCTTTTATCAACGTCTAACGTCTACTAAGGTCTCTCTCTGTATCCTCTTAAGATTGGTTGCAGGCTTTTCTAATGAAACCGCCTCCACTCTTCTATTTACGCTACTTACTCAAGTTCCTCTAATTTAATAGTTTTGTTCAAGCGAATAAGTTTCAATTTCATATTTTTATACATTTACGCATCTTATTTCTTTAAAACATGCCATTTTTCAAATCAAGATATACGCTTTTTTACCTATTAGCATAAAATATCAGCATTCCTATATTTTTATTAACATTTTTGCGTATACAAAATAAAAGGAATCAATTTAACAAAGATATTGCTAATTCATCCGACAAAAATAAAAAATAACAATACTTATGCATTAATTTGAGGGAAAACTTATTATAAAGTAATTTTATGCAAATGTAAACAGCCCACTTAATAAAAATGTAATACATAGATGATAAATGTAATGGAAATTTTATTCTTACTTACGGAATGTGAGTTGTGTCAACAAAAAAGCTGCTGAAATGATAGATTTTGTGGCGGTGCAACTATTTAGGAGCCGATTGCTAGCTGTAAAATCTCCATTCTTTTTCACAACCATCTAATAGCTTTTTTAAATTTAAATTATTGCAACTTAATATATGTTATTTATTCAATTATTAAAAATTAAAATTATGAATTATTTTTTAATTACATTATTGAAATGTCATTTCATTTATTACAAGCACATTGCAACTATTATCGTAACTGCATTAAAAATACCGCTAGTACTTTCATGTATAGTGAGAACCATTGCCCGAATTTATTCGTTATTTTCGCGTCGGTAATGTCACAACGCAGCACATTACACTGTGTGGAAGTTATTGATACGAAGCTAAACTTTTATTTCATTATTTATTAATTTTATCACTATTAATTTAACTACTATTCTGTTTGAAATACGCTTTACGATCAGCAAACGAAATATCAAAAAGGCGGAAATGCTACAGCAGCATATTGCCAACATGCGCTAAAATTTTAAAAAATATTTAAAGGTTGCCATATTTCGTAACTACAATTTTTATGGCGATTGCCTTAACGTTATATCATCTTTAATATAAACTCATCTCGCATTTAATTATATTATTTTCATTTAATAATTATATTTTAACCGTCAGCATTTTAGCTATTTATTTTATAAAATATTTGTGTTATTATGTATTTTTAGGCTTCGGCTGTGTTTAGTAATCTTAGCGCTTTGCATTTCTTGCGACCCTGCACTGGTCCAATCAGCTGTTTGCAAACGTCAATGGAAATAAACAAAAATATTTGTGGCAACGAATTACAAAATTTATATTTTTCCTTAATTTGTGTATATTTTTAAATAAAATTAGTGAAATTTTGGTGGTGGTTTTAGTAAAATGGGTTTTCCACGTATATTAAGTAAAAATAATAAGATATATACGAAATTGGGTGAGTTTTGCTTGTCGGGTGATGCGAGCTTCTGGATTGTTTGTCAAGTGTGCCAAGAGGAGCTACAGACACAAGATCAATTCTGGAAACATATACAAGATGAGCACAATTTCATGCATGGTTTGGGATTTAAACAGGTGAGTTGTGCACAAATTATTGCATATGTAAACATGCTTAGACTCAATTGTTTTGTGTACAATTTGTAACAGGAACAAGCACGAAATTATATGGAGCCTGAGGCGACCACAACACACATTATGCCTTTGCCATTATATCGTAAAGTGAATGAAGAAGAACTACGTGCCAGTGGTGCACTTGAGCATGGTGGCGATAATTCACAAGAAAAACAAGAGCCAAAGGACTATACAGAAATGCGCGCCATCGAACCGAATGCCGTAGAAATCGACATAAAAGTCGAACCGCCTAGTATAAGACATGCGTTAGCATTGGCACCACCACCGCCCGTACCGCAGACCGTACACTCCGTTGGTAATGTTGCTGCTGGCGCCGTAACTGGTGTCGCACATCAAAACGTTGAGGTAAGCACAGCTACGCCAGCCTTATATCAACTGCCACAAGTGACACCAGCAGCAAGTTCATATGGCACCACAATTATACATAGTGCACCGACCCTAACACACACAATGGGTATGTCAAACGCAGCGGCAGCTGCGGCCTTGATGTCCCAAGAAATGCCAAAAGAATCGAATAGCACTACGGCGAGCGCCAGTAGTGCGATGTCGTCAGAAGATGGTGAACGCTGGTATGTATGCGATTATGAAACCTGCGGCCTAAAGTTCAAATATCAGTCACGTTTAGAGTTGCACCGGGCTGTGCACAGTAAAGAGCGACGTTTTGCGTGTGAGCTTTGCGGCGCCTCGTTCAAACAATCGTGCAATCTGTCGACGCATCGTAAGAAAAAACATTTTCTGAAAGGTTCAAAAGGACTAGTGCCGCAGCGTTTTTAAAATGCAACGCAACAAAACTAATTATAAATTGATTTTTTTTTTTAATTAGTACACTGTTTTTATTATTTCTATACTTTTTTGCGTCATTTGCAAATGTAGTTGCAATATTACTTTTTAGTACCAATAACAAAAACTAGTGTAGTTTATAAGGAAAAATAGCCTTTTAAAAATACAAAATATTTCACTTTTAAAAGAAATAAAGAAGTGAAGTTGAAAAATATATTATATTTTTCCCAGAAATTCGTGCAAGTTCAAGTTTAGTCTTAAGAAAAAATGTTTTTTTTTCTCTTTAGTGTTAAGACATTTCTTTTGAAATACATATTTACAAAAATATATATATACTTTTTCTATACTGTATATGTAAATAACATTTTACATTATTAAGTGCATATGCATGAAGTATTGTAAAATGTGAATGTTTGGTTGTTCAAAGATCAAACGCGATGGTACAATTAATATGTTTTTAAGATTTTAGTGGATAATAAATTCTTTTTGCCCCGATTAAGTACAAAAATAAAATTTCTTGTTTTTATTCATAGATTATGGAATAAATAGAGTCAGATACTGAGCACACTTATTTTTATCTGACCTAATACAGTTTTGTTACGACCACAGTTGCATATTCAAATACAGTTTTTATATCACTCTTCAATAAAACTGTTTATTTAGCAATTTCTCTTTTCTAAAAATATATGCATATATACATATGTATAGTTTTGTCTTATAAATAACTTTAATTATTATTGAAACAAGCTTACATTTCATAAGTTGTCTTTACCCGGAATGTAGTTTATAGTATTATATACCGCCATTTCACATCACTTTCTACCCTCAATATCGGCCAGCGAACTACTTTACATATGTGTTCATAAATTTGTTTTAAGACATAAAAATTAAAAAAAAAATTACCTTCAAGTCTTTCGCTCATCTTGCAGTTTATACATAACTTTAAGTTCGGAATGATTTATTGCGACGGATTTAGATTTTTCGTCAGGGATAATATTCTTAACACTAAAATATATATGCAGCTTACTGTATATTTCAACATGAAATATTAAGTTTCACCCACTAAAAACTTCTTCAAATACTGAATCGACACTATCGGTATTCTCTTGATCGCTACGCGCCCGTTTATAATCGCCATTTTGCCAATTTGACGTTTCCTTTACGCAGAGAAAATCACAGCCATTATTTTCGACGTCCGTTTTATTTAACTGTTTTCGCTTCAAACGCTCATGTGCTTTATTGAAATATGTCATAGTACGGTCTTTGAAGATATTGAGCGTTTGTTCAGGGAACTTTTCGCGAAACACTCCTGCAAACACAATGTTACAAAAATTTATAAAAAATCAAACTTTTCTGTACCTTGAAATACGTCTAGCATAGTCATATCCTTAATTGGATATTTAATAATTTTTTCAGCGTTTACTACACCGCGCCAACAGAACTGATTAGATACTTCGTCTGTCATAATGAAACGCCAAAGCACACGACAGAATACATCAGCATTCTCCGCAGCTATAGCAAGTGTTTCTTCGTGCTAAAAGTTTATATACAAAATTCTGTAAATTTTAGTATACTACTTGTTTACATTAGAACTTACAAGTGCGTCCCGCATCTCTTTGCTATGGTGCAGCTCATCATCCAAAATGAGCACTTCGTCGCGGCTGTTAAACGGCTGATCTGGTATTATTTTCATATATCGCTTTAGCATACGATTACCAGGTTCTTTCTTCAATTCAGTCTCAATGAGTTGCACTGCTTGCGTTAGCTTATTGAGCTTGTATTTGAATTCATTGTTAGCACGTTGCATTTGTTGAAATACGCTTTTCAATAGTGTGCCATTCTCTAGCAATTGCTTGGGTGTAAGCTTATCGATATCTATGTTGGTTTCAAGCTTTCCATTTATGTGTTGGGACTGAAGATCTTTCTCCGGTTGGTTGGTGTCAACTGAAATATAAAGCTTGCTTAAGTTTAAAATGTAATATAACAGTGCTGTGCTAACTTACTTTGCTGCTTGTTGGCTTTATGTTGTACACTACTTTCTGCAACGGGTTGCGTTTCGGTCGGCTTACCTTTGAAGTCTAAAAATGTATTTGTTATATCCGTTAGCTCCATAAGTGCATTTGGATCATTTAACGAAACTTTTTCTAGGTACTCAGCTTCGACATACATTGGTGCCTCATTAGTTACTACTTGAGCCGAATTTGTTTTACATTTTTTTGCATCAGCCGTACCATCCAGACAAATTGGCGTAGTGCAAAGACTCTCACTATGCTCACTAATGAAATTGGTTGTTTGCGACTTTTCATGCATCACACAAAGTTGTGCTGGTGCATAGTCATGCATCTCTTGTATGTGCGTCCAGAAATCGTTTTCATTGCGATGTTCTTGCTGACAGAAGCAGCAAATGATACAGCACTGATTAGGTTCTGCCTCTGTAATACAATAATCGCCAAATTTTTGATAAATTTTATTATTTTGTCCAAGAATACGCGTGATGTTCATATTTTTCGGGTAACTTGAGACGTTAATTCTTGAACTTGTAGGCTGCAACTACTGTGCGTACAGACACAATTTTTCAACTTTCAAATTATTATTGCAATTGTTTTATTAATAGTAAAAGTTTAATGTAAAATTGGCAAAAAGCCGCTATTGGCACAAAGAACTTGTGTGCGATAAACAAAAGTCGCATATAAATATGCACTGAATTGCATTTACAGGGTTGTATTTGTGATAAGAGTTCCCAAAATAAAATGGTAACAGTTTTAAAGCTTTTGAAGTAAAATGTTTTAGAGCTTATGTAAATTTTATAAACAAATTTTATTCTGTGGCACAATTTAAATATTTGCTAACCCGGTTTTAAAATTTCGGTATTTCATTTTACCGTTAATTTCAGTTCCTTCTTTTCACTTGAATTATTAAAAATACTTAAAAGTTATTACAAATACTTAAAATTCGAGTGCAAATTAATGTAGATGTTTTTACTAAAATACATTTTTATGGTAAATAACTACGCATGAGCAAATACACAGTTTTCCCAAATTTGAGGTTGACTTTCTTCCACCTGTTTTATTCCAAAATATTTTTTGCATAGTCCGATATATGCAAAACACCATAACGTTCAGAGGCCACGTGTAAATTTTTACCATTCACCAATTTTGAATTTATATGCGGATTGTGTAGCTCAGCGATCAGTGTGCTGCAAGCAGCGGCGGGGTCGCCTGAACCGCTTAGCGAGCCCTACAGAAAATAACTTAATTAGAAACTAAAATTAATAGCAAATCTGACTTCATACGCACCAACCAAAATTCATTGCCTGGCAAAGCGTTGCCATCCCACGCATAGGACTCCACAATTAAGGCATTTTCGTATTCCGCTGGCTGCAATTCAATTTCAAATAAATAATATACTACAATGACGATAATGACTAATCCAAAAATATTTTACCAATTTCTGCGCGGGATTGCGATTGTTTATCAATATTTTAATGCCGCCCTTAGGATGCGTCTCCGCTGTCAGTATGGCACCATCGTAAAGCACATCACAAGCGTTTTGTTTGAAATGCGAAAAGTGCACTACGTCGATGTGCGTTAAGCGCGGCGCTAACGTCAGCAGGCGTTCGCTAAAAGTTGCCAAAAATATCTTATATTGATGCTGCACTACACGCCAAACACCCAAGCCAAAGCCGACAACATGTAGATACACCTGCTTCTCAGCCAGCGCACCGCGCACATTTGCCTCCAGTAGCAGCGTATCAAAAGAGATGGCATAACGCCGCTTCATCAGCACATTGTCGAATATGAACTCGGTATTCGGCACTTTGTAATAGCGTGGCGCGTCTAATGCGCACACCTGCTCAAAAAGTTTATCTTGCGCCTCATAGAAACTGGTCCAAAGCTGACGATAGCCAACAATGCGTTTGTCTGTCTGCTCCAACTCACTTGTATTGTGGCCATAACCGTGTGCTTTCGTATTTTGCGTGGGTGTAATGACTATATCCTGCCACTCCATGACATCTGGCACCTCAAAGCGTCCACCAATCATGCCAACAATAACACCAGAGGGCTCAATTTTCGACTTATCCTCTTCAATAACGCCGCAATTGAAACGATTACCATCGTTGAGGAACTCTGTGTGCGAGGATACGGAGAGGAAAGCGGAAAGCTGCGGTGTGGAAAAAAAAAATTATTTAATGCTAATTTATGCATATATTTGAACTGGCTTACGCACTTTTATCTCATCATAGCTGAGCACATGTTTCAGCCGCAGGTTACCACTCTCAGCGCTTGTGCCAACATCATGGAAGCCGCCGAAACCTTCTTGTCCATTTAAGAGCAAATAACTATCCCCTGCGCCCATAAAAACCACACATCGCTTTTCCAGTAAACGTTGTACCAAAGCGGTGAGTGCCATGCCATTGTAAAAGGTGCGTTCGATGTCATTACCTAAAAAGATAACGGTATATAATTTAGAAGTAGCAAGAAATTTGTGTAAAGCTAATGTGGTTGTTGTTGTTGTGGCAATATAAAAAATATAACGCTATGCGCACGGACGATTAAAAATACGAACTCGTGCTGGCTACGTTCCGTCCCTGTTGAAGACGACTATAAAATAGTACGAGTCGCGCCTTCATTTCATTTAGTAGGCTAGATATGGCCTCTCTGTCAGTATATACGCGAAAAAGTCCTTTACTACTTGAAATATTGATCTGTAGTTTTGCGCACATCATTTTCTCCCCAGGAAGCTGCTCATTTGTCGGTACCGCCGATATCGGACCACTATAGCATATAGCTGCCATACAAACTGAACGGTCAAAAACAAGTTTTTGTAAGGAAAACTTGAAACTGTAAAGTGTTTTATAGCTTCAGTGCAGCCAAAGCTAACAGTTTTTCTGGTTATTTCGAAGATCTAATTTTGTTTGGATGGATGAGTTATATTATAAGACTCGATCTCTCAAGTTCTTAAATGAAAATTCATTATGTTTTGCTACGGCAGTTTAAAAAACCATTTATTCGCAAATATCTCAAAAATAGTTCCAATATTAATAAATAATACTTTTTTACAAAATATTGCACAATAAAGTTTTAATAAAAACTGTCAGAAAACTATATATAGCAACAATAACTGCGGCGTTAAACTTTCCAACGACACGCGCACTCATTCTAATATGTTTTTAACATAATCTGCTATATGTAATACACCATATTTCTCAGAGGCAATATGCAAATTTGCGCCATTCACCAGCTCCGTATTGATATGCGGATTATGCAGCTCGGTTACGAGCGTGCTGCAGGCTGTAGAAGAATCGCCGGTGGACTTCAGCATTTTCTAAAAGAAAAATAATATTAGCAAATAAGTTCAAATAATAAAATAGACACTATTCACCATCCAAAACTCGTTGCCTGGCAAAGCATTGCCGTCCCAGGCATATGAGACGATCAGCAGCATATTCTCCAGCTCAGGGGATTTCTATAAAAGAGGTAGTGTAAATATATACATACATACATATTCAAATATAATAGCAACCAACTCATGCATTTCTATGCGAAAAGTAGTGAGGTTAGAAAGTAGTGTTATATGTCATAGTATGTTAGCAATCAACCATGCATTAGTAAAATTAGGGGGTTAGAAGGAACTACATTTACTTACAGTCCAAATGCTCCCATGCAAATGTCTACCACCTCAGTCCCCAACAAAAGTTAAACAAAAAAGTTGTATTACCATATTTATGCTCACCAGCTTATCTGCTGGATTGCGTTTTGACAAAAATGTACGTATACCGCCATCAGGATGTGTGGGCGACTTATAAATGCCACCGTGCTTCAGATCGCCCCATTCGCTCAGTTTGAACCAAGAGAAGTGCACCACACCGATATGCGACAATTTGGGCAACAAGAGCTTTAAACGTTGCGCAAAGGTTTCCAAAAATACTTTCTCTTGTTGCTCGGCCGCGCGCCATACACCCAAACCAATGCCAACCACATGTATATAAGCTTGCTTGCCAGCAGCCGCCGCACGTGCCTCGCTCTCCAGCAGCAACGTATCAAAGGAGATCGTGTAACGTTTCTTCATTAGCACATTATCGAATATGTCCTTTTGTGCACGCGCATTACCAAAACGTTTGCCATCAAGCGTCACCTGCTCATACAGATAATCACGCTCATCATAAAACTGCTTCCATACACGCCTGTAATCAGCCGGACGTGAATTTGTCTCCGCATCGATGGGCAAACCGTAACCATTTTCTTTGGTATTTTGTTTGCTGGTAATTATAATATCCTGGTATTCCATAACATCGCGCCGCACAAGTCGCGCGCCAATTAGACCAATTATGACACCGTCCGTTTCAATGCGCGATTTATTGCGTTCGATGACGCCACAATTCTGCCGATTGCCGTCGTTGAGGAACTCTGTGTGTGAAGATACGGAAAGAAATGCGGAGAGCTGTTCGGAAGTGTCATAATTACGTTAGAAGTATGCTCAGTAAGAAAATGCAGCACTTACCTTGATCTCATCGTAGCAAAGCACGTCTTCTAGCAGCAACGGTGGTTTCTCGCCATCCGTGCCAATATCCAAGAAGCCACTGCAGCCACGATGGCGTGATAATAAAAGATATTTATCGTTTTTACCGAAGAAGCTAACGCAGCGCTTCGCCAGCAGGCGTTGCACAAAATCGGTGAGCGTCAAATTTTGGTAGAGCTCAAGTTCGCGTTTATTGCCTGCAATTTTGGGTATTTCTTATGTATTTACACAAATAATTATAGCACTATATGTAAATATATTTTTTTTAAGAAAGATTATTATAAAGATTATTTTTTTTTTATTTTTAATCAAAGATAACAGTATCAGTAAGCACCCAATCTGCAGCGTTTGATCACTACATAATTGTATTTATATATTTTACATGCTGTTGCGAAATGCTAAACAGGTTTTATGTATATGTTGCAGTAAAGTACCGGCATATTTGTAATGTATGCATTAAATACAAATAAAAAATTGTAGATAACGCTTTTTTTTATCTACAAGCACTTAAACTTCGATTAATCTGCAGCGTTTGATCACTTCGTAAATGTGTTTAATTTTTACATTGAATTGCGAAATGTTTAACGACTGTAAAATCTATCATTAACATACCATATTTGCATTTGTGTTCCAAGAATGCTAGATACAAGCCCAAAACTCGTTCATGTATTATTGGATAAGCAGAAGCGATTTGCTTCTCGATTTCCGGATAACGCTCTTTAGGTTGGCTTATTACACGACAGGTATTGGTGCCGAACTGTGGGTATAATAATTTTAAATATTTACGGCTACTTTTATGTTGCAAATCCATACGCACCTCTACGGGAAAGTTAGACGACTTCTTGATGAAGCTTTTAATGTCTATACGGCTCACATCCGGCTTTTCGACCTTCAAACACTTTTGTAATAAATTTGTACCAAACTCTGTTAATTTTATAGCTGCACCCGGCTTTGGCCAAACCTCCTCAAACTCTGCACCGAAAGTTGACATATTCGCTTTAATTCCAAATGTTGTGCTGTGGTCGTGAAAATTTATATATGTTCGAATTTTTGTTTGTAAATTTATGTTGACTTGTTGTGTTGCGTAAATGACGTTTAATGCTTGGTTGTGTATTATATTATTTAACAACAATATAACTTTATGCGTCAATGTGTGGTTTGTTTATGCTATAAATCTCTTACAACTTACTAAGCAAACGATAGGAAGCCAACTGAGCGGTGTCCACTCATGCGTCGGCATTTATTACACGCCGTAGCAATGAACTTCAGAGAATTTATGATTTCACAATGGGATTGACCCATACATTTTCACTTTCGTTTTTGTTTTTCTTTTACACTGCAGATTCACTACTTTACTACTTTGTTTTGTTCTTTGTTAAGCTTGCGGAGGGAAACGGAAAGTGGGTCAGAAACGCAGTTTCTACCTGTTTAATTGCAAATTGTAAACGCGAACTCGTAGTGACTGATGAAATCCAATTGGGGTAAAGCAACTAACAGCTGATCTGCTGCGTTGCCAACTATTGCTCGAACAGCATAAGAATATTTTATAATTTCCGGCTACTAGCTATTTTAAACGGAAAAACATTTCTATCAAATAAATAATTACTAAAACAACAACAAAATTCTTAACGCTTTTGGCGAACTAGAAAAAACTGTACATTTTATAAGACAGCAACAAAGCTCTTCATACTTTAAGTGAACAAGAAAATTATATGTATTTTTTATGTGACATTATGGAATTACAAAATTTACATTCACACTCAAATTAAAAATACATTTTAACAAATATTGTATTATTGTAAAATTTTCTTTGCATAATCTGCAATATGTAGAATGCCAAAACGAGGGGATACAACATGTAAATTGTTGCCGTTTACCATTTCTGTGTTTATGTGCGGATTATGCAGTTCAGAAATGAGTGTACTGCAAGCAGCAGCAGGATCCCCAGACGAAGCTAAGGCTCCCTGAAATAAATAATGTGCATAAACAATGTAATTATAAATAAATTGCTTAAGTATTAAAGCATTTTAACTAACCAGCCAAAAATCGTTTCCCGGTAATGCATTGCCCGCCCAAGCGTATGACTCCAACACCAACATATTTTTATACTCCGGTGGCTATTTCACAACAATGTAGCAATATACATACATATGTATAAACCCAATGAATATATGAATTAAGAAAGACTTACCAGCTTTTCTGAGGGATTCCGATTGCTCATAAATATTTTAATACCGCCTTCTGGGTGTGTTTCCGACAACATTAGGCCGCCATCCTGCAGATTTGCCCAGGCGGACAAAACGAAATAGGAGAAATGCACAACAGAAATGTGTGCCAATTGTGGTAACAGCTGCTGCAAACGTTCGCCAAAAGTCTCTAAGAATATTTTCTCTTGCTGCGGCACCGCACGCCACGAACCCAAACCTATACCCACCACATGTATATATATTTGTTTGTTAAGGTAAGCACCGCGTGATTCTGCTTCTAATAATAGCGTATCGAAGGCGATGGCATAGCGCTTCTTCATCATTAAATTATCAAAAATGTAATTAACATGTGGTCTTTTGAAAAAACGTTTCGAGTGCTGTGCGTTTACTTTCTCGTATATTAAATCCGCTTCTTCATAAAAATCTGTCCAAATACGACGATAATCTACATTGCGTTTATTAGCCACTGCTGCCTCCTGTGTTGTGAAACCATAGCCATTCTCCTTTGTATTCTGTGTGGCAGTTATCATTATATCTTGCCACTCCATGACCTCCCTAACTTGAAAGCGTCCACCAATCATGCCGATTACTATACCCTCGGTCTCAATTTTCGATTTGTCAACCTCAACTGCGCCTTCATTATAACGGCTGCCATCATTTATGAATTCGGTTTGTGAAGAGATAGAGAGGAAAGCGGAGAGCTGTCGAAAATTTAACAGTAACAATATATACATACTACTACAATTCGTTAGTGTTTTGTTTTACCTTAATTTCATCGTAACTCAAAACATTTTCTAACTGCAGCGGTGCTTTTTCTTCGTCAGTGCCAACTTCACAGAAACCACCATAACCTTTTTCGCCTGTGATGAGCAGGTATTTATCTATACAACCATAAAATGCAGCACAACGCTTAATCAAAAGTCTTTGTACAAGTGCAGTGAGCGTCATGTCCGCATAAATCGCACGTTCTATTTCGTTACCTGCCAATAATAATAAATTATTTTTGTGTTTTTTTCATGTTAATATTAAATTATTTACCATATTTGTTTTTATGCTCCAAAAATGCTAAATACAAGTGGAGTACTCTTTCATGTATCAAAGGATACGCAGATGCTATTTGCTCTCTGATTGCTGAATGACGTTGGGCGGGCTGACTCGTTACACGACAAGTATCGGTGCCAAACTTTGTTTAAAAGAGAATATTATAGTAAATATTAACATAAAAACTGTTATAAATAACACATACTTGCAAAGGAAAGTTGTTCGATTGCACCATGAAGCTTTCAATACTTATGTTACCTCCATCTGGTTTATTTACAATTGCGCACTTTTGCAGCAATTGCCTACCAAACGTTGTTAATTCTATCGCTGAATTGTTTTGTGGCCATATCACATTATAATCTTCACTCAGCACCAGCGCTGTGCTATCGTTGGTAGCCATTATGTGGGAAAATAGTCTTTGAATAGTAGTCCACATTATATGACTTGTCATAAACTAGCGTATTCACACGTCGAGGTATGAATGTTAAAATTTTACCCCTGGTATTGCTTTATATTAGTAACTAAAGCTAATTGCATCATAACTTAGCATGAAAAACCTGAAAGAGCCGTCAGCTTCTTTAGAAACACGTACACTCTTAATTTGTAAATTGTATACGTACATACATACATATATAAGTCTGTGTAAGAACGCCCAGTGCATGTAAATATGTATGTAAGTACGTTTGTCTGGAAACTTTAATATTATTAGTTTCTAAACATTACTTTAAAATAAAAATTATAGAATTAATAAAATTCTCTATTACCATTCTAGCATTTAAACCCATGTTTATGTAATATAACTACATACATATTTAATATAACTGTGAATAACTGTAATTCTAATTGGCTTGTCAACCAGTTGGAATGTAGAACAAAAGAAAATGGTGTGATACGAAACAGCTGTGTTGGCATGCGTTGCCAACTACTAGCCGGAAATAATTTTTTAGAACAATTTTGTATATATTTTCCGGTTCCTCACAAAAATATAATTTTTTTTAGTAATATTTCAATATCTAAAATTAATAAGTTAGCTCTTAATAAACAATAAGTAAGGGCTTTTAGTAGATAATAGTATATTCATGCAATAAGTTGCCCAAACGCATCTCTGTGTGACCAACTTATAAAGAAAAAGGAATAAGGAAAAAGATTACCGCCATATGCAAATTAAAACCGCCATTAGTGATTTTCAATTCTAGTTGGTCGCGTCGGTTGTGAAAAATGCTAAGCATTTAATTTATGATTCAAAGTGAAGTAAAGTGTAGTAAAGTGTTGTAAAAACATAATTTCAGTGTATAAATATAAAGCGAATGCCGCTTATGTTGTTTAATACGTTAAGGTAATGAAAAATACAGTAATACAATTCTTATTAGTGTGTACTTTAATCTAACCTAAAATTTGTTTGGCGTATTCAGATATGTGTAAGACACCGTAGCGTTCCGAGGCCACATGCAAATTTTCGCCATTCACCATTTTACTATTAATATGAGGATTATGTAGTTCAGCAATTAGCGTGCTGCAAGCAGCAGCAGGATCACCAGAGCTTGTGAGAGCGCCCTGAAAGTAATAAAAATTTTGCATAGAATATTTGTACATGTATGGGTATGTACATTTTACGTATACATGTATGTATGAGTGGAGCAGCATTCTACTCACCTTCCAAAATTCATTTCCGGGCAATGCATTGCCGTCCCAGGCATACGATTCAACTATTAACAGTTTTTCATATTCTGGCGGCTGAAAAGTAAAGCATTTGTACATTGTTGCTATACATTTTCAAAATTTTTACTTACTAATTTCTGTGCTGGATAACGATCGTGCACCAATGTTTCTATGCCGCCGTCAGGGTGATCTTTCGAGACAATCTTATCACCATCCGTTATAAAGTCTTTTGCAGCGGATGGTCGGAAATTTGAAAAGTGTACCACAGAAATATGTGTTAGACATAATAAAAGCGTTCGAATGCGTTCCATAAATGTTTTCAAAAATATTTTGTCTTGATGTTGTACGGCACGCCAGGCGCCCAACCCAATACCAACCACATGTAGGTACACTTGTTTGTCAGTAGCTTTACCACGCGCATCAGCCTCCAGCAGTAGTGTATCAAATGTTATGGCATAACGTTTTTTCATCAACAGATTGTCAAAAATATAGCGTGTTTTTTCATCTTTAAAAAATCGTGGTGAATTTATATATTCTACCTTATCATACAGCAAATCTTGTTCTTCATAAAAACGTATCCATAATTGTCGGTAGTCGACCTTTGGATTTTTTGTCTTCTTTGCTGATTTCGCTTTGTGACCATAGCCACGTTCTTTCGTATTTTGCATTGGTGTTATCATTATGTCCTGCCACTCCATTACATCTTCTGCCTCGAAACGGCCGCCGATTATACCTATAATAACACCTTCAATTTCTATTTTTGATTTGTCTTCTTCAATGATGCCACAATTGAAACGTCTACCATTATTTAAAAATTCGGTGTGTGAAGATACTGAAAGAAAAGCGGAAAGCTTGCGAAATAGATTGGCAAAATTAATTACTGTTATAGTCAAAATTCCACCCGCTCACCTTTATCTCATCATAACTTAAAACGTCTTTTAATAACAATGGTGGTTTTTCATCATTGGTGCCCACATCGAAAAAATTTGCCAACGTTTTTCTGCCCTTCAAAAGCAAATAGTCATCGAGTGGACCTACGAAGGCCACGCAACGTTTCTCAAGTAAACGTTGTACTAGACCTGTTATAGTCATATCTGCATAAATTGCGCGTTCCAGTTCATTACCTAAAAATTTATAGTTGGAAAAAGTAGAAATTTCGTTTGGTTAAAATTTGCATTGGTCGTTGGTTATGCGTAGGTGAAGTGTCATAATTTGTTTAAGTTAAATTTGCTTGAGTGTTAATTAATCAATGTGAAGAAAATGTGAAAGTGCTATTAATTAATGTGAAAATATGTGAAAAAAATGTGAAAGTGTTATTAATTAATGTGAAAATATGTGAAAAATGCGTGCGTTTGAAATTATTTCAACTCGGAAATGTCAACATTACTACCGTTATTACAGCAGGTAATATTTTTGCTATTATATTTATAAATATGCATATATACATATACATACACATATTTTGTATTTTTTATACATATTTTAGTTATAGCAATACAAAATTCAAAATTTTGAACTTATATTATTCATACATATGTACATGTAATACTTTGCATTGAACCAACTCACCATATTTGCATTTATGCTCCAAGAATGCCAAATATAAGCTAACAACACGTTCGTGTATTATCGGATAAGCAGAAGCAATTTGTTTTGCAATTTCATGATAGCGTTCCTTTGGTTGACTCATTACCCGGCATGTATCGCGGCCAAACTATACATTTTTTATCAAAAAATAAATAACTTAAACATTTGTATTTTATTAATGCAACTACTTGCCTTGATTGGAAAGCGTAAAGATTGCTCTATGAGATCCTCTACGTCAATATCACTTATATCAGGTTTTTGCACATATGCCGATTTATGCAGTAATCGCTTGCCGGCTGGGGTGAGCAAAATTTCTGAACCATATGGCGGCCAAATCTGTTCAAGTTCTTTATCATCAAACTTAGACCTTTTAGATTTAAACCACTTTTTACCGCCACAAGCGAACATTTTTAAATTTTTGAGTTTTTTTTTCTTATAAAAAGGACAAAGTTCTAATAGTACATTTCTAAAATAATTGCGTTGTAGCACATCCCACCGAGTATGTATATATGTTTTAAAAATGGAAATTTGCGTTGTATTATGTTTATATTACATCTCCATATGTATGTACTTATATATGTATGTGGGTTTAGTAGGTATCTATGGCTATGCAGTTCATTTTAGCCCGCTGCAAACTGATTTGAATTCCTACGCCCAATTGAAAAAATAATGGTTTTTATATATTTTTAGCAGCCTATACACATAATTTATGTATTTGTGTAATTGTGCTTCCAATGTTTATTCAGATTTCCAAATAAAGTAAATTTTATGTGCAATCTCAAATGTAAACAAATAATCCAGCTGGACGAGCCGCAGCGTTGCCAACTAAAACTTTGTTTTTTTCTTTTAATGAATACTTATAATTTTTAGTTATTTTAATTGACATTTTTATTAGCGAAAATAAAAAAATTCCTTGCCACATTTAGTACAAAAACAATTACAGAATTAAAACAATATTTTCTTTAAAACGAATTTATTTTTATGTATATTATTTCAATACGTGAAATGATAACATCAGTTTAAAATTTTTGCTTCACTGTAAATATTTTTTATAGAACAAGCTTTAATGTATTTAACAGCACATAGTATATCAAACAGCATATATTTAAATATATATACATATATATAGTATATATTAGAAAAATACATTTTATTTCAATCATACACATAAAAGCAATACATCAACAATTGCAAATTGTTATAAAATTTACACTAATTAATAATTAATTTAGAGGAGCGCTTTTCTTGCAAAATCTGAAATATGTAAAACACCAAAACGATCTGATGCTACATGCAAATTTTCACCATTCACCATTTTTGTGTTGATATGTGGATTGTGTAGTTCTGTGATGAGTGTGCTGCAGGCGGCTGCAGGGTCGCTGGAAGTTATTAGAGAACCCTGTAAACAAACATTTAAAAATGCATAACCTTATGGATTAAAATATATTTTTTTTCGATAAAGTAAACCTACATGCCAGAATTCGTTTCCAGGCAACGCATTACCATCCCATGCATACGATTCCACCACAAGCATATTTTCAAATTCACTTTCCTAAAATTGGAAACATACATACATATATGTACATACATATGTATAAGTAATATGTTGGCACAGTACAACACGCTTTAACGGTTTACCAATTTTTGCGCTGGGTTCCTATTGCTAAGGAATATCTTAATGCCACCAGCTGGGTGCGACTCGGCAGCTAATACACCACCATCTTCAAGATTCGCCCATGCCGTCATGTTAAAATAAGAAAAATGTACCACGCTAATGTGTCCCAAACAGGGTAATAGTTCTTGCAAACGTTCGCCAAAGGTCTCAAGGAAAATTGTATCCTGATGCATGACAGCGCGCCAGGCGCCTAATCCAATGCCAACCACATGTAAATACACTTGTTTGCTTGCAGCAGCGCCACGCGCATTAGCCTCCAACAAGAGTGTATCGAAAGATACAGTGTAGCGTTTTTTCATCATCAAATTATCGAAAATATACGTAGTGTTTGGTATTTTGTAGAAACGTGTCCTATTTTGACCGCTTATATTTTCATATAGCAAATCTTGTTGCTCATAGAAACTTGTCCACAAATTGCGATAATTAACAGCAGGATTCGTTGTACTTGTGGCTTCTTGAGCTGTATAACCGTAACCGTGTTTTTTAATATTTTGCTCTTTGCTCACTATTATGTCCTGCCAGTCCATAGCTTCGCGTGCTTGAAAGCGTGCACCAATAATGCCAACTATAACACCAACCCGTTCTATTTTGGATTTATCCACTTCGATTATGCCAGCGTTTCTGCGATTGCCATCGTTTAGGAATTCCGTGTATGATGATACAGATAGGAAAGCAGAAAGCTAAAAGCGTATATACAAAAATTGACGTTTAAATAAAAAAATAAAAAATATTTGTGCTACAAAAGTTTATAGATCTTACTTTCATTTCATCATAGCTTAGCACATCTTTCAGCAGAAATGGTGCTTCCTCTTTCGGCGTACCTACATTATAAAATTTACCCAAACCTGTCTCGCCGCTCATCAACAAATAATGATCCAGCGGTCCTACAAAGGAGACACAACGCTTCTCCAGCAATCGCTGCACCAAAGCTGTTAGCGTCATGCCATTGTACAATTCGCGCTCTATATCTGTACCTATAAATATAATATGCTTTAGTACCGCAAACACATATAAAAAAAGTTAAATTTTGTTTCTAACAAACCGTATTTTATTTTGTGCTCCAAAAAAGCCAAATACAAATGCAGCACACGCTCATGTATTACGGGATAGGCAGATGCAATTTGTTTAGTGATTTCTGCATAACGTTCCGCCGGCTGACTCATTACACGACACGTATCCGTGCCGAACTATTTAATAATATATATGTATATGTTTAATAATATAATAATCTACACATAAAAGCAATCAAACACGTTGATGAGTAGTGTATGAAGATGTACCTTTATTGGAAATTTTGCCGATGTTTCCATAAAACTTTCGATACTTATTTGCGTTGCATCAGGTTTGAGCACATCAGCGCATTTCAGCAGCAATTCCTTACCAAAGTTTGTATATATCAATACAGAATCTCGCTTTGGCCATACTTGCTTCAATTCTGCTTCTGCATCTGCATCTTCTTCAGTTGCACTAGCGCCAGTTGTAAATAAGTTTTTAAACGTACGAAGCATTATTTTTTAGCTAGTAATGCCGCTAAATCTAAATTTTTGCACAGTGTACTGTAACACACTTGTGCAGCCACTAATTCCCTTCTTGGCATTTCATCACAATTTATCTTTAAAAGCCATAATTTTGTATTTTCTCTATCTGCTTAAGTTGCGGGAAACTCTTTATTGTTTTGTTTTGTTGTTATTGCCGCCTGTTGCGTTCATCAGCTGTTGTTTGCGAATAAGCTCGCTCGTTTACTTGTAGTATATTGCAATTTTTTAATTGAGGTGAAAAAATGTAATTGCACTTGTTATATATTGTATATTTTTTATTAATGTAAAAAAAAAAGTATCAAATACAATTGCTGGAAGAAGTTTAAGCTGTAAATATTGCAATTTCTTTGTAATATCTGTTATTAAAATTGTGCTTTTAAATTAATACGCAAGTGAAGGAAAACGGCTCAGCTCAGGTTTGCAATTGCAGTCGATGCAGTTTTGCTCGGCGTTGCCAACTACTGTATAAAGTTTGAAGCATTCAGTTTGATATGAAAATATTTTATAAACGCTGAAGTTGCATCTTCGATGGTTTACAATATTTATCTAAAAGAAACATTTAGTTTTAAAGAAATAGTGATTTTTCTAAGCTCGTAATGAAATTTAAAACCGTTGTTTATATGAACTAATCGAAGACAAGTCTAAACATCGACAAATATTAAATGGGAAGCCTATATTTGCTGTCTTGTTAGACTCCTCATTATCAGAAGGCTAATTATGAGTGCATTTCTTGTCTAAACTCGTTTTAATAGATTTTATTTGAATTTGAGTTTGACATACTTGCTGTCTGTATATGCGTACCAGTTCATTAGTTCGCGAGACATCGAACTAAAATTTGGCGCTCGCCCTTTTTTTCCTCCAGAAGCTGCTCACTTTTCGGAGGCGCCATTTCGAATATCATGTAGACGTCATACAAATGGAATAATGGAATCAAGACCTTGTATGAAAACTTTTTTATTTGTTAAGATATCTTCACGAAATGTGGCATAGCTTATTGTGCAAAGCAACGCTACAATTTCCCAACAATTTGTTTAGTTGGAACTACTATAGCACATAGCTACCATATAAACGGAGTGCTTGAAATCAAGTTCTTATATAGAAAACTTTTTTATTTCACAAGATATCTTCATGAAATTTGTTATAGCTTATTCTTCAGATCAACATCATAAACTGCCAACAAATTGTACGGTTCGTCCTACTGTAGCATATAGCTGTCATACAAACTGCTCTTTCAACATCAGGGTCTTGTTTGAAAATTTTTTTGCAGTGTATTATAGCTTCGGTGCAACCGTAGTTAACGGTTTTTCTTGTTTAATAAGTGCTTATAATAAATAAAACAGCATTTTTTAAGTTAGTAATTCTTTTTGCTTTGGTACTCGTACTTTTCAGTTTATTTCATAATCATATTTTATTTAAATTTTTAACTTTTTTTCTTACATTAGTATACATTTGCATTGCACTAAAATGTTTTGCCTCATAAATCATAATTAGTTTAAAATATATGTATATATATATTCTTTAGTTTTTACATTGATAGGGACGTTAATAAATGTTGGCAACGCGAAATCTCTTCAACATTTTCTCTCAGCTTTTCATACACGTTTCGTTAGCTTTCATTTTCAAATTCTGCTTGGTTTATTTTTTTTTTAATTTTTTTACAAATAAACGTATATTTAGTGCACGCCTTAAAGGCGCAGAGCATAGTTTTTTCTCAGTAATTTTAAACTTACAATTTTTTCTACTCAAGCAACGGGAGTTTTTCTTAACAAATGCGCACAGAAAAGTAGAAATAAATTTGCGTTCTTTTTGAAATAACTGTTTAGTTAATTTTTACACGCTAAAACTGTTCACTAATATGCTTTATAATTCCATTATTATATATGCATATTTTAATACTCCTTTTGCTTTGGTTTCAGTTGCTATGCTACTTAAAAACTAACAGTTTGCGACTTTTTAACTTTTTTTTGAATCTATAATTTTCTTTAAAATATTTAATACATATTTTTAAGTATTACTTTGTATTTGCTTGCTTTACACTTCCTCCTCTGCTCCTTCTAATTTTCTTCATACACTTTGCTTATAATATTTCCTTCCACATAAGTTCCCAGCATTTCTCCTTTCACTCCATACACATAATTGTTAAATTTTAAGAAATAAATCCTTTTCAATTCATAATTGCATTTCGTCAGGGAGTTTTGGTTTTACAAACTAAAACTATTGTTTAACTAAAGTATCCATGTAGTAGCTTCTAGTCGGCTTCTAAATATTCATTTTTTAAGCAAATGAATTTACTGTTACTTAGTGTTTTTTTTTTTGTTATCTTATTATTTCACCTGAAAATCCATAGAATGCATATACGCTTCCATTTAAGTGAAATAAATATAATAAAAATTACCATTCATAAGTTCATACGCAGCGCAAGTTTCGAGAGTTTAAAAATACGTAGTACTTAAGTTCACTAAACATTTACTACCATAATATAGAGTCTATATATTTATATAATAAATTCAGCTAGAGTTTCGAAAATTAACGTACTTAGTGTAAACCTTTGCAAGTATAACGGTAAAGGAAGGTGGTAACTGTGTGTTGCGCACGCGTTACCAACCACAGACAATTAGGCGCGTGGTAAAGAGGATGTGAGTGCTTGCAGTAAAAGCTGGTACACTGAGCAAAATTTAATAAACTAACGAAATTGCGGTGTGATCATTAATGTTTTGGTGTGGTGAATTTTACGCGAGAGCTTCACTTGCATGCTTAGGCGGTTATTTAAAATATGCGTGAGGTATTGGAAATAAAAATAATTTTAAAAAATATATAATTTAATTTTAACAAATTTTAATTTTGTGACATTTTACTTAATTTTTTTTTGGTATACATAACATTTTCTAAAATTAATTTAATTTAATTAAAAAATTTGTATGGAAAAAAAATGAAATAATAAAAAAAATTAACAAAATAGTTTTAATGAAATAATAATTTTCCAGTTAATAAAAATTTACATTTATTTTTGAATACTAAAAAAATTAACTAACAATAACTTTAATGAAATAATATTATTATTAAAAAATTTTATATAAATATTATTTAATATCATGATTTTATTTAAGTCAAAATTTGTTGAAATATTGGAAAAAAAATCTTTTATAAAATCAATAATGATTTTATTTAAGCAAATTTTATTAGAATTAATAGAAATGAAACCTTTTCTAAAAAAAATATTTATAATTTTAAATTAATAATATTTTAATAGAAATAATAATTAAATTCGATTAAATTTTAATTTATTTTTTATTGAAACAAATTTAATTTTAATGATCAGCTAATTTAATTCCAATTAATAAAAATTTAAAATTTTAAAAATAATATTATTTAACATAATTTTGTAAATAAGCCAATTTTTTATTTAAAATTTTAAATTAATAGTAATTTCAATGAATTAATTAGTTAGTTATATTTAATTTTGATTTAAATTTTATTATTTTTTTATTCATACTTTGTTTTAAAAAGTTTATTTTTAATGAAATAATATTTTAATTCCAATTAAAAAAATTTAAAATTGTTTTTAAACAAATTTTTTTTGTATAATTTTGTGAAAAAGTAAATGTTTTTAATAAAAATCATTGAATTATATAGTTATTTAAACAAATTTTGTTATTAGAAAAATAATTTTTTTTTAGAAACAAATTTTTGATTTAAAATATTAAATTTATAATATTTTAAAAGAAGTTATAATTTAATGTTTTAAAGTTTGATTGAAAGTTTTATTTATATTTTATTTCAAAAAAATTAATTTTATACAATAATAATTTAATTCCAATTAATAAAAATTTAAAATTTTATAAATAATATTTTTTAAGTAAAAATGTTCAAATAATTGAAGATTTTTTATTTATTAAAATTAATAATGATTTTATTTAAGCAAATTTTTTAAAAATTATTGGAAAAATGATCTTTTCTAAGAAATTAATTTTTTATTTAAAACTTTAAATCAATAATAATTAAAGAGAAATAATAATTTAGTTATAACAAATTTTGATTAAAACTTTATTAAATTTTAGTTTGTATTTTATTTCAAAAAATTTAATTTTAATGATTATTATTATTATTATATTTTTTTCTTTATATTTATTTAATAAATTTTTGGGAAAAAGCAAATTTTTTAATAATAAAATTATTGAATTATATTTTTATTTAAAAGAATTTTGTTAAAAATTATTAGAAAAATTAAACTGTTCTTAGAAACAATTTTTTTATTTATAAGTTATTTTTTTATTTATAAGTTATAGTTATAAACAATAATTTTTTTTAAATTATATTAAATTTTTATTTAAAGTTTTTATATTTTAATTTAAAATTTTATTAAATTTTAATTTATAATTTATTTCAAAAAAATTAATTTTAACAAATTTAAATTTTAATTAATAATAATTTTTTTAATAAAATCTTTTATTTAATAAAATTTTTTTGTTAATAAAAATTAAAATCAAGAATAATTTCATTGAAGTTTATTGAAGTCAAAATTTGTTAATCTATTAAAATTGATTTTTTTTCTATTATACTCTATTTTAACTTTTATTTAAAAATGTGCAATTAAATTTAAAAAAATTAAAAAAAAAAGTTTTTTTAAATGTTTTTAATTTTTTTAGCTAAACTTTTTATTTAGTTTAAATCATTTTGTTAATAATATTTCAAAGTAATAATAATTTTACTGAAGTCAAAATATGTTATAATTCAATTATTACTTAATTAAATTATTATTTTTTCTCAATGTAGTGCTTTCAAGATGTGAAAATTGCAACTTTTCCTTTTTCATTAAGCATTCATTTAAATTTTATAAATTATTAATGTATTATTAATTTATTCTAAATAAATTTTGTTATTCAATAAAATAAATTAAAAAAAATTAATTAATTAATAATAATTTTAATTAATTAATAATTTAAATATTTTTAATAATAATTAAATTTGAAAACGTTTAATTTTGTTATATTATTATTAATTAATTAATTTTTTTAGCAATTATTTTTTTTAAATTAATTTTTTGATTCAATTAAAATATTTTTGTTAATAAAAATTAAATATCTTTATAATTAATTATTTCATTGAAGTTAAAATTTCTTAAAACAAAATTATTATTTAAAAAAAAAATTTTACTTTCTCGCATATTTTTGCTAATAAAAATTAAATATTTTTATAATTAATTATTTCATTGAAGTTAAAATTTGTTGAAACAAAATTATTATTTCCAAAAAACTATTATATTCTCGCAGTATAGTTCTTCTAAAAGGCATAAATAATGCTTATTCGCAATTCTGTTGACTAATTCACAAACAAATGATTGAGATCAAGTTCATTACTAATACACCTCAGCTCTTTTGCTTCACTTCTTTAGCATTTCTGTGGTGAAAAAAATGGTTTTGACGAAAAAAAACTTTTTTAGGGTATTTTCTGTTATGAATTTGCAGTGTTATCAGCTGTTTTTGCACTTTCAAATTAAGTAAACGATTATTAAATAAAAATTTCATGTTTCCGCATTTGGTTCGTCTGTCATATTTTCACCGCGCTGACAATCAGCTGTTGCAACTTCACCTCAACTCACCATATATGGTGCTCACTGAAAATTTTTTTGCAGTTTTCGTTTACATTTTTGTTGCAAATTTTTCACTTTTTCCTTGTTTTGCATTTTGGCATACGGTTTTTTTATTTTGGTGTTACAGTTATATATTTTTATATACTAAAATCTCAAAATGTTTATATGTAGGTTATGTACGTACTAACGGTATACTAAGTAAATAGGTGGAGAGGCGGAAACTCAAGTTACTGGGTATAGTTTGTATGTAACTAGTACACTTTACGGTTATTTTTTACTCGGTAATAGTTGAGAATACTGTCTATATTTTTTTACAATTTTTTTTTGGTTTCGTTTATACTTTGTTTATTTTTTTGTATATTTTTTATTTTTTGTGGTTTTTGTATTTTTTTTTTGGTACTTACAATATTTCTGTGTATTTTTCATTGGTAAAGTTATTAATGTCTTTACACCTTGCTATTTGCTTACGGTTTTACTATTGTTCAATATGTTTTTTAGAATTAAATTTTATTTCAAGTTAGAAATCTGCTGGTCTCAGCCTGCAACAAGTGTAAACTGATTTTTTTATTTTATTGTTTATTGATTTTTACCTTTTTTGTTAATGAACTTTTGAACTGTATGCTGTGTCTTAATTTTTTTTCTTAATGTTGCCACATTATTTTATTTTTTTTATATGTATATATAATATATATATTTTTTATTTTTGTTTTTAGTTTTATACATTTTTTTTGTCTTTTTATTTTTAATTCATTTTAGTTTTTATTTTTTTCACTAGCAAATACTTTGTTAATGGAAAACGTTAAATATTACGTAATTAGCTATTGTTTTCACATTTTTTGAGGTTATGTTAATTTATTTTAAGTTTATATTGCCTTTTTTAAGTTTTTATAGATTTTTTAATGTTATGCTGATTTTTTGAGTTTATGTTGACTTTTTTAAATTTATTTTAATTTTTTTGCGCTTATGTTTCCTTTTTAAGGCTACCGTGATATTTTTAAAGGTTAGGTTTTTAATATTATGCTGATTTTTAGAGTTTATGTTGACTTTTTTAAGGTTATGTTGATTTGTTTTAAGTTTATCTTACCTTTTCTAAGGTTGTCTTGATTTTTGTGTTGACTTTTTAAAGTTTTTTCTTAATTTTTTATCTTCATTTTTCTCTTTTAAGGTTATCTTGACTTGTTTGAAAGTTATGCTGATTTTTTCGGTTTTATGTTTATTTTTTAAGTTTATATTGACTTTTTTAAGGTTATGTTGTTTTTTCAAGTTTATATTACCTTTATAAGGCTATATTGAATTATATGTTGACTTTTTATAGTTCTGTTGTGGTTTATATTGATTTTTTTTAAGTTTATGTTTTCTTTTTTAAGGTTATCTTGACTTCTTAAAGGTTATATTGAATGTTTTTTAAGGTTATCCTGATTTTTTCTGGTTTATATTGAATTTTTTATGTTATGTTGCATGTTTTAAGGTTATGTTGACTTCTTTTTAAATTTTCTAGTTTGACTTAGACAAAAATGCGGTGTTAAACTCTAAACTCGTTTTATCAGAATTTTTTTTCGACATTACGAATTCATTCCAGTTGCACTTATTTTCACTAGTTTACAAATAATTTCTATTTTTTTCTCAGTTAACGCTAAAATTAGTTTATATATTTTATATATAACATGTATCTTCATCCTTTGCATAAATATATATAGAAATTTCACGTTACTTTACTATAAATAATTTTTCTTCAATATTCGCTTTGAAAGGTTTTACATAGAATTGCGTTCTAATCTTTAGATTTTTTCTTGTTTTGTTTTGATTTTAAATTTATACTCTTTAGTTGCTATAAATAATTAAATAAATATTAAATACTTATTATTTCGATTGCATTTTAAACTTTCGCATAAGTGCTGCCAATTGCCGTTTCGTTTCCATGACAGGCTTACACTGTAAGCGTTTAATTGTTTTCCACCACTTCACCATGTCACGTGCACACCAACATTATAAAAGTGGCTGCTCTGCGGTTATAGTTGGGTCCTAGGCATAGAATTCAGACTTGCCTTGTATTTTGTAGGCCTCCTCCTCCATTTTGTACATATCGAGTAACTGTTGTTTTTGGGCGAAAAGTGAGAGAATATAAGGCGTGTCGTTAGTTTTTGTCATTTATGCGACAACAAATGCGTGACAGACAGTAAAATACAAAAGTGACGTTCACTTGACTGCAATCACTTTATTCATAATACTCTACAGCAGCTCTTTTACAAAGGTCGGCATACAGTTATTCAACTAAATCAATTACTTTGCTAATTACAAATAGAAGACGTGCAAAAAAATGTAACCGTTACTCGCTAAATACAAATATTTTTTTGCGATTTGGCTAATGAACACAAAACTTACAAAATTACAAAACTAAAAATTTAACATTGATGCAAATAAATAATTTTAAATGTAACAGTATAATGTGTGGTGAAGTGGAAGAAGTGTGAGATATACATATTTACATACGTGCAAGTAACCGTTAACCGTATTATGCTTACTCGTTTGAAAATGAAAACGCTATTTGCGCTACATAAACATACATATGTACATATAGATAACAAAAAAATAAAATTTTTATTTAATGAAATTAAATTAAATTAATAATAATTATAATAAATTTCAATCAAATTAAAATTAATTTTTTAATTACATAATTAATAATAGCAACAGATTTGAAAAATTGCTTTTTTAATATTCAATAAAGGTTACTTTAAATTTTTTTAACAAATGTAACACATTTTCTTAGAAATTCTTAAAAAATACTTAAATTCAAAAATTTCCATATTATATAAAGCAATGTAGGTTTTAGTGTTGTGCTTTAACTGTATAAATTTTTACGTGCAGTATTCTCAAAAAAAATAGCAGAAAACCCAAAAATTTTTTGCAGCACTCATTGATTGAAACAAAATCTATAAAACATTACTTAGCAAAATTTTTAGTAAAAATTTATTGAAAAAAAATTTATAAAAAATTACTTAGCAAAATTTAAAATTAAAAAAAAATTCATTGAACAAAATCTGTAAAAAATTACTTAATAAAATTTAAAAATTTTTTAGTAAAAATTGATTGAAAAAAAATTAAAAAAAAATACTTAGGAAAAAATATCTGTAAAAAATTAATTTCAAATATTTAGAAAAATTGATTGAAAAAATCTATAAAAAAATACTTAACAAAATTTCAAAATTTTTTAGTAAAAATTTATTAATTAAAATTTTTTAGTAAAATTAAAAAAAAAACGAATTTTAATTATATTTTCAAAAAAAAGTTTTTTAGTGAGATAAAGTTTATTTCTAAGAAGAAATCCAACTCAACCTAAAAATTTTATTAAAGAACAGGTTAACTAATTTTTACTCAACAAAATGGAAAATATTTTAGCTTGCAATGTGATACCATAATTTTTTTTTAATGATTTCCTCTTGCTCTTAGCTAAATAAAATTTTAGGAACAGAGTTGCTAAAAAATTGCTTGCAAAATTTAAAATTTTTTAGTAAAACAAAAAAAAATCAAATTAAAAATTTTACATAAAACAAAAAAAAAATCAAAATGTTAGCAAGTTTTTATTTTTTTTTTAAATAGCGACACAAATTTTTATTAAAAAACTATGTTAATAACAAACTTATTTTTTTATTATTTTTTAGTTCTAGTAATCAATTTTTAGTAAAACTACAAAATTGAAATAATTAATAATTAAAAAATATATTTTTTTTCATTTTGCAAAGTTTTAGTTTTAATAAGAAAAAACGTTAAGTTAGAAAAAATACGTTAAACAATTTTTTAATCTTCTTTTTTATCACTAAAAAGATAATTTCTCAAAAATTAAATTTTTTATTAGCACAATTTAAAAAATTTGATAAAAATTTTAATGAAAAAATAGGTTAAACAGTTTGTAGATAGCAAAATACTACAGAAAACATTCTTTTAAATTTTTAGTTAAAAAAAAAATAAATTAGAATGAGAAATAATTGTTTTTATTATTAACAAAATTTATCAGCAAAATGCTAAATATCTTATAAAGAAAAACTGTATAAATATTTTTTTTAATTAAATTTTTTGTAAGGCTTTTAATGTCTTTAAATACAATTCTGTCAGAGAAAATTTTGGAAATTTTATTTTATCTTTTAATTATAATTTAAGTTTTAAAAGTATGTATGTTAAAATGTTTTTCCGTAAAATTATAATTTTTGTAGGGTTTTCTATTTAAAATTTTGTCAGGAAAAATTTGCAATTTTTTATTTTTTAAGTTTTAAAAGTGTGTGAGCATTTTTTCCATAAAATTAAATATTTTGTAAGTCTTTGTATTTCTAAAAAAAACCTGTCACAATTCCATTAAAATTTGGAAAATTTTAATTTTATAAGCTTTAATTTGAAAAAGTTTGAAATTTCTATAAATTTTTTAATTAAAGAGTTTAATTAATTTATTTAATTTTGACATTTAAGAATTTACTACCTTTATTTTATTTTAAAATTAAAACAAATTCAATTTATAATAAGGCAAAGATTTAAAAAATATGCCAATTATATTTCTTAAAAAATATCAATTTTTTAGAAATTAAAAATTTAAAATAATCTTCTTCTTTCCCAGTAAGATACGCAAACTACTAAAAACTTCATTATTATTTTTTATAAAAAAAATATAGAAATGTTAAAAATTCTTAATAAAAAATTATACTTCTCTAAATTTGTCTCAACGAAAATTGCTAATTTTTAGTTAAAAAAAATTTTATTGAAAGCAAACAGAATTAAATTTTATAAAGACATATTTTTAGTCAGTAGCATTGCTCAGTTTTAATAAAAAAATTAAAAATTGATTAAATAAAATAATTTGAATTTTTAATTTGAACAAAAATATAAAGTTAAAATGATATTTAATTGGAAAAAACACTAATTAAATAATAAAAAAAAAATAAAATATAAAAAAATTAAATTTTAAAAATTAAAAAATAAAATTTTCCACAAATAAAATTGTCGAAATTTAACTAAAAATTAAAAAAAAAAAATATTTTTATCTCTGAGAATATTTTTCAATAATTAGTTCAGTTTTTAATTAAAAATTTTTTGGTTTTTTTTTTATAAAAAGCTTCATTGAAGCTTAAAAATTCTTAATAAAAAATTATACTTCTTTAAAAAAATAATTAAACGAAAAAAACACAATATTTTTGCTAAGTGATTTTTTTAAGTGCTGAAAAACTAAATGAATTATTTGATAAAAATTAAAAAAAAAAAAAATTATGCATTCTAAAATTTTGTGCTCCCCCAAATTTCCTACTTTAAAGCAAGCAAAAACTTTAATATATTATTTAATTTTATTTTTTATAAGAATACCTTCACAAAAGTACTAATTTTGGTGCTATAAATATTGGCATATGTGTAGATATATATTTATGTATAGGTTAGCGTTTGTTTTCGAGGACTAGCAATTTTTTAGTTTTTAAATTTAAATACGAACTTATATTAGCACTTAAAATAATAATTATACTATTTATTTATTTATTAAGTACTATTTTTTCGAAAACTTTAGTGAAACAGAATTTAGTACTAAATTTATTTACTGATTTGATTCTAAAATTTATAATATTTTTAGTTACAAGAACTAAATTCTTTAGATTAAATATTTTCATAAATCTTTAAAAAAAAATTTTTTAGTACTAAATTCTTGGTACTAAAATTTTTGTACTAATTTTTTAGTTGCTGATTTTTTAATATTAAAATTAAACCCAAAATAAAGATTGGAAAACACTCTATAAAATAATTGTTATAAAGTAACAAACGCTTTCAGGCTATAATATATAGTATTTTAGCTTCAGGATCCCGTTGAAAGAAATTATTAAATTATCTTAATACAACTTATTATTTTCTTCACATAAGTTCGCATATTTAGATATTTTAGCACCAAAATTAGTTATTGAAAGTTGGAATTAGCATAGCTATTGTAAATATGTTTATTTAGCCGTTTGTGATCACTGAATTCGCGCTATAATTTTCTACTACTATTTGCTAAAAATTAACAGAAAACACACAAATGTTGTTGTTGTATTTAAGGTGTGAGTGTATAAACTTAAAGACATATTTTGTAATCGAAATATAATTTATTAAAGTATTTACTACTATTACTACTACTATTACTACAACTACTACTATAATTACTTTGTTATGTAATTTAGCACACTGTTTTGTGGCTTCTTCATTCAACAAGCACATAACTATTTGGTCGCTAAGATTTCAATACTACATAGTTTATTCATTATTTGTTTTTAACTGCACTAAAGTACAGTCTCAATACTGGTTATAGTGTCGGTTTGCCGGAGTGTTTCGTTTAGTACCTTTTGCACGTCAGTACTAAATTCCTCGACTTGTTTGCCGTGTGCCACTTTGAGTTTTTCCATAGCACGTCCCTGTTTAACACCGATTTGCTGGCGAAAAAGAATAAGCGAAAGTAATATTTAACGACTTTGCGGATTTTTGTATAATAATTACTTAAATATAACGCTATGTGTTGAACATTTTAGTTAAGGTATGTTTTTAGGTGTAAAAACAATTGCGTTATGTTTTTGCAACAATAAGTTTTGAAAAAGAGACTTCTTGTTGGAGTCTCCAATTACACAGATGATAGTTTAAGGGGTTAGACCAGTCTAGGATTTTTCGTATATCGATGTTTACATATTAGTGTTCTAAAAACTTTATTCAATGGGAGAACTGTCTGTAGAGATCCTCCTCACTAAGATAATTCGGAGTATTAGTAGCCGTTTTGTTTCAGAAATTCCGAAGACACCTACTTAGCTTAGTTTATTGACCTAATGAGCGTATTAAAAGTCGAAAGAAAATATTTTTACATTTTTGAGAGCTCTAGGCTTGTCTAACTGTTTAAGCTGAATTTAAGTTCGTAGGCTTATCCTCTTCTTTTCGATCTTATAAGTCGACAAAGCGCCTTAAGGCCAATACAAATTTGCTTAGACGTTTAATTTCGATTCCTACTTGCTCAGTGGGATATCTAAAAGTGTTTAAGTCTACCAAATGCGGGACATGAGATGTTTCTGCAGCAGGCATCAGTTCATTTTTTCAACCTTGAACGCATACCTCGTGAGCTCGTGGCTATTAACCCCGCCCTACATTCACTTCTTTAAAGGAGGCTCCGCCAGAGAGCGCGCTACCTTGATGGCAGCAACCACGGCTTGAAAAATGCTCCGTTGTTAGGAAATCTGTAAAATTCACCAACCTTCCCTCGAGCTTTGACTTTACCGTCATGAAGTTCTCTCCTCCAGTGGCTTCTTCCCACCCACAACTCTCTCGCAGGTATGTAGGCTGAAGAAATACCACCAGAATTTAGTTTCGCGACTACATGATCCAAAGATCCAGTATGAAGTCAAAACATGTGAGAATTTCAGAATGTTTAGACCCATGTTTATGTTCTTTAAGTTTAAAGTTTCACAAGCTCCAAGCTCGAAGAACTTTTCAACTTCACTTCTTGTATACATCTATAACTTAGAATAATGATATTAATAATATGCCTCACCTTTTTCTCTTCCATAAAGCGTTTGATATTATTTTGTCGTTTCTCACGCAATCGTCGATCCTTCTCATTCTTCGTCTTCAATGTTTTATCATTTTGCACCTCTTTGGCGGTATCAGCGGAGGTTTTGGCTTGCTTAGCATTCAAGTCTTTAATATCACTGCAAAAGATTAAACACCAGAAAACGTTAATTACTGTACTGAATCCCAAATATCCTTCGTCCTTACCGCGCGTGCCGTTCCTCGAGCTGCTTCACCTGTTGCGCCTGTACGGTCAGCATTAAAGCCTTCATTGCTTCTTGCGAATCCTGCACATGTTGCCGCAACATATCCCATTCCTCTTTCTTGTGTTTGGCAATCATCTCGGTCCACTGTTGCGTCTGTTCGGTGATTGCGTTCTTGATCGTGGTGTCGTTGCGGATTTCATCTTTGCTATGGAGATAAGAGGTAGAAATTTATTTTCATAGATGTTAACATTACAACCATTTTGAATCAATGTCCAACCTTTTGCCCTTGATTAGCCGATCAATAGCCGCATTCTGATTCTTCTGCATGGTCATGCGTTCCTTGGTGTGTTTCTTCTTAAGCGTATCTAGCTCTTTGTTTTGCTTTTTGGCCACCTTTTGGAAGCCTTTCTCACTGCGCAGTGATTCTAACGTAACTGGCTCGAATACCAGTGGTGGTTCTTTCTTCTCCTCTTCCTTGGCTTTGCCTGCATCACGTGCCGCACCACCACTCTGTTCTTCAATGCCCAGCGCCTTCATTTGTTCATTTTGTTTTGCTGCAGCGCCCGCAAATCCTTTCGGATCCGACAGCATGGCCATGAAATCTTCAAAGCCATCAGGTACATAAATCTTTAATTCGATGTTGACGAAAAGCATAGGCAACGACATTGGGAAGTTCGCTTCGGTACGCAGTGAGACGTGTCGATAGCCGGCCTGTAGACCGTCCAACGGTAATATACGCTGTCCAATCATTTTGCCGCTCTCTTCATAGACGCCGAAACGTAACACAGCCAAATCGGGCAGCACCACTTTACGAAAGACAAACGGATCCTCATTGTATACGGGATTCAAACCGTTGTTAGGCACCAAACGTGTACGAAACTCTTTCTTTACTGTGTCCGAGGGCAGACCGAACATGTCGACTTCGACGTAGGTGCCGACTTTTTTATCTGACAAGAATTGACCGGCTATAATTTTCACGGAGCACTGCGCGGCAATGACACCGTCCACGGGCGCATCGGCAAACGGATCGAAATCCTTGTCTGAGCGGCGCATAAAATCCGGCTTGAGCAGGTAGCCACAGCCACCGTTATATTCGAATTTACCCTGATTCAATTGCATAGGCAGATCGGAGGTTTGGAAATTGAGCGAGACCATCTGACAGCCAGCGTTCCAGAACACTTGTGGCATATAGTTGGAAGAGTCGGCGCGTGTGCCCTTCGGGTAAATGCGCGACATTTGACGTTTGTTATAATTGACAAAGTCGATGGAGCTCTGTTTAAGATAGTTCATGCCAGCCGCTTCGGCAAACGACGACATGTTGTGAGCGATATTTTTCTCTGTAAAAAAAAAAATGAAAATAATCCCATAGAGTTTTAGTTATTAGAAAGAGCGTTGCCACAAGAAAATATTTACCAATAGCCTTATCGAAGCCCTGGAATTTAATGGGCTGCGCATAATTGACCATCGATGACAGCCAGGGGTGTACATTCGTCGTGGAGCCGCTGTAATTGACCGCTGCTGCTTCCGCCTCAGGCGCAGCACCATCTGCGCCGGGCTCGCCCGCTGGTGGTGCGGCGGCAGCCTCTGGTGGTGGTGCCGCATCAGGTGGTTTGGCGCTGGCATCTTCCTCCGGATCATCATCGGTCTTCAGTTCACCCTTTAACCAGAGCTCCAATTCGACCTTTTCGACTTCCGGTTTCATACGTTTATTCTTTATTAGTATTTTCCGTTTCAATTTATTAGGCGGTGGGAGTGGTAAACCAGGATCGAGCTGTATTGAAGTGGCAATTAGCGCAGTGCATGCAAAGCTTTTATTAAAGGACTCACCGGATGTTCGGGCAACGGTTCCTTTAGTAATAGTTCACCGAAGAAGTCATCACAGTATTTAGCTAATTTATATTGCTGCGCACGATTGCAGTGATTCTCAAAGGATAATATAACAGGATAGTCGGAGGAGACAAATGCACAATCGGCGATGGCTTGAATGCAATCCTAGATGGAAAATATGAAGTGATGACTCCAAAAATAGGCCGTAAAAGTCGTGTTACTCACTTTAAATAGAATTTCAGTACAGTAGGCGTGGCCGTGAGTTACGATGGGCTCCTCGTCTTCACCTTTGCCATTCCAACAGTCCAGCTCGACGCATCTGCATGAGACAAAATAGACAAAAAGTTGGTGTAGAACTCGCATACTAACTAAAAGCATTATGTTTAGTGGCTTGCACTCACCTACAACCCGCCAATAGCGTCTGCCGATACATTTCCACCGAACTCTTACCACCGATTTGACGACCCGACAGATAGGTGTTATGCGAACTATTGATATAGTAATGCGCCAATGGATGATCCATTTCCATATACATTTCCAAGCGATCCAAGAATACGGGTGCATTCTCATCGGACATGAGATATCGCTTAAAACCATCCATCGACATTTGACCTGTGTTTGTGGAGAAATATTAGTATAATTGTAAACTTTGCAAACTCCTTAGTAGTAGTCTGGTACGCACCCGCCTTCTTCTTCTCTTCGTCCAATTCATAATCGTTGATAATTTCCGTGCAACGCTTCTCATCATAGAGCGGATATAAAATTTCATTCATACGTGGATCACGTTGCTTATCATTCATGAACTGTACGAACTGTGCCATCGAAATGACTTCCGATTTACCCTTAGTGCTGTTGAGAGTGAGGGAGTAAGGATAAAGACAAATAACATGTAGAAAAGGAAATATAAATATTGTTTATATATATTAGAGGTAAAAAGTAAATAAATAAACACTAGACGATGTTCAGTAAAAATGTGTGGGAAGGCGCTTTGTTGGCATATACATAAGTAAATTTATTGCTGAAATAAGAGGGTGACCCTATTATTGTGCCAAACACTGTCAAAGAAATCATTGTTTTCTTAAATTGATTTTCTGTCTGTCTCGATATATGGAAGAACCGTCTAAGTGTGTTTGCTTCAGTGTCGTTTTTATGAAAGCAACGGGCTGAAAGAGGTGGATACAGGAAAGATCCAATGCTATCCGATTACGTCGATACCTCTTTTTTATGATAGGAAACCAAGAATAGAACCTCAGACTATAACCGCGTAATCGTGTAAGAAGGACCTGAGAATGGTCCCAGTATGTAAATTAATAAATAGAGTCCTTAAAATAAACGAGGTAACGTTTAATACACAGGTTTTGAATTCTAACTGGCCCTCTCTTTGTGATAGGAACATGCAGTTGGTCCCGCAGATTTCCGATTTCTTCAATAACTCTCTTTATGGTGGCTTGTCTTGGTATTTTTCCTAAATTGATAAATACTTCGGACTAAAACTGTCTTGGAAATAATATTTTTTAACATAAATATTTTGCCCTTGGTCGATAAGCGGCAGATCCACAGGTTATCCATTGCCTCGGTACCTTTTTTATGGTAGGAACTTGAAGATAATCTCCTAGTGTACTCAAACTGATAAAATAAATACGATAAAAATATTTAGAAAATTCTTATTTTTCAAAATAGATATTCTATACAGGCCGATACACGGGACCTCTTTCATCATGTTTTACATGTTTCAGTTTAGTAGAAACTTGGTTGTATCGCAGATTTGAAATTGCTTCAGTACCTCTCTTTATGGCTACAACCGTTTTGCTTCTCTTAATTACTGTTGACAACCAACTCCAGCTCCTGCTTGGTCTCAAATCCCTCACTATCAAAAGGTTTCAGTGGAATCTAGGTCTGGCAAATACGTAGTATAATAAATCAATTTCAACTTTCATTCGTCGATTTGAGACCTCTCGATATATTTGGGTCGCTAAATTGTTTGCTAAAAATGTGCAAACTTTTAAAAACTTTAGGATTACCCTCGTTATTTCAAGTACACTACATACAAATACGCACATATCTACTCATTCATGACCCCATTCTCAACTTACATGGAAGTGAACAGCTCTTCGATGTCATTGCGTGGGCAAACCTTGTGGTACAGCGCGTAAAACTTATCGAATGTGAACTCTTCCTTCGTCATGGTGGCACTCTTATCGTCCGGTAGTCCGACTTCCTTAAAGCATTGATACACTAGCTTTTCCGTTTTGCCGGACGCAAAAGTTTTCGCTACCACTTTAATAGGTATTTTGCCACCTTTTTCCACCGAAAAAGATAAGCGCATCCAACTGTGTGGAATTGTAGAGATATAAAGTTAAAGCGTGAATCGAAATATTTATGAAAACGCATTAAATTTATTTAATAAGAGAAATTTATATGTGTGTATGTGTAATATTTGACAGTTACAGCATGCAATGATTAGACATTTCTGAGGGTAAATATTCGAAATAAGTACGTACCTTTGAGTCCGTCTGAACCACTTACCTTTGTTGTTTGAAGGATATGAATTCAAATGTTTCAGAGAGAAGTTTACGTAGTTGAGTAATTGAATGATTGAGACATATAGAAAGAAAGCTCTGCAGAATTTGAGATTCTCTAAACCAAAAGCAGATCTTTCTGGGGGCTTTCGAAAGTGAAAGTATGACTGTTAGATTTTAGAAGAACCCTTTCCTTACTAAGAATGATTTCGAATGGCGCCTCCATTACAATTTCATTTTCTATGTTCAAATTTGAAATTGTTTGTACTCAACAAATTGGTCTCTGAGTCTAAATATAAAGTATCCTTCGACAGCTCGGACGACGACTAAGGCATAGTATCATCTAATGATCTCATTGTGTGGATTCGTTTCCGACATGATTCACTTTTTTACCATAGCATGATTTATAAATTAATTTTTGATTACTTCTTCGAAGCAACTTGCTGATTCTGCTTCGATTATCAGCTATTTTTAGGTTATTTTGTAGGATTTTTAAGCCAATTTTCAATGTCTTGCCGTTCAAGGATTGATTACACATGGCTCTAGATACCTTCGTCGAGTTTATATGTGTTTTGAACTGTTAATAGTCTCATTATATACTCTTTATAAATGTAGGAACCCAAAATCTGTCCTCTTGCCAGTTTTTTTTATGAGGTCTCCCATATGAGGTTTTATGAAAAACATCAAAATCATTTTACTTTTCTCTACTTCCTCTCGTGAACTAAAACAAAACCCAGACACTCTGACCCCCTATCGCATGCTTTCCCTCTAGTAATTGCAAATAATTAGTTTATAATTTATTAACTGCTCAAACAAATTGCGGGCAACACTCACGAATACATACGAACAGAGATGGCAGTGGTTGGGTTGTATTGGTCAATTTCCTGTAGCATAACAAAAAGTGACTGCAAAGCATGGCAAAGGACAATGCAAAGCGTAGGAGCTCATAGCTATGCGACCATTTTACAATTCTGTGAGCATTAGTTTTCTGTTTTTGTTTTGCTGTATATTTATGTGTATGTCCTTCATTTCCTGTTACATAGTTAACATTTTCCATATGAATAAGCAAACATAGACACATAGATATGTAGGGGGGCTCACAGTGGCAGCATTTATTTACTTATAGTCGGCTAAAGTGGTCGGACAAATAGCAAACGGAAATTAGGTTAAATGAGTGCAATTTGAATTAGTCAAAGTAACGGTGCATAGCAAATGGCGAAAGTAGAAAATTTTCAGAATGAATACAACACTGAATATATTATTATTTTCGTTCTGTTTATTATTGTACTTGTTGCTTTTGTTGTTTTGAGGCCATATAGTTTTGTTTTTAATGAACTGAAAGTGAATTATAAAACTAACTGATTTATTTTGAGTCCTCGAAATACTATCGCGACTATTTTGTAGGGAGAAGTGTGAAAAGTTGGGCCCAAAAAACGATTCACTCCTATTTCTAATGCTTTTTCAGCTTTCGGTATCTGTGAAAACCTATTCTGCTATTCTATTGAGATTGTTGCTGCGTGGAATCCCAACAAAAACTATAAACTCCATGTAAATGCATGCCCTTGGCTTAGCTAAACCTTTCGCTTTTTTTGCAATTTTGACTGAGAGTATATGATTGAGAGTGTATGATTGACTGAATAATCGCCAATGACCTGGCTACGGAGAGCACCTTTTTCTCAAATTCTTCCGATTGGAGTCGAGTCGGTTCTTTGATGTCCGCTTGCGTTTTGGCGTTGAACCTTTGGATTTCCAGTTATCTCAGCATGTCCTGGTCAATAACCAGAACTTGATCCACTGCGAAATCCTTCCGGTGCAGAGTGAACCGTAAGAGGTCATCCGAACTACTGGCTCTTAGCAAAGTCAGTCTCCTCACAATTATAGGTGTTCAGACTGAATACTGTCCAATAAGCCGTCTTAAAAAAAATTGTGGTAAGCACAAAACGAATTTCAGTGAGATTCATCAATTTTGGATCAACCCCTATGCCTATCGCTTTTCTGACTTTAAAACTTAATTACTAAAATACTGAGGGCGAGTACTCAAATGAATGTAATAGAGTCTAGGAGACCGATTTTCTGATAGTTGAAGTCTACAACGGTTTTGGGACCTAGTGGCAACCGTTCGTAGTAATATACAAAGACCCCCAAATTCTGTTCAAATATTTCGCGAGCATCTTCTCAATTTCAAGATCTCGCGCCCATGACACAAAGACGGAGTGTTTTTTTTTTGGGCAGTCGATTTTCATTGTATGGAGCTTCTGCCAAGTCACGATTTGTGTGGCCTGGTGTTGTCCTCGTCTTCATCATCTCCTGTATCTTCCACTGGAGCATAGGTCCTCAACAAAGCGTTTCCATCTGGTTCTGTGTTTTGCTAACATCTTTATTTCGTTCAACGGTTTTCGGCATTCATAGCCTTCTTTTGTAAGAATTTCCTCCACGTGGGCTTAGAACGGCCGTTTCCTTCTGACGATGTTGAATTAAGCGATCGGCCGTAGGTCAGCTACTCATAGAAAATGATTTCCTGCTAAGGCCACCAAATACATAGGATAGCTTTCAATCACATCTTGGACACCATTTGCGCTCCTTATATATAGTATAAAATAGAACATAAAACTCGAAATAGCGTAAAACTTATATTTTGTAAGGCCGTATAATATTAATATTAATTATAATTAGCTTATAGATTTTCCAAAGCTTATGAAAATGTACACTCGCCCGTACTGTTGATATAAAAACTTTGCTGCTGGTGGGCTATCTCACTCTTTTTGCAATCAATTTACTCGACCCACTCACCATAACCTCTAACTTTTGACAGCTGCCACGCATAAACAGCTGATAAACAGGTTCAAAATAACTCAACACATGTTTTTTCCCCACACCACACACGCAACTGCTACCCTCTAGCGCTCACACCCACTGACCAACTTCACGCCTACACAACACCCTCATTATGAGAGGACTTCCCGTCGTCCGCAGTGCGCGGGTTTTATGTGTTCTACTGCAATCATAAATTTTCACCGAAATCCGGCATTGACACTAAAAGACATTTATTTGTTGTATGCGTAACTCTTTTGCAGACAGCGAGCAAGCACTAGAATATTGCTTTCTGCCAGCGCGTACAATATGGCCTGAAGGACAATAATGCCACTTAGCGTATCAGAAGGCAACAAAATGCCAATAACAAGGAACTACTCAAGGGCTCAAGCGCTGATGCTGCTGGTAATGCGTTGAGTGGGTAAATGCTATCTGTAGGCGGGACGCAGAGATGCGTGTGGAGGGGGAAAAGTAAAATGTGCGTTGCAAAAGCAAAGCAAAGCAAAATGAGAAGATAAATAGAGTGAATACTACAAGAAATTAAAAAATGAAATCCTCGTCGCATTTGTTGGCTTAGAATCGCAGCATCGCGGCCGCGGTAGCTCCGCCTCATTTGCGTGGCGACGGCAAAATATTTATTTATGCAAAAATATCGTGTTGTTTGCATAGTCGCGGGTACTGTTTGCTTTTCCCCGTTCGGTGGCTGTTTGCATGTTGTTTTTCCAGCGTTTCCACTAAACAATTATGCTGTATAAATTCGCATTGAACGGCTGGTGGCAGAAGCGCGCACAAGCAGCTGCTACACCCAAGGTTATAAATGTGTATTTGCTAAGGCTTTCTTCTCTATATTTCACCTGCCGCCGGCTTTTTGCGCAACTACTGGTGTAAGCTCATCTACTCCAGCCTTTTTCTGTTGTTGTCTGCATCCATCCAGAGCCTCTAAAACCTGTTGACACAAGCGGCTCTGAAACTAAGGTAGATCTAGCGACTTTCTGTTAGGCTTCTTCTACCGCTCGACAATATGTGTCAGTGGTCCTTGTTGCTGGTTTTACTTTAGGGATTTGCGAAATAGCAAAAATGCTCGCTTCCATTGCTGCCTATTTATCGCAGAAGTGTTTGACGTGCTTTGTCGTCTTCAATTGTTTATTGTCATTGATATTTTAAGTGTCGCTTGAAGCATGGCAATGGATTTTAATACTGGATTAGGGCTATGAGCATTTATACGCAGATTTTATGGCGAATACGCGCATCTGGTTTGCAAAAAGTGTTTGTAGAAAGGGAGAGCAGTGTGGATAGGAAGAGAAGAGAAGAAAATGGGTCTGGAAGTGAACGAAAGCAGGACGAAAGACGACTTGGCTCCCACGTCACTGTTGGTAGTCTTAGATAACAACAATGTCAGTCTCGGAGTTCAACGCAGAATAATTCTTGCCAACAGGTACGGACTGAGTAGACAACTGAAAAGTAAAGACCTTCCTCGTTGTACAAAGACTAAATTCTACAAGTTACACATCATCCGATAAGTCGGCGTTACGAGTTTTCTAGAGAAAGGTTCTGCGGAAAATTTATGATCTTTGCGCATTGCCAATGGCAATGGTGAATACCATGAGCTATACGAGACATAAGACGGCAATGCCATAGTTAAGCGAATGAAGAAACAGAGGCTATGCTGGCTATGTCTTGCCGTCCGAATAGATGAAAACACTCCATCTCTGAGAGTATTGGACGCAGTACCCGCCGAGGGAAGCAGACGAAGAGAAAGATCTCCACTCCTTTGGAAAGAGCAGATGGAAAAGGACCTGGCTAAACTTGGAATATCCAATTGCCGCCAATCAGCGAAAAGGAAGCACAACTGGCGCGCTGTTGTAAACAAACATAAACATTTATGCTTATTTCACAATGCAAAAACTAGCTAAACTAAAGTGAGTCATCAAGTTAGATAGATAGCAATAAATTGAGGCTTGCACTGCGACTTTGGATCTATTGTGTCCAGTATGCTGTTGGGTGCTATTGTTGCGATATGATATCTATTCGGATGGCTAGATCCAAGGGCTAGTATGCAATCTAGACAAAGATGCTCAGAAGTCTCCGGAACCATGTCGCAAAACCGGCAGGTTGCTCAACAGACTGATTTTGTCTCGGAGGTTAATTATGCTTTTGAACCTAGTGAGATTAGAACCACGCCTTAGCAACTTTGTCTGGCGTATTTTGCCAAATTTATCTCTACCTATTCTCTCCTGCTTGCGGAGCAGCTCTTTTATGCTTAGGGACCAGCTGCAATGCAGGGTTTCTGCTCTGCCATTTTGAAAGTCGCTCGTCAGCCCATACAGATGAGATGCAATCGGTTCCGAACTGATACGCTAACCAGCACATTGCTGCATCAAAAACGATGTAATCTCGCAAGCTGAGATCGCTTTAAGTGCCGTTTGACTATGACTGTGTATGGCAACCCTTTCGACGCGATTGCCGCATTGGAAATTTCTCTTGTACCCACCGACTTATAACAAAAGCTTTTGCTTAGGAAATGTTCGGAAAAGTTCTATGTATAAAGTGAATACATTAAGAGGTTAAATTCACTGAAAAGGGCTCAAGTGCAATCACTCAAGAGGCCTGAAGTGAACAAAATTGAGTTTGACTCAGTGTAATTTTAGTATCAGTAAATAGTAGTGGCTATTTAAATTCTTATAGCTCAAGTACAAACACTCAAGGGGGAAAAATTGAGTTTATTTTGTTTTTGTAGTCGGAAAGTATTTGGCAATCAAAATTACTCAAGTCGAGCTCAGTGTAATGTTAGTATCACTCAACAGTGGCAGCTATTTAAATTTTTACATATTATATTTAGAGTATATATTGCTGAAAATAGCTCAAGTATGCTTTGCAATCAGAGAAAATATAAGACATGTATACCTATAAACTATTCAATAAATATTTGTAATGCTGAATTTTCACTCAGAGTTTCACTCAAGTTTCAAGGAGTGCAATACACTTAACATTCAACACTCAAGAGGTCTTTGAATGAATTGGGTTTATTCTTAGAAAGGACTGAATGAAGACTTCCACAAGTTTGATTGAGTGGAATGTTGGAATCGACGAAATTAATAGCAATTTAGATTTATTTATTATTATGCATAATATAGCTGGAAAGAGACTCAAATGTGCTCTGCCCGAGGTCTAAGAAAATAAAAGATATATTTTTGAACTGCTCAAATAGTACGTAAAATGGAAAATTTTCGCACAAAATTACTCAAATTTGATTGAGTGCAATAATTGTGACACTTGTTCGGTAATTTGGCGTAAAACTAGATTTATTTTATTTTCTAATAGAAAATACTCTTAAAAATAGTTAGCGAAAATTACTTTAATACAAAAATAATTATTTTTCTGAAAAAATATTTTTAGTTTGTATATTTTTTTCTCCGTTATTATTTTAATATGTTTGTGCACTTACCTCCTTTAAAATATTATATTAAAGTAATTGAGCAAATAAATTTTTTTCAAATTTTTTTTTAAAAATTTTTGTACTTACTGCTTCATTAAATTAGTTCTCGGACACACATTGGTTGCCTTATTATTATGTGTTATATAACGTAAACCCTCTTGCCAGCGCTGTTTATTTACATTTCAATTATTTTTTTTTTTACATATTTTTAACGTTAATATTTATATTGTGCAAATGAGAAGTGCAGACATGCAAAGTAAAGAATTTGTTAAAATAAATTAATAGAAATGAAAGATTAATATAAACATATTGAAACAGTTAAATGAGTAGAAATATATTTTAGAATTTAAAGACAAACACAAGACATAATTAAGAAAATTTTAATCAAAGGTGACCAGAAAAAATATTTTTTGAAATCACTACAGTTAGAGAATAATTTTAGAAAAAATATTTTTTTTAATGTAACCAGAAAGAATATATCAAAAATAATTACATTGCAGAAATAATTATTTTAGAAAATTTAAATAAATTTAAATTATATTAATTATTTAAATTTATTAAATTTTTTTACAAAGTACAGAGTAAAGACGAAAAAAGCATATAATTTTAGTGAAAAAATTTTTCCATAATGTCCTATAATTATTTTAGAAAATTTAAATTAAAAGTGACCATAAAAAAAATTTAAAAACAAATGCAGAGATTAAGCAGAGTAAGAAAAGAGTCTTGGTGTAACAATTTTAAAGAAAGGTGACCAGAAAAAATATTTTTAACAACAGATAGAGCGGAAGCAAAGTTAGAGAAGAGTGAAGAGTGTTTGTAGAACATAAAGCAATTATTAACGGTTGTTAACCTTAGTTAAGTGCTGATTAAAGTATTTATAATAGAACACAAATAGTTAAAATGCAACAACGGACAAATATACACAAAAGCATATAAAAAATGTTAGTTAGTAGAAAAAAATCATGCAAACAATTTTTTTTAGAAATTTTCAAACAGAATTTTTTCTTCAATATTTCCAAAGATAATTGCATGCTTTACATTGAAATATATTATTTTTGAAATTTGTATTTATTTATTTAATTTTTTTATTAAAAGTTTTTTCTTTTTATTTTTTTAAGATAATTGCATGCTTTAATTTGAAATAAATTTTTGTAAAATTATTATTTTTTTTTATTAAAAGTTTTTTCTTTATTTATATTTTTTTAAATTTTTTTATTTTTAATAATTTAATATTTAATAATTTTTTATCAATGTTTGACTTACTGTTTTTTTAAACACATCATCGGACATATATTATTCGCTTTTACATTATGTGTGATTTTTCGTATGCCATCTAACCAGATCTAAAATGGAAGATAAATGAGATGAGGAGAACGATTTTTTGATTTTAATTGTTTTTTGTAATATGCAGATTTATTTTTCGTTTCTCAATCGTATTTCGATAAAGAACGACTCTAAAAATATTTGATTTCATTATAAAAAATATATTTAATAAAAACAAAAAATAATAATAATAATAATAATAATAACAATGATAATAATAATAATGATAAAGATAATAATAACAGTTTAATAAAAAACTAAAAAAGTAAACTGTATTAAAACCAAAAATGAATAAGAAATCAATAAATTAATAAAAAAATGATTTTTATACTAACAATTGTTAAATAAAAACTTAAAAAAATTATTAAAAAATAAAAAAAATAATTAATAAAAAAATAATCTTATTAATAACAATTAAATAAAAACAAAAAAATATTGATTTATTTTAACAAAAAAGTATTGTTTTTTAAGTTTTCAAAAACCAAAAATTTAAAAATTCAATTAATAATTTTATAATTATTAAAAAGATTTCTAAATTAATATTTTCTTTAATCAAATACTAAGTATTATAATACTTGTGTTAAAAATAAAATAATTAATAAAAAAAATAAAAAATACTATAAAAAAGATTTTTTCTTAAGTTTTCAAAACACAAAATTTTAAAAATTCAATATATAATTTTATAATTTTTATAAAGATTTTAAATTGTATTAAAAATAAAATAATTAATAAAAATATAAAAAATACTATATAAAAAGATTTTTTGTTAAGTTTTCAAAAAACAAAATTCTTAAAATTCAATATATAATTTTATAATTTTTATAAAGATTTTAAATTAATTTTTTTTTAATCAGATACTAAGAAAAACGTGATCAAAAACAATGAAAATTGTAGAAGAAAATTAAGCTACGACTTTCATTAAATAAATATTTAAATATTTTGGTAAAAAATTATTTAAAAAAAATTAACAACTGATAATGCAATAAAAACTTATGAATTTTTTTTTATAAAATTATGCTTAAAAAAATTTCTGTGATTTGGATTAATTCTATGAATGTATTTTTCCCACTATTAAAATTTTCTTTATTTTATTTTTCATCTTTTCTATTGCATTTGGGATGTGCTTCTTCCAAATCATACACAATTTTCCTTTTCATGTTGTGTTTTTGTTGTTTTTTCTTACTGTAACAAACATTCAATTATTTTGCTTCCTTTTCACCAACAACTGTTGCATTTAATGTGATTTTTGGACAAGCTACAATTTTAATTAAAAATTCTGAAAGGTCATTGTTGTCAAAAAAATAATAGTAAGCAACATGTTTGTATGTATATAACGGTAATAAAACACTGTTGATATGTATGTGTGTGCATGACATGGTTTTCGGATGCACTATAGCATGTCTGCTAAAGCCTTTTCGCTTGCTCTTCTTCTTCTGGTACTCACAGACAATACACACTGGCATTGTTTGTGAGCCACATAAAAGCCATGAACGCTCAGCATATGCTATGTATATGGTCTTAGCAGCTGGGTATGCATTTCTGTGGTTGTGTGCGACACACGCACGCACACACATGTGCCCAGAATTGCATTTATTGCCGCAATTTTCATTAGCAACGCTGATCCTATGGTCAGAAATTGACAAAAATTTTGATTGGAATGTAAGTCATTGGTTAACTGTACACGCATTTTGCCTATGTATGAGTATGTGTGTGGCAATAAATAAGGAGTGATGGCTCCAGGATGTGAGCGATCCTAGGTATGCAAATGCCTGTGTATGTGTGTGTATACTGACAGCTATTGTAATCATCATTGAGCTTGCTGGTGGCACTCTCGCAGAGTTGTATTTTTGCAAAACTACTCAGTTTTTTATGCCAAATTTTAGACAATAATTTTGAAACGGAATTTCGCAGTGTTGCATTTTTAAAAAAATTCTTAATTTTTAGAAAAATTTTTCTAGCGAGTTTTTTATTTTTATTAAAACATTAATAATGCTTCATTCAAAAATTTTTTTTTGATGAGATATCAGATTTGCTTACGTAGAGTTGCATTTCCATAGGAAAATTAAAATGTTTACTTTAATTCTCTGTAGGGTGATCTGTTTTTACGCAGTAAAACCCATTATTCAAAGCAAAATTTTCTATATTTCGACGAGAGTTTCAAATCTGTTAACAGGGTTGCATTTTTACTCCCACAAAGTTCAAATTTTCCCTAAGATAATTGCTAAATAAGTTTTATAACTTATTTATTGACCTCTAAAGTGAAAATATCACACATTCGTTTAAGTATTAAAGCTTTTTAAGCACTTTATACAAGTATCTATAATCAGGGTTGCATTTTCTAAGGTGAAAATGTCACATGTTCTGAGAAAAAACATTTTTAGTCAACTGCCTTTTCGATTTATTAAAAATATTATTAAAAAAATTTAAAAACAAAAAAATTATTTAATTTTTTGAAAAGCTTTTAGCGTGAGCTTTTGACTTAAAGTAATAGAACGGAAAAAAGAGCATCTTCTAATCAACTGCCTTTTCGGTTTATAAACAATATTATTAATACAATTTTATAAAAAAATATGTTAATTTTTTTAAGAGCTTTAAGCGTGAGCTTTTGACGAAATGAAAACTTTTGGTAATAAAACGGAGTATTTAACTATAAAACTATTTTTCATTGTCTATAATTTATTCCAAATCAGCGAAGCTCTGTAGTTACAGAAAATATTCCAGCAGGGTTGCATTTTTAAAAGCACAAAGTTGTATGTTTTTGACATTTCTTTATTTATTTCTTAAATCTAAAAACTCTATTCAAAATTGCTGTGATTAGTCTTTAAAATTGTTACCTTATATCAAAATGAAACCAAATTTTTTTAGTAATAACGCAGAGTTGCATTTTATATCAGAAAATTTCAGTTCAAGTATAAATTGTGTATCACGAACTTCGCAGCTTTCCATTAATTTTTTTTTGTGTTCAAATAAAAATTATTTATATCACAATTTCAAAGTTGCATTTCCACCAGCAACTTTTACTTCACGAAATATAATATCGCACATGAACCGAACACCTTTTTACCGCTTCAAACTTTGCTTTTACTTTTCGCTCTCTCCTTTCCCACTCTTCTCCTTTTCCCGACATCCATTTGCTTTCTGCAAAAGTGTGATAACTTTTTGAACATTTCTCGGTACAAATATACTATACATCTAAAATCCCGTTAGCAAACATTAAAGTTTTAGCCAAACGTCAAAGTGTACCCAGTTGCCTATTTTCATAGCACTTGAGCGGTGTTAGGGGAGAGAGAGAGCATGACTGTCGGCTCATAGTTTGAGAATTTAACTGGTGCATTTGGCTAAAATAATCTTTTCAACTGCACAATATTGCCAGAAAGCTTCAAGTGTTAGGTATTAGTACATACATACATATGTACGTATTAAAATATTTAAGAAACGGCTGAAGTTGAAAAGTTTAGTTTAACAGTTAGGTAAAGTTACTTACTTAGTTTGCCGAAATTATGTTAGAAAAATTTGCCAAGTTAATATGGGTGATTTTGCAGAAGGTGACTGTGCGATATTCTGATAAATTATTTAAGCTACACTGCAGCTTTCAAGTGGATCATTTAGAATCAATAAAAGTGCTTTGTCCAATCATCGGCCCCAAAAAGTTATGATGACTATTTTCCATTTTGGGTTTCTATTTCTTCATTTAGGCTTCAGTTAAACGGAAAATTAAGGTGCGGACAGCATGAAATTGTAAGTAAACAGACTTAAAATGTTGCGAAAATTTTGTTTCCTTTAAGCTTTTACCATTTTTATTGAATGAAATGAGATTTTAATCGAAAGCTGCGGTGTAGCTTGGTGTCATAAAAATTGTTCTTTTAAATCTCATCTCCTATTTATGTAAAAACTTCTTGAAAGCTTTTATAAAAGCTTTTAGTTAGAAAATTATTTTTTCTTCATTATTCAAATTAAATAAGAAATATTTTTTGTTATGTATAAATATACTGGAGCTTTCATTAATTTTAGTCACACCCTTCACTATTTCTTTTGTGAGCTTTCATGGGAAAGCTGAAATTTTTAACATATGAAATTTGAGCTATTGTAAAATTAATTTATTTGCTTGAAATATCCATAATTTATTCCTTATCGTGTGTATTTTAAGGCTTACTATGGAGAGCTTTTGGAATTTTAAAGTGGAGCTTCTTAATAAAGTCCGAAAGTTTTGCACAGTTATTAAGAAAATTGCACATATTTCAGATATTTTGAACAATTTCACAGTTTTTCAAACTTATGTCTATTCAAAGAAAGCTAAACTTAAGCAAAGGAAGCAAAGAGGACGGCTTACACAAGTGTAGCTTTCTTGGAAAAATTGATTTTTGTTAAAAAATCACACTAGTGTTTTTTTAGATAAAGCTTCGGTAAATTAGGGCTATGCGAGTGAGACAAAGCCTTCAAAGCTTCCACTGTATTTTAAAGCTTATTATGGAGAGCTTTTGCTCGCAGCTATTAAGAAAAATTGCGTATATTTTATTTTAGTTATTTTTTACATTTTCACTAATTTTTGAAATTCTATTTTGTAAAGATTTCGCTTTTCTTAAACTTCTACTAAGGGCAATTAAATGTTTTGTGCCTAAACTCTCGAAAAAGCTTTCGTCAGAATGCTTATTGACATTTTTGAACTAAAGCTTTCTAAGTAGAGCTTTCAAAAAACTCGATTCAAAACTTTTAAGGGTATTTGGGCTCCTAAAGTGAAAGCTACTATTAACTTTTGGGAAACTTAAATGCAATTGAAAGTTTTTAGTGCTTTCATTTACTGATTGTAAGCTTTCACTAAGCGCAGACAAAGCGATTGCGAAAGCTACATTTCAGCATTCTCTTTTTAATAATTTCAGTTTATTTTTTACAACTCACCTTTGCCGTTGCTGCATCCGGACAAATAACATGATGATATGTTATATTTATATAATCTGTATTCGAACATATTGTCAGTGAACGTTTATCCAAGGCCACCATATCGGTGCCATTCTTTTTTGTCACTTTATCGAGAATTTTCGGATCCTGTGTGGAAGATAGAAAGTAATTATACAATTATGAGTTTAATGGATATAATATACATACGTAACTATTTTTGATAGAAAAAAGTAGAAAAATATTTTTTTGAATATACTTTCGAAAAACTTTTCAAAATTTAAAGAGAATATAAAGTAATTATATAAGTAAGAAAAATCTTTTTTTCGAATTCGAAAATATATTTTCAAAAATTTAAAATTGCATTTTCTTGGTTTGGAAAATACAATTTTGAAAAGTTTGTTTTTGAAATTTTAAAAACTTGTTTTTTAAATTAATTTATTTCTTTTAAGGCATTTTTAAGAAATTAAGGAAATATTGAAAAATACATTTTTTGGTTTCGAAAATTTATTTTTGTACTACATTTTTTGTATAAAAACATTTTTTTAAAACAATTTTTTTCAATATATTTTTAAAATAATTTTTTTATAATATATTTTTAAGAAAATCTTTTTCAGTTATAAAAAAATACTAAAATATTAAGCATTCGTTTATATATTCTCAGATTACACTCCTCCGGCACATTCTGAGTGAATTTTCCTCCCACTTTTATACAAGTTTGTCACAACTTCTTTGTTTTTTCGTCCTGGTTTGTGCTCACAAATATTTGTTTTATGGTCTGAATAAATATTTTACTTTTGCGTCCAAGTTTTGGAAAGCGGCCAGTAGTAGGGGGAAAATCAAATGTGTTCATATTTCCACTTGTCCTACTTAAATTTGTTAGAATGGATACCGCATACACACACGCTCACTACATACATCCATCATTATTTTAGACACAGGGACAGCATCCTCCCAACTACAAGCTTTACATATCCATGCTGCTCTCTACTTTCAAATGCATCACTACATTCCTACTCTCGTTAACTGTACACCTTTACTCGCATATACATACATATAGAGCATGCGAAAGTGGCGTTAAACGAGTGAATGAGTTGATGAAAGTTTCTCACTCAATTCGAGTTGTTGAAAGTAATCGAAAATATTGGCGTAATATAAGTGATGCCGGTGTGCTGGGAAACTAAAAGCCATTGAGTGACGAATTTTGTCAAAATGGTATTAAATTAAGGAGAAATATCACAGATGCAAGTTTTGGAATTTGGCTCGGTGTACCAGAACTCCTTATTTTTGAGAAGGAGATATGCCGAACCTATTACAAACAAATCCGAAATAATTGAATCAGTGAGTATTGGAAATAGCTTTTTTAATAAGAGAAGCTCTTACTGATCAGTACTCCGATGTGATCTGAGCTTTGAGAATACCATAAGAAGTTCATAATTTTTATTTTTAGGAAAAAGGAAAAATAACTTGGACCTTATTCTTAATTAGAACTCAAGAGATCTATAGAACTTTTATTCTCTCTTACTATAGTAAAATTTTTCCAAATAGCACCGTGGTTGTTGCTGTTGTTGTAACAGTTATCTAGTCCCCGTTAGGGTGGTAAGGTTTAGATATATTGTCATCGAGGTCTTCCAACGGTTGGCTCAGGAAACGTTTTGCTTCGACGGGATCAGACCATAGGGAGAGGAGTTTCAGATTTGTATGGTTAGCTGGACATGCAAAGAGATGATTAGAGTCATGCGAGGACTCGTTGCTTGACATATATTTGGTATGTCGGGATCGATTCTGTATAAGTAGGAGCTTAATATGATACAGTATCCAGTACGAAGCTGCGCAACAAAAAAAAAAAAAACACAATCCCACGACAGCCAGTTCTTCGTTACCGGAATTGACCCGGATTTTTCCCGGCCGAGGGCTGTTTTTTCGATCTAACTCTTTTTGGATCGGTAAATTTTAGAATAAGTTTGTAATCCTCCTCATCCTTCTGACTCGTGCTGGCATTGACCCAACCCCGGCCCGGAGAATTTTTTCTGCTGCTTCTGCGCTAAAAGGCTCCATCTAAATTCCACCTCGGGTAGGTGTAATATAATCAATGGATGGAGCCATCTTAAGACCTGCTCAGGCCCTAAGACACTCCCCGTGTGTTACCACATGTTACTTGGACCTACGCTGCCAACGCACTATTGCGGAATAAGCCTCAAAGGTTGTTCGTTCTGCGCCGCCACTCCACCCGAGTGTCCAACAAAGAACCTCTACGGTCCATAGGAGCTCAAACAGGCAACATTTCCAAAATAAAAATGAATGATTTTGACGCGTGCATAGTTAAAAAGCTGAGGTAATCTGAAAAGTTGAGGATTAGACTATGAAAGAGTGGAGAACAACCTATTTTCTACAAAGTTCAGTTAGAAGATTCTGTTTCGATATTGATAAAAAGAGAGAATATGAAGGGGTAACGAGAAGACCACTTAACAGCAGAGAAATACATATTTTTTCTAGTTCTTCTTTCGATATTTTTAGAAAAAATTTTCAGAGGCGTTCTAAGCCCTTCTAGTCCGCTTTTAGGTTTCCAAGTTTTTGTGTTTGAGCTTTGATCTTTTTTCAACACTTTTACAAAGATTGATGAGTCTCATAAAATCCTCTCTGTAGTCACAGTTAACATGAAAGTTTACGGCTTAACACGTGAGATGAATAAATTGAAATCGGACCTAAACTATTTCAGACTGAGATCTTTTGAACATAATTTCGGATCTTGTTTAGTTAGCAGTTAGTAACTGACTTTGGTCATAATTACATTTTTTCAGAAACGTACTTATGTCTTCCAGAAATTTGTGGAATATGACATCTACGCTTTCATCTTATTGACGTTTTTGCTCTCTAATTCCTTCACTGTCTTCTTTTCCAGCGAATACTCACTTTAATTTACTTAAATTACCTTTCTTGCTTTACTGACAGTTTGGCAGGTATCTAAACCTAGGCTGTCTGTCAGCCGCAAAAAGTAGCATATACTTACAGCGGTCTAAGGGGCGTCAAAAATAGCCGTGTGTTGCCATTTGAAACCGGCATAGCAATACACCACTCAAAGTTCGGAAATTAAATTTTAAATTTGTAATTTCCTTTTCAACATTGACACAATTCTTGAGCAACACACCTACAATCGCAAGCCTATGTGGTATTTAGTGACGGACATTACCGTTAACAACGGTAGCAAATGACAAGTTTAAGCGTGTTGTATGTAGGCAATATTAACTAATGCATTTCTTTGCGGGAAGGTGGAGGTTCAAAGTGAAATTAAATGTGGTGCAGGAGAAAGTGTAATTGTAGAGAGTACAGGCGTTACTGATTTCGTCCAAAAATACAAAAGTACGAGCGTGGTTAGATATGTTCGTGAAGAGATTGATTATTTGCTTATTACGTTAGAAATCGTCGTTTTCTAAGAAGTTGCTCATTTGTCGGTAGTATCGAAAGTGCTTGTATGGAAAACTTTTTATTTGAGCAGGTATCTTCACGAATTTTGGCATAGAATATTATCAAAGAATTATAACGATGTTTCTGAACAAAATATTCAGATCTGGCAATTGTAGCATATAGCTGCTATATAAAGTGACGGATCAAATTAAAGTTTTTGTAGAGTAAACTTTTTTATTTGAAAAGTTATCTTCACAAAATTTGGCATATATTATGATCTCAATTAACGCTACATTCTCCGAACAAATTGTTCAGATCGAACAGCTATAGCATATAGCTGCCATATAAACTCACCGATCAAACTCAAGTGCTTGTATGAAAAACTTTTTTATTTGAAAGGATAGCTTAATGAATTCCGGCATATACAGTTATACAAGTCTTCGCTATTATAGGCCAACAAATTGTTCGGATCGACCGACTATAACATATAGCTGCCATGCAAACTTCTCGGTCAAACTCAAGTGCTTGTATGGAAAACTCTTTTATTTCACAAGATATCGTAACGAATTTTCGCATAGATTATTGTCCAAGAAAACCGCACAATCTCTGAACAAATTGTTCAGATCGAGCTACTATAGCATATAGTTGCCATACAAAGCAATTGCTTAAAATCAGTATAATTATCATTTTTAACGCTTTATGTTATTAGAAATGCAGCCGTGAGAGCTATTATAGCATAGTGGACTGCTGACTTATCCGACCACCCTCGTATATTACCGCACAAATTAATTTTTGACAGTTTTCCACATAAAACTGCATGAGCACGCTGCTCTAGCAACGCAATGCTGACCCAGTGGACCAAACATTTTGACTACCGTTTTATGTACAACAGCATAATTGAGTTGTCAGCGTTAATGGAAATTGCTAATTGTAAAATTTATGAGAAACGCACACACACACACACACGAACTTCTGCATACTTGATATTTCCACAAAAAAAGCATTTATCGAGTATTCTGCAAGCTTTTTACTGCTTGCACACAAAGTGCACAAGTAATTATGCAGAAAGTACCGTTAGTTTGAAAATTGTAATTGAAAAATTTTACTGCATTTTGGCAAAATTTAATTAATTGGCTAAAAGTGATTTAGTGTATACACTTGGCTTTGATTTTCTATAGAAATCATTGCGTTCATTACAGTTTGGCAAGCAATGGCTTTCTGCCCACACTTTTCCAAATAAATTCGATATAAAACTTCGCACAGCTCATTACACACACATACATACATAACACTTTCCGTTACGCTCCTGTTCACTGGCTTATCGCAATTGCTTTGGCGAAGGTCAAAGTTGACATTGACATGTTTGATAGTTTTAATTGGTTGTGTATGAAAGGTCAATTGGGAATATGCAACTATTTAATTTGTTGAATGACTACACTGCTCCGTACGTTGGCTGCTCGGACAGGTGGACGCATGCAGCTCGTAATTAATTGGAAAACAAAAATTCAATTGAGAGAAATTAAAAAAAAAATGGAAAAGCGTATAACAAAAGAGTGAAGTGGGAATTAATTTAGTTTGTTGAAGTGGAGCTGGTAGAGGGGAGAAGAGTGTGAGTACCGAAATTGGTAATAAAGAAATAAGTACGGAAGAACAAATTTAGAGCACAATTGACAATTAACTGCTTTGCGAGATAGTATTTTTTTAAGTTTTGTGGAATATTTAGTATTATTTCAAATAAAAAAAATAATTAAAGATAAAAAATTTTTCGTTTGTAAATGCGCGCTTTAGTGCTTCAGTTTTTTGAGATATCGCTCTGAAATTTTACACACGCCTTTTTCTCACCAAGGAGTTACTCATTTGTCCCGATATCGGATAAAAATAGCATATAGCCGCCATATAAATTGACTGATCAAAATCAAGTTTTTGTATGGAAAAGTTTTTTATTTGACAAGATATCTGCACGAAAGTCGGTAGAGACTATTATCAGAGCCAACTCAACAATTTTCGAAGAAATTGTTCAGATTGAACCACTATAACATATAGCTGCCATAGAAACTGAGAGATCAAATTCAAGTTTTTGTATGGAAAAGTTTTTTATTTGACAAGATATCTTCACGAAAATCTGTAGAGATTATTACCAGAGGCAACTCAGCAATTTTTGAACAAATTGTTCGGATCGAACTACAAAAGCACATAGCTGCCATAGAAACTGAACTATCAAATTCAAGTTTTCGTAGGCAAAACTTTTTTATTTGACAAGGTATCTTCATGAAATTCGCCGCACTTAATTATCCAAGGCAGCGCTATAATCTCCGCACAAATTTTTCAGATCGGACAACTATAGCATATAGCTGCCATACAAATTCAACGATCAAAATCAAGATAATGATCTTTTCATACACTTTTATGCTATAATAATGCACTTATGTAGGGTATTAAAGCTTTACTGCGTTCTAAGTTTAAGTGTTTCTTTTTGTTTTTGTATTTTAGACACATTGCTTTAACCAATGGATTAAATATTTTGCTCATTAAGTGAAAATTAGACTCGCTTAAAGCTGCAAATACAATTCAAAGCTCGATATTATTTCACTAGTTCCTTCAAAAACTAAATTTTTCGTTCCCAATATGCAATATACCCTTATATGTATGCGCATATTAATGATTGTAATACCTCTTCCGGCATTTTGTCCACACAACATTCATTGCCAGCAATCAAAGTGAGCTACAACACTTCTGACACAAGCAATTTAATTAATTGAAGTAGCTAAGCGTGCTTTTCCAGGAAAATTTTAGTCAAGAAATCTGCAAAGCACTCGCCAACGCCCCGCTTTTTATTTGACTAAAACTTTTGTTACAACAAATTCGCAATTTACAGCTCATCAGTAGCAGCAGCTGACGCCAAACGCAACAAAAAGTGGCTGAGCAAAAAAGCGATAATGAATGAAAGTCAGCGTAATTGTGTGACGAATTGTGCACACACGCATGCACGAAGAAGTGTCGAAGTTTTCCCACAAACAAGTGCAAATGTGTAGAACTTTATTACGCGCTCTAGGAGGTGGCATACTTACAAAAGCACTTAGATGCATATATGCACCAATACACACATAGGTGTCCACAAATACAGATATGCATGCACATATACATACATATGCGCTTCACCACACATGCATCGAACATTTAGTGCGAACATTTGTCGCCATATGTCACTCATACGCCAACACCGCCCGCCAGCGTCGGCGCTAGGTTGCGTATACGCCCGGTGGCGCTACGTGCTTCAGCGCTGCTAACTGATTGCTTACAAACAAATTGCACGCTAATATCTACGACTCTTTGTTGTTGTTGCTGTTGATTTATTATTATATGGTGCGTGTTGTTATTGTTGTAGTCCATTGTTTGTTTGTTGTAAGCAAACATTTTAATTTAAAGCTTTCTTTTTGTGGTGCAGCTTCTCGCTTTGCGCGCTTTTCGTGTGTGCCGTTACTTTCGCCAGCAGTTCACTTCTTCGCTGTTTTATTTCTACTTCTTTCGCAACCTTTTTACTGCCACTTTATTATAGTTTTTCGCAGATTTTTTTCAAAACTTTTTGTTTTTTTTTGTGTTTTGTCCTTTAGTGCTGGGTAAAACTTGTTTATTCGCTGTCACACAGCTTGGCTTTTGCCGAATGTGACAGTTTGCGATGCACGTAAATTGAAAACAAAATGGCGTATGCGTTTGCATTAATTGTCACACGTGACAAGAGCAGAGCGCGCTGTGACAGCCATGTGACAGATGGCTAAAAGGTAGCTAATGAAAAAGTGAAAACAAATGCAAATGTAAGCGGAAATTTGTAGGAGAAATGAAAATACATTTGGTTTGTATTATGGCACACAAATTGTTGTGGGGCAGAGGCGTATCGTCAACAATATTTTGTTGTTTTTTTTTTTTTTAAGTAATGTTTGAGCTTAGGCTTGTAGTTTCAAAACTGACGGCCATTTCTTAGAATTCTGCAAAGAAAATTTTCAGTATATTTGTTTTCAAGATTTTAAAATATTTGTTTTTAAGTTTTTCAAAATGTTGAAATTTCCACTTATGTGCTTTTTTGTTGCTATTTTTCACTGAAAGTGGTGCCTTTTGCTTTAATTCCAAAACGTGAGGTAATTTTTCACGATTTTGAAAAAAATTACAACGTAAAATTGTGAAATATTGTTTTTAAGATTTTCAAAATTTAAAACTTTCAACTTATGCTATTTTATGTCGTAATTTTTTACTTATTGCTTTAATTCCAAAACATACGGTAATTTTTCACAATTTTGACAAAAAATTACAACGTAAAATTGTGAAATGTTGTTTTTAAGATTTTCAAAATTTAAAACTTTCAACTTATGTGCTTTCATATTGAAATTTTTTAATTTGAAAGTGATAGTTATTGCTGTAATTTCAAGACTGACGGGTCATTTTTCAGGATTTTGGCAAAAAATAGTAACGAACAATTGGAAAATTTTTATTTTTTGAGATATTTACAATGTCAGAATTCCAACGTACATATGTATTTTAATATTGCTATTTTAGAATGATAGTGGGTCTGTTGATGTATTTCCGAGACTGACGAGTCATTTTACACGATTTTGGCAACAACTAATAACGAAAAATTGGAAAATATATTTTTTAAGATTTTTCAAAATATAAGACATTCCACTTATGTATTTTAATGTTGCTTTCATTGAGCAAAAGTAGTGCTTATTTTGGTAAGGTCAAGTTTATAAGCCATTTTGCAAGATTTTGTGAAGAAATAATAAGTAAAAAGTCTTGAGCATTTTTTTAATATTTTCAGAATTTAAAAATTTCAAGTTAATCGTTTTTTCAACTCAACTTGCTATTTTTGAGCAAAAGTCATGCTAATTGCTGTAACGCCGTAGACCGTAAGTCAATTTGCTTGATATAAAATTAAAAAGTCTAAAATAACTTTTTTTAATATATTTTATTAAATTGAAATTTTCAATTTATGCGTTTTTTATATACAATTTTTCAACATTTGCTCTTAACTGCAGCTTAAATTTCAAGTGTTCTTATTTGCTGTTACAATTATTTTAATTATTTAAGATTTTCAGAATTTAAAATTTTCTACTTAAGCGCTTTTAAGTTGCTATTTTTTGTCAAACATCATGGTGATTGCTGTAAAGCCGTATAGCATAAGTCAATTTGCATGATACAAAATTAAAAAGGTCTAAAATAATTTATTTTGATATTTTTTATTAAGTTAAAATTGCAATTTATGCGCTTTTTATACGAAAATTTTCAACATTTTCTCTTGCCTGAAGCTTAAATTTTATGTTTATATTTTCTGTTAGAATTAGTTTCATTATGTTATTAACTGTAGATGAAATAAAAATCGAAATAGAGAATATTTTAAATTTAATAAATAATAAATAAAAATAATAAACAAAAATAAAAATATTAAAAATAAAAGAGATAAGTATAAATTTAACATGTAAAACAACAAATGAAAAAATGCAAAAATCCTTACATTTCAGATAAAAGAAAAAAATTTAATAAAAAATAATAATTTTTTTAAGGGGGTATACTGGTCTAGAAATTTAAAAAAATCGAAATTTTTTTTTTCTTATATTTTCAAAGTTTAACTATTCAAGAATATGTGTACAAGAGGATTTTTCAAAATTCAAATTATTTTCGGAGATATAGGCATTTTTCTGACCCGGCATCCAAACTGGTTCGGCCGGAACTAATCGAACAAAAGGCTTTACACGAAACTTTAAACTTTTTAAAGGTTGTCTAAAGTAACAACTTTCAACTTAAGCCCTTTTCGTTTTTAATCTGCATTTAAACTGTTTAAAAAATTAAAATAAAAGATGAAATTATACAAATACTTAATTTTGACAGTTCAGTTTGCATAACAGCTGTTTGCTATAGTGGTACGATCTTAAAATTTGTTAAGAGATTGTAGCGTTGCCTTAGGCAATAACTCAAACTAAATTTCGTGAAGATATCTTGCGAAATAATAAAGATTTCCATACCACGACTTCATTTCGATAATTTAGTTTGAATGACATCTATATACTATAGTGATCGGATCATAAAAATTTGTTAAGAGATAACGGTACTATCTTGAGGAATAATCCATGTCAAATTTCGTGAAGACATATTGTCAAATAAAAAAGTCTTTCTCACAGGACTTCATTTTGATCGTTCAGTATGTAGGGAAGCTAACCGCTATAGTCACTCGATCTTAAAAATTAATGAAGAAATAACGGTTTTAAGATTCATGTCCAATTTCGTGAAAGCATCTTTTCAATCCGAACTGAATTTCGTGAAGACATCATGTCAAATGAAAAAGTTTTCCATACAAGCACTCCATTTTGAACGGTCAGTTTGTATCGCAGCTATAGGATATATTAGTCCGATTCGATGCCTTGTAGAGAAAACAGCACGTCTAAAATCTCACAACGATATATAGACAGACGGATCGACAGGTTTTGATCAGATATATATATATATATTTTTTTTATTGGGTGTCCGATGTTTTCTGCTCGGTTTCATATTTGTATTTAACTTCCTTCCTTCTTTGTATTACCCGCTTTACTTTCCTTTACCACCTCACCAACTTTTCAACGCTTTGTAGCTGAATGCTGTAATGTGTGCCAGCTAGCGGTATTTTCGCTTAAAACCCGCTGATTTTCAACGTGGCTTCAAAGCGAATTGCCGCGTACTTCAGGTTTTTCTCAATTTGGCGGAAAATGCCTCATTTAAGTTGCTTCTAAGCGTGTGCATGTAATTGGAAAGGCACACATACACACTCACTTACACACGCCAGCTTTCGCTGAAGGACTTTACATGCAGTTCAGCATTCTTGCGCTTCGAAATGTTGGCTTTCATTCCACTCGCTTTTCATTTACTCTTCTTTATTTTTAGGATTTTTTTTTGTTTTTTTTTGCCACTCTTTTATTTTTATTTTGCCTTTATCTGCGTTTTATATGCACACACAAAGTCGGTTTGGCTCACGCTGTTGTTGTTGCTGTTGTATTTTACCCCCTAATGATTAATGCACGAAAATTTTCACGCTCATTACGTTTGCATGGAATGCGCGCACACTCGCACAAATTAAATAACCGAACCGAACGACTGCTGTGTTTTCTTTAGCTTACTTTGCCAGCTGCTTAGCAGGAGATCCATTGTTGCAATACGCGCGACTCATTTGCATTGCTGGCATTGAGAGAGGCAGATAGCTGGCAGAAACTTACCTTTACTGCATAATTTCACACGCTCAACAGTTGACTGAGACACTGTCAGTGAGGCAGTCAATTAGTTTGTCAGTCAGTTTGACAGTTCGTTTGACATTCAGTTTGTCGATCACTTTGGCATTCTGTTTGTCGGTCACTTTCACATTCAGTTTGTCAGTCAGTTTGAAATTTAACTTGTCAGCCATTTTGACACACGAGCCATCAGTCATGTAGCCAGAAAACTAGTCAGCCAACCAGTCAGTTGATTAACTATTCAAACTTTGTGGAACTCAACTCTCTCACGCTATCATACTCTCGACCTCCCACTGTCAGTTATCATATAAATCAATTTTGTCTTGCTGTCAATTTGCCAATCAACAGTTCGTCAGTTGGTCAACACACCACAAGCACACGAACATACACACACATATACATAAGCACATATATACATATGTATATGTATGTACATATATACTATATATTATTTTCCAACTCTTTATTTTTGCTTTAGTCGCCAAGCCAGCTCATTGCCCCTCGCATTCCTTTCGCCCTCCCTCTTGTTACTTTTCATCGTTATCCTTTTGCTCAGGCTTTTGCAAGTCAAATGATATGCAATGCAATTTTAATGCATTATTTGCTCGCCTCTTGTGCGTAGTTTTCTTTGGCCCTTTTGAGTTGCGCTGCAACAGAATTGTATTAAAATGTTAACTAGGCCATGGCGGTGGTAGTTATAACTTTCACCTGCTCTTTATTTGTTGAAAGGGTTTCTTTTTACACAGTTACAATTATATATTTCTAGGCATGTAGTTAAGCAAGAAAATACATAATATCATAGTATAAATTTAAGAAATAAAAAATGTTGAAAAAAAGTATTGATTAAAAAATGTAATAGTATGTATGTAAAATTAAGTTAAGTAAAGTTAAGTTAAATTATGTTAAGTTAAGTTGAGTTAACTTGAGTTAATTTAAGTGAAGTGAAATGAAGCTATGTTAGCTTGTGTTAAGTTAGTTGTGTTAAGTTAAGTTGTGTTAAGTTAAGTTAAATTATGTTAAGTAAAGTTGAGTTAAGGTTAAGTTAAGTTAAGTTAAGTTAAGTTAAGCTAAGTTAAGTTATGTTAAATTATGTTAAGTTAAGTTGAAGTTAAGTTAAGTTAAGTTAAGTTAAATTATATTAAGTTCAGTTGAGTTAAGTGAAGTGAAGTGAAGTGAAGTGAAGTGAAGTTAAGTTAAATTATGTTAAGTTAAGTTGAGTTAATTTGAGTTAAGTTAAGTGAAGTGAAGTGAAGCTAAGTTAAGTTAAGTTGTGTTAAGTTAAGTTAAATTATGTTAAGTAAAGTTGAGTTAAGTTAAGTTAAGCTAAGTTAAGTTATGTTAAATTATGTTAAGTTAAGTTGAAGTAAAGTTAAGTTAAGGAAGCGAAGTGAAGCTAAGTTAAGCTAAGTTAAGTTGTTAAGTTAAGTTAAGTTAAGTTAAGTGAAGTTACGTTAAAATAAGTAGAGTTCAGTTGAGTTAAGTTAAGATGAGTTAACTACAGCTAACTTAAGTTTTTTATGAAAGGTGTTATCTTGATTTCAATTGGTCAGTTTGCAAGGCAGATATTCTATAGTGTCCTGCTTTAGACGATTTGTTTGGAGATTATACCCTTGACTTGGGAAATTATTCATGCCAAATTTTTTGAACATATCATGTTAATCCATGCCAAATATAGTTTGTCTTATTAAAAAGTTTTCCACACAAGAACTTAGTTTTGAGCGACCAGTTTGTATGGCAACTGTATGTTATATTAGTCAGACAACGGCGATGCCGACAAGTGAGAAGCTTCTGGGAGGGAAAAGAAACTAGAAAAGGGACTAGTATACCCTGTTCAGACTACAAAAAGAAAATGTATGGAAAAGGTTTAATATCGAGTCGTGGGTATTGAATATTTTTAAAAGAGTCCATTAGTGGCTGAAATATTTTCAAGCCTTAGAAATATCATTTAAATATTTGTCATTTCAATCTATATATTAGATTCTTTAAAAAAATAGACTTTTTGCATTTCTTGGCGCAATTTAAATACATTAGTTAGTTCATTAAATATTTCATTTGTTGTTTCCGCATTTTTTAACTAACATATTTCCTTTTTTTCTTTGATATTTTTTTCTAGTTTTCTATTTTTTTTCAAGTATTTAATTTTTTTAATTAATTTACTTCTTCTGCGGCCTTACTTTCCAGCATTTTTGTTTTAAATTTTCTCAATTAGTTATATTTTTATTTGTTTTTGTTTTTGTTGATTTTTGCTCATCATTAATCCATTTGACGCGCAAATTAAATTTCACTTCATTAACTACATTATTAGCAATCAATCACTCATCATCAACCTGGCCGATTTTCGCGTTATTTTCAATTGCCAAACATTAACACATCATTCATCTTATTTGTTTACATTTGCGGTTTTACGCATATTTGAATTTAATTCACTAATTGATGCAATAAATAGACTTGCAATTAAATAAACAGTGTTCGGTGCGTTTCTATGGAATTCACGCGGAAATTTGTTTATTTAAAATATGAGTACTGTTATTTAATGTTTTCAAATACATATCTATAGAAGCAAATATTGTTGGGGTTAGCCACAGAATATCATTATCATTTTTTAAATTAATAGCATCAAGCGCAAAATATAATTTTTTTACGTAGTAAACCAATTACTATTATAATACTTTTTCTTATCTCGTGAGTCCTAGATATAAGTATGTATGTAAGTGACCATCATTTGGCGTTGAATATAATTTTTCGATTCATTTTGGCTTTGTCATGGCAATAAGACACAAAATATTAAGTGTAATAGTCTGAAATTTAAAATCAAGGTGGATTTAGCGCCATCTATCGGTCTCGTTTAGATTGACTTTTGATTGTTTTCAATTATCAGGGTCACTACCTCATGACATCCTTCGATTTAAGCACTTTTTCTAGAATTCTTCTCAATTTCCGCAATTAGACTTCAACGAACCCTTAAACCGAATATGTCGGCGTGGCTCCGCTGAATCTTCTGCTCTTCTAGCTGTGACCCCAGGCTCCACACGGGTTGGCTACTCCATCTTACACAAGGGTTACTCATCTTTCTAGGGTGTGCGGTGAGAACGCGCGAGTAGGTCTTTCATATAATAATTTTTACTGGTCTAGATTAAGCATACCGTCTATTCAAGTAGCTGCCTAAAAAGCTTCTTTACAGCCAATTCTGTGGAATTTAAGAAAATTAAACAGCTTTTATGGCAAAACCACGCTTTTGTATTCATTAGACCAAATAAACCACTTTCAATATTCTGTTTTTTTCATTTAATTTAATTTTAATTTTAGTTTTAATTTTAATTATAATTTTAATTTTAATTTTAATTTTAATTTATTTTAATTTTATTTTAATTTCAATTTCAATTTTAATTTTAATTTTCATTTATTTTTTATTTTTAATTTTTAGTTTTAATTTTAATTTTAATTTTGATATTAATATTAATTGTAGTTTTATTTTAATTTAAATTTAAATTTTAATTTATTTTTAATTTTAATTTTGGTTTAATATTAATTTTACATTTAATTTTAAGTTTAATTTTAATTTTAATTTTACCTTTAAATTTAATTTTAGTTTTAACTTTAATATTAATTATAATTTTATTTTAATTTTAATGTCAATTTTAATTTTAATTTTAATCTTAATTATAATTCTATTTTGAATTTTAATTTTAATTTTAATTTTGTAAATTTAATTTTAATTTAAATTAAATTTTATTTTAATTTTAGTTTTAATTTTAATTTTTATTTTAATTATAATTTTAGTTTTAATTATAATTTTTGTTTAAATTTAATACTAAATTTAATTTTAATTTTAAATTTAATGGAAACTTTAACTTTTATTCTATTATTTTAATTAATTTTACTTTTAATTTTAGTTTAATTTTTAAATTATTTAAATTTGATGTTTTGTTCTAATATTTTACTCTTAAAATTTCTAGTGAGTTATTGTTCTATAATTTGAATTTAATAGCCGAATCTTGTTTTTATGTAATTTATTGTTGTTGCTATTCTCCTTCGTCTTTGCTTGTTCCTCCTAACTTAAACCCTTAAATCTCACTACCATTTTCCGGCAACTCCCATTTTGACACTTCAACACCTTACGGTTGTTATAACGCAGGCAACAAAACCACAATTACAACAATAGCAACAGAATGCTCGTATAACCATCACAAAAATGAATTATGATTGTGGTTGCCTGACACCGGCAAAATCAACGAAAGTGCACACAAACACACACATACGTGAACAAGCGCACATAGCAGCTGACATGCATAGCTTTAATCCCATGAAATGCCACTCGTTGACCTTACTGTGTGCCACAGTGCGTATACGTTACCCACGAAATGCCCACAAAGCAAGTAACGTATACGCAGTGTAGGCCATTGCCAGAGGGGAGTAGTGTTCAAACAGGAATGGAAGTGAGAATTTGTGCTGTATTCATGCAGCGAAAGCGGGAAATGTGTGTCGGCAATGCCACACACTTCTGGCGAAGAGGACAGACCAAAATGTAGTGGAGAAATTAGCGGCGTGTGAAGTGCAAAGAAGACGGATTCGTTAAGGTGAAAGGTGTGCTTGTGCGCTCAAGCTTCTGCGGTTGCTGTGGCTTTTGCGGTTGCAGCTCTTCAATTGTGGCATTGTTCGTATAATAGTTGGTTATAGTTGTATGGTTGAGTGTTTGTGTGTGTGAATGTGTGTGGTTGACAGGTATTATAGGCGTAGTGGAAAGCGCAAAACGTGCGGCTTTTGATTTTGGTGATTCAATTTAGACAAATATAATATTTTTTAGTAATGTTATTATATTAGATAGTATACAGTACAAATTATTTAGTACTGAGCTTCAAATTGAAAAATCGAAATGCAAGCGAGTTCGGTAATTTTGTTAGTTTCGCACTTAAAAAATTTTTATACACATTTTTCAAATATTTATTTATCTAAAAAATGTATTTTGTTATTGTATTTTAAATATTTTATTATATTTTTTTTTTTAAATTCCATATAAAAATTTTATTTAATTTAATATTTTTCTTTCCTTTTTTATTTGTTTTATGTATAAACATCGATATCACTTACCTTCGGCACACCTCCCGCTCTTATATCACTAACTTGACACAATTCGATGACGTCACCTTCCTGAACAGGTATGTGGAATTTGTATGAAAGAGATTTTAAGAAAACAATTTTTATTTTAAAAATTTATATAATTTTATATAAACTTATTAAATTTTTAACTAAGTTTTAATTTTAGTTTAAATTATTATTTTTAATATTTTTTTAATATAATTTTTTTTCTCAACTTAAAATTTTTTTTCCACAATTTTAAATATTAGCTTAAAAAATAAATAAATAAATATATTAAAAAGATAACTTTTTTCTAAAAAATATGACCTTAAAAAATAAAAATATTAAAAATTTAAATTTTGTTTTCAAAAGTTATAAATTTATTTAAAAGTTTTTAATGTTTTTATCATTTTTCTAAAAATTATTACTTCAAAAAGAAAAAAATGGAATAAATTTTTTTTCTGTAAAAGTAAAAATAATTTTTTTATGTGCATAGACATATTTAAAATTGAATTAATTAGTTTTAAATTTTATTAAGGTTTTTATCATATTTCTAAAAATTATTTCTTAAAAAAAATAAATAAATTTTTTTTCCATAAAAGGAAAAATATTGTTCTGTTTAAGTGCACAAACATTTATAAAATGGAAAAACTTGAAAGAAAATGTTTTTAAAATTTTTAATTTTTCTAAAATATTACTTTTAATTCAAAACAAAATTTTTTAAATTTAATTTTCTGATTTTGGTTCAAATTAATTTCTTATCTAAAGTGTTCATAGGTATTTGAAATGAAAAGATTTAAAATTTTTATTTTTATATTGCTTTTCATAGGGTGTGTTTTTTCATTATATTTATTTTTTATGTCTTAATAAAATATTTTATTGTATTAAAATTGCATTATATTATTCATAAAATTATTTTTTATTCGAAGTAATTCAAAAATAATTTTGAACTAATTTTTTAATTATTTTTGTTTGTTTTTCTTCAAGCTGTTAATGTTACTTTGTTTAAAAAAATCTCGTATATATATTTAAGTTGTTGCTATTATTAATTTTGTGTATTTATTTAAAATTTTTTTTTGTTATATGAAGAATTTAATTCCTAATTTTTTTAATCTTACAATTTTTGAAATTAGCAAAATAATTTTCTATTGTCTACTCACCCTGCCATCGCTTTTCCAATACAAAAAGAATCCGTATTCGTCCACTTTGAACATTGCGTCCTTCTCAAAGTCATTCTCCTTTGTTTCCTTCTCATTCTCAAACCAACGATCGAACACGCAGCCGGTGGTCAATTCCTCCGGCACCGGAATGATCCAATCGAATTCGTACTTTTTCGTCATTTTGAATGGCCGACGACTTTTTGCTCAACTAACAGTAATTAATAAGCGTGTAGTATTCTTTTCTAAATATTTATTTACAACTAAAATTTGCCGTTATATGTTTGTTTTTCAAAAGCCAAAAGTCTTTTTGGCTTAAACTTTGCAAGAGGAATCAAGTTCCTGCTTGACTTTTGCGACTAGATTATCATTTTCGTCTTTGTGACTCTTCTTTTGAGATATTTTGAAGATTTGCAGGCAAATATTTACATTTTCGGTACATCTGGTTATATATTTGAGATTGCGAAATTCGATTTGCTGAGAGTGATGTGATTCTTGTTGTCGTTAGCGTCAAGTTTTTAACGGTTATTTGTATATATGGAATGATTGAGATCTTTAGTTAAAATCTGCAAATAGAGAGAGCGGAGTAATAATTAGTTAATTACTTTACGATCGAATCGAACGAAGAATGAGGATTATTTATTGAACATTGTAAAAAAGTCAGAAAGAAATGTCATTGTATTCTTTAATCCACATTTGTGTTCAAATACTTCTAGCAAAAGTTTCATAAACCCGACGAGAATTGCAACGTACATGCACATCGCGAATGAAATGCTTTGCGATTTCACTATTTCATGTCTTTAATATTTTATTAAATAAAAAAGTCCCTATCCATTTAAGCTCTCTTTATCTGTTGAGTAGTCTGGTCCTTACACAAGCCTACACAAACAATATGGAATTCCATGCAGTAGCTTTAATAAACCAATTAATTCGATTATGCTGTCGATGGCGACTGTCAGTCAGCTATCAAATTTTTTTGTTACGTTTTCTATGTTGTTTCGCAGCGCAGTGCCTTTGCTTTGTTTACTTCATCTGCCGATTCGCTTCTGCTACCCATTTGTTTTTTGCTTTTAGCCTACTTTTAGGTGTCTAGGCTTTTGATTGGCTTTATCTCCCGTAGATTGATAGCTTAGGCACTTCTACTTGAGTGCTTATGAAAGAAGTGTGGCTGTAGGCGCCTAAAAGTATGCACTACAATGCCTCATGCTCATCTGTATGAATTATCTCTTTTCCGATCGCGTGTATGGGTCATTAACTTTTAAGCGCACAGTCACATTGATAAAAGAAAATAAATTATTTTCGTTGGTGCGAGCAGGTGGATTTGTTGCAGCACATATTGTTTCGATTACTCTGGTTGATTTATGGTTTTTAGTGAATTTGTTGAGGTGTGTGGAATTTTTCTTCCAAAAATAATGATAAATTGGCATTTAATAACAATGAGAGAGTATTAAATTCGAATTATTTAGTAGTGATGCCTTAAATATTTGAAATTCACTACGCCTAAGGGTATGCTACGTATATTTAGAAAATAATAAATTGACAATTTCTAAACGAAATTAATATTTTGTATTCAGGATACTTTAATTTTCCTTACATTTAAAAAATTTTTTATTTGTCGACAGCAGGCGCTAAAAAGTATGCTTTATATTGAGTTAAACTTGCTCTTCCTTCGTTTTTTTCCACATTTTCTTTTTTTTTGTATGTTGAATATTACTCAAATCATAAAAATACTTTTTTGAGTCAAAAATCAAGCATGTCCACAAGCCTCTGAATGTCACAGGGGTAGTTGCTTGAATCCTAAAGGTATGCTATAAAATTGTTAATGTTAAAAATTCTTTAATTTTTCGAAGATTTTCTTTTCTTTTGTACGTTGAATATTACTCAAAACGTACAAATAATTTTTTGAGTCAAAGTCAAGCATGTCCACAAGCCTCTAAAAATAGCTAGAGTAGTTACTTGAATCCTAAGGGTATGCTATAAAAGTGACAACATTAAGAATGCAGTAGAGAAATTAATAATTTTTGTTCAAGATATTTCAAATTCTTTTAAAAGTACACAATTTTTGTATTTGATGACAGTGTGCGCTAAGAAGTATGCTTTTTCATAGAGACAAACTTGTTGTTTCACCGATTTATAAAAATTTCATTTCTTGATTTATAATAAATATATTAAAATATTATAAATACACTTCCGGCTCAAAGTTAAGTATACATACTAGCCTCTAAAAGTATGCAATAGAGGATAGTAGCTACTTGAATCCTAAGGGTATGCTATACAAGTTTTTATAAAATCTAAAATGTTGAGCATTTTCAAATTATATTATTATTTTTGTTATTCCCGCTTTTTTGGTTTCTTTGTTTGACAGTGTGTGACCGAAAGTATGCTACTTTATCGCGTTGAACTTGCTGTTTGCAATTCTCTAAAATTAAAAATTTTTCGGTAAACCAAATAATATTAAAATCGCAAAAATACACTTGAGCATCGTTTTGACTTTTGTTGACAGTGTGCGCTCTAAAGTATGCTATCTTATAGAGTTAAACTCGTTCTTCCTCCTAAAAATCGTATTTCCTTTGTAAACCAAATAATACTAAAATCACAAAAACCCACTTGTACATCGATGTCAAGTTTGTGTGCTAGCATCTAAAAGTATCTAACACTAGATAGTAGCTCCTTAAATCCCATATGCATGCAAAGCCAGCGAAGAATCTGGTGCCAGCACTTAAGTGCACATGCAAGCAACTGCTGTAAAGTAAAGCAGAATGAAAGAAGTGCGTGAAAAATAAAAAAATATTTCGTTGAAAAATTTTGCTGAAGATGCCACTCGAATGCGCCTGAAAGCTAACTAAATTTTTTCTCTCCTTACACATATGTAATTCCCCCTGCATAATTTTGGCGATTGTATGAATATTGGCATTATGTATACTTACAGACATATGTATGTATGTATGCTGCAACAACATTCATTTCACCAATTTCGAGTGGTATGTATTGGTCAGTGAAAGCAGCTCGACGCAATTGAAGCGCTCGAGTGTAAACGACAAACACATTCTTCCCACTTGTGTCACTTGTCATCAATAATGTTTGTTGTTTCTATGACAACAGCTATTTTCTTGTTGCTCTTGTTACATATTAACTGAATATATTCTCGCAGCGCGCAAAAATAGTATATATACATATGTATGGGCATACAGTTATAGAAAAATAAATGTTATTCTATTTTTCTTTTTTTTTTTGCTTTACTTGTATTTTCTGCGCAGTTTTCTTAATCCCGTTTATTTTCCAGCTGTCTACTTCTATTTTTCTGCTGTTGATTTTATTTAGCTATTTTATTTATGTTTGCTTTACTGGTGCAAAAGCAAGTTGTGTGCCGCGTGTAGTCTACTTTTAGTTGCTTGCGATAAAAGCACGGAACAAAGGAGTAAAACAATTAAAGCGTTTAGTTACAAAATAGAAAGTACAGAGAAAAGTGAATTTTTTTACATTAATATTACATACTTTCAGGAGTAAGACGACGGCAAGGGGTTTTTGATTTTGTTTATATTTGATTACATACAAATACTTTAAAATGTATGATTTTATACTTTTTTATGAATTAAAAAAAAAATTTTAGTACTCTTTAGTACAAATCTTTTACTACAGTTTTAACTTGTGTACAACTTCTTTAGTGATATTTTAGAAACCGACGTGTAATTCGAATGTTTATTTTTTAACAATTATTTAAAAAAATTTAGTACTAAATTTTAGTCTTAGTATGTTTTTAGTATTATTGTTATTTTTATTGTTTATTTTTTACAATTATTTAAAATTTAGTACTATATTTTGGTATTTAGTATTTTTTTTAGTACATACATTTTAGTACTATTTTTAGGTTGTGTGAGACTTTCAGTTTTTTAAAACTATTTAAAAATTTTAGTGCTAAAGTTTAATACTCTTTACTGCATAGTTTTTAGTACTATTTTAGGTTGTGTGAGACTTGCGGATTTTTAAATTTATTTAAAAAAAATTAGTACCCTTTAGTACATAACTTTTTGTACCATTTTAGTTATTTTTTTCGAAAACATTGAAAACAGCGCGCGTTATTTCAACCGCTGAATGTTCCAAAAAGTTTACATTGAAGAAAGCATCATCATTGTCTTAACTTCTTAATTTTTAGTACTAAATTTTCAATAGTTTTTATTTTATGTTAATACTAAAAAAGTTAAGATTAAAAAAATGTTTAAAAACATTAGTAATTGCTTTCTTATCATTTTTGCCATAAAAAATTTAGTACTAAATTTTAGTACATAATTTGTTACTACTATAGACTACATGTAGTTGTAGCTCTTGACTGAGAGTTTTGTGGTTATTTTGGAACCCCTGAAAGTTCCTAATATTACTACACATTCAAAAACATCGACATTATCCTATCTTCAAAATTTTTAGTACTCACTTTTCCTATAATTTTTAACACATTGAAGAGTTTAACTTTAGCATTAAATATAAATATTATTGCTTTATCATAGTCATGGATTTCAGCTTTAAAAATAGTTAGTACTAAATTCTTGTACATTTTAGTACATATTTTTTGTAACTACTTTAAGCTCAAGTCGGTACATCTCTTTACTGAGACTTTCGGTAGTATTTTGGAACCCCTGAAGGTGCCAAGTATACTACGTTCAACTTCAATGCTTTTAGTACTATTTTTTTAAGGTTTTAATACATTGTACAGATAAAAATTAGTGCTAAATATAAATATTATTGCTTTATATGATTTTCAGCACAAATTATATTTGGTACTAAATTTTAGCATTTTTTAGTACTTCTAAGGCTTATGTAGCTGTGGTTTACTGAGTAAACAGAGTAATTTAAAAGTGCCAAATATTTTATATTATCGAAACCATTATCCTAATCTAACTTCAAAACGTTTAGTACTAATTTTTCTAAAAAAATTTAACACCGTTAAAAGTAAAACTGTAGTACTAAATATAAATATGATTGCTTTATTGATAAAAAAATGTTTTTTTCATAAAATATTTTTAGTACAAAATTTTAGTACTTCTAAGGCTTATGTATTTGTGGTTTACTGAGTAACTTGGAACCCTCAAGGTACCAAATCTTTTACATTTAGGAAACCTTTATCTTAATTTGACTTTAAAACTTTTAGTACTAATTTTTATAAAAAATTGTATCGCCTAAATAGTAAAACTGTGATACCAAATATAAATATATTTGCTTTATTAATAAAAAATTTTCGTTTTCCGCATAAAAAATATTTAGTACCAAATTTTAGTACACTTTTGTATATATTTTTTAGTATTGCTTTAGATGAAGCTTTATGCTGAGAATTCCCTGATTTGCACAACTTCAGGTGTCTTTTATTTAAAATTTTTAGTACATATTTTTCCAAAATTTTAAAAATTTTCTAGATGAAAATTAAATATAGCTTAGTTATGAATTTCCGCATAAACCATAAATAATACTAAATTTTAGTACACTTTAGTACTATTTTAGATGGAAGTTGCATATTGAGAATACCGAAATTAATTTGCACAGCTGATAATTCCATCTTGTTCGGGTACTGCTTTAGTACATCTAAAGTAAAATTTTTTTTAGTACTATTTAGTACTAAATTAAAACCACAATTAATTGTTAAATTTAATTAAATTTCAATTTCAAAAATATTAAAATTTAAGTCAAACTTTGTACTTCATATACATACATATATGTACCTATATCAGCTGCCCTCCCATATTTTCCATTTAACAAATAGAGTCGTTTCTCTGCTATGACTCACGCCGACCTTCCGAATTTGAATTGCTTTATGACCCGCATAAAATTTCATTCAATCATCTTCAGTCATCTCATGCTCTTATCATTTCGCTTTGTATGTGTCACAGCGAGTGAATGCGTGTGTGGGCATTATCATAATTTTTGTAAATCAAATGGTCGAGGTCAACGCAAGCAAATAAATTCATACTTATATATGTACATATACATATGTATGTATATTGTATATAATAGAGGTGATATCTATTTAGAAGTGATATCTATTTCAATAATTCAAATACAATGGGAGTTGAAAGTAATACACAAATGCAGTAAGAAGAAGAAAAAAAAATATACATATCATATACATATGTATATATGTGATGTATGATTTTCAATGGTTTAATCTACACGCGTCTAATCAACGAACAATGCACGACCAGCGTCTGACAGTTAGTCATTCACGGACAATTCAATCAAATATATAACTGTTAGGCAAAAATTATAACATAATCGTTTGCATTTTTTTATGTATTTAATTATATATAGAAATCCTTTACATACATATATACTTATAGGCAATGCTTGAGAGGAACATTTTTATGGTTTACATTAAAATATGTTTAAAAAGTGATTTTTAATTCTAAATTTAACTGAAAGCTAAGAAAATGCGTCTGTTGATATAATAAAAAAATCCTAGTATTATTTTAGTACACAACTGTTAAGATTAAAACACATCGGCGTTAAATTCTTGATATATTTTTAAGTACTAAATTTTAGTATGCCACTTTTATGTATAAGTTGCGCTCCATACCTAAAATTAAAATTCATTGATGATAAAGTAATAATATAATTTTTAGTACTAAACTGATTTAGTACACTACTTATATAAATTATGTTCATATCATATTTAACTCAACGATGTTTAAATAATAATAGTATCATTTTTAGTACTAAATTTTAGTACTATTTTAGTACATTTCTTCTAAAAATTATGCGCTTGTCTCTGAAGTTTCGATACAAGAGTCGATGATAAAATAATTATATAATTTTTAGTATTATTTTAGTACAAAAATTTCTAGTATAAGTTGCATTCTGTACCTAAAATTAAAATTCATTGATGATAAAATTATAATAAAATTTTTAGTACTAAACTTTAGTATTATTTTAGTACACTTTTTATATAAATCGTGTTCACATCTCTTAAGTTTTAACTCATCGATAATAAAATATTAATACAATTTTAGTACTATTTTAGTACACTAATTATATTTATTAAGTCTTAACTAAACAATGATAAAATAATAGCATAATTTTTAGTACTAAATTTTAGAACTGCTTTAATATACTATTTAGTACACTTGCTAAATTATGCCCATGTCCTTAAATTTTAACTCATCGATGATAATAAAATTTAGTTTTTTTACCAAATTTTGGTATACGTTTTAGTACTATTTGTACGATAATGAAAGGCATTAGCAAAAAATTTAGTACAAATTTAGTACAGTATGATATATAAACTGTTTGTAACTCATCAAAACTAGTTTAATACTAGTTCTGGTATCAATTGTAGTGCTAAAATACTAATAATAAAAATTTAGTACTAAAAAACTTAGTAATTTCGCACATTTTTTATACATTGCAACTATGTTCAATTCTGTTACTAAATTCTAGTATTATTTAGTACTCCATTTATTATTCGAAATTTTGTCAATTTCAGACTTCTAGTACTAATTTTTAGGTATTAGTACTTAAATCGATACGAAGTTTTATGCCAGTTATAATTCCCAAACTACCAATTCCATATCTAAAAAGACGCTGGAATAAAGTTTTCTATTTAAATATTATTTTTATATTTTAGTACGCAAAAAATATATTGCTTAAAGTTTACACCTACAATTTTAGTACTAATTTTCTTACTCAATATTTTAAATTTTCATATTTTCGTTTAGAGAAAAAGCTTGGCGCTTGTTACTGTGGTAAAGTATGGTGTTAAGAACTAATGTGCATCATTATTATTTTTTTTTGGTTTAAATAAAGTTTGCAGCACCTAGTACTAAATTATTTGATCTAAAAAAATTGTACAAAAAAATTTAGTACTGTGTTATAAGCTAAAAAATTAAAAAAATAGTACTGTTTTAAAGGTACAAAAAATGCAGTACTGTGTTACAAGGACTCATAATTAAAAAAAATTGTACTATTTTATAGGTACATATTTTGAAAAGTTTAGCACTATTTTTCTTACTAACGTTTTATTTTACTTTTGAGAAAATTTTCAGTGTCTAATGCTAAATTATTTGTACTCAAATCGTAATCCGATAATTTTTACTAACGTTTTATTTTATTTTCGAAAAAATGTCCGATGTCTAATACAAAATTTTTTGTACTAAAATTTTGATTCGACAACTTTAGTACTGTTTTAGTACATACTTTGCTTATTTCCATTATGTTTTTCGCGCTTAATTTTATATTTTTCCACAGTTTACTCTATTTAAGTAATAAATTTTAAATAAATTTTTTAGTACTAAACTAATTTTGAGTAATTATTTTATTATTGTTTCAGTACATACTTTTTCTGTCTCCATTAAGCTTTTTGCGTCTAATTTTTTATTTTTGCACAATTTTCTGTATTTAAGAACTTAATTTTGTATACATTTGTTTAGTACTAATTTTTAGTTTTAATTTTTACTTGGTACTTATTTCTTTCTGGAAGTATTATTTTTTAAATGGAAAACCGAAAAAAATAATTTGTATTACATTACTCAGCGTAATTAAGCGTACTCAGCATAATTTTACTCTTTTTTAGTACTAAATTCTATATCAATTTATTTAGCACTAAATATCACTTTTTTGCTATTTGCTTTATAGAACCCCCCAATTAGAAAATAAAATAATTTTAGTATTACCATTTTTAAATACCTTTCGGATTGAAACTTTTAGTACTAAATTTGATATGATATAAAATTATTGCATTATTTTCTAATAGGTCTTCCGTAGTTTTTCATATTGGTCGTAAATTTTGAAAGAAATTTTGTCTATTAAATTAAAGTTACATTGTTTTGTATAGAAAATATTTAGCACTAAATTATTCGTTTGTAACTTTTAGTACTTATTTTTTAGTAATAATATTTTAGCACTAACAAGGTCTATTAAATTGAAAATATTTTCATTTGCATTGAAAATATTTAGTACTAAATTTGCATTTTCAAATTTTAGTACTTATTTTTAGTACTGATATATTAGATACTAATATTTTAGCACTAAGTTTTTGTACTAAATTATTCGTTTTAGTAAATTTTTGCTCTGAAAATCAAAGCTTTTAGTACTTTCCTATTATTTATACAAAATTTGAGCATACTTTTTTCAATTCTTTTAATATCAACCCTTTTCAATGATTTCTATTTTATTTTTTAATTCTCTCGATGCCGACAAACCAATACATTGCCTCGATACATGCAACATATATGGTTCAAAATTGCTTCAAATCTGTTTACACCTTTTTCTATTGCCTACATTTTGGCGTTTTTGCAAATAAATTGCTATTTAGCGCTTTGATCGTTAACAAATATATTCTTAAAAAACTAGTTTTCACAAATTTCGGGTCGAAATTTGTTGACGCTATGTTGTTTTCCAGCTCCTTGGGGGCTTATCCACGCCGCCACTTGTTAGCCGATTAACACATTCACGTGCTTTCGCATGGCCCCCAATCCACGCATTGTTGTGGTTTTTTATGTTGACGCTATATAAACGTTGAAAGTTGTAGGGCCAGCGCGTGGGCGACAGTAGAACGAAGAATGTAGGCGTTGCCACATATGTATGTGCCTCGGTCGGTTGGCTGTTTGGTTGCTGTTTACATAAGTTGTTGCGTATGTTGGGGCATTATAATACCACAGTATTCACTACAACGAATACACGTTAGACACCTGTTGTTGGCTTAAACCCGCTCGAGTGTATATTTTTACTGTTATTGTTGGCTCAATTCTGTTTTTGTTTAACGCACGGTGTGCCATATTCTTAAAATGCCATCAGCGCAATTTGCCACTGCTGGATTAATCAATTAAATACGCATTCGTTTCAGCCGTCGTCGCACCGTTCGGCCGGCCTATGTTGGTCATATTCGGGCCGTTGTTTGCTGTGCGGCCTTAAATGCGCGCGTATGAGTTAAGCTCACGTGAGGGAGACTTTTGTTCGGTGGCATTGTTTGCGTAATATCATTGTTGCATTGTACAAAAGCTTATAAGTTGCATATTATTAGGCTTTACGTATTACAAGCGCTGACAAAACAATGCACAAATAATGTATGACACCTTTATTTTTTATGCGAATCCTGAATATTTTAATCTGTTTTGGTTGGGTTTAAAATTGGCTCATGGTTGAATGGCTTTTGGCGGCTTTGGGGGAAAAGTGAGGTATACTTTTAAGCGCGCAGTTTTGAAATTGTGCATGAAGGCATAAAATATTATAGCCTTCATTAAACTTTAAGTGGAATTTAAAAATAATAAATGCTATTGAATAAAATTTCAATAAATTAACGAAAAATTTCAATAATTTAACAAAAATCAAAGCATACTTTTAGTTGTGTATTATATTAAAATAAATTTTTAGCTATGGTAAGTAAAATAACTAGTTGTGAGCTTAAGCATTAGTGAGAAAAATGCTAAGAATATAATTTTTAGTCGTAGTTATATATTTTCGAATTTTTAACAAACAATTGTATACTTTTAGGCGGTTTTATACAGTGTTGTGGCTTTAAAGCAGTAATATGGAAAATTTCAGTTCAAAGTTACTTATTTAAGTGCAAAACTAAATATGTGTTTATAATAAAACAGAAATTAAATGTAGTCACTTATGAAAGCACAGTTATAGGGGCCAATGTTTTGAGGGTGAAATAATAAGGCACATTATAGTTCAAGATTTACTGCCTCTTACTATAAATAAAAAAATAGTTATAAATATTAATGATTAATTGAGTAATAAACTTTAATACATACTTTAATTATGGGAAGCATACTTTTAGGAGCAAATGTGTTATGCGAAAAAGAATAAGAATCCGAATTTTACAGTGTATATAAATACTAAATTAATAATTTATCAAACTTTTACAAGAAATTACAAGTTATTTTTTATGCACACTTTTAGGCGCATTTACAAATTTTAATTGATTTAAATAATTAAATGGGCGCAGCATATATTTTTACTTCAATAAAAAAATTAATGTTTCATCTTAATAAACTAAATTAAAAAAATATATATTCTTTAACATATTTTTAGGCGATTATAATATTTTATTTTTGTATCTTTACTATTTTAACACTTTTAAATATTTCTTTCATAGTTTTAAAGTTTAAAATATTTTCACTTTTTTTTTTTTTTTTTAACAGAGTTCCGACTGAAAAATCTAGTCGACTTTTAGGCGTAATTTATTATTTTTGCTCCTATTTAATCTCCTCAGATTTTAAATGCATGTAGTTTAGGGTTGCAATAGAAATTATAAAATTCTATAGCATGGAAATATCAGTGTTATGATTTGTTTAGCATACTTTTAGGCGCAAGCATTAATGTTAAAAATTTTATCATTGTTTATTTTTTAATATTTCGCGTACATTTTACTTTAAACATTCATATTTTCTCACTTCAAGTACTTAAAGCATACAATCAGGCGCTTTGCACATTACATATTTATGCCACTGTACGCAATCTCCAGTTGTGTTGTTGTCAAAACTTTTTAATTTCCACTTTTCTTATACTCCACCGCTTGGCTGCCTCACGTTTGCCGCCTACAACAGCTCAACTAGTCGTTTGCATTTCACTTTAGTCGCAGCAAGTTTTAATGAACTGCATACTTTTAGGCTCGCTGCCTGTGCAAACACATTTCGTGAAACTTTTTTTTTATTATAAATACTTTTTTTCGCAAGCTTTGCATATTTTACAACAGCCGCTTACAATTTATTAACCAGTTCGTGTGTTGCGTTCCATTTACAGCCTGTTGCTTCGACTTGCTCGGTTTTTTTTTAACTTTGCTGCGCTGCTCGTATCACTTTTCACTTTTGCGGTGTGCGCGTACAAGATTGACATTCAGCTGAAGTTGCCACGGCAAATTATATCCTCACCGGTTTGATTAGCTTTTACATAAGTTTTATTAAACTTCTGCCGTTGGCATGCGTGGGTAGGTGGGCAGGTGACGATTTCGGTGGAAAAACTATGAACTTTGCATATTGTTCCGAGCGCTTGCTGTTGGCATGCCAAATTTGTATGTCACTTTTGAAGTTTGTTTGATTTTACGATGACGATTTCTAGGAAATTTATAATCAAATTCATCGAAGCTGTATAGCAAGTGGGAAATATTGAGGGTAGTACATTTGATTAAAACTAGATGATGGTGGTAAGGGACTGAAAAATTTTTAGAATTTGTCAAACTCTGATGAGCTCGTTCGTTATGAATTTTTCAGTATTAGAGTGACTTTGTTGTCATCAAAGAAATTAGATAACTAGTCGGAGTTATTTAATATTCCATAAGCTTCATAATATTTTTTTACAGGGTTGCCACTTAATGCTAATTGTTATATAAAGTTTGAATTTATTGAAATGTTTATGGGTAAAAAATCTAGTATCTTTTAGCATATTTAGAGTTAAACACTGAACGGTTGTGTTTTTAGTAGCGTTGCCAATTAAATATAAATAAGTAATATTTAGTTTTGAATTGAATTAATTTTAGAATTAAATAAAACTAATTTTTGTTTGCTAAAAAATTAATATATTTATTTCTATAATTTTGTTTTTTTAAGAATAGAGTTGCCAATATATCGGAATGTAATTTTTTTGTGAAGGGTTGCCAACGTATGAAATAACAATTAAAATAATATTAACGAGCCGTAATCAGTAAGTAAAGCGAGTGGAAATCAGAAAAATATATAAGATTTTTCTTAGTTCACAAGTTTACGAATAGAGTTGCCAATTTTGGCAATAGAATTACCTACTTTTTTACAGCCAGTGTTTATTCTTTTATAGCCTGACTTGCATATGCCAAACTATTATAAAATTTATGGAATACATATGAATGTAGTATATAGCATATTTTGTTAAAAATTTTTTCTACAAGATTGCCACATAATTATAATTAATTGCATGATTACCATTATGTGAAAACGAATTTCATATATGTACATATGTATCTTAATATAATAAGCATTACTTAATGAATATTATTTCATTATTTATTATTTAATTTTATATCATAATTTTTTGGTAGAGTTGCCACCTGTATTAAATTCAAAACAATTTTATTTAAAATTATTGGAAATAAGCAATGACATTGACCAGTATTTTTGTAAAAAAACAATAATTATACTGAGAAGAGTTGCCACCTGTTCTTAATTTAAATTTTTAAGTAACATTATTCAATTTAATTTTTTCATTAAAATATGAAGTTTTTAATATGTCAAAAAGCTTTGCTCATAAGCAAATAAAGCAAGCATTATACTGAGAAGGGTTGCCACCTGTTCTTAATTTGAAACCATATCTTTTCTTTTTACTAAAATGTGAATATTATATATAGAAATTAAAATATTAATACAATGTGGTGAATATGTATCTACATACTTTGTTTAGTGTTGCCATCTAATGTTTTTTAATTATTATTGACGTTAATTTTTTTAACCGTATTTCAAATAAAAAGGCAAATTAAAAAAAAAAACAAAACATCCATTGTCATTAACTGTGGTGCATCTAAAAAAAAATGTTTGCCACAGTTGCCATCTTAAGTTTATTAAATTTTTATTAACCAACTCTTACAAAAAATGAAATATGATATAAGTAATTGATGAATAGATTTAACAAGGTTTGCCAAACAGTAATAGAAGTTGATGAGTGTTGCCATCTGGTTTTCAAAATTATTGTTAATATCACTATAATTATGAATTCAATATTAAATTTAAATTTTGAATGAGACATTAAATATGTAATTTAACTAAATTTGACGAGGGTTGCCAATATAATATAATTTTAATTAAATTTTTTTGATTTTAGTCAAAAATATTAAAATATATACTTTCATTATTGGTTGTATATCTAAAATATTAGAATTTTTCCAGAGTTGCCAGCTTAAATTTATAAACTTTTTATTAACCAACACTTTGAATGAAATATTAAATATGTAATTGAATAATAGTTTGGAAGAGGTTTGCCAAATAAAAATTAAGGGCAGAGGCTGTTGCCATCTAGTTTTAAAAGTTATTATTAATATTATTTTAAATAAATTTATCTTTACGGCGCTGCCTTGTTAAATTTATTATATTTTGAATAGTCCCTTCTTAAAAATTAAAAATATTTAATTGCATATGAGGGTTGCCATCTATTTTATTATTATTTAATTTTTATTTTTTACATTTTTTGCTTCGTACTATTTTCATTTACATAGTTCAATTTTCCATAAATTTACAATTATTTTCTATAAATTTTTACCTCAGCCAGAACTAACGGCTTAATCAAAGCTCATAAATCCCGTTAACTTTTCAATGCTCTCACGCGTGACATATTCAAATTTGCGTGCTCAATTGAAATGCTGACAGTTGCAGAAACGTCAAAGTTAAAAATAACAAAGGAAAACAACAGTTATGGCTCTAGCGTCCTCCTTGTGGCAGCCCTTTGGCACTCATATTTTCCATGCTTTCAACCATTCCGCTTCACGCTTTGAACCAATAATTTACACGCACGAATTATTTCATTATTCGTCGGCAATTCAACGCCTGAGAAATTCTCCGGCAAAAATTTAAGCGCAGGCAGGCAGGCAGTCAGGCACCTAGCATACTTTAAGGCGACTAGCGGCGCTCAAGTGCGTGTGACCCAGACGCGCACAAACAATTGTTACGCTCGACGTATTCGGTCGTCAGTTTGTCTCGCCCGACCCGATGCACACACACACACATATACACGAAAAAAGTGTCTTTGGCAATTTATTTCTAGAAGCACGAATGAAAATGGATTTGGAGTGCGGAAATTTGCCGCATTTTAGGCACAGTGCCAGCACACGCAAGCCACGGTGTAGCTCGAGTGCTGAACATAACGGGGCCAAGCAACAACTGCCTACTCATGCCGCACACAATTTAAGAGCTTTCCAGTTGTTTGCTCTTAACAGGTAGTTGCATAGTATCAGGCGCATATACATGTACGTCAAATGTGACAGCTGTTTATGCTTGCGCCTGTTGTCGCAACACGCAAATCGCATCCATTTAATGTCAAAATTTATGCGTGTACAACTTGAGTGCGTAATTTATGGCCACGCATGTTTAGGGGATACACGAGAAGGTGCTAGAGTTTTAGGGGCTGCGGCGTGGTTTCTGCAGAATTTTAAGTTGGGATTAGGGTTCTTCTAAATACGTATATGTATGTGCGCTCTTTAAGCTTCCAGTTAATAAAATCGTTGCTATCACTGCTGTCATGGAATGTGAAAAGTGAAATGTGAGACAGTGCATACTTTTGTGCTTTGATATTTGCAGGAGATTTTAAAATGTGGAATGTGAACAAAAATATAAATTTTCGTTGCTGTACATAGCATACATACATATGTAATATACATATGTGCATATATGTAAATACATACAAAAAATTGCATACTTTTAGGCGCAAATTTACTTTCGGGCACTTTTAACGACTTAATAACTTTTCGTAAATGTCAAACTGTTGTGAAATTATGAGAAAATATGTATATTTACCTGCGAAGTGACGTGCAGCAATGTGTTTTGTTTTTTTTTTTTAATTTTTTTTGCTTTCTTTTGGTAAAAAAAAATTTTTTGTTTTATTAAATTTAAAGAAACTTTTTAAAATATGAAATTTAATTATTGATTTGGATAAACATACGACAAGGAGATACATATGCTGCCCAATTTTTAATAATTATTGCATACTTTTGGGTAAACGAATTTTGAATAATTTTGTTTTTAAGTTTATTACTTAAAAATCATTTTATGTAGTATATATACATTAGATATTTATAAAACCGCAATTTTTTTTAAATATTTAATATTTAATTAAAAAAGAAAAGATTTTTGAAAAATTTTGATTATTTTAATAAATTTTTTTAAGTTTATTATTTATAAAACTTTCTGTAAATTATATTTGCATTAAATATTTTGGGCATATAATCGCAAATTTTTCTTTAATGGTTTATAATTTAGTTTCTAAAAATATTATCTGAATTTAATTTTTAAAAATATTTTTTTTTTATTTTGGAAAAAAAAGTCGAAAATGTTTCACATATTTTTTTAAACAAATTTTTATACTCTAATTGTATAAAATTATACTCTGCTATAGATGCAATATCTATTTATTAGATATGTACTTACATATATACATGTGTATATCGTTCACTTTTTAAGTATCTTAGCATACTTTTCGGTGCTTTTCGTTAAAAAAAAGTTGCAAAAATTACGGCGAAGTTTTACAAAAATTAAGTATAACTTTTTTTAGTCAAAAAAAATGCAATACAGCCATATTTAAAAAAAATTGCATGCATTCAGGCGCAATTTTCATTAAGCCGCAGCTTATATATTTTTTCAAAGTTTTTAACATGTAAACACTACCTTTTTCGAAAAAATATTTATATATTATTTTCAAATCATTTGTAACTCCATAATTCGGAAGCATAAAAACTTTTCAAAAGAGCTTAGCATACTTTTCGGTGCTAAAAAATTTTGTATAAACAAATTTGAGTTTGCAGGATATAAGAATAAGCAAATAATATGAACGCATTCATATGTACCTATGGATATAACATAAATGTGTTGCCTACATTTTGGCGCCAATGCGTAAAAAGCAAATCTTGCGCAGGCTTAGGTACTACAAGCGTATTTACCCACTCTAAATTCAAAAACGAAAAGCAAATGTTTCAATATTTTTTACTGCATAACAAATTGAAATTACATCACATAATTTCGGGCACACTAAATACTTCCTAAAGCAGCGCCACCCAAAGCATTAAAATATATTAATTTATATTCAATCAAGCTGTTGTGCCATTGACAGATGCTTTGTGCAGATAATGCGCATTGACACTGACACATTGTATGTATGTGGCATGTACGCCTAAAAATATGCCAACGACAAAAGCATAAGTAACATACCCGCAGCTGCTTTAATCTTATGCGAAAGTGAATATACATACATACATGAGTAACGGAAAATCGAAGTCACAACAAATTAATGAATTTTACTTGCTGTCATGCACACTCACTCATACCCACAGTGGAACTGCAAGCGCCTACACATATGCTACAAATGTGGCAGCACTCAGCAGGCGTTGCTTTTAAAGTAACTTTGTGCGGCTTTATGCTTTTGTTAGCAAACGACAAACGATTAGGATGACATTTTGAAACCATATTACAAAGTTGCCGCCTACACGGTTGCATATATAAGATATTCTCACATATGTATATTTGTCATACCATAATGTTGGCAGAAAAGTTCGCTTAACTTTCTAGCGCAACTGTGTCAGGCGCTCTGCTGCTCAGCGCTATTTTCGTCATAACTGATTGAGATTTTCCTATTTTTTCACTTTTTGTTCCGTAGCATAATTTCTTTTCCGCTTCATGTGGTTTAGCACTTTAAAATTTCCATATGGCTGCACTTAGGCGCTCTCGCCTAACTCCTGCCTTGCCATCACTCAGCGACTGCCTTACTGACGAAGCACTACTGGATTTCATTCATGGTCTCACTGATAGCTTGACTCTGGTGCTGCTGTACTCTGTACCCGTCAACTTTTCAGCCGTCAACAGAATCCTAAAAGTCTACTAAATATTCTACATATAATGGCATATGAGGAAAGCTCTGACATTTGCGCTAACATGCATATCATTTCCATAAAGAAAAGTGCTAACGAGTGTATGTCAGCCTTAAAGTATACTAAGTACTTTTGTATGTGTGCGAGTTAAGCAGCTAAAAGCATAGCGTTGTAGCTCTTTAAATTATATGACATCGGTAGGCGCTAAGCTGATAAGAAATTGTATTTATTTACATGCATAAAGTAGAGACTAGTGAATGTTTTAAAGCTCATCTGCACAGAGAAATATGAATTTTGACCTCATTAAGCTCATATTTTGTGTTTCAGCTTATATAGCATACCTTTAGGTGCTCACTAATTAATTCTAAAGTAGCAGAAATGTGTTGATTGCGTCTTTATGACGTCTTAGACAAGAATAAAAAAAAAGGAATTTACAAAAAATTAGAAAAGATATTACATAACTCCACGCTAATTGCATACTTTTAGGCATGTATTGTAATGATAAAAATATTTGCTGTGTTTCCGACATACTTCTACAGAACGCTGCCAATTGAATTATACCAACATTGTTGTTGTAAAAGTTGTTTTTGTAAATTTTGTATCTCGAACTCAACTATATGTACAATAAAACAACTAAAAAATACAAAAATATTGCAAAAGCGTCGTCTTTGTTCGTTTCGTGACAATAAAAGCATGCTTTCAGGCGTTTACACTCATAACTGTTGTAAAATTTGCTTTGGTGCCGAAAAAAACAATAATAGTAAGTTCAAATAAAACAAGAAATTCTGCTTTCTTTGTTTACATTTTTGCTGCAATAGTTTCTCTAATAAAACAAAGAATTCTCTATTCACATATTTCCTGCGGCGCATTTGTTGGATATTGTGTGTCATACAATTCATATTATTTAGTTGCTTGCATTTTCTCAATTTCCACACTTACTTTTATTTTCATTCGGCACTCGCGGGAGCTGAAAAGAAGTATGCGCGCGCAAAAGTATGCTGTGTGGTTGTGAATGAAAAACATTCAGCGCTTTGGTGCTGCATTGGCTGCATAATTTTATTGTACTTCAAGGTTAAAATTGATACAGCCATGAATTTTTATGTATTTAATGCATATGTAAAGCAGTTTGTAATTTTTGTGGTATACTTTTAGGCTGTGTGAAATTTATATATTATGTAATAGTGAATATTTGATCTCTCTGTCGTTTGCACTACTATTTTGCGGCCAAAATAAATAAAATTGAGTTGTTAGCACCTAAAAGTATGCTCACTTCATTAAATTTCTGTTTGCTATTTTTTGTAATTTATAATTTCGCCCTTAGCGTTTGTATGTACAATGCTGTCTACTGCACTTCCGCTATTTTTTACATACATTTTTTTGATTAATAATTAAATATTTCATATTTTTATACAGTAAGCCGCATACTTTTAGGTGCACAAAAATTATTAATCTCTTAATAAGAAATGTTGCCTTGTGATTGCTTTCAGAACACCATTTTTCAATCAAAATAAATAACAAAATATAAACATACTTAATGTTTTTATAAAATTCGTTGCATACCTTTAGGCGCATAAATTTTTTTTAATCTCTTAATAATTATTATTGCTTGTGATTTCTTTCAAAATACCATTTTTCAATCACAATAAATGAAATTAAGTTGTTGGCGCCTAAAAGTATGCTACTCATCTTGCTTTCCCCTGAATTTCTGCTTTGTATATTTGTTATGTTACGATTTCGCTGTTAGCATTTGTACGCACAATGCCACCAAATGCGAGTTACGCTACTTTTTGCACAGATTTTTCGCGTTTTCCGGTCTAATTAAAATTTCACTTGAATTCGTTCGAAACAAAAGCACAAAAAAGTTAAAAAATAATTGGAAAACATGCAAAAAACTTTTTAATTGCTTTTCTAGTTAGCCTTCCGTTTCACTTGCACTACTACACGCTCATCTGCTCATAAATGCAACCGCGTTATGCGCGCTTAAATTCTCGCTGCTGTGCCATGTGTGTGTGTATACATATACATATGTACATATGTATGTACGTGTCTATATTCGTATGATTTGGTTATGTTTATGCCTTCCCCTTGGGATTGCTCCTACAGCTATGACCTTGATAACCGTACTTTCGTAGTGAATACATGCGCATAAGCCATATTAAATAAATTTGCTATGTGCTCCAGTGCACCAGTTTAGTTGGCATCGCATGGAATTTGAATATTTTTCTCTTGGCTTTGGCGGAAACTTAAATACAGCTGCTGCAGCTAATATTCATGTGTGCATTTTATGGGCTGCAAAAATGTGATTTACACATTATGTTGGAAGGTGCGCTTTTTTTGTGTAATTTAGTGCGGCGATATGTGTATATTTTGAGGGAGAAAACACAATTTAAGCGAAAAGCTAGTAGAAGCAGACAAACTACAGAATTCTTAATGAATATAATTCATGTTCTTTCGATTTTTTTTGGAAAAATTTATAATAAATAGATATGTTATTATAAAATATGCATATAAAATTTAAAAAAAAATAATAATTGTTGAAAAAAAACAATTTTTTTTTTTTAATTATTAAAAAATTTTTTAATTATTAAAAAAAAATTAAATAAATATTCATTAATAATATTATTAAAAAAAGTTACTATAAGCGAAATAACATAATTTTATAATATAAATTATTTTGAATATTTTGTAAAATTTATAATAAATAAAATATATGCATAATCATAAAAATAAAAAATTAAAAAAAAAATTTAAAATTACTTAAAAAAAATTGAATTTTATAAGCAAAATAACGAAATTTCATAAAATAAATTTATAAATAATACACCTTTATAATGGGTTGTCAAAAAAGTCTTGCGGTATTTTTATTGAATTTTTTTTTATTGAAATTGAAATGAATTTTTGATGACTCATGCCCTGCTCTTGACCGATGCTACGGCTACTACTATGCCGGTCTCTTTCGACCAATTCAGCGATTTTATCGCAATTTTCGACGACAGGCCTTCCGGAGCGTGGCGCATCTTCGACTACCTCTACACCAGAACAAAAACGTTGAAATCACCGTTGTGCGGTGGAAATGGAAACTGTATCGGGTCCATAAACTGCACAAATTTTATTGGCGGCTTGAGATGCATTTTTGTCTTTATCGTAGTAGTGCTGTAAAATATGCCGTATTTTCTCTTTATTTTGCTCCATGTTTGCAACGCTATAACTCACGAACGACTTAAAAGAAACGACAATCGATCAAACACGTGTTAGAACTACGCGCTTTCAGCGCCAACTAGCGAAAATACCGCAAGACTTTTTTGACAACCTATTATATTTTGTGAATAATATTTCAATAATATTTCATATGGTTAGGTTAAGTTCAAAGGTCGATTCCAACAGTTATCTCACTTGGACTTGGTATCTAAAACTTCTATGTATTACAATTCCACAAAGCACTTTGAGCTTATTACAAATTTGTTGAGGCGGCCAAAGTCTGTTTAAGCATGTGCTCAGGTTCACTGGTAGCTGAGACTACCGAGATATACCAGCCTCAGTCTTGCCTAGGTTGGACAACGGTGGTGAAAGTGCATGAATGTTTCCATCTATGATTGCGGTAAGAAGAACTTTGCTAAAGGCAAATAGTTCAGTAAATCTACTGCCTGTTTTTTTCTCGCGCTCGCATAGTAATCAGGGTGCCTCGCCTCCTAAGGGTGTCCCTCTGGCTAGCTCATCGATACCGCTACGATCGGGCACCCAAACGAGTCTATTGATGAAGTAGTTGATGATGCTATTTCTAGTGATGACAGCTATTTCTTTGACTAGCCTTGAGCGCACAGTTAACGAGCTCAGCGCAAGTATTGCCGCTATGATAGTGTAGTGAATGCGACACAGTGATCCAAGTTTTTAGAAAAGCAGTTGAAGGAGGAGAGAATTTCGTCTTTTGCTTTTTTGTACCATATGCCCGCCTTACAAATCGCTGGCTCGAAACCGGTCTTAGACCCATATTCTCTTACGCAAACCCCCCGCCCAACCGACGCAAGGGGCGCAATCCGCGAACGAGCGGTAGAACATTTCCGGCATACGCGATTTTTACATTTTTTTGATATATCATATAAATCAACCCGCTATAATGTCTATAAAGATTTCAACGTAGAACTTTTGAATTTTTTTTAAATAAAATTGCAACCCAATCAGCTACAAAATTTCAGTATTATTACACAATGTCGTAATTTAATAATATATTTTTACACTATAAATTTCTGCACGCCCAAACACATAACAGCTGCTCAAGCTTTTTCGTCTGTTACATAATACTAATTAACAACGCGAGGCATTAATAAGTATTTAGGAACCAATGATGATAGCGGAATAAAACTTTAAAAAAAAAAAAAAAATGACGTATTATGAAATCTCGATTATCACTTTAAAAGTATATGGAATTGTTGAAATTTGCTTATTTTCATCGACAACTAGCGACTACCTGCTGCCACTTTGCTTCGCACTTTTGTTGCTTTTCGTGCGCCAGCTGCTTGCCACTTGTGTTTGGCAGACACCGTGGGGTATCCACAACAAGGGGCTGCTACGAGTACTAACGCCCCTGCACTTATTTGCTTCGCGCTCTTCATATAAATATATACATCTCCAAATTGTTTATAGTTTGCTTGCTGTATTTATTAACGCTTATATCTACTAAACATATGTATTTACGCGCGTGTTTGTTTTGAATGTAATATTTTAAGATTTTTGTACTTCATAAATTTCATAGCGAGACGAAAAGGAAATGAAAATTTTTCTGTGCGTACAATTTTTCACGTTCCACTTGTTTGCTGAATCGCTGAATCATCAGTCATCAATTTTTGTGTTACTTTTACTTGTAGTCGGTGCATGCATGATTGTGTGTGTGTGTGTTTCGCTTTGATTAGCTTAATAGCGCAAATTAATATTTTACTTAAATAATTCTTCTCTGCTGGCATGAGTTGCTGAGTTTTTGTGTTGAAAAGTTTACTTAAGCACCATCTGTTAATCATGTGGTTAATATGTTGCAGCCATATGTTTAAATACACTATTTTGTATATTTAATTATAGTGGTCCGAACTGAACAATATGTTTGGTGATTACAGTGTTGCTTTGCGCAATCATCTATGCCAAATTTCGTGCAGATATCTGCTCAAATGAAAGAGTTTTTCCTAAAAGTACTTGATTTTGGCCGATCAATTTGTATGACACCATAGCATATGGGTGATTCGATATGTATAATATATTCAGAGATTCAAGCCTTGCCTTAGATAATACTCCATTTCGAATTTCGTGCAGATATCTTGCTAAATAAAAAAAATTTTCATACAAAGATTTAATTTTAATCGTTCAGTTCGTATGAAAGCTCGTATGTGCTATAGTGATCCGATATCGGCGTTTCCGACAAATGCGCAGATTTTTGAAAAGAAAAGGAAGTGTGCAAAATTCCAAATTGATGTCTCAAAAACTGAGCGACTGGTTCGCGTGTATACTGACAGGCGAACAGCCGTAGCAAAATCGACTCAGCTCGTCACCATGAGCATTTTTGTATATACTTTATAAAGTCTCCAATGTTTCCTTCTTGATATTCACGAAATTTGTTACCATCGTAAATTTAATATATCCTGTTAAGGGTGTAAAAATGAGTTCGATATGGCTCGGTATTTAGTGAAGGATTACCTTTCGGGTTGAATATCTCGAAATACTTCCGAATTTTTTACTATAAATATTATCTAATAATATCTCGAAATACTTTCGTGTTTTTCACTATAAATAATAACTATTAAATGTCATGTAAAATATGTATGTTTTACTAAGCTTCAGACATTGGAATGAACAACCATCATATTTCTGGATTTATTGTATCTGAATCTTCGCCTATAGTACTATACTTCCAATTAATTATAACAAAAAAATATGTTTATTCCTCTAGCGATTCAATATATGTACATATGGAAGGCTTGAACCTTACCGTATAAAATGAACGATCTCAGGTGAGATTAGATAGTAATATACATATGTACATATATATTTGCAGACATTTTCGAGTTAGGTCTTTATCTTTTTGAACTAATACTGAAAATATTAACGGTGTTAGTTAGTGGGAAAGAGGGATATGTAAGTATAAATATAAAACCAAAGACTTACTGTCTGATCAAATTTGACCCGGACTTAATTTTTTGAAAGCGATGATAAAGATTTGTATTCAGGTACGTGAAAATGTTGTTTTTTGGCAGCCTGACTATCTGATCAAATTTAACCCGGACTGAATTTTTCGAAAGCGATTATAAAGATTAACAGCCTGACTATCTGATCAAATTTGACCCGGACTGAACTTTTTGAAAGCGATTATAAAGATTTGTATTCAGGTACGTGAAAATGTTGTTTTTTGGCAGCCTGACTGTCTGATCAAATTTGACCCGGACTTAATTTTTTGAAAGCAATAATAAAGATTTGCATTAAAGTACGTGAAAATGTTGCTTTTGGCAGCCTGACTATCTGATCAAATTTGACCCGGACTGAACTCTTTGTAAGCGTTTATAAAGATTAACAGCCTGACTGTCTGATCAAATTTGACCCGGACAGAACCTTATGAAAGCGATAATAAAGATTTGCATTAAAGTACGTGAAAATGTTGCTTTTGGCAGCCTGACTATCTGATCAAATTTGACCCGGATTGAACTTTTCGAAAGCGATAATAAAGATTTACATTAAAGTACGTGAAAATGTTGCTTTTGGCAGCCTGACTATCTGATCAAATTTGACCCGGACTGAACATTTTGAAAGCGATAATAAAGACTTGTATTAAAGTATGTAAAAATGTTGTCAGTCCGTATCAAATTTGATCTTATGGTATGGCAAAACAATGAATATTTTGACTCAAAATAAGTTTGAGTGAAGCTGCTGCAACACGTACCTAACCTGAATTCGTACCTACCTCAATTTGGACTAGTTTAGATGAGCTCAAGAAGGTATATTTAGTTTAGAACAGCTTGTAATTTATTTTAGAAATGTTCAGATTTTTCTTATCAACGTCGCTATATGCTACGTACGTAATTATATACTGCATATTATGTAGAGCGAACCACTGAGATATATATATATATATTTATGCACACAACAGCTGCTTCTACGTTGCAGGATTTGACTTGGATTTTACCCGACCAAGAGCTCTTATTCGGTGAAAAAATACGCTACTCCAACAACAACATTTTGAGCTGACTATAACCAATTGTCTCTCAAACTGTTTTCCCCTGACTTTTGCTAAATTTAGTTAATTTTGAGATGGAGCTAAGGAAATCGTGCATATATACCGTTATAAAAATAAGTATTCGAACGCACTCTTAACAAACCTGGTCTGTAATCGATAGCCTTGAAACTGTTTAATTAAAGTAATTAATGAGAAATGTTTATTATTTGAAATTGAAACCTTGAACGACTTTCATGTCACTATTTTCAAGCTTTGTCCTTCGACCTGTCGCTTTGCCTTTAAAATTTCTAGTCACGCAGTCGGTTTTTTAATAGAAAAATTATTTATTCAATAGCAGCGCGCTGTGAATATAATGAATGATAACTATAAAGGCAGAAAATTTAACAAAACATTAATATAAAAACAAAAACAACAACAGGATTAATAAAAGTAAAGCAAAGCCAAATGGTGGAATGACAGACTGACAGTGACTAGGATAGTTGGCCGCACGCAGGTCACATAATGTCAGTGTTGTTATATAAATAGCCATGTCCGCATTTTGTGGATTTACACACACATCCATACATACATACATGCTTAAGCATGTGCAAGTGCAACGTAGTTTTCTAGTTTACCTTGCTCTTCAAATGATGAGTGGAAAAATGGAGCACGTGCCAGAATTTTAGAAATTCTTCTGCAAGTACAAAAAAAAGTAAATAACAAATACGAGCACATGCCGAGCAAAAGTACTGCATACGCATATGTATGTATGTGTGAGACATGCAAAGTATGCACATTGAATTAAGCAGTAGACCCACAAGCACTTTAATATAATATCTAGAGAGCATGTAAAGCCAGAAATGTAAGGCAAAAACTTTAGTTGTGGCGGAATTACAGCATACGGACATGTGGCAGTCACCTTTCACTGTTAAGCACATCAGATAAACAAAGTAGAATGCGTGCTATGGTAATGCCACAGTAACCGCAGCACTCACGCACACATACTCACACACATTTATATGTATAGGTAAATGTGAAAAGCCGCAACCACAATCAGAGCAATGTGGCGTCGTCTGACGAGCACTATGACAAGCTGTTGTGGTAATGGAAATGCGAAAAATACCAAATATTAACCATGCACAGTGTGACAAATGTGAAATTATATTAAAAAATATTTTTGTAGCGTGATTGACAGTGCTTGCGTGTGATTAGTGTGTCCAAAAGTGGTAAAAACAACGAAAAATCGTTGAAAATTCACACATCTAAGCCCTAAAAGAATAAAAAGTACATGATAATAATGCTTGAACATGATTGTATGCTTGAACGGTAGTTTTCTACGTAATGTTTAACAAAAAAACTACCACCTGCAATTCAATAGACTCGAGATCATAAAATTGATAATTTTTAAAAATATGATTGACAACACTTTCGTGTGATTGATGAGTTTAAAAGTAGTCGAAATAAAGAAAATTTTGTTAAAGTCAAATTTTTATAATACAAACAAAAATAATAGATACATTTAATGATGCTTGAACATGCTTGTGTGCTTGAAGGGGAGTTTTAGATACGTTAGTTGAACGAACAACAGTTTGTATGCGCTACAAACAATACAATGAAATTAGAATTGTTGAACTAAACTTAAAAAATAATTGATTGTCAATGCTTGAATTCGACCGCTGGATACAAAATTAATGAAATAAAAAAATTCAAATGATTTTTTTAAACTGATTGCAGTGAAATATATTAAAGGTGAATGTTTATAATGCTTGAATATGATTGCATGCTTGAATATATCATACAATGTTTTTTATGTGGAATAAGCGGCGAAAATAAGAAATAACTGTTATTCATATATACATATGTACATATACATATGTATATATTAATAATTTAATATTAATAATTTAAAAGTATTGGCAAATGATTGATAAGGACGTAACTTCTTACTACGTGCCTAAAATTGCTAAAAACAACGCAATTAGTAATAACAATTTAAATTAATTTTAGTAAAATAATAAAAGATGCATATTTGTAATGATTGATTATGATTGAATACTTGAAAGTAAGTTTTACGACTTAAATACTAAAATATATAAAGAATAAGGTAATTAAAACTCGTGATTGAGTAATAAAATATGTAACTTAGTTACAGCACGATAACTGATGATTTTTTTTAATAATTACTTAAAATTTTTTTCTCAAAAATAGTAAAACTGCAGTATAATAGCAAAGCTGTTAAAATTTTAAGATTTATAACCAATACGTATTTCGGTACAACGTTATGAAACAGTAAAAGCTGTGATTGATGCTTTGTTTTAACTGTAATATATTGTATTTTTTACTTTTTAACGAATTTTTAATTTAATATAAGGTTAGTAGCCTTTAAAGTTCTACAATCACTTACATACAAGCAATGATTGATGGTTAAAATGCATATAAAAATACTAAAAAGAGCATTTTACGCATTCACTTCTTCTATTTTCGAAATAAAATAACAATTTTACTATATGCTTGAATATGATTGATGCATGCTTGAATGCAAAACTCAATGTGTTTTGAGCATTCCACAAGTACTTGAATTTAAATAAAATAGCAATTTTATAATATGCTCGAATATGATTGATGCATGCTTGAATGCAAAATTTAAAGTGTTTTGAGCGTTTCACAAGTACTTGAATTTAAATTGTTTTATTTCCAATGCATGTTTTACGTTTTTGATTTGTATATGACTTTGGTAGCACTTTAGCTGAAACAGTAATGATTGATGGTACAATTTTATAGACAAATGTTGCAAAGTGCAATCCATGCAAACGCTTCTCTTATTTTCGGAATAAAATAACAATTTTCGTATATGCTTGCATATAATTCATGCATGCTTGAATACAAATTTCAACTAGTTTTTAGCATTTTACAAGCACTTGAATTGATGTAGTTTCAAATCGATGCAAGTTTTCTTTTTTTAAATTTTCAATCAATGAAATAGCACTTTAGCTGTGGCAATTCCATACATGCAGGTAATGATTGATGCCAAAATTTCACGCACAAATCTTGCAAAATGCAATCTATATAATTGTTTCATTTGTTTCCTGTATAAAATATCAATTTTTGTATATGCTTGAATATGATTGATGCATGCTTGAATGCAAATTTCAAGTAGTTTTGTGTGCTGCATAAGTACTGTTGCCATTGTAACTATGTATGACAACAAAGTTACTTGTCTAAGTTTCATAATCCTAAATTTATGCCACATATTTTAAATATATGAATTACCCAAGCTTTTCCTTATACCCAACAGTCTTTCATATCTAGCACATCATATTTGATAATTTGTTGTCATGAAAATTATTATTTTTTCTCATTTCTTTTGTTTATTTTATTTTCGACTGTGCTTGTGTCCATCTCAATGACAAGCATATGTTGCTATGGTTAGGTCATTTAAATGATGGCCACGTGCCGCCTGTCATTTGTACGACCTGCTGTAAAATAAGTATGTTTGTATATAAATTCGAAGAAATGTAGACAAGCCAACGCCCCCACAAAACCGTGCTGAGGCAAAAAATCACATAAACAAAATTGTTGACAATTGCAAATAGATTTTGCGTGCCAACTCGGACGCATTAACAAGCAGAAAAGGGTAAGATTGAAAAATAAAGGCAACGTATAAAAATAAAAGCAAGGCACAAAAATATTCAGTAGAAAGTGAGACAAATAAAAATAAAATATGAACATGGAAAATCATTTCTCTAAAGGGCTTCATTTGCATACAAACAAGCTACAAGCGTTCAATCAAAGTGCACACATGGCACTTGATTTCGTTTTTTTCACACCTGTCACAACAAATCAAACTTCATTGAGATTAACTGCATCATTGAGGTGTCCAAATCGCTTTTAATAAAATAAATAATAATATTAAAGGAGGGGAAGCCGTATAATTTTCCACAGGAATGGGAATTTGAAGCAAATTTAAATGACAGCTGTCAAATTGTAACTTATGGCGCACAAATTTTAAATTGGTTTCTTTACCAGGTAAAAGGTTGACAACATAGTTGCTTGATATTCTTCGATTTAATTTATGCTTTGCTTGAATGTTGAATGTCAAGCATATTTGTGTCGTTCAATCATGTGATATACTCGATATTTCGTAAGTGTGGTCCATTTGAATTTAGTTTCTAGTTGTTTCCATTTCGCTTTTGTATAAAAGGATTCTTTATTTGGTTGTTTGTTGAATTTCAAGCATATTTGTGTCGTTCAATCAGGTGATAAGCTGGGTATTGGCAAGTGTGATCTATTTAAATTTAGTTTTTAGTAATTTCCATTTATTTTTTATATAAATGGATTCTTTATTTGGTTGTTTGTTGGTTTTCAAGCATATTTGTATCGTTCAATCAAGTGATAAACTAGGTATTTAGCAGGTGTGGTCTATTTAAATTTAGTTTGTATGTTTGTTTTATTTCTTTCTAGTATAAAATGATTTTTGACTTGCTTGATTGTTGACTGTCAAGCATATTTGTGTGGTTCAATCAGGTGATAAGCTGGATATTTAGTAAGTGTAGCTCGTTTAAATTTAGTTTCATGTAGGTTTGATGTATGATATACAAATATTAATTTTTAAATATTATTATTTTATAACATAAAATGATTGAAGATTTTATTACAGTATAAAAATTATGTTTCTTTTGCTTGATTGTTGAACGTCAAGCATATTTGTGTCAGTCGGTCAAGCGATGAACTGAGTATTTAATAAGTGTGATCTATTTAAATAGTGTTTCCCGTAGTTTGCCAATAATATAAAATGATTGACAAGCTTGAACTTTTTTTGTAAATATTTATTTCGTAAATCTTCGCCATTAAATTGTTTTGCTTTTTTGACAATTTTGGTATAGTTTGTTTCAAATTTCAATACAATATGAATCAGTTACAAACCAGTTCTAATTACACTAGTGTAAATTGGATGAGAGTTGTGAGTATGAGTGATATAACGTACTCGTTTCAAATATATTGTGATGATATTACCTATCTCAGATTAACAATTATTAAATATATGTCTTATAATTAGCGCTGGACCCAACAAAAGCTCCATTATACCAAAGTACTAGTTTTAAAATTTGAAGTACTTCTAAACTAGTCGATAAAGTATTAAAAGATAATTGGTTTTACTGCATTTGAAAGCGGAAAGTAATTTTGATATGTATCTTTGGCTTGAAATGAAGCAGATGATTACTTTTGAACACGATATGGACTACTTAAATTTGGTGTAGTTATGGACTAGATGAAAAAAATGGAAAATAATAAAATAGTTTTTTCATACTACAAAACCGCATTTAAGGAATTATAAATTCAAACTATTTACACTTGGACTAGTTACCGACTAGTTTGAAAAATGTGTAAAAAGTACTTGGTCTTTTAATATTTCATAAGAGATAATTCTGTCAATAAATGCAAACTATTTACTTATGGACTAGTTATGGACTAGTTTGAAACAAAATGAAAAATTAACCAGTTCCTTCTGTATTTTAAAGCTAAGTTAAGAAATTTTGGTTTTACGCTAATTTTTAAAATTCTTTCAAATTTTGCATTAAAAATAAACTACGTAGTACCTTAAAACAAGTTTTGATAAAATTTCGAATTTAATAAAAAAAATGTTCCGTACGATAATAATGTATAACAATTTGTCCACAAGCCTGTTTGTTCATATTAGTTGACTTCCACATAAGTTTTCGCTATACGACGCTGCTTTAATTTGCTTGGCACGTGCCACATGCCACATGCAACCTCTTGTAGTCGCCGAAATGCTGCAAATTGTATTTTTTTATGTTTCTATTGCTACGTCTTCTTTTTTGGCATAAATCCCAGAAATTTTTTGCTCATAAACTGATAGTTGACTTACTACTACTGGCAACGTATCGCTCGCCATTACCGTTATCCGCAATTTTCAATGCGACATACGCGTAGTTTTATGCGACCACCAGCAGATTATTGTTTTCGCACAAAGCCAGTCTAAACAATAACAACTGCAAGCGCGTATAAAAATTTTAGTAAAAACGAACAAAAAAAATTATATAAGGAAGACAAATATGCGAGCGAGAATGAAAATGAAATAGTGTGCCACTACTGTGGATAGTGGATTGTCGCGCCGTCTAGGGTGTTTATAGTGGTATTAGTTTTTTGTATACCCTTAACAGGGTGTGTTAAGTTTGTCATGAGGAAACTTCATAGGCATACATATGTATACCTTATATACATATGATCAGCCTGACTAGCTGAGTCGAGTTGGCTACAACTCGCTGTCTATCGAACAGTTTCTAAGCTAAAATTCTAAAATCTTGCACACGTCTGTTTCTCTTCAAGGAGCTGCTTACTTATCGAAATGACGGATATCGGACCACTATTGCCTTTAGCTGTCATACAAACTGACTGTTCAAAAGTAAGTCTTTGTATAGAAAACTTTTTTATTTGACAAGTTACTTTCACAAAATTTGGCACAGATTTTTGTCTAAGACGGCGGCATAATCTATGTTAAAATTGTTCCGATCGGGTCACTATAGCATATAGCTGTCATACAAACTGACCGTTCAAAATCAAGTGCTTGTATGGAAAACTTTTTTATTTGACAAGTTACCTTCACAAAATTTGGCACAGATTTTTGTCTAAGACGGCGGCATATTCTATGTTAAAATTGTTCCGATCGGGTCACTATAGCATATAGCTGTCATACAAACTGACTGTTCGAAATCAAGTGCTTGTATGGAAAACTTTTTTATTTGACAAGTTATTCGCACGAAATTTGGTATGGAATATTGCACAGAGCAAAGGTACTAGCTCCAAAAATATTATTCTGATCGGAGCACTATAGCATATAGCTGTCGTACATAGTAACCGCTAGAAACAAAGTTTAATAACTTTGTATACGCTTTCATACGATAAGATAAGATTATAGTTTGGTTGTAGACGAGGCAGATTTGTTTGCATATTTTTCCAATTTTTTTTTTTAATTTTTTAAATTATTTTTTTATAATTTTTTTGTATATTTCCGCAGAAAATGCATTTCACTGTCTGAAATTGAAGTTTTCGCTTGTATGATTTTGATGGATATTTTCTATTTATTTTAGACATTTCTTTTATGCCATTTTCATTTCGTCTGCACACATACAATACATAAATATTTATTTTATTTTTTTGTTGTGCATTTGAACTGCAACTGACCCCACTTGTGTGCGCGCCCTAAATACAAAAGTTTTTGGCTACGAAAATCACTTACTATTCGTGGCTCGTTGTTGAGCGCTGACGCTACACACTCGTATATGTATATCGCTGACTAGCGACCAGGCATGCTGTTCGTAAGTGCGTTGCGTGCGTTTGTGTTTGACATTCTTCAAATCGCAATTGCGAAAAGTAATAAAAGTTTTGATGTGTTCGCCATAAGCCACAGCATTTCACTGAACTTGAATAAATATTGATGTTTTACTGCATGTGTTGTGGTGCAGGGGTGGCGCGATGGTGATGGGGGGATGGCGGTTAGAACTAGAGATAGAGATAAAGTCAACTTTGTTGCTGCTTGCTCGTTAATTTAATGTAGTTTTAAATGTTGTTTTGGCTATGATTGAATTGAGTACGAAGCGTATTTTGATTGAAAGGATTTGAAGTGCATGAATTGGTATGATATTAAATTTTTGTTATTGTAAGACATTTTAAGACTGAGTGGTAAGCGTGCGTGATTTTCATACAGGAAATACACATATGCTTGTTTTCTTCACTTTGAAGCAATTCTCAACTTTATTAGAATTTAGTGATTTTAATAAAATTTTGTATATGGCTCAGTGAGCATTCTCTGCGTTTTCTCTCTTCTTTGGCATTACAACCGTATGTCGGTCTGAGCCGGGAACACAAAATATCGCAAGTTTATTGGTCAAATCAGTTGTACATACCAATTGCAGACAGACTGACAGTATCTACATTATATTCTGGTTCGCCTTAGAGCCCTATACTTTTTAAATTCATACCTGTTAACAGTGGCGTAATTCCTAAGGCGCGACTACTCTTTGTGGCACTCCAAGGACTTCCTCGTTCCCACAAGACCAACCTCTTTCGCTATATACGAATATACGAATTTGACGGAACAGTTTGTTATACTTAATGTTACTCTGTTCATGCGATAAATGTTGTGATCAGATGCTCAATTGAAAGACTTCTTTGCGATATGTTTCATTTATCAAAAGTTTGTCCCAATAAATTTAAAGAAACGAGTCTTTCTTGGTTTTTTGGCATCATTTAGCATTCCTTCTTCTTTACTGGAGTAGACACCGATTACGCGGTTACAGCCGAGTTAACAACTTCGCGGCAGTCGTTTCATCTTTTCGCTATTTGGCGTCAATACGAGATACCAAGTGCAGTATGGTCCTTCTCCACCTGAGTGGAGGTCTTACTTTTTCTCTGCTTCCACGTAATCTTGTACTGAATCAAAAACCTTCAACGCTAGAGCCCTTGGCTTTCTTTGACAGCTGTTCCGACAGTTAGACTGCCATCTCTGTAAGAAATTTTACACTTCTTATTTTGAGAGCCTTCCTTAACAGGTTTTTGACAGTTAGACCGCTATCACTGTAAGAAATTCTACATCTCTTACTTGGATAGCTTAGTTCGACAGTTGTTTCGACACTTAGACTGTCATTCCTCAAGGAAATTTTATATCTCTTACTTTACCAGCTTAATTCGGAGGTTGCTAGGGCAGCTATATATATAGAAAATTCTAAACCTTTTAATTTGAGAGCCTAGCTTTTCAGTTAGACCGCTATCCCTCTAGGAAATTCTACATCTCTTATTTTGACAACTTAATTTGACAGCTTTTTGACAGTCAGACTGCTATCCGCCTAGGAAATTCTATATCTCCTACTACTCTTATTTCAACAGCATAATTTGACAGTTATTAGACTGTCATCCCTCGAAAAAACCCACACCCATTACTTTTACAACTTAATTCGAAGCTTGTTTTGACAGCTAGTTTGCTATCCCTCTAGGAAATTCTCCATATCTTACTTTGACAGCTTAACTTGCCAGCTGTTTTGACAGCTAGTTTGCTATCCCTCTAGGAAATTCTACATCTCTTACTTTGACAACTTAATTTGACAGCTGTTTTGACAGTTAGACTGCTATCCCTCGAGGAAATTCTACGCCTCTTACTTTGACAACTTAATTTGACAGCTGTTTTGACAGTTAGACTGCTATCCCTCTAGGAAATTCTCCATATCTTACTTTGACAGCTTAACTTGCCAGCTGTTTTGACAGTTAGACTGCTATCTCTCTAGGAAATTCTACGCCTATTACTTTGACAGCTTAATTCGAAGGTTGCTTTGACAATTAGATTGTTATTCTTCTGGGAATTTCTACATATTTCAAAGTAATATAATTCACTTTTCGTTCCATGTCGATTTCAGATTGTCCATAAAGCTGATGAGTTTCATTTAACAGCTGTGGGCATAATCAACCAACGAAACTAATTTCTGTTGAAGCTTTTGTAGCTATTTGAGACAAAATTAAAGCTGCCCAGAAGCAGCAAAGCCTGGAAGAGATCGTCAGATGAAAGTTGTGATATTATTAATAATAGTCTGTCTCTACCTTCTTCTCCGCTCATGTGTCACATATAAATATATATAAATGCACGTTTTTCTGCTAATCTGTCTATCTTTCTATCGTCTGTCTCGAAATAATAATACAAGCCTTTTTTCCTTTATTTCGTACGCTCAACACTTTGTGCGCCATGTGTGGCCGAAGGCGTCACTTCACACACTCGCACGCACACAATGACGCTTAACCTTCAAACCCAACTCTTACAATATCTCACGCTTGTAACTTCCATATGTGGTCTTCTAACATGTGTATGAGTGTGTGTATGTATATTTGGCGGTAACTTGAGCTATGAAAAGGTGCTTGCTTTTCATGTCACCGTTTTTTTTATTACTTGTTTTGCGACTACATTTGGAACGTGTAAAAATAGAAAGGTCAACTTGATAAATTTTCACTTAGTTTTTGTTTGATTTTTTTGTTGTTTTTCTCTGACTTATTTTGCCCTTAAATTGCAACGCACTCACATCACGTACGGAATAATGATTTATTTGGAAAGCGCCAAAAGGTCCTCCAGTTCATGTAGATGCACCCTAAATCACACATATACAAGCGAAAAATATCTCTCAGTGGAAAAGCACGTATGTAGAGTGCAAATATGTTTCTCCTTTCCACCTTTCCGTCACATTCTCCTCTCATCTATATACTAGCCAATGCGCCGCCTGTCGATGAGTTATTTCTTAAATTTATATGCGCATCAGTCTCGGCGAATCAGTTAGTCAGACGAGCAGCCAAGTCTCAATAAACAAAGGAAATTTCTCACGTTCTAAGGGCACATACATAAACTCATGCTGAAGAATATACAAAATATTTTTGTATTTAATTTAATGAAAAGTATTCAATATCAAGTGCGAAAAGCTGCACCGAATAAATCTGATGCCCAAAAGTATGCAACGATGCAACGATGCTGAGTGCTGAAACGCTTGTTAGAACTAAATAAATGACGAGAGATTTACTGAATTTGGATCTTGATACACCTCAAGAACCTAGAAGAGAAATAGGAAAATATTAGTCCGAAGAAAGACAGCCTTTAAAATTAGTTAGCAATACAATGGGTGGAAAGAAAGTAAGGGAGAGATAGAACTTCAAGTAAGAACTGAAAAGAGAGAGAGCGATAAATATCGAAGTCCACAGATCTCGAAGTACGCGACGAAGAGAGATAGAGAGAGATCGATCGAAGTACGAGATGAATAGATAGAGAGAAAGAGAAAGAGTGATTTCGAAGCAAGAGAGTGACAATTATATATTTTTCAATCTCAATCTCAACACAGTATCCAACATGAAAAGTTTCCAGCTAACACTATGTATGAGAAGGAAAGGAAGATAGAGCTAAAAATAGTACATAATCATCAATCGTACATTATAACTCCCAATCATAAAGAGAACAATTGTTATCAAGAGCGAGAAAGACAAATTGGAAGAACATCTAATAATTATCATTGTTAAGTGTTCGCGGTCTTTGATTTCACAACATAAATCCCACGAAGAAGATCACAAGGAAAGTGGTCAGTTGGCGCTGAGCGTGAGAAAGCGAGTGCTGGCAGTACAGTACGAAGTGATCTGTAGTACAGAGAGTAGAAAATAGAGAGAGATTTAATTCGAAGTGAGCTGTTCAACGTAGACTGAGAAAAGAGAGAGAGAGAAAGAGCTAAATCGAAGAATTAACAATATTTAAACTCACAATATATTCTCCGAATGGAGCTAATCAGTTGCCACAGAGTGAGAATTAGACACAAAGAGGAAAATAGATAAAAACAATCTTATTCATCGATCTCTCTGCACAATTCTCAACAAAATAGGAAAGAGTGGGAAAGATAAAGCTAAAATGAAAAATAGCTGCCAACAAAAATAAACTCATAACATAATTCTCATCTAAAGGAGATCAGTTGTCGCTGAGAGTGATAAAGCGACGCAAAGAGAGGGTGAAAGCTCTAAGTAAATATAATTTTCATTGCTAAAAGGGTTTTAATCGGTTGTTACGGAGGTTGAGAGAAAGATAGAGCAGAGGGAGAGAGACGGTGGATAGAATGAGATATAATACAGTAGAAAATGAGAGCGAGCAACGATCGCGTTGCTCAAGTGTCAACTTGAAATTGAACAAGAAATAATAAACTGACAATTTTCAATCGAAAAATAATGTCATGGATAGTATTAATGAGACAGAAAGAGAAAGTGAGAGGTGTAAGTAGTAATTATACTATTCTTAATAAGATGAAATGCTGTTGTCACACTAGAGACAGATAGAGAGAGACAGGGCGGAGAGAGAAGAGAGCAGTTGGAGATAGAAAGAGAGAAAAGGAGGGCGTGAGGGAAAGAGAGCAGAGGGAGAAAGAAAGAAAGAAAGAGAGAGAGCGCGCGATAATCATGTTCATGACAGATAGAGAGAGAGGGCGGAGAGATAAAGAAAGAGGGAGAACGAAAGAGGGAGAAAGAAAGAGGGAAAAAGAAAGAGATAGAGAGAAAGAGAGGGTAATTATGTATTTTCATAGTTAGCACACATAAGAATCTTCAATCTGATAATTTTACTCTCAAACCCATAAAAAAGAATTGTCACAGAAAGTGAGGAGATAAGTAGAAAAGATGAAGCTGGAAACGAAAAATAGAGCGAAGTTAATCTTTCGGAAGAAGTTCCAAATTAAAGCTATGATTAATGTTAACTCAACTGGTTTTGGTTTGAGAATATCCGAGTTAATGTGAGGACTAGTCAAGTCGCTTTCGGTTATAGAGAAAAAATCGTTAGAAAACGAAACAAACTACTCGAGGGTTTATTAAACGAGATAGTGACTAGGTAATTGATCATACAGAATTTTTGTTCTAAAATCTACTCTCAGATTTTAAATTCTTAGAGAAATACTGTAACTGTGTATAGAAAAAAGTAGCAATAAAAAAAAAAACTAAATCTCCTAATAGCTCCTACCAAATTATCATCTAACTTTATTTGATAAAATAGTTCGTTTTTTCTTTCTAAATTAACCTAAACATTTCAACTTCTAACCAAACTTTTCATACTCCTCCCATTTAACCTCAAAATCATTTCATTAGTCAAAACCACAGCTCTTTCTCTTTCCACACATTTCTTGAAATTGTAATTTATAACCAGTTTATTTGCTTTCTACAGTTTCTACAGAATTCACTGACATTAAGCGCAGCAAATAAATTAAGTGCAACCAATATGAATGTTCGAAATAGCAAAAGTATGCGAGAAAAGAGAAAAAGAAAGTAGCTTTGAAGAAATGGAACGGGAAAGAAATATAAGAAAAGTAAAGAGATGAATGTTTGTGGCTGTTGATGACGACTGCCCTCGGCTGGTAATGGCCATGCGATTTGAAAATTTATGAAAGTTTTTGTTGCTATCCTAACAGTTGGGATTTTGTTAAAAGTTTTACGGGCAGTCAAATGGGCGTCATCAATCAAATGAAAAAAATATAAATATATATGTATTTATAAAAATATTAGAGAATATAAAAATATTTTTTTTCGGTATGGTTCAACATTTTTTGTGCAGTGGTATGCTATGCGGGATAAAAATTATTATATTATATAATAAATAATCATAAATTGTACATACCCAAAAGCCAGTAATATATTTTCTTACCTGAAATTAAAAAAGGAAGGGAAAGATTAATATTTTTGTTTACAAAATTTTGTTATAATTAATTTGTAATTTTATGAGAAATTATATGAATTTCTTTCAAGCAAATTTTATAGTAATTTTTTTTGAATTGCAACAACAACACGAAGTCGGCAGTGAACATCTGGCCTTGTGTGCCCAAAAGTATGCTTCGATGAATGAAAAAATATTGATGAAGCTGAAGCGCGAATGTATTAAGAAAAAGATAGAAAGAAAGTATTAAACAAAGAAAGAAAGCAAAAGTAGTAAAATGAAATGAAAAACCCTCCACCATGTATGAATGGCACGAAAAATGTGAAAGCTGCAGCTGAAGGTGTACGTAAGTGCAGTAAACGGCAAGAACAAAAATCACATTAGAAAGGTGTCTGCTTGCCTTAGCTGGCAGACAGCTCCTCCATCAATGCCAACAACCAATAAGCTACAAAGTGGCGCGTAATGACATTTGCTTAAGTGAAGCACAAAACACAATGGCGAAAGGCAAGCGAAAGCAAACAGAAAACAAAAAACAACACAAAATATAAAATGAAAGACAAAAAGTAGAAAAGTAAAAAAAAAAAAAAAAAACTGCAAAAAAAGCAATAAATTCAGCAGCTAAAGAATGGAGTCAAACAAGCTGATTGCCTGCAGGCAAACTCGCTACGCTCACTAAAGCAACAACAATGAGCAGCGCAAACACACACGCATTTGAGTGTTTACACTCAGCCGCTGGTGAAGCAACGAAAGATGAAGTTAAAATGCTACAGCGGCACAAAAAAGCATACAAAAATATTCACACTTGCAGAAATTCAGTTTATCCTTGAACAAAATGCAAAAAAAAAAATTGTTATATACAACAATAACAATAACATTCATCCATTATGCAGCATTTATTGTTGTTTTATGTGTGCGTGTGTGCTTGAGAATACCAGGTAAATTGCAGGCTACAGAATACTTGCTGGGAAGCGTTGGCCGCCTGTGTACCTTGGCGTATAAGTAACTTTTGAAAGATGAAATATTATTTTGGCTTTTTTTCCATTTTTTACTTGAGGGAATTTTAAGTGTTGCAGTGTTGCAAAAATATCATTTTTAGTCGTGAGAAATTTAATAATTACGCAGAAAAAATTTCAAAAATATTGTAAAAAAAAAAAAAAACATATAAAAAAAAATAAAAAACATATATGTATGTATATACATATATATTTTAATTTCGCACCTTTTCATAATATTTTCTATATTTTTTTATAAAAAAATTATAAAATTTTATAAAAAAAAATATATAAATTTCGCAACTTTTCATAATATTTTCTATATTTTTTTATAAAAAAAATTTAATTATAAATATAATTTTTATAAAAAAAATTATAAAATTTTCATAATTTTTTCCAGAAACATTTTATGTAAATCTGATCATCGTTAACAGATAGTAGCAGTATCAGTTAATTATTTTTTGGCCACACGCATGACATGGCGTATAAGTGACCACTGAAATATTTTAAGTCAATTTATTAAATTTTTTCCCTCAAGAAATTAAAATTTTTTGTGCTGCGAAAAGTATTTTAAACGTTGAAATACAATACATAAAATAAAAAGTTAAAAAAAAAAATATTTTTTTGTACTTGATTTCAAAAAAAAATTTATTCGAGCAAATATCAAATTTTGCATAAATAAAAAATAACGACATACATTTTAAGTTAGTAGCGTTAACAGATAGTTACAGTATACAGTTAATTATTTTTTGAGAAACTACATGGTAAACTACATGGTACATACATACATATGTACATCCATACATACATATGTATATGTACATACATAAGCTATGGCGTATAAGTCGCCGCTCAAAAATGAAATAATATTTTCGTAAATTTTTAATTGTTGTGATGTTTAATTCTGGAGTATTGCATAAGTCGCAAGTCATAAAAATTAAAATATTTTCAAAAAGTTTTTCCAAATTTTCTTGGAATTTTGTTTTTTTTTTTGAAGATTCGAAAAAATGTTTTGACAAATTTTTAAGTTTTGCAGTTGCACACGTTTCTAATTTTCAAATGGTGTATAAAAACATAAAAATTATTTGTATCTAAAATATCTAAAAAAAAAATAGTTTTTTAAAAAATAACATACATTGTACCTATGTATGTATATGAAAAAAAAAAAAAAATGTATGTATGTACATATGTATGTATGTATATGAAAAATAATTTTATTTAAAAAAATTTAATTCTGCATAAACACAAATTTTAGACATAAACAAAATATTTCCGCGCTTTAAAATTTTTCAAAATATTTTTGGAATTTTCAAAATTCGCAAAAAAAATTTAAAAAAATTCAAATTTTGCAGTTGCAGACGTTTTCAATTTGGAAATGTTATATAAAACCATACAAGTTTTTCATATTTAAAATATATGAGAACATTTTATTTTCTAAAAATAAAAAAATCGTATTTCAAAAAAATTTAATACCGCATAAAGATAAATTTTAGATATAAACAAAATATTTCCATAGAAATAAAATTCTAAATAACTTTCATTTTTTTGCAAAGATTCCATCGTTATTATTGCAAAAAATACTTTTTCACAACCTCTTTCCATTTCAAAAATATATTGGTTCCGCTTCCCCTCACTTAAAAAATGTTATTGCTTAAGAAAATGTAAAGACATACATATATTTCCATATCAATTGGCCCATTTTCCAGCTCGTTATTGTTATTTTTTAATTCCGCTGCTTTTTTACAGTTTGTCTGCTGCCTAGCAAAAATTTTAATTTAATTGATTAATATATAAAGCCGTTCTGAATACGCAAACAAATTGGTTTAGCTGCCTTACGTTTCCCTAGTTACTCGCCTAGACCAGCAGTTACCCCCCGATTTGTGTGCTCCTTCCCTCAATTTCCTTCTTCAGCTTCATTTCGCTTGTTTATTTTTCTTTTCTATGCTTACTTGCTGCTGTTTATTTGTATCATTATTTGCTGCTTCCTTATGTTTATCGTAGTAATATAAAAATAACAGTATTTCTGCGGAAAACCCGGAATTACAAGTAGTACTTTAATGAGTTCACTTAAAATGTGCTAGTGTAAAGGACATACAGGGTGTTTGTTCGAATTTTATTAAAATTTGTTTTATTAAGTAGCTTTTCGTAACAATTAATTAGTTAATTGGTTAGTTTTTGAGTTAGTTTAACTCACTTACGCCTCCTATGACTTATCACTTGTCATTTTGATTTTGTCACTTGTCAATTGTCACTTCTAAAATGTAATATTTTATTTCGTAACTGTCGTATGCCATTCGTAACTTGCTATGCTTATCATCAAAATTCATTTAAGCTGTGATTTGTCTTTTGTCATTTGTCAGCTGTCACTTCTAATTTTAACTAATTCCTTTCACTTCACTCTGCCTCGAAAACTGAGAAACGTGAAACTATCTTGTCGACATCATAATCATAAATTATAACGCCATTTTTAACCGTTATTTTTTTGTTAAATTCTTTTTTCTCTTGTCAGCTGTCACTTGTCATGCCAGGTATTCTTATTACACGTTTTATTACACGAAAGAGCTATCAAATCCTGACTACACTGAAATTGGATATTGATTGTGATTTTCATCTTGTTTTTTCGGACTGGTACTTACCAGGAATAGATCCCGAAATGACGTTCCTATTTTCTTTTTATCAAAATCTGCTTGGTATTTTGTCATCTGTCACTTGTCATGTAAATAATTTCTTACTTCTAGTTAGCGCTCATTGATCGTTTTATACATGGCTATCTGATTCTGGTAAGTTCGAAATATGAGCTTGGGAGTATTCCTAAATCTTTTTACTCAAAGTATACTGATGATATGCGGATAGTGTCCCTCAAATCGACTGTGTGAGCGAAGGATAATCATTAGCTTTATTACTATTGGACAAATGAGTCAACAGAAATCTTCGTTCTAGCTGTTTTGCAGTGTGTACTTCTTTGAACTTGCACTAAGGTCGCATGTATGTTGGACAGAAGGATCGTTAGGAATCTTTATTCTTACTTTATTGCAGCTGAAATTTCTTTGAACTTGAACCCATGGATACTGATAAGAAGGATCTATAAGAAACTCCGTTGTTGCCGTATTGCAGCTTGACCTTCATTGAACTTTGGCGGAGGTCCCATATATTTTGGACAGAGCAGTCGATAGAAATCTTGTTCTGTTGCTTTATTGCAGTCTAAACTTTTTTGAACTTCAAACTGTGGCTATTGGAAGGATCGATAGAAATCTAAGTTCTTGCTTTATAACAGCCTGAACTCTTTACTCATGAACTGATTTCCCTGGGTTGGTTTATACCTTTAACCGACAGTCACGATATTTTGCTAAATTTATGTAAGTGTTTCTTCCCTACTTTATCTGGTCTTTATTCAAAGAAGTTAGATGCGAACTTTCCGTTCCGTTTCCTTATTTCATAGAATCTAAAATTTCTTATCCTAACCTCACTTTTTTAACCTGTCCTAACCTTATTTTTTTCTCTTTATTTCCATAAAAATTCTGTTAAAACCTTTAGCCTTTAGAATCTGTCCATATTACCTGGTACTTAGGATTTTAAATAATTTATTTATTAAATATTTATTTTCAAAATCTTCCCTCAGACCCTGTTTCACGCCCTGATTTATGCTTCAATAATTTTTCTGTCTGTTTTATGTTCCGTAGTTCTTTCACGAAATGTTGTTGAAATGTTCTTTTCGCATTGCGTCTTATTTGCCCGCAAAAGTATGCAACGAAACACAGCGTACAGCAGCCACGACGCCTCAAAGTAGATTTAAATAATTGTAAACATTTGTCAGCAAATAAATAAATATATGCGAAGGTCTCTAGCAATTGTCGGTGCGCTTATTTGCATATATGAAAATACTTTTGCAAATGAATGTGCATGTGTGTGGGTACATTTTTGTATAAGTATGAACATTATAGTGTGGGAGAGTGAATATATGGTATATGCAGCTTGTATGCTGTGGCAAGTAAACGAGCAGCCCGAAAGCGAACAAACAAGCACATTTGAAAAGAAACAAGCATAAAGCATAAAAAGTATATAACGAGAAAAATTGTAGAAGAAAATGGCAAATAAAATTAAATAAAAAAAATTAATACGAAAAATAAAATATTAAAAAAAAATTCTAAATTAAAAAATTAATAAAAAAATATTAAAAAATTTCTAAATAAAAAAAAAATAAAATCACATCGACTTCAGTTTAATGCGTTAATTCTTTAGTCAACCCCAAGGCATGCCTGCGGCCTGCGCTTCTGCCAACACACAGTGTATACTACAGCATAACGCTGTATTAAAAAAATATTTAGCATACTTGTTGGCGTGCACATGCCGCACCGCTTAAAAATTGTATGTTCCCCGCCAAATTTACCAACCTTAAATTATTATCACTCAAACTGCGCAATTTTCTCGCTCATTTGATCGGTTTCCGCGCTGACGCTGCGCCGCTCCTTCATTTCCCGTGCGTTGCTGTCTGGCGCTCACTTTGAATTTGAGCGAATGTTAATTGCGGCAATTAGTTGTGTGGTAAAATGAAAAATTTGATGTGTCAGAAATTGAAAAATGCTCTTAAATGCGCATAAATGTTTAACAAGCGTGCGCGCGTTAAATTATAATGGCGGCTTACAATTACTTGAGCGTGGCCCGTAAGTGAGCGGAAATGAGAGATCGCCGGCGAAAGAAAGAAAAAATGGAAAATAAAGTAAACAAATGATTTTTGTGGGTAGAGCAATTATGTGGGATTATTTTAATGAAATTCCGAGGTAGTTAATAAAAAATGTAGCCTACAATTGGGCGTTGAATGTATATTTTTAAATTTATTTTTATGTTTATAGAGTATGGATGTGTATGATAAATACTGTGAAGCTAAAAATTCACAAACTTTTTCTGAATGCATCAAATAAATGTGATGGCGCCTGAAAGTATGCAACGCATTTTTGTAGTAATAGTGCAGCAGTTGAAAAATTCATTTTACCAAGTACCAAATTTCAATAATAAATATTAATAAGAATAAAAAAACAAATAATGAACCTAAAAATATGCTTAAATTGTTTGTTTTCAATAGGATTGCCAGCATATTTTTAATTTAAAAAACAAATATATTGCTGATATAAAATATAAAAGTATTTATTTCTTTATTTTTAGTTAAAAATTATACAAAAAAATAAATTTTTTATAGGATTGCCATGTACATTTTTTTATTTTAAAAAGTCTATTTTAGGTGAAAACGTATAAAAATTTTCGCAAAAAATAAATATTAATTATTTGAATTTTTTCGTCATGTATTAAATGTCTGGAGTGCCTTAATTATTAATAGGGTTGCCACCATATCTAATTTTTACATTTTGTAATCTCGCTTAAAAAGCTGTATTATAGACTTACATCTGAAAAAATAATGTGATAAGTGGTGCTTTGGTTGTAGGGTTGCCACATAATTTTTAAAATATATTTTAAATACTATAAATTTTTCCCACATACTATGTATGTATGTGTGTATGTAGGTAGCCACAGCTACGTACATATGCTTAAATGGCAACCCTATTAATTTAAACAATTTTTTTTTCTTTGGCAGATTTTAAGTACAGAAGCCAGTATAGAAAAGTACTCATGTAATAGTTTGGAAAGTAACATTAGAATTATGGAAATTTAAGCAAAAATCTAAATATGAAGTAATCCACGCTTTTCCTTTTCATTTATTATTGTAGTAATGCCTAACTAAACCGGTTTTACTCTTACCATTTTTTGCTTTTCAATCGAAAAATGTGCGCTACCGATTGGAGACAATCAAATTGGTCAGCATTGAAGCGTTAAATTTTTCAAACAAACCACATAAAAGCGAAAAAGTCTATAGAAGCTTGTCTGGGATGAGGATTGGCTGAGGTATACTATACTATCAGGACTCACTCAGTAGAATTTTGAGGCGGAGAAAGCTAATAGAGAGATTTATACTTTAGAAAACACTGGCGAATCTAAACAGTTTATTTGAGTATTCAAAAGTGGCGCTTTTTACTAAAGCGCTATACACAATGCGTACAATGTATGTACATATGTACGAGTATGTATGATACCTAAGAATGTATTTGCTCCCACTAAAGGGTCATGAAATTTCACTTTATCAAGGCGCAAATGGCGCAATCAATAACTTTATTTGACAGTGCAAAGGTGTAGCTTTAAATTTATGCATATATGCGAGTGTTAGTGTTTGTGTGTGTGTGAGAAATATGCATGGGTGAGCATGTCTGCTGTGCGTTGGAATGATGCCGACGGAATTTTAAGCGCTAAAGTGCTGAATTGTTTGAGTGAACGGAAAAGTTACACATAGCTGTATGTTTTTTCATGTCTTTTGGTTTTTATATATACTTTTTCGAATTCAAAAGCTTGCATATATTTGCTTGCATTTTATTATTTTCTTTTATTTTTACTTGTTTCAATACTTCATCAATTTCCATATATGTATGTACGTAACGGCATTCAGTCGCAGTTTTTGTGTGCACACAGTTTCATTTCATATAAGCCAATAAATCACAGCAAAATCCCAGCAAATTTTTATTTGAAGCATAGTTTCAGGCTCCGCAAAAAATTTCCAATAAAATTGTATTTAAATAAATAAATTGTAAAAAGTAACGAAATAAATAAATAAATTGCATTATTTACTTATATATTTGTTATTCAAATTGTTTTTGCGAATTATTTATTATTACAAATACAAAAAAAATTCTCGCTGATAATTTTATTCCACATTCCAAATGGCTGAGCAATTTTTTGGCAACTTATAGCAAGCAGAAATGCAATTTTTAAGTAAAGGTAGCGAATATCTACGAAAATGTGACAGTTTTTTAATATAAAAGTGGGATTTAAAATTTTATAGCATACCTTAAAGCGCTTAAAAGTTTAACATGTTCAGTTCAGTGGCCAAAAATTAGAGCTACATTTTTTTTAACACGTCCTTAGCAGCTGCGAAGCTAGTCGAAAGCTCTTTATTGCACTTAATTCCATTAAGCGCCTAAAAGCATGCCTTAAAATATAACTCACTTTATTGTGCAAAGTTTAATTTTGTGTTGCATGCACCAAAATAAAAATTGCTTCATAAAATTTCATTAAATCAGCTCGTAATATAAACACGCAAGCGTTATAAAGCCATTTTGTTTTTGGCGTAGGTTGTGCATTTGTCAAGTGGCGCCATTTAAAAGTCACTGACCGCTGAAAGTATGCCGCGAGCGACGAAAATAAAACAGAATAAACAGGCTTTCAGCCTTAGTTCAGTCGCTAAGGGTTTTAAAATACAGTAAACGATGGTTGTACAGCTAAAGAGGTCGGCACCAGTTTTTATTTGATTTACTTAAGAGGTTAAACGAAAATTTTTGAAATTTAAAATTTTGAAAACGAGATTTTTTGCGTTTGAAACTTACATTATGCATAAAGAAATAGAAAGATAATTAAATTGTATCTTTAGTAGCAAGTTCTATCAAATTCATGATAACTGTTGCATACTTTTGGTTGCTAAATTAAGATTTAATACATATTTCTCAATACATTGCATGATTTCAATTAATAAATGACAGTTACATTAAAAAATTCTAGTTCTAATAAATATAAAAAGTAACTTTTTGCATAATTGCATACTTTTGGGAGCTAAATTTGAATTGTGTTTTTCTAAAAACATGTTTGAGAGAGTAAATATATACTTTTGTAAAAAAAATTTCTATTAATTAACAAAAGAAAGCGCTTTTCTAGCAAGTTCCGTAATTGTGTTGCATACTTTTAGGAAAAATAAAATTTTATTTTTTTGATAATGCTGCTTTTAAAAAAATTCTAAATTGCTTTCTTTTTTTCATTACCATTGAAATACACGAAATATTATATTGAATTCATGGCATATTTATAGGCGCTGTAGATAGCTTTTACTAATCCGCTGCTTTCCAATTATAACTACGCTCAAAATATTGCTTTTATCACTTCTCATTTACCTTTTTTCATGTAAACAAAGCTTTTTGTATCTGAAAAATATTGCCTACATTTAGGATTCACTCCAAATATATACATGTGTATGTATATTTACATATATAACCTATTGTAAAAGTGCTATATTTTTTGTTAGCTTCAAACCTACAATCGCATCAACAATGCTATGCATTGTACTGAATATTTAAAATGAAAATACTTTTACAGCGCCTAAAAGTGCGCTAAGCCATATTGCGTTTGATTGACGGCATTCAATTCAACAATCATTTTGGTGTTTGTGAGAGTGTTCAAAGCACGTAAAATCTGTTGCCATCAGCGTCAATTACACATTTTTTATTTACAATCTACACAAACACATACAACAATTCGCCCGAAAATATGCAACGCAAGTGCTATTAAAGCATGATGGCTTAGGGAATAAAGTTGTCACTGTGTTATATTATTTTTGTATTTTCAGTTATTACAGTAATTATCAATATGGGTAGCACTCTTATTTTCTTTTTTAATCTCATATATATATGTAGTTGGCAACCCTGTTCTCAAAAAAAATTAATTTACGACTTCTTTACTCTTATTTTACTTAGCAGTTTTCATTTTGAACTCATTAAATTTTCGAATTTTTTTAAAGCTGTTGGCGACTCTATTTAATAATTTTATGTTTTTTAATTTTTTCCTTTAATTATAATAGGGCCAATGACTTTTTTAAATGCAAAAAAAATTATTTTTATTTTATTTGTAATAACCAATTTATGTGGCAACTCTAATAAAAATTGTCTTAAAATAAGAATTTTTGAGGCTATTGAAATATTCTCATCACTTATCACTCCTTTTTGAAAAAAAATTAAATTTATATTTTATTTGTAATATCCAATTTAGGTGGCAACTCTAATAAAAATTGTCTTAAAATAAAAATTTTCTATTGAAATATTCTCTTCACTTATCAGTACTTTTTGAAAAAAAAGAATAAATTTATATTTTATTTGTATTATCCAATTTGGGTGGCAACTCTAAAAAAATTTTTTTAAATAAAAATTTTCTATTGAAATATTCTCTTCACTTATCAGTAATTTTTGGAAAAAAAAGAATAAATTTATATTTTATTTGTATTATCCAATTTGGGTGGCAACTCTAAAAAAATTTTTTTAAATAAAAATTTTCTATTGAAATATTCTCTTCACTTATCAGTACTTTTTGAAAAAAAAAAATAAATTAATATTTTATTTGTAATATCCAATTTGGGTGGCAACTCAAAAAAAATTTTTTAAATAAAAATTTTCGAGACTTAAGTTTACACAACTTTTTGCAAAAATAAAAATTTATATTATTTGTAATATCGAATTTAGGTGGCAACCCTAAAAAAATTATGTTAAAATAAGAATATTTTGAAGGTTATTGAAGAATTCTCATCACTTCTCACTACTTTTTACCTTACAAATTTTCATTGTCTTTTCCTCTTAGGTTCGAATTTCATTTTATGATTTTACCTGCATATCTTTCTCATACTTTTTATTTTCGTTTTCGTTTTCGTTTCCATTTCTATTTCGCCATTTTACTTCCATTTTTTTTAATATTTGACTTTTCGCGCTACCTGCTGCACAAACAACATGCTGCCTTGCGTAAATCGGTAGTAATTTGTTGGCAGCTCTCATCTTACACGCCTAAATGTATGCTAATAAATGTCGCATAGTTGTACTATATGTATAACTGTAAGCATAGTATATCCTTGCTGTAAGTTTGTGCTCGTTGATTTTCAACTTTTCAGGTCGCTTGCAAAACCTTTGTTCGCAACTTGCTTCGCAGCGCGCTTTAGTTAGTGATACATACTGAGTAGTGTAAGTGTGTATGTGCCTAGAGTATGTGTGCACGCATGAGTATAACAAATGTTCTTGATATTTGCCTAAGCGCTGCCGTGTCGGCATCATTAAAGTACAGACATCAAGGTTCATGCTTTAGTATGCTTTTTGAAAGCATAAGCACGAAAGTGCGAGAGTGTGCGTGAAAGTGGAAATTTCTATATATTACTACATATGTACATATACAATATGCACATATGTACATATATGTATGTATGTATGAGTATCCATTTGCGACATATATGTGCATATATCTCTGCAATCATGCATCTGCTAGGTATCTGTGTTAAGGTTACCTCGAAAAGTATGAACTGCGTTGTGTAAATGTGTGATAATAAGTATAATAGCAGCTGGTGCTAGCTTAGTGAGAGGTGGAGAGCTGAAGAGTAGAATGCTGAGAGGATGACAAAGTTCTGCATGCAAAGTAATGAAGAAACTGCAAATTATTGAATTTTAAGGAATTGCAAAGATTTTGAATACGGTTTGGATATTTAATAATTTGTAAAAATAATCCGGGGTGGCAACCTTGGTCTATACCGAACTGTAATAAATTGATTTTTTTATATCTACTGCATATTAACATATAATATTATAGCACATAAAAATTTTTTTTGGCAACTCTTATGCTAGAATATCGGGGTGGCAACCTTGGTTTATAATACATATTATTTAAATTGTTTTATTCGTATGCAATCATGTCTTAGAATATAATATGGAAAAAATTATTTTGTGTGATAAACCTGATCAGTGTTATAACGTCGGGTGGCAACACTGGTCTTTAGAAAAAAGTAATAAATTGGTTTTTGTTTAATTATACGTAATAATAAATATACTATACACATAGTATGACAAAAAAAAAAATAGTTTGAGTGGCAACTCTTATTATAGACAATAGGGTTGGCAACCTTGGTTTATAGAAAAATGGAATAAATTGCGGTTTTTGAAATCTCATATTGCTAAAAATTGTATATGGCGTAATTTTAAAATTTTTTTAAGCAGTTTAACATGATCTTTTTTTGAAAATGGCAACCCTGTGAATTTTTTGTACTATTTAATTTAAATGAAGTTAAATTTTTTTGAACTGTTAATCAAATATTGTGCAATACTTTTGTAATTGTTTTCTGTCCTGACTTAAATTTTTTTCACAGAAAATGGCAATGCTGTCAAAATTTTTGAAATATGTGTTTTCAAATATTTTCGTAATATTTTCCTTGAATTACTAAAACAGTTTGTGCCATATTTTTTAAAATTTAAGAAGACGTACATATGTAATTTAATTAGAAGTTCTTTCTAATATAGTGGCAACTCTGCCAAAAATTTTGCAAAATTTAATTTCAATAAAATGACGAAAAATAAATGGAATTTAATTTTTTTAAACTTTTTTAATTTAACTAGAATGTTTTTTCTAATACAGTGGCAACTCTGTCAAAAATTTTGCAACATTTAATTTCAATAAAATGATATTTAATGAAAAGTTAATTGAATTTAATTTTTTTTTTAAAGAATGCCAAAAAATTATTATTAATGGCAACCCTGTGAACATTATGCTTGTTGTTAATATTTAATGAAGAAAAACTGAACTGAATTTATTTGATATTGATTTAAATTAAGTTAAGGTTCCTTCTAATTTTTTATTTCAATTATTTAATGAAAAATAAATATAATTAATTTTTTATTATTATTAAAAAATCCAAACAATTATTTTTAATGGCAACCCTGTAAAAAATACGTCTATGATTTTTAATAACTAATGCAGAAAAATTAAACTGAAATTATTTGCCACTGGTTTAATTAAAAATCTGACGAATTAATTTAACTAGAGCTTCCTTCTAATATAGTGGCAACTCTGTCAAAAATTTTGCAATATTTAATTTCAATAAAATGATATTTAATGGAAAATAAATATAATTTAATTTTTATTATTATTAAAAAATTCTAAACAATTATTTTTAATGGCAACCCTGTAAAAAATATGTCTATAACTTTTAATACTTAATGAAGGAAAGCTAAATTTTTCTTTTTTTAATTTATTTGACATTGATTTAAATAATAAAATTGATTTCTAAAGTGAACCATTTCAAGTATTGCCACTTATTATTACATTATATTTTTTAAATGGCAACACTGCGAAACAGTTCACAATATTTAAGAAATTTTAAAGTCCCTGCTTAGGAAAAATTAGTATTAACTCGTTCCTTGTAATTTTGAGTTTGGAGAAATTTTGGAGTATAGTTTTATCAAGCTTGGTAACCCTGTTAAAAAAGTGTACACATCGAAATAATTGGAACCCTACACATTTGGAATGGTTTATATAAAGAAGATTTCTTAAGTATATTTTTTCAAAAGTTTAAACTAAAATTCTAAAAATAAAAAATAATAAATTATATCTTAAGTGGCAACTCTAAAAATTAAATCTATAGACAGATTTTCCTTAAACATATGTATATTTAGAATTCGTTATATTTATTAGTACTTTGTAATGAATATTTCAAATAGAATGCTTAAAATTTCAACTAATTGGCAACTCTATTCTTGCTTTTAGCGAAACATTTCTTCACGTTTTTGTTCGAAGTCTTAATTAAAGCCGCTGCAACTAAATTTCGTAGCTATTAATTATTTGAAGTTAAAATGCGAGTAAAATTATATTTTTTTAGTTAGGTGGCAACACTGTTTTGCTCTTTATTTTTAATTTTTAAGTATTTATTAATGTTGATTTATTGAAACAGCTTTGAAAACATTTTTTGGCTCATTAATTAGTCTCTGGTAATTCTTAAAAAGTGTAATGAATAATTTATAGCCTCGAGAGCCGTTAAATACTGCGAAAGGGTGGTTTATTATGCGTGATTTATTTATTTTTGAGTTAATGTTGCATGAATATGCAAATGTTTATTAGGAGGCAATGTTATTTGCATAATTTTTTATTTAAATAGTACTCTAATGCCTTTTGGTTTGGTTATTTACTTATATTACGCCGAAAAGTAGGCTACGCTTAATTCTGTGATATTCTGCTAAGTTAAGTAAAAATTTGCGCAGAATATTTTTACATTTTTTATATACTAAATGTGCGCTCAATGTAAACACAAATAATTAATTTTAATTTTTCTATTGATATTTGTATACTGATTTACAAATTTACTACTAATATTACGCTGAAAAGTAGGCAACGCTTATTCTTAGCACTTGAAATGCTAACAACGCGTAGTTTTGCAGGCTTAGAAAATATGAAAGCAGACTACACGAATAAACGGCATTGTATCAAAATATGTGTGAGCTCCTAAATGTAGGCATTATAAATTAAATTTACTTTTAATAGTGCAACTTTTCATTAGAAACTTAATTTTTAAAATTATTCATAAAAAACGCTCACCAAAAATTATTATAACATATTTGTTTCCTGAACTAAGTCATTAAATTCTGATTTACAGAAAATTGAAAAATTGAAAATTTATATTTGAGCGCCTAAATGTAGACAATGAAAATTGAATTGTGTAAGCATTAAGTAAATTTCTGTTTTAGCAAAAAATCCTGCTACAAATTATTGCAGCATATTATAACTAACGTAATAAAATTCAAATTTACTACATTTTTGTAGACAACTACTTGAAGCGCCTAAATGTACGCAATAATGCTAACAATATTATTACTCATAGCTTTCAAATGATACAACATGCATGACTAACAAACTAAAGCGTTTGCAAACACAATTTCGCAAAATTGCAATTCTATTAAAACTTTAAGCGCCTAAAAGTATGCAACTCACGCCATATAGCTGTCTATTTAATTATGCATGCCATTTAAATCGTCTAAAATTGTTATGGCTGCAATTTCCAAACTGTTTTGATTGAATTAAAATTCTTATGCGCACAAAAGTATGCAACGAATTTGCAAAATTTCGTGTATAGCCATGCTATCAGTGTGCAGTTTGACAACAAATCACTTGCCAACTCAATTATGAACGCGTACGCGTACGCAAAAGCGCAAAATAGCGCTGCAAAATGAACTTCGCATGAAATGAGCGTCCAAAAATAGCAGCGACGACATAAATAAAACAATTGCTCTGCAGTATGTCGACTAATACGTTATTAATAATAAACCGTTACAAATATTTGCGACGCCGTATATGTACATATAACACTGGCCAAAAATTCATTCAAAATGCTGGCGAGAAGGGATGGTCGCGTTGGTTGCTGAGTTGCGCACGAAAGTTAGTCGAGAAGCGCACTCGAATGCCAGGCGAGTGTCAAAAATGCATTTATTTCATAAAATATTTGCGCACACCCTAAATTTTTCGATACGCGCACATATGCATATACATATACATATATACTATATATATGAGTGTGTGTGCATATATGTATGGTATGTGTATGTGTATGTCAATCTGTGCGCTGGAAATTTGCGCACTTGTTGTTGCAAGCGCCGAAAGCTACTACAACAAACAGCTGCAATGTCAGCAAGTTGCAAAATTTCCGAATTGTTCTTGTTGTTGCTGTTATTTCTGTGTTTTTGGTATGTCAATGTCCTGCAACGTGCCGTCGCCGTCAGCGTGTGCAACCCTGCTGTAATAATATTATTGTATTCTCGCTGGATTTTTGCGGTGTGGGCGCGCCCACGCGCTCTGTGGACCACTGATCCCTATCGCTCGACATTCCATGTATTTTTAGTCAGTCACTTGTAAATTTGACGCTTTCCTAATATGTTTGGTATTTTCGTCGAATTCTGTTTATTTGGAATGGATTTATTATTAATATTTTCATTTCGTTTTTGTTGGTTTTGTTCCGACACGCGGTCGTCTACCACAGGCGCAATTATCTGTTTAATAAATCAAAAAGAATGAGTGTTACGATATGTGTGTGTTTGTGAGTGGTTAGAGAGTTTATTTAGACAAGTTAACAAGAAAAAATCGCCAAAGAAAGTAAAATACAGCTGAAAAGAAAGAAATCCTCGTAAAATGCGAATGACCCCGAAAAAAGTCAAAATTTTCTAAGAAGTAAACTATCTCCTAAAAAGTAAAAAAAAATCCATAAAACATAAATTATCCCAAAACAGTAAGTCTTCGAAAAAATTTATATCTCCAAAAAAGTAAAATATCCCAAAAGAAGTAAAAATTTTGAAAGCTAATTAAATATCTCCAAAAACAATAAAATATCAAAAAAAAAGTAAAAATTCTCGAAAAAATAAAAGTCTTCGAAATAAGTAAAAATCCTACAGAAAAGTAAAATGTTCCAAACAAATGTAAACATCTTCGAAAAAAAAAAACTCCATAAAAGCACAAATTTTCCCAAAAAAGGCAAGTTATCCAAAAAAAAGTAAAAATTCTCAAAAAAACGTAAAGTATCCCAAAAAAAGTAAAATATATTCAAAAAAGTTCAAATCTTCGAAAAAATGTTGGAATAACCGAATAAAATTTGCTCTAAAAAACGTAAAGTATCCCAAAACAAGTAATTCTTCGTAAAATAAAATATTCCCCAAAACAGTAAATTCTTCGAAAAAAGTGAAACATATCCAAAAGAGTAAAATATTAAGCAAAACATACAAATCGTCAAAGAAAAGAAAAACACTTCCAAAGTAAATCTTCGAAAAAGTATCCAAAAAAAAAGTAAATCTTCGAAAAAGTAAAATATCTCCAAAGAAGTACTTTTTCCTAAAAGAGTAACACATATCCAAAAAAATACACAAATTGTCGAAAAAGGAAAGATCTTCGAAAAAATATAAAGTAAATCTTCGAAAAAAGTAAGATATCACCAGAAAAGTAAAATAACACGAAAAAGTGCAAATCTTCAGAAAAAGTAAAATACCGCGAAAAAACAGTACAAATCCTCAAAAAAATAAAAAATAAATAACCTCGAAATAAATTAAAATTCTTCAGTAAAGCAAAATATTCCAAAAAAAATTTAAAAAAAACGAAAATATTTCCAAAAGAGTATAAATCTTCCAAAAAGAGTAATATATCCTAAAAAAATATATATATTCGAAAATAGTTAAATATCTCTTAAAACAAATAAACCATCGAAAAAAAGGAAAGATCTTCAAAAAAACATAAAGTAAATCGTAGCAAAAGTAAAATATCTACAAACACAGTAAAACACCGCGAGAAAGCATACAAATCGGCTAAAAAAATAAAGTCTTCGAAATAGGTAAAAATCCATGTAAAATAAAATATTCAAAAAAAAAAATGATGAAAACTTCGAAAAAAAAAATATCTCCAAAAGGGTACGAAAAATCTTCCGATTTCTCAAAAAAGTAAAAACCATCGAAAATAGTTATACATATATCTCCAAAGAAATTATTTCCTACTTCTTTGTAGATATTTAACTATCTAATAATAACTATTTATATTATATAATAATCTCAAAAAATAATAAAATATCTATACTAAAAACCCTCAAAAAAAAAATATATGATTATTACTCACAAACCAATGCGCTCATATGAGCGTACTTGAATAACGGCAGAACATTGGTAATAAGCTTATGCTGTGAGTTGCGAAAGCGTATGCCACGTGAAAGAGTGAGTTAATGAGTTGAAGTGTGGGTGCTATTTATACTTTGTAACTTGAGTCGTTGAACTTATCAACGAAAGTTGCCAACTTTTTATTCCTTTCCTTTCTTCTGTATTCTTCGCGCAAGTGTGTATTTCTATTTTTAAAATTAATTACTTTTTCATGTCAGCTGCGAGCAGGTTATCTCACAACATACATATATAAGTTGTAAATTTCTTAAAAAAATGAATTTAAATTTAATATATTTCTATACTCTGACAACATGTTCCTTTTCCCGTGCTCAGATGACTCCTTAATTCATTTTCGTTTTATTTTTGTATTTTTATCTTACCCTTCCAATGGGTTTCATGCAATTATGATTTTTTTCAGTTTCTACCATTTTCAAAGGCTCAAGCACTGGCCTTATATTTTTGCGAGGAAATAAAAATTAATAAAAAAAATTGTTTTTCATAGAAATAGTATTACTGAAAATAAATACTTTACACTCATATGCATTTTTAGTCCCTTTTGCTTGACCGTCTTCTAAAATTATACATCAAAGTACTCTTTTTAACAAAAGTTTTACAGCAAAATCGCAAATAATTAGCAAGTTTCTAAGTCGCCACCTACGCTTTAAAAGTTTGCAATAAAAAAAATATTTTCAGATTAAGAAAAATGTATTTAAGTCAACCTATTGATATGATAAAAAGTTATTTAGAAGATAAGACGAAAAGTTGTTTAGAAGGCATTAAGCAATGACTGTTAGTTCTGAAGTTCACTCTGCACCATTTGTATGAGTAGTCCATTTTTAACTTAGCAAAAAGTAGCAAACAAGAATTATGAAATGAAAGCACAAATTACAAGCTTATGACGCTCCGAACTGATAAGCCCAACTTTCACGCAAGTGAACTAACAATACATGAAATATAAATATTTCGAGCATACTTTTAGGCGCATTCATTAAAAGCATTGCTAACACTTTTTTACAGCATAAGTTATTAAGTATTATTTTGAACTACTTAAAATATCGTTTTTCATTTCTCAAAAATATTATTTTCTTGTTAATAAAATATTTGAAGCATACTTTTAGTTGCTTATTATTATTTATAGCATTTTACTGCAATATTTCAGCCACTCCCGAAATAAGTTTTTACCTTATTTCCCTTACTCTAACTGTTGAAACACTTTTATACATAAGCAAATGCTGTAGCATGCTTTAAGGCGCATTTCAATAATCTTTGTATCTCAAATATCTTTAAAACCCATTTAACATTCAGCAGATTTATCTGATTACACATTATTTTAATACATAATTCAAAAAACATAAAATGAAAATTCGCGACGCATACTTTTAGGCGCTCATTGTTGTTTTTGTTAACTCACTTTGCAATTTGTATTGCTTTCTTAACAACTTCTGCTTTTCCGCAATTGTTACAGCATTTATAATGCTTTTGCTTACTTGCCTTTGCTCAGCGTGTGCTTTTTAAAATTTGTAGCATACATTTAGTCACTTAATACTTTTTATTTTGACTCGCTAGCATACTGAACTGATTTTGAGCTTCAAGTTTCCAATATTTACATGTATATATACCGCTTATCACAGCTACAGCAATGATGTTTTTTGCGCCCGAATACACACAGCCGTGCGTCATCTATTTTTAGGCGTAAATTGCGCTTTTATGTGTCTGCATTACTTTAGCAAATATTTGCTTTTTTATGCTCTTTACTTCTCAATTTGCACATATCTGCGCCTGACTTGACGCTTTTTCGCAAGCATACGTTAAGTATGTGATATTTGCGCCTAAAAGTAAGTAACGTTTTTGTATGCTATTAATTTTTAATTTCCTCGGCTTATCTCTTATTTGCATAAAAATAGCACAATGGGATTTACTTATTTGCCTGATTCTTTTTTAAATAATAACAATGTCTACATTTAGGCACATTTTTTCCAAATAAAGGTAGCATACATTTAGGAACATTTTACTAATCTGTCTACTTCCCTTAATGATTCACATACAAATTCGGCATATCACTAGCGCTTCCCGCAATTTCTACCCAGCTGTGACGACTTTTAGGTGCTCGCTTTCGAAGTACTAATAAGCATTCGTTGTTGTTGCCATTATTTGCATAATTACAAATTATTTAACCATACTAATTAAGCAACTCGTATTAGTTGGTCTTATTAGCACGTTACTTACACTTGATTAACGCGTGCGGCCGCCTTCCAATCGAATGCCAACAGCGGTGGAGACCTTATCTAATGTTGTTGCCTATTTTTAGGTGTCATGCACTTATATGTTAATTTGGTACCATATGTTAAGTGGTTTTAGTTGTACTTGTTGCTGTTGGCATTTTTTGTGACCCACATGTCGCGCACAAATACATTTCAGTTGCCAGGGGAGCACTTGTGCCTTTGCTTTATTAGACTGTGTTGTTTTTTGTTTTTGGAATGGGCGGCTATAGATATTATAGCTGCATACATTTAGGTGCCGTGATTGAGTTCTGTCATTGCTGTTGACATCTATTGATTTTTTGCTTTAGCGTAAATGTAGATTTTTCGCGGCTGCATATTATTGCGGGGTATGAATTTTGAGGGAAGATACATCAAATCAAACCGGGGGAATCTTATGAACATAAATTTAAGCTGGAATGACGGTAGCCCAATTTTTTACAGTTATCACTATAGTAATTTTTTCTATGTTGCCTTTTTTGTAATTAATAATTTAAAAAAATTCAACTCAGAAATATTTAAAATGTATGAAAGCTTTGCTAGTAGGATAAAAGTTGTTTATGGGTACCATTATATAAAGATTTTCTAAGTTGCTTTATTTGTAATTAATATTTTTTTTAATTTATATGAATTCAAAAATACTAAAAACTTGTGAAAGCTTTGATGGCAAGTGAAAGCTCGCAATATTTTTTTAATATTTGGATTTACATATATATATTTCTTATTTGTAACATCTAATACTTTACGAATCCTAGATTTCGAATATGTTCTGACGTGAAAGCTTTGTTCGCAAAGTGAAAGCTCGCATTTTTTTTTTTAATTCAGATTTAAGTTTCATATTTATAACGTCTAATGCTTTTCGAATCCCAGATTACGTGTACATACTGACTGACAGAAATTCAAAGTTTAATATTAATCGGCAGATGAGCTTTCACTTTTCTAAAAATGATATTTTTCTAAAATATATACCGTCTGTTGTATTTTTTACCAAAAATTTTCAATAGGAATAATAGCAAAATCTAATATCAGAAGATTGTGGAAGCTCTCTAAAAGTTCTTTGCAACTTTTAACAAATAGTTGGTTCAATAAAATCGTTCAGTTTTTCTTTTTCAAACCATATTTTTCAAAATTGTTTTTCTTTTCACCACATTCTTTCAAGTATTTATTATGACACGATATTTGTGTGAATAGCTTTCGGTATTGGGTAAATTTATTTAGCAAGTTTACGGAAAAGCTTCTAAGCGTTTTTTATACCTCACAAAATTACCATTGAAACCAAAAATAAGATTAAGAACTATAACTAGCATAAATTTAAAATTTATAATGTAAAATAGAAGCATTTTTCTAAAAAATATAAGTTGTTTTGCCTTCCAAAAAAGCTTCATCTTAATATATCTTGAGCAGAGTGTGACTAACTTAAATTATTTGAGATATGTAGGCAGAAAGCTCACAAAAAACTTCCTTTACGTGTTTTAAGTATAAAATTTACATTCAAAGTAAGTAATGTGTAATGAAGCTTTCACTAGTACTGCTGAGCTTTCATTAATTATTTTCACCTTTGATTTTTCACATAAAAATTCAATTTGTTTAACTTTATTTATTATGTCTACAATGAAAGTTGTCGCAATCAGATGAAGCTAACATAAGCTTGTAATGAGAAGCACCTACCAGTAATCTTTTGCTTTTCTTAGTTATTTTAATATCTTAATGTGAAGCTTTTCTAGGACTTCTGAGCTTTCATTAATTATTTTAAGTTTTTTTTACATAACAATGTAATTTTTTTAACTATTTGCTTTTATTACGCCTACGAAGAAAGCTATCATGATCAGATGAAGCTTTTTCTGGAAATTCTGAGCTTTCATTAATTATTTCCAAATTCAATTAGAAATTCTCTGGTATATAAATGCACTTCATTCAAAAATTTTCATTTTATTATGCCCGCAAATCAAGGTGGCACGATGAGGTGAAGCCTACAGAGCTTTCATTTGGCGATGGAATTTATGCGATTTCAATAATTTTCTTTTTTCCTTAAAATCTTCAAATCAAAAATTGTTTATTTTTTTTAGCTAGGTATAGTTTCCTATGAAAGCTTTCATCATTCACAATGCCTTATTTATTAGGTTGCGAAAGCTTTCATCCTTTTATACTAAGCTTATCACAGTCACATAATAATTGTTTTAATTAAGTTGCTATATATATATTGTTTCGTACCAAATTAGTGAGTTGAGGCTCTCATTACTTTAAATGAAAGTTTTCAGCACGTCTGGGAGAAATCTTTCGAATAATTCGAACTCCAACACACTGAATGTAACCATTACACGTACACAAACTTATATATGAACAGACATTCCCTTGCCCTGAAGTAAAAAGTTTAAGCAGTGTGCTGTTGAAATGTGGTGCAAATCCCATTAAAATCACAGCCACTCGGATAAACAAGCGAATTGCTTGCCACACCGACCCACTGACTGACTAACTGACGGGCGAAGTAAAAAATTATGCCAAATTGTAGTAAACACTGACTGAAGCTGAAATAGCAGCAGCGGACCATCTGAGCAAAACAAATTTAATTGCGGAAGCTAAAAAGGGGGAATGTATATAATTAAATAAATACGAACAAAAAGAAGCAGGGTTGCAAGACAACTGAAAGACGTAATATACAAATGCCAGAAGCGTGGCGAAAATTAATGAATTCTCAAAGCTGTTTTAGACAAAGCTGAAGAGTAGCTGCGAATTAAGTTTTACTGCACTGTAAGTCGAGTGGATGTGTAAAATAAATGGAAAATAGCTTGAATTTTTAAGTACATGCAAAGCCATAAGTTTTATAGCACAAATATAAGTGAAAACAGTTAAATATTTAAATAATTTCGGAAAATATTTGATTATTTAAGCGTAAATAGAATAATAATAGTTACGTTCCACATATGTTCCACAGAAGTTATGTGCTCTAAATGTTGTAATATGTAATGCTGTTATTAATTTGAAAAAGAAAAACGTTTACACTTATAATCCACATAAGTTCCACATGACATAAATGCATTTTTAAACTCTTTCTCGCTTTCCAACTGTTATGTTTTAACATTTTATATGTTCTTGTTATTTTTCTGCAAAAAGAAACACATTTTTGCACAACTCATAACAATTTTTCCAAATTAAACAATCCTGCCGTCTGCGAAAACATTTCCCAACAATAAATTTTTATTTCACGTATTTTCCGGAAGTCACACGTCGTCCGTCCGCATCATTGTTTACCGTGAACTTCACCAATGCTTGCCACCAATCGTAAACAATTTACGTGTGTAAATACAAGAATTAATTTCGTGTTCACATAAAATGCTTGCGTGTTGAGCGGAAAATAAATTTAAATCAACACGATTCAGTGTATAGCTAATAGAGAATATGTGAATGTATACGAGTAATGAATTACGTATGCATGTACATACGTATGTAAGTTCGGATATACACATATGTATGTATGCACAAATTTATTACCATCACTTCTTGAAATGTTCAAAAGATAGAAAAAGATCAGAGAATGTTCAGGTAGATAATACTTTACTTTTTACTAACACCGCATGAGTTAAGTACTCTTCATAGCGCCAATAATTTGAATCAGAAGGCAAGCAAAAGAGTTTAACGAAAATTTAAAATTTTTAAAAATTTAGTTTCTTAAATGATTTACTGCATTTCTTCAGTCATAAATTTGCAACATTATTAAGCAGAGTTCATGACATGCCTTTGAGTTGTAAAATAATTTACAACGCAGGAAATGTTTACAAAGCTAAAGGAAATATTTTTCGCTCTAAGCTATGGCAATCATAATTTATATATTTAATTGCTTTATGGTATTTTTCCTTGGGGGAGAAGCTTAAAAATTTATGTGTACATACGTATGTATATATATTCAAAACAATGAAGCGATAACAAACCCTTAATTTATGCTGAAAGTCTGCAAAGAAATCGTTAAAAAATGTACATTTAGTTTAATCGAATGGCAGAGAAAAAACTCAAGTGAATTTGGGAAAAAATAATTTCGTTCCACATGCGGTCCACATATTTCTACACTACTTTTAGATTAAATTAACATTTTAGAAAAATGTACTGGGTTTAACGTATAAGAATTCATCATTTCCATTTTAAGAATTCATTATTTCCATTTACGATCCACAATTTTTTTATGATAGCATTTGTCCGTGTTATTATTATGGAATTTTGTTAAAAATCAATTTTTTTATTTTTAAACGAGTGGCTGAAAAAAATTGAAGTGAATTTGGAAAGAAATAATTTCGTTCCACATGCAGCCCACATACATACATATGTTCTACACAAATTTTAAATTAAATTAACATTTTTGTGGTATGTATGGGATTTAGCATTCATTATTTCTTTTATTTTCATTTACGTTCCACAAGAAATTTTTATGATAACATTTGTTCGTGATATAATAATTTATTTTTTTTAAATAAAATTACCATTAAGCGGTGATTTACCTTTTTCGTGGCAAGTTAAACAACATTGCTGCAATATTTTCATTAAAGAAATATTCAAAATTGTTTTCGTTTTTAAAAATAAAATAGCTCAATTTTATAACCACAGCTGTGTTTGGAAAAATACTAATAAAAACTATTTTTATAAGAAAAAAGATAATTGTATACATCAAATTTATAATCACCGTTGCAATCGGAAAAGTACTAACCGAAAATTAAGTTGTGGAATTTATTGCAACCCAAAACTATAATAAATTATTTTTCAAACGAAAAGCAGAACCTTATTACAGCAAAAATGTTAATCATTAAAATCAATACAAAGAATTCTTTTGATTAATATATAAACATCCTTTGCCAGCTTTATAGCATAATAAAACGCTTAATACTTGGGAACATTGAGAAATACCTGTGAAAAGGTAAAGCAGATGTAAGTTTTCACGCTATTTGTGTTTACAAGTCTGCTGGAAAAGCAAAATTAAAGAAAACAAAATATGCATACAATGTGAGCGCACATTTTCAGATTGATTTTGCTACCGAATGTTTTTGTTGAAATAAGTTCCACATTGTTTCATGTAAAATTTGATGTGTTAGTATGTAATAAGTTTTTGTTTAAGCTAAGTATATTACGTTCCACATACCATCCACATGTGTTCCACACGCGTTCCACATTTAATTTACATAACTCGCACATTACTGATGACGAGAATAAATAGTAATTTTATTTTGGTCAATAATACACAATTGTATACGCATTCCACGCGTCAAAGCTACTGAAAAATCAAGTATATGTGTGTATATTCATACATATGTATGTATGTAAGTTAATATATACATGGTTAAATACATTGGTTTACATTTGGAATTATTATTATTGGAAATGCTTTCTGCCAAATAAATCGTTCCTCACTAAGGTGAATTCTTAGTAAAGAAATAAACAAAAGCAACATCTTTCGTATAGATTAAATAATTACATTTTTATTTATATATGTATGTTTATAGATATAAAGAAGTATCTGTGTGTATATGTACATTTAGTTATGCATTCTTACAGCAATGATAACAAACACCTTTGATTTTCTCTCACTTTAGCTTTTTTCTTGCATTTGTTCCAAATGTTTCCACGTGACCAAATACATACAAGTTTTTGTATATGCTATAGCTTTACGTTAATATATATAGTACATACATACATACTCATAACATAAATTGTTATTTTCCTGCATGCGCTATCGCATTTTTAGACATATATGTACATATGTAAGTATTCGTGTGTGTATATACAAATGTATGCATACATGTATGTGTGTATCTATGTTTAATATACTTGTTTATTCTAATGCGTGTCTTTGTAAATTTACCATTTGATTTCGGCAATTATCACCTATAAATCACTATAATTGCCATTTAAGTTAATAAAAGCGATTAAGGCGAGCCATAAGATAAACAATGAGGGCGGTTAATAAGCGAATAGCGTAGAAGAGAAAGGGGCACTAGTTATTGATGTGTGTATGTATAATATTCATACACATATTTTCCTGGATTGCAGTGTTTATATTATTATATTACTTGCATTTAATAGCTTTTGATCTATATTCCACATGACTTCCACTTTAGTTTGTGTGGTTTGGTAGTTTTTTTATTGAATATAAATAAGCTTCAATCATATTTTATGACTCTTTATTTAAGTTCCACATGCATTCCACATACGTCCCAAATAATATCCACATGATTTTTACTTCTTACACGTAGTTTTCAACAAACTATAATAATATCATGCTTTTAAATCTATAATTAAAGACAAATCCACAATGATTAGATTATACGCCCAATAATATAGCTTGCTTCCACTTAAAGCGTCGTGTATGGTTGGGATTATTCCCTTAATGTTACAGAAGCTAAAATAACCTATTTTCCTAAGGCTTGAAATGATATATTGTATAAGACCAGGATCCAACTATGTTACTTTCCAAAAAGCTGGAAAAGCGCCAAAGTGGTGTTATGCTCTATTGAATAACTACGGGACGATACAGAAAGCGGCCATATACGCGGATAGCCAAGCAGTACTGCTGATGTTGGCCAAACTAGGAGCATCTTTGGATGAATCCGAAGGGGAGATAGTTATATATATGTATTTAAAGTCAAAATGTTCCCACCTAACTATATAGATAGACCTTTGTTCAAACTGGTATAGAAAAAAATCACTTTTAATGACTGGCCGAAACCAAAAAACGAACGAAACTAGCTTTTTGAAATACTAAAATACTTAATTGCTGGTATTAACTTAAACTCCTAAAAATTGTATAAAATTTAAAAGTGGTATAAACAGCAAATTATAAGTTCAAATATATTTATAAAAGTACAAAAAAATTTATATATATTTGAAAACTGGTATAAAATGGCAAAAATTCTAATTTTTTTACAGGAAAAATTAACTATTTATGCTAGTGTAACATATCCAGATAGTATTTATCAGCTTTTTCCGCTCCAAATTTAAAGATTTTAAAGCGCATGAGATATGCTTAAGTGGTATAAACAGAAAATATCGCACTTAATTTTACTTATGCAGCATACAAATATTTTGAGAAATAATCTAAAACTGGTATAAACTCGCATAACAAGTTTACCAAACTGGTCGAATTTTAGATGTGCAGGAAAACAGGTATAGACAAGCATAATAAGTTTTTAGGACTGATCCAATTTTATTTCCGAAAACTGGTATAAACTGGCATAACAAATTTCAAAACACAGTCGAATTTTAAAAGGGCATTAAAGCAGGTATAAACGAGCATAACAAGTGCTTAAGTCTGATCGAATTTTATTTCTAGAAAAATAAACTAATAAGTTAACACAAGTGCACTCGCTTTTGTAGCTCCAAAACTTGAGTCTTTCACGCATACGAGAAATGCACATGAAAAGTAAGTAAGTTGACAAGTAAGCTCATAAGCTGGTTTACATATGCCTCCACACAACACAACTGCATTCTACAGCGAAACTTTCATTTCTATACCCATAAATAGCCACATGCTTTAATCCCACGCATATGCCGCAATAGCTTGCCAACCAAATGAAAATAAATATTGCTGGTAGCAAGCAGTTGTTGCTGATATTGAAAATTAGTGCATTTCAACGCCCACATTTACTATTGTGCCATTTTGCGCCAAACCGTATATCAGCAGCGCAGCTTTGGCTCACGCTGTACTAATTTTTGCATTGAACTGTGGAAAAAATGGGAGCTCGCCACGCTAAATGCAATGAGTTGCGAGTTCCATACATAAGTGTGTGTGTAAGTGTGTGCGTCTGCTGCGCTATAAATTCTCATACAAAATTTCCGCCCTTCAACCTACATACATACATATATAGAAATGTATGCTGTGTACATACGCGCCTGCCACCGTTTGCCTGCCGTCGACAATTCCTGACCCAAAGCGGCTTACAATCAACAGAATCACTTGTGCTTAAACACACATACACTGGCAAATGAATTCTTACTTAGACTTGACTACAATTGTATTTTTTATACTGCGCGCAGTACTTTTCATTCCAATACTATTTTTTTCGATTTGCCATTTTTTTATATTTCTTTTTTTCGATGGTTTTGTGGGCCTCCCACTCTCGTTTTGTCAATGCGTGCGTCAATAGTGGCGCAGCATTTTTTGTTATTTACTCTTCTGTGCTTGCATTGTCTGCTGGCGCTTTGCATTATTCGGTTTTATGCTTTCTCTTCGCTTTCTGCTGCTATTTGTGCATTTTATTTCGCATTTGGCCCCACACGGCGTATGATTAACATTTTATTTATGCACTCATGCCAAAGTCATGTTACGTATACGCCATGACGGCAGCTGCTTGACTGGAGCTGCGACCATATGTTGGCTGAGTTTTCAAGGTTTTGTAGGGCTGATGGAAAAATAACGTGTGAAATATAATAGCATTAAAGGCAGCAAAGTTAATTAAATTGTTTAAAAGTTAATGAAAATTAATATCACTTTTAATTAGCGTCAACTTTTTGAGCAGCACACAAATAAATAAATATCAAAATGTGATATTTCAGTAGAAAAAAATATGGTATTTATTACAGTTTGTTGCTTCGTGCACAATTCTGCAACCATGTAGGAGGCTTTTAGCATTTAGTTGTAGTATTTTAAGTGCTTGATTTCTTAATAGCATTAAGTACTTAAGTGCTTAAGATAGTTTTAAGTATAATAACATATGCAAGTATAGAGAAAATTCACTATAATCATTTAATAAGATTAGTTATATATTTCACTTTATATACTAAAAGTGGTTTATGCATCGTGGGTGGTATATGACACTTATACATAACATATATTAAATCTCAGACGCTCATATTAAAAAAATGTCTATAAGCGCTTTACTTACATTTAAAGTGAGTAATAAGATATATTCATACGATATAGTATGTTCCTACATATATATACATATGTATGTATGCTCGATATACAATTATTTTGGGTTTATAAACAAATTCACATTTGTTATGCTTACATAGTTATACATATTTACATATTTTGCAAACCACTATAATATATTAATTAAAAATTTCTTAGATAATATTTTAAGCGCTGAAAGTCAATTTTGAAGCCATTTCAGACAGACAGCGAATCATAACATATTTTTTCAGTTTCATAATACATTTTTGATGAGCTTTTTTATGCAAATCTCTGCTCTTTTTGAAAATCAAAATTTTTCGCATTTATTAAAAAATATAGTTTTTTTAACCATCACAACTATTATGTGTACTAATAATAAACTTTTTTACGTTCCACATGTGATCCACATATGTTCCACTTAAGTTCCACAATGAATTATCACCTTTAATTTACTTATTTTATAGTGTTACCGATAAATAATTATAATTTTCTAAATTCCACATACAATCCGCATATGTTCCACTTTAATTCCACATTGAAATATGATATTTTATTTATTTCGTACTGATAATCTAAAGTTTTGTTCAAAAATCAATTTTTCCACAAATATTAAAAACAAAATCAGTTTGTTTATATTTTAAAGTTTACTTTTATTAAATGACTATATTTTTAACTTTTGAGACCTTTTTTCTATGCAATGCCATATGTGCACATACAATTTTCAACCCTTATCTACTCTTGTGATATACTATATTAAGACTTTTTAGACCTGGAACTCGATATATCTCATTAACAGACGTTATCGTAGGTCTTTGCCTTGTATATGGTCAACACATCCTCTTTATTGGTTTTAAAACTTTTGTAAAGGCTTAACATGTCCTTAGTTGCATCTTTTCTTTTATTATGTTTTATACGATCATAAAAATATATTTTCTTTTAATTTGCTTTATACGATCATTAAAGTGCTTTCGTATTGTAAACTCCAGCTTTTTCTATTTGTATCAGTCGCTAATATTTCGTCTTAGTATTGGCTGATTTACAATTTCTTATGTATGTATCTATTGCTCTACGAAAAGTTCTTTTTAATTATTCGAGTATCATTTTAGATGTACATATGTAAGCATTTGTCTTTCTACTACTCTATGAAGAACTATTTGAAATTTCAGTGAGAAAATACAACTACAACTACAATCAGTCTACTAAAATTGTAAATATTTGTTTTGACTGAAAAATACATTGGTTGGAAGATACATATTTTTGCAAATGACAAGCGTTCCACAAAAACTTCGTAACTCTTTATGCTATTAGGTTAAACATTCGTGTGAAATTTTGTTGACAAATTTCAGGAATATTTAACTAAGCATTTCACATAAAATCCACTTAGGTTCCACTTAGATTCCACTTATGTTCCACACCAATTTTGTTTATTTTGACTATTGTTATATGAAAACTGCTGTTAACTTTTGTGTTTAAATATTCGGCGCATAAGATCCACATAATTTTACTATTTGTAAGCAAATTTAGAAGTGAAACATATTGTCAAAGAACAAATAATTCAATTATAATGAAATATTACTGCTATTAAACCCCAAAAATGTTATGTTTACATACATTTTTTTTCCATTTTATACATATACACACATACATACATACTATGTACATCCCTTAAGGCTTAGCAATTTATAATCATTGAAATTCTTTTTTTACTTGAAAATTTTCCATAATTAAACATATCTCTATTGCATATAATTTAGCGTACACATAATTTTAATAAATATTTACATAATTTTAATAAATATTTATGGGTCTTTATGAAAACCAAAGCATAGCAGAGGTCTAGCCAAATGCTACCCGCTTGTTGCATGTTTTTTACATTAACACTGTTTATTTTGTTGAGCCATGCGCTGATAAACAAAAAGCTAACAAACACAACGCCCCAACAAGTGACAGGACAAACATGGCTAAAGCCAGTACATACCACTTGCTTGTTAGCAAGGCCCATGCATAACTACATATATACGAATGTATGTGTGTATATGTGTGAACGTGCAAGGGTAAGTGAGACTCCCACGGAAATCGCAACTCACAGTGTCAAGCAAACAAAGAAGTGTGCGCAAGCGGGAGCGGGAAGCACATTGCGACACACGCACATCAACAAAAGTTACTCGTGTACGTAGCCGTAATTCGCACAGAAAACACGCATACGCCCCGTCGCACCGCCAACTCGTAATCTCACTTGTTTCCCCATTTTCTATATCGGCACTTTTGGGACTTATTGTTCTCTGCACGAAGCCGCGTTGCCAAATTGACAAGCAAACAAGCAACACAGCTGACCCAATAGACCCCGGTCCACGTTGTAGCCAACCAGTTAGCAAGCACATAAAAGCAACAGCAACAATGTGTAGTTAAAATCAGCCTACTGTGTTGCTGTGTTAACGAATTTGACTGCGTTTGAGCGACTCAAGTGATTTGCTCATCAAAGCATTACTAACTTTCGGCTTGTAACCTTTTAATTTATTGTTCCCTGTTGTGAATCAAATGCGCACCACTGCCATTCTGAATGTGTGTGTGTGTATTTTTACACCAATACATGCATACTAAATAACTACTTATTAAATGAACGAGAAATTCTTAAGCTTAATTAAATTTATACCCTTTGCTCACTGAATAACTGTCGAAAAGTGGCGCTTACTTAGAGGAGCTTACTTCTGTATAGTAATCCAACCTCAGGCGATGGTAAATGAAAGCTCACAGTATTAAAGCAAGAATATTTGTATAGGAAGTTTCGTAGAAAAATAGAAAGTGTTTTTATACCAGTATGATATTAAAATCATAGAAAAATTAAAAATTTTAGAAACTGATTTTTCACTCCAGTGCGATTAAACTAATCTTCAATATGAAATATTTGAAGCAATTGTCGATTTCTTGCTATTTTCTGTTAAATAAGGCACATTTCAATATTTTTAGTTTTGTATGTGGCAGTTTCAGAGTCAACAGACAATTTTTATTTACGTTCCACATATGATCCACTTACAATCCACATTTAATTCACCTTGTTATTGCTCTCTTATTGTTATTTAAATTACTTGTCTCTAAAAACTGTTAGTAAAACTTTAGATAACATTTCACATACAGTCCACATGAGATCCACAATATTTAAATCGGTATATTTGCCTAAACTCTGCAAGTTCTACGTCTTTCAGCAATATTTCTAACAGTGAAACACATTTTCAATGCAATCCACAAATATGTTAACAAAAAATATATGCAACAGCATTTCAGTATTTGTATTGCAAGCAAATTTTACAATTTGTTTTTTTTTTTATTTACTTTCATTTCCTAAATAATTTTGAACAACGTAATTTTATTGATTGAACTGTTCCTTGCTATGTGAATTACGTCAATACGTATAGAGCGTACAGCATCACTACGTTCATCATTGTGCCGCGTGTCGTTGCACGTATGCATAAATGCTTAATCATTTATTATTGACCAAGCACATGTATAAACAAGTAAGGAAGGGCTAAGTTCGGGTGTCACCGAACATTTTATACTCTCGCATGGTAAAGTGATAATCGAGATTTCATAATACGTCATTTACATATTTTTCAAATACCGTATTTTTGTAAAGTTTTATTCCGCTATCATCATTGGTTCCTAATGTTTATACTCGTATTATACAGAGAAGGCATCAGATGGAATTCAAAATAGCTTTATATTGGAAGAAGACGTGGTTGTGAACCGATTTCACCCATATTTCGTACATGTCATCAGGGTGTTAAGAAAATATTATATACCGAATTTCATTGAAATCGGTCTAGTAGCTCCTGAGATATGGTTTTTGGTCCATAAGTGGGCGAGGCCACGCCCATTTTCAATTTTTAAAAAAGCCTGGGTGCAGCTTCCTTCTGCCACTTCTTCCGTAAAATTTAGTGTTTCTGACGTTTTTTGTTAGTCGGTTAACGCACTTTTAGTGATTTTGAACATAACCTTTGTATGGGAGGTGGGCGTGGTTATTATCCGATTTCTTCCATTTTTGAACTGTATATGGAAATACCTGAAGAAAACGACTCTGTAGAGTTTGGTTGACATAGCTATAATAGTTTCCGAGATATGTACAAAAAACTTAGTAGGGGGCGGGGCCACGCCCACTTTTCCAAAAAAATTACTTCCAAATATGTCCCTCCCTAATGCGATCCTTTGTGCCAAATTTCACTTTAATATCTTTATTTATGGCTTAGTTATGACACTTTATAGGTTTTCGGTTTCCGCCATTTTGTGGGCGTGGCAGTGGGCCGATTTTGCCCATCTTCGAACTTAACCTTCTTATGGAGCCAAGGAATACGTGTACCAGGTTTCATCATGATATCTCAATTTTTACTCAAGTTACAGCTTGCACGGACGGACAGACGGACGGACGGACAGACATCCGGATTTCGACTCTACTCGTCGCCCTCATCACTTTGGTATATATAACCCTATATCTGACTCTTTTAGTTTTAGGACTTACAAACAACCGTTATGTGAACAAAACTATAATACTCTCGTTAGCAACATTGTTGCGAGAGTATAAAAAAATTGTTGCTACGCTTATTGCTTGCCATTTTTTGCCACTTCAACGCACTTACTCGCAACGTCATTCATTCATCTATTCGCACATCTGTTATTCATTTGTTTGCTCATTTATTTCAGTCAGTATGGCGCGTTCCTAGTTTTATTTTTGTTCCGTTGTTTACCTTCTTGTTTTTTGCACTGCGAAGTGTTTGGCGAAGAAAATATAGATGTACTCGTACATATCTTAATTTGTATATTTGTTTATTTTTATCGTTAAGCTCTTAACCTATTAAGTTTAAGGTATTAAAATTTATTAAGTTTATTAAGACTACATACATATGTACATATTTGCATTTTATACTAATTATTTCACTTTTCTTCTCTTTTCATTTTATCCGTCATTATTTTGGCGCTAAAGTTCAAGTGGTAAGTGCCGAAAGCTTTTAATTTCTCAATTCAATTAGATATTTACGCTTTTACTTTTCTTCGTAAGTGTTTTAGATATAAACAATTAGCGCATGGTCATATAAAAATACGAATTTATTTATTAAAAATACATACATACATATATGCTATGTTTCATTAGGGTATTTGAAAAATATATATGTATATATGTACATATCTAAATATGTGCTGATACTCAGTTTTGCTTTTGGAAAACACTTGTTTTTGTTCTCCAACTTTTGCTTGAATTATTATATTTTAGAAATCAATAAAGTGCATTTTCCTATTTTTTTCATTTGTGGTTTATAAAATTGTAGAAGTTTCATTCACGGTCCACATGAGTTTTCGTTTTTACCCTGAAATTTTCAGTAGTGATCTGTTTTTATAAAATTTCAATCACGTTCCACATACGGTCTACATGAGTTTTAAATTTTTTACCCCCATTTGAAGCAAACTTTCACGTGAGAGCTGTTTTTATGCAGAATATTGCAGTTTTTCTTTAAATCCACATATGATCCACACAGCTCTTATTAAAAAATAACATAGGAGGGCGTCAGCATTTGCTATATGCTTTCATACAAAGATTTTTAATAAATTCCACATACGTCCCACACACGTTCCACATTACATATTTATTCACATTTAAAAATTCTTGTTAGATGCACACTTTTGGATCTATAAAATGCAAAAATCATATACGCTCTTGCGTAAAATTAAACAAAGAGTAGCAAATAAACGATTTTTAAAACTTTACCTCGCCTTATACAATGCACACATTATGAAAGTGGTGAAAAGCATTTAACAATACATATGTTAGGCAGTTAAAATTACTAAATTTATTCGAGTTATTGTTTCCTGCGCCCAGTTGTAAGCCAGAGTTTATTTATTTGTACATTTTAAACATACCATATATTGTGTTTGTTGGATTGTTATGTAATCGATTTTGTTAAACTGCAGTTGAACAGGTTTTTAAAAGAAGTTTATAAAAAAAGTGCAGCTACAAATAGTAATTTAGTAATAAATTCTTGAAATTGCGTTTTTCGAGCATTTTCTCCAGTGCTGCCAGTGTTGTTAGATTTTTTCTTTGAAGTGCGTTGGTTTCAATTATCTTTTCCACACTTTAATATATGTAATTTTAGACATTTTATTCTTCTTCTTATTTTTATTTTTCGTAATGGTTACATTCTACATACGGTCCACATACATTTTACATACTATACTTATTGTCGTCTACAAAAGTGGTTTTATTTACTCTTAAAGACGCTTTATTTGCCACCAATAAAAATTCCAAATTCAATCCACATACAAATGACGTTATAATTTCAAAAGTATACTTTATTTTGGTAGTTAAAATGCTTTTAGACATTTTTCCTAATAATAATTACATTCCACATATGTTCCACATACATTCCACATGTGATACATATTATAATCTAAAAATTGGTTTTATTTACTCTTAAAGGCAATTTATTTTCCACCCATATCGGTCCAAATGCAATCCACATACTACAATTAGTGATATAGTTTGAAAAGTATACCACATTTTAGTAGTAAATTCAGTAAATGTGTACAATCTTCGTTTCATCTACCGCTGGTATTGAAAGACTTACTTTAACTGCACTTTGATTTCCATTATATTTTCCACATATTCACTTATTTTTTTGGGATTCTCTACTTTTTCTTCATCTTCTTTATTCAGACAATTTTTGTAGCTTCCCTTTCAACAATGCTGTCCATACAATCTTATTGAACCGTGCACTTTGTGCGTCTACTCGCTATGTCCATGCTTTTGCCCTGCAGCGGTCATAACACCCAAAAGCCCCAAAGAGATTATTTCGAGAGGGCAGGGAATCAGAGTACGGCTAGATGAAAGGAGATCGCTTGCTCTGCGGTTTTTCAGCCACCACCAATAAGTAAAGGTAGATTGGGAAAAAATCACGCACACATACAAAATAAATTTACATGTGTTACAGCGAACGCAAGCAGCAAGCAAATGAAGTTGAAGTAATATTTTTTTGTTGTAATCTATAATGTTTTTGTTATTGTTTTCTGCTACGGCAGAGACTACCTTGGTCCGCATGCAGATAAAGCAGAGGGCGCAGAAAAATACTATAAGAAAATTATAGCAAAAATTAAGGTATCTTCTTTTCTGCCCGCAGGGAATTTGGCGTTGCCGCGGAGATGACCACACTGAGGCTTTGAATAGCTGAGTGAATGTCATTTCTCCGTGATAAGCGGGTATGAGTGCATATTGTGCGTAAGCCTTAAAGCTTTTTAGGCTCATAAACAAGACAATCGAATCTAGACAATGCCTATTATTCTATCTTCGCTTGTCTCCCTTCCCTGCGAATCGCACTGCTACGTAGGTCAACACGCGTGTGTGTGGTCAGGCAATTTTCTTGTTTTTATTTGCTGCTTATCGAATGGCGTATTATTTTCTCAAAAGGTAAGGGGAATAAATAAAATGTTCGATGGAGATTTCCCGCATTTTTGTTGGTTATTAGAAAGTACACTGAAAAAATTTGGGGTTTCAATGGATAAAAGGAAATAATTGTGTCTAGAAAACTATAACTGGTGCTACTTTTTAATTAAAGTAATATTATTTGATTTAAAAAAAATGTAAAACAGGTGGCAGCACCTCACCTCGTTACAAAAACTGAATAGACTATCTTAAATCTCTTAAAATTGATTGCTTTAATCCGGTATTTCTTTATATACAAAAAATATTAATGAACTTAAGTTTGTAATTTTATATTTTCAACCAGATGGCAACATTTTTCAAATTACATACTAATTTTTTTAAGCCTCTTGTTTGTTTGTCTCTAGTGTTGTAATATACAAATAATTTTCCTAATATAAAAATCTTGAGAGGTGGCAGCACTCCATCACAAAAAATATTTACAACATTACGTATGCACATATAGCACCATAACTTCATTTCATATGTGCATATTCTTTGGGGTTTAATTTTTGTTGTGATTTTATATTTTCAAACAGATGGCAACCCCTCTCAAAAATATTATTGGAGTATTATCTTTTAAGCCCTTTTAATTTATTGCCAATATAGCAATATTTCTTTTAATTAAAAAAAAACCTATGGATGGCAGCACCGACACAAAAAAATTTTGTGTCTGATGTTTGATAAACATATGGTAGTATTGCTTTATTTCATACATAGTTTTTGTGATTTAAAAGCCTTTGTGATTTAATTTTTTTAACAGCTGGCAACTTTCAAAAAATAAATTTAATATTAAATATGTATGTACATATATGTATGTATTTCCACTACAGTTAGATAGTAGTTTTTTGTTTTGTTTTATTTTATATTTTTTTCCAATTTGTTAGGCATTATTTGTGTGGATGAACGTTATCATTTTTAGCATGTTATTCAAACAGGTGGCAACCCTTCTTAAGATATATTCGGCTAAATTTTTTTGTAAACTGCTTAATTTTGCTCTCAAATTGTTACATTCAATTTATTAAATAACCTAACATTACATTAAAAAAAATTTTAAACATGTGGCAACACCTACAAAATAAATTAAAATATTTAATTGCACGCTTCTAACATATTTCTAACTTTGGAAAAAAAATATTTGTATAAAACTTAAAAAAATATTGGCCAGGTGGCAACTCTTACCAAAAGCAAATCTCAGTTTTATCAAACCACAAATTTTAAAAATTTCTATGAACTGTTTAATTTCACTCTCAAGTGGTTATATTTAATTTATTAAATAATTTAACATCAAATTAAAAATAAATTTTAAGCAAGTGGCAACTCTTACAAAAAAAAATTTAAATATTTAATTTTATGCTTCTTAAATAATAATTGTATAAAAGTTTAAAAAAAATTAGTCAGATGGCAACCCTTACAAAAATTATTTCCCATCTGATTTTTTTCAAAACACTATTTTTTTAGTTATGTATTATATTACAGTTGCACTTCATCTTCAATTTTTTTAATTGATATTTAGAAAAAAAATTGGCAACTTTCTCATATTTCCTAAATTTTATCACAAATTTCTCCAAGTGCACTTTATCCTCTTCTACAATGGACAGATCTCTCATAGGAAAAGGAAATCATCATATTTTTGCTCTCTTTGTGCCCATAAAAATCTCCAACCATAGCACTACCGACAATTTTTTCATGGCTTCAAGTTCATTGTACTGCAAAACGCCTAAAATGCTGCTGCTATGTCTCCTAAGTTCATTTGCGGTTCAATATTACTGCTGCGTTTGTTTCATTTTTCGCCAGTGGCCCAAGGCAACAAAGAGCAAATTGAATAAACACACGCAGCAACTTCACTTGAAAAAATGCTAGTGTGCGCCTGAAAATATACTATGCGATAGCCATCGAAATCACTAAAACAGTGGTTAACGTGAAGCGTAGGAGGAAAAAATTGTGGCAAATAGGCAGAAAATCTACTGACCGAATTATGTTAGTTTGTTTAATCCAAAAATAGCCCGAGAAAGTAAAGCAATAAGACAAAAAATGTGCTGCCGAATTGATTTTTTCCTCAACTGCTTTTTGTTGCAGTTTCTTTTTTTGCTGTTAGCCTTATTTTTTTGCGGTTTTGTGGTGAAATTGGTGATGACTGGCGTCATTTGCCGACACACTGCTTCATTTGCAAATAAAATACACTTATATTTTATGACTTATTTTATGACGTAGTGAAGTGTGTGCGCGCGCAAAAGTATGCTTACTTTTAATGACAGTTTTTTTCTTTAATTTTGTTGTTGCTTTTTTCGTTTTGTTTTTGGTTTATGATTGTCATACCAGTGGCAAACTTACCTTAATTAAATTATTGAATTCCGTGAAGCATGCGAGGCGCTGAAATGACAAAATAAAAAAGTGCACAAGTTGGTTAGATTAGGTTTATGATTTTCATAAAAGAAACGCAAATTTAATAACGCTAATTTACAGTTTATGTGCAACTTAATTAAATTTTTGAAAGTGCTGCTTCGATAGTGTAGCTGAAATGTTATTAAAATTTTTATTGCATACATTTAGGCGAGCGTAATTTTTGTTCTTCACTGAATTTATGTACGCATAAATTATTATTTTTTTTTAAACTGCTGGTATCCAAATTTATGTGCTCTCGAACAGTTTTGCAAACAATATTGTTGCACGCAAGCTTTGCACACTTTTATGCGCCGTAATAATAAATGAAATAATTCTTATATATATTCAGACAACCGCAAGGCACTTAATTTATCACAAAATACTATTAAATTTGCACATTCAACATGCTTTCTCAAGTACCACTTGGTAAAATTGTATTTTGAGCTTTTGTTGCATACTTTTATGCGTCACAATTAAGATAATAGCATTTTTTGGAATTTTATAAGAACATTATTTAGAATAATTATAAATTTCAGTGAACATTATGCTCCGAAAATACAATTTGTTCATCAATTAAATGGAATTTTGCAACAAAAAATACGTTTCTCGCAGTTCTTTGCCTACTTTCCGGCAAAAGCATTAAAACATGTTTTTTCAGCCAACTAATTTGTAAAATGACAGCAACTATAATTGAAATATTTTGTTGACAGCAGCAAATTAAAGTGTAAATGGCAACAAATAAAAAGCCAAATATGAAAATATTGCATACCTATAGGCGCTTATATCATAAATTATTCACCACTCCTATAGAGAAATTGCAGCAGTTTGAATATATATTATTTATTTGTGTGCTTGCCACAGAATTTCAATATTTTTTGCCAGCAAATTTTATGATAAAATTATTTCGCCCGAAATTATTGCATATTTTCAGGCTGTATACTGTAATACAGCTTATCAAAAGCTGCAAGCCTTAATTAAGCATTTTTGCATGCATAATAAGGTTAATATGTTCTTCATTGCATTAACATGCTATATTGTTAATAAATAATTACGTGGATTGCATACTTATGGGCTAAAGTGAAATTTGCTTGTAACTGCAAGCTATGGTAAAAATTTAATGCAATAAATTAAAGATTTACACATTACATTTACACAGAAATATCTAATGTTATTATAGTCGAGCTTATTATAACAATGAAGCATACTTTCAGGGTCTTCAGCCTTAAGCCTTGTATGTGAAACACCTTTAATAGTCTGGAAAATTAAATTATTTTATTTTTTTGTGCACCCCACACTTGTATTTGTACAAGTTGTGTTCTTTTAAGCATGCAATTAACGCTGGTAAGCATATTGTGTAGCATAGTTTTACGCGCGCTGATATTTAATGTGACTTTTTTTTATTTTTCGATGAGGAAAGCGTTTTTATGTAAGTTGATAGGCTTTTGGTAAGAAATGAATGTTGTCTGCACATATTTTTCAGCATTTGATTAATACAGTATAGTGTTAGGCGCATTTTCTAAAGCACAGAAAAATAAATCCTTTTTACTTGCATTTGCTTTTGGTGTAGACTTGTTTTGTTAGAGATTTCTGTTGTTGTCAGCTATTCTATTCAGATCAGTTTATTTACAATATTGCATTGTTTTAGGCTTCGAAGACAAAATTCGATTTCTTATAGAATTTTTTACATTAGCATGAGTGTAACTCAATTAAACTAATTGCAACGCCTACTTAAATAAAATATTCAAAAAATAACATTGTTATTTTATTAAACATTGCATACTTTTAGGCTCATATCATTTTTCCGTTTGGCTTAGAATTAAGATTTTTTATGCTTTACCTAAAGTGCTACTTTTCAAAAGCCTGCCAAAGTTTTCTATAAACTTTTAAGTACTGCATACTTTTGTGCTTGGAAAAATTAGTATTTCTACTTCAAACAAATCACAAAGAATGGCATTGCGCTTATATATTTGTAAGCGGCGAACAATTACCTTGTTTAGATATTGAAAATTTTAATTAAAATCTCCCAAAAGTATGCACAACAACCACATGACCTTCTAGTAGCATTAGCAGCAATGAAATATATAGACTTTTCGCCCTTCCGAGAGCGACCGAAAACTTTGACCTGGTGACCTAAACGCTTTGTGCGTACTCAACCATACGAAAACGGCAAGGAAACTGAAAGTATGCCTAGCAGCGCCTAAAATTATGCTCAACAAGAAGTAGTCTAAAGAAAACAAATAAACAAAGGGTAACTTTTGTAACTTGGTGCGCCTAAAATGCCCCATCAACACTTTGAACTTGTTAACCCTTTTACTTTCACTTGATGTGATTTTGCACAAACGCGCTGCTGTCGCACGCAGGCAGCCGCAAAAAGCATGGACTGTGTCACTTTTTGTGGGGCGTTGGTTGAGTTAACTTCGCAGACACGCCCCCCACCCACACACAACGCATGGGAGTTTATTAAAATTCTTAGAAAATCCCAATAAACGCCTCTTCGTCTCATTTACAGTTCGACGCAAGTGCTGTTGCTGAGCTTGTAAGCTGCATGCTTTTGTTGTGGGTGTAAGGTTGCTGTGGTTTTGCTGTAGCCTACTTTTCGCCGCGAGTAAAAGGCTTTTCTGTGTGTCTTTTTAGCAAATAATCAGGACAGCAGTGGTTGTAAATGCAATGCTTTGGCATTTCAGTGCAGAATTAGTGATTGGTATCCAAAATATCTAGAAAGAGAACTTCAGTAAACTTTTAAGCGCCTTAAATGTGGCTACAGCTACTTGGGAAAATGCAAAAACTTTTGGCAGGAATCAATCAAATATTTATTTAAAAAAAAGGTGAATTGAAGCCAAATGAAATTTAATTTAAATGAAAAGAATAATTTTAAATTTAAGGGTTTTTCTTCGCCGCTAAAAGTATGCTACAAAAAACTTTGATATAGATAGTTTTTTTTCCTGCTTCAAGCGCTAGTATCCGCATAGAAAACAATACTTTTGAAAAGAGTTTTGCTAAATTATATAAGAAAATGTGATTTGACTTATTTTAAACGTCATTTTCACATAATTTTTTCAAAAATTGGTAGAGAAATACTTTGCTCCATAAACTATACTACAAAAAAACATAAAAAACTGAAATAATGCAGTGTTATATTAAAATGATTAAGTAAATCTTTTCTAAACATTTTTTTTCACGCCATTCTTATTTAAAAAGTGTCTCTAAACATTTTTAGATGTACTTCAAATAACGGAGCACTCTCATTCTGCTCTAAAAAGTATGCAAAGAAAAAAATTTTCGTTTTTAAATACATCAAGTAGTCTCAAAACATATTGAAGCGAATGATGAAACATTTGTAAGATACGATATCTTGTACGACATACTCACATCAAGCCCAAAAGTATGCTGCAATACTATCAGAAGGCTTTGTTCAGTATTTATATTAAACACAAATGCAAATATAATATTTATTTAACCTAAGTACACACTTTACTCCACTGTTGCGCAATTCCACAGAGTTTTACCTTCATGCCTATTTTCCAAAATTTCATTATTTCCAAACTCTTTATATACATAAGTACTCCTGACTTCAGGGCATTTGCTCTAGTGTAAAATAAATTTTAAATCACATACAGTTAATTAAATTGCTTCCACACCAACTAACACGGTCTTATCGCATTAGCATTAATCAATGCGGAAATGAGTGTGACTTATGCCTGAAAGTATGCCACATGCCACACGCTATATATCACTAAGCAATAGAGTACGCAGAGCGGCAGCACGCTATGTACAGGCACAACTTATAATCATACAAAAAATATATACAGGTGTGTATAAATATATATTAACATGAATTTAAATATGTAGCATTTATAGGCTAATTTTAGGTGCTTAAAAGAAACGAAGTTTGCGGTAGCACGCTAAACAGGTGGGTGGGTGAGTCTTTGGAAGTGCTAATGAGAAACACAACAATTGTGGAATATTTTTACACAATGGAAACAACAATGTTAAAATTTTAAGGCATGTTAAAATGCATTCAGCCGAAATGTATACCTTAAATTACGGCGACAACTTAAATCCCCAATAAAGAACCGCACGCAAAGGCAAATGAGCCTATAAATACATTAGAGAGGCTCACACGCGAGGTCTATATATAAAGAATAGCTTTTGCAGCAAGTGTCGGCGCTATTTTGAGTATGCTCAAGAAATGTAATGCCTAAAAGTAACAACAACAGCAACATAGTGTGACCGAAAGACTCGTTAAATAATAAACTCACGTTTTGCATGTTTAAAACCGGCGCCTAAAAGGTCTTTAAAAGGAAGCTAGTGAAGGCAATAAGCTTCCGGCGGTGAAAAACGCGAAACCCTCTCATTCTAGCATACAAAAAATTAAAATAAATAAAAACGCATTCATTTATTGTGCTTGCTTCCAGGCGCGTGCACACCTATTTCGTAGCAACTCAGTGAACAATTAACTATATCTTTCATAAAACCACACGAGCATATTAAGTATGCACTAACCAGCCGTTTGCAGTAGAAGCACTCAACTTATACACGCTTGTAAGTCGTGCTTTCAGTTTTCCTTTCAGTCTTTATATATTTCTTGCTATTTTCTTACCTGACTCCTAGCTTACTTCCATATCTTACTCTTTATTACACTATCGCATAAGCATAACATGTATTGTAGCCGTTCGCAGGCGTTGGATTCTCTAAGGTATCGCCATTATGTTAATGTCCTGCCAAATGTGTTTAGCAACATAGCATACGTTCAGGCTCCAGAGAAATGTATAGCGATTACTTACTTTGCTAGCATTAATTTTTAAAAGGCAGTCTTTTTTGCTTATCCAGGAAACAGGTTGTACTGTGGGTTTCTAATAAAATAAATATAAATACGAGCCTAAAATTATGCTAGAAATATTGAAAACTATTCGTTGACTCATATAGCTAGCTAAAAATTATTTTTACAGCATATTACTTGATTAATATTTTACAAATTGGCAGTTTACGCATTCTTCTTGTACAAAATATAATTATAGGTGCCTAAAATTATGCTAAAAATATACAAAAACACATTATAAATAATTTTTTTTTGAACTTGTTTTGACAGAAACAATTTCTAAGATTTCTATATAAGATATGTTGATGAAGAGTGCGTAGATACTGTTGATCTGCACCTAAAAATATGCCAAACATTTAATATACAACTTTTTAAATATTTATACAGCACTCAGTATACAAATTTAGATTTTATAAAGTAATCTATAAGTAATAAAATAATTTTATAAAGTATTGAATCTTTTTTAAGCTTAAAATCGTCTTATTAGGCTTCGTAGCTCCTAAAGATATGCAATAATATAAAATTTTTACCTGAAATAAAAAGAAATTTTACCTAAACAACACAAAGTATACAAAATTAGAGATTTCGAAAAATCGTAACTCTCTTCTAAGCTTAAAATCGTTTAACTAAATTTCATTGCTCCTAAAGGTATGCAATTATTTAAAATTTTTTGAATTATGGTCGCACATCACGGAAAACAAATATACATATATTATTGCAGATATTATTTTCAATACTAATATTTCTTAATAGTTAAATTTCTCAAAGCGCCTCAAAGTATGCATTAATTTTTTTTTCTAAATGCAGTGTTCTCTAAGTGACTGTTTATATTAAGTAGAGACGATCTAAAGGATAATGGGTTTCATTTAATACGTAAACTTACAACACTTCAAGCATTCAGCCTAAATGTATGCAATAGAAAGAGTATATTATTTGATTTCGAATATGTTTCAAACGAAAAATCAAAAATTTGAGAATGACTTAATTTACAATAATAACGAAATGTTGCATTTAAAGAGTTATCCTAAAAGTATGCAACAAAAATGATGGAGAAATTGTAATTCAGAGAAATATATATAAATTTATTATGATATAAGAGTTATTTATAGTAATAGCGCAAGATTCATGATAAAATCTTCTCAAAAGCATGCAATAATATATTTAATAAAAAATTAGCCTAAAAGTATGCAATTCGAAATTAAAATAATTTTTGTGAAAAAAATTAATATAAAAATAGTCAAATGTTGCGTTAAAAATGCGTTAAAAATATGCTCAAAAAAATTTTGAATTCTGTTCTGAGCGCCTAAAAGCATCTTACAACCATAAACTCATATAAACTTACAGGCTTTTATCTTCTAAACAATAAAACTCGCTTCAGCGCTGTAATCCCCAACCGAATACCCTTGTTCACTACGTGCGACAACATGTCATTAGTTGCCTTGTAGTAATTGTATTATAAATAAGAAAATAGCAAATTCAATAAACGTCTTTTCCACTACTTACTAATGTATGTTTATATGTATACTGAACCATACAGGTGTATCAATTGCACATGTAGTGGCTTTCATGTGGTTATTGTAATATTAGATACATTATCGATTACTTAAGTGCCTACTTACAGGAGTCAAAGGCCCGACCATGGCTGCTGAGCGCAAAAATGTATGATATGTAGAGAATACGCTGAGTTTGAGCATGTGTGCCACAATGCATAGATGCACACATACAGCAACATAACTCGAGTAAAGGTAGAATCATTGCCTAGCATTAGGCGCAAATGCTGGGGGAAAATATATAAAGCGACAGAAAAATGGTGTAGGAAGCAATCGAGCGTTTATAATTTCGCACAATTAATCTAGCCGTAGGGGAACTGCATGCAGCGGGGTCGAAAGTGTCAAGCGGGTGTGTGTGCAAAATGCCTTTAGACTGCTACACGCACGCACAAACACACACATGCATGCATATTTCATGTCTTCAGCTATTGGCAAAGGGCAATTTTCTATATGACCGCACTGTCAAGAGTCCATTGAACCCAGCAGCAGTCATACACGCACACACACGCAACATATTTATAACTGTAAATGCCTATAAAACAGGTAGTGTATTATATTTACATGCCACAAGCGCCTTTTTTTGCTGCTCTGCTATGCTCCATCACGCACTCGCCGCCCCTTCCTTTGTAACCTTTTCGAAAGCAGTCTGCCTCCATTTTCCTCAACCCAACCGCACTTCTTTGTTGCCATTAGCGCCTTTTATTTATGCTTTTCACACTCCGCCTTTTCTTTTGTTTATGCCACTTTTCTCGCAATTTCGCCCCTAATATCCTGTTGTGCCGTACTTTTCATGCCTAATGAACTAATTTCTTCGCACTTAGCCAACCGTAGACCTCCTTACTAATACGCGCTGTGTGGGGTCACCGTTCGATTTGAAATGAAATCAGCAATTCTAACCCTTTTCACACTTTGTTTGTATGTTTGTTTTATGCAGAAAAACAATTGAGCAGCTGCTTTTTCCCAACGAGTCTCAGAAATTGTTTAAATATTGCTGCAAGCGTAAAAAATTATTGGCTTAAACCGCATACCACACTGGCTGTTGGTTTCATGAAGACAAATAAATATTTTAGTATACCATCAGGCGTTGATTTAATTAGAAGGATTTAGCAGTGTGGCATCCAGGTATATTTGAATGAATTTTGTGGGCATTGAATAAGTCTTAGTAACTTATATCATAGTAGGCTTTCAAGTAAGCATAAAGACAGAAAATATATTTAAATATGTGCCTAAAATTATGCAAAAATATTCAAAAATACAATCTATAACTAATTTTATCGCAACTCGTTTTGTTGAAATTAATTTTTAAGCGATGTTATATCAGGCATGGCGTTAAAAGTTGTGGAGGCGCTGTATATATCTGCCTAAAACTATGCTAAAAATATTCAAAGACACAATTTATGTACAATTTTATTCCAATTTGTTTTGTTACAATTAAGTTTTAAGGAATATTACACAAGATACATAGTATGTGGATGTAAGTTGCGTAGGTGCTGTATATTTAAGCCTAAAACGATGCTAAAAATTTGGAAAACAACATTTTTTAAATATCTATCGTATACAATATACAAAAACAAATTCATTGCACAAATTTTACAAATTTTTCTTAGTTTAAAACCGTTTTATCATTTTATAGCACCTAAAAATATGCAATTATTTGTAATTTTAAACGATTTTTGAAAAGTTTTATAATAAATATAAATTTTTGCAGATATTATTTGTTGCTCATTTCTTCATATTACAAAATGTATTTAGATTTTTCAAAGCATGGCGATAAAAGTTGCAATCATGCTGTATATCTCAGCTTTAAAGTATGCTAAATATATCGAAAACAACAGTTTTTAAGAATTTATCAAATACAATATACAACAACAAATTCGAATTGTAAAAATATTAAAAATTTTTCTTGGTTTAAAACCGTTTTTTTATTATATATCACCTAAAAATATGCAATTATTTTGTATTTTAAAAAGTTTTTGAAAAAACTTTCACACATAAAGGAATATAAATATACATATATTTTTGCAGATATTATTTGGAGCTTATTCCTTTATAATAAAGAATGCAATTAGATTTCTCAAAGCGCCAAAAAGTATGCATTAAAAAGTAAAGCTTTATTTCAATTCAAAGGTTTTGAAAAACTTAAGGAAGTATTTCTTACACTATTCTGTTATAATAAAAAAATTTAATGAAAATTTATCGTTTTTATATCTAAAATATTAAAAAAACAAGTAAGGGAGTTTGACAGGCTTCGAGTTATGGATAACTTCGAGTTATAGTGTCTCTGATTTTTAAAAATTATTCAAAGAAGGTCGAAAACGCGTTGACGATGAACCACGTCAACTGCCATCAACATCAACTGATGATCAACACGTCAATAAAAGAAAGGATTTGTTGCTTAAGAATATACGATTAACAGTCAAAGATCTTACTAGCCTCGTTGAAATAACGGAAGTCTCAATGAAAACCATTTTGAAAGATCATTTGGGCCTAAGGAAAGTAAAAGCACGATTGGTGCCAAAATCATTAAATTTTTTCGTCAAACAGTGTTGCGTTAAAGGCTATGAAACAATGCTTTCCGACTAGCAGCATGTCATGAAATGGTTTATTACTGGCGATGAGTCTTGAATCTATGCTTACGACCCGGAAACAAACAATCAATTGGCCGAATAGCGTGGCAAAGGTGAGCCGAAGCCGAAAAAACCACATCAAAGCAGGTCAAAAATTAAGTTTATGTTGACAATTTGCTTCGATTATCGAGTTGTCGTGCACTTCGAATTCCTTTCGAGCGGTCAAACTATCAACAAGGAGTAATATTGAGTGTTATGCATTGTTTGCGTGAAACTATTCGTGGAAAGATGCCAGAATTATGGCTCGACAACTCTTGGCTTTTGCACAACGATAATGCACCGTCGCATACTGCATTGATTCTTCGTCAGTTTTTTGCCATATTTTCAACCAATATCGTGCCTCAATCACTGCACTCGCCTGATTTAGCTTCGTGTGGCTTCTGTCTATTCAGCAAACCCACACGACCGCTCCGTGGAAACTGTTTTGAGTCAATTGAAGATATTTATGTTGCTAGGATTGGGAAAAACGTTGGCACAAGTGTTTTGTGGCCAAGCGGCACTACTTGAGGGGGACGACACAGATTTTGAAGAATAAATTAAGAATTTTAAAATTATGAATAAAGTCTTACTAGTTTTTGCTCGTAGTAGTTGCGGTATAAAGTCACCTGTAAGTTGTATTAGGTATATGGGCGCTAAGGGAAGTATTGAAACTTCTAAAACATTACTGACATTCAGAAATTAATTAACAAAGTTCTATCAAATTATTTTCCATAGAACACACCTAATTTCACACAAACGAAAGACTCACATGATACTCTATTTCTAAATAAATATTGATATACTAAGCACATGTACATATGTATGTTTGTATGAAGGTGCATAGAAATTTTCCAGCTGCCTTAGCGCATCACTCTCTGGTGACGCATTGAAAGCGGAAGTGTTATTGCACTTGAATAGTTCCTACCGACATTCAATTTGTCGACAAGTCACTTTGCTATTTTCTTCAATCAATTGCTTGTGCTTAACTCACTTTGAAATTCAAGCCGAGCATTGGCGTTGCCCACTCGGGCCATTTGGCTGCCATTTATGTGGCGTTTAACTAATGTACACTGGAGAGCGGCAGCGTAAATAATGAAAAATGACCGGAGAAATAATATCAGAAAAAGCTAAATGCTTAGAATTACTCAATGAAAACAATAGTGAAAACAACAATAACAATAAATAAAACTACTAATGATAAGCCAGCTGTAGAACTCAATAGCTGCTTGTTTGCATACACCTTTAGCGCGGCGGTAGCGTCAGCAAGCTGTGAAGAAACAGTGAGTAAGCAAGTGCACAAAAAACACAATTGCCTTTGTTGTTGTTGTTTCTGTAGTCGTTCGTTCGTTAGCTGCTGACAAATAATAAGTAATTCGATATTCATTTTTGTTACCCGCCATAGTAGTCGCACATATACTTACATATATGCACATATGCACACTCACGCGACTTGCTGCTTTAAAACAAAAACAAAATGCGTCGCTGGCGTCATATACGCTAACCGCCCTTACCTCCCAACTTGTCTTAATTGTCTAGCGTCGCTTTTATGACGCCTTCAATAGCACTTTATCTAAGGTAATGAGCTATATGCTTGTGTAAACACGCACACACACCACCACACACTAATTTGCTGTTAAATATATTGCTGTTTGTAACATCCATATATATATTTGCATAATTAATATAACGCATATATGCATATATGTATGTATGTATATATAAAAGTGCCTTAAATAGGCAGCTAAAATTAATTAATTATTGCAATGGAATTGCGACAACAGAGCAAAGTGCAAACGCATTGAAATTTTATTATTTACTTGTGAACATGTACATTCAAAATAGCATATTTTGTAACTAGTAGGGACTGGTCCAAAAACAACTGATGTGCAACTAGTTAATCGAATTGTTATTAAAGTGTGTAGAAGACAAAAAATTCACTTGATTGTCCCAAAAAATTTAGTTTGTAACTAGTTAGTGAAGTAGACCAAAAACAACTAGTCTTGCGTTAGTGCACTAATTTTGCTGAATTGTTGTAAAAACGTGTAAAAGGCAAAAAAAAAATCACTTTTGTTGTGATAGGTAACTTTGTAACTAGTTAGTGAAGTGGTCCAAATATAACTAATATGGAACTAAGGCACTGATATCACTGAATTCTTGTAAAAACATGTAAAAGGCAAACAAATATGCTGAATTATTCACAAATATATTAGTTTGTAACTATTTCGGGAAGTGGTTAATATTTATACTTTAAGTTTCAACATATTCACTGAAATGTCCCAAGCATTTATTTGGAACAAAATCACTGATTTTAGATTGAAATGTAATTCGGAAAAGGGAGCGAAAATAAACATCTGCGGAACTAGCTAGTGAACTAGCCAATATCGCGGTTCGCAATTCGTCGAACGCTGCCTCTTTCCAGCGAAATGCCCTCAATGCGATTAGCATACAATGGAACCGAGGCATTGTATCAGTTCCCGGCCATTTTTCATCTCCTTTTTGACCCAAACCAGCCGTTTTAACTCCTCTTCCTTCAGGCTGGACTTGCCTTCGAAACGGTTGCATATAAATATATAAAATAAATCTCATCCCTACTATAAAAGATAACCGAATCTGGGAATCCCTACCAGAAAATATAGTTGAATCTGTATTTTTAATATCATTAGAACATATTATAAGAAAACTCTTTTAAATAAACTGTAATACGAATTAAAGCGTATATCCTGAGTAAAACTAAAGACGCCTGATCCGCTCTAAAAATTTTCCTCTCAATAATAATGCCGGCTTTGACCTTGCGCAACACTTCATTACACCATTATTCTAGCATGAAAGCAGAACAGCCTTTATACCTTCGTCAAAGTCCAGATACCCGCCTATATACACACATATGAACTTAACTGTATATCTGTATTGGGTTATAAAGACATAGTGTAGTTTAAAAATGATTTTCCAACGAATTGCCATCTCAGTTTATGTGACAATAAAACTAATTTGCTAAATGGCGCACAGAAATGTGCGTATAGTAATTACACATACGTTCCAACACACATGGGTTCCACTGAAAAAGGACACTCCTTTGCAGTTAGTTTAGCGTGTATATTATCGAACTGCTATTACAATGTGTATGTGTGTTTGTGTCTCAGCAACACAATTGCCTTTTGCAGATAATGTTAAGCGTCTATACTTATTAACACGTCTCTCCAACGGTAACATCCCTTTTATAGAGCCGCTCTGCTCTCTTCAGCTTAAGCGTTGCGATAAATCATGACGTTAATGGATTTAAATTTAAGCATTTGAGAAATAGTTTTGTATGGCATATATGTGGTTGAAGGAAAAAAGGTGTCAGACGTTTCACCAATGCTTGACTGAATTGAGTTAGATCTGAAAAGTGGGCTTTATACGCTTATAAATGTGTTTTTGTGGCGAATTAAGCTGTAAATATTAAGCAGGCGTTAAGTTAATTACACGCCGAAATTTCAATGGGGGTCAATGTAATAAATAACCCTAAATGTCGAGTAATTTATAGCTCACTAAAAATGAATACGGTGGAGAGCTTTTTCCTTACGATTAATAGAGAAAGCTTTAGCATAAATTTCAAAGTAATATATATAATGAAATATTGTCTTAGAAATTTGCCGTAAAATATCATTGTAGAATAAAATAATGATTAATTAACTACTATTAATATTACTTGATGAGTGAAAGCTCGCAAAAAAGTATAAATGTGAACTTAATATAAAAAAAAAACTTCGGAACTTTTAATAGACTACTTTTTATGTTAAAAATTTGTATAAGCTTAACTTTTTTACTTTGGAACTTTCTAATAATAAACTTTTAACCAAATTTAGTTAAAGCTTTTGTTTACTTAAACATTGGAACTACGTTGATAGTTTAATTATTATTTTTGTTTTTATCTCGAGCTTTTAGCCTTTGAAAATAACTTCTCTTTTTCATTACTTAAATCGCCACAAAAATATCCTTAGAGCTTTTAAAATTTTTTGATGATTCTGAGTACTGTTCGAAATCTTCTAATCTTAAAGCTCTCGCTGTTTCAAGCATTTATTGTTTTAGCAAATGACGTTTATAGCATCAAAAAATCAACAGAGCTTTTAAAGTTTTTTAATGATTCTGAGTACTGTTCGAAATCTTCTAATCTTAAAGCTCTCGCTGTTTAAAGCATTCACAATTTTAGTAAATGACGTTAATAGCAACAAAGAAATTCTCAGAGCTTTTAAAATTTTTTAATTATTCTGAGTAATGTTTGAAAACTTTTAATATTATTTAAAGCTTTCGCTATTTAAAGCATTCACAATTTTAGTAAATGAGGTTTATAGCATCAAAAAATCCACAGAGCTTTTACAATTTTTTAATGAATCTGAGTACTGTTCGAAATCTTCATATATTATTTAAAGCTCTCGCTATTTAAGACATTCACAATTTTAGTAAATGACATTAATAGCAACAAAAAAATCTTTAGAGCTTTTAAGATTTTTTTAAATTTTCTCAGCAATGTTCAAAAACTTCTAATATTCATTAAAACTCTAGTTGTTTAGAGCATCCATTATTTTAGCAAATAGTGCTTTTAAATTTTTTTTTAATTTTTCTGAGTAATGTTCGAATTATTTTAATATTCATTAAAACTCTCCCTGCTTAAAGCATTCCTTATTTTAACTAACTTTTAATAGAATTTGTAGAGCTTTCGAGCTTTTTGGATTTTTAATTGTATTAAGACTTCGTTACTTTCACTAACTCCAAAAAATTTTGGCAACGTTTATAAAGCTTTTGTGTAAAATGTTCCAATATCCTAAATGTTCGGTTTACTCTAGCATATGTGCAGATTTAGCAAAAGTTATCTTAGAGCTTTCAGGCTTTCATACTTATGGATTTTCTAATTGTATAAAAGCTTTGTTACTTTCGGTGAGCGATAAAAAATACGGCAGTATTTTAAAAAACTTTTGAGTAATCCAATAAAAAATTTCAAGTTTCAGACTAACTTCAGCAAATATCTTGGAATAAATTTATTTTAGAGCTTTCAAACTTGTACAAATTTCTCGCATCGCAAAAACTTTTTAACGACTTCTAGAAAATTGTGAAAGCTTTCGAGTTAGAGCTTTTCAAATTTTAACAAAATTTCTCAAGGTTAGTCACTTTACAAGTTTTAAAAGCTTTCACAAATAACCAGTTCCATTCAGTTCAAAGCTTTCATATCCTTAAACCTCAGTTCAATATTTACCTTTCAGTTAGTTTTTTATTTAGATTTCAAGTAAATGCTTTCAAGCTAGTAAGACATTAAGCTTTTACGCTTTTTATAACAGTATTTATAAAATCTTTCACTTTAATGCTGTAATAATTTTAAAATTGTCTTTTACAATAAAACATCAACTAAGTTTCGCATTTCAAATTTAAGTTCAAAAGCTTCTAAGTTTTACTGTTTTCAAGAGCTTTTTCAATACAGTAAGCTAATTTAATCATCATTACTTGTTTAAAATTGCAAGTAAAATTTTCAAATATATAAAAAATGTAAATGAAAGCTTTCATGAAAGCTCTTTATTTATCCTTTTTTGACATTTTTAAATACATACTTTCCTTATTCTCACAAACGCTTATCAATTCTCCATATTCTCGCAAAAAATACGTAAATTATCATAAAATGCGCATCAATTTCACCAAATAACGGTAGCCAACAGCTTTTATTGACAGTGTGGCTGTTGGCTGACAAAAACAAGCAAACTTTCCACATCACATACCAGCTGTGCGTTTTACACCCCCAACACTTTAGTATTCCCTCATGCGTTTTTCAACGTTTTTTTCCTTTTTTCCGTTTTTTTTTTGGGTTTTTTTCCCGCCTGACTTTGACAGTTTGAGTGCCTTTGTCAGGTTTCGCCCGCAAGTCACACATTTATTTTCAATTTTTTTTTTTTTGTTGTCATGTTTGTTTTTGCTATTAGCAATACTTTTTTATTTCGTTTAATTTTTTTTGTCTGAGTCGCCGCCATAAATTTAAGTTTATGCCATTTAATCATTATTTGCAACAACGCCTTTTATGGCTAGTGGCAACAGTTGCCACAGCGCCTTCCCAGCCCAATCGTAGTAACTGTAACTAGTAATCACTGCCGTTCCGAAATCCATATTTTTCACTTTATGGGGGAGGCAATAAATTTGCCTTGTGCCTTAAATAACCAATAGCTTGCTGGTGAAGGTTGAATAGTAAAAGTTTTTATCGAAATATTGTTGTTTTACTATTTGTTTTCATTTTGCCGCCTTGTGGTCCACGTTATCATGTGCTTTTGTATTTGTTTCCCCATAGGATCCGCCTATCGAATATATCGCTATATGTAAAATGAATTATTGTGTGTGGTATTATGTCATGGGCATTGAGTTGATGAATATTCGGGACGTTGTTTTCTTGAAGCAAAAACTATTACAACAAGTAAAACGGAACAATAAATTGCAATAACCACATTGTTTTTGGATTAAATTGATACCCTGTCGTATATTTACCACTTTCGTTGTAGCTGTGTTGAATATTTATGATTAAAATTTCTGTATTTGGGAGAAATTAATGGTAGTTGAATAATTTTGCACCGAATTTTGGAATTTTAAGTGTAATAAATAATCATTTGCTTCATAATAATGGATTTAGTGTAAATTCGAAAAAATCTAGAAACAAACATTCTTCATATTTTTCCACTAAATTAATAAAAAATATTAAATTTCACTGAAAATTATAAATTTTTAATAACTCTCATTCCTTTACAGGAGCTTTAGAGCTTTTGTGCTTTCAAAAAGCGTTCAATCTTTGATAAAAATCACACTTTTAAATAAAAGTATATAAAAGAAAAACTGGCACCTAATAGACAATCTTTCCCGTTGTGAACTTTTCAAAATTCGTAGATTTTCTTTTTTCTAATGGCAAAGCTTTTATTATTTTTAATGAGCTTTTAAATTACCATTCTGTATTGAAATAAAAGTGTATAAAAGATAATTCAGTACCTTTCTAAAACTCATTACCACTTATCTGTTTACTGTTGAAAATTTGTTTTTTATGATTTCCAGTGAGCTTTTAAACTTTCAAGTATTCCCAAGAGCTTTAGAACTTTCATAAATAGCACGCATTTGTGATAGAAAAAAGCATTCGGAAAATCTCAACGAAAGCTCAATGAATCTGAAACCAATTTCTAAAAGCTCCGAAGCTCTTAAAAGTCCTATATATTCTATAGCGCAACACTACTGTCCTCTAAGCTTATATTCATTTACTTATGTATATTTGTAAACAATTTTCTAAAGAATTCAAAATTACCGCAAAGCAAAACAAAACAACCATTTTACCTTTCAAGTATTTACGAAATAGTTAAGTGGCTGACAAAAGCGAAAAATAAAATTAAAATAATTTAATGTGAAGTGCTAAGTAGCCTGAAAAACGATTATTTTGAATTTTGAAAGCTAATGTACGCCTACATATGTATTTCAAAGTTGAAATTGAAGTGTATTTTTATAATTATTCTGTTTAATTTTATTCTTGTTGGTATGCCAAAAACTTTTCGTTGGAATTGAATAAAAATTTATAATTATGCAAAAATTAATCTTGTTAAGTAATAATAACTGCTTTTATAGGCAAACACAGGTGGACGATATTAAATTCATTGAGTTTTTAGGGTGCCTAGCTGTATTTTGCTTAAGAAGCTTAAAGCACAGAGCGTGAAAAGGTTTTTTTGTTAACCAACTCCATTTTTGTGGCATTAATCCCGTTGAAAAATTATTTTTTTGCCAAAGTTTATTTAATTTTTATTTATTTAAAAAATATTTCCTTTTATTATTTATTTTTTTTTTTTGAATTTTTGATAAACCAATTTTTTTCTTTATGTTTTATTAAATGTTTTTATGAATATTTCTTTGCTTTATTTTTCATTACATTTTTTTATATTTTTTTTTGTTGTTTTATTTTTGATTTATTTTACTTTTACATATTTTGTTTTTTTAGCCATTCAAAAAAATTTCGGTGAACAAAATTTGTAGTTAATCTATTTTTATTCTCGCAACAATGTTGCTGGCAGGAGAGTTCGGCTTTATAGTTTTGTTCACGAGCTGTAGTCCTAAAACTTTAAAAATCTTAGGGTTATATATACACAAACCCAATTTGCGAACGGCGACGAATCGACATTTCGTCCGGTCTTCAGCCACGTCTCAGAAACAGACGCAATATTCTCTTCTGTTTGACGCATTCGTGATGGTTGGTTTATTCCAATAAAGTAAACTGAGTGCGAAACTTGGTCAAAATCGCATTATTGTTTGCCACGTCCCACCAAAATCGGACGGAAACGCGAAACACATTTCGAACCGAAAGTGATTTTGGTAATAAAATTAAATGATTTGCAAGCGTTGAAATCGTTAGTAAGTCTATTTTGTCAAAGCATACTGAGCATCTTTTTTCTTTGACACCATGTCTGAAATTTGATCTGTCAAATACTAATGCATGAAAATCCTAACCTCAAAAAAATCACCCGATATATATTTCAAAGTTGAAATTGAAGTGTATTTTTATAATTATTCTGTTTAATTTTATTCTTGTTGGTATGCCAAAAACTTTTCGTTGGAATTGAATAAAAATTTATAATTATGCAAAAATTAATCTTGTTAAGTAATAATAATTGCTTTTATAGGCAAACACAGGTGGACGATATTAAATTCAATGAGTTTTTAGGGTGCCTAGCTGTATTTTGCTTAAGAAGCTTAAAGCACAGAGCGTGAAAAGGTTTTTTTGTTAACCAACTCCATTTTTGTGGCATTAATCACGTTGAAAAATTATTCTTTTGCCAAAGTTTATTTAATTTGTATTTATTTAAAAAATATTTCCTTTTATTATTTATTTTTTTTTTTTTTTGAATTTTTGATAAACCAATTTTTTTCTTTATATTTTATTAAATGTTTTTATTAATATTTCTTTGCGTTATTTTTCATTATATTTTTTTATATTTTTATTTTTATAATTATTTTATTAAATTTTAATTTTCTTTTTAGTTTCACGTTTTTTTTTGAATTTTTAATACCTTTTTTATTATTTTTTTAATTCTTATTTCTATCTTCTATTTCTTTTTAATTTGTATTAATTTTGAAGTTTAAGAAATATTTTTTGTTTGTTTTATTTTATTTTGCTCTTTATAGCGGATTTTTAAATTTTTACTAATTTATAAAATTTTTTCATTTCATGTTTTGAAAAATATTTAATATCCTCTTTTATTAATTTTTTTTAATTCTTATTAGTTTTTTTTTTTAATTTTCAAAAATTTTGATTGCAATATTTTTATTCATGCGAGTATAAAATTTTTTGACACCCGATTTTAGCCCTTTTTACTTTTTTATTTTAATTAATTTTTTTTTATTTTATTTGTTTTAAATTTTATTGTTTCAAAATTTTTTTAAGTAAGCAATTTTTTAATTCGTGTATAGCTTTTTCATTATCATTTTTTAATTATTTTTTTGTTTAATATTTTTTTTTATTATTTTTTTGTTTAATATTTTTTTATTTAGTTTTGTTTACCAATTTCTACTATATTTCTATTCATGTATGTATATACAGCATTTAATTTTTTTTAATTCTCTTCGAAAAAAAATTGTTAAAATTTTTGTTTATTATGTCTTTCTTATTTTAATTAAATTTAATTAGTTTGTTTATTAACATTTTCAAAGTTTTTATATTTTTGTTATAATATTTTTATTATTTATTTATATTAAGTATTAAGGTATTTTAATGTTTTTTATTGTTATTTAATATAATTTCTATTTTTATATTTTTTATTTAATATTTATGCGCAGTAATATTTATTATTATTTATTTTCGTTTAATGTATTTTTTTACTTTATAATTTGTTTTTATAAATACGTGTTAAACATTGTTTTTTTTATTTTTATTTTTGTATTATTTATTATAATTTTTATTTTTTTTTTAATTTAATATTTATGGGCATTAATATTTATTTTCATTTAATGTATTTTTTTAATTTTATGTATTTTTTTAATTTTTAAATTTTTTTTGTTATTTTTTGTAATTGTTAGCGCATATTTTTATATAATTTGAAGCTATTTTTATATCTTTTTTGTTTTTAATTCTTTTTATATTATATTATGTTGTTTATTTTATTTTATATTTATTTCATTTTTTTATAATTTTATTTTTTTTATATATATTTTAATTATTATTTTTAATCTTATTAATTTAAATTTTTCTATTATTTTTATTTCAATTAATCCCATTTCTTTATTAATTTTTTTTTTACTTTTATATTTTTTTTTTGTAGCAATATTCATGTAATGTGTCTAACGTGTACATTTCTTGGAATTCCTCAAATATTCCACTCAATTATTTTGCTTTATTTCTCTGTACTAAATATTTTGCACATTGACCGTTTGCTTTGCAATATGTTGGCATGGATGTAGCATTTCATTTAATGTCATTTCACTTGGCCATCTGCTGTCAGACTCATTTACGCGAACGTCCGTCAACGTGGCGTTTAACAACAAGAAGCACAAAGTCAACATAAAACTTGTGAAACAAAATAAGAGGATATTCAAAAACAAAAAATAAAAAAAAAATAAAATAAAAAAAGAAAAAATAATAATAAATAAAAAAAAATATTAATAAAATTTAAAAAAAGTTACAAAATAAGAGAAAAAATCAAATAAGACGAAAAAAAAAAAATTAATAAAAAATAATCAAAAAAAAACGCCGTTAATAAATAACCAGCAAATGCAAAACAATTTGCTGGCAAACGTCACCATTCAACAAATGTCAGCGCAGCCATCAAAGCGGCAAAGCATTGCTGACAGTTGCGCTCATATTGCCTGTGGCCGAAGACATTTCGTAGGCACTCATTCACCAATTTACTGACTCACGCGAACACCACACTCATGCAGCCACTTAAAGCAGCTTTGTACATGTGTGTGTGTGTGTGTCAGTATGTTTTGTTTCAACATTCCGTCAGTTAGCTTGAGGCGTTTTTCCTTTTTTTAGCTGGTTTTAGTTGACAGTTTAGTTGTTTTAGACTTCTACGCCCCGATCCACGATCCTCTGACCATTCGTTTTATTAGTTTATTTGTCTTATTTGTTTTGTTAGCATTTTCATAGACATTGTTTGCATAAAAGTAGCGTGTAAATAAACAATAAACTAAGTTTGTGTAAACATGGCTTTGTTCAAATTGAAATTGAAGATTTTTTCAACAACGAAGCTCCACAACAACAGCTACTGACAGTTACATTAGTGTATTTTTAGGCGCCTTAGCAAATTTCAAAAGTTGTAAGTTACAGAAAAGACAATATATACAGGTCAAATGAGAAAGCTACGCTACACTTCACAAAAAATCAACTTTACTGTACCTGAGATAAGATCATGCTTAACATTCTTATCCTCAAAAAATTTCACTGAAAATTCAAAATCACAAAACTTTTCCGTATAGTGTCAAGAATGTCATTAACGCAATCATTTCGTGTTTGTTTCTATGTATATGGCATTTCAAAAAAGACGCCACATATTCTTACAAGAAGTAGGTCCGTGGTTTACCAACCATGAAAGCTGTTCCTAATTGTAGATCTAGAAATCCGTAAATTAAATTTAAAAAGAAATCTTTCCAAAAGAAAATACTCCGGAGCCGATAGCAAAACCTATGAATGTAAAAGAGATTTAAAAGCAGCTGAAGTGAAAGCTCAAAAGCTCTGTAAAAAGCTCTTTGAAGCTTTATTAGTGAGAAAACATTTTAATGAAAGCTCAAAGTTTTCATAAAAAGTGCAGCAATTTCTAACTAACACTCACAGAGAAGCTTATATTGTGAAAAAGCTGTAAAGCTTTCAAAAATAAATTTATAAATAAATATTTGAAAAAAAATCACAGGAGTCGCTAGCAAAAGTTATAATGCAAAAGTGATTAAAAAGAAGTTAAAGTGAAAGCTCAGAAGCTCTGTAAAAAACTCTAAGAAGCTTTAATAGTGAGAAAACATTTCAGTGAAAGCTGAATTCTCAGCATTTTCTAATAAACGCTCACAAAGAGCATTATAGTGTGAAAAAGGTGAAAAGCTTTCAAAAAAAGGTTTCTAAATTGAGCCAGCACGCATGAAAGTTCACAAAAGTCTCTAAAATATCTTACAAAGTTTGCTGGTGTGAAAAATTCATGTAAAAGCTCAAATGCTCTAATAAAAAGCACAAAGTTTACAATGTTCGATTTTGACTATAGATTTAAATTCTGCCAACTAAGTATGAATCGTTTTCTTGCTCATTTTTAGTAGCACTCTTCAGTAGTTTTTTGAGACCCATCAAAAGAAAAATATTTCGTTTTCTACTTCACAAATTAGTGAACTCTCCCATAACTACACCTCAATGGCTTTACGTGTTCCTTCTAAAAATATTCAAATAATTAAATCTCCAACTTATAAGACCAACTTTATTAATTGGGTCAATGTAGTGCTCAACCTTTTTGGTATAATTTTTTGCCTTAGGAATTCTGCATTACTTATCAAATTTTCTCCTAATCCCTCATTAAATCCACCGTTAGTTTCAGTTCATTTGTGACAATATTTGATACAAGTATAACCATTTTATAACAGTATAACAGTTTTTATTTTAATATAACTCTTTTTATAACAGTATAACAGTTTTTTAAAACGTTAAAAAAATTATTTCTGCATTATTTTCACCCAAATATTTGTTTAAAATGCAAAACTTGACACATTATTGCTTGCATAACAGTTTTATAACACTTTTGTTACCTACATTTTTAATTCGTTAGCACGTTTGAAGAAAAATTGTTTTTTTTTATATTTTTAAGTTAATGTAACGTTTTTTGTATCAGTATAACAGTTAATTTAGCAGTATAACAGTTTCAAAAATTTATCGAAAGCTGTTCTAAAATCTATAGGTTTCATATAAACTTTTTAAAATGTACAATACTGTGTTTAATGACTGTATAACAGTTTTTATAACACTTTTGTCATGCGCTAAAAAATTTTAGTCACTGAGTTAATAGCTTTAAGAACATTAATATTTTTGAGAATCATAATCAGAGCGTATTGAAATTATCACACTATTTGCCACCAATTCTTACGAATGCATGCGCTCAGTTTTAAAAGTAAATTTTTATAAACGAGCGAGTACAAAACGAGCAAATATCTGCACCAAAAACCTATAAAGCGTGCCCCTAACGAACTATGTAAGTGTATTAGCTTCTTATAAATTCATGCTTTTATTAAACAGTTTTTATAATTGACTTACTCACCCTTTTATCTACGCCGAAATGCGTCAGTTGCTGCTTCTTCTTGTCGTTTTCTATTTAATTTTGTTCACTTCACCACACTTGTTTCGAGGTTTGCTGCACGTTTTATTTTTATCATTAACCTTAGACTCCACTTTACACTACTTTATTACCACCTTGTGCTGTTAATTCTGCGTCTTCTTCATTATTTTTTATTACAATTATATTAAATTGGTTGTTGTTACTGTGGTTGTCATCATCAGCTGTCGGTTCAGCCGTAGGCGCTGCAAATTACCAACCAAACAACAACAATGAGAGACTATGAACCGGCGTTACCAACGCACACGTGCAAAGTACGCAGTTGACTTTAAGTAAAATTAATTTTGGAGTATAATTTAAATTATTATTAATTATTTTTAATTTTTAGTATTTTTTATAATGCAAATTTTTAAATCTTGCAAAATATTTGTCAACTTTAGCTAATTTCCACGGTAAACACTTTCATGCGATTTTCAATATTTCCAGGTTTTCCACCACTTTTACTTTTAATTATAACATTCTTTGGTGGGATTTTTTAATATTTTTGTTTGCTTATCTGCCACTTATTTATTACTCACTTATTCACTTGTCGCCGCTACTATTTTGCACTTCAATTAGCTGCACTTTTATTAATTCAATTGCTTGCGTGTCTCCGTCTGGTTGCCGAAGCGTGATGTAAAGCTGCAAATATTATAGTAAACTGTATTAGCAATAAAAATAGTAATTGGCATACAACCTTAAATACATATCAAAAGTGTAATGCGCGTATATAGTCAGCCACGCGGTTTCTGAATCTTGATAAAATTTCCGCGTTCGATGACGAAAAGCTGAATGTTTAGCGACCACAAGTATTTGGCCAAGGCAGTGGTGGCGGTGCTTGGAGGGGTATACATTTTTAATTTAAAAAAACTGTTTATAAATGCATTTTGTTGTAAATGAAATACATTTGAACAAAAGTTCCTGGTATCTGGTATAACAGTTTGTATAACAGTTATGAAATTTTATTTTAACATGCTTGTTAATTATACAAAACATAAAATAAATTGTTGTAAATTAAATGCAATTTAACAAAAATTTCTGGTAGCTGGTATAACAGTTTATATAACAGTTATGAGATTTTATTTTAAAATGCTTGTTAATTATACATCACATAAAAATAAATTTTATGCAAATTTAAAGCATTTTAACCAAATTGATTACGTTATACATACATATGTTGGTTTTATAACAGTTATGAAATGCATAATTTAGTTTGTTTTATGTAACATAAAATCATTTTTATATAATCGCTCATATGGTTGTTTGAACACAAAAAAACGTGGTATAACAGTTTTCCTGAGAGTATAACAGTTTAGAAAAAAGCCTTGATTAGTACCGGAAATTTTGTTTTGTTAGAAAATGAGCTATGAAAGCTGCGAAATAATTTTTAATGTTGCGTAAACTTTCAAAGAAGTCTTTAATGTAAAAATTGCTTAGTTTTTCTACCAATATAACAGTTTTATAATAAATTAACACAAATAAGCTCATTTCAATAGCACTAGCGTTATTATAGAGTTTTCTGAACAAAGAAAAAATCCACTATGACAGCTTTTATTAAAGTATAACAGTTTATAACAGTGTTTTCTTGTACCCTAAACTTATATTTTTGATATTTTGGGAGCCTTTTATGCTCAAAAGTAATTTGGGAGCATTAAAAACATTTAAAGTAAGTTTTTTCATAATGTTTTCATAATTTTGATACTCTAATATTGGTTTCGAAATGTATATTACCAGATATTTTTAATGTGAATTCTAAATGTTAATTTTTAATACCAAAGCATTGTTTATGGCTTTTGTAACAAAAAATAAAGAAGTATAACAGTTTTTAGAACAGTATAACACTTTTATAGTAGTATAACAGTTTTTTATCAGCTCATAATCGTGTCTAACAGTTTTTCGATCTTTTTTTGTCGTTATAAAAAAACTCGAATGAAGGAGAAGCTTTCACCTTCAAAGAAAGCAATTTTCTACTTTAAAAATTTTCCCCAAACAATTGTTGATTGAAATCTCGATTATTATAACAGAAAACTGCTTTCTGCCCCTTACATACATATACTTCTTCTATTAAATTTTCTTTGACTTCCCGACTCTAAAAATTGTTTCCTCTGCCCGCACGCCACTGCACATAACAGTCATTTAGTAGACGTAATTGTTTGGTTTGTTGTTGTTACTTTAAATTGCTTGTTTTATTACGCTGCGCTACTCTCGCTCATATCGCTATCGTCTTTGAAGTTGTTACACTTTTTTCCCAATTTTATCACGAACATACAAACATACATATGTACGTATGTATATATTATTATGTGAATATACTATATATATGTATATGTATATTATTATATAGTTATTTGTATATCGAAACGTTTTCGTTTTTGCATATATGTACATATACATACATATAACATTTGTTTGTATGCAATATATGCCAAATAAATTAAAATTTCTTGTTTCACTACACCGCCTCTGTTTTTGTTGCTGTTATTTTTTACTATTGAAATTTTTGCTCCACTTAATCTCATTACACACAGACATTGTTTGCTATCATTTGGTGATTTTGCTTATTGTTGTTGTTTTTGTTTGTTATATTTTTGCTGTTGTTGTTCATATTATTTTTGCTGTTGTTGTACGTATCATTTTTGCTGTTGTTGCTATTACTTTAACTAGTTGTTGTTGCTGTTCTTCTTGCACAACTGCGTTATCTTGGCGTGTTTTCCCTAAGCAATGTAGAGACTCTCAGTATTTTTAACAGCGAGGAAATATTTTCTTGTTTGATTACTTCGCAAGAAATGTAAATATTGTGGATTTTAATTATAAAGTTAAGGAATTTGTTTTTTTGTTTGTTATTGTGTTAGAAAGAATTGTAAATCTGTTAAAAAGAATTCCAAATCCGCTTTGGTTGAACAAAAATTAATCAAGTATTAATGTTTAAATTTTTCAATGAAATTATTTGTTTGCCTGAACAATGTTTACAAATCGTTCAACTTTATTACGAAAATTCACGTTCTGTAAAGAATGAAAGAAATTAGAAACATAACCGGTCTACTGAGCGTACAATTCGCAACGCCATCACCCATCTTGAGACCCAACATTCATTATAGGATAATATTCGCCCGAATAGACCACGTTCAGCACGCAGTGAAGAAAATATTATGTATAACAGCCGTAGCTGAGAGTGTACACAAAGACCGTCCGTGGAGAGTCGATTCTGCGTCGTTCCCAGCAACTTTTAGGTCGAGTTCTTAAAATGAGAACATACAAAATTCAGCTTGTGCAAGTACTGAAGCCGCTCGATCTTCTTAAGTAACGCCGCTTCGCTCTATAGACACTTGAAAAGTTTCAAGGAGATCCGACGTTTTCAAGCCAAATTTTGTTTAGCGCTGAGGCCCATTTCTGGCTCAGTGGGTATGTAAACAAGCAAAGTTGCTGCATTTGGCGCAAAAAGCAACCTGAAGAGTTTCAAGCAGCCATTTCATTCAAAAAAAAAACAACGATTTGGTGTGGTTAGTAAGCCGGTAGAATCATCAGTCTATATATCTTCAAAAATGATGCCGGTGAGAACGTAACCGTCAATGGCGACCATCGTGCCATGATAACCAACTTTTGGATGCCAATAATTAATCGTGATCTCGGCGACATTTGGTTTCAACAAGACGGCGCCACTTTCCACACATCGCATCAATCAAGGGATTTATTGAGAGAACACTTCGGTGAGCAGTTAATTTCGCGTTTTGGGTCGGTCGATTGGCCACCGAGATCGTGTGATGTCACACAGTTTGACTTTTGCTTGTGGGTAAATGCTTAGTCTGAAGAATATGTGGACAATCCCGCTTCAATTCAGCACTTGGAGCTAAACATCACGCGTGTCAGTCGCCAGTTACCAGTCGAAATGCTCGAACGAGTCATCGAAAATTGAACTCAACGGATGGACCAACCGAGACTAAGCAGCGACCAACATTTGAAAGAGTTAATATTTAAAAAGTACGTAAATGCCAAAGCATGTTTTTTCGAATGATAATAAACATTTCTAATTAAATTTGAATTTTCTGTGTTTTTTTTTTGTTGAAGTAGGGAACCTCGAAATCGATCACTTTATAAATGTGTTTCTTCTATTTTATTTTTTTATTTAGTTTTATAGAATTTTTTTTTTATTAAATAAATATTATTTAAAACTAATTCTTGTTTATTTTTCTTCTTTCGTAACCTAAATTACATTTATTAAAAAAAAGTACTTTTTCCCCAAAAAAAATCCCCGAAATACAACCTTTCGAACGAAAGTACACAATTCATATAGCAACAGCCCAGCAAAGGAGCATAATGCTTAAAAAAAAACACACAGACACACACAAAATCTTCGCATCTGCTTTGCATACACAAAAGCAAAATGAGTACTAAGAATTTATAAACACAAATAAATATTAAACAAATAAATAACTAAGTTAGAACAATTTATGCATGCAAGCTATTCGCTGGCAATTACTCAGCGCAAGCGCCTCTCGCCCCCCCTCTAATGATAATGCGCGCATTTCGGCACACACAGTGCATAATTTACACTCGCTTGCGCCCGCTCCGCTCCGCTCCACCGCCGGCACCGGCTGCGGCGCAAGGCCTACGCTCCCACCTGCAGCTTGCCGCTGCCTAAACAGACACGGCTCGCCTTGCCTTGCATTGCTTTGCCAGCTATCAATCAAAATGACTTAGCGTTGCTCCAAATTACTGTGTGCGCCTGGCCTCACCATGCGCTCTCTCGCGCTCCCGCTCATGCTCTTGCTCCTGCTTTATCGGTATTTGTGCATATCTTTGCTTCGTTATCGCTTTTTTTCAGCCCCTCCAAGCTTCTTCACTCTACGTAACGCGCGCTCTATTTCTATATTGCTTCGTACTCTACGCTCGGCTGATCGCGGCTCTCTGTATACATTTCAACACAACAAAAATATTTAAATTGAAAAGTATTCAAAGAAAAAAACTTATAGAAAAGCGAAAACAGCGCGCAAATTGTTTATTGTCGGCTGTGCGGTGTAGAAAAAATGTGCGCCGATCACCACTTGCACGATCTTTGCCCAGAGCGCGGCCCGCTACTTGTAAATATGTAAGTTCGGCGTTCAGTGATCGTTAAAGTAATGCAATAAATGCAAAAATTTGGTTATTTATCATGTAGCGGCGGCAATCGATCAGTGCTCATCATACACTGCCTTGATCACTCCCGTTCATTTGTTGTTTCTGTGAAGAGATCGCTGAACTATTATACATACATACATAAGCATTTTTTATTTGTGGGTGGTTTAGTGATCTCCACAGGAAGGAGTGTTGAAATTTATGTAAATTTAGTTTAGGTAAAAAGTTGAAAGGCACGGGAAGGTGTTTGAATACAGATTTATGACAACAGTGTGAATTGAGTTGTATACAAAAGATCGTATGTATTTATAGAACACTGCTCGCCCATAGAAATTAGATGGAACTAGAAAGTAAACAATAAAAGTGTCAATACTAATTATAGGCACAAATGTGTCGCTAAGCAAGTTGAAGCTTGATAATAAATATGAAAGTTGCTAACTGATTTACAGCCTGGCAACATAAACTTTTGTGGGAAAACTCATATAATAACTTAAATAAATAGAAAAATTTTAAGGCGGATGCGTTCATAGTTTTTATAACATTATAAATGTGTGTTTTGGATGCTACGAAAGCTTTAAACAAGGTGTATAACAGTTTGTATAACAGTTTTATATAAAGTGTAAAACAGTTTTAATGCCGGTGGCTACAAAAGCTGTTAATAATCCATATAACAGTTTGTAGAACATATTGTATAACAGTTGATTTAAAAGCTTCTTAGAAAGTCGAACATTGTTTTATTACATTTTCCAACAATTTCTTTGTTTATATAATATTTATTTTTATAAATGTGTCGCTGAGCAAGATGGAGCATAATAATGAAAATGAACAGCATAAACAGCTTTCAAGCCTATTAAATTGTATTTTTGTGGGAGAGCACACATAACTTACAAAAGTTAGAAACATTTTAAGGCATATAGACTGATAGTTCTTATAAGACGCTATACATGTCTAAAAAAGTTTTAAACAAGATGTATAACACTTTTATTGTATGTATAACAGTTTGTATAACAGTTTTTTCGTACCATTTTGATAACAATATACACATTAAATACTATTAAAAATATGTATGTATGTATATAAGCAAGTTGGGTCTTATTGAAAATAAAACGTACAAATTACTTTAAAGCTTATCAGTTTGCATTTTTATGGGTAAAGCTAATGCGATTTACAAGGAGTAGAAGAAGTTAAAAGTAAAAACGCTCATCGCTCTTATAACACATTATACATACATATGTACATAAGTATGTGTACATTTTAGATGCTAAAAAAATTTAAACAAGGTGTATAACAGTTTGTATAACAACTATTATTACCACTTATTATATTCCGAACCTACGAAGTATTCTTTTAATGCATATAACAGTATGTATAACAGCCAATACAACCGTTTATTATTTTAGGAACCCACAAGCTTATTTTGAAATGTGTATAACAGTTTTATTATGTTAGTTTAATAGTCTCTTCAATGTTATTTATAACGATTTGTACATTTCTTTGTTTTTGTCTAATATTTCTATATTTCCAATACTATTTTAAGGCGTATAACAGTTAGCGTAACTAAAAATGCGTTACATAAAAAAAATTGTTCTACACTTGTATGTATGTATTTATAATTTGTAAGTACATATCATAAAATAACCTTTCAGCTAGTTCGTAAAAACACTATTTGTAGTATAACACTTTAATGTAGAACCATTTGCTTTTACAGCTTAAATGCCAAAATTAGTATTATTATTCTAGCTATTTTTTTATAAATTGCAGAGACTTGCAGAAAGTGACTTTTCTTTTTGCTTTTTTATACCGAAATTTGTAGTTCCAAACTTATTATAAAAACTGTTATACACATTTGTTATTGAAGAATATGCTTTCTTAACTATTTTATCTCAGTTTAAAAATTAGATGCATTTTTTTCTGCCCAAAATGCAATTTCCTCGCTCGCAGTATCATACAGTAATACCACACATACATAAGTACATACATACATATACATATATGTACATGCATACAAGCACACTCAAAGCAATACAGCCAAAGAAGCACAGTTAGTCAGTCTGTTAGGCAATCAATCTGCCATTTTGTACGCCCGCTGGGCAGCTCAGCCATACTTGCAGCTTCTTAGCTCCACAGTTTGCTGTGGTCTTTGTGTCCTTTGTTTGCCATCAATTTGTTGTTGTTTACTGTAGTCTTCAACGAAATTACTACCACACGCGCACACCTACACTCAGAAACAGCTGCATATTTCAATTTTCATACGATGTGAGACGAACTTTGGCTATCAATTGATTTGTGTGCATTTCCTGGGTTCACAGTTAAAGGGCACGTTTGTACATGTGTGTGTGTGTAGACCAAAATCTGATCTGATCTGATTGACTATGTGGGTTGCTTAGATCGTTGTGATGAATTGTAATGGCTTTTGCGTGGTCAGTACGAAGCAGTGGAAGTTACAGTTTTTGATTTTGAAATTGTCGTGGAAGGATTTTATTTAATTTTTGCTCGGAAATAAGTTTTTTCGAAAAAAAAAAATTTATTTTTTTTTACTGATATTCGTGTTTTTATTTTGGAAAAAAAAAAGTTCTTAAATTGCGTATAAAAAGTTACCACGTAATATTACATTCATATGCTTTTTTTTGAAAATTGTTCGAATTTTTTTTTCGAAACATTTTTGAAAATTTTTCGAATTTTTTTTTTGATAAAATTTTGACAATTTTCTTAAATCACGTATAAAAAATTCCCATGTTAAGAAAAAATTTTTTTCGAAAATTTGCAGAGACTAAATTTTTTTCGAAAAATTTTCTAAATTTCGTATAAAATATTCCCATGTAATATTACAATCATGTGCAGGCGCTTGCGAAATTTTATTGTGATTATTAATTTAACTCAAAAATGCAAAAGTAAATATTTGAAAAATTCGACTTATGTATGTATATATGTAAGTAGACACATTTACAGATATAAATACATACACACATTCATGTGTATAACCAACATCCTCATTCAACAATGCATCTGCCATGCAATAAAATTTTCGGCAGCTTTTCGTTTCAGTCATGGAAATCAACATGCAGTCAGTTAAAGCAAACACAAAAACAAAAAAATAAAATAAAAATCAGAAAAATTTATTGTAATGGATAAATAAATATTGGTATAGCATGTAGCAACACTGCATGGATCATTTGCCTAAAGCAATATACAATTCACACTTTACTTGCTGCATTAGGGGCGGCAGGAAGTTTGTAGATGTTAGAAAAATAGTGACACATGGCGATCAGCATGCATTTTCAATAGTGCAATCGAAAATTGGTGGGCAATTGCAATTCGCAAACGATTGGCTTTTATGGCGGTGGGAGTAAAATTTTAGTGTGTGTTATAAATAAATGTTATATAAATAAGTATAGACTTGTAAACAGTTTCGGTGACTAAAATATGTATAAGTGCAAACTAATAAAAAATATTCGTAAATGTCCCAGTATATTTTATACTTAGTGCAATAAAAAATCTCGCTCATTTTATACATACATATGTACATGTACATATGTATGTATGTAAGTGTTATACAGTTCATTTTGCGCGAAGAAAAATAACTTTTATCTGAGAAATTAATATCAGAACATGAAATATCTATGTTTTCATCGTAAATAGTGTTTAAATAACTGTTATAAAGTGTTATACAAACTGTTATAATTAATTTAACAGTGATAATTGTAAGCAAATAAACTCAGTTCACTAATAAACTGAAAATTAAAAAAAAAATATAGTTCGAAAGTGTTATATGTACAAACTGCTTTAAAGTGTTATAATCACTTGGAAAAGAAAGTAGTAAGAAAATACACTCAATTCACTTATAAACTGAAAAGTTTGAAACAAATATTGTTTAAAAGTGTTGTACAAACTGTTATACAATTTTATAAATGGCTGAAAAATTATAATAATAAGCTTATTAACTCACTTCACTTATAAACTGAAAACTTGGAAACAAATATTGTTCTACAATTGCTATAAAGTTTTAAAAAAACTGTTATAACGCGTTATAAACATCTGAAAAATGATAATATACGTAGTAAGCGATTAAACTTTGTTGTTATCGAAACTGAATAGCTTGACGCAAAAATACTGTTACAAAGTGTTATACAAATTGTTAGAAATAAAAATTGCAAATAGTAATAAAAAACTGTTATAAATCATTTTCTGAACTGTTATGTAATGTTAATGAATGCCTGATATTCTTAACCAGATAAATGCAACTCACTTAAAATCAGAAAATACTGTTCAAAAGTGTTATACAAACTGTCCTAACGTTGCATAAATATTTACAAATTTTCAAACTTCGTTTCATTCACTACCCTGTTCTATTCATTACAGTTTAAAATGTTTTTTACTTTTAAATAAAAATTTTAATAAGCTCATAAGTTAAGTATAACAGTTTTACTCTACGTAAGTGTATTTTAGTATACCTTTTCAAGCTTCTCATTGAAATATTGCGAACATTTAAATATTATATTATTGTATAACAGTTGGTATAACAGTTTGAAATTACGAAAATATTTTTTTTTACTAAAAATTATAAAATTTGTTGAAAGTGAATGATTCGCTCACAACAAATTATAACTCACTAAAAAAGTCATTTTAGACTTTGTATTTTTTGCTATGAAAATTAATACATTTTATGAAAATAAAGCTATTCCTTTAAATCCTAATATATTTTGGGTTCAAAAAATACGGGTTAAGCTTTTTATAACAGTTAGCTGTATCAAAATTTTTATGAAAGGCTGAGAAGCAAATCTCCTCGGTTTAATGCAGTAGTTGAAAATTTATTGCAAATCTGCATATATTTTGCCAAGTTTTCTCATTTTCCAACTTTTAGTATGTTTTAAAGCACCTTTCCGCTCTCAACGCCTGCATGTATGCTATCATTATATCAGTATTCAATTCACTACACCCGTGTATACTATATATTCACCGTAGAATTCACTGCAACAAATCGTAGTGAGTATAAAAGCAATCCGGCGCATTGAAACAATCCTTGAAACAACGCCTAAAAGTATGCAAGCACTAACAGCTGTTAACATGAAAATCGGGAAAAATAGCACACAAAGTGAAAGCAAAGAAAAACAATTTAAACGAGGCGTTGAATGCGCTGCAAAAATACTTTCGCTATTTCGCCACTACAAAGCGCTTGCAAGCACGCCTACAAGTATGCTTGACTTAGCAAGGATTTTGAGTGTACTTTTTTGCTTTTAAACACAAACTGCAGATGGCGAGGTGTGAGTTTTAGAGTATTGTCTATTTTTTTTTAGCTTTATGTGGTTTTGGAAATATTAAAAGCATTCAAGAAGGCTTCTAATTAAGGATGTTTTGAGGAAAAAACGGGGGAATTAATGATGGTGGTTTATGGGATTATCATACGAAATTTAAAATTTGAACTAGCTGTATCTGACTAAGCATTTTTAAGACTATCAAATTCAAGATTATTTGAAATTATATGCAGAAAAAAAACTATATAACATAATAAATTTTATTAGCCCTTGGAGCACCATTTGGAATTCCATCGAACTTTATGAAAAATATGCCAAAAAATTACTTTTGAGGTTTTAATAAAGCGCTTAATCAAGTCTCAATAATTTATGGTTTATAGTTTATTTTTGATCAATTATCGAACTTACTGTTTACTATATAAAATATGTTGACCCCAAAATATATAGTTGTACTTGAAATACTTATATACAGACAGAAACTTTTTGCCTTTGTGAAAATATCAGTCTTATATACTAATATGATTTATCCAGTGACTTTATACTATTGAACTTCAGTTACAGTGTGCAGAGCGTGTTTTACTTGCAACAGTGTACCTTTGTGCCTAAAATGGGACAGAGACTTGACCTAGTCCCTATATAGCTAACATCAGGATTTTCGAAAATACATCTGTCTTTACTCCATATGATTGCTGATTTTATTTGAGATAGCTTAATGAAACCCAAGGAACATTATTTAAGTATGTGCCATGATAAGAATTAGTTAATAGATAAAATTAGGTTGTTACTAGTCCCAACTCCAATATACTTCATATAATGATTTTCGTTTTTCTAACAAACCTTATGTCGAATAGTCGGTCAGTGTATGAGTATATGTACTTTATATATAAAATTGCTTGAATTCCGATGCTCTGGCTAACGTTTTAAGGGGTTAAATAGGTTTACAGGTTTCAAAAAAATCGACGTTTTTTAATGTCTTATTAAAGCCTACAATGCCACTAGAATATTGTCCTGAATTTTCAAACAGATCCGAGCAATAGTTTCGAAGATACAGCTTTGAGAACTTGTGCGCTCAAGGCTAGCTAGGCTAAGTGCGCCATCTTTAAACATGTTTTTCTCGAAACTGTGTTTTTGAAGTCGGTTGGCAATATTTCTCGAGAACTACACAACTGATCTTTATGATATGTTACACAGGTCTTTGAGATACAATTCTTAAAAACTTGGATGAAGAATTTGTTTTCTTTCGATTACAACTTTTTGAAAAAAAAAGATCGCAAAATTTTCGCCGAAATTTTATTTTTTTTGTAAAAATGTCAAAATGACTGCAAAAATCCAATTTTCAGTTCTTTTTTTTCCTTCGTCCAAGCTCTAAGTTAAGGTTTCAACTAAAACACGTATTTTTTCACTTTAGTTGATTCTGTTAGGAGTTATCCATCTCTTTTCCGTGGAGTCTCCAGCAATAGCCGAAAATTTCAAAATTTCTTTGTTAATAATGTATGTTTGTAACAACAAAAAGTTCGAAGAAAATATTTAAATTTTGATTTTTTTTTAATGTTTTTTTTTTTTTGATTTAATTTAATTTGAAAAAAATTTTTTAAAAAAAGTTTTATATAACCTACTTATAAAAAATATTAATTTTTTTGAATATTTTTCAAACATTTTTTTTAAATATTTTTCAAGAACAAATTTTTTAACATTATTTTTACCTTTAATGTTTATTTTTTATTTCTGGTCTTTACCTTTAATCCTTATGTATATTTTACTAAATATTTTTAAACTTTTTTATTTTTCCTTAATATTTTATTTAATTTAATTTTAATATTTCTTTAATTTTGCTACTAATATTTATTTTTCTAATATTAAATTCATTTTTACTAATCATTTTTATTATTTTATGTTTTTTTTTCATTTTTTTAATTTTTTTTTTAAATTTAAAAAAAATTTTTTTTTAATTAATCTTTATTATTTTTTTACATTTATTATTATATATTTTTTAATAATTATTTTCTAATTTTATTATTATTTTTTTTTTTTTTTTAAACATTATTACTTTAATGTTAATTTTTTATTTTTATTTTAATCCTTATTTTTTTTAAATATTTTTTAAAACTTTTATTTTTTAATAATTTTATTTAATTTTTTTAATATTATTTAATTTTCTTCAATTTTTTGTTGTTTTTATAAATATAATTTTTATTATTATTTATTTTTTTAATATTAAATTCATTATTAATAATCATTTTTATCATTTCATTTTTTTAATATTTTTTTTTTTTTTTTAATTTTTAAAATTTTTTTTTAAATAATCTTTATTATTTTTTTCAATTATTATTATATTTTTTTAATATTATTTTCTTTTTGTTTATTTCTTCTTTTTATCGTCATTTATATGCATTTTTTAGCTTTCATTTAGTAATTTTTTAATGCTAAACTTTTTTCAATAATTTTTTATTTATTTTCGCACATATTTGTTCGCCAGCTTGTAGGGTTTTGTGCATATTCCATATTTGTATACATTTCTTCAGCCAGCCCAGCGGCCGCATACACTCGACTGCGTGCTTGCAAGGAGCCAGCGCACGTGTATATATGCATGCTTATAGGATATACGTGTGCGTGTATGTGTGTGTGACAGGACTACGAACGCTTACAACTACAGACATTTTCACCTTTGCCTTGCGAAAATTTTGCAAACATTTCGCCTTTCGTCACTGCACAGACCATATACGTTGTGTATGAATATATGTAAATATCTACGCGTATGTGTGTGTGTGTAATCGTGTATATGTGTATTTACAGTATTCACGACGTTTTTTTCTAGCATTTTTTGTACTTTTTCACATAGTGCACTGCAATATTTACCCCATAAACGCCGCAACTGCTGAAGTAAATTGAGATTTCACACAAAACTTGACATTTTCGTTGCACAAATTCGCACGTTTACCGTTTGAAAATGATTTTGCACAACTTGTAAGATAGACGATTTCAATTTTGCCACATTTCCTGCAATTTATTTGCCACTTTTCCAACACTTTCTCGATTTAACAGCCTGTCTTGACTGTGTGTACCAGACAGAAACTAGAAATTTTCGATTCCGATTTTTGCGCGCTGCTGCTGCTGCGCATACGGCCGCCGACGCTGAGAGACTGAACCTTCGTTCAGCGCGACACTCAGCACCAAGTCGCTGGCAATTAAAGCACAGCAACTCGCCGAAACAACGACAGACGCAACAAACAACGAACCAGCGCACGAGCGAGTTTGCTTGCAGCGAGCACTTTGTTTTGGCCTGTAAAAAGGCGCTTGCGTTGGCGCCGAGCGACTATGCGTCTGTGAGCTGTGAGCTGTGCGAAAGCAGAACACAGCAAAGCGAAAAGCTCGCGCTTCACGCTCACTGCGACGAAAGCTCCGCGACGGCAGGCGGTGTGCTAAGGGCAGCTAGCATTACAAAGCCGAATGCAATGATAAAAAATACTAATAAAATTAAAAGAGCGCTGCTGAGAGAGAGAGCGCGAGCGCGGTGTGCTGGGGGTTGCATTTACCGTTGCTTTGTCGTTCCCACTGATAGCATTGCTACCTGCGTAATCATTATTTTATTTGTCTACTTTTGCGCCGCGTGAGCACAGCGTAGTTGTTGCTGCTGGCGCTCCAGCTCCCCCTCTTCGGCCGCGTCGCGTTGGCTCCATTCAAGCAGCTGCCACCTAATTAGACACCTTCTTTGCTGTTGCTGTTGGTCGCGCCATTGAAATATTTTCGCAACTTGTGCAAATAGACAATTTGTGGGCTCACACTTACAAACATATGGTTGTATGGGAGTCAGGCACACATACATATGTGAGAACTGTTATATGTAGATGTGTATGTATGTAATATGGAGAAGTGGAGTATAAATAACGCTATTGCAATATGATAGAAGCTGGTGTTTAAGAAACGTGACATTACGCGCTACTTAGTTATACCCTTTACATACATGTACATATGTATTTTTCTTAAAAAATATTTTTCCAGGAAAATTTATAAAAAATTTAAAGATCACTTTTGTATGTATTTTTCTTAAAAAATATTTTTTTTTATAAAAAGTCTATCTTACAAGTTGTGCAAAATCACTTTTTTCGGAATTTTTTCTAAAAGTTACTATAGCATAGTATATGTCTTTTACCGATATTAAGTCAAAAATAAATATTTCTAATCATAACGTCTGGAAAAAAAGTTATCTTTGGTTGCACCGAAGCTATAATACCCTTCACAGGTACATTTATTACTGCATAAAGGGTATGAAAACATATTTATCTTGATTTTGATCGTTCTATTTGTATGGCAGCTATATGCTATAGTGGTCCGATCTGAACAATTTCTTCGGAGATTATATTGTTGCTTTAGAAAATAATATACTCTAAATTTCGTGAAGATATATCGTTAAATAAAAAACTTTTTCATACAAAAACTAAATTTTGATCGTTCAATTTGTATGACAGCTATATGCTATAGTAATCCGATCTAACCGATTTCTTCAAATATTATATAGCTACTTTTGAAAATAATCTGAGTTAAATTTCGTGAAGATATCTCGTTAAAAAAAAAGATCTCCATACAAGAACTTAATTTAAGACGTTCGATTTGTATGGCAGCTATATGCTATAGTAGTCCGATCTGACAAATTTCATTTGAGATTGAAGTGATACTTTGACGAATAATCTATACCAAATTTTGTGAAGATTAAATGCCAAATAAAAAAGTTTTCCACACAAGAACTTAATTTTGATTGGTCAGTTTGTATGACAGCTATATGCTATAGTGGGCCGATATGGTCGATTCTGCCAACTAAGCAGCTCCTTGAGAATAAAAGTACGTCTGTAAAATTTGAGATCGATATCTCAAAAACTGAGAGACTAGTTATGATTTTTTGGTTTCAAAAATTATCGACTCTGGGCTAAAATTGCCTGAACTCGAAGAAAAGAAGAAGATTTTAATAAGTTCAGAAAGTTATCACAATTATTTATTTAGTTTGAATTTGTGATGAAATTCGTAAAAATTCGAAATTTAGCTTTTTAAAAAACGTAACCAATATATGAATTACTTCTAACTTACATACTCAATAAACTACTCTGAAAATCAAAATTTCTGATACAATGTTTGCAATGCATGTGAAGATCAATTCGCAGAAAAAAGTGCCGACAAAATCTACGCAAAAACTTTCAAAGACGCCAAAAATATTATTCCAAGAGCTCAACTTAGTCACCATCCAGCTGCTGTAATGGTTTGGTGGGGAGTCTTACTTCTGTGAAAACGGGGTGCAAACTTATAACAGAACTTATGGCAAGACTAAGAATTGTGTAATATACACATTTACCAGAGTTTATAATATGTGTGTGAAAAAAGTACCCAGAAATTGTAAATAAAACGCAAAATATTTAATGATATTATCATCAGTATTTATTTTGTCGCCTTCTGGCAGTAATCCCCACCAGATGCAATACGCCAACGATTTTTCCAGTACTCGAAACACTTTTCATAAGCGTTTTTTGGGATGGCATTCAGCTCCTTGAACGAATTTTGGACAATTTTTTCGATCCAACATATTATTCGAACGGACTCGCGAGAGATGTCGAGCTATCTTGCCATCTCGCTAACGCTTGCCTGACGACTTTCAAGCACAATATCCTTAATTTTTTTAATATTTTCATCAGTTGAAGGTCTACCAGCACGAAACATGTCTTGAAGGATCTCTCGACCCATTCTTTGAAGGCTTTGTACCACTCGTAGGCTTGTGTTTTTGATAAAGCGGAATCACCGTAAGCCTTTTTCAACATTCGCAACGATTCCGCATACATACATAATTTGGTTAGAAATACACAATTTTAGACAAATTCATTCTTCGATAAAGAAAATATTTGGTTTTAAAAATTTCCGTTTTCAAAACATATTCATAAAGAAAACAACCTAAATAAAAAGTTTTGATTACATTTCAGATTTTAAATTTTTAGTTCCAATTTTAGAATTAAAAATTTTAATTAAAAGTTAAAAATATATTTTTTATTTCAAATATTGATTAAAAATTAAGTTCTTAGTTGAACTAAAGCCAGATTGAAAACGAGAATTAATCCCAAGTAAAAAAAATGGATCTAAAATGTTTTTAATTAAAAAATTAAAATTTTAATTAATAAAATTAAAAGTTTAATTAAAAAAATTAATAAATTAAATTAATTCAAAAATTAAATTAAATTTAAAATTAAAAATTCTAATGAAAATTTAATAATTTTTAATAAATTTAATAATTGAAAATATTATTTAATTAAAAAATTAATTATACTAATCAAAAAATTAAGTTTTAAATTTTTAGTGCAACAAATTGAATGTGTGTGTAATTTTTGGTTTAATATAATTACAATTATTAGGTTTTAAATTTTTAATTTTCATTAAACTTTTTTTATTATTAAATTTTTATTAAAAAAATTAAATTAAATTTTAAAAATCTAGAAAATTATTAATCAAAAAATTAAATTTTCAATTTTTAGTGCAACAAATTGAATGTGTAATTTTTAGTTTAATATAATTACAATTATAAAGTTTTAAATTTTTAATTTTCATTAGCCTCGTTTTTAATTATTTATTAAAAAAATTAAATTAAATTTAAAAAATCTAGAGAAAACTAAAAATTTTATAATTTTAATTAAACTAAATTACAAATTTCATTTGTTGCACTAAAAACTTAAAACTTAATTTTTTAATTATTATTTAATTAAAATTAAATTCTTTTTTGATTATTCATAATTATAATATTTATAATTTTAATATAATATAATTATAATAATTATCAATGTATGAGATAAAGATTATATTTTTAATTTTTAATTAAAATTTTTAATTCTAAAGTTGGACTTAACTTTTTTTGTTCGAAATTAAATTAAATTAATTTTTTTTTAATATGGCGCTAATTTTTTAATCTTATTTTTAAATGCTTTATTTTTAATATAAAAATTTGGAACCGTGAAAAACTTGAAATTCAAAAACAAATTTTTTTATTAATTTTTTTAATAAACTTGGGGTAATTTCTTTTTAATCTTTTTTAATTTTACGATTAAAAATTTTTAAATTATTTTTAATTAAGATTTTCGGTATTTCAAAAAAAAGTTAATACAGTTATTTTTTCAATACATTATTTACTGAAGAATTAATATTTTCCGATTTTTTTTTCAGTGTACTATATAATTTATTTTCCCTCGCTGATTTTCACTATTTTTTGCTGGTGCCTGAAATTTGACACCTACCTTCTACAAATTAACACAAAAATCAACTTCGTACCCCACTACCTTTAATTTCCACTAACACAGTCGCCATAGTCGCGGGGCAGCCGATAAGAGACCGTTATGCTGTTATTACTAACATATTTAGTTGTTTCATTGCTTTTGTTTTTGTTGTGCCGCAAGTGCTTTTGGGTGCTTGTAAGGCTTTCTCAGTGTCGCGCCAAATTCACATTGACCTTACAACTGTATATGACAACAACACAACTACAACAAAAACAAATACAAATACAAACGCTGCTGTTGCTCTTCGTTGTTACTGTTGACTACCTGTGACCGCCTACTGCGCAGCAAAATTACCAGAGACAACAACTACATATGACAACAACAACAGCAACAACAATTTATTAGCGATTTTGCGGCCAATCCGCTGTCTATGAGGCTTCCACTAAATACTTTAGTGGGAACTTTTAGCTATTTGCTATCAGCTTAGCTGCGGCGGCCTGTGTGGGCGGTTATGCGCGGCGTATGAGTGATTTATGTTTGTATGGCTGTGTGTGTGTGTGTGCATGCTTGTTGACAATGTGCAAGTATTTAGTTGCATTGGCGAATGCTTTTGTCACGGCTGCTTTGGCCACGTTTGAGGTCAGCTATTTTGCTTTTACTTTTACTTAATTTAATTTGTGAACTTAAGCCATTTTGGCAGCCCGAACACAACGTACCAACAAAGGTAGTCGAATAATCGCAGCAACGGCTGTGATAATACTTAGTGCGTAGTAAAATGGGTAGCGACAGGAAGGAAGCCGTACAAGCGCTGCTAGAATGGTCTCAGTGTTGACACATCGCCTTCAGCCAAATATCTCATCCGCGGTCCATGTGTTTGAATGAATGTAATCCATGAACAGGCTCGTCTCTTCAGCCATATAACTTCACCGGCGATTCAGCTCTTTAAAAGGAACTAACTGTAATATGTAATTTGGTAATATACAATCGGGTTTGTCACCTTCAGCTATAGCATTATCTCATCGACGATCCAACTCTTTCAAAGAAAGGAAATGTAGTCCATAACCAAGTACGCGGAACCGTCCCTTTCACCCAGTTAACCTCATGGAAGGTCCATATATATGAAAGGAAGTAACTGTAGTCCCTAACTAAGGTTATATCTATTATATCTATCGTCTCGGTAGTAGTTACCGAACTGTCCAAAATTAACCTTTCAAATGTCACTTTGGACAAAACGAATACCCAGCTGAGGATTCCTCAATGTAGGTCTCGATATCTATCAACTTTTACGAGCCAAACTGGTTAGATCTCTACTGTTCTAAAAAGTTTTGGTCGCTAGAGATTTTGTTCAAGAATTTAATTTTGTGAGATGAGTTTCTAAAAATAGTTTCCAAACTATAGAGTTTCCGCCTCAACCCTGATCTCTGTGGTCAAAAGAAAATGTGAGAAGCTTGAAAAAATTGGATCCCTAAGTCCGTTGGCACCCAGAACCACGTATTGGTTTCATAATGTTGGGATCTCAGTGAAAAGCAATCTACAGAAAAAGTAACGTTAAAAGTTGCCGTATTCACCTTCTCTAGTTCGTTGATTTTACAGAGGTTTAACTGTTCGAGATTAGCCTCAAGTAAGAGTTTCTGTCTTAGACGAGATCATCTGACGGTATTATACTTACTGGATACTCTTCTATGTTTTGAATTCACTACTATACTGGGACCTCATTTTCTCAGTACTATCGAAAAGTTACCGTTAGAAGGCGCCTTATTCACCGCTCTTGAGAACTTGCGGGATTCACTCGAAACTTAACTGTTGAAGACGAGCTTTATGGAAGACTCCTGAGCTGCAAGGATACTAGTACCTCATATTTTCATTTCTAGGGAAGATTTCATTTCTTTAACTAGAAAATCAATCATTTAAACTGATCTTTATGGAAGACTCTCAGTCTTCTTCTTCGGAGAATATCCATTTCAAAAGGGTTTAATAACTTCTAAAGCCCTCAAACTTAACCCCCCAACGACAGAAGTTCTGGATGCTACAAAATCTAATTTTTAGAGTTATTATTTTAAACGGCTGATAGAGAAACTAGGTACAAACAAAAATTCGAATATGCAGTCAATGACTGCTAACCTTAAAACTTCAGAGTCCGAATAGATTTGGCTATCGATAAGCTTTAATATAGAATTCTTACATCGGTTTACTTTAAAATTCATATGAAATAAAGTTTCTTCACACTACATAGCTGCTTCCACTGAAAAACACGTGCGGTCTATTTTTAATAGAAGCATACATTCAGGCGCAAAATATAATTATTTTCGAAATAACAGCACACGCTGTCGCAGGTGTATGTTTACGTCAGATGCCAAGGGAACAGTAAAAAAAATAGAAAATTCACGCGACGTGAAAGACGAAAAAAGTTGTCAACACCCTAAAGTATGCAGTGCTTAGCAGCTAACGATTAAAGTCACTTGCTAAATAAGATTATTATATAAGCAAACAGGATTAAAAGAAATTTAATTAAAAGCTTAAGCTTAGAGCTTACATATGAAGAATTATATCACAGATAAGCATTTAGATTTCATTATTGTATTAAGCTAAGCTGCTGAAGAAGATCTATTCAACCGTAAAAGCTGTAGAAAGCTCTGAAAAAAGTTTGAAGTTTGCATGACAATTCATTAAAATATATAATTTTACAAGCACGTTTCAAAAGCTTCGTACGAGATAAAAGCACCTTACCTAAATAAAGCTCTTTTAAAATAGAAATAAATTACTCCTTAAAACCATTCCTGAAAAACTCAAAACTTTAAAAGCTCTTTGGAAAGCTATTTTCGGAAACTTATAGCAACATTTTGTGCATATTTGATTATTTCGAATCCTCAGATATCCAATTTTTATAAAACAATTTGTTTGAAGTTTCTAAAAGTTTTAAGAAGTTGCTGAAAATTTGTGAAAAGTTTAAAAATTACGGAAAATTTTTAATCAAGCGTTTATACCGTACTTTTATAGCTTTTATGCATGCTGCGAAGCTTTGTAAATGAAAGATTATAAGAGAAGTTTACTATTTATGAAAGCTTTAAAGCTTTTTAGATGAAAGATAATGATTCGATTTACGAATTGTGAAAGCTTTATGTATTTTTGAATGCTCCGAGGCTTTTGTGATGAAAGATAATGATACAAATTTACTATTTGTGAAAGCTTTGAAGCATTTAGTTAAAAGATAATGATTCAGGTTTACTAATTGTGAAAGCTTTATGATTTTTGAAAGCTTCGAGACTTTTGCGATGAAAGATAATGATACCAATTTACTATTTGTGAAAGCTTTGAAGCTTTTTAGATGAAAGATAAAGATTCGATTTACTAATTGTGAAAGCTGTATGTATTTTGGAAAGCTCCGAGGCTTTTGTGATGAAAGATAATAATACCAATTTACTATTTGTAAAAGCTTTGACGCATTTTAAATAAAAAATAATGATTCAAATTTACTAATTGTAGAAGCTTTATGATTTTTGAAAGCTCCGAGGCTTTTGATATGAAATATAATGATGAAAGTTTGCTTTTGGTGAAGCTTTAACAGTTTCTATATAGCTTTGCAGCCTTTTGGTGGAAATATAATGCTAAAAGTTTTCCAAATTCACAAGACTTTCAAATGGAGCTCCAGAAATTTTATTAATTATCGACTGCCTATTAAGGCAGATAGCTTGCTAATTAGCTTTTACTTTTAAAAATATGTATATTTAATTTAATTCTTGTTTTCACTTTTTCAATAACTCTTACATTCAAACATTTATGTATATCCGCTCATTCATTTGCCATTGAAACCCATACAAATTAAGTGCAAACTAACCATCACAATGTGACACGTGAAAGCTGCCAGGCATAACAAATTTTTATGAATGGTAAATTGTGAATTGAAGTGAGCGCCATAAGTACTCCTACCCGAGTTAACGAGAAACTTCCACTAACAACGCAGCGGCTCAATGGTTTTCAATGGCTTTCTTTATTGTTCCGCAAAGCTCTTAGGACATTTTTTTGCGACAAATTTTATTATTGCCTTTGTTGCTGCTACCACGGTGATATTATAACTTTTAACCAAATTTATTTGTATAGACTCTAACTTCTAACCTTTTCCCGCATGCAGCCTTGGAAGCTTTTACATCCTTTATTTGTGCGCAAAAGCTCACTGCACGCATTCTAAAGTTTGTGAGTTCAATAACACTTTCGCTCTCTATTTACAACTCACGCTCGTGACGCTCTCTTTTTACTCTCCAAAGCTTTGATGCATGCTACAGCTGTTGATAGACGCTCTCTCCTGCGCTCAGCAACCCATTCCACCGTTATTTAGAGCGCGAAAACTTAACGAATGATTATTTTGACATTTTTTTCTTTAGCTGTTATTGTTGCTTTTGTTGACGTTGTCACATTGGAGTATGGCGAAATATGTGGTGGTAGGTTAGTGTTTACACTTCCTGCCTAACGGTAATAGACACATTCATGTGCTCACTCACACATACACTCATATGTAGTCCTATCTGGAGACATATTTATATAAGTCGCACATAATTGTACTGTCTGCTGAAGGCTCTTTGATTACGCAGCTTATCAAGTGGCAAAGCACAATTTGAAGCGCCGAAGCGAATTTTTAATGCCGAGTAGAGAGGTCAGTGCTGCTGGCAAGTGTATGTAGTGTGCGTTGGTGCGTGTCAGACCGGCATAATGTGTTTAATTCGATATGAAGAAATCTCAGTAGGCTACAAAGAACCGTTATAACAAAAGAATGTAGAACTTTAAGACGGCTTTAAAAGAAGCTTGAACACCTCGTTCACACCACACACACCTTGATAGAAAAATACTTCGATTTCTGGCTTCAGAAGCAGCTAAGAAGCTTGAGGACCTGGTGCACATCGGTAGCTGCTCTTTCCATCCTCGTTTTTATCACTTTTTGCCTTAAATACTATATTAGCCCAAATACCTCGTGTTGACTCTACTGAGAAGATAGGCTCACGTAGAGAAACCAGGCTGATACCACCTACACTGTTATCTCTGGTCTGCTGCGAATCTTCTTTACTTTCTTAACTTACTCAAATTACGTGACTTACGTAACTGCAAGGAGATGAAATATTTCAAGATTCGAACATAGGATATGCTGATTTCCTGCAATATTTTTAAGTTTAAACTGAGCTTCCAAAACTGTGACCACTTCTTGCCTCCTTTTAGTCGGTAACTGGTTCTTCCCTCCTTTTTGCTTCCAGATTTCATAACTTTGGTACTATTACATCTCTGTTTCCTGTGCTCGAAACTTTGGGATCCTTTGTTGTTTGAAATTTTTGAGTTCTTATTGAGCCTCTGAATTTTAATCTCTTTGTGGCTGCTTTTAGTTGGTGACTGTGTCTCCGCTTCTTTTTTCTTCCAAGATTCGCAAGATTTGTAGTAGTACACCTCGGGGTTGGAATCTCAGAGTTCGTTAAAATATTATTAAGTTTCGTCTGAGCTTCCACAATTGTAACCTCTTTTTTGTGTCTTTCCCGGCCCTGTTCTCTGAGCTGGGATCTCTGTGACCGACTTGATTTCAATTCTCAGCTACAATATAGTTATGATATACATTTTCTCCAGGCTGCGCTCCGTAAAAGGGATTGGGCCGATTGTTTGACGCTGCGTATCGAAGATGATAAAACCGCAATAAATATCGGACTCACGAGTTGTAATACTATCGTTTGTGCTTTTTCTTTTCTTTTTCTGCTGATGTTGCAGTTTTGAACAAATATACTTCGAAATACAGTTTTGGCGGGTCTTTGGATGGCGCTGTCTTCTCTTTTAGTCCCAGCCTGAAAAAATAACAAAGCTTTAGGCCGTTCCCACGACAGTCGGGTCTAAGTATACGGAACGAACTTGAATTTTTATCCGGCCAAGGACTGTCAATTCGGCAGCATTCCACCAAATTACTTCAGAGATATTTTATGTTCCTAAAACAACAACAACATAAAGCTTAATACGCTTTAAGTCACCTCAGACAGTCTAATAGGTTCAAAATGAGGTTTTTTTCATGACAGAAAAAGTCTGGCAGGTTCATGAATCCCCGGCTTTCTGGATCTTAAGTGGAAAATTAGATCGAGCTGAGATTTTTGTCGATGTATTGACATAAAATATTCCTCAGCTATTGACCGATTATAAATCCGTATATAGGTCAAGTATGAAGACTCAGTTATCGTGGAAATATTAGGTCCCGGCGCTAACGGGGAGGTTGTACGCCCCTTTAACTCTAAGCGACAGCTTTAATCTTAATAATTCTCTCAGGACAGAATTGGGGAGCTCTTACAGTATCTGGACTCCGACTGATATGGAAATTTAACTATAAGAAAAGATAACTCAAACTGGGTCGTCAATAATCTGAACTCAGCGCCTGTAGGTATGCAACAATTAATGTAAAACGACTTTACTTCCACACATTGAAGGATTTCCTGTTGAAAATTTCATTAACGCCTACTCCCTTGCTCCTTTCCGCCACTTTACTCCTTCGCTACACATCAACTCAGCCGCAAAAGCATCAAAACCGCCATTTCGGCTATCAATTTCATGTGCCCACATTTACAGTTACTCACACACGAGTACGAGATATACCACCTGCTATCGCCAAGCACACGGGGGTTGATGCATTTCCGTTGCTTTATTGACGCCACAGACAATGAATTCGCTGCTGCGCCGGCGAAATGCCAAAAAATTAAAGAACAAAAGCACAGGAAAAGGAAGAGGAAGAGGAAACATGGATAACAAGAATTGCCGACCGCAACAGTAACTGCTGGGGCAATGCTTTGTGTGGGCGAAGAAATGCCAGCGTGGAGCGAGCAAACGTGGTGAAATGCAATGAGGCGCAGCATGGCAATGACAATGCAAAGTGAAACGCAGCAGTGTAGTGGTGAAGAGACTATAAGCGTGTATATATGAGTCCGTGTATATGTGTTGGTGTGCTAATGAGGACATTTGTGCTTACAATTTCATTTATTGGCGCTTTTATGGGCATTGGGCAACGCGGAAATACACGCGCAGCTATGAAAGTGCTGTGTGCGCCGCACCGCAACCTTGAAATGCCACTATGGCTCATAGTACACCCGCATGCAAGCGCACAAGCATATAAAGAGCGCATTACAAACGCACACCATATTCAATGTAACGTCACATTAGCGTTTTATTTGCAATTAGCCATCAGCAGTTTACACCACATAAGCTTGCCGACTGCATTGACCATTACACATGCATTCAAATGGCTTCGTTAATGAACTGCAGGGCTTAAAAACGTTTTGATTCAGCCAGTTTGTTGGCTAATGTCCACTGGCCAGACCGGATGTATATTGATCAATGTAAGCACCTCGGTTATAATAATGTGTATGACATGTGGGGCATGCATATATACATACGTACACATGTATATGAAGCAGTGCTCGAATGAGCATTAAAATATATTTTATTGCGAGTAATTGCGTAAATTTCACTAATTAAGTTAACAACTGCGGAAAATCACATTTATAATGGATTAACTGGCGCTGAGCACAATGCTGTGTGCGATTTTTCTGAGATTCTGATTTTACTTGTTTCTTACCAGATAATATCACTTCAGTTAAAATATTTAGGAGCACACTGGGCATTAGCGAAAATTAATAGTCCAAACTGTACACACACACATGTTATATATGTATGTTTCAGCGTTCATACAAGTATTCACTTTTTTTACCTCATTTAACTCCGAAATTTCAAATATTTGTTTAAAAAAAACAGTAATTCACCTGGAGCACACAAAAGTTCTAGCACTTGCCAAGCGCTTGTGACCTTAAATTAAATATTATTATATATTGTGCTAACTACACATATCCAAACACAAAAGTTATAAATATTCTGTCATACCGGCTTTTACCATACATAAATATTCAATATTCATCTCACAAATTTCATATTTAACTACAGCACACATAAATTTAACCACCTACAATTTATGACACACTTTATTATATTTAAAAACAACAGCATTTATTTAAGATGAACTTCCTACAAACATTAAAACACTATAAACAAACGTCTAAGCGCTGCGTATCCTCTTGCGTTCGCGGTAGATGCACTCCTTTTGTACTGCAAGTATAAGCAACTTCAAAATCACGAACTACATAAAACATAAACATTGACTTACTATATGGATCGAAACGCAACAATTCCAGTTTGTCTGCTAAACGATCACGGAACATATTGAACTGATGACCACTAACCACGCTCTCCATTAGCACCATGATGCGTCTGTTTACAGTAATTAGAAAGTGTTAATTGAAAGTTTGCAACTACATCAATTGCAGCAATTACTTACTTGCTTTTCACTTTTTTGAATAATACCTCAGTTAGACGCATTTTTGCACTATTTCTGTTATAAATTTACGTAAATTTTATAATAATAAGAAGAATTGTGCAATTGTAGCGAAAATGTAGTGTCCGATTGTCAAAAACAGCTGTGTGCTTTTCATGCGTACTGTACAGAACATACAAACAGCTGTTGGCGACAGAGTGCATTGTTCCCGTAAAAGCATTTCAACGCCGTTAAAATATTGCGGGTTTATTCCAATTGTTTTGAAACTAGAAATAAGCCGTTAATTTTATGGTCCAAAGAGTTGTTACTGGCGCTGGACGAAACAGTTTCGTTGCAACGACATTGAAGTGAACTTTAATTTTATGTAAATCGACAAACAATTAATTAAATTAAAGAAATAACATTACTATGCCCGTATCCACATGTTCAGGGGGCTCGTGCACAATTTCGAGACCAAAAAAATCTACAACAACTAAGTCTAAACCAAAATCGACAACCACAAGCGCCAAGAAGACTACCGCTAAAAAGACTACGGCCAAGAAATCGACAACCAAACCTAAGACCACCACAACAAAGGCCAAATCAACAGCTAGTAAGACGAAGAAATCGACAACAACGACAAGGAAGTCAACAACTGGTGCAAAATCGAAAACAGCAGCGCGGAAAAAGACAACGACACGCCGACGGGACGACAGTTATTGTGATTGTTCTTATTGTTGTGAAAGTTCAACAGATTCTAACAGTGATTATTCTGATTATTCTGACTCTACAGATAGCTGTAGTTCCGGTGGTTGTTACTAATATTGACGAGCGGGACATCGAGCTGCTGAGAAAAAGACTTTTAATGATACTGATTTAGATGGAAGATGGATGAGCCTGGGGCCTATATTTATGTTTTAGTAATCTTAGTTTTGTCTTAAAAAAAATCTTTGTATTTGTATTGAAAATGTAACACTTGATGTGAATTTCATTAAAGTAAAGTGCCCCTCGGGTGCAAAAATGTACATTTGTCTCTTTCTAACAAAGTAAAATTGATTAAAATTTCAAAATAAGACCTCGTTCGGTAGGAGAATTTTGGTTTAGAACCCCTAATATGTGTTTATCTTGAAATAGTAAAATTTCAAAGTTTTTATGACAGTTCCCTACGAAAAATTTATTGAAAATTGAAATAATTTTAGTCTTTCCAATGAAAATAGACTTTTTATCCAACTTATTTTAGTCTTATCAGATAAGACTAGAATATGTATCTGCGATGAGTCCAACTGGATTTTTAAATGTCAAAGTGAAACCCGTTACCCAAAATACAACCATGTTGTTAGAGAAATTGAAATTTCCGCGCGAAAAAAAGCTAAAAATTGTCAAATTGTGGAAACCAATCCGTTATACGTGCAAAGATTTAGTGTAATTAATTCTTTGCTTACGTAGCGAAAGGGAACCTCGAAGGTTGTATCTGAAAATGCCTGTACCAAAATTAGCTAAATCCAAAAAACATGTTGCAACCGCTAAGGAAATCAAGGAGGAGCAAGTCGATTCCTTAGTGCAAGAGCTGCTGAGCGGCAACAAAAAACTAACCAAGGCACAACAACACAAAAAACGTGAGTTGGAAGCTTATTTGGTGCAGAAGCTGCAGCAATACGATGAAGAGAGCGAAGACACAGAAAGCACTGAATCATCAGGCACTGAAGATTCTGAATCTGATAGCGAATCGGAAAGCAGTTGCGATTGCGAGGACTGCTCTGGATCTGACAGTGAGAATGATAGCGCAACAGATAGCTCAGACGAGTCGGAATCTGACAGCGACGCGGACTCTGACTCGGACTCTGAATCTGGTAGTTCTGATGATGATACAGGATCCAGCAGTGATGATAGTTGCAGCGATTCGGATAGCGAGTGTAATTGTAGCAAGCGCTCCGATCAGTTCACTGATGAATATACCATAAACAGCTATAGTGATGAATCTGATTATTCCTAACAAAAAACAACTAACTTAAAATATGTAAAAGTTTTCAGTTGCTTATTGAATTTTAATTATGAAATGTGTAAATTGTTTGTTTAGTAATCTTTAATTGTAAATTTTTTGACAATTGTTAAATTATGTACTTCTATAAATAAAAATAATTTTCAAAACCTCTGAACTAAAAATGTTGTATATTCTAAAAATTTTTGTTTGAACCACATAAAGTGATATGCAACCCTGCATGTGTTGTTTTCTGATTAGCCGGTCTCGCTACTTTTCCATGCGTACTGTACTCGCACGTGCAACAATTTGTTAATATTCTGACTGCGAACAAAATTGCACGCTGTTATTTTAAATAAAATTATTTAATATTTGAAGTTCATTGCAAGTGTGAGTGTTTCTAAAATGTCGGAACCGATTTCTGCATTTGCGGCTTATCGTTCTGCACTTTCAAAGAATGGTAATACGTCCAAAAAAGGTAAAAACAAGCAAACCGCTGGTGCCAGCAATAAAACCGGTGCGAACAAAAAGAATGAGGCAAAAAATAAGTCCTTACAAAAGAATAAATCAGAGAAAACAACAAAAAGTCAAAACACCGCAAACCCGAACATTGCGGCTAAAGAAAAGGTGGTAGCTCCAGCCAAGGCTAAGGAGGTTGTTAACAACAAACTTGCACCAAAAGTTGAGCCTTCGAAAAACAAAGCAGCCAATAAGAAAGCAACAGCCAAAACTGAGCCGCCTGCGAAACAAAAACAAAAAGTGCAGCCTGCAGTTACCAACGGTAAAGCAGACTCCAACGGCATTAATGAAAATGAAATTGACAACTTGGTGGACCAATTGCTAGGAGATTCACCCTCCAAACCAAAAAAGCTAACGAAAGCACAGCAAAAAAAGAAGCAAGAATTGGAGGACTACCTGGTAAAGCAGTTGGAGAGGGACGATGAAGCGGCGGGTGAGGAAGAATATGATTCTGAAACTGGTAGCGAGGAAGATTACAGCAGCGGTTCGGATGAATTCTCTGACGAGTACACCATAAACAGCTATAGCGATGAGGAAGAAGAGGAATGTGAAGAAGAGGAAACTGGTGTCAGCGGTGATGATTGCTCTAGTGAAAGTGATGTTGATAAGCAGCCCATTGCCACATCTACTAAAAACAACGTGCCACAAAAACGTAAAAGCAATGCGGCAGCCACTACTGCTGCTACTGAACCAAAGAAGACGCGTCAAGCAGAAAAACCAGTTGATAAACGTAAATCAATGCCAACTGCTATAACAACAACAGCTGACAAAGCTACAAAGGCAACAGAGAAGCGTAGGCATTCAGTAGCCGAAAGTGAAGCCTCCACAAGCGCCAAAGTTGCTGTAAAGACCGTAGATGCAAAAGCTGTAAAAATGGAACCCCTATCTCCTCCAAACAACATCGTCAAAATGAATAGCATACAAGAGGGTGAGAAGGTATTCGGCTGGCTGCTTAGTCCACTAAACCTTAAAGAATTCTTCAGCAAGTATTGGGAAGCTGGCGCTTGCTTAGTCAAACGCAAGGGCTCTAATTACTACACGAAACTAATGTCGTTCGAAGCTATTGATCAAATGTTAATCAATAATCATGTGGAGTTTACAAAAAATATCGATATCACTTCTTATAAAAATGGTGAGTTACATACGCTAAATATTTACAAGTAAGTAATTGCAACGTTTTTGCACTTCATCAAAGGTGTACGTGAGACGCTCAATCCCGTTGGACGTGCCATGCCGCCTGTCGTATGGGATCACTATGGGCAAGGCTGCAGTGTGCGCCTACTTAATCCGCACACCTTCTTACCGGAGCTTTTTAAGCTAAACACAACCTTGCAGGAGTACTTCCACTGTCTTGTGGGTGCCAATGCCTACCTCACGCCACCCAACAGTCAAGGTTTCGCACCGCATTACGATGATATAGAGGCTTTTGTGTTGCAAATTGAGGGCCGCAAACGTTGGCGTCTCTACAAGCCACGCACACAGGCAGAGCAGCTGCCACGCTTCTCATCGAAAAATTTCTCGCAAGAAGAAATCGGCCAACCCATATTCGATGAGGTATGTGTTTGCATATAAAAAGCTAATTTTTGGATTGTGCTTTACTAGAATTAAACACTTTTAGGTGCTTGAACCAGGCGATCTGCTATACTTCCCACGCGGCACCATACATCAAGCCACCACCGAACCCGGCTACCACTCGCTGCACATCACTTTGAGCGTATATCAGAAGCAATCGTACGCCGATCTCTTTGAACGCATGATACCTTTGGTGCTGCAGCGCGCCATCGAAAGCAATCTCGATATGCGTCGCGGCCTGCCCTTACACACCTTCCAGCATGCTGGTATTGCCTACAGCGACAATGACACCAAAGAGCGTGCCGATCTGCTGCGCAAAGTAACCAAGCTGATGGGTCAGTGTTTGCATAGTGCGCAACTGGGCGAGATGATGGACGCCGCTGTGGATCAGCTGGCTAAGAAATATCAGCATGAAGCGCTGCCACCGCATGTGTTGCCGGGCGAACGCGCACGCACTATTTTCGGTTCGCGCAGCACCACCAATGAGCAAGGCGAATGCTTGTGTGACTATGAAATCGATGAGCGCACCAATGTGCGTCTGCTGCGCGCCAATATCATGCGGCTGGTGCAGGAGGAGGATAAAGTGCGCATCTACTACTATGTGGATAACTCCAAGGAGTACTGTGAATATGAGCCCAATTTCATTGAAATCGAGCCGGAGGAGGCGGCCAGCGTGGAGGTGCTAATACGTTCATATCCACAGTATGTGGGCGTGTCGCAGCTGCCGCTGGAAGATGATGAGCGCAAGGTGCAGATGGTGACGGCGCTGTGGGAACGTGGTTTGCTGATGACCGAGAAGCCTTTCAAATGATACATCATACCTGCACAAGCGTACTTAATTATAGTGTTTATCTTAAAAAGAGTAGTCAATGTGAATATATTGCTAGTTTTTTGTTTTTGTTTTACTTATTCGAAACGATTTTTATGAAAAATTGTTTTGTAATAGGCGCCTATGAAATTTTGCGTTTTCTTTCGAGTTTATGAACTGTGCTATTGTTGCTTTCAGCAAACCGTTAAGTGATTTGTAGCTATTGCCAATTTGAATAAAAGTGAAAAAAAGTGTATTTTATTTTATTAAAATATTGGTGAATTTTTATTTCTTTTGAAAACTTTCGATTTTAAACTTTTCGACCTTAAATTTTTTTCCAGTATCTTATTTGCATAAAGCATTGTATTGAACATTTCATTTTATTCTTTTCTCTATAATTCATTTTATTGCAAATGCTTGTATTTCTATTTTTTTTATTAATTTTTTTTATTTTTTATTTTTTATTTTTTTTTTTTTTTTTTTTTTTTTTTTTTTTTAATTTTTTTTTTTTTTTTTTTTTTTTTTTTTTTTTTTTTTTTTTTTTTTTTTTTTTTTTTTTTTTTTTTTTTTATTTTTTTTTTTTTTTTTTTTTTTTTTTTTTTTTTTTTTTTTTTTTTTTTTTTTTTAATTTTTTTTTTTTTTTTTTTATTTTTTTTTTTTTTTTTTTTTTTTTTTTTTTTTTTTTTTTTTTTTTTTAATTTTTTTTATTTTTTATTTTTTTTTTTTTTTTTTTTTTTTTTTTTTTTATTTTTTTTTTTTTTATTTTTTAATTGTTTTTTTTTTTTTAATTATTTTTTTTTTTTTATTTTTTAATTTTTTTTTTATTTTTTAATTTTTTTTTTATTTTTTTTTTTATTTTTTTTTTTTTTTTTATTTTTTAATTTTTTTTTTTTTTAGTTTTTTTATTTTTTAAACTATTTTTTGTCTGCGAAATATGCAACTTTTAATGTTTTAGCTCTTAGTAAACAAATATAATAACAGCTGTGCATTAGATAATTTCAAAGCGTAATATGTGCGCCATCTGTTGGTCACATTTATGATCGTGAATGTCAATATAGAATTGTCAATTTGTTGTTCTTAATTTCCGCCGCCATTTCGAACATTCGTTTCCTTCTACCGCGTTCGTGTAAGTGGCATTTGCAGCAGCTCGTTGAAAAGTGAAATTAATTTAGAAATTAAAGCTGCAATTAAGGAGTTTTTAGTAGAATTCGGTTGAGGTTCGTCAATTTAATAGTTTTAAAGTAAAAAAAGTAATCGGGCGTTGTTATTTGTGTAGTAAAAGTGAAAGTGAAAATTAGTGAGTGCAAAAGCAGAGCGCTTAGCGTCGGCGCAAGCAGAGCTCTGCCAGTGGTTGTGCATAAAATGTTATGTTAATGGGAATTGTGTTATGTTAATGTAAATAAAGTGTTAGCAGTAGGGAAGAGTTTAGGGCAGGGAAGTGTCAATTTATTGCAGAAAATGCAAATTGAAGTAAAATAAAGTGCGGTAAGTGCTTATAAAATATTAAAATAATGTTTTGTGCTCTGTATCAGTTGCGTAGTCACATTACTTCTGTTGCCTTTGCTGTTACCAACATTTACTTTATGCTGTAACTAACATAGAGTGTTTACATTCAATGCTATATACACAGCGTTTCTTAGCAGAGTACTAGAGAACTTGTATGCATTTCATTATTGATAAATAGAAATGCATTACCAGCTTGCACAGTCGCGTTCATAATAAATGAACTGTAATTTAATATTCTAATTTTGGGTAAATAAAGATAAAATAAATAATAATTTTAAAAAATATAAAAATTAATTTTCGCGTATTGGGTAAATAAAGATAAATTAAATAATATTTTAATTAATAAAAATTTTAAAATAATTAAAAAATATTTCTGAATTACCTTTGTATGTAGATTGCTAGTTTAATTTTTAACAAATCAGTGCTGTGATGGAGCATTAAGTATTTTTAATTCTAAGCTATGGGAATCGAGTTGGACGGTCGTTAATTTTTGAAAAAATTATTGTACAGTAGAGGCCCGCTAATGATCAATTTTGCCCCTAGCATTAAGGAAATGATTCCAAAGCTGTTTGTTTATTATAATAAATAATGGAGTTGGAAATAAAAAAATTTTGTTGGGTAAAAAAAAAAAAAAACTTAAACCAATCATTCGAATTTTTGAAAAATATTATTGTATGAGAGAATGAAATCTATCCGGATTACAAGATAGAAAAGTAAGAAAAAATTACACGTAACATCAAAATTTATGTGAAAAATTCAAGTAACAAAGTTTTTGTTTTTTTGTTTTCAACTTTTCAAAAAAAATGAAACTTTCACGAAAGAAATATAATTTTTTTTTTAATTTTATTTTAAAATAACCTTTTTATGTCCCAAACACACCGTATGTTTTTATACTCTTGCCACCTTTCGCTACAGAGTACAATAGTTTTTTCACCTAATGGTTGTTGGTATCACCTAAAACTAAGCGAGATAGATATAGAGTTATATACATATATGTATGTATATAAATGAACAAGATGATGAGAAAAGTTAAATATAGTTAATAGATAAAATCGGATCGATACTAACCCAACTCCCATACACTACATATAATGCCATTCGTTTTTCTAACAAATCTTATGTCGAATATGTCGGTTAGTATATGAGTTATATATATAATATATGTATGTATATATAAAATTGCTTGGATTCCGATCCTCTGGTTGACGTTTTACACCTTCAGTTATTTCCCTGGCTTTGATTCCAGCAAGTTGCTAGAGTATAAAATGTTCGGGTGCACTCTAACTTAGCCTTTCCTTACTTCTTTCGATTCTTTTCCATATTTTTTTTATAAAATGTCTGTTTAATGCTTCTTAATAATTTTTTTTTATTATTTTCTGAATATCTCTTAATATGATTAAGCAAACGTTCAGGCTTTATCATAATATTTTTATATTTTCATTAACATTATTTTATGTTTGTTTGAATATTTTTGTATGTAATTTTCTAAATATTTTTTGTTTATTATGCTATATTTTTGAGATTTTCTAAATCTTTTTATTTTGATATTTTTTATTTTCAAATTGTTTTAAGTATTATTTTTTTAATAAATTCCAAAATATTTTTAAATGCATTTTTTAAATATATATTTTATTTAATATTTTTGTTTAATTTTTTTTAATATTTTTTTCCGAATGAACTTTTCTAAACTATTTTTAAATGCATTTTTTTTAATATTTGCTTTGATTAAAGATTTTCTAAATCTTTTTATTTTGCAATTTTTTATTTTTAAATTGTTTTAAATATATATTTTTATAATATTGTTTTCCGAATAAACTTTTCTAAAATATTTTTAAATGCTTTTTTTTACATTTTTTGTATGTTTTTGAAATACATATTTTTAATATTTTTGGATTTTTTTTAAATATTTTTACAAAGTTTTTTAAAATATTTTCTTAATATGTATTCTTTTTTCTAATATTTTTCTTAATATACATATTTTAAATTTTTTATATTTTATTTAATTTTTTTGATTTTTTCTGAATTTGTGTTTGAAATTAATAATCAAAATTTTTTTATTTTTACTATTTCTTTTTTATTTTTGCAATTTTTTGCGAATATTTTTTATATTTTTTGACTACTCGTTTTACTTTTGCTGAAAATGTTTTTCTGAATATATTTTTCTAAAATATACTTTTTTTCAATACTTTTGGAATATATTTTTAATATTTTTGGTATTTGTTTAAATATTATTAATATTATTAATAGTTTTAAATTTTTTGTATTTAAGTTTTTTATTATTTTCTGATTGTTTTTTAAATGAATAATTAAGATTTTTTTATTTTTGCCATTTTTCGGGTTTTGTTATTTTTTTTGTTTCCTCTATTTTTATTTTTTGTTAATATTTTTTTTTTATTTTCTGACCGCTTATTTAATTATTTATTTTTATTAATTATTTTTTTCTGATTTTTTTTTAGTAATAAATTTTTTTTTAAATATATTGGAAATATATTTTAAATATATCAGAAAAATGTTTATGAAAACATGATCCAAATATATTTTTTATATTTTTTTTAATGTATTAAACATAGGTATTGTTTTTATTATGTTTTTAATATAATTGTTTTATTTTTTTTAATAATTTTTATGATTTTTTTTTAATTTTGGCTAGTTTTGGATTATGACTCTTCCAATTTTTTACTTTTTTTGTAACTTTTTATCTATGTTTCTACTTTTCAACAATTTTTTTTTGTAATTTTTTGCTATTTTTTGATTATTTGTTTTTGTTTTATATAGTTTATTTATATATTTTTTCTGTAGTTCCTAAGCTATAGGGTTTTTATGTACTTTTCTGACTATTTTATTTTTTTTTTTTTTTTATAATTTTTTTTTCTGAATATTTTTTTATTATATTTTTTTCTGATTTTTTTTTTTGATTTTTTTTCTGAAGATTTTTTATATATTTTTTTATGTAGAATTTAATTTACAGTCTTAATATTTTATGTTTGTTTCACATATTTTGCTGTTTTAATTTCTAATTTTTTATTTAATTTTTAATTTACATAAGTTTTTTTAATTATCATCACTCTATTTTACAAAACTGTTAATTTTAAATTCTGTTGTAGTAATTTGTTAGTTTTATTTTAAATAATACATATTTATGTTTTGTTTGTTCCCGTAATATTTTTTAAGTTCTTATTTTCTGCTAGTTCATAAATTTGAAAATAGTCTTTATTCTCAATTGCATTATGCTTTTAAATAAAAATAAATTTGTCACTAAAATCTGATTTATTTTTTATTATATTAATTTAGAATTTATTAGTTTGGAATTAGTTTATTTGTATATTTTTTCACATTCATTCATCATAAAAATTATCTATCACGTTGCTTGCCCGCGAAAAACACCTAAACTACTGAACCGGTAATTTACAGTCGTGCAATTCCCATGTATAGTATTTTATATAATAGAATGAAAGTATAGCCCTTCGTTATTTGTTAGATATTCGCCATATATGTATGTATGTATTTATGATAATTAACTGTAATATATTCATAATATCTAAGATAATTATCTGTAATATGAATTTATTAGCTCGATGAAGTACTTTGCCATTAGGCATTCGTATAAAAGTAAGCACAAACAGTTACATAAAACCAGCAAGGCAGGGCTAAGTTCGAGTGTAACCGAACATTTTATACACTCGCAAGTTGCCATAAAACTCAATCAAATCAAGTCAGGAACTGAGAAAATCCTCATATTAGATATGTGGGAGTTAAGGGAAGAAATTTCCCGATTTTGCTCGTTGTCGTCTATGTACATTAAACTTATAAGGGGCGTGGTACTGCCTACTTTTGTCGAATTTTCTGTCCACAGATGTTCTAAACTAATTTTCTAATTTTTTTATTACTTAAATTTTTTTGCTCAAAAACACTTTACCTACTGAGAAGCTTAAGCGTGTCCAAAGATAGCGACTCTCATAGCTATCTCTGTGGCATTACGAATTACAGCACTTTCTCCTACATTGTCCAGCATTTACAAAACTGTGGATAGAACATCTCGATAGACTTACCTTCGGTGAACCTGGGGTCATAGCCGAAGCTGACTTTGGCCGTCTCAACAAATTTGTTTTGGGCTCAAGGCGTTTTAGCGATTTGTAAGGGTTAAGTGATCTATTTTATAGGAGTTTCAGCTAAACTAAACGGACCAATGTTCAAAGCTGTCCAAGTGAGATCCAGATTAGGATCGACTTCTTAACCTAAAATAATATTATATGTTTTTTATTTTCATTTTTTTGTTCTTTTATACTATTTTTTGAATATTTTATATGTTTTTCCGAATATTTTCATTATATTTTTTTTTTATATATATTTGCTATATTTCTTCAAATTAATTTTTAATTTTTTTGTTATGTCATTTTTAATAATTTTTGTATAACTTTTTTTGTGCTTATGAAATTTTTTTTGGAAATATTAAAAAAAAATATTATTTTTTTATTTTTGTTTTAATTTTTTATAGTTTTTATATGTTGTTTTAATATATATTTTTAAATTTATTTAATATTATATACATTTTTTCTTAAATTTTTTTTTTTTAAATTTGTATTGGTTTTATATTTGTTCACAATATTATTTTATTCTATACTCTGAGTTTTCTGTTACATTTTTTTTTAATTCTCAATATATCCCCATATTTTTGTTATATTTGTACAAAATATTTTTTAATTTTTTTATTAATTTTTATATTTTTTTGTAGCTTTTTATTTTAATAAAATTTTTTTGTAATTATAATTTTTTATATAGTATTTTTTCTATATACTATTTATATATATTTCTTATATACTTTATACATTATATTTGTGTCTGAATATATATTTTTTTATTTTTTTCCTGAATATTTGCATTCTATTTTTTCTAAATAATTTTCTTTTACTTATTCAATGTATTTTTAAAAATATTAAATTTTTTTTAGTTTTTAATTTTTATAGTTTTTATGTATTGTTTTAATATAACTTTTTTTTTGATTTATTCAATATTGTATATTTTTACCTTTGTTTTTATATATTTATGTTATATTATACAGTTTGTACTATATTTTATTTTTATTTTTAAATTATTTTTATTTAGATATTTTTTTTATTTCTGTCCGAATATTTTTTTTTTCTTTTTCCAGAATATTTTTTTATGTTTTTTTCCGAATATTTTCAATATATTAATTTTCAAGTTTATGTTATATTTGTAATACAAATTTTTTATTACTTTTATTTCATTGTGTTTTTTTTTTAACTTTTCTTAGTTTTTTCTTAATTTTTTGTCACAACTTTAACTTTTTTCACGATCTTTAGTTTTTTCCAAAAAAAAGTATTTTCATTTCATATTTTCAATAAAATATATGCTTTATTAATTTTATTTATTAATTGTTTAAACTACAAAATATTCAGACTACGATTTTCAAATTTAAAAAGTCACTGCCTAAAAAATGTTGACGTTCAATATTTCTCACGCGCCGGCACCATCAACAGATTAGCTATAGTCACATGAGGCGGCGAGGCGAGTATGAAATTCACACCACGCGCCACATCCTCAGGCAATAAAATTTCGTCTGGTTCAATCATCTCCTCCCATTTCTTCTTCTCATCCTCAGTCGGCGCGCCGCCAAAGTCAGTGCGCGTCAGGCCGGGACTAATGGTCTGCAAAACACAAGACGGTAGAGTTGTCATTTACCATATATTAAAAAATCGTGAATAAAAGAATCAAAAAAGAGAAACTGCTCACCGACAAACGCATCAGCTTGTGTGGAAAGAGCTCACGCCGCAAAACCTCGTCGAGCGTGCACAGCGCATGCTTCGCCACCGGATACAAGTTCAGCCCACATTCGGGTATATGCAGCGGCACCGTATGCCCCAACAGGCTATTCACCGTTATTATATGACACGCCTCACCCTGCGCCATGGTGGCCTGCATCAGTCGATACGCCTGCTTGGTGCAATTCACCGTACCCATGACATTCACATCAATCACACGCTGCAGTATGGCCTCGTTGCCCTCCTCCAGCACTTTGGTCATCTCCACCATGCCCGCATTGTTGACGAGCACATGCAACCGATGGAAACGCTGTTCGACCCAGTGGAAGTTGCTCTTCACCGACGGCAGCACGGTCATATCGCAGGAGCGCGGATAGAAGCGCTCGCGTATGCTGGCATCCAGCCCCTCTTTGAGGTCCTCCATTTGCTGTAGGCGCCGCGCCAAGCCAATTACGATCATACCCGATTTCAGTAGATCCTGCACGATGGCCCAACCGATGCCTGAGCTCGCGCCTGTCACTACAGCGACCTTGTCCACCCAGCGTTCCATTTTTTATTTAATTTTTTGGTTTTTTTAACGCGTGAAATTATTTCGTGTGAAAGTAGCGTTGCACAACGCGCGCTTAACACTGCAATACTAAAGTGGCCGCTCGCGTTTGCGCCACTTTAAATCACTTTTTCAGCCGCTGTTGCGTTTGTTTACGCTCAGCTTTAAGCGCTGCTCGCCACGGCGATTGTGTAAACAGCGCGCGCTGCGGCGGCGCCTTTCGTGAGTTTCGGACAGGTGGGTAGCGCTTGGGAATTAAGCGAAAAGCAAAAAAGAAAACAAGTCGAAATGCATTCACTTGTAATGTTATTCATGCGCCATTATCGCATATTGTGCGCACAAGCCATAATTTACGCTAAACTGGAGCAGGTTTTGATTTTGGGTTCTTGAACTTGGCCGGAAGCGTATGCGGCAAGGCGTACGAAATGAAAAGTATTTCAAAGCGACTGTTAAGAAAGAGGAGGTTAAGAGTGTGAGAGTTTTTTCAAGAAGCAAGTCTGAGTTTCAGACTTAAAACATGAGAAACGCACATGAGTTGCGGAGACGAAATTTATATATAGACGCGAAAGGTTGATGATTTAGAAGGCTTTAAATTTTTGTACTGATATCAAAGTCAGTTGAAAATCCATAAAAGCATGCCCTACTCTTTCGTTTTTTCAAACTATAGACGAATAAGTACATATATTATTCATAGATTAGACCAGACTCGACACTTATAGTCTCGGATGGACTCGTCTTATACTAATATAGACTGAATATTACATTAAACCGTCGTTTTCACCATACTTTGTTTTTTTCAATGCGCGTGTTTTTTTACGTGTCGGGTCCCAAATCCAGCGCACAACCCTCTGCAGGAATGTTTCGCTTTTTCACATTAGCTCACCTTAAAACGGATGTATTTTTGGCAACCCAGAGAATACCTGGTCTAAGACCGAAAGTCGTGCGCTGCTTGAGCCATATTTAAAAGAATCGTTTCTGGCCACTCCCAAGTGAATGGCGCTCAAAGAACTTTCTTGTGTTGACTTCTATTACTATATACTACTAAGTTCCCTTTTGTCCAGAAGTAGGTACTTTTTGAAGTGAAAACTTCTTATGGCGCGTTGGGCACTTTTGATCTGTAAAGGTGCCTCCCAGTTTTGATCCCTTGCAATGCTAGTTACTAGGGCCATGAGGAGTAGTCATACTTTAGGATGCCTACGCTTGACGCGAATTTCAACGAACTCTGTGGCCTCACTTTCGATACCTCTTCCAGTGTATCATACATTGGAGAGATGCTTACGGCGTAGTCTTGCCAATGCAGAATAAGTGCACAGGAGCTGCTCGATTGTTTCCTTGGTGCCTTGCTCTAGACATTCCCGGCAGTCTTCCCGATCTGTCAGCCCCAATCTGCGGGTGTGTGTTGCCACCAGATAGTGACCAGTTAGTGTTCCGATCATGCTCCTACAGTTTATTCTATAGAGTGCCAATAGGAATTTTGTATACTTCCGATCTACCGTTTTGCACATGACTTTTGCAGTTCTGCACCCAGTTAGCTCCATCCTTTGGGTTTTGATTTTCTTTATCATACTTCTGTCCAGATTGTCGTATAGACAATGGTTTTCTAATGTTTATCACGTTTTCGGGTGTTAGCTGTACACCATGCTTGGCAATTTCCTTCACTATTTCATTGAGCTCGTTGCCTTTGTGAACTGGATCTCAGTAGAAGTGAAGTTGTGTGCTTCTAGCTTCTGGCCGGTATGCGATACGAGGTCACTGCCTTGATTGCTGCTTAGCTGTCTACATAGATTGACTCTATTTGTCATGGGTACTTATCTTTTAACATTGGCGACCGACTTTACAGTTTACTGGTACACTGCGACATCTAGTGTATTTTTGGAAAATCGAGATATGAGTTTTTAGCTCTCCATAACCTGAACTTAGAGGAGGTCTAGCATACAAACTCAGCGATCGAAATCAAGTTCTTCTAAGGAAACCTTTTATATGTTAAGAGAAGCTTTGGTATAGCCTAAGTTTAGTTTTTTTGTCTTTAAATAGTTTCAATTTTTTTCATTTAAGGGTTTTTATCGGTTTTATGACATCTTATTTTTTATATTATTTATTTATTTTTTTTATCAACGCTACTGTATTCTGTTTAAAATGTTGTATACACTTTCTGAAACACAAGTCACTTGTTTTTTCGCAAAACAAAAACAATAATCGAACAAAAATTATTTATCGGAGTTAACTCGCTCGCCTTCGTACCCCTTTTTAGCCAACTTAAATGCTTTCAGATGCCTTTTATTAAATTCTCACATTCAGACGTCTGCGCTTTAATTATAAAAAACATATATCTTGCGCTTTTTATGAAATATTTTTTAAATATATAAACCGGCTGTAGTTAAAAAAAATATATTATAATCTCTAAATAAACCATTTATTGTTTTTTCTTTTTGTTGCAGTTGATAACGAGCCATTGAACTGACTGCAAGCTGCTTGAGTGCTCATTGCATGCCAGGTAAGTTCAAAAGCTTCTAGTTTTGTCAATATATACTTACATATGTACGTACCATACATAAAAATTAGCAATATATATAATTTAAATATAAGAAAGAATCATTAATTTGCAAATTTTGATTTTATCTCGACATTTTTTCAATTAATAATATGTAATCGCTCACTAAATTAACCTTCATGACTTAAATGCTCTCAGCTGTCTTTTCTTTGCTAATGTTGATAAGCTTGCACTGAGTTGCAGAGAAATCGGCTTAACTTAACATTTTTCAATTTATTTTGTTCTTCAGTATTAAGCTTCATTTCATCTCCATCTACTATTGTATTTCGCAAATCCAGCTTTCGAGCTTTATGTCATATATAGTATACTGCTTGACTTCTTCATCTTCTTTATTGGCATAGACACCTCTTAAGCGGTTATAGCCGCCTGACTTCACGCCTTTAAAATAATTATTACTCCGACGTCTTGTGCGCTTGAAAATTCTGAAAACATGCCCTCGAAAAGTGTATCTAAGCTTTTAGGACCTCAAAAATAACCGAAAAGCCGCGATAAATTGGAAAAAACTTGCATATATATGTAGTTCGTAATTACTCCAACTGTGACCAAGCTTCCTCAGCATGTCAGCGATGCCAAATATTTATGCTTCTGAAATTTGAAAGAAGAACTGTAATTCGCACTTTCGGGGACCCACAGAACATTCTCACCATCAGAACACAATTTCTATCCACCAACTCGTCATACCTGATAAAATTATCCTTACTTCAAACTCTTATTCTTCTAGACCAATCATTACCTTGAAAAGTTTTTCAAACCGTTTATTTCATTCGATTTTATAACTTTCAAACGATCTCATGCACTCGATAAGATCTCCTCTTCTAAGGTCGTAACTGTTTTCGCTTTATACTTTGATATCCTTGATCCTAAATCTATAAATACCGGAGAGGTATGACAATTCTTAGAAAATATTCATAACACATACCTCCTCCTTTAGTAAAAGCTGATATGGTATTCTTTCCTCAATTCCCAATAATCATATTATTCGACAATCTGCAGCTAGGTACCACTAGGAACTGAGAGGAAACTTTTTTATTTCCTCGAAACTATAATTCGAAATTATATTGAATTGAAGAGAAGCCGCCTACTAGTTATCTTAGAACTCTCAAAATGGCTGAACCGCGTTTTTGAGTGTATTTCCGCTGCAGATTTGACTTAAGCAATTCCTTTATGGGTTCTTCTCTCCTTTAGAGGTTTTCTTGGAAGAGCTTTGCTTCTAGCTTCTCTTCGCACTTCATAAAAAATCATGGAACATTTTTGAACCGACTACTTAATTCACTAAGAGCATTTGGAAACACAGAGGAATAATTTACTTGTTTATTCAGAAGATACTCAAGCTTCGAACCACCATTTGCTTTAGGGACTTAGTTTTACCGACCTGATTTTGGAGTTTAGCATTATGAAGAAGTAATAAATTTATTTCCGGGTCGGAATTTTTCATTGCTGATATACTTGGTCCTAAAACTGTGAATGCTGGAGTCGTATGATAGCATTAGAATAATATTCTTAACTCAGACCTCCACCCTGAGTAAAGGCAAAAGAAATTATGTTCCGATTTTTTGAAATATCTCCCTTAATGGATTTGTAGTTATAGAAGAAGCTATGAGGAGAGATCCCCATCTTTTGATGACTCGAAATAGCTCAAGATCATAAAATAAACGGCGAAGAAGTTTGTCTCTGTTCGGGGTACCAAATAAGATCAGATTTTTTGGAAATCTGAAACTAAGAATAAAATAAAAGTCTACTTTCCAAATCTAATCTACGGAGCAGTAAAAAGCAACTTTTTTCCATACTCAGTTCGATGGTTGGAGATAGTTAAGCTATGGGTTCGGAGACAGATGATCCAAACTTTCCAATCATGTTACGTTGAGTGAAAAGGTAGTATTTCGTTTGAAGAGGTCTGTCCGACAAGAGTCTTACAGATCTTATGTATTATGTTGGCGCTGCTCGTTTTTAATATTACTGCACTTGGTAGTTGAAATATTGAAAGGTTTTGTAGAAACGGATGGGAAGAAAGATTCTGAGGGCAGTAGAAAGGCATTGAAAGAAAAATCTGTGAAAAACGTACACTAGAGGCCAATCGAGTCGTCCATTAGACATATCCTTCTGCTGACAGCGGCTAGTAGACCTAATTTTAACCGAGCTCAGTTTCAGTCAAGATAGCGAGACCTTTGGTACCAAACTTTCACCTAAATCCACACTTATCCAAAAGTAAAATGCACACTTTTTCGTTTAAATATTTCTTCACAATTTATTCTTACTCAACACGCCTTCCTCCCGCGCTTTGCGGTTTACAAATGCCTCAATCGCTCTTTGATATGTCTCGCCCAAACGCAAGCTCTTCAATTCACCACATTCTGCCTTCAATGCGTCCAACAATTGCGTACGCTCCGCTTCACTTAGCAGACGCTTTGTGGCGCGCAGCGACTCCAACGGCAAGCGTGCGTACTCCTCCAACTGTGGCCAAAATTGCTGCGCTATATCCGTTGCTTGTATTATGCGCGCTACAAAATTGTAACACAACGCCTCTTCCGCGCTCAAACGCGTACCAAACAGCAATAGCTCCGCGGCTTTAACGCGCCCCAACAATTGCGGCAATAAGTAGGTAAGACAACCCTCCGGACAGATGCCGAACTGTGTAAAAGGTGCCTGAAAGTAGGCGCGTTCCGTGCAGTAGACAACATCACAAAGCGCAGCGATTACAAAACCAATACCAATACATGCGCCATCGACGAGCGCCACCAAAACTTTCGGACAGTAAATGAACGCTTTAATCAGCAAGCGCAGCACGTACTCGGAGGAGTGCAAGAAGGCTTGTGGATCCCTGTACTGGCGCAGTTGTGTAAGGTCATTGCCGGCTGAAAAATTACCGGCAGCGCCCGTTAAAACGACAGTGGTGATCGTTTCACTGTATGTGGCATCGGCGAGCGCGCGTATCAATTCGTAGTAGCCGCGACGCGTGAGCGCGTTACGCACTGCGCTGCGCTTGAACGTGATGACGAAAATGGGACCGCGCTGTTCTACGTCCAATTCGCTGTAACCGCAGGGCTTGGGCTTGGTGGGCGTGACTGCGGTTGTGGTTGCGACACTGATTTCAATTCCGTTCTTGGTTGCACTCATCGCGAAGGCTTAATCAAAACTAAATAGGCGAGCATCTACAAAGCGCTGCATAGCCGCGACGAAGACTCTTAAATAGCCAATTGATTGCACACATACATACATACATACATATATAAAAGTCTAATAGGTGCTTTGATTATGAGCGCTCCATAGTTCATCCCGCTTATCAGTGATAATAGTTTTTGTTTTTGCAAATATATGTATGTATTTGATGAGCAAATATAATTTATGTATGCAAATCTAGCTCTCATAAATATTAATATTGTCATTTACACACACATTCATGCACATTGCGTCTGTTTACATTTTATTGAGATCTATTATTACTATTTCGGTTAAACCGGTCGTGGTGCATTCAATAACCTCTGGTGGGATGCATATAAATGCAATATCTACCTCTATACATAGATTTATGTATGTACATACATATATGTATGTGTGCTTGCAACAGACTGGTTTTGTTGACAATTATGAGCGTTCTTTTCTTATATTGGCTTATACTGGTATAAATACCTATGCAAATTTCGGGATTTTGAAAAACATACACATAATTATTAAACCTTTTATTGGAAATCATAATACCGAGAGAATTTTTGAATACCGAAATTTCGGGATTTTGAAATTAAGTACTCTGATTTTTTAAGAAATTTTAGTTAAAATCTAAATTAAGCATTCTGTCGAGTTATTAACACCGCAATCATTTTGGAATCCCGAAATTTCGGTATTTAAAAAATAAGTAGCATTTAAGTGCATTTTTGAGAAATTTTAGTGGAAATCTAAATTATGCACTCTGCTGTGTTTTTAACACCGCAATAATTTTCGAATCCCGAAATTTCGGTTTTTTGAATTGACATACATATGTACATATGTATGTATTCTGGATTTTTAAACTTTCAAGTGAAAATTGTCGAATAAAATCGGGATTTTTAAATGATATATAGTACTTCAGATTATTAATGTTTTTAGTGAAAAACATAATTACGGGCTTTGTTTAGTTTTTAACTTCGGGATTTTGAAAAAACACACACTGTAATTTTTATCGTATTTTGATTAAAAGTTACTTGTGGAAATCATAAATACGCACCCCTTTTAATTTTTAATACTGAAAAAAAATTGGACCACCAAATTTCGGGATTTTGAAATGGCATATTTTGCATTTTGTAAATTTTTATCAAAACAATTATATTTTTGCGCTCTGACCAGTTTTTAATAAAGAATTAATTTTGGAATCCCGAAAATATTTGTGAATCCCGAAATTTCGGGATTTTGAAATTGCATACTCTGAATTTAAACTCTTTTTCATGGAAGCAATAATTTTTCAATATTTCTACTGAATACCATATTTTCGGGATAGTCATAAGACCAAGTCGACACTATGAAATTTAGTCGCTATCATTTCTATCTTATAATGAAATTTCGGCCATATTGTTATCAATTTGTTATTCAGAAAACCCAGAATCTAGAGGACTCATTGGAACTCCCAGAATTTATGGAAATTAGCATTACTTATGATGTTGGGAGTCGTTGTAATGCGCTGCATCCATACTAATCCAGAGTTATTTTTGATATTTGCGTGGCAAGCTCTCAATTATTTTGGTTTAGGCAGAGATTTCTCAGTTCGTAATTTGTCTAGGGTTTGGAATAAATTTGCTTCCTACTCTAAATTCCTGTCCGATGAGTGCAGCGTAAGACAGACTTTAAAATTTGTTATGGCACTCGACATCTCGTGTACCTAGAATGTACGGAAAGGCATACTGTTATTGTTGTAGCGGCAGAATTCTGCCGAGTTGACAGTCCTTGGCCCGGGTCCGTTCCGGTTACGTAGATCGGACTGTCTTGGGAATGGAGAGGCATCCTCTTGTTCTAACGGAAACCTAATCCCCGTTAGGATAATAAGGACTATCTAGGTTGTCGTCGACGAGTCGATGTTGGAGTCGATTCTGGATAAGTAGGAGTTTAACCTGCTACAGTATCCAGAACGAAGCTACACAAGGGTCACTCTCGATTCTCGCGGCAATTCGAGCTTGTCGTCTACAATGGGTGGTCGTTTCACTCCAAGTACGCCATTTAGTGAGTGGGTTTCAGTGAAGGTGTTTATGTCTTCACTGTGAATGGCGGTCAGTGCATGTCTGAAGTTAGTTGCGCCCGAAGTCTGGTCGGCGTATTGTTTTATGTCATCGACGTATGTAGTTGAGGAAAAACCTCTTGATGCTGCTAGGAGGCTGTTCCGCAGTTTCTGCTGGGGTGCTTTTACAGAAATCTTCTCTGCAGTCTTCTGCTTGGAGAGAAGTTCATTATGCTCCTTAACTGGGAGCATACGGGCCTCACTGCGCAGGTGTTCTTTGGGAGACTTCAACAGGCATCCTGTCGTAGTCCGACATGTTTGTAGCTTCCTCATCTGCGTTTCACTGTATCCAGGCGACCATATTGGTACGGCGTTGTTAGGGACCGGTCCGATCGCCTTGTATGTTGCCAACAACGTTTGTGAAGGGTATTATAGCTGCGGTGCAACCGAAATTAACATGTTTTCTTGTTCTTATTTATGCCGACATTGTAACGAAGGAAATTATACTGACTTTCCGTGCCCTTCGTAATTGTTTTTTCCCAAGCTCAAGCGCTAAGACGACGATTATATTACAAAGTTTAAGTCGTCTATTATACACATGTATGTACTTCCGAGCTGCATATAAAAATATATTAGACTTTATAACGGTAATATAAATATATTAAATCGTGCAAATTACCTTGCATAAAAATATATTTATAAAAACCTGGCATGATTTAGCGACACAAATGAATTGCCCACTCACTTTCTTATAGTTAATTAGTTACTTTATTCATAGTTTTTCAAATATATTACAAACAAGGTCATATAGCGCCAATGAACTTGCAATAATTCAAATTTAACATACTAATTAAGTCTAGTAATGGTGCTGACTTTTAGTTCTAACTATATGCATGATTATTGTGGCTAATTTGCCTGCGTATACAAATGCAAATACAATGCACACATATAAAAAATATTTAATTTCAGTTTTATGTTAATTCAATTGCATAACATATATACATAGCAGGCGTTTGAAAACCACACGACAGCTAAGAGCAATGCATTTGAAGAAACGTCAGCATTACTAGTTCTACTAGAAATTTAAATATATTTGCATATGTATGTATATGCATTGAACCGGCAATCAATGCTGATCTAAATGCGAAAACTTTTTGCGTAACTTCTCACGCCGCTCCTTCTTGACGTTGCGCCAAGGTTTCTCTGTGGCCGGCGCGCTCACTAAGCTGCCGTCGTTGGCCACGCGCACGTGCGGAAAATTGCTGCGTCCCTTTACATACGCTTTGCTGTTGTTGGCGGCGAAGAATTGATCGTCAATCTCCGTCGAAGCAGACTTGTTGTTGATCTGTGTAGTGAAAGTGTGTAAAATATATTTTAAAATATTTTTTTTTGTATGTCATTTTGCATACAACTTACACGCATGGCGCGCTGTGTTTGACTTGGCAGCTTCTCTTCCTCGATTTCTTTGCGCGTCCGCGGTGGGAAGACATGATATACCTCTTGTGGCACATTGGGTGGCGCAACGCAATAAAGCAGTTTACCGTTAACATAGTCTTTGCAGACGTAACGCGCAGAACGCGATTGATCCGGCTGGCCGTTGGAGGTCATAAAGCCGCGATTGTCTGCAAGATAGAAGGAAATATTAAATTAAATATTAAATAGTTGATTAAAATATTTCAGTTTAGTTCTGTTCACTTACAGCCATAAGCGAGCAGCAGCTCCTCTGAATGCGGCGGTCGTTCCTGATCTTCGCCCTCTATCGGCTTAGCTATGATTATACCGTATTTTTCCTCGAGCACGTGTCGTGGTATACGCTCGCAAACTAAATTCACGGGCGGCACATGATCGCGCATCTGAAATAATTATAAAAAATTAAGACGCTTTGAAAATTAAATGCAGATAAATAAAAAAATAAAAATAAATAAAAGAAAAATTAAAATATAAAAAATACATAATTAAAAAAAATTATATAACGTAAAATGAAAAAGTTACTTATGTTAAAAAAATTAATTAATTAAAAACAAAAAATATAAATTAAATTAAAAAATAATTAATTAAAATTAAAAACTTTGAGAACAAAATACAAATACAAAAAAAAAATAATTAATTAAAGACGAAAAATTAATTGAAATTGAAAATAATAATTAATTAATTGAAACAAAAATATAAATTAAATTAAAAAATAATTAATTAAAATTAAAATCTTTGAGAACAAAATATAAATATAAAAAATAATAAATTAAGTAAAATATTAAATTAATTAATGAAAAAATATATTCAATTCACAAAAAAAATTAAAAATTTAATTTACAATAATAATTAATTTAACCATAGGCTTTAAAAATTAAAAAAGCAAATAAAATTAAAAAAATTAAATAATGAAAAATAATTTCCTAGCGATAATAATTTAATTAAAAAATTTATTAATTAATAACAAAAATATTAAAAATTAATAATTATATTTACAAAAACAATTAATTACAAATAGATTCAATTCAAAATATGAATTAATAACAAAAAAATATTTAAATAAATATATAAAATTAAATAATTAAAGAACAATGTATTAAGTAAAACATTAAATTAATTAACGAAAAATAATTACTTGGAAAATATATTCAATTCTAGAAAATAATTTATAACAAAAAAAATTAAAAATTAAATATACAAAAATAATTAATTTAACTAAAGGCTTTAACAATTAAAAAAAAAAATTGGAAACAAAATTAAAATATAATGAATTAAATAATAAAAAATAATTTTTTAGAGATATAAATTAATTAAAAAATGTATTAATTTATAAAAAATATTAAAAATAAATAATTATATCTACAAAAATAAAAAAAAAAAACAATTACAAAAATATTCAATTCAAAATATTAATTAATAACAAAAAAATTTATAAAATTTAACTTGAAAAAGTGAGTGAGAATTAAAAAAAAACTTAATTAATTAATTTAAAAAACAGTTAAGTATGTTTCCAAAAATAAATATTAAAGATACATTTAAATAACTTAATTTTTTTAATACGAACTTTAAAATTATTTTTATAAAAATGCAGAAATTTAATAGAACTTAATTAAGAAAAGTGAGTGATTAATTAAAAATTATAAAATGGTAAAATTTAAAATAATATCTAATTAATAAGAATAGTTAAGGAAAGTTCAAAAAAATTTAAGAAAATTTTAAATTAAAAAAAAATTAATTAAATAAAAAATTAAAAAAAATATAAAAAAATAAATAAAAAAATAAAAGTTTATGAAAACATATAAAATAGTAGTTATTTAAAAGAAAAAAATTAATTAAAAAATAATAATTAAATAAAAAGTGAATAAAAAAATATAAAATAAAAATAATAAAAAAGATATAAAAAATGAACAAGAGCAACAAGTTAAGCGACCACACACCTGATCTATCGGCAGTATACCGTTCAGTATCATATCAGCCTTGGTCAAAACGAAACTTGGCATTACCAAACCGGGGCAATCACATAGCAACAAATCGCTATCCAGATAAAGCGTTTGAAAATGCTTTGTTTTACCCGGCGTGGCTGAAACCGACACCTTCTTCTCAATCATCAATGCATTGATGGTGCTACTCTTGCCCACATTCGGATAGCCCACCAAACCTATGGTCGTAACGGCTTCTGTGAAGGTTTTACCGGTGTAGATTTTCTTAAACAAAGTAATGAGTTCTTCACGCGTTAACACTTCTGGGTTATTCTTGATCACTTCCTTAGTCTGTGTTGCATGTTTTGGATCGATTTTTTGCTCTATTTTGCTTAGCAAATTCTCCACATTGTCTAATGATTTATTGATTTCACTGGCAGCCATTTTAATTTCTTCCAGCGATATTTCCGATTGTGTAGATTCTGTGCGTGGCCTATCAGCCGGCGTTTCACTGTCGTTCTCGCCATCTGCATCGCTTGCTGTCTCACTATTATCGCTATCATTGCCTGCATTTTCACTATCATTCTCGGCATCACTTGTTTCCTCAACGATTTTCTTTAAATCCTCGGCGGCAAGTGTGGCGGAGAAGAATGCTGTGCGTATGCCTTCAGCATCAAAATAACTCGCCCAGTGCTGGCGTTGTTGTTGTGTCAACATATCTGATTTATTCACCAATATCATATTCATCTTGGCCGGATTGACTTCCTTCACATAACGCTCCAAATCGACGTTGCGAAAGAGTAGCGGATTACGTGCATCTACAATTTGTACAATCACATCGGAGCGTTCAACAACACGCCACAATTGACGCCAGAATTCCAAATTCTTTTCGTAAGGTGTTAGCAGTATTTCTTGATCTTCTTGTAACAGCGCCAAAGAGCGACGCCACTCTAAAAAGCTTTGATTTTCAGCAAGTTGTAATTCTTCCGCTGTTGTGTCGGTCGTCCATTTCGGACGACGCGGTACTGTCAACATATTCTTGTGTTCATTGTGTTTCTGCTGCATTTGCTGTTGTTGTGATTTTGAAAGTAAACCAACGCCGGATTTGGGATTGATGAATGTAATATTGAGTTTCTCAGCTTGAAATTCCGTGCCCGCCAGCTCGGCGGTGCGCAGGAAATCATGAAAGGATGACTCCTCAGTGACCGATGCCAAATTGAGGCGACCCCAGTCATAGCCATCCTGAATTTCGGTCGTGTGCAGCTGTTATAAAGTAATAATAATAAATTATAAGTTAATTATAGCCAACTGTTAACTCATTTGTTTACCATGGTATCATTGTCCACTTTACGTCGAAATTGGTGGCCAAAGCGGTTTTTTATCAACGCGCGTCCAAGATCACCGGACTTTGTTTTGCTTTTCTTACTCATTGTTCTATATTTATTTGTTTTAACTCGTTATAACAGTTTTTAATAAGAAAATGTATAAAAATTCAACACGTGCGCAAAATGCGCAGAAAAGTTGTTATGATGCTTGTTCTTCAATTGAACTGATTAGCGATTCACAGCTGTCGTTACGTCAAGAGTCAGCTGTTGTGCGGTGTCGTTCACAATTAATTATGTCTAAGCCCCGTGAGAAATTTTAATAGTAAATTGACAATAAATTAAATTAAGAAAAAATATGATATTTAAACTAAAATCAAGTTTTAAACTAAAAATATTATTTGTATATAAAATGTGGTTTTTAAAATCGAGATCTACAGAAGAGTTCCGAAATCTTTAAAAATATATTTAAATGCCTTAAATTAATTCGCTTTTTATCGAAGAAAACGTCATGAAACTACGAAAAGCTCTAAAATTCTTGGGATTTATTAAGAATGGATAAATCCTTGAGGAAAATTGCAAATATAAGATCGAAACTTCATTCCTCATCTCCTTATTGAAAAAATCTAGTGAGAATGCCATCCCTTTAGAAAACCGTTAACCTTATTTATATGATAAGCCATGAATGCTTTGACTTTGGAATTCATTGAAAAAATAACTCCATTGGAGATCCTTAAGCTTTGTCTTCTCATCTTCTTTCTAAACTTTATGCCGGAAGCTTTGCCTTTTCATTCGAATTTTGTCACTCGAATGATAGTTTGCCTCAAGTTCAGCCCAACTTAGCTCAGCAATGGTTTTTGACTTACGCTAGATTTTATTCCTTGGGCTGTATGATGAAAGCAGGGGGTTTTTTGGTTTGTTCGTTAGAGCAAATACGGAATGGGAACTTCAAAAATGTGCATAAAACCCTCAGTGCTGAGCGTGCCCAAGCGAAGATGAATGTGTTTTGAGTCAAAGGCGACTACATATTACTTTTCTTTCCAATGAGCTGAGATTCCAACGTTCCGGACAACGAAGTCAAATTTATTGGGTCCGTCTTGGTGGTTTTCGATAGCAACTTCATATAAGTTAAGGAAAATGGAATGGCGTGCCCATTAACACCTCCTCGAATTCCATATGCAGAGCTTTAACTACGGTCTTTTAAAAAGTTGTTGTCCAACAAATGGTTCCCAGCTGAGTTCCCCCAGTCTTTTTGTTAGTTCATGTCTATCAGGCTGAATTACCAGTTGCTCAAGCTCTGTTGGTCAGAGCTGTGAAACAGTTTCCCATGTTTCAGCAGTACTTTTTGCTTACACGCATTCTTTCATCTTTCATAATTCATTTCCTCTTCTTGTTTCGCCCTGTCTCATTCACTCCGCCTTCAACCCCTTTGTGGTCATAAGTTTAATATGAAATTAATGCCATTTAAAATTATAATTAATCGTCAACACACGACGTTGCGCATTTAATCAACAGCAGCAAGAGAAAAAGTAAAAACAGAGGAAAAATAACCGTAAAGTGAAGCAAAAAGCTTGCGAAAGTGGGAGTTGGCAAATAAATGGCAAGACCGCCCGTCGATAGAACAAGGCAAATTAAACTCACCGACACACGAGTAAAAACTTGAGGAATGGCGAAAAAATATATGTATATGTGTAAGTGTGGATATGTGGCGGAGAATTTTGGAGGGACATCGAAAGCGGACGTAGGCTTACACAGAACTAAAAGGACAAGTTACCAGTGTACGCTTCATGAAGGGGAGTTTGCTGAGTTTGAGTTCTGTAACCCGACATGTCACACTTCAAAAAGAAAGAAGTCAATGGTTGGGAATACAAGCTACGCGCTTTTTAAAAAAGTCTCAGCCCGAAGAAGATTAAGAGACAAGAGTTCAGACAATAAGTTGATAAGATTTCCAAAGCTGAGATCTGAGAAACTTGCATTTTTTGATAATTCTATTAAGAAAGAAGACTACATCTATAACAATGCTGGAAAGTAATTTGAGCTTTATGATATTTGGACTACATTGAGACATCTAATCACTTCTCAGATCCGCACCTCACTTAAAGATAACAAAGCAAACAACCAAAACCTGAAGACACAAGAAAATTTGTTTCCAAAACGCGAGTCCAAGCTTTCCTTATTGTATTAATGGAGATTAGAAACAGTCGGAAGATCTCAGATCTCGAAATCCGCACACCAACGAAGTTTCAGTGTATTTTCGGACTTTGTATTTAGAGAGATCGGACCGTATTCGAAGATCATTGGACAATGTACCACTTCAGAGCATAACCCTAAACGGATTCCGCCTCGAAGGCCGTGGATATATTCGGACATTGGTTTACTTAGTCAGCCTGGTTTCATAAGAGATGAACAACATGTTACGAAGCCAGTTTTGCATTCCTGGACAGCTACCAACTGTTCTAAAAAGTGGCTGAGATTTGACAGAAGTCTTGTGTTTTCAAAACCTCAAAGTTTTTCTTCTTGAAGTCCACGCAATCTATTACGAAGCCCCATCGGATGTAAGTCCTACCTTAAGTTGCATTTCTATGAAAAATTGTAGACTAACAAAGAAATCGATGGGATCCAAATTCGCGTACCAAGCTTAAGATTTACGACGACATTGACATAGTTCAGCGGATCAAGAGACAGCGGCTATGCTAGGTCATGACGTCCATATGGATGAAAACACTCCAGCTCTGAGAGTATTCGACGTAGTACTCGCCAGGGAAACAAATGAAGAGGAAGATCTCCACTCCGTTGGAGAGGTCAGATGGAGAAGGACCTGGCTATACTTGAAATCTCATTCCATCATCAGTAAGTTTAAGACTCAACGATCTTTTCATAGAAAATTGTAAAATAAAAACCAACGTACTCCCAATTCGAAGTCTAGGGGATGCCAGAAAGGTTCTGAAGTTAGGATAGAGATGGAAGAAGGCTCAAAGTGGAAGATTAACGGGATCCATGTTCTTACCTTTGACCTTTCATGGTGTATTGTGAGTACGATTTGGACAATCTCTGTAGATTGGCGGCGTGATACACTTTTGCAGGTCACCAGGGGGGTCGTTTAACTCTCTGCATACAAGATATGTGATATGTAGTGTTAAAGAAGCCACGCTATTTGACCAAGATCCTCTCTGAAGCTACCAGAGACTTACATGTAGCTTTTGCGAATATTTGAAAAAGCGGCCCGATACCCCAAACACCCCCCTCACACACAGCTTTGTACGTGTTTATAGAAATACATACAAGTATATTTGTTTTTGTTGTTCTGCTCTAAAATTTATAGTTTTCCAACAATGTCAAACTATGCGCATGGGCAAATAATCGCACACACACACACACACTCACACAAAACTTAGATAAGGACCTCCACAATAGAGGCCGAACATAAACTTGTGCATTGGCCTATAATAGTAGTTACGAAACAACAAAAAGAAACACTAGGCATATATACAAAGATAACATAATAGGCTAACAACAACAACAACTACATACATATGTATAAGCTCGTATTAACAATCGGTGGGGATATGACTGCCTGACAGGACAATAGGCGCAAAAGCAAGCAACCCTTCCACATAATATATTTGCATATGTGTGTGTATACAAATGTGTGAGTGCATGTATGTATCACTCGACTTTAATAGTTTGGTGTAACAACAAATTTTACAACAACAATGTTTGCATATTTGTAACTTTCAAACAAAACAACAATACCCTTTCCCTCAGGGCCTAAATGGACCACCCATTGTGGTGTTTCTTTTTACCGTTAAACGGATGGAAATGTCAAAATGAATATATTGTTATAATGATGGAAAGGAGTAAGACAAATAATGCGCTTTAACGAATTAGGTTTTTACTTGACAGCGGCCGAAGCTTTTAATGAGCTTTTTTTTAAGATTTTGAAGCTCTCTAGCTGGGAAATTTAGTTTTAGAATAGGAACTATGACAATTTAACATAATTAGCTTGAAAAGTGAAAATTTGGAAAGAGTTTGAGTCAATTTTTTTTTGCCTCCCTCTTAATCAATAATTGAACTTCAGGTCTTCGGTTCGTTGTCTTTAAGGGACAATACGAGTAAAGGACTCTATATAGGAAATATAGACTCTATATGGTATGATATGAGTCCTCCTTGCTATAACCTGTAGAATCAATATACAATGTGTAGATCTGGTAGTACATCCGTTGCAGAAAATTGATCGCTTTTCCAACTTTTGAACCCTTCATTATTCAAGATAAAATTTTGATTGCGTCATTTTTTCTTTCCTTCTTTTTTTATACAGTTGTTGTTGTTGTTGAACAATATAAAACCACATTGGACTAGTTTTCGAGTGGTAATATTGGGTTCCATAAACTTTAACGGGATATATAGTACATATACTTTCAAGGTATGTTTATTACCAAGATTGGGTCCGAGGCGTTCGTTTTTTCCTTTAGTTCAAGTTTGTCAGATCTTCAAGAATTGCGCTTGTTGCAATAATCTTTACCCGTAACTGCCAGTTTGGAGTTTTTACTAAGATCTTTAGTAAAAAAAATGAGGTCCGAGCTCTCTTTTAGTCGTAGGAAAGGTTCGGTACTGCTATTAAAATGCCTAAAACAAGTGAGGCCGGTGTTCTTTTTGCTGAAAGTCTTACTTTCTGAATAACTTAGTCAGTTATTGAACAGTTCTTCTTTATTTTTGTAGTGTTATCTTATAATTTAATATTAAAAACTATTCCAAATGACATTATTTTCAAATTTGCGCCTAGAAATATGCTACAAATTAAAATAATTCTTGCAATAAATACAGAAACCGTGTTACGTTTGAAAAATATTTTATAATATATTTAGCTCAAACTTACTTGTTTCTATTAGAAAATTGTTGCACATTTGTTTTTCTTAACATCCGCCTAAGGGTATGCTAGAAAGTTCTGGCGACTTTCTAAACATAATATTATGTTCAGCAGCCACTAAATAACTAATAACGGATCGTAGAGTGATAATTTATGATATTTTCAAAAAATCAGCCTAAAAGTATGCTATATACAACCTAAACATCGCAAAGAAAACATAATCTTGTAGTCAGAAAACCGTAAATTATTGCCTTAATCGATATTTTAACTAAAATGCAACAGTTTTGGAAAATATATATGTTTGTTTGAACATTAAGAAACATTCTGCGCCTACAGATAGGCTATATAGAGCTTGAACAGCTCAAATAAAGTATTCAAAAAACAATAAATTATTGTCTTAACTGACATTACTATACAGTAATGTCTTTCCATACATACATACGTATGTATGAATGTGCATATATTTCTTCCGGTATTCTTATCTTACGGTTGTTCCGCTCATCTGCGCCATAACCTACACTTTATTGAAATTTCTACACCTTCACAGTGATCTCTAATTGCAACAAAAAGTAGATATATAGCAACTAAAAAACGAAGCATACATTTAGGCTCATATTAGTAGTATATGTTTTTTTCTAGTTTATACATAGAAGTTGGTGGATAGCTGTAAGGTTAAGGTAGAAGTAGAAGTCAGATAAAGGTAAGAGTTCAGTAAGTTATAGTAAGTAGGCTGTAAATGTGACTAACCGGACGCATAATTTTCAGCAAATTTTTTTAATCATATAAGTTTGCTTTACATAAAGACTTTCGTTAGCTAACCTAAACTTATTTTTCACCTAACTTTTATTCTCACTTCATATAACAGAGATTCTGAACTCTTTATTGAACATTCTTTCAATTAGCACTTCAGCTGGTCTAAGCTAAAACCACATTTTTGAACTAAAAAAGAATGAAACATTCATGTTTTGCTTAAAGCCGAAGTTTTCCGAACGAAAACGATTGATTTTTTCTTTCGTAAATTAGTTCGTCTAGGCTAAAAACCACATTTTCGAACCAAAAAGTTACTAAGCATTCACATGGACCTTAAAGCCGAAGTTTTACGAACTATAACGAACTAATTTTTCCTATTCTTTTTTGGCATAACAGCTAGTGTAAATTAAAAACTACTTTTTTTTTAATTAAAAAATAACAAAACATTCGGTTCTACCTTTAAGCCGAAGTTTACCGAACAAAAACGAACTGTTTTTTCGTATTCTTTATTGGTACAACAGCTAGTGTGAGTTGAAAACTAAACTTTTGAACCAAAAAGTAGTAAAACATTTTGTCCTACATTGAAGTCGAAGTTTTCCGAACGAAAACGAATGATCTTTTTTTTGTTATTTTTTTCGTAAATTTGTTAGTCTAGGCTAAAAGCCACATTTTCGAACCAAAAAGTTACTAAGCATTCACATGGACCTTAAAGCCGAAGTTTTACGAACGATAACGAACAGATTTTTCGCATTCTTGTTTGGAACATCAGATGGTGTGGGTTGAAACCTACATTTTTGGACCAAAAATTAGTAAAACCTTTTGTTCTACATTAAAGTTTTTCGAACGATAACGAACAGATTTTTCGTATGTTTTTGGGACATTCGCTAGTGTGGGTAGAAAACTACATTTTTGAGTCGAGAAATAACAAAATATTTGGATCTTCAGGTTTTTCGAGTTTTTTTGATACCCCAGCTAATGTGGATTGAAAACTACGTTTTTGAAGCACACCACAGGAAAAATTTCACATTTAGCTTAAAACCGAAGACATACGAACGTAAACGAAACGACTTTCGTATTAATTTTCAGTACGCCAACTAATGTGGGTTAAAATCTTAGTTTTTTTAACAAAAAAAAAATAACAAAACATTGCAATCTAGCTTAAAGCCGAAGTGTACCGAACGAAAACGAAAGTTTTTTTTGCCTTTTTTTGGTCACGTGATACCTATATTTTTGTAGTAGATATAAATAAAATTGAAAGTATGAATTTTTATTGACCGGTTCACCATTAACAACAACACCATCGGTGCTTATCATTCAAGTTTAAATTTTTATATAAATTTGTTATAGTCAACGGACCTTTTACGTTACAACCAAGTTAGATGTATAGGTTTTTAAAAATATATGCAGTTTCATAAAGTTCCAACGAAATTAAAAGTTGTTTTACATCCGCAGACTCCATAGATAAGTATATACATGTATGTATGTATATTTTTCTTTTTGTATGTGTGAGTGCGTCTAAAATTTCACTTATTTAATTCAATGCATGAGCACGTGCTTTGAATTGAAGGCATCTTCCTCTGCATTCACTACGCTCGCGGCTAAAATACAGGGTCTCATCCGGTTGAGCGCCTAAAAGCACACACTGTGTTTGCAAATGTGCCACATCTACAAAAAATAGTGAAAACTATTGAAAATCATAACCAAAAGAGAGCGCGGTAGTCTTCCTATTCCATATATTAACGCTTTATGAAAGCAATGTTATCTACTTTTAGGCGCACACCATAATCGTGGCAAATAAGCGGGTTAAAATATGCGGCATGCAAACAAGTGAAAGTGGGGGAGAGTATAGAAGCGCGTCCATTAAAGGATATGGTGCTGTATGGTTGATTGGTTGGGCGGCAGCGGGCGTGCAAAATCACATAAAATAGCATATTAGTTGAATGTGGGGAAGAAGAATAGAAAAAACGACCGCGCGGCGCATATGAAGCAAGGAAATAAGTGTGGGGTGTAGAAAGTAACTGTGGCGAATGCTTGATTGCGCCACATGAAAGCTGGTGTGACTTTCTTAAAAACTTACACACATGTGTATATAAATGTATGTGTGTGTGTGCGCGGCATAAATACGCATACGATGAGACCAGCGACAACCCTTTTCGCCCAACAACGCACATATCATTGCATAGTGTTAAGTTGTGGCAATATGTTAAGATGCCTTACGTTGTTGTTGTTGTAATGTTAACATTGGCCGCGCTAACGAACCGCAGCAAATCGCTGCATAGCCTGAGAACAAGAAATTTCGGTTAGACGCAGCACAACACACGCTTCTTGCATATTACCTATACTAAATACAAATATAAATATGTATGTGTGTGTGTGAGGAAAATTTGGCGTGTGTAAAAGTCGCGTTTGTGTGTGAATAACCGTTACGCCCTTGTGTGGTAGTAAAATACTCATAACGGTGCTGCAAAAACGCGTAAAAAAATAGTTGAAAGTGAAATTTGTAATTCAACGCCTTAGAGCATGCTACTAATTTTGTTCGTCAACTAATCTGCCGACGCTTGTAACCCTTTCCCTTTGTCGAAGTAGCTTTATTTAGCCAGCTAGCTGCATCCCATGGTGTTTACTTCTGCCTACAGGCATTATGCGTGATAAATACAAAAACATTTTCCCTATTGTTGCATTTGCTTGCGTAAGCATATGTGTGGGCAGCGTTTATTGACTGATTGTGTAATGAAAGTGAATTTATTATGCGCAAAGCATGCATATAATTCATTGGTGCATAAAAATTAGTGTTACGAAAAATCAGCATTTTTGAAAGCGTGTTTGTGATTAGTTGCAGAAAATTTAGTGTGATTTTAGGCGCTGAGTAGGTTTAGAGTGTTTATCGCTTTGATAACGCAAAATAGTTGATGGTAAAGTTATAAAACAACAAAATTAATACAACTTTGGACCAAAAATATTATTATGAAGCAAATTATTATTTTTTTATTAAAAAAAATACTTTTGAATTTTTTTCCATAGAAATTTTTCTAGTCAATATTAAAAATAAGTTAAAATTTAGATGAAAAATAAAATTTTATAGTGCATAAATTATGACTTTTATTATTTATAGTATAGTTTAAGGCGCTAAGCCCAAATATCTTTAAAAGCTTTGTTTATGGAAACTTTCAGCTACAATTTAGATAAGAAATATAATATTTCAGTAAATTATGACATTTTTATTTACAGTAGGTATATTTTTAGGCGCAAAGCGTATGTATTTTGAAAAAATATTTAAAAATTTTGAAAAATTTATAGCAAAAGTTACAATTAATTTTGATAAAAATATAATTTTGGGGTATATAAATTATGATTTTATTGTTTGTAGTATAGTTTTAGGGGCAAATAGTTTGAAGCCTTTATTGCCGTAAGGATTTAAGAATTTTTATATACTTTTTCAGTAAATTGTTCTAATTTCAGCTGGAATATATATTTAAATAAAAATTATTAAGTTAATTAGAAGTAATAATTCTAAAAAATATTATAAAATAATTTTAAAAAAATATATAAAATAATAATAATACAAAATAATTTTTTTTCAGTGTAATTTTTTTTTTCAAAGTTCTATGATAAAACAATTTTTTTTTAGAATTTTAATTGCCTTTCCTATTTAGTTTTATTAATTTTTTTTAAATATTAACCATTTTCGCAAATAAATTAAGAACTTTAGTGAAATTTAGCCTATCCACAGGCGGAACTTACATTTTTCCAAAAGTCAATACTTCTGGCAAGGTACATATATCTCATTTTCATATTTATTTTTTTGAAAAGAATATTGTTAACTAATCAAAATAAGATGATTAGTAATTTATATAACTTTTTATGAAAATTTTTCTAAAATATTTTAAAAAGTTTTGCAAAAAATTGTTAACTTGAAATACTTTATTCATGATAATCTTATGGCTATTAAACTTTCTTAAAAATAACCAAGACATTTCTGTATCAGCGAATGTTAGAGCGTTAAAGTAAAACTTGCGCCTGAGTGTATGCTAAGGTTTTACTTTTTTTTGCTGAATTTACCAATTCGGAAACGACTTTTATTTTTAAATTTTATTTTATTCTGTATAAAAAATTAATATTGTAGAATATTCTCCTAAAAATTATTTTAAACAAATTTTTCAATTAAAACTATTTAAATTTATACTAAAATTATTAAAATAAAATACTTTATTGACGGTAGCTTACGTCGTTAGTAAACTTTAATAAAAGTAATCAGCAAAATATCTCAATAATTGCGGAAGCTTTAGCGATTTAACTACATTTCTGCGCCTAAGGGTATGCTAATTTTTAGGAAAAAATTAATACTACACATTTTATATGTGAAAATGAGTGAATAATTGCTGCAAAATTTGATTATGTATGAAAAATTTATGTTCTAACCCCAAAAAAGTGCTGTGGTAATTTTTAAAAGTAAAGCAACTTTTCATTGAGGATCCAAGTAATTTTTCACAACACCAACATTCATCCCCAACTATTACTACCACTATCTGCTGCTCTCAGGCACTAAATACTCAGCTAATGGCATCTGCAGCAAACATTGACCACACCACGAGTGGAAGAGTGGGCAAGCGGTTTGCGGTTGAGCGGACCGTCTCTAACAGCATGTCGCCGCTGTCAGGCAGCCAGGCAGGCGGAATTTGCCGCATGAACTGGACACTAGAAGGCAATATAACACAGGCCAAAAGGCAACGGAAGGACACAACCCACTCCAGCGTTAAAATCCAAGCTGCGACAGCTTGTGATGGGGGTCAGCGTGTGAGGTCGAGGTGGCGAAAGTACGAAAGGAATTGAAAACGTAAGCGAAATGTTGCTGCTGCCACACATGTACACATGTACTGTTAGTTGAACAAATTTTCATAGTACAACACAACAACTATGCATTTACATACGCGTATTTTGCATTGTTTGTGCTTGGGCGCCCCCTTCGGACCAGCCTATTGTATTCAAATCTTGCTGCTTTACTGATTTTGCTCCACTGTTTATATGCTGAGTTGTTTATTCTCTGCTTTTTGTTGCTCGAGGGCTTTCGATAAGCAGCGCAAGACACACTTACATGCAAAGTTTTCTATGGTATATGCAATAAAGTGCGGGAGTACCTTCAAATCGGTAGTTAGTTGCAGTCGGCAACTGATTGCGCGGACCAAGTGGGACGGTAGGAAATGTGAGCGCATTGAAAAGAGAGTGAGAGACGAATTATATTCGCGTAGAATATTGATTGATAGATTTATGGCTTTGTCTCAGTTGTGGTTCACAATAGATCTGTGAATACTAAAAATCAGTAGAGAGTGTACAAAAGGTCTTCTCTATTATTTCTTCATAAGGACATCAAAAACTCTGACGGACTGAATGAATATGAAGCCGTTAGGCCATCACTTACTATGTACGGTCCCAGAAGTGGGTTACTGTGATTTTGCGGATATCCGAAATCAGTGCAGACTCCATGGTTCTATAAGAGACTAGTTTCTTTTGGTTATCTTAACGTTAAAATACAGATAAAATCCTTCAAACTGTATGAACCTCATTTTGTTCATAGCCTATTTGCTCATCCCAAATCATTGCGGATTTTATGACTGCTTTAGAGTCTAGTATCTTTTGATTATCATATATGGCCTGCCAATGGTCTTAAAAGTAATTAAGCAATTACTCTTCCCACTATTGAATTCTCAGCTAGCCAATTCTCAAAGCTCTAAAAATTCTGATCTGCTCAGTAGAGGCTCTTGTAAATTGAGTTAAGCTCCACTTTACGAGCTCACCAGTGATATAAGGAATCTGATGAAGATCTGAGTTCTTAGCAGTTAATTTCGAAATCGTCGAGTCCTCTTTATTAGTCTAGATGGCTTTTATAAAGAGTCCTTACCGTACTTTATGAACTTTCTGAATGTATTGAGGTTCCAAAAATAGGGCTCGGAAAATTTTGTAGCTGTAAGCTTTTTAAGCAGTACGACGATTTTGCAGCCTAAGGTCCTTTGGCGAAACCTTATCACTTTGGGAACGTGAGCTCCATTTGTTTGTGGAGAGTGTTTTGACCGAGAAAAGCTACTCATATAAATCGCTTAACTTGCGGAGACGATTGCTGATCTTTTAGAATATCCAACTTTTAGGATAACATCGAATCCAGATCCAAATTGGATCTCCCATTTCTCGACCAAGGACTGTCAACTCGGCAGAGTCTTGCCGCTACAACAACAACTACAGATAAAAGCGGACGTTTTTGATAGAAATGCGGCTTTAAGAATTCTACTAGGATGGGGAATCCTGTACAGTTCTTACTTACCTCGCAAAACCGTTATTTCATGGAAATGGAGGTTTAAGAGCTCAAGTTCAAAATGAAGGCGGACTTATTTCATATCATTGGGGATATAAGTGTTCAAGGATTCACAGTGATCATCGATATGTTCAAGATGGACTTATTTCATAGCAATGGAGGTTTAAGAGTTCTACACTACTTCTTGGGAGGAGGAACAGTTTCTAGCGTGTAAAACCGTCATTTCAAAGGATGGAATTAGAAAGAGGAAGTCTTTTCAGCACTTACCTCTTAACCCCCTATTTTGATGGCAATGGAGACTTAAGAGTTCTACTATGATGAGGAATCTTATACAACTTTTACCTCTTATAACCGTTATTTTTGTCGCAGCTGTGATCTCCAATGCTTTCGTGCATCCAAATAACTTTCGTGTCACCCGAAGCTCAACTAATCGGTGATTTTCCAAAGCAGTTCCTAACGACCACACTCTTTTTATGTCCACTTGTTGTTTTTTATGCCCACTTAGCTATGCAGATGTATGCGTATGAGTTGTCAATGTTAGGCGGTCACAGGAGAGAGGGGTTTGTTTGGGGTGGGAAGGGGTCGAGGTGGTTGTTTTGATAGAAATTGGCGAATGGTGAGTCCTCACTTGTGCGCGTAGTCGTCAGCACTTTCACTCTCGCCCCCAAATATATGTATCATATGAGCCTTTGACTTGTACTGGCGAACAACGTGGAGTTACTTACATAAATACGAATTTACATATGTATGTGTGCGTATGTGTGCCTTAATGCGCGTGCATGCTGAAGCGTATTTTGAAATTTTAAGCTTTTATGTGGTCTCAACTGCTTTGTGGGCCAAACAAAGCGCCAACAGCATATAATTTTATATACAAATATACACACATACATACTTACATATACATATATATAAATGTGTGTGCGTGTGTACACTGAACAGCATGCGTTAGTGACAAAGTGGACGCTGGCGACTCGGAAAATACAAAGCAACGAAATTTAAGTATATAAACATATCAAATATTTACATAGCCACATACACATACATAGATATATACAGTCATTTGCAAGTATGCGTATGTCTCACACACACGTACATACATACATACGCATATATTTGCTGAAAGCACATAGTTTACAGCTTGTCCAAACCGAAAACCGACGGCGCACATACAACAACAAATAACCGTACATGTTTGTTTGTATGTGCATATGTGTCTGTATGTAATTAAACTCACACACATGCATAGATTTCTAAAATTTACATACCAAATTGAATTGGATCGATAATTTAGGACGCACCGGACGTGCGTGCAGAAGATTTGCGACTCCGCCGCACACACACATACACAAATTTATACATATGTACATATATAAATGTATGACCACATATGTATGCATAAGATTATTTAAAATACATACACTCAAGCCACTCTTTCGTGCACTCATTTACATATACATACAAACATCTAATCATTTCTAGTTTATTTAGAAAGTGATTGCGTGCCAGCACAGGGGAGCGGTGTGGGGTGGGAAGTCTTTTTTGAATGATGGACAAGTTTGTAGTTGTTTTTGTTGCTGTTCGCTTGCTTTGTCGTTGGCGCTGGAAGCTGCGCGTTTGCTTTGTTCTAATAATGCTTTTAAATTAGTGCTTTTGTTGTTGCTGCTGCTTGCCGCAAGGGTAGCGCATAGCTTGTGCTCATTTTAATGATACTTTCGGTATTACCGTTAAGTATGTGAGACGCGTATTTATATGCGAAATTAGCTTTGAGCGTCAATTAAATTATTTGTGTGAAATGAAAATACGATTAGTTCATTATAAAATCAAAAGTATTTATATTTATATTTTTTTTTACTTATTTCGCAAAAAATATGTACTTAAAATAGTTTTAAAAAAACTTTTGAAATATGAAGTTTAAGAAAAGTTATTATTCAAATTTTGGATTTTTGCTTAATATTTCTATTTTAAAATGAAATAATTTTATTTCAAAATTTATTTCAATATAAAAAAAATATTTTTTTAAATATATGTACATATTTATTTTTTTACATATGTACATTTTGCATAAAAACTTTTAAATTTGAAAAAAATTTTATTTTGACAAACACATATATTTAAATATAATGTATCATAAAAATAATATTTTTTAAATCCTTTTATAAGTTACTTATTTACATATAAAAAAAAATTTGAAAATATGAAATTTTGAAAAAGATATTTATTTAAAACTTTTATTATTATTTATTATTTCAGCGCAAAAATAATATATTTTTTAAATTAGTTTTAAAAAAAGGTTTGAAAATATGAAATTTTGAAAAAGATATTTATTTAAAACTTTTATTATTATTTAATATTTTACTTTACTAACAAAAACAATATATTTTAATACTTTTTAAAAAATTTTAAAAATATGAAGTTTGAAAAAATATGTTTAAACTTATTTTTATTATTTTTTGAATATTTCTGTGATAAATATACTATTTTTTAAAATAGTTTTAAATCAAATTTTGAAAATATGAAATTTTGAAAAAGATATTTATTTAAAATGTTTACTATTATTTAATATTTCTATTTTGCGAGTAAAAATAATATATAATTTTAAATTAGTTTTAAAAAAAGGTTTGGAAACATGAAATTTTGAAAAAAAAAATATTATTTAAAAATTTTAATATTATTTAATATTTTATTTTACTAACAAAAACAATATATTTTAATACTTTTTAAAAAGTTTTGAAAATATGAAGTTTGAAAAAATATGTTTAAACTTTTTTTATTATTTTTTTATATTTATGTGATAAATATAATATTTTTTAAAATAGTTTTAAATCAAATTTTAAAAATATGAAATTTTGAGGAAAGTATTATTTAAAATTTTTACTATTATTTAATATTTCTGTCATAAAAATAATATATTTTTTTAAACAGTTTTTAAAAAAGTTTTGAATTTTGAAAAAAATGTTGTTTTTAAATAGTTTTTAAAAAAGTTTAGAAAATATGAAATTTTGAAAAAAATAGTATTTAAAGTGTTTATTATTATTTAATACTTCTATCATGAAAATAATAATTATTAATAGTTTTTAAGCCAATTTTGCAACAAAAAATGTTTAACTTTTTTATTTTCGTTTAATTATTGTATTTTACTAACGAACACAATTTTTTGTTTAGCTATTTCCTTAAATTTAAGTTTTAATAAAAATAATTTAAACCTGTTTCCTAAAAAATAGTTGATAAAAAATAGTTTAATAAAAAAAAAAATTAGTTTTAAAATTAAAAATATACCATAATGAACACTATAGTTATAACTGCGCCACTAGTGCCTATAAGAAGAGTAAGTTTTTCAGAAAGAAATTGTTAAAAAACCTTGAATATTGTTTTTATCAAGACTTATCTACTATAATCTTTTTCTAAGCTGCGCAACTAGCGCAAATCTTATTTGAAGTCACGCAGAATAACCTAAGAACTATTTAGAGCGTATTTTGTACTAATATTTTTCCTTCTCTCCTACTTCTTAAGTTATCTGAATATTATATAAGAGGAATTATCTATTTTTGGACTCCAAGATTTTTCTTTAACAAATTAATATGTATAGACTACCCACCTACATGACATTAAAAACGCTTCTTTGGAAAGACATGTTTATTACATGCTTTGCAATTTTTCACAATTAGCCTCCTAAAGGCCCAGGTGCGTTGTAAGAAATCTATCCTACTTAGCTGCCTACTTCGCTATTTTCAAACTCAAAATTCTAATTCGAATACTTCTGTTACTTTCGCGACTCCAATATAATTCTCTTTGCTGTCAGACAAAATGGAAACCTCCATTTCGAAAGTAGCTAGTAGATTTGCATTAAAATATTTTTTATGTTTTATAGTAGGCCTCAGAAATGCCTTTTGAAGGTCGATTTCGGAGGGTTGACTGTGAATGTATCCACAACCTTCCGACCTATCTCAAATCACTACATTCTTGAGCTGCGTTACTTACTCGGATCACATCACCATTGATATTAAGGCCGAACAGTTTATCTTCTTTTGTGATGGAAGCTACAAAAATATTTATTTGTACAATGTTCGCTTTAGTATCAGTTTTTTTAAGCACGTTGTGAGAGAAAGGCGTTAAAATTATAAGCAGCTTCCAAATAGAGATTTGTTGTCAGTTTTGAAGAAAGAGAACCGTACGAAATTGGTAATGAGGTGCTCAGTAATTTATTTATTGATAAATCATTGGATCACAGTTTTAGTTTTCTTGTCCTCTTGGCCTCATGCAGTACTCCCAAGCAATGTTTACGAAGGAGATGAATTTCCAAAGCTTTTAAATTTTCTTGTAATAATTAAAAGCAGTCAACGTACGTTTTATTTAGTACAACGTCTTTGTGAGGGAGGTTAAGTTGTTTCTTGGAGAGATGATGGAATCAGATTTTCCGCGCGCTTTTTATTTTCTATCAATATAATCTTCAGCGTACTGAAAATCTTAAACAATCTTCAAAACCAACTCTAAGATGGGTTAAATGGTATAGTTAATGCGAATTGGTTGCACCTTCCTTTCTGAGATCACGCTTGAAACATAATTAAGGGTGGTGTATAGAAAAAATAGTGAAGAGGTCGAAGATAATATGCGGATAACGCTTTTGGTGGTTATTGCTACTGAAAGGAGGGTCTGAGCTGGCTTGCACTTATTGTTAAAATTTTACATGTAATTTAAAAGGTAGATCTGTGAAAGCGCTAGAAATGTTTGCAACAAAAGTTTCTCATAAATTGTAATATGATATCAAAAATTGTATAATGCAATTTAACACAAATTGAAAGCAAAAATTGTATTGAAATGCATATAGATGAATATAGTCTGTTGTAGAGGTTTCCAGTCGGAATTGTATCTTGTAATGAAAGGAAAAACTAGTACCATGCGAAATTTATTGAGAAGCTATTGAGGTCTAGCAACAAGAGGCAGTTGAACTTGTGGAACACTTCCTTCGAAGACTGTCCAATAAGTGGATTTATGGCAGCTTTAGGTAGATATTGGTTTATTATTTAATTTATTTGAAAGGAAAAGCAGTAATTTATGAAATGAAAAAGTAAACAAACTAAGACAAATTTAAGCGCCAGATGGTGCGGTTAGAAATTGAATTATGTGATAATTGAACTTGTGAAACGGTTGGCGGTTAGCAATTGAATTAGGTGATAATTGAACTTGTGAAACAGCTTGTTAACGAATTTTAGTAGAAACAATATTTTTTACTGAATAGGCTAATGAGAAAGGGAAAATTAAGGAACTTCGGATACTAAGTTTTCGACTGATAAGCTGTTGAACTTGTGGAACGGTTAATTGAAAGAGATTATGGATAGTTTGGTACTGGGAAAGTTTGCATGGTATGGGATGGAAGATGAAGCTTGATATGAAAATAAGTAGTTGAACTTGTGGATTATAAAAATTGGCATTATTTGGTTCAGTGGACATTTTTAAACGTGCCTTAATTCTTTTGTTGGTTTATAGCATGATAGAAAAGTGCTAAAGTAATGAACTTGTGAAACAGCTGGTTGAAGCTACATATTTCAGGTTTTTGAACGCGATAAGCAAATTTTAGTATAAACAAAATTTTAGTTCGGAATATGGTAATGAAATGTAATGTCAAATTAAGGAACCTTCGATATTAAGTTTTCGACTAATCAACTGTTGAACTTGTGGAACGGTATATTGAAAGAGCTTGCGGTTAGTTTTATAGAGCGAAGCTGGTAGAATAAAGTAAAATTTGCATACCATAGAATGGAAGATGTGGTTGAGTATAAAAATAACTAGCTGTTGAACTTAAGGTTTATAAAAATTTGCATAAATTGGTTCAGTGGACATTTTTATGCGGCTTATAACTCATTTCCTTTGATGAAATTCTAGTTTTGTTTTCAATTATTTAGAATAGTAGAAGAATTTGAAAAAATTCGAATTATGCCATGGTAGAAAAATCTAAGTATTGAGTTATTGAACTTGCGGAAAAGTTTTTTCGGTTCTAAATATCATCACACCTACTAGACACACACTAATAAAGGAGATATTATTGAAAGTGACAGTGCGTATTGGCACAAAGCAAATTTGAACAGCTTAAAAGTATACTTTGCGCAAAAGGTCAATGCTTTTAGAAGAAAGAAAAATTAATAAGAATTCTTTTTTGTGAATCTTCGCTTGTGCAAATATACCGTAAACCAATACAAAGCGCATGTGCAATAAAAATAAATGAGCAGAAAAACAAAAAGATGCTTAAACACATACATATAAAGTGTAAAAACACACACACACAAACGCGAAGCATAGCGAAAGCAAATCGTACTGTTGATAAATGGCGACCGTTAAGCAAATCTAATGGCCCAGCGGCGACACTTGTCGACAATGACAATGAATAATGCGGCAGAATGCGCAGCGCAATGCGAGAAATGCAAGAAGAAGAAGCAGAAAGCAATGCATGCTCGCCGCGCATGCGCGCCACAGACACAGCGCAAAGGTGCGCAGCAGGTAGGCGACTGGAGAAATGCATGCGCAGCGCACGGCAGGATATGCTGGCACTTAATCCTTGGTAAACACACGTAGATTGCTGTATATACATATGTACATATATATATATGTGTTTCTAATGTTTTTTGTGCTGGCAGCCAGCCTCTTGCGATTTTCCTCGCCTTCACAGCTTGCCTTTGGTGTTAGTTCCAAGGAAATTGTTTTACCTGCATTTACGAGTAGACAGACAAACACACATACAACACAAGATACATACATACATATATGCTTCAATAGTGGCTTAGCATGTCTCATGGTCAACTGTTGGTCGTAGGTGCAGCAGCAGCAACAACAACAACACTAACAATAGACACTTTGAGCAACCGAGAAGCAGCTCTTACTCCTTGTTGTTGTTGCTGTTATTGGTGATTACGGTACGCTTGTGATTAGGCCGACGGATTAGACATTTCCAACCCTCTGTTAGCATCTTTTCACACACACACACACACGCACTTGCGTACACCTACACACCGATATTGTATTACACAGTCTTAATTTTAAAGAAAATTTTCCCTAATTCTGCTTTGTGCCTATTTTCTTTGCTCAGGTGTAGCACATACAATGCAACATTGTTGTTGTTATCCATTTTATTGTTTTTGTACGCTATTATTACAGTGTAATATTTTTTTTGTTGCTTTCTGCTGGATTTTGTCTGCCGCCTTTGAATAGCTGGTCTCAGCTCTTATCCTGTTGCCCATTAACTCGCCATGCAATAATAAATTAAAATAATTTGAACTGAAACGACAGCCGCACAAAGGGGGCGGACAGACCTTGTGCAATGGCTGATATGATGGACGGGTGGGATAAATCTCGCGTACAGACAGACGCACGAAAACGCTGGGAATATGTTGCGAAGTTGATACAAACTATGAATGATCGGCAGATCGATTGAATGAGCCAAAGACTCTGATAGAGTAGCAGATTGTAAACAGAACACAATAGATAAGCTGGTAAGAAGGCCGAAAGATTGCACGACAAACGGAGACTGTAGCCATTAGGCTGTTTATCTATGCGGCAGACGTTGAAGTAAAGCAAAGCGTTCGAAAAAGCGACGGATTAGAAGACTAGCCTCTTAAAGTGTACTTGGACAGAAGATATATAATATATCAAAACTGAAGAGGAGAATGTAAAAAGTTTCGAATTTTCCGTTGTTATGAACTAATAACTGAACTTGTGGAACACTTTCTTGAAAGAGTTTTGGGATAACTTTTGTAGAAGAGTAGAAGAATATGAAAAAATTCGTGTTATGCAATGGGAGAAAAAGAGTTAGCTAGCTATTGAACTTGTGGAACAGCTGTACTGTATATTGAACTATTGAACTTGTGGAACAGCTGTACTGTATATCAAAACTTGAACTTGTTGCTGGAAGCATCAAGTTAATGAACTGTTGATGCAAAGTTTCTAACTGATAAGCTGTTGAACTTAAGGAGTTACCATAACTTTCTGCTACAGTGTAAGAATAATATACAAAGTTAGGTTAGGTTAGTCTATGAAGACAATGAGCCACACATCGGCCAGTTTTGTTCCTTTGCGATACCAGATGGAGTTCAGTTACGAGGAGTAGTCACCAATAAGGATGCCTGCGCTTGACGCAAATTTCAACAGACTCTGTGTCCTCACAATCGATACCTCTTCCAGTGTATCATACAGTGACAGATGCTTATACCTTAGTCTTGCCAATGCTGGACAAGTGCACAAGAGATGCTCCTTGGTTTTCCTGGTACCATGCTCCAGACATTTCCTACAGTCAGCCCCAAATTTTTTCTTTTTTGCGGGTGAGGGGGTGGCAAATGCCTTCCGCATCATCAGTGCTGTCGTCACAGCAACGTTATATGCCACTTGCAGGTCACTGCGGTGCGGAAGCTGATTGTCGTCGACATTAGGAGCTTTCTCTTTTCTTGGCTGGGGCCTCCTATGTTGGCCATTAGTCTGCTCAGTTGGGAGGTGATCTTCACTGCCTTTCTTGCGTGCTGGTTTTGTACCCAGAAGGTTAGTCTGGGGTCCAGTCTAACGCCTAGGTAGTTTACTGCATTTTCTGTCCGAAGAATAGTCGTAGTCGTTTGCATACTCATTTCTTGAGGTATGTGCTTATTTATTAGCATTAGTAGCTCTGTTTTTTCGTAGCGTGCTGGAGGTTGTGTGAGTCGAGCTAAGCTTGCGTCCGTATCATGAACTGATTCAGATTTCTTCGCGCTTCTTCTGTGTCTCTTGTTGTAATTACTGCTGCAATGTCGTCCGAGTAGTCAATTAAGTACGATTCGTCTGGCATTTCTGGTTTTAATATAGCATAGTAGCTGATGTTCCACAAGTCTGGGCCTAGAATGGATTCTTGTGCTGCTCCTGACGTGACTGCTATCTGTCTTGTTACCTCTCTAGTAGAGTTCAGCAGTTTTCTGTCGCTAAGGTAACTTCGCACTACAGCTCTGAGATAGTCTAAAACCCCCGACTGTCTTTTCTCGAGAGCGTCGATCATATCCACTTATCTAGCGCTGCTAAAACCGTTTCGGGCATCTAAAGTCGCCAGCAACACTAATCTTTTGTATGTATGCCATCTACTCTGCGCGGCTTTTACGCTTTCAATGGCGCATTTTAGAGCTCCTACAGTTGATCTGCCGGGTCTAAAGCCGTGTTGTCTAGCGGACAGTCCTCCAGGGGGCCTATTCTGTAACTCGATTCGAAAAAAATTTACTCGAACTCGGATTTTTTATACTCTGTAACTCGATTTTCGGATTTTCAAGCCAATTTTCGAATAAAATATTCGTTAGCTTTTGAGTTGTAGAAAGCAAAAACGAATATTGTACGTTTTTATTCTGGCACAGGGTGGTGCAACTTTCGGATAATTATAAAGTAGATCCGAATTTCGAATAGAATACATTTTCGAATCGAGATACAGAATAGGGCCCCAGCTTTGTAGCGCTTCGAGTCTGACTTTAAGCAGTCTTTCGTAGAGCTTTCTCGCTGTATCCAGCATGCATAGTGGACGGCATGCTGATGGCAAGTTGGGATCTCCTTTTTCTTTACTGATTAGCACCAGTTGTTGCTTTTTTCAGGGTTAAGGGAATATTGCGGCTTCGAGGCAGGCGTTACACATAAGCAATAGCACATATTCGACGTAATTAATACGTTAAGGATAGCATATGTACAAACCCACACATTATATAAGCTTGTATAGGATGCCATCATGCCATCGTCAATCCACATGCTTCCTGCACATTATTATGCATTTTCTTTGATTTCACTCATTTCCCTCTAATTTAATTGACCCTCTCTGCTCATGCATTATTCATTTCCACACTTTATTCACTTGATTTCAAGGTGAACGCAATGATTTTTACCAATTGTATGACTATTAATTCTGCTTGTTCTTCCCGAAAATTACCACACCAGCGTTTGATTTTTGTTTTGTTCTTGTAATTGCCGTTTTCTTTGAGATTTTTAGCCGCAAGAACAGCAATTACCTCTACCAAATCGATTTCATACATGTTGTTGTCTTTGTTGTTGTTTAAACCTTTAATTTCACTTGTTGCATTGCTACAGATTGTTGTTGTATTCGCATAGCGCTGCAGTCAGCTGCTGTCGGGATGCAAGTAAAAGCACACACAAACACACCAACAAAGTTGTACGCCACCACCTGCCGTTCGAGACGCGCCATTCGTTTGGCGCCAGTCGAATTCGTCATAGGCGCACACATTTGCGTACCCTTAATGACCTCAGGCAGCAAAGCAACAACCAAAAAGCGGTTGTTTGTATGACTGTCTGCTCATTTATAGAGCAAGGGCTCTTCAAGAAATAAGAAGTTAAGTTTTTAACTGCGTTAGAAAGGTCATGGTGTCACGCCTACTGCGCCGAATCGGCCATAAATATTTTTGAATGGAAGTGCCGTTGCACTTAATTGAGTTATTGCAAAGATTTGCGAGTTGCAATAAAGAGTACAATGTTTTGTCAGAGTTTTGTATTAGCTTATTGTATATACTGGAAGCTGCAGTTCCCGTCTCCACCCATATTTGCAGTGTAAAGTCGATTATTCAGAGAGTTCTTTCAATAGAAATGGGTATGGTAATGGATTATGGTGAGAAGAGAGTATTTTTTGTTGTGGTCTTACGCAAGGAAACCTCAAATCTCACATATGATCACATTGAAGCTTCTTGGAAGTCAAAGTTATATAAGGTCCATGCTTCGTTTCGGTAGTTTTACCAATTTTAAAACCAAATTTAATGTTGGATCTTTCTTCGAAGCTCATTTTCGCACCGATAACACAAACATACTAACACTTAAAACGCAATAACTTCACATCCAATCTATGAAATGTCATGAAATTCTCACTCAAAACGCTTAGTAGCCAATACAAATTTGCACAAGCGTTTAATTTCCACTCCCTTCAGTTCGGTGGGGTGTCTGAAGGTATGCTCTCCCAAGTGTTTGAGCCCTGACCTCCCATATATGGTACAGTCAAGAAGCAAGTGTTGTGTTGTTTCCACCTCATCTTTTACCACACAGCTTCTGCAGATGGGGTCTGGTAGGATTCCTAGCCTTACTACATAAACGCCAATTGGACAATGGCCTGTTAAAAGCCCTACAACTAGGGAGAGGCTAAGCTTACTGAGAGCAAAGAAATCACTAGGGCTCTTGGTATCGTTCTTAGGCCAAAAGGCTTTTGCGACACCGAATGTACCGATGGTATCCTAGCGTTGGCCACGTTTCCTCGAAGCCCAGCTTTCTAGTAGTAGAAAATAAGAGGATACGGGAGCACGGACCCGCTCCTATTCTACTGATAGCGGTGCCTTTCTTGCTAGCTCATCAGTTTTACAATTTCCTGCGATTCGGCTGTGGTCTTGCACACATACCAGTCTTACCGCACTCGATGCTATTGATAGCGATGTTAGATACTCTTTGACCAACGCTGAACGCACTGTTAATGAGTTCAAGGCTAGTATCGCAGTACAGTTTTCAAATAGTTAAAGAATTTTATTGTATGAAAGAGCATCTGATGAAGTGCATATGTACATAAGTAGATATTACAATAAAGATCGTAAAATAGCGGTTACAGCGACTAGAATTAATACAACATGTTTTTCAACACTTTCCTGTAAGCTCACAGCCTTCGATATTTCTAAATCTATAAAGAAATCATTGACGAATATAGTACTCTCTTCCATAAGACTAACACTTACTCACCTATACCACATAGTCCACGAAAGATGCGTGAACAAGCCGGCAACTGTGGATTACATTGTGAACAAGGCTCGCCATAAAGAAAGCCGTCTTCATATTTTTTAGACGTGCGTGGCCAGTAATAACAAACAAATAAAGAACCATCGGAGAGACTAAAGAAAGATTGATAAATTAAACAAGACTACAAGGTATTACTGTTAGAGCGCAAAAACGCTTACTTTGCGGCATTGCATCCAATCAGTTCTACTGTAGGATATATCAATTGCGAGTAGTTGCCAATGAGACCCCTCTTGCGTTTTTCATTAAAATTCTCCCATCTTTCACGATAATTGAATTCATTGTACCATTTGCGCACCAAATGTGCCGACCATTTTTGATGTATTATACCGTGATGAAAGTGAAAATTGTGATACACTCGCGTCTCTTTGGGACCTAAAGAGAGTGATATAGCGAGAGAGAGAACGGCGTAAGCGAAAATTTAAAAATTTTTGTCTTGAAGTTTGCTAGTATTACCAACATTTTGACAAGCATCCGGTTCCACGCGACATCTTCTGAGAAAACGTTCGGCTCTCATTTGCAATTGAGCGCTCCAATGCTGTTATGAAGAGTAAAAAGAGCAATTTTAGAAATTAGTTCAATAAAAAACGGAGAGTATCTACCAATACATAATTAGTTTCGATGAAAGTACTAGGAGAGTTGAGAATTAAGTTTGCGGTTAGGTTAAATTGTGGGATAGCACATAAAGCCCGAGAGTTCAATTATGTAAACTACGGGCTCTGTTTGTGCTCTTGATGATAAAAGATAGTTCGGATATGATTTGAGAAGAAACAAAAGTTTCTTTTTATAATAGAATCAGTACTATTCGCATGTTTGTATGTGAAAACTCTCTTTAAGAGCATCAATACCTCATCCTTTTAATTGTAGTATTCAAAAACTCAAGAAGTTTTTAGAATTTAGTCCGCACTCATCTCACTTACCACGATATTCATGTTTGCAATATTATATTGCTCTGCCACTCGGTTTCGCAAACCATTATGACCCAATAAAAAGTAGTAAATTTCATCAGCACCCAATTTGAGTGGTTGAAATGGCTCACATTGTGGTGGTCGAGACTAAATGGCATGGAAGAGAGAGTTTAATCTGAATTTAGTTAGATAATAGTCAAAAGTTTCATATATGTATAGTTTGCCGAAGTCTTATGGGGAGAACAAGTTCGAGTTGTGGATATTAATTGCACACTTTAATGGAGATCGTCGAAACTGGCTGTACTGTAGAAATTTCAGCTGCCTTCGCCGCGAATTACTTGTAATTAGTCGGCTTTTTTCCACTCTCAAATCATTCGTTTGCTTAATCGTCCTCTACCTTACCTCGCACATAATGTGTGGCTCTTTACCACAAGTTATATTTTTCCGACAAGGAACAGCTGGAATTGTTTTGCTAAAAATGGACGAAGTAGCTTCTATAAGACCAATATGAAACCAGACGAAAAGTAACATTTCGTTTTTGAAAAATAAAAATTTTTTGTTTTGACATTCGTTTTTCTACTCATCAAAAGAAGTAAACTCATAGGGATGCTTCGAAGAGTTGAAATTTAGTTTTTTGTTTGATTTAATTTTGAGTTTAAGCTTTATATCCTAAACAGGGTATATTAAGCTAGAAGTCAAAAGATCATTAATGTCGAACTGAATAATTTAGCCAAGACCGTCTGTCTTTATATACGCGAGCTAGTCCCTCGAGATATTCGAGATATTGGGCTGTTATCAGTCCATTATAGTATATAGCTGCCATACAAACTGACCGCTCAAACTCAAGTCCTTATATGGTAAACTTTTTTATCTTACAAAGTATCTTCACGGAATTCGACATGGAACATTCAGCATCTGGTAAAATTTCCAACCTTGGAGCAATAGCCTATTAAAAGCTCCACAACTAGGGAGAGGCTAGCCTTACTGAGGGCAAGGAGATCACTATATTAATCTTGAGCCAAAAGTCTTTTCTAGGGTGCCCTTTCCTTCTATCTCATCAGCTTTACAATTTCCTGCGATTCCGCTATGGACCGGCACCCATACCAGTCTTATCACAAAGACACTCGATGCTATTGATAGCGAGCTCCTCGACCATACCTGAACGCACTGTAAACGAGTTCAAGTCTGGCTATCTGAGTGAATGGTCAATACTCTAAAGGAGGCTACACTCCGGAGAAGCAGATCTACTGCTGCCTTAATGGCTGAAACTGCAGTTGATAGAAAGCTCCCGATAGCTTCCACCAACCTTCACCCCAAGTTTTAACCCATCCGTAGAGAAGCTCACTGCCCCTCTCCTCGAACGCCTTTGTCCCACCCTTAGCTCCCTCGTCGGTATATGGACAGAGAAGGTGCCGCCAGAATTTGGTTTGGCGACTATATGATATAGATGATCCGGTATGAAGTCAAAGCGTTTGAGATTATCCGAGTGTTTAGATACACGTTTTTTTAAGAACCCAGTTTCTCTGAGTCTAATAGCCACTTTCGCAGCCATATACCTTCCAGCAATATATACGTGTACTATGTTCAAAATGACGTTAGGTGCCATGGTTGAAGTGGACCTTAGTGCACCACACATGCTGATGAGCGCCGTCCGTTGAACGCTCTCGAATTTCTTTGCAAGTGTGGTCTTTTCTAGAGCCCACTACCACATAAAGACTCCATACAACATATTGGGCTTGACTATGGTGTCAAAGAGTCAATTGACTACTTTCGGTGAGAGACCCCACCTTTTGCCAATGGCTCCTTTACAGCAATATAGAGCAATCAATGCCTTTTTTGCTTCCATGATATTCGGCTTCCATGAAAGCTTACTATCCAGGATCACACCTAAATATTTACCACTGGTTACAGGCGGATATCTCTCATTCGCGGCAGCGGTGTCACAGGGATCTTATATCTTCTAGTGAATGAAACCATCGCTGTTTTACTTGGTTTATGGCGAGACCACTTCCGACTGCCCAGTTTGTTACGACGCTGAGATACCCCTGCGTCAACTCATACACGGTACTCATAAACTTTCCTTTAACCATAAGTGACTGTATACGCAATAACTTGGCAGCCGCGTTCCTTAAGTTTTTTAGGCAGGTCGTTAACGACCAGGATCCATAAAAAAGGAGAGAGAACTGCAGCCTGTAGGATACCCCTGCTCACATTTGGTCGCGCGCCCGCTTTCCACCACTCCGTTTCAATCACTCTGTCGCACTGAAGACTAAGAATAAGGTGTTTAGGGTTTGATTCAACTCCGAGAGCGTCTAGAGCAGTAAGGTCTGCCTCCGGTAGGACATTGTTGGAAGCTCCCTCCATATCATGGAATGTCCCAACAGCGAAATCCTTACCCCTAATGGCTTCCTCAAGCCATGACATCAATTGTATGCAGGGCTTGCCTTTCCATTGACTTGCCTTTACAATAACGCTCCTGATAAGTAGTCCCTCGGAATTCTCAAAGTTAGTTTTCCAAAAATTTCTTGCCTTTAGCGAAACCTTCTGATTATCTCAAATTAAATAAAAAGAAGCACGAATTTTTATTTTTAAATACCACTTGCACTTTATTTCACGTTTAAATGAGTGGAATCGGGGTGGGAGGTCGTAGAGTGGGGTTTGGGGAGAATTTTGTGTTTTACCAATTAAAATTTCTTGATTTTTTTTTAAATACAATTTTTTTTAAATATATACAATATTTTTCTTTGCTTCACTTTCAAAACATATTTCTTTTTCTTTTTTTAATTTTAATATTGTTTTTTGTTTTTTTTTTATTATTTTTTAATTTCTTTTAACCGCTTTGCAGTGGTTATTTTCTGATCTTTTTTTCGTATAGTTTTTCACATTGTTAATTAAATTTTTATTTATAATTCTTTAATTTTTTCACATTATATTATAATCTGTTCGTTTTTGACTGTTGGCAATATTTTTTTTAAATACAGTTACTTTGAAAACATGTAATAGAGTTTTCTGCAATATTTCAAGTTTTTTATTATTTATTCACACATTAAATTTTAGTAAATTCTTTCGGGTTTTCGCTTGATATTTTACTATTTTTTTAATTTTTGAAATTATTTGCATTTTTGCATAATTTTTGGTTTTAAATTTTTTATGCTTGAAATTATAACTGTTTTTTTGTTTATAGTATTTTTTTCTTAATTAAATTCTATAATTTTTCAACTAATTTTATGATACTGAAATCGAAAATCGCTACAAATTTTATGTATAATAATTAGCTTTTATTATATTTTTTTTGCTTGAATATAATATATTTTATTATAATTACATTTTGGTGACTGATTTTTGTGTTTTTTTGCTTGTTTGAAATTTTAATATTTTTTCGAAAAGTAAAGTTTTTTACCTTCTACACTTTTTGCAACTTTGTGTTTTACAATTTGTTGTCTTTTTCTTGTAAAAATTATTTTCTTTGCGTATTTCTTCAATTTCACATTTTTATTATATGTTTCTTGCCATGATTATATTATAGTTTCTTACTTTTGTAAATCTTGAGTTGTTGAGGTACTTTGTTTCCATTTTTATTTTTTAGTTTGGCCATGTTTTATTTAAAGATTATGTAACAAGAACTTAGAGGGTTTGTTTAATGGTTAAAATTAAGTTGAAACAGGTTTGAGTCTTTTAGTATAAATCCATTGAATCTAGTCAGAAAACGGAGGCAAGTGTGGGCAGTTTGAAATGAGACATATTGGAACTGGTTATGAAAATTTATAAAATACTTTAAGCGCATAAATTTGCTGCTTTGAAAACTAAATTTTCAATTCTTGTATAGAAATTTTAGTCTAAAACAACAAATTAGGTTTTATTCCAATTTTTTTTCAAAACCTCCTCGTTCTTGCTCATTTTTAGTAGCATTTTTCATGTATTTTTTTTCTGTATTGCATTGCCACTACTTTTCTTAGATGTTTTGTGCATTTTTTATAAATTTTACTTTTCGCAAAAAAATTTCGCAACATTGTTTGTTTCGTTACTGCTCTAGAACTCGTATTTTGTCTATTAGTAATTTGAGCTGCGGTTCGATTTTCATTTATTGTAGTTGTTTATTTGCTTAATTTCATGTTCTTACTTACTTTTTCAATGCTTTTTTCATACTTTTGCGTTATTTTTTCTTAACCTTTTATTGCTTTTTTTTTAAATTTGCTACTTCATAATTTTTTTATTTCTTCATATATTGCTAATCTTTCAACAGTTGCAACAAAAGAGTTTGCGTTTTTGGAAATCTCAAACTAAAAATGTCTTATTTTTGCGAAATATCAAAGAAAGTAAAAAACAAAAAATATAAATATTTTTGTTTTAAGAATAATTTTTAAAAATTGCCAGACATTTTTATAGTTATCCTTTTATTAACTATATCTTACACTATTTTAGTATTTTCGTTCGAAAATTGGTCAGTTTACTTCAAAGTACTTTTTTTTATGACAGATAAAGCGTGATTTCTCACATTTTATTTAAATAAAACATTTAAAAATTTTATTTTTAATTAAATAATTAAATGTTTAAAAAGTTTTCTTTTTAATTCAAAAGTTTTTGCAGAGAAGTCTGTTTCCAATTAATTTTAAAAATGTATTTCGTTGTGAATTCGCTTACGAACCTAATAAAAATACTCAACAAATTAATTATAACCACTAATTAAACAAAAATTATTCATAAGATGTAGGTGGACGATATATAATCGGCGGATTTGTTAGAAAACAAGGCATTTAAAATGTGATCTTTCATTTTTGAAGAAAAAGATTATAATTTTTAAAAAATTTTAAAAGAAAAAATACATGTGTATTTTTAAATTCTTTTTATAAAAAACGGCTTACAAAAATTAAAAATATAATAAACATTTATTTTTTTTAAAATGATAAATTAAAATTAGTTAGTTTTGTAGTTTTAAAATTAATTTAGAAAACAATAAATTTTAAATGAAATTAAAATTAAATGACTTAATAAAATATAAAATCATGAATTCTGAAATTTTTGTTTAATTAAAATTGCTTTTATTAATTAGATCTGAAATTTTAATTTTTTTTAATAATGAAAATTAAAAAAAAATAATCAATTAAAGAATTAAGTCATTTAATTTTTAAATTTATTTAAAAATAATAATTGAATAAAAATTTAACTGACTTAAGTAAAATTAAATGACTAAATAAAGAAAAGAAAATAATGAATGCTATTTTTTTCTTAATTTAAATTAATTTTAAAGTAATTAAACCTGAAAATTAATTTAATTTTTTAAATAACAAAGAAACTATAAAAAAAAATTATTAAAAAAAATTAAAATTAAATTAATTGGAAAATTAAAATTTATTTATTAAAAAATTATTTTAACCAATAATTTTTTTTTATTTATTTTTGTTATTTTAAATTAATTCAAAAAACATTAAATTTTGAATTAAATGATTGATAAAAAATTATAATAGTGAATTCTAAAATTATTGTTTAATTTAAATTTATTTTAATTAAATTAAATCTGAAAATTTAATTTAACTTTTTAAATAAAAAAAATATATTTAAAAAATTAAAATTAAATTAATTATCAATGTAATTATGAGTACTTTTAGTTGCTGTAATTAATTACAAGGAAATAAAAGTTAATTATCAGAAAAATTTGATCAATACGTTAATTAAATACATGAATTAATTATTTAGTATAATTTTTCTTAATTAATAACTTAATTATAATTATTTAATTAATTGAAAAATTCAAAATAATTTATTTAATTAAATAAATGTAAAAATAATTAACAATTATTTAATTAAAAAATTTAATTTTTTCTGATAATTAATTTTTTTATGAGTTAAAAAGCTAAAACATTATAAAAATTTAAATATAAACTAAACAATTAAAACATTTTAATTTTTTTTAATTTTTCTTGGGAACTTATTAATAAATATAATTAATGTTTAACTGCTTGGAAGAAAGAAAATTTTAAATTACATTTTTCATAATTTTTTTCGATCATTTTTTTATATTACATTTTTACTTATTCTGTTAAAGTTTTTCACTTTATTGTGTTATTTAATTTGCTTGCATATTTTTAAATTATTTTTTCTCTATATTTTTTCTAACTGTATAATATTGTATCTTTTTTCGGTCTCTGGTTTGCATCTGAGGTATATCGTCGTTTGCTCTTTCTTGCTTTCTTACTTGTTCTTTTATCATAACTGATTCTCAGTTTTTTACTTACAAAAGCATAATCTCAAAAATTAAGTTTTCATATATTACTTTAATTCTATTTAATTATTGCACATTTTGCAAGGGCTTTTAGTAACTATAGTATAGATTTAACACAACAAATAAAAATTAAAAATAATTTACATAATTTATTTATCTTTTTGTTTTTGATAATGTTTTTAAGGAAATATTTTTTTTAACTAAAAATTTAAAATAAACTTGCATTAATTTTATATTAATATTTCGAAGCAAAAGTTAATAAATTTTTAAGTTAATTAAATATGAAAATTAAATTTATTTGTTTTAATAACAAAAAAGCTAAAAAATAATTAATTAAAAAATTAAAATAAGATTGCTGTAATTAATTACAAGAAAATAAAACTTAATTGTCGGAAAAATTTAATTAGTCTTCATCAATATCTTAATTATAATTAATTAATTAAAAAAAATAATTTTCTGAAAATAATTTTTTTTTATAATTTTTTGAACAGAAATTAAATAAGTTTAAGTAATTAAGAAAATAAAAGAAATAAAACTTAATTGTCGGAAAAATTTAATTAGTCTTCACCAATATCTTAATTATAATTAATTAATTAAAATAATTTTTTCTGATAATTATTTTTTTTTATAATTTTTTGAACCGAAATTCTAAATAAGTTTAAATAATTAAAAAAAAACGTTTAGAAAGTTTAATTTAAATGCTCGAATAATTTTTGGAGCAGTTTTAAATTTTCACCAAAATAAAAAATTTAATTAAGTTTAAATCAAACGAGATTAGTTAGTATCGATCGATAATTTTTTCGAAATAAATCAAATAAATATCTACTAATTTTAAATATTTTAATTTTAAGAGAAAACAATAATTTAATAAAAATTAAACAAAATTATAAATAAAAAAAAAATAAAAAAATTCTTTTAAGTTAATATGTTTTTTTTGGAATTTGAAACAAAAATATATTTAATATAATAATTCATACACATATTTTGAAATTTCAACCAAAAACAAATATTTTTGACTTTATTTACTTCTTGCTATTTCATTTTTATTAAACAAATTTAGTAAAAACAAAATAATTTTATTTTCATTAATAATCAAATATTAAATAATTTAAAATGCAAGATGGAAAAAATAAAAAATAATAACAAAAATCTAAAATACATAAATATTTTTTTATTATTTTAAGCTAAAGTAGCGCAAAAAACATTCTTCCACATTTCTTCCAAAATATTTTTTCTTTATTGTATTTTCCACTGATATGCATAAGTGTTGATATTTGCCAATTATTATTGCATCGTTTTTTTAAACAATAATTTTTCACATACAATTTGCAAACAAAATTTTAATTTTTATTATTTTTAATTTTTTTAACAACTTTAAACAAAAAGTGGTTGCTACTTGTATTTTGCTAACTTACTTTTTCAAATTTTCAGTTTTTAAACATATTTCTTGCATTTTCTTTTTCTTCGCCATATGTCGCTGCTTTACTTTCACTTCGTTCTTAACTTATGATAATTCTTTAAAATTTTGCTTAAACTTGCCGAAAAATTACATTTATTTACGTTTACAGTACATTGAAATAGTTTTCGTACAGTGCTGCTTAACACACTAAATTTAATATTTTTTTTCAATAAAACTGCTTAGCTTCAATTTGTAAGTTTTTTTGCTTAATTTTACTATTTTTTTCCTTAATGTTATGAAATATTGTAATTTTTGTAATATCGATATTTTTTATTTACCTGTTTATTGTTATGCCAGATATGGTGTATCCCTGCCAAGTTGTGATTTTCTTAATTTTTACTAAATACTATGCGTCGGTGAATTATTTTCTGTTTTCTCCGAAATCACGCTTCAGTAAATTCCAGAGTCGTATAAGAGTTGTAATATAGGAGTTTAGAAAGCAACTCTTCATCGTTTAAGAACTTTTTCAAACGTGTTTCATGGACATTTACATCCAAATCAACTTCGTTATTCGTATAAGATCGTAAATGTCGTATAAGAGCAGTTCGTTCGTCCATGCTATTCTTCGTTTCTTTTTTCTTTCGAACATTTACTGCAAAATCAACTTCGTTACTCGTAGGAAATCGTAAATGTCATATAAGAGTACTTCGTTCGTCCATTCTATACTTCGTTCATCCATTCTATACTTCGTTTCTTTTTTCTTTCGTAGTTTTATAACGTCCTCGTGTTATAAATCTTATAGTTTTCGTCTATATATTGGTCGGTACCCATAAATGAGTTTTATAAGGTTGATTTTGAAGTCGATTTGTATATCGTTATAACGTAAAAGGCTTTACTGAGAGCCATATAAGAGATTTATGAAGTTCGTATAAGAGTTTGACAAAGCTTTTACACTTTTCATTGCAATTATTGGCATAGTTTCCTCGATATACATTTTCTAAAAGATGTATGGTGTATATTCAACAAGTATAAGATTGTTTCGGAAGCGTATAAGAGATTCAGCAGGATCGTGCAATAGCTTTAAGCAGTTTTGTAAAATTTTATACAATGTTTATTACAGTTTTTCTTTTTGTCGATATGGTTTGTATACAAGTTTTATAATGTAATTTTATTGTATAAGAGTCATATAAGAATGGGATGTATGCTATTTACTTCGACTGCTCTTATAAGAATTGCGTTTTGGTCTGAAAAATTATTCGATAGAGCTCTTAAGAAACTTCCAAAATAATATTTATCAAACACAATATCAAAAAAGTATCGTATAAGAGTTTAGTTAATCGTTCTGTTCTGTCTTTTACACCTATCTTTAAGCATTTGTCTTCATTACAACACACACATATGTTTTTAGTTCGTAGAAGAGTTCTGTATACGAGTATTTTTATGTATAAGAGTCTTATAAGACTTTTATTTGAAGCAAATAGTGTTTGTTTAACATTCTCAATCATTTTCTTCAGAGTTTCATTAACTTCTCTAAAAGCTTCTTTCTTGATTACTTTTATGTCAATTTCATCATATATTTTTCTTGTTTCTTCATAAATGTTTCTCGTTACGGATGTCTTACGTATAGCACAGCATTTTTTCCTCGCCATTTTCGCTTTATATGGGGTTTCCTTTAATATTGCTGTCGTTAGTAGCCCCGAGCGATAATAACTGTAAATAAAAATGTTGAAAGATAATATGTTAGGTTATTTTGTTTATTTTTTATAGGTTATTGAAGATATATATGTAAGTATATATCTAGAAATATTAAAACTATTATCATAAAGTTTGAATATAAGCTTCAATCTTGGTTTCAGAGTTTTGGACCGAAACTTCCTTATATATGTACATAGATGATGGTATTCCTAAAATAATAGGTTGTCAAAAAAGTCTTGCGGTATTTTCGCTAGTTAGCGCTGAAAGCGCGTACTTAGTTCTAGTTTTATTCGTCGCATCGGGTCATGCTATACCTTTTTGGAAAGCTCATTTCACGCGCTAACACGTGTTTGATTGATTGTCGTTTCTTTTAAGTCGTTCGTGAGTTATAGCGTCGAAAGTTAGATCATCAGGGAACTATTGTCTAGTGAAATCTGGATACAGAGTATGACGTGCGATCTTTTGAACCATACACTTTTTGGAGTCGTGTTTCTCCATTAACTTTTTTACTCAGGCAAAATGTATATAAATGTTTGAGCAAAAGATGAGGATGTTGAAGCAATTAGGCAGTAGGAAAATAAACTTGATAACGGTAGGAGGACCAACAAAGTTCTTACTATTTTCATCCTTTATGAGCAGATAAATATGAAGACGTGAGACTTCTCTGAATCAGTCCTAGTGCAATTAGTATGTGAGACTTCTTTGAATCACTCCTGGTGAAATCAGTAGATGAAAGTCACAAGTGAGTTGGGAATATGAGCAGAAACTTCTTTTTCATGGGATTTAAAGTCATTGCCACCATAACCAGATGAGACTGACTTTAAATAAGGCTGACTAGATCAATATACATAGTTTCGGTAGCTTTGAACTTTAGGATGAATAAGTGTTGAGAGTCTGTACGTTATCAGTAGGTGAAGATCTCAAAATGGAAAGAAAAAGAGTTGGTTCTGAAAAAACAGAAGGCCAAGGCTGAAATAAGTGGGTGAGACCGAACATTAACCTCACAAGTAGTGAGCTTCAGGAGATCTAATTAAGAGTCCACCAATACTCAACGAAATCAGTGTGGAACTATGGGAATGTGACTAAGATTTGACTGTGGTAGTGAAATGGAGCTTTGAAGCACATAGACTCCCCTAGAGCTTTAGAAATATGAATTTGGCGAATGTCAAAAATCCAGAATCATGGAATCTCTACGACAATGATAATGGTGGGCATAAGGAAGTCTACTTAAGATTCGAACAGTGCTGTCTAAAATTTTTAGGTGAGTAGTAGTTGCGACTTGATAGACTAACCTGGAATGTAAGTAAAACCAAGGTAGTACAAATTGTGACTGGGAATGGCCACTGAGCCTGGGAATCCTGATAATGGTGGATATAAGTTGTTTTCTGCCGAGTTGACAGTCCATTGCTGAATATAGTAAATCCATAGACCCGATTGTCGTAGGAACGGATACGGATTGATCCTATGGATTTATGGTTAGAAGGAATATGTATTGGAAGCAAGCTTAGCATCGCTTGCAATCATGAACTTTTTACGGAGACAACTAGAGTACAGATCACAGACGCTGCTGATATATGATCGCTGATGGTGGGTTTGGAGACGACTGTATTGAGATTAAAATCCTCAAATACATTCAAGGGGGTCCAGATAACGGTGGCTATAAAAATGGATTTTATGTATCTAGAAATGAAATCAATATTGAATGGAGATAAGCTTAGTGTTTTTGACTGTGTTTTTGAATGCATGGAATATTAAAAGAAAATAAGCTTGGTATCTTTGACTATCATAAGGACTTCAAAGAGCTGCTGTCATAAGTCCGCTAGTGGTGAGTTTGCAGATGACTGGGATGAGACTAAAATCCTCCGGTTCTGATAATAGTGGGGGTACGGATGAGCCTTATCGATCTAGAAATGGACGGAATATTGAATCAAAGCAAGCTATCATAAAGAGTTCACAGAGCGCTGCTGCTATGAGATCGATAGAGGTGAGTTCTGAAAAACTGTAACGAGATCAAAAGTCTCCAATACATCCAAACGGTTTAAACGTCAATCGAAAGTAAACGCATACGCGGTTGAGCGCACAGCGGGGGAACACAATTATAAAACTTAAATCGCCTAGTGTTTCATTGCAATAACAACAATGGGCACTTAAAAGAAACAAAAGTTCTGAAAAAGTCATTGCATAAGTGGGACGATAAGCAGAGAACAATGACAGCGACAATGAAATAAGAATAACATGACATTTCATTGTGAAAAAGGTCAAAACGCAAACCAAAACTAAAGTGCCGAATTGTGTTAGATAAATCTAATTCGAAATGCATTAAAATTTAGGTAGATATTTATATGAATGTATATATACCTAGCGAGCTAATAAACAAATGTGTATTGTTGTACCCGAGTCAAGTGACCTCAGCTTGGAGGATCTATGTCAAACTGGTTGATGGTTCATTAAAAATTTCACGACAGGTAGCCGATGTTGCGCGAGCAGGGGGTAAAAAGGGAAAGTTCAACCGGTTTAATTAACCCTCACGGCTAATGTGTCACATAAACCACACAACGAACACACACACAGCCTAGAATAAGAGCAGAAGATAAGCATAAAAGTCAAAAAGGACGTGTGAATAGGGTCAAAAAGTCTTCCCGGAGGCTGGAGAAATACATGCATACATTACGGATATTATGCGGAGCCGAGTGATTACTTCATAGGCCGCATTAGTGCCATCTTCTGTGTCAAGTGTGTTGACATGCAACACAAAAATTCAATCAATTGTGGCAGGCATATTTTTTAATTAATCAAAAGTCGCATACACGAACAGATTATAGCAAAACGAAGCAACGAAAACATTACATAAAGTAATTCCGTCGCAAATTGAGCGAGCAGCCGAGCTTTCAGCAGGACATGTACTGCGCGTAATTGCTTATCAATGCCGCGCATTGTCAGCAGAAAGTGGAAATTGTTGTGGAAATGTTGTAGCAAGAAAATAATATGGAAAAAATAGATAAAAGATATATATTGGAGTCTTCTCCCGTCAGTGCATACCCAGTAGGAATAAAATTAGTTAGCCTGTAACTATTTCCGATATACTATAAAAACGTCAGAATCTCTCCTGTGAATTGGATCGTCTTAAGAATGTATTTAGGTACCTTTCTTGGAGTTAGAGTTGCCACTTAACGCAAAAGCTAAGCCTAAAAATAATGAATAAGTATGCTAAACCAAAGGCATTCAAGAAAGCCTTTAGCAAAACCATTGAACGTTTTTTAAATTTGCGAAAGTATACAATAGAGTTGCCACCTGCTGAAAAATTAAATCGCAAACTATTAAAAAAAAGTTAAACAATTAAAATATATGAAAGAATTGATTCAAGAGTGCAATAATTGAAAAAATATTTTTGACTAGAGTTGCCACCTATTGAAAATTTAAGGATTTTATATGAAAAACAGGTTGACAAATATCAGACATTGCAGAAAACATTACAGCATTTATTTAGGAGTACATTAATTGAAACATATTTTGGGCTAGAGTTGCCACGTATTGAAAAAATTAAAGCTTAAAACATTAAAAATAACTTAATAAACATCAGCTTCTGCAGAAAGCTTCTTAGAATATAGTTAGAAAGTGATTAATTAAATTTTTTCCGGAATACAGTTGCCACCTAGTATGAAAAATAAAACTGACTTTAGTAATATATTAAAGAGGGGTGTCAAATGTAAATCGTTTTGAATATTTATCTGAAAGTTCGAAAAAGTCGGTAATTCACTTTATAATAAGTATTTTAAAAATTCATTGAACATATGCACGAAGATTAGTAAAAGCGAAAATAAAAGACCTCAACGCCAAACTATTTCCATTTCGCAAGCAGTAAATTTTCCAGCAGGGTCAGTATGTAAATGAGTGTGCTGGCAAGAAAAATAAAATTTCCAAAGAAAAAATCGAAAGTCTAATCGAAGAGTATCATGCATGAAGCGGCCTAATTTACATCAATCTTAATTTTTATTAAGACAGCGAGGAAAAAAACTCGAATCTAATGAAAAAATCGCCAACGAATTTGGTTCAAATGCGACAAGTAAATATTTGTATGGATATGAATGGTAAAGTGATATGCACACAAGGGGCGTGTGTATCCTTATAGACCTACATATATACATATAGTATATATGAAGGTATGTGACTTTGTCCACAAACCCGTGTGTAAGCGTGTATGTGTGCGCACTTTGACAGTTAGCTTATTGAATACGAAAGTAGGGTACTTTTCATGCTGCGGCATTTACCACGTCTCAAACGTCAGCACAGCAGCTGAAGGGTTCCTTTACCGCAATGCAAACTGGTTGGTTGACGACTGAATGAGTGAGGCTTGATAGACAAGTGAGAGTGTGGTTAATGTAGCGCCGAGCTGCGGAGTAAATTATGCCTTGGCATATCCATAGCAATGCGAAGGTTTAAGCAAGGCAGAGGGGGTAAAAAGGTATGGTAAAAAGTTTCAAATAATCGAAGAATAAATATGTTTTTCTTGCTGTCTTAAGATTTTCAGCTCTTTTTATGTTTTTTTTTTGTATATTTTTCGTATGCTCCATGACCTTTTTCGGCTGATTTGCAAATGAATGGCGCGTGTTAGTAGCTACTTTATTGCTTTTAAGGATATTTAGCTGCACAGCTGGTAACCTTTTTTGTGATTGCAATTTTTTTTGAGGTTTCCGACAAATTATGCGCTCAAAAGTGTAGCAAAAGTTGAACAAGTGACACGTGCAATTATATGAAATTGTGAAACAAGTCTTTTATGTCGCTTGCTCTCCTAAAATAAACAAATAAAATCGGTGATTTATTGATAATATTAGAATAATAATACTAATAAACAAAGATTTCGTTTCTTACTTACTTAAATTGAGAAAATTTGATATAAAATCTCATATCCGTATAATCAGTTGTATCGGATTCTGATCACTTTCACTCTTAATTTTATATTTATCATATGCAAAACTTCTGCGGACTTTCGTATTCATAACTCATTTACTATAGAATCTATACTGAAAAATGTTCTATACGCAGAGTCGGTTGTATGACTGCTATATTTTATGGCTATCCGATCTTAATTAATTTTTAAATTCCTTTTACAATTACGAAAATAAAAATTCCTTAAACCCAGATTATTTGGTTAAGTTATAACGCAAAACCGAATAACTTACATGGCAGCTATATATAAAAGTGATTTAATCTAGTTCGTCCTCACATATGTTTAATATATTATTACAAGGCACCTGTGTACCAAATTTTGGCTCTAAACTAGGAAGGGTTATTGAGTTGAGGTAGGTAGTCAGACCCAAACTGAGTGCTTAAACTCATCATTCTTTTTCAAAAACAATGTTGATTAACCAAAGTTCTACAGTCTTGCATATTCATTACTTTTTAATTCGAGAAGGTATATTGGAAAATCTTATATTTCGAAAAGTCGATGGTATGACTGCTATATCTTATAGTTGCCCGATCTTAATGATTTTTATTATTTCATTTACAATTACTATAAATAAGAATACAGCAAAATTTCATACACTTAACAGCATATTTATAGAAGTTATAACGCAAAACCGAATAACTGTATAAACGCTTATATGGCAGCTATATATAAAAGTGATTCAATCTAGTTCAACCTGATACACGTTTAATATATTACCACAATGCACCTGTATACTAAATTGCAACTCTGAAGCTCGAAGGGTTACTGAGTTCAAGTAGTCAGCCTGATGGGCTTAAAGGCTAAATGTCACCTTTCCGTGTGAAAAGTTAATTTATTCCCTTTCAACTTAAAAAATAGCTTTATAGTAAATTAATAAATACACTTAATAACATTTAAAAGTGTTCTCAAAGTCGGCTTTTCGAGATCAGTGTCAAAATGAGACTTCGACGGGCAGCTTAGCCTTCATAGATCATCGATTAATTACATTTGGTTCACAGTGAACGATTAAAAAAGCTTCGAATATGTATGTAATATTCTTTAACGAAGCAGATGATACTTCATCATAGAGTCAGAATAACTTCGATACCGACATTTCTTCTACTTAAAATTAGTAGCAAAGTCAATGAAGCGACAAAACGACTTCGTAACTTAAGGTACCTTAAAGTGATGCACCAAAATCTGTCACTCAGACCCCATTGTATATTATCATAACGAAGCAAATTTTTTTTAGGTGATGAACCAAGGTTACTATACTACATATTTGTCGTGGTAGTCTTCATTATATCCTACAAATTGAGGGTTCTACGAGTTTTGATTGGCTTCAGACCAGTCGTTAAAGTAAATCTATCTTCTTCACTGACTATAATGAAGGTTTGTCCTACGTAAGTTGTAGATATTAAGAATTTGAGACACAGTGGGGCCTCTGGAGTTGAGCAGCTGCTTTTAAAGCTGTCAAAAGTGCGCGTTGAAACGAGAACCCGCCACAATTAATGAAAATTGTTTATTATTGGAAAGCGTTAGAGGGAAGTTGTCACAATATTTTCTAGTTATGGGTGTTTCCTGATTGATGTTTCAACGAAGGCGTTGCCAGCTTTTCTCTCATTGTATTATTTTCAAAAAAAAAATTAACAGTTACCACTTTCTAACACTTGAGTAGGGTTAAATAAAGAGAAAAAGTGCTTCTAAGAATTTTCGCGCAATTTTCCATAATTATATGCGCTATACCGTTATGAAACGATCTACTTATATAATATAATGCATACTTTGTGTGAACTGGAAACTCCCACAACTAACACCAGCTGCCATAATTTGAAAGGAAACCAAAAAGAATTGCTCACGGCATTGATTTCGCATGCCATAATTCATACCTTTCTTCAATGGAGCATATTGAAGAGATCTTTCAATGCATACACACACACGATTTTCAGCGGCATTTTCTCAGCCGCCGATCGCAAACGGCGATAAGTTAAATAATGCATTTAGACCGCATTCGTGCGCTACCGTACGATTTTCCTTCTCTTCCTCTTCCTCTTCATCTACTACTATTGCTTTTTCTTCTGCTCTTTGTTTGCTCAGCGAATTGTGAGAGAAAAATGTGCGGTAATTTCAAATGCCAAAGCAGATGAGGCACAAAAAGGAAATATTTGTTGGTATGTGTATATATAAATATCCTGCACGATCGGAATGTGCACCGCTCGATAACAGTAATTTTCAATTAATGCACAAACAAAAGCCAGCAAACACTGAAAAACCTGTACGCCGACTTACAACAACACAAAGACAGCAAAAAAGGTGCGGCGGAACGTATACAAATATATATAGTATGGAGAGATATATTATATCTGTGTGGATATAGCGCGATTTTTATGACTATTTGCGCATTGTCAATATTTATGCTTCGACTGAGTGGTACTCGTAAATAAATATTTGCTGAGATACAAAGGAACAACGGAAATACATACAGACAGATAAATGTGTGCATGTGGAAGAATGCTTGAAAGAATGCTATAGAAGAAGACGCGACTAACTGAGAAGTTGTAGAATTGGCGCACAGTTGTGAAAGGATGAGTTGTATAAATGTATATGTATATATATGTAAGTAGATATGTAAGCCTAAAAGAATCGCTCAAAACAGCTAACCAATAATTCCTATCTGCACAGATATATGTACATATGTCTATACATACATATGTATGTGTGAGTTCCTAGCCATAAAATCGACAGTGTAATAAAGATTCCAAAAAGGAATTAAATATGTCATAAAACAACAATAAAATCTGTTGCGTAAAACAACAAAAAAAGGCAATGCACATGAAAGTCCACTGCATGCACCCGAAAGGTACCCGAATTTATAACCAACGAAAAATTGCACCCACAGCAGCATACCTCAAAGCATTTTGGCAGTGATTTACAAATCTACAACAACAACACTAAATCAATAACAAAGTTGTTGTTATAATTCATGTGCTCTAAATTTTTTTTAATAATATTAAGGCTTCCAAAATTTAAAAAATAAAATTAAACTTGAGTTATGGAACTTATGTTCGCTAAAATAAAAAAAAAATAAGATTTCCAAAAATTAATTTAATATTAATAAAATAATATGAAATTATTTGAATTTACTTAAAAATATTTAAAACATGTACATTCTTTGAGAACTCCGCCTTAAAATATTTTATTCTTTGCACACTCGCTCATATTTACAAGCCAAGTACGCATTTCATACAGAATGTTTCAGCAAAAAGGCTTCAAAGTGGTAATTTTAATAAGATTACCCGCACTAGTCCGCACAGTCTACCGATAAGATATTGAAAGCAATGAGATTAATGCTTTAAAAGTTCTATCAAATCAATAGAAATCTCACCTTGTCTAATGATTTGATAGAACTTTAGAAACCTCTTAGTAACTGACTTCAAACTCCACTACGTATGCTCTGAATTTATACTACTACTAAAGGGCCGATTACCTCAGCTTATTATAAGTTAAAAGGTTTAACCATAAGAAGCAGATGATTAAAAGAGTTAAAAAAGCTCCAACGACTCAATAATTTAATTTAATTTAATTCACTCCAAATTCAACTAAAAGTGCGCCAAGGGAACATCACATGCCTGGCTGAGTCATTACCCCAACTTTGTGCTTGCTAAAAAGTTTACCTAAAGAAATTTAATAATTAAAAAAGCTAGAAAAGCTCTATCGATCAATATATTACTGGTAACAAAGTACGATAAATACAATAAATAAATACAATAAATACATACAATAAACTAGATTGCACTCAGTAATTGATCCCAAGCGCAGCTAAGCTTTTTTTCGGAGAAAAAGCTCTTACTGAGACGGTGTTTACCACCGTTTGCTAAACATCCAATAAAAGCCTAGCAAAAGAGTTTAAAAAGCTCCATCAACTGATTACGTGATTATCATTGCTTAATAAGATCATAAAAATTCCATAAAAGTCTAGTAAGTAAAAGAGCTTAAAAAGTCCCATCGACGGATTAGGGGACTACCACTGCTTACTAAGATCATAAAAAACACCTGAAAGCCTATAAAGAACTTAAAAAGCTCCATCGACTTAATAAATCATCACTCGGGACAAAGAGAGAATTCAACATCCTCTCAATAACAAGCATAAAGTTAAGAGGTCCCAAAAAATAGCGACTGCAAAGAAATTATTGCTTTCTGCAACTATTATATGCTTGGCTATGAATCTCTTTATGAAATATCATCTTAAAATAAAAAATGTGTAGCATTTTGGGGATGTAAACTCTATTTGTAACCACTTTTTCGGATCATGACGAAACAATCTATATTTCTCTGAAGCATAGCACTAAAAGACACATAAAGAGAGACTCATAGAGCTTAAGTTCTCAGAAGTTCATGAAGCTTTTAAAAGCTCTAACATAATCAGTTATTATGCTCTTAAATATATTAAACTATATTAAAAGTGCTCAAATATTATAAAATTGTACTCAAAAGCTCGTTCAGCTTTTAAGAGCTCTAACATGGTGCTAGAGTCTACAATGTTTCATATTGGATTTGCAAGCAAAGAAAATCAGTTATTTCTCAGCTGTCAAAAAAACTATATATTAAGGGCTCAAGAATTATAAAATCGGTTTCAAAAGCTTAAAAAGCTTAAGCTCTAATATGAATGTAGAATTCTATAGCATTGTCAAGCAAGAAAAAAATCAGGACGGCCTCAGATATCAAAGTAACTGTATTCAGATAGCTCAAAAAATGTAAAATGAGCTCAAAAGCTCAAAACGCTTAAGCTCTAATATGAATGTAGAATTATTCAGCATTTGCAAGCAAAATAATGGAGACGTCTTCAGAAAGCAAATAAAATTAAGTTAAATCAAATTTTATAAAATGGGCTCAAAAGCTCACAAAGCTTTTAAAAGATATAACATAATGATATTTTAAGCAAAAGCAAAAAAATAGCACTTTCTCCGATTTTATATCTATTATAGTAGCTATTTTAAGAGAGCTTAAAATTACGAGAGCCCTTAAAAAGCTTTCAAAGCACTTTAAGTTAAAAAATAGAGAACTAAACATAATACAATATTTTTCATGATTCTGAAGGCAAAACTCCCTCCTTGTGGCGACTACAACTTTTAACATTTCAATCCAAAAGCCAAGCGCTTAATCAAAGTCTACAAAAAATATGCCTCGCATGTTGAATTCATCTATCAACTTTCATCCACTTTAAAATACTGCCCGAATATTATATCAAATCTACATAATTTCTTAAGAAATTGAAATGCAATTAAAATAATTTCCGTACTTTATACCGATACTAAAGCAATTATGGTATATAAATTCAAAAATCGACGATCCGCACGCGATCACGAAACGACACGACACACTCACATATGCACATACGCTAATGGCGGTGTTTCGTGGAAATAGACATGGAATGAGATTTTAACAACATTTGATTAGGATGAGACAATAAAATGTAAAGACAGCCGAAGAAGCGTCAAATGATTCAAGTGAGGAATTCTAATGGAGTCAGAGGATTTGTAGAAAGCTGGAAGGCAATTAAAGTGGAAAGCAACACGCAAACGTGTATGCTGTGGAGATGAAGATAGGAGGGAGTGAAGATGGATTTTAAGAGTTAAAAAAATTACTTCAAAGAGACAATGAAGTAGTCATATTAGAATGAATGAATCATATTGGAATTTGGAAAAATATTATAAAATTTCAAAAACAAGGTTCATAAAAAAATGGAAGTATGATTTAGGAAGAACAGGAGTCAAAAGAGTGATACAACGAAGTCATCATAACTCAGATTAAGTCAAAAAGTCTTGCAAAGACTGACAGGAAATACACATATAGCCTTCATAATTAGGGCAGTTTGTTCAAGGAAGCAACAAAGTATCCATTTGCTCTTCTGTTTTGATTTATAAAATTTTGGATATCACTTTGGTGAGAAGTTGGCATCAACGCGACAAGCTTTTCGTTCAACTCTCATTATGAATAGAGTTTTATTCTAAAAATTTTAAGACTGCTCGATTTTAATTTGCCTCTGAAGGCCTCTGGTTATCTTTGGAATATGAAAAATGTTGGATAAATCTTTTTAATTTGGTTTGGCTGGATCTCCAACTTACACTTCCACAGCTTCATACTAAACGAAAAAGGTTGGAGCAAGGGATGGACCAAATAAAAATCTTTCCATATGATTAAGATTGGAATCAGATCACTTTTAAGCTATTGCGGTTCGAATCAAGATGACATAAAAACAAAAATGTCATTTTTTTGGTGAGTTCGAAAGTCAAGATGACCAGATGTTAGGGACTTAATATTTCACTGAAGATATTATATTTGTAGACGAATTTTACGCTTTTAAAGACCTGACAATTTTCCCTTATTAAAAGAGAACGAAGGTGAACAACATATAGCTTAGGATCGACTGGGTTTATGAATAGATATTTAAAGAATAAAAGCTCTCAGGCTTGAGATGAAGTTTGTTATTTATAAACCAAACTAAAGCGCCTAGAACTATTGAAAAATTCGAAAGCTCCAATCTTAGCCAAACTTTCGTACAAAGTAACGACTCAAAACGCTCCGTGCTTAAGTTTTAGCGAAGTTATGAGAGTGTTTGTGATTCTGTTAGATGTATACTAGCTCAAAAAAGCTCTTAAACTTGAAATGGAGCTTCTTACTTATAGAGCGTTCCAGAGCAGCTGGATCTATAAACAAACTCAACGGTTTGAGGAAGAGTTTCGACCTAAAAGATCAGCCAAGAGCAACAAGGACAAACGTAAAGCTTGAGATGGAGTTTCTTACTTATAGACCAATCTAGAGCCGCGGGATCTACTGACAAGTTCGGAAGCTCCAATCAAAAGCGAAACTGCAAGTCAATTTGTTCATTATTGAACCTTTAAAGGAGTTTCGATTGAGTTTGCAACTCTTCTGCGAACTTATTGACCGATCTAGATATAAGAAGTTTCTTATGAAGTTTCTTACTTATACTTATGTATATCGATCTGGAGAATTTGGATCTACTAAAAAGCTTGAATGCTCCATTCAAACACGAAAGTACTTGTCAGGTTCCTAGTAGAAGAAGCTTAAGCGAGGTTGAGAGTGGATTTGTGTCTATAAGCCCCCCAAAAAAAGACTAAAAAATGGATTATAGAAAAAGTAATTAAATTTTCTAAGCAAATTATAGACAGCAGGACTGCAAAACGTAGCTGTGTCAATAAAATTCCGAACAATAGCGTGGATTTATGAGAGATCATAAAGAAATTGAATGAAAGGAAATAAAGAGGCAAAAAAATCGAAAATTGTAATTCAATGAAGCCGCCAAAATGGTTATTATTTAAATGACATAGATATGGAAATAAATCGTTAATCCAATTAAACGGGTGATTGTACGACGGCTGAGCGAGATTACGTGCGACACACAATGCTACGAGCATAACTGACATGCATACACACATGCTTACATAAGGGGGTAATTATATTGTTTTCTATGCGCATGTGTGTATGTTTGTAATTTTTTCGCTGTAAAACTGAATTTATGTATGCTTGTTGTTGAAATTATTAGCTTGGAAATCTTGGAGTAAACTCTCACGGCTTTGGTTGTTGTTTTTATTTTTTATACCCTGAACGGGGACTGTCTGTATAATCTATGCGAATTGGTCATGCACTTTTTGAGATATCAAACTGAAATTAGGCACATGTGTTTTACTCTTCAAAAGACAGGTTATGTGTTGGAACGGCCGTTATCGAACCACTATAGCATATAGCTGCCATACAAACTGAACGATAAAAACCAAGTCTTTGTATGGCAGACTTTTTTATTTGACGAGATATCTTCACGAAATTTGGTACAGATTAAGTATAAAGACAGCGCCACAATCTGCCAACAAATTGTTAAGATCGGACTACTATAACATATAGCTGCCATACAAACTGAACGATAAAAACCAAGTCTTTGTATGGCAGACTTTTTTATTTGATGAGATATCTGCACGAAATTTGGTACAGATTAAGTTTAAAGACAGCGCCACAATCTGCCAACAAATTGTTAAGATCGGACTACTATAACATATAGCTGCCATACAAACTGAACGAACAAAACCAAATCTTTGTATGGAAAACTTTTTTATTTGACGAGATATCTGCACGAAATTCGACATGAATTATTTTTCGAGTCAACACTACAATATCCGTGCCATATTGTGCAGATCGAACCACTATAGCATATAGCTGCCATACAAACAGACCTAACAAAATTAAAGAAAGAGATTTTTTATACCCTTTTATGCTATAAGAATGGCACCTGTGAAGGGTATTATAGCTGCGTTCCTACTGAATGTTAACGTTTTGCCTTATTTTTATGTATTTTTCTAATTCTCCTTTGTCACGCTGCTTTGCACCTTTCCAACTCCTTGCCGGCGACCATAATTCTCGTTGGCGTTTTAGATTTCACATAACTTTTATACCTTTTATCTATTTCGCGTCAAGAGCTAATTCCACAACTACGTAGAAAAAGAGATGGGATAACGACAACAAAAACACAAACTATGACAGCAACAACACGGCAGCGCGCCTAAGGGATACAGAACGCGGCCACAATTTCGAATTTGGAATGTGTGTCAGCCTTCGCTAGATTGCAGATACGGCGCAACTTTATTGGCCCTATCTATGAATTTATATATGCGAGCGGGGTCTATCCTAATTTTCAACGTATAGTTGTTGTTGTTTTCAAATGCGAGCTGTGTGGCGCGGCGCAGCAGCCAAAGATTTAAGACTCCTCGGCAGCGCTCGGCTATGTGAGCGACAATAAATTTATAGCCATACTACAACAAAATAACAACAACAGCAACAACAACAAGCGTACTAATGTAGCATCTTCACTGTAGCATAATCTGATCACACGCAAAAAGACAACAACAACACACACATATACATACATATATGTATGGGTTTGAATTTTACTTTTTGTTACCATAATTTTTGTTAGTTTTTTTGTCCGCACATCTAATTTCATTTCTGATTATTACTTTTTTTATAAATTTTTGTGATTTTGTTACTTGAAAACCTTCGTTGAGTGGCTTAGCGACCGCGTTGAAGGGGCGCATGCGCGCGGATGTGATTGTTGCTACGCATCTGTGTGTGTGTGTGTGTGTGTTTAAAAGAGATATATTTAAACGGCGTAGCAACGCTGGCAGTTACGTTAAGGAAAGGAGTACCATAATAAAAGTAATAATAGCAACAACAACAACACACACATTGTAGTTTTTGTAATAACACTAACAACAAAATTCATACGCTTGGCATTATGACATGATTGAGTCAGCCGGCAATCATAGACGCTGCCGCCAAACGGGCTGGGCACCACCTCCCGCTTCTACGAAGCGACGCAACAGCGAAACCACACACACGCTCATGTGCATTTGTAGATGTGTGTGTGTACATAGAGAAATATTGCCGCAAGCGTGTGAACTTTTGCTACCAAAGGCGTTCGAACAGTGGGTTGTGATTACAAAAAAAATTGAAAATTTATGAATGAGAAAAAAAATTTTAAAGAATTTAAAAAAGTAAAAATTGAAAATATTAAAAAAAAAATAAATAATAAAATATTTTTTTAAATAATAAATATTAAATGTGAGTATAAAAAAGAAATTATAAAAATTATGAATGAGAAAAAATTGAAAAGTATAAAAAAAAATTAAATATTTAAAATAATAAACATTAATTGTGCTTAAAAAAATTAATATAAAATAATTTATGAATGAGAAAAAAAATATAAAAACAAAAATATGAAAATTTTAATAAAAACGTTTATATAAAAAATATTCAAAATAATAACTATTAATGAAAAAAAAAGTAAAGGATTATTTGCTCATATTTTCTAAATGGCTGAAAACAATTAGAGAAATAAATATAAATAAATTAGAGAATAAATTAGAAATTTTATAAAAAAAATTCTTTTATTAAAAAATTAATTTCAAAATTGATGAAAAAATATGTTAACAATTTATTTATTTTATTACAATGTTTTCAAATGAAAAAAAAATTAAAAAATTATTTCTAAAACTTGAAAAAACAAATTTTCAGAGCTCCAAAGATATGGAATATGCAGTATAAAAACTATAGATATATTAATATAATTAATAAAATATACATACATGTACATTATAAAATATATAAAAAAATGTAAAAACACATTTTCTAAATTCCTAAAAATTAAAAAAAAAATTAAATAATTACAATAAAAAAAATCTTAATGATACAACTTTAAAGCATGCATAGAAATTGAAGGGTTTTCTTAAACTTAAAAAAATAATAATAAAAAAAAAATAATATATTTGAAATTTCCAAAACAAAATAAAATTAATTTTTTTAAACTTTCGTTTTTAGATTTTCTTTTAAATATACATGAAAATTAAAAAAAATTTTCCTTAACATAGAAAGAAACATTTAAAATAAAATTTTCGAGATTTATAAAACATAAAAAATTAAATTTATTAAAACTTTTTTTAAAATTTTTGAAAATTTTATTCAAAAAATGTTCATAAAAATTAAAAACAATTTTCCTATACTTAAAAAAAAATTAATTTCTAAAACACAAAAAAATAACTTTTTTTTAATTTTTTAAAACTTTTTTTTAATGTTTTAAAACTTTATTTAAATTTTATTTAAAAAAATTACACAAAAATTAAAAACAATTTTCGTAAACTTAAAAAAAAATAAATTTTTTGGAAATTTCTAAAAAAAAAAATTAAATTTATTAAAACTGTTTTTTTAGAGTTTTGAAAACTTTATTCACAAAATTTACATAAAAATTAAAAATAATTTTCTTAACTTGAAAAATATTTAAAATTTCGAAATTTCAAAAACATAAAAAATTAAATTTATTAAAAATTTATTTCCGATTTTTAAAACTTTATTAAATGAAACAAAAGAAAATAATTTTTTTAAACTATGTATATTCAAAATGTTTGTTTGAAATTTTAATTTCAATTTCAAAAATTTCAAAATTCAAATTTTTTCCAGTTTTTTTATGGTGCAAAACTAGATTTACTAAGTGTAGTAATTAATGTTAAATGCATTCAAAAATTTTTCAGTTAGAGCAATACCAAAAATAAAATATACTTTATTAAATACTAATTCAACCCACTGTGCCTTAAACGGCGTTTAATCTAGCAAAGCAGTAACTGTCTGTCTGTTTCGCATTAAAAGCGAGTGACTGCGGCGAATTTTTGTTTATTGGCTGCTACGTTTGATTTGTGACTGCCGGTGTTGGTGTTGTTGGCTTCATTGAAATATTATATATACATATGTACAGATATTGGATATATAGTATGTATGTATGTATATACTTATGTTTGTGCAGCAAATTTTGCTACATTTGAATAAGCTATATTTTTGCCACACAATTGCATCCGCTCACGTTATAAAAAGTGCCAAAAAATTTAGCAAAATGCCCAAATGAGTTTGCTTTAAAACTTATTCCACTTCGATGCTACATATATTTTTGATACATTTTGATCGAAGCAGCTGATAAACTGGGTTAACCCTTAGAAAATACCAATTTTTAGAAACCTATAGATTATATAATGTTGCTATAAGAACTAAACTCGGTGGTCTATCTCAATTTATTTCATTATACATACTGCAGAGCAACTGCTTGAACTATAAAATTATATACTTGTAAAAAAATTAAAAGTATTATAATTACAAACTGGAGATCAATGAGGATCAGTAACAAAATATTTTAAATCTCTTAATTTGCTCTAATTTGTATCATTATACCTACTGGAGAGCCACTGCTTGTACTATAAAATTATATACTAGAAACAAAATGAAGATCAGTGAGGATCAGTAACCAATTATTGATTTCTGTTAATATAATATAACGAAAGTTACAGCAGCCAATAGCTGAGAAGCAACAGTTAATTAAATATAAAAATGTTTCTATTGGAAAAAAGTTTGAAAGTAATGTGCAGGATCAATGAAGATCGGTTAAAAAAAATCAATTTTTTCCTTCAGTTTATGAAAAAATTATATAATGAGAACAACACGGCTGAATTCATAAAATTCTTAATGATATTTCCACATTTTATTGAATTTGAAATTTGTTTTCAATTATGTGGCGATCAGTGAGGATCGAGAAAAATATTATTTGACTTCTGGAACTCAAACTGTGAATAGCAGCTAACAATTTACGTTAATTGTATATGTCTTGGAGCGGAGAAGTGGTAATTTTCTTCTATATAAGCATTTTTGTGAGAGTTTGATTTTAGTTATTTGAAAGGAGGATCATTATTATTCTCAGTTGCAACTATTGTGCTTGAATTAATATTATGAATTTGAGAAAATAATGGTCCCAAAAAACTCTTTGAGGAACATTTTTATTGCGCTGAAATGTTTAAAGTACTTTCTATAAAGCGTCGATCAGTGAAGATCGGTAACAAAATTTTGTAATACCAACTAATATAAGGGCATCTATATTGAAAATAGCTCAAGTGTATATAGTATGAATATGATTTACTGCAAATTAGTCAAACCTTCTTTATTTTAAATGTTTTTGCGATTATTTAACGGCAGTATTCATAATATATGTATATTTGGCGATCGCTGAAGATCGGTAACAAAACTTTTAAATGCATAACCGACAATGCATATTGGGAGATGTTGTAGTACATATGTACATACTTGTATAATTTAATATTCTTTATCTAAAAATTGTGCATCTTTTTCGATATTTTAACGATCACTGAGGATCGGTAAACAGTTGCTTTGTGCAGGTGTTAACTTGGAAATAGCTTGTTAATGCCGAAAAAAATTTATTTGGAGAGAATAAAAGTTAAACAGTAGTAATCTTTGTAAGCAGCAAAGGCATCGATCGGTGAGGATCGTTAACGAAATTCTTAATTTCAGCTAATGATTGGCACCATATTCTCAATGACAGCAGGATTATTATTTATTCAGAAAATAGTTAAACAATAGTAATATTTGAAGGCAGCTTAGGTGACGATCAGTGAGGATCGGTAACGAAATTCCTAATTTCAGCTGACTATATTCTCAATGGAGGCAGGCTTATTATGTATTCAGGAAAAAGAATATGCAATAATAATCTTCGTTAGCAACTATGGTGTCGATCACTGAGGATCGGTAAAAAAATTTTAATTAATGATTAGTAAGTGTGATTTTCAATAGCGAGCAAGAACTTTGATTTGATCACGAGTAAAAATTAAACAAAAAAAGTGTTCTAAGACAGCTAATGAGTCAATCAGTGAGGATCGATAGTCGGAAAGATCTTCATACAATCCAACAGCCTATAGTACAGTGAATGAGAATTTAATTTTTCACTGCAAAAACAAACAAATTTGTATGAAAATCCATTATGAACGAATAAATATATATATAATTTGATTCGGACATATATATTTTTTAGCGAAAACGAACGCATATTCGTCATAACTGCAATTTTTTCCAGATTTTTATTGTTATTTATTTTTTTATTTTATTTTTTAATTTTTTTGTATGTTTTTTTTTTTAATTTTTTAAAATATTTTTTTTTTTATTTTATTTAAATATTTTTTAAAATTTTTTAAATATTTTTTTATTGTAATTTTATTTAATTTTATAATTTTTTGTGTCGGTCAACAGCATGCTGCCACATTTGTCGCTTCTTTTATTTCCTTTAAACGCCATTAATCTTCTAACCGCACTTTGAGCTGCTCATTTGTATTTCCTCTACTGTTTTTCAACACATTTTTGTTGTTGTCATTGCTATTCTCTTTATTACTAAGCTCCGCTGAAGCTTTTAATCTAGCATGCATCAGTAATTAATGATGCCACCTAGTGATACACGACGCAGCTGCCCCAAATAAGCTCCCAGAAATCAGTTAACGAATTAAGCGTAATATAAAAACAACAAAGAAGCACAACAAAAAATACAATAAAAATTTATAAATTTAAGCTGAAGATTGGTAGCAAATGATCTTCTTAAAATTTGTTTACTTTTGTAATTCTTGTTTTAACAATCTCTCTGAGTCTTGCTCTTAACCGCGCCTCCCCCTTTGGCTTAACGCGCGCTTTGCTTTGAGTTTCGGTTTTGTGGCAGCTGTTCTGCTGCTTGTCCCGTACAACTTCTTAGCTGCGCGCTTCTAATGAATTTGCTTATTGCTGTTGTTGTTGTTTCCAGTTATTTTTGTTGCTTTTATGATTATCATATCATTTATAAGTGGGTAATTATATTTGTTGTTGCTAGCTTTATGATTATTATCGCATCTACTACATATGTAGATTTGTAGCTTTACGAGAGCTGTGCTGTATGTGTTATTGTTGCTATTGCTTTTTTGTAACTTTTTCGTATTTTTTTTTTATTTCTGATATTTGCTTGGCACTTTTGGGTGTTTGCTCGTCCGCATTCAGCACAAATCTGATCAACGTTTTTTGGCACAGCTGCGTTTGAATTTTTGAGCTGGCAAAGAAAGTCTTCAGAACTGTCTTGGCGGTCTCAATTGCCGAGTGATGAGGAGGTGTGGTGCTTGCATGAATAGCATTTGCAGTAATGTATTATAAATGCTATCCGCACACGTGTGGTTTATATGCATATGTGTGTATGTAACTATATTAAAATGTTTTTGGCGACATAACGGTATTTCAGAAACTTGAAATTTTTGAATATTTCGCTTAGAAATTCAGAATATTTAAAACATTTTCAAAAAAATTTAATTAACAATAAGTTGAAAAATACACTCAATATTAATTTTTCATAGAGTTGCCACCTTACTGGCTGGCCAAAATTTTCAAAAAGTCATATCAACTGTTTTTTTTATTTATACATATTATCTGCCAATATATCCAACATACCTACATACATATGTAACTATATTATTTTTTTTTTTTGGCGACATAACGGTATTTCAGAAATTTGAAATTTTTGAATATTTCCCCTAGAAATTTAAAATATTTAGAATTTTTATAATGCATTTAATAATAATAATTTAATTTAATAATAATTTTTCACAGAGTTGCCACCTCATTGGCTGTAAACTTTTCAAAAAATAATCTCAAACATTTTTTTAATTAAATAAATTTTTTGCCAATATATCCACCATACATACATACATATGTAATTATATAAACATTTTTTGGAGACATAACGGTATTTCAGAAATTTGAAATTTTTGAATATTTCACCTAGAAATTTAAAATATTTAGAATTTTTATAAAAAATTTAATTTACAATTAAATTAAAAATGCATTTAATAATAATTTTTCATAGAGTTGCCACCTTATTGGCTGACTAAAATTTTCAAAAAATAATCTCAAAAATTTTTTTAATTAAAAAGAAATTCAATTTTTGAATGAACTTTCGAATTCTAATTCCACACCCCATTCATAAAAAAATAATAGGCATAAATACCTTAATGATATTTTTGTTTTTTTATCCTTGTAATAATCATTAAAGTTGCTATGGAAGACCTCATTCTAGATTCAATAGAAACAAGAAAACCTAGATTGGATCGGTCAATTTGTATGACAGCTACATGCTATAGTTGTCCGATATCAGCGGCTCGAAAATAAGATATTCTTGGTGAGAAAAGACGTCTACAAAACTCCAAATCGATATATTATAAACTGTAAGACTAGTTAGTATGACGGGCATGGCCAAAACAACATAGGACATCCACACACTGATCCCCTAAATATATGCTTTATAGAGACTCCACTGTTTCTTACTGGATGTTATAGGTTTCGTACCGATTTTAATAGTATCAATAGTTCAGTGATAACTACGTATTTTGGAGGCTTGAAAAACTCTTAAATTTATTATGTATAATTTCTCTCAAGATTCAATACAAACAATGATCCCTAAAAGCATAAAAATTTTACCTTTAGAAGAACAAGTTTCGAACTCTATAGTTGACAATTCTTTGGAATCATTTAAGAAAGACAAGATCTACAAAGACACAATTAAGCTCCCGTAAGCTGAAAATTTTCAAGGGAGATTAAAAACCAATAGTTTTGGGTTCGTAACATACAATTAATCGCTTGTCAGCTGAAACATTATGACATCTGTCATTCATAGAATGTTCATTCTAGTGAAAGGGAGATGTATCGTTGCCCGAATATAAGAGGGATTAATGAATTGACTATAAGGTCAACTGGTATCATAGAAAAGAAAATTCTGTAGGAAACAAAGTCTCATATCTGTCTTGAAGATATCTGTTTTTGAGGCCAACTTGTTATTGTTGGGGCACAGTTACGAATTATCAAAAACTTCACACGATCGGTTGTTAGATAGGGAAGACACTCATGTAACGATCGTTGGTTAAAAACCCATTAGATAGGGTCATGTAAGGAAAATGGGAGTTTTTAATAAAATTCTGTAAGGAGGGTGGCTTTTGAAAGACAAATTTTTTGATATGTCGATGAAGTTATGGATCTTTTGAAGTATTATGGCTCTACTGAAGTACTGTGGATCTCTGTGTATAATTTCTGAGGATCAAACCGAAGGCGCTTCTTACTGTCGTACTTTTCGAGATTATCTTCTCGAGACTTAAAAAAAACACAATCCAAAAATGTGCATATAACTTTGGTTATTATAAATGTAAGACCACAAATTGTTAGGACCATGGCAGGTATTTTGGAGAATTTCTGCAGGGAACATGGCTTTTGAAAAACAAATCTTTCATATGTGGATGTGGTAAACGATCTTCTGAAGTTCTATTAATTTCAGCACTGCAATGTATACAGTTACTGAGAACCGAACCAAAGGGGCTTTTCAGTTGGGTTATTGACATTTTAGTCATGTGGCTTTTAAGAGAAAGATTTATCAATAGCTACAATTATGGGTGTAATGAAGTTAGGTGGATCACTCTAGCTCAGTGTCTAAGTTCTACACATGTGTATGTAAGTATGTTGAGAACCGAACTGAGGCAGTTTTCTATTGGGTTAAACTTATTATAAATCTATGAAAAAAGCAAAAATATACTGCAGTTTTATTTGATTAATAAAATATTGAAAAAAATCCCAAATATTTTAGAAAACTGCTGGTTATACTACTTAGGTCTTCGTTGGTGTATTTTCCAGCCGAACCAAAGGATCTTATGTCTTAGGCTTACGAGATTCCCAACTCGTGGATTTTGGAATAGAGTTCTATTGTATGTGGATAGAATTTTAGGACTGGAGAAGTTATTGAGAACCGAACTTGAAACATTATTTGCGTTTATCGAACTTAAATACCATATACGGGAAAAAGGGAAACAAGTTTTCAGATTTTTATGTGTACGAAAATATTCACAAATAGTCTAAAAGATGGATAGGTCTTCGTTGGGTACATGAAAGGAGTCTTACCTCTTGGGCTTACGAAATTCTCACTCCATGAATTTAATAGGAAAGTTATATGGATTTCTAAAGTTTTTTCTTTTGAATTTGATGAACTGCCCACATCTGAGGAAAGGAAAAAGTTTTCTACGGTTTTTGATCAGTTTGGAAAACTTCCAAAGAATCTATAAGACTGTTCGTAAATGGTCTGCGTTGCATATGTTTTCGTATATACTCCGATTGGACGACGGTTCTGATACTTGGGCTTGGGTGCTTATCCCGACTTCTGCTCTTTTTTATTTTTTAGGTGATTCCACAATGTATCTTCAAAAACTGTTGTAGAGACTGGTTTTTACATAATCTGCAGACAATTGTAGCCCGTTGTACTGAACTTCTTTCTACCGGTGAATTAGAAAAATGTTTGAAAACAAATTTTGAGCTCAAAAACTAAATATCAATATTTGAAAAAAGTTATATCGGAGCCGCGTTCCTATTTTTCATAGTGTCTTCCAGTTTTATAACCAAATCTTCGACTTCCAATTTCCGCTTGGCTTAATTATTTTTTATTGTTTTTTAATTAAGACAACTACAAAGCCATAAAAAAAAATAAAAACAAAATAGTTATCGCCGAAAGCCATTAAATTTGATACTGGCTGCTATAAGGATTTCAAGACGACAATGTGTTGCGCAGGCGGGCGCGGGGGGCGAAATCGGATGGCAATAAAAGAAAACTGTGAATCATTGTTGTTTGCTGCGACTACAAAATTTAATTGTTTAATTTTTTTCATTTGCACTTGTTGTTGTTATTTATGTCATTGCATTGCGTTTGCTGTTGTTTTTGCTTTGCGTGTCGATCTTGCTATCCTGCCACAGCAGTGGTAATTACAAAAGACCACGGCGCAGCTAACGTCTTTCACATTGTTGTTGTACGCGGCAGCTGTTGTTTTTCTTATTTTTGGTTTTGCTAAGCTGCAAGAATTTTCGAAGAAACCGAAAATCCGAAAACCAAGCACAAATGACGAACACATTGTCGTTAAAGTGCAGATGAAGTGCAGATGAAAAGACAATGGCAGGATTGCCAAGCCATAAAAGAGAGGCCAGAAGACACACTTAAAATTGTGCATATGTATACTTGTGTGTTTGTTGTTGAAGCAACAACAGCGCACAAACCAACTGCGAAGCTGCAGAACGCCAAAAATTCAATAAAGATTTTTACCTGAGTCACCGAAGGTGAGAAACTCGACGAAGAGATGGGCAAAGAAAGACAGCAGCAGCTAGAGTAGATACTCAAATGTGGTTAAAAGACGTGAGAATGTATGCGTGTGAGTGACGAAACAACTGCGGCATAACAGTTGAAGCTGCCACACTCGAACGCAACGCTGTGCCTTAACAGCTGAGTGAAGAACGCTCAAAATTCGAAAAAGGAATCAAACGTAGTATATGTATGTACGGCAGAAGAACGCATAAGTAGTTAGCTACAAAAGAACATAGATAGCAACTGAGTAAATTGGAATTGAGCAAGCCAAATGTAAAAAAGAATATACGATCGAGAAGATCATTACGATTGAAAAAACTATCGCTGTTTTACGATCCACCCCAAGAGTAATGCGCAAGAGCGGGTGGTGCTAAAGAACAAGCAGCGATAGTTACAAAAATGTGGCTTAAAGCAAGGCTACGGAAAGTAGGAAGCAAGGAAGCATGAAGCAGACGCTTGTTCTACTAGCAAATAAGAATGTGGGCAGTGTTATTTTGACAGCTGAAAGGAAGACGAGAGTAGGAGACTAGTTGACAGTAGAATGGAAGATAGATGGTGATGACTAATTTTGGCAAGAAGGCTATAAGAATTGAATAAAGCAAAAAATTGACCTAGTTTAATTATTTCACTTTGAACAAAATATTAAAAATTGAAGTGAAAGGAATTTTGCCACAACGAAATTTTCTCGACAAGCGTTGTTTTAGAAGATTGTGTTGTTGTATTCAAAATTAGATAATATGAACAACGAGTTTTCTATAGTGAACTTGAACCTGTAAAGAGTTCCCAATGATCTCTCAGTAGGTCTTGTATATGTCACTACGGTTTCTGTTAGCAAGAATTTTACTGATCGCTTAGAACATCGTTGAAATGTTTTCCAGGATCTCTAAAGCGTTCTAGCATATGCCAATAACAGTCTGTTAACTAGAGACAATCCATCCTCCAGCATCTCTAGCGCGAACTTTAACCTATATGGTGTTCCTCACAATATCCAAGGCGGTCTTGCAACAGTTCTGTTAACTAATTTTGCTTGTTATAGAGATCACTTAGACGATCTTTGGAATCAATTAGATCTAGTTATATGAACTTGAGCGCTTATGAAATTCTACAAAAACTCTAGAGCAGCTTGGAATCTGTATGCGTTTCTATATGTACTCTAAAATGATCTTCGATATGTCATTAACAGTTCTGTTAACTAAGCATGTTAATTAAATGATCTTCAAACAGACAGACATATTAATTTAATGCTTTGGAAGTTTGTTGGTCGTTGAGAAAATCGTTAGAATTAGCTGGATCACTATCAATTTAGACAAATACGGTGGAGTTCTAGATTTCATGAGCGAATTGTAACCTATATAGTGTTCCACATGATCTCTAAAGCATTCTAGCATCTGTTAGTAACAGTCCATTAACTATAACTTTTTTTGATCGCACTGTAATCGGCATATGGATATCACTTTTAACACATGTAATGACACCAAGAATCTCTAGAGCAAATTTGAACCCCTAAGTACATAGTAATGGAGATCTCTAAGGTAATCTTGCAACAGTTCTGTTAACTGTTGGAATCAGTTAGGTCTATATGAACTTGAGCTCTTATGATGTTCTCCAGAAACTCTAAAGCGGAAAGGTATCTACGTGTTATAAATTGAACCCAAATTGGATTTCTAAGGAACTCTAAAGTTACAGTAGAAAGCTGAATACGCTTCTAACTTTTCTGTTAATTAAGAATGCTTCAAAATTTTCAATTATTTTGGTACAACTAAGCATGTCACAAAAGGTCAACCTTATTGATCATTAGATCTTGATATTTCTTTAACAATTTGTAAGCTGCCTTAGTTTTTGATATGAAAGGACCTACAAAATGGGCAATGTTGCATCTGATAAGTTTTCTTAATGATTTAATGATTTTGAATATCTCTTCTGATTTCAATTAACTCTGTAACAGATTTAGATAGAAGGCCTCAGCTTTTGGAATCTTATCAGGCATACTATACAAACCTTGAAACTCTCAAGAATTCTAAGTCTTAAGTGTCTACAAAGTATAAAACTTTTGCAGGATTTCAGACTTTCGAATCCAGCCGCTTTTTAACATTATATTTTTAAGAACTGAAGGTTTTTGGGATCAGTTCTTCATTTTAGGTACTCGGTCTTAATTAAAAACTATATGTCTTTTAGTAAAAGACTTCCAAGCAATGTTTAGATTTGTTTTTTGATTCTGTTCTTCCTTTTAGATACTCAGTTCTTCTTAAAAAGATATATATATCCTTCAGAAGACATCGAAGTAAAATTTAGACTTTCCAGTAAGCCCAAATAGTTCAAAACATATGAAAAAGATTCGTTTCAAGTTGTCGATCAAGATCAACTCCTTTTGCGCTATCAAATCTAGAAGGTGTTTTGCTTAGCGAGAGTAAAACCAAAAATATTTGGACTAACTGACCTTAAACCTCCCTGAAATGATCATATATACATTGCTGTTACTGATCTTAGACTTATCCCAAAGTGATGTATACATTGCAAATGATCTTACACCTCTATAGTAATGATCCATACATTATTATAACTGAACTAAGGCTGCTCTTGAAATGATCTATACATTTCAGAGATTCTCGTCACGCATAGAGCTTTAATGTAACTGATCTTCAGTGAAGAATCTACTTATGGTAGATCACTGCAATTGTCTGGTAAATGATCTTGTTTTAGCACGATCATATACGATTTTTACTGCTTTCTTATTAGATACTATACCATATACTTTGTGAATTCTTTCATAAATGAAATTTTAGCCACTTTAAATTCGTGCTGTCTTCCATCCTACTTGCTATGCTAAATGTTGGAATTTCGCCAAGTGGCTCGTAGAAACAAACATCATACAGCAAGATCATACTGAGATCACAACAACCAAAACGAAAAATAAACCAACAACAGTCTGTGCCCAAAAGAACACATGTCGCCGCTGCTGAAAACTCCCAAAAATCAAACCGGTTTTCATTGTAGCCAAAAGAAAACAACAACTTCACGCGACACAAAAACCGAAACGAAGTTGAAATGAAGTAAAAACGTAAAGAAACGCCAACACAGAAGTTGAAAGCGGAGAAACAGGAGAATAAGTAGAAGGAATCAGAAATGTCGGGAAGCGAAGTAACAGTCGTGCATAGTTAACGATGAACATATATAAGTGCATGTATATGTATGTGTTTATGAATTTCTGTATGTGTGTATTTCTGTAGAATAAGCAAAGAAGACAGTTGTTTCAAATAATGCGCAAGCGCAACTGTCTTCAGGCGCAACAGCGCTGTCTGCGCAAGAAAGCAAGCAACAATAAGCATAAGCAAAGTACAAAAATTCAATAAAAATAATAAAAATCAAAGTTATTTAGCGATGAATGTGTGTTTGAAGACACTTGGATACACATATGTTTGTCTCTTTGTTTGTATGTATGTGTGTGTATATGCTTCTGGAGGGTGGTTTCTGCTGTCGTTATATTTTGCCGGTTTAATTGCCGACTGCTTGCTGCTTATGTGTCGTAGCTGCTGGAGGTTGGAAGAGGCATAACATAGTAAACGTTAAGACTGGTTTGTTTACGTGTTGTTGTTGTGATTTTTTTTTTTCAAATTTGATTCTTGTTTTTGTCATTTATTGTTCCTTTTTAGTTGTCAACGAGCTGTTAGATAGCTGGCTTATAAAATAAAAAGGAAATGTTGTTGTTGTTGCGACCCTTTTTGTTGTCACCGATCTCTTAGATAGCTGGCTTGTAAAAATAAAATTTTTGTTATTGTTGTTGGTGTATTATTTTTTTGTTTTTGTCATTTGTTGTTCCCTTTTTGTTGTCAACAAATTGTTGGATAGCTGATTTATACAATTTTTTGGTGTTTGTTTTTGATTTTTTGATTTTTTTAATTTTTGTGTTTTTATATTTGCTGTTTTATTGTTGTTGTTGTTGTTGTTATACATTTTTTGTTGTTGTTGGTATTCTTGTTTATTTTTTCTAATTTTTCGTATTTTTACTTTTGCTGTTGTTGTTGTTATTATACTTTTTTCTTGTTGTTGTTGTTATATTTTTTATGGTTGTTTTTTTGTTTTGGTGTAATTTTTATACGTTTTGTTATTTTTTACTGTTGCTCTTATTGTTGTTGTAATTTTTTAAAATTATTTTTGTTATTGCTTTTTTTCTAGTTGTTGTTTTTATTTTTTCTAGTTTTTTTTAGTTTTTCTAGTTTTTTTTTTTATATTTTTCTAGCTTTTTTTTATTTTTTCTAGTTTTTTTTTATTTTTTAAGTATTATTTATTGTTGTTTTTGTATTTTTGTCGTTGTTCATATTTTTTCTTTTCGTTGTGGTTCTTATTTTTGTTGTTGTTGTAGGTAACGTGCAGCTATGATTTTTCAGTTCGATTCTTGCTACAAAACATTTTCGCTTTCTGCTTCTAATTACATATGTACATACTATACATATGAAGTACGTAGAGATACAACACCACAACCTACATACACATACATAAGTATGTGTGTAGCTACATATATTGAAGCAGACTCTTTCGCATCCACACATACTTATGTATCCACATATGTACATATAGAAATATATATGAATGTGTGTGTACTCTCACCAATATCTTCTTGTCCCAAACCCCCGACAAAAAGTGAAACACTACCAATTCGGCCAATTCACTCGAATTCAAAAACTTGTTTTTCGTAATTACAATGAGACATTGTGTAGTCCGAAAGTAACAACAACTACGCAGAGCAGGGAAAAGTTCAAATTTTGACGGCGAAAAAAATGTAAACAAAAAATAAAAACAAAATTAAAACAAAAATTGTTGACCAAGGCCAGTTAAAGCTGTATTAGATAGCACACAGCTACAAATACAAGCACATATATGTACATATGTATGTATGTACGCGTGTACATAACCTTAAAAAATAGCAAATATAGCTCCTGTATTATAAATGCTATGTTTATGTAATAGATATGTACATACATACATATTATACATATGTATATATAATATATTATTTTTTGGAAATCATTTTTCTAGAAATTTATATACATACATACATACATTCCGAGTACTTTTCTATCACAATTTAAAAAGTAAAATTTAGGACAAAATTTTTTCATCTTGCATACCACCTCTAAGTCCTGATACCAGCTTCATATCTTACATAACTTCATATCTCTATATTAAAAACTTGCTATTTGTGTTCATAAAATGAATACCCGGATATCTATCTAACCTCACAGAGGCTGTAGATCCAATACGGAATTCTATCCAACCTCACAGAGGCCGTAGATCCAATCCGGTTATCTATCCAACCTCGCAGACAGTCTCTGTATAAGAGCAAATATTCCATCTTGTGATGCTTCCGAACCCCAAAAAATGTCAAAATTATGAAAAATTATTTTCAGCAACATGCCCTTCCAGAACATTAGAGCGAGAGTCAAGTTTACTAAGTGTTTATATCTGGAAATTTTTAGGGCCTAAAAGCTATTAGATTACTTTGTAACTTGTCAAAAGTTCAAAGAACTTGACGACTTAGAAATTGCAAGTACAAAACTCTGATTGTGGAGACTTGGATGAACAAAATGTTCTCAATATAAGTATATAGGTTAGGTTAAGTGATGTTCCCAATATATTTAGGTAAGGTTAAGTTAGGTTACTCTGGTAGGTCAACGCCACGCCTAGATCAGTTTTAGTCCTTTGCGATACCAGATGGAGTTCAGTTACTGGAGCCAAGAGGAGTAGTAATCCTTTAGGATACCTGCGTTTGACGCGAATTTTAACAGACTCTATGGCCTCACCGTCGATACCTCCTCCAGTGTATTACACCCAGATGCTTAAAGCGTAGTCTTGCCAATGCGGGACAAGTGCACAAGAGATGCTCCATTGTTTCTTTGGTGCTTTGCTCTAGACATTTCCTGCAGTCTTCTCGATCTCAATAAAGTTGATATGCAAAGTAGACAATGTTAGTAAGAAAAGAAGAAGAGAGAGCAGGAGAAACAAAGAGAGCGATGGGGAGTAATCTCCTTCTAGTTCTCAATATAATTGCTAAGCAAAGCAGTCTATATAAGTAAGAAGAGAAGAAGGCAGAGCAGGACAAACAAGGCGCGCGAAGAAGAGAAATATTTATCGGAGTTATTAAAAGCGTCCGACTTATTCTGGACTTTGATCTACTCAACCAACGAAAAGTTATTGTTTTGCTGAATCTAACTTAATACCCTATATTTTTATTTGCTTCTTGCTTCGAAAAGTTTTATTATAGGGTTGCCTATGGCTTTCAAGCTGGAAGTTCGATATCATCATCTTAAAAGCCCACAAGGATACTCAATCTTTCTATTTAGACATCGATCGAATTACTTTTCATTGAGCAAGATTGTGAAATATTCCTTAGACAAAGTTCTTGAAATAACGTGGAGACCAGAACTGTAATACTTTCTAAGAAAACTGTATAGAATTATCAGATCTTTTATTTACTTTACAGATTTTAGAACAAAGGCTATAGAAGAATAGTATCCTAAACTAGAGTCTGGGTTAAATTTTATTTATTTTAAAGATTTAAGAACAACTTCTACAGAAGCATAATATCCTAAAGTGGACTCTGAGTTATATATGTAGTTAAATATGTCTGTCAACTGCCAGAAAGGTCTTAGAATATCCAAAATACACCAGTAAAATATACTTTGTTCTCCATTATTGATTTAAAGGTTTTATAGCTTAAGATAGAGTGAGCTTTTAGAACATCTGTTTTACGAATCAATACTTTATATCTTAAGTTATTTACTACCGGGAGGATCAGTTTTTCTGTCAAGGTCTATATTCCAAAAGTATTGTAATATCAATTCCACCGAAAACTTTTCATCCATATCAGAGGTAGAATAACCAACTTACAACTGGTTTCGGTCTTCGGAAGAGATGTGCCAGTTGTCAAAAGATTTGACTTGCAGAGATGCATAAGTTTCCAAAAGTTTTGTCTTATATTATATCTACAGAAAGGATCAGTTTTTCTGTCAAGGTCTATATTCCAAAAGTATTGTAATACCAATTCCACCGAAAATCTTTCATCCAAATCAGAGGTACAATAACCAACTTACAACAGGTTTCGGTCTTGGGAAGGGAAGTGCCACTTTTCAAAAGACTTGTCGCGCTTTATGTCACATTTTATTTCTACTGACTGTTTGACTTAGGTGGACAGCATTTTGTTTTCAAAATAAATTTTTTTTTAAAAGAACTCTATACATTGCCAATCTGTTGGAAACCTGCTTGGCGAGGCTCTAATTAAATTTTCTTTGAAGAAAAAAGTCTAATCACTTCCAATGCACTGTGGATTTGTTGGACCAGATCCTAAACTAAATGTCGCGAAGTATAATATCTTATTGAAAAAGTTTCATGTGATTACAGAACTCAATGGCTCTAAGCTTTAAGCTTATTTTAGAGCTATAAGTTCAAAAATTAGTCCAAATTGTGTTAATGGAATCTGAAGCAATATTGAAAACACTTTTTCTCGAATCTAAGTTACTAGAACTGCCGCCAAAGCTAATTGAATACCTTTTTTACTCAATAAGGGTTGCCAGAAGCTTAAAATGGAATAAAAAATTAGAAATGAAGTTGCTCAAAAAATAAAAAAAAATTGGGGAAATTATTTAGTTAAAAATTTAAAACGAGAAGAACAAATTTTTAATTGCATAAAATAGAACATTAATAGAATATTTAAAAAATGCTTAAACAAACACAAAAAAGTAACTGAATTTTTAACCAATTGTTACTCACATGAAGCCGGCAAACATGCAAAAAACCTAAAAAAAAACTTCAAAATTTTACCAACCAAAAATAAATTAAAAGAAAACGCAAAAGATATATTTTTTCAGTTGTAAATACAATTGCAATAATTTATTTTTCTGCTTTTCATGCATCCATAAAATATTTGATAATTTTTTTGTTTTGTTTTTTGGGCAATTTATGCCCACCAAAGCTATTAATAACTAAAATCTAAACAATACTAACATAAGTATATGCCACGCGCAGCGTACGAGTATCTTTAACATAATTTAAAAATGTTTTTTTCTTTTGTTTTTGCATTTTTAAATTTCAATATTAATATATTTCAAAATATATATTTTCAAACAATGAATTTTTATTTATAAGTTTAGGTACAAAATCATGAAGCACTTTGCCATTTGCGGTTACTAAATCCATACTTTACAGCTAATGCGTTTTGGGGTGACCAGAAGCCATAAAAACTGAGCCGAGCAAAAATTAAAATGCATAAAGGTCACATAACGGTTAAGTACAGCTTAGATAACTGTTATGTAAGCTCTATATGAGCAGCTTTTATGGCTGTTGGTCCATTTGAGTATTTTTTGCAGTTTAGCGTGAATTATGAGTAATTTTTTTCAGAAATTTAAAAAGAAGAATTTTTTTTCAGAAAAAATTTTAAGTTCAAGAAAGTATTGGTTTTGCCAAAATAATGTAGCGCAAAAAAATATTGACAGCTTTTTACGTGTATTTTTTTGCTAATTTGAGAATTTTCGATAAAAACTTTAATTATATTAATTAAATTTTAGAAAATACTGTACAATTATAAAAAGTTAATTTCATAAAAAATTTATTATTAAATTTTTTGAATATGTTTTTAAAAAATAAAAAAAAAATAATTCTAATTTAATTTAATTATTTTTTAATTAAAAAAATATTTTTAATAGAACAAAAATTGAATACACATTTTTAATTTTGTGGTAATTTTTTAAGATACATTTTTTTAATTAAAAGTAATTAAAAAATTTCTAATTATCTTTTTAAGTGATCATTGTCAACGACAAAAAATTAAAAAACTAATTAATTTTTAATCGAAAATCCATTTTGAAATTATTTTTAAACGCAAATAATTTTTTAAGTAATTTTGAGCTTTTCATAAGTTAGTAGTTTAAAATAATTATTGTTATGTTTTTTATACTGTATGGCAAAAAATATATATTACAATTTATATATTAAAACTAAAATTAAATTAAAATTATAATTAATTAATAGATATGGCGTTAAGCTTTGAGTATATACATATATTTATGTATATATGAGTATTACAAAATTATATTATTTTATTTTTATATGTTTCATGTAATGTTTTTTTGTAAGCCAAAGTCATGCGGTGCGATAATAAAATCTGGTCACCTTAATATACAAAAATCATGAGTGAGAATAAGTTTGCTTGCTTTTGTAACAGAGTGTGCGTTTTCTTTCATTTAGTGAAGAAACAAAATTAAATAAATTTTTGTTATTTATATAATGAAATAATTTAAAAGAAAAAATAAAAAATTATTGAAAAAAAAATCTCAATAAAATGTTAAAACCTTTTTGAAAAAAAAATAGTTTTGTTTAAGTAGTTTTGAAAAACAGAGTTTAAATATTTAAAAAAAAAAAATTAAAGAAAATATTAAAAAAAAATTACCAAATATCTAGAAAAAAATTAAAAAACATTTTTCAGAAAAGCTTTAGTTTAAAAAAAAAGTTTTGAAAATATTTTTTTTTAAAGAAAATATTAAACAATATAAAAAATACACTTAAAAAAATTTAAAACGAAAATTATAAAAATATTACAAAAAAAAATTATTTAGTTTTTGAAAAACAGCATTATTTTAAAAAAATTAAAATTAAATAACTTTAAGCAGAAATTATAAAATCTAGCACAATACATCCAATTTTCTGAAAAAAATTAAAAAAATGCAAATGTTTGAATTTTAAATCTGTTAAAAAAATAAATTAAACAAAATGAGTTTAAGATACATTTTAATTTATCTGAGAAACTAAAAAAAAAATTTAAAAAAAAATTTAGAAAAAAATTATAATAAACTTAATATTCAAAAAAATAAAAATAAAAAAAGTTGATTTTGGTTTTATATTTTGAAAAATAAAATCAATTATTTTGAAAAAATTTAAATAATTTTGAAAATATTAGTTTTATTAATTTTACAAAAAAAAAAATTAAAAAAAAACTAAGAAATATCTTTCAAAAAAATTTAGTTTCATTTTTTGAAAAAAAAAATATTATTTAAAAAATATACATTTTAATAAAAAAAATTGGAAAATATTTATATTCTGAAAAAAAGTAAAATAAATTTTAAAAAAGTTTAGTTTCCATTTATGTTGTAAAAAATAAAACCAAATGCTTTGAAAAAAATTAAATAATTTAAAAAAAAATAGTTTAATTAATTTTGAAAAAAATGGACAAAAATTAATATTCTGAAAAAAATTAAAATATATTTTTAAAAAAAGTTTAGTTTCGATTTATATTGTGAAAAATAAAACCAAATGCTTTGAAAAAAATTAAATAATTTTGAAAAAAATAGTTTAATTAATTTTGAAAAAAATGGACAAAAATTTATTTTCTGAAAAAAATTAAAATTAATTTTAAAAAAGGTTTAGTTTCGATTTATGTTGTGAAAAATAAAACCAAATGCTTTTGTAAAAAAGTAAATAATTTTGAAAAAACTAGTTTAATTAATTTTGAAAAAAATGGAAAAAATTTATTTTCTGAAAAAAAAATTAAAATTAATTTGAAAAAAAAAAAAGTTTAGATTCGATTTATGTTGTGAAAAACAAAACCATTTGCTTTGAAAAAAATTTAACAATTTTGAAAAAAATAGTTTAATTAATTTTGAAAAAAAATGGAAAAAATTTATTTTCTGAAAAAAATTAAAATTAATTTTAAAAAAAGTTTAGTTTCGATTTATGTTGTGAAAAATAAAACCAAATGCTGTGAAAAAAAGTAAATAATTAAAAAAAAATACTTTAATTAATTTTGAAAAAAATTAAATAATTAAAAAAAAATTGGTTTAATTAATTTAAAAAAAGGAAAAAATGAATATTCTGAAAATAAATAAAATAATATGTTCAAAAAGTTGTAAAACAAAAAATTAACATTTTGAAAAAAATATGTTTAAATCATTTAGAAAAAAATAGTTTTAGTTGTTGTGAAAACATAAAGGTAAACTTTTGTTGACAATATTCTTTCAAGAAAAATGGTTTGACTTTTTTGAAAAAATTACAAAAAAATATATCTTGCTTTTTTTTGAAAATTTGAAGTTAGTTAATTAGTTTAATTTATTTGTATTTATCTGTTATTTAATTTTTTTTATTTGTATTTATTTATATAATTTGGCAATTCGAAGAAACTAGAAAAAAATGTTAGATATGAAAAAAAATTAAATTTAAACATAAAATATTTTATTTTAATTAATTTTAGTTTAATTTAAAAATTAAATTTTTTTATTAATTTAAATTTAATTAATTTTTTAATTAATCTAAATTTAATTAATAAAAAAATTTAATAATTTAAAAATTAATTTAAAATTTAGCAATTAATTTAAATTTAATTAATCAAAAAATTTAATTAATTTAAATTTAATAAATAAAAAATTTTAATAATTTAAATTTAATTACAAATACAAATTTTTTCTTTAAAATTTATTTCGAAATTAAAATACTGTAAACGTTGGTAATCAAAATATTTTATTGACAATTTTTGAAATTTAAAATTCTGTAACAAAAAATTTTATTAACAAGTGAGTTTTAAGAAAACAAAGCTTAAAGTAAATAAATTAAATTTTGATTGCTGTAAACAATTTTTATAGGTACAAACGGTAAATTTTAATTTTCGCATATAACGAAATCTTTACACACCCTGTCACAAATGCAAACCTGTATTGGCACGCTGTAGGCAATGAGTGCTTAAACGCTGCTTAAAATTATTAAAAAGATATTTCTTCTTTTATGTTGTATTTTTTTATTTATTGTAATTAAGTACAGCCTTTGCAATTGTTTACAAAATATATTCGTTTTTGCATGTTGTTTAATAAAATATAAACAAAATTAGTTGAAAATAAAATTTAAAACTAAATTAAATTAATGAGCGGTTGCTGTGCGCTAATTACAAATACACTTCGGTATGTTTGCCGCAATTTTTATAAATAAGTAATACTATGTAAATTATAATACTAAAACGACAAAGCCGTTTCGTCTCACTTCCATGCAATGGCTGCAGCTGCTTCTGCTTTGCAAAAATACTTTTTCGAAAACTTGCAAAGTTAATTTTTAATTATAATGCAGAAAAAAACGTAAGCTAAGGATAATTAATACAAATATTCATTATTGTTTCATTCAAATACTTGTGCATTACATAATTTTGGCATTACTACAAAAACGGCGTAAGTGCACTTACGCTATGCAAATTCTATGTGAAAAATTCAATTGCAAAATTATTAAAATTTTGTATAAAAAAATACTATGTAAATGCAAAAAATACAAAAAATGAATACAATATACAAAAATAGGTAATGTATTGGTTCTGAGCGTTGCATTACAAGTAATTAAAATTATGAGGTTTTTTAATTAACAAAAAATAATACAAATAATTTTCATTTTATACATAAATTATATAATACTATTTTTAGTTGGCTACCCTGAGTATATTTCATTGTTTCGCTGCTGAGGTATTTGCGTTGAAAATAATAAATTCAATTCAATTCATACAAATCTAGTTATGTACTTGTAAATATGGCATTTTGAGGTGGTTTTGGTTGCATTTGGCAAGCGGCTCGTAGCTAAGGCCGCAAATAAACGTATGATTTAGGCGTCGGAACCAGTGCACAGCGCCGTTAGTTGCACAACTTCGTGCAGTAGTCAAGTTAGGCACAACATAACCCCTAAGACCTCACAGTTATTGCGCTTAAAACGCGCAAAAAACCCAACTATCCAGCTCTAATTAGTGGACTTGCCGCTAATTTCCCGAATTCAACACTTTCACATCGATAAGGCACTGTCGCCTCGCATTTTACGTGCTAAGACACACAACATAGCGCGTTTTTCGTATACGGACCGCTGTAATGGCACAACGCTTACGTTACTTTGGTCGGTTTATTGTCTGGTCCACAGTTTATTTCAACTAGCCTTGAAACCTTACTGGTTTGCTACTAAAAGTCATAGCTGATATGGTGAAGTAGCTCTACAGAAATTCGAACCTCGGTTTTGAATCGAAGGTACAGTCACACTTACGAACCGTGTGGTTAAAAGCGCTGGCAGGGTCTCTAGCTTCTATATGTAGCTCTCTGGAGCTTCTTAAACCTGCAAGATTAGAGTCTGGAGCGTCAAGTTAGTGCTCAGCAGCTGAGACGTGCTGAAACTTGCGTTTCTCGAACGTCTTGGCAGCAGCTGAGACCTGCGTTGCTCGAACGTCTTAGCAGCTGAGACGTGCTGAAGCTTGCGTTTCTCGAACATCTTATTGCTGTGAAGCTTACCGGATTGCTCGTCTTCAAAGAAGAATAGTAACACAGTAATACAAACGTTCCTATTCGAGTCTCCGTCACTCTACTCTCTACGTTGTACCGAAATTGTAGCACCATTTGTATTGCAGTGTACTTGTAATACAAACATCCTAAAACATAACAAACTTGGTACCCGCAGCTAATACTTAGCAGCTCAGACGTTGCAAACGCCGCTGCAAAGTGCTGAGTCCGCTAAATGCTGTAAGTACTAGTGCTGAGACTTCCGCAAAAACTCTGAATAGTTTATGGTCTTACTGCTACTCTTTTATTTCTATTCTATTACACAAATAACTCGAATGTTACGTTTCTACCTCATCTTTATTTACTGTAAAATGCTCTAAAAACCCTGACCCAACTACAATGCCTTTTCAGTATTTCTAATATTTCTTTCCACTAATTACTGCTGTCATTTGATCAAAAGAAGGCTGACAGCTGCTTTTCTGGCATAGCTTCTGCATATGGCATACCATCTACATATGGTTCCTCCTTAATTATATAATTATTTTCATCTTCTAACTCGTGATCTTCGATAATCAAACTATCTTCATCTATGTAACTCTCGTCAGTCGAACTTATTAAGTAGCTGTTCTCGTCTAATTCACCACTTACAGCCGTCGACGTTGCACGCGCTCTTGGTGCTGTATATAGTGGTGGTGGCATCTCAACTGGCTCGGTCTTAACATTACTATTCTTTTTTCGCCTCTTAGCCTTGGGTTGTTTCGGTTCTGTGCACTGGTCCTGGCCTGAGCTAGTGTTATTTTGGTCTTGTTCTTCGTCTTTCGTCTCGGTAGTCGTGTCATTTTCATATGGTCTGTATGGTTTCTCCAGTTCCGTCATATCAAATAAGCCCTCTGCAACTATGGCATTAAGCACACGTCTGGCGACTACTCTGGGACGCGAATGTGTCTCAACATGCTTACGCAAATGATCTCTACGACAGAAGCCCTTATTACACAATGGACAGACATGCTGTTTCATGCCCGTGTGTATGGCTTCAATGTGCCGACGTAAGTCGGTCTTGTGGTGAAATTGTTTCGGGCATTGATCACATTTGTGTGGCTTATCGGTGGCTTGATGTCGTGAGTTATGCACACGATGAACCTCCGGTTCAGCAAAGCGCTTACCGCAGGTAACACAACGGTATGGGTACTCACCGGAGTGGAAGCTCTTGTTGTGTTGAGTGAGGTAACAGTTTTTGGAGAACTCCTTATCGCATTCCAGACATTTGACACGACCATTCGGTAACGTGATGGAGCGGGGCGTAGTGGTGCATTGGGAGGGCGAAATCTTCCGTTTTGATGCGCTTTGACGCTTAGTTGGTCTACGTGGTTTCGCAACTTTTTTGGTGGCGTTTTTTCGGCCGTTCGCGGTGGTGTTCTCGGTGGTTGTGTCGATTATATTGGTATTGTTGCCAGCGGTAGAGCTGTCGCTTTCATCATTTTGGTTTGTAACGGTTGTATTAATATCGCTTTTACTGGTCGTGTCCGGGCTGGCCAGTTCAGTTTTTGGTGAATACGGTGCAACTGCACCGCTGTCCATTGTCTGCGATGGCTCTTGTAGGTACAGGTGCTCTTGCATGTTCACACCATTGCCTAAAATCGTATGAGCCGGCGGCAAGTCGCCCTCTTGCGGTGAACGTGGATATGACTCACGTAAAGTGGTATGCGGAGGCAATGCAAAGAACGGCTGACCCATGAGTGAAGAGGGCATAAACTGTAGTAATTGCCCGTCAGCGGTGATCATCTGCTGTGGTTGCATTCCGTTGTACGGATCCATTGTGGACAAGTGTATGTAGTCGTTACTTTCGTTACTGCTATTACTGCTGTTAATGGTAATCACTTCTCCATCTTCGCTAGACATTGCCGTCTCATTACCAATAGTAGTGTGATAAGTCATTGTGGGCTCCAGCGGCGCCAGCTCCGACTCCTGCTGCAGCTGCTGGAATGATGGAATGGTGTTGGTGGTGTGCAGCTGCGGCTGCTGCTGCAGCGGCGGCAGCAGCTGCTGTGTGGTGGTGGTGATGGGCGGCAGCAGCTGCGGCGTGATGGAATTGATGTGGTCCACCGGCGACTGTATGCTGGTATTGTTGAGCAGCATACTGCGCATGGATGGTAACACCAGCCGCTCCGGCTGTTCCGGCTCCGCTTGCTGGGTGTGGTGGCGGCTGTGCAGCATATGGATGCTGCCCATATTGACCATAGTAGCTGTGCTGGTGCTGGTGATGGGCTGCTGCGGCGGCAGCAGCTGCATACTGCTGCTGAGCAGCGGCGGCGTGTTGATACCCAAAGGTAGGATGTTGTATTGGGGATCCATTATATTGGCTGGCATAGTGACTGCCGCTGGCGGCTGCATGGGAGAGAAAATGTTGTCCACCATTCCCGGCGGACGCTGCAGCTGCTCCTGGTGGTAGTGCTGGTGGGAGGTAATAAGGGGCGATAGCGGTCGCATGCTGTGCTCCGACGCCGGATTGAGCGTGGGCGTTGTGTTGTGATAATGCCGTTGCGGCCCCTCCAATTCCTCCAACAGCTGATGGTGGAAAACCTGCAATTCCTCCCCCTGCTCCAGATCCGCCTGTGCCTGACGGTGGCGTTGTAACTGTACCTCGGCCTCCTGTGCCTGTTCCGCTGCCACTGCTGCTGTTGCTGCTGCCTCCTCTTCCAGTTGTAGCTGTTGCTGCTGCTGCAGCATTTCCATGTCCATTTGGGAGCGATCCCGCTCCTCCGACGACAGCGTGTTGTCCAACTCCGGATCCGTGTCCGATTCCGTTTCCTGCTGTGGCGAGCGAATGTGCATTGTGCTGTTGTTGCTGTTGCTGTTGTGCGGGTAGTTGTCCTCCAAGGGTTCGCTCTTTGTGGTAGTGGTTGTTGTTTTGTTCAGCAGGCCCCTCGTGTGGGAGGACGGCATTGGTTGTGGTGTTACTGGGGCGGAGGGACCTGCTAACCCGTTTGGGTGACCGTTCAAGACGGTTTGTGAGTTGTTTGGCGAGATACCCGGCACATTTATATGGCTGGGCGAATGACTATTCGTCGATGACTGCACTTGATTTAAGTATTGCGATTGCTGTTGTTGTGGCTGATAGCCGCCTGGGTTGGCGCCATACGGTACACCGTTCATCTGCATTTGTTGTGTCGGCGATGGTGAAGCGGAGTACTGCGACATGCCCATACCCGCACCCTGTGCAAAGTCCGGCGAATTTCTAGGCGGTTCGGGTGGCTGCACCGGTGCTGGTGGTTGCTGTTGTTGTGCGGCGGCGGCGGCGGCAGCTGCTGCTGCTGCAGCGGCACTAGCGTTATTACGCCGGCTGTGTGACTTAGTTGTTGTGGTTGGATCACGTGTCGGATGATGGTGCGCAGATATTGGCAGCGTTGCTGGATCTGGCTGACCGCTAGACTTGACTGCGTTCTTGTGCAAGGTGGTATTGTAATGACGCTTCAGGTGTCCCGAGCTAGTGAACCACTTGTTGCAAGCGGTACAGTTGTATGTCTTCGGCCGACGTGCCTCATTCGACTTCCAAGTGGCGGCCTTAGTAGGCAAACTGACTGGATTAACGGATGACGAAGAGGGTGGCTCAAAGCCACGATACTGCTGTTGCGGATCCTGTGGCCCAGTTGTGGTCGTAGGAAACTCAGCTGGGCTTGAGGAAACCGGCATCATTTGCTGTTGTTGTACGGAGGGCGGGGGTTGTTGACATATATCAGCGGTTACAGTGGGATCGAAAGACTTATCCACATAATTCTGTGAGTCGGGGTACTCAGTTTTGATCAAGCCATATTCTTGTTTTATAGACATGCCAGTTGCGCCGTTCGGCATGCTGCCTGGCACATGATAAGGCGACTGTTTGGGCGAGTAATACGGCGATTGATTCGCATGCGGTGGCTTGCCGCTCAAGTCAGTCTGCTGTTGGCCTGGCTGCGGTTGTGTGGACTGTTGCTGCATGTAGGCTGGCATACCCTCCTGCATGCCATTATTTGGCGGCTGTGGTTGCTCCCAACCGGGTAGAGCGCGTTGTTGCATGCTGTGCATGGAGTGCAGTGGATCGCTGCCACCTGCTGGCTCATGCATTTGGTGTGGATGATGTAGCAGTGATTGTATGCTGCCCGGTGCGGGCGGATAAACCATCTTTTGTGAATCCAAATCTAGTAGCTCACCCGGATTGCCGCCCTGTGTGGCTGTGGACTGCTGTTGCGAGCCCGAAGAGAGTTCCTCCTTTATGTACGGCGAGCTGGAGTAGCCGCTGCTGCCATATGGCGAGGCGCCATGCACATTGGTAATATGCTCTTGCAGCTCATTGTCGCTGGCGCACATGAGTCCACATTTCTTGCATTGTAGTTTGCAGTTGCCGCCCGGCGAACCGGTTGTAGAGCTACCGCTTAACTGCATGTGTGTCGAAGTCGATGTTGGACTGCTGGAGCTGACTAAGCGTGGGCTCAGCGAATTGGTGGTGGTCGACACGGCGGTGCTGCTTTGTGGCAGCGGTAACGTGCCGCCGTTAGTATTATTTTCCGGCGTGCCGTTGCGATTGTTGCCGTCACCGGTGCTGCATGAAGTCGGGTTGTTGAGGTAGGGGTGATAGCGCACATTGCTAACTGCCGACTGGTTGGACTTGTAGTCGCTGCTGCCATTGCTGTTGCCACCAGCGCCATACATCAGTCCATAATCCATGGCAGCCCCCGCTTGATGTTGCTGTTGTTGTTGCTGCTGCTGCTGCTGTTGGTAGAACTGCTCGAATGAGTTCAGATAGCTGGGATATGGTGGTTGCTGTTGCTGCTGCTGCTGCATATCTGGTTGGCTGCCAGCTGTAGCGTAAATGCTGCTACCGTACATATGTGGCAAGCCGACGTTGCCATTCGTTGTGGTCGCCACCGAACTGTACATGGCGTAGGGATTGTGACCCAACTGTTGTTGTTGCTGTTCGTTGTTGGCAATTAATTGGCCATTAGTGGGTGGCTGCGGTGTGCCCGGCTGGTTATCGCTGGAGTCTGCAGCCGCGCTGATCGTATTATTATTGCTATTCGTGCCCGGTTGTCCGGCATCGCCGACACCGCTACCGTTCGAATGTGGTCCGCTAGAGACGACTGCTGCGGCATTGTTGCCGCCATTAGCGTTGCCGTTGCTGTTATTGCTGCCATTGTCGGCTACACCGCCACCGGCCACGCCACCGGTCTCAGCCGCATGCATCGGCGGCATCTCTGTTTCAATTGAGGCCATCAACTACATATGTTGTGCGTGTTGTTGTTAAGATTACTGTTCGCTTGAAAGGTGCTATAAAGTATAACTTTACTTGTTGGCTGCGAAATGTGTGGCGCGTTGCTTGATTTGCGTAAAATCGCAACTGTCTCTTAGCGCTTAGCTGGCTAGCACTCTAGCACATTGCGTGTCTGCAACAAACTGTGTATTAATGCCTGTGCTGCGTCGCTGCGTTTGACACTGTCTGTATGCGTGTGTGTTTTTTATTTCGATTTTTACAATCGTTCGTCGCGTGTTGCTGACTCGCTGCGCATTCGGAGCTCGTTGCTGATTTTCGAAGAACTGTAAAGACGAAAAAAATGTGTGAGGTTAAAAATTTGCACTGATGACTAAGTGTTTTTCGACATAAAGAAAGCAAAGTGGCAAAGAAATGACTCTGCAGATACGAAAAGATGTAAAGGAAACTGCGCAGGCGCGGCGCTACAACTTTTCGACTTCATTTACATAGCGCTGAGTTCATATACAAGAACGACAAAGACGTTCTGTGTAATTAATAATGTACAATATATATTATATAACAACAACAAGAGTGAGTATGAACGGTTTGGCGCCTGGAAGACGCTTGTCGGCTTGTAAAGCAACTACGTTGAGTTTTCGTATGATTTTGTGACTTTGCAAAATGCCACCAAATTCCAAAACCTCCTCAAAAAGCAGCTTTAGTTATTACACCCAATATTTGTTCATAAGCTTCCCCTTCTTACGCCCTAAGCTCCATCTAGAGTTGTGGAACTTTCCTACTAAATTTGTTAAAACTTTTCAGAGTCCTTCTCTACTAAAAACCCTCTAACAATTAATTCGTATGGCTTCGCGCTTTTACAATTTACAACAAATTTCTATAACCTTCTCAATATCAAGTCCCCATTTCTACACCCCTTATTTACTTCTTCTTTTCTTTCCTACTAAACTTTAGAAACTTTTCGCGGAGCTCTCCTCCTCAAAGACTATTGTAAATCCACCTCCGACTATTCCAATATTTACGTCCATCAAAATCTTACCTTAACCTCAAAATATATTATAATATCCTTGCGTTACATGTACCGTTACTGCTCTGACTTTGCTTGCTGACTGCTTTAAATGCTTGAACTAAACATGCTAGTAACCTACGCTTGCCGCATACTCTCCGCTTTGGCGCTCTTCCTTATGTAATACAATAGTTTGAGTGCACTTATTTACTCACTCTCAACTCTCATAATATATTTGATCACTCTCTACTCTCATAATATATTTTCTCTCTCTTTCGCTCGCCTTGTATTGCTTGCTTTGAGCAGTACTTTGGAACTAAACTAACCTCGAAATAAAGTAATGTTTCTTGAATTTTTGTGCGGTTTTAATGCACTTGTTCTATCTCTATTCTACTCTCAACAGATTTTTATGCTTTCTGTGTTTTGATTTGAATTTTCGTTATTTGAACCTTTCACTTGAACTACTCTAACCTTCAAATAAGTATTAGAAATGTGTTTTCTAAAAATTAATATTTCTTCTAAAAAGACAATTTTTTGAACTTAAGTTATTTCCACTCTCAACAGTTTTTATTCCTTATTTTTTCTATTTTCACTAGTCAAGCAGCACATTTATGTTAAACTAACCTCAAAATAGCGTGGAGAACTCCCTTGATCAATGTTTCTTCTTTTTTCCAAGTTTCAAAATATTATTTGCTTAGAAATTCTCAACTCTTCTCCCTCAACTGTCTACAGTTTATATGCTCCCTATGCTATGCTATTATCCCTACTTTCGTTTTCTTTGAGCAGTAGTTTAAAACTAATCTAACCTCAAATCTATGTCTATGTCTTTTTTACTATCACTATGCTGCCAAAAATATGTTTTTTAATCTGCCACAAGCCCACCACAAACTGTTTTCGTTTCCCTCCTAATATTCAGGGCTTCCTAAGCAGTTTCTAGTATTTTCTTCAATAAAGACTCTAGCAAAATCTTCAATAAATATTATATTATTGATTTTCTATACAGAAAACCGCCCAGTTCTTGCAACGCCCAAAGAGCTTTTCGAAAGCTTTTTAGTTTTCCGAAGCTTTTGACATTTTTTCGCCTTTTTAATGAAGATTAGTGAATTTTTTGTGTAAAAGATTATGATCTTTTGAGAGTTTGAACATTTTTAGAAAAGATCTTTCCGGAATTTGCTTATTTTTAGAGATAAAACTTACATTTTTTGAAGCCAAGACCTGATACTGCTAATTTAAGCTCCTGAGACACTTTTAATATCACTAAGTGAGTTTTCGTACGTTTGTTTTTATCATCACCGTTTCAGTAGTTCGATTATATCACAATTTCTTTCGAGTGTTTTAACTTTTTGACACGTTTTTTAAAACACTAGCACTGAGTTTTGATATAATATAATTTAAATTCAATATAATTTATTATTTTTAATATTAAATAATTTAATATTTTTGTAAAAAGCAGTTTATTATATTATTTAAAATAATCAATAATCACGTGTTCCTTTCACTTAGCACTTTCGCACAAGACTGAGCTTTTATTTTCAAGCTTTTGAGCTTTTATGCAACTTTTTTGCTAACACTGGAGAACGGTGCTGCTCACCTGTTGTCTTCAAGCACTTATCATGAACTGTTTCAAACACACTGTGATTTGGCGCACCTTCAACGAAATATTTGTCGCTTTCTGTTATCAGTTGTTGATTTCGGAATTTTTTTGTCGCTACAAGGACTATCTACGTTTATAAGATGCTTAGGTAGTTAACTACACGGCACGATCGTTACTGTCGTTCTGCGGTGGTATGCCGAAATTTCGGCTATGATATTACTTCTGTTGTAGCACTGCTGCGACAAAAACACAACAACATATGAGTACAACAGCGGCGCAGCTACAGAGCGCGCTACAGCATATTCTACAGCTGTAGCTACGTAGATTTGTATGTGTTTGTCTCGTTTTGGCTGTCGTTGTCCTGCTTATGCGCGCTCGTGTGTTCGGCGCACTGTGTATGTATGTATGCATGTATATATATGTGTGTGTTCGTGTGCGCCGATCATCCTTCGCATCGAAAGCAATGCGCAAGTAACTACACGTCGCTGCGGCATAGTTATGTTGCGCGTGCGCGCTCAGCACACAAAAATAACAACAACGCGCAGCAGATACAGCAGCGCTGACAGTACCGGCGTCTACTTTGGCAGCGCGCTGCATACCTTTAGCAAAATGGCTGCATATACATACGTAGCGCGCAAGTATGTGTATGTATATTTGTAGTGCGGCTCCTTGCGCTACTTGCAACGTGCTGCGCGTTTTTGTAGATATATGTATCTACCAGATGTATGCTAAGCCGCGCGCATTGGCGCAAACTTACTGCCGAAAGTAGCAAAAATGTCATATATAGCTATTACTTTGAATAAATGCTTACAAAATGCAAAGCAAAGAATTTAAAGTAACACTTGCATTTCAAGCAATATGAGCGCTTGCGCATATACTCACTCAAACACACACATTTTTCATGCATATCTATGTATATATATTTTGCGCTCACAATCTATTCACTTGGGCTATACTCAGCGCTCATACATACATACGTATATAGACACAAACATATAATCTTGCGCTTCCAGTAAACAGCAATGCGCGGCACATACACACATTCTCTGCGCGTAGCGCGCTGCGCCGCGCATCCTTAATTACTTTTTACCTGGAACTGCGCTATTAATTATGTATGTATATTACAATGAAGTGGCATCTCCACTAATTGCGAAAAATTGTAATCACTTGCGGAAGTTGACCAACGCTTTGGCGAATCTTTAGCGCGGTGCGCTGCGCGCAGGTAGGCGGCACCAACGCTGCGACACATACAAAGGAACAATAGCCGCGTTCGCGCACAAAAACGGAAGAGCAGCGTTATCCTTGAGCCTTGCAACGCCTACTTGTTGCAACCATCAATATTATAATACAATAATTTACAGTTATCTCGCGTACTTGGTTTGCTATTTCTAGGTCATTGTGTTTGTGAGTTTATGCTTTTCACCTTTTTCCTCGTGTAAAGGTGAGCGTTAGCGAAATTTTAATGCAGAAACACACTTAGCGCAGCTTCTAAAAATGCATTGCGCTTACAGTTTAACAATATTTATGCGAGAGTTTTTGAAAAATGACAGCTTTGCCTCGCCGCCTACAAAACAATTTTCTTGTTTTCAGAGAAATTTTTACGAAAGTTATCTTATTGTTTGAATATACATTTCTTTGTTCGTTTAAATGTTAAAGGACTCTTGAAACTTTCTGACAAAAGTTCGTAATTAATTTGCTAATTTTTAATATTTTTTGTTTTTTTTTTTTTCAAATTTAATTATAATTTTTAATCATGCTTAATTTTAAATTAATTTTATATATATATGAATTTTTTTTACTTTTAATTATTTTTTCCCGAAATTTATATATTTAATTATTATTAAATATAATTAAAAAAATTATTTTAAGTTTGTAATTTAATATATAAAAAAAATATTAATTTAAGTTTGTAATTTTCTTAAATTAAACTTACTTTTTATGTTCGTAATTTTAAATAATTTTTTACATATTTTGAAATTTGAAAAACTTTTAAATTCAAATTTTTTAAATTAAATAAAATTTGTACATAATTTGAAAAAATAAATAATTTAAAATTTTTAAAATTAAATTTTTAATTTTTTAAACGAATCAATTTTTTTTTCAATTGAAATTTTAATTTTTATGTTTAGTTTTTTCAATGTTTTATGTTTGTATGTACAATTAAATTATATATATTCCTGGCATAGAAAAAAATTATTTAAAACTTTAAATTTTTAAATTAAATTAATTTTTTTATTTTTTAAATTTTGATGTTTATTGTTTTTTTATATAATGCTTTTTATATTTAAAATTTATATTTTAAATTTATTTGTTTTTATTTAAAAATTTCATTTTCGAAATTTAAGTTTTTAATTATTTTATATTGAATTTAAAAAATAAATATTAAACTTTTTGAAATTTTGATGTAAATAATTGCAACTTTTGCTTTTATAAAAAAATTATTTAAAATAATAATTTTCGAAAATTGTCCTTACAGAATTTTTATATAAAACTTTTTTTGTTGTTGAAAACTTTATTAATATTCTTACTTCCTAAAAACTTTTTTTATTTCAAATTAAACCTTTAAATTAGTTATTTTTTTATTATGTTTTATTAAATTTCAATTTTAAAAATTTTTATATTTTTAATTATTCCATTTTGAAATTAAAAAATTTAATTAAAAAAATTGTGAGAAAGGAAAATAGGAATTTCAAAACTGTGAAAATAATAATTTTGAAATATTGTTGTAAATAATTACAACTTTTGTTTTTATAAAAACAATTAATTAAAAGAATAATTTTCAAAAATTTTCCTTTCAGAATTTTTATTTAAAACTTTGTTTTGTTGTTGAAAACTTTATTAATATTCTTACTTCCTAAAATTTTATTTTTTATTTCAAATTAAACTTAGTTATTTATATTATTATCTTTTATTAAATTTCAATTTTCAAATTTTTTATATTTTTAATTATTCTATTTTGAAATTAATTTTAAAAAAATTTAAGAAAATAAAAAAATTGGGATTTCAAAAATATGAAAATAAATGAAAATTAAAAATTTTAATCAAAAAAAATTTAAAAATTTAATTTAATTAATTAAAAATATTTTATTATTTTTGCCCTTTTCTTTAATTAAAAATTTAATTAAATTAATTCATACAAAAAATTTAACTTAATTTTTTGCACTTTTCTAAATTTTTAAAGTTTTAATTAAAGAAAAATAAATTAAATTTTTTAAATTAATTTAATTTGATTTTTAATTAAATCCTTAATTAAATTTTTTAAATTAATTTTTTTTTAAAAAAATTTCAAATTAAATTTTTTTAATTAATTTAATTTGGTTTTTAATTAAATCCTTAATTAAAGAAAAAGTTAAAAAAAATTCAAATTAAATTTTTTTAATTAATTTAATTTGGTTTATAGAATTTTTTCATTAAACATTTATGCCTTTAGTTCTTAAAAATTTTAAGTTACATTTTGTTTTAATTTTTCAATACTTTATTTAAAAAAAGTTTATAATTTTTTTAATTTATTTATTAGAAATTTATTTATTTTTGAAATTTAAAATTTTCGTTTTTCAAATTATTTTAATTAATTTCGAAATTTGAATTTTTTATTTCATATGTGTGTTGTTTTTGTATTCCACCTTTGCTTCAAGCAGTTCCCGCACTTATTTATTATGTACTTAAGTTTTAACATGCACATATGTATGTATACGCGTATGTATGCTGTGCGCTTAGCTCGTAAAATCTCTGCACAAATGTTTCCAACATGGTTGTTATTGTTGTTATAATTTTTATTTATGCCATTTTTTACGTTTGCCTGTTCCATTAATTACCTTTTGTGGCACGTACCCATTAAACATTTCGACTTCTCGCGAAAAATATACACACTTACACATACCTACAAGCATATATGCACATGCCATACATACATACATATGCATATATATGTATATGTAAATGCATAAGATATGCTCAAAAATATATTCGAAAACACACTTAAGCGCTTAATGCGTTTTTTCGGCAAAATGATCTTCCCACACTTGCATGTGCACATAGATACATATGTACATACATACACTCACACACACATTTACATGCTTTTATGCCGCCACTTTTGTATCATAAAGCGCCGTTTTTAATGCGCATCTTGCATGTGCTCGGCTTAATTGCAATTGATTTGTTGCAAATAATCAGTTGCACACACACATATACATATACACACACACTTGTATATATTTGCATTTACAGCTGTAATTAGTAGCTGATCTTTGCAAACATGATCCTCGAATATTTTTTGCGCAGCTTAAATGAAATACACGCTTAAGTACGCGCATAAATTATGCTTAAGTCAAAAAGCAACAACAATTTTAAGGTATTTTTAATATTTCACATTAACGTTAACGTAACATAACTTAAGATAATGTAAGGTTTTTGAATGGATTTGTGTTGATGCGGTGCTAATTATTGTGGACTTTAAGTACTTATGACTTGAAAGGAGAGATAAAAGTTGCTAAAATTGCAAAAAAAAAAAAAAGAAAATCTTCTCGACTCTTCCAAAAATATTTTAAAATTTTGTAACTCCAAATGTATCTCTCACGTCATGATTCATGAAAATTATAAGAATATCACATAAGCGGTAGAAAAGAAACACCTTATTACAAGAGCTCTTGAGGGAGCGATTGAAACCATAACTAGGATGGCGTCTTGATAGCCTTGGGATGACCATTTGATAGCCTGATGAAAGCCACACTAGGAATGTATTCTGTTTATGAAATTAGAGAGCTGGCCTAACCTACCTACTTAACTTCCCTCTCAACTAACAACAATCATCTCTAACGGGTTTTACAAACTCCACTTGGCTTGTCTAGTTTTAAATTTACTCCCAAGCACTACCCAAGTGCTACTTTTATACAATTTTTATTGCTTCAAAATAAGATTAATATGTCTCAAACTACCTTTTCAGTTATTTGTAAAAAAAATTTATGCATATACATATATTTGACTTTCAAAGAAGATTCTGGGGCAAGCGGCCTGTTTTGGTGTTTATGAGTATTCACTATATGAGAACACATTTTTTTAACTAAATTATATATCCAGACATTGTCTTCTTTTCATGCAGAATCATATACAAATTAGCTTAGGTGAGGTGAGATCGTAGTGTTGATTCAAAGTCGCTGGATCTCACTTGCACTTGAAGATATTCATGCTCCAAACGCCTAAATGTGAATCACCACATCCTTATAAATCGTTGAGGCTTTTGAGCTCACTGCAATTTTATTAAGCCGGTTGATACTATTCCCAGCCACTTCTCTGGGTTCTTTAAAGGCGTGTCTGGCGAGATATTTCAATCTCAATATGGCACAAGCAACTCGCAGTCGCACAAGTTCTGGCCTTGGCATAAATCAATTGAAATCATGTAAAAATGCTGATGGACACATTTGTAAGGCTGGCAGTTGTCAAATCAAACCTAGCAAAACTTTGAAATATAGAAGATTGCTTTTCGTCAAACCTAACCTAAAAACCTAGAAAGTTACAGAGAGGTAGTGGGAAATAGTAAAAATTTGGTCTGGCTGGTACAGAAAAAAGTCAGATTGAGCTAATCTAATTTAGAGGAGATGGAATGTTGAGAAATTACATTATATTTTTTTGTGAAAAAAATTTCAAAGTTAATAAAAGGTGTTTAAGCTCATGAAAATAGTTATTAAACCATAAATATTTTTCGTATTTATTTTGAAAGCGTCGGATTTTTTTAAATATTTTTTTAAATATTTTTTTTTAAATATTTTTTTTTTAATTTTTTTTTTAATCTTTTTTGAAAATTTCAAAATTTATGAAAAAAAATTTTGATTACATATGTATGTATGTATGTATATTAATGCAAAAAATCTTTTTCTTTCTTTACAGCTTTACATATTAATGGTGAGTGTTTTTTAAAACTTATTTCAATTATTTTGAAAAAAATATATTTTTTTAGCTAATTTTTCAAAATAATTTTTTAATTTTTTTTTAATTTTCCAAATTTTTTTTGTTAATTTTAAACAAATTTTAAAACTCGTTGGAAATATTTTTTTTTAGTTTCTTATAACCAATTCACTTTTTTCAAATTATTAATTTCTAATAAATTGCTTTAATTTTCAAATAAAGGCAATTACTTTTGAACAAACATACAAAAAAAATTTAATTTTTTTAAAATTTTTTTTTTAATTTTCAAAACAATTTTTTAATTTTTTTTTAATTTTCCAAATTTTTTTTGTTAATTTTAAACAAATTTTAAAACTCGTTGGAAATATTTTTTATAGTTTTTTAAAACCAATTCACTTTTTTCAAATTATTAATTTCATAAAATATTTAAAAAAAATTTAACTAATTTTGATTTAATAAATTTCCGTCTTTAATTCCTAACTATTTTTATGATTACAATATTTTTAATAAAAATTTGAAACAGATTCCAATTAGATATTTTTTTGACAATTCGGAAACTTTCTTGAATTCTTAAACCAAATTCACATTTGGCTTATTTCTATTTTGTGCTTTAAAAAGTCTGAAATATTTTTATTTTTAATTTAATAATTTTAAAAAACTCTGAAATTTTTTTATTAAACTTCTCAAAATTGTGAATAATGTATTTTCTAAAAATTCTATCCCGGAACTCTTCAACAAGTCACATTTTGCATAATTTTCTTGTTTTTGTAACTCCCGATGTTTGACAATTTTCTTAAATTAAAAAATTTTCTGAACCGTTTTTCTTTTTATTTACTAAAACTGTTAACAAAATACTTTACACAAATTTCAATTTGTAGAAAATTAAAAAAAAATTCAATTGCTCTTGGACAAACAAGCCCGATTCACATTGTGTTAAATTTTAATTTTTAATTTGTGGCAACTTTCATAATAATTTCAAAATATTCCAAATTTTTTTTTATACATACGCTGTAAATGTTAATAAAATATTTTTGAAAAAATAAAAATTTTCAACGTAATTTTTCTACATCCTTCAAATATTTTTTTTTTTGTAAAAAATAATTTTAGTTCCCTTTTTACTTGAAAAATGTCAGCCATTCTTCACGCTCTCGCCAAATTCCCATACATAAGCATAACATCGTGAAGCACAGCCGTCGTTTGCGCAACGGAATTTATGCCAATGCATGCCGTCGCTATTAGCAGCTGCTGCCAACATTTCCCCTTAGCCGGCTGTTGTTATTGTTGTTTTTTAATTAAACATGCCTATGTGCACGCGCAAAAACTAACAGCTACAGCTGCTGAGATTGCGGCAATACTGCCGTGGTGTTCTACAAGGGGGCTGTTAATGCGGTGCGAGCGGCTATGCAACCCTCTTTTTCGAAAGCAAAAAAGCATTGATGCATTGCAATTAGGCTGATTAATCTGTGTAAGTAGAGTAGGGTGCTGTAGAGAGTTATTATAAACAATGGAAGCTGTAATATGCTCCAGTAGATCTTTGAGAAGATTTCGAACTGATTAAATTTGTTTATATTATAGTGTGCTTTTCATTAAAATTTTTTGTAAAAAAAGTAGTTGATTGTATTTGCATTCAATACTTCCTTAGAATCATTTAATGATGTAGCGAATTTTTTATGATGCATATGCATTATAGCAATGAAAATTCGCGATAATTTCTCTAATACCCAAAATCTTAACGATATAATTTGAATACAATTTTTAACCATTAAAAAGTAATATTTATTAAAAATAAAATGCCAAGAGACGTTAAGCTTAATTGTGAAGGACTTGGTATATACATAGTGCAGAGGTATAGCGGTAACCCCGGTCGGTTCAACACCGGGCTGTTTCAAGCTTTTTTTTTTGCGTAGAATTCCTTTTTAAGTTTTTGCATTTTTTCACAACATTTTTTTATATAAAATTGCGACTTATATGTACATATATGAAAGTATTTTTTTATGACATTTTCACAATTGAAATATTTTTTATTTAGAAGAAAATAAAAATAATTAGCTTATAAGAATATTTCAAAAACTTTCTACTTGAAAATTAAGAAAATGCTAAAAAAATGAGTTATGGTGCTGAAATTTAGTACACTTGTGTGAGAATGTATCACTATACTGGTTATTGAGTTTTGGGAATAACAAAAAACCTGAAATATTTTTGTGATGAATTGAAAATAAAATATTAAAAACTTGTTTATTTTTTTTTCAGATTTATTTTTATTGTTTTTTTAATTTTTCTGAAAATTTTCTTTCAGAAATTTTTTTTTCGAAAATTTTGAGTTATGACACTGAAGTTTTGCATATATTTTGAAACCTATATTTAGGCTTATTGAGTACAAAAACTTTTTTTCAAATTATCACGCTTGGAATATTTTGTATTGTGCTTTTCACGAACTTTCTACTGAAAAATGTGGAAAATATGAAATATTTTGAGTTATGGCGCTGAAATTTGGTACACTTGGTCACAAGTAATACGCTGATATATTTTTCACACAAGCTTGCAGTAATTTCGTAATATATTTTCAAACAATATTGGCGCTTATTTTTGACAAAAGTTTTTCTGAAATTCTCAAACTTCACATTTTTTTTAAATTTCTTTTTTAGATACTGAAAATAATATTTCAATAACTTTTCATTTTGATGAAGAATATACTGAGGTTTTTGAAACAACTTGCTGAAATATGGTACTTTTGAGACTATATATTGTCACCTAAAATGCAAAAAAACGTAACATCACTTTTATAAGTTTTCAGGCGAAGAAGAAATGATAAAATAGAGACCACTACAATTGAATCAAAATTTTGAATTTTGGTTTTAAAATGGTTATGTAATAGAAACCATTCATATTGAAACGAAATTTTGAGTTTTGATTATAAAGTGCTTATATAGTGGTTATATATTGGTTATATCTGATATCGAAAGCTTAGAATTGATAGAATAGAATAATTGAAACCACTCATTTTGAAACAAAATTTTGACTTTTGGTTATAAAATCCTTATATATTGATTATATATTGGTTATATCTGATATCGAAAGCTTAAAATAGAAAGAATAGAATAATAGAAAACTCATTTTGAAACAAAATTTTGACTTTTGGTTATAAAATCCTTATATATTGGTTATATATGGGTTATATATTGGTTATATCTGATATCGAAAGCTTAGAATTTTATGCATTATGCATATACATATGTATGTATATAAAGGTAAAGTGAATCGTAAGCAATAAAAAATTCATTTTTGATTTTTTGATGATCCATTGTTTTGCATTTTAGGTGACGATATAGTATATCAATTTAATTATAGTAATTTTTTCACAGAATTATATATATTTTTGCTGCATTCTAAACTATATTTCAAGAGAACTTTTACTAAGACTCGCAAAATATATTGAACATTTCTGAGTGATGCTGCTGAAATTTGGAATCACTATCAGCTAACCTATTATATTACTTGCAGTTAAACTATCGGTTATCTATTAAATGAAAGTTAAACTGAAATTCTCTCTCGTTAAAGAATATATTGAACATTTCTGCGTGATGCTGCTTAAATTTGGCAAAGGTATCAGCTAACCTATTATATTATTTGCAGTTACACTATCGGTTATCTATTAAATGAAAATTATACTCCTCTCAGTGAAGAATATGTTAAAACTTTTAGAGTTATGGTGCTGAAATTTTGCAGACCTAATTTCGCTCAAATTTTCGAACATATTTTATTTTTTACTATTTATAATTATATTTATTTTTTCGCCGCAATCAATTTGATTTTTAAATGGTATTTCATCTGAAATTTACTAGCTTTGAACTTTATAATGAAACATTTTGAGTTTTTGCGCTGAAATTTGTCCTGCTTCTAGGTTTAGGATTAAGCTTTATATTATATACATTATTATTTTTTTAATTTTTTACTGTCTATTAGACTTAAAAAATTTTCAGCTGCAATTTGAACAGTTGACAAGAAAACTTCTGTGTGGCTATGAAATAAATATGCTAAATTTTTATTTACAATGCTGTAACTTACTAAATGTTATAACGGATTTTTTACTTGTTTCAGTTAATAATTTTTCTGAAGTATACATAATTTTATAAAATTTTTTCCATAACTAAAATTTGTATTTATTGCTGCCACAAGATTGAAAAAAAGTTTCTCTTTCGAGAAAAAAAGAAATAATTTTGCTATTCTGAATTTTTATGAAAAAATAATTTTGCTAATAGTTAGACAAAAGGTGCTGAAGTTTTTTTTGAAAAAAATTATCTTCTAAATGATCTCAATTCGCTTTAAAATGTGGTCTAAAAATTTATTGATATTTTTGCTGATGTGCTCTTAGATTATCAAAATACCTCAGCAATACTTTTGACATGAGAATAACAACTCTTTTCCTACCATAAACCTGTCTAAATGCCTGCTTTTATGCACTGTAAATACTTTAAACGCTCATTAAGACGATAAACAGCAGCTAAAAGCATACAAATTTCTCAGCACACATTTAAAAATTTCCAAAAACATGAACTTCGCCTTTTATTTTGTGCTAAAAACCCCAATTTGTTATAATATTTTTTTGTTTTTTGAATTTCGACATGAAATGATCATCTAATGTGCTAACTAACATTTTCTGTTAATAAACATTACTGCTTTTTGAAACTACGGCATCTTTTGTGACTAAAATGTGAAAATGTGAATGCGTGACTAAATTTCAATATCTTAGCCTGTTAACTACCAAAAATCTGCTAAAAAACTTTTGTTAAAAGTTATATTTCTGCTGCCTACAAAAGTTCTCTAAATAATCACTGTTAATACTTTAAACATTCATAAAGCTGCTAAACTCCAGCTAAATGCATACAATTTTCTCATGAATAATTTAAAAATAACCAAAAAAATTATTTTCGCTTTTTATTTTGTGCCTAAAATCTCAAATTTGCTATAATTTAGCATTAAATGTTCAACCAATTTATTAGGTAACCTTAGACAGTTTTACTTTTAATGTAAAAGAAGCTAATTTTCAAAGCTACAAAATCGCTATTAATTTTTACGCCATTTGCTCGAAATTTAATATAAATAAAATTCAAACTTTTAGCTTACTAACTGCCAAAAACCAGCTAAAGCGCTTGTTTAAAAGTTATATTTCTGCGGCCTACAAAAGTTCTTTAAATATCACTGTTAACATTTCAAATGCTCATTAATGCCGCTAAACTGCTGCTAAAAGCATAAAATTTCCAGAGCAACTATTAAAAAATTATCTATTAAGAAGCATCTCGCTTTTCATTATATGCTTAAAGTCCCAGAATTTGCTATAATTTAGCATTAAATGTTCAACCAATTTGTTAACTAACCATTAACAGTTTTACTTTTGATGTAAAGGTAGCTAGTTTTCAAAGCTGCAAAATAGCTATTAATTTTTACGCCATTTGCTCGACATTTAACATAAATAAATTTCAAATCTTTAGTTTGCTAACTGCCAAAAATCAGCTAAATTTCTCGTTTAAAAGTTATATTTATGCTGCCTACAAAAGTGCGCTGCCGACGCTGTTTACTCAAAGCGCCTGCTGCTGCTAACAGTTTAACGCAATGTTGCTTAACAGTTTTAAGGCTTTTGGCTGCTAATGTTTTATTAAACGCTGTTAATGTTATAATAAATGCTGCTTTTGTTAAATAGTTGCAAATTTTCGGAGTTACTTTTGCATTTGTTTTTTTTTTCTAAAATTTTATGATTTTTTTATAATTTCATTATATTTTTATTAATAAATTGTAGTTAAATTTTTTGCTACATACCTACAAAATTAAGAAAAATTTTATAAGCATGTTGTGTAAAAAAATTTATATAAAAATTTTGCTTACACTGTGCTGCTGTTGCGGTTGTTTCGCAAATGCGCGCTACTCGGCGGCAATGCTTGCAGCCGCGTATGCTGCTGGCTGCTTTATTCTCCTTTTCCAAATTTTTCAGAAACTCCGTGGCAATTTTGTTGAAATAATTAATTTTGTGTGATCTTTTCCATAAATCACTGAAATATTTTTGTTTTTAAATTTTTGCACAAGAAAAGTTTCTACTCTCCGCGCACATCACTCGCTCGCACACACTCGTACCACTTGCTGTTTAATTGCTGGGCCTGCTCGTCTCACTCGCCGGCTGCTACCGAGTGTTATTTGTGAATCTCTTATTTGTTCATATTTTCTTTTGTTATTTTTGTAAATATTAGTTCGCAATTTTTTTCGCCAATTTGTAATATTCGTTACTCGTCGTGTTGTTTTTGTTAATATTCTTGCGTATTTTGTTTTATATTTTTTATGATTTTTCGCTTTCGTTATTTATTGAACTTCGTTTTGTGCGTTGTAATGCTTCTTTGTTGTTGTAGTTGTTTTATATTTGTTATACTTGCTTGTTGCTTTGTGAACTTCATTATGAACTCAAAATCTTTTCTAATTAAACTCAATTGAACTCAAAAACAACCATGTAGAATGAAACGTAACTAAAGTGTCTAACGAATTTTGTTGTGTGGCGAATTCTGCTGCCGCCTGCCCGGCGCGCTAGGCGTAAATAAACTTTGAGTTTTTTAATTTATTTATTTTGCGCTTTTTTCGCAGCGCGCTAAGCGTTTTTCGACGCGCTGATTGGCTTTTGGTTGCCGCTGCTGTGTCGCGCCGCGCCGCGCTCGCTGTGTCGGCCGTTGGCTTGTCGCAGAAATTCGAATTTTGAATTTTGTCTCGTTGAACGCGCGCAGCACTTTTACACGCACGCTTTTACTTGAAAGCTTGCTGCGTCAGTTTCTTACGCGCGCGTCGCGTTTTTGTAAATTTGTTGTTATTTTTCGCTTACAAAACTTAAAATTCAACTCAAAAATTTTTATTGCAATTGTTTTAAAATTTTTTTTTGCACTTAATTGAAATGATAAACTCAAAAATTTTAACGTTTGCCGAAATTTTTGTTTTCTTGCTTGTCCTTTTGTCAAATTTTTGCCAAATTTTTACTTGTCAATTTTTTTCAAGATCTTTTATGCCGAAAAGTTTTTGTGTTTTTGTTTTTGTTTGCCAAAAAATTTTTATTTGCCGAAATATTTTTTGGTTTATAATTGAATTGAAAATCAAAAATGAAAAAACTGAGGAGAGGCGCTAAAAGCTAAAAAACTGCGCTCAGCTCGCTCGATCGCCCGTATGCCAAGCTGCTCGCGAGTCCTTCTTTCCGGTCCGGCGTTCCAAATACAAATGAAACTGGCCACAGCCGGCGCAATTGGCCAAGCCGTCGACGGCGCATAAGCAAACCAACCAAAACAACAAAAACAACGCGCACGCACGCATACAAGCGCCAAAATGGCACGAAAGCAGCAGCAAAGGCGAATGGGCAAGCAAAAAGACGCTGCCAATTGCGTACAAAAACAAAAAAATTAGAATCGAAAATAATCGTCGTTGCGTCAGTCGAATAGTCGGTCGGCCAGTTGGTGCTTCGGCTAGCTGCGGCTTCAGCGCCTGGCTGGTTGGTTGGTTGGTTGGTCGGTCGTCACATTCATTCAGTGCCAATTGGTTTGCTCGGCGCGCACTCGTGCGCTCGGTGGTTGTCGTGCGGCGCGTTCATCGGCATTCGTTGGCGACGCTGTCAAACAACCACTGTTTGCCGGGCGCAAAGCCACTACAGTGGGGGAAAAGCATGACTTGTGTATGTTTGGTGTGCGGCAGCAAGCATTCGCAGCCACTCTCAGCGCGTTTAGTTGTTGGTCAGCTGCTGGCTGCAGTTCTGCACCACCTCCCCAAGCGCCTATACGCTTTGGTTATAAAGACACAAAGCGCGCTTCGTTTACTCTTTTTTTTTTTGGTTATCTGCTCTATCAGTTGCGCCGCTCTTTGACTCATCATGCGTTGTACTAGTGTTTGTGCGCCTACTACCACATTCTCCTCACTAACGTAACGTTTATTAGTGTTTATGTGATCCTCATTTGCCGCATGTTTCCCCAACTACTTGCTTTCGTCGCTTCTTCGCACTCAATCTTACCATTCGTTTCCCATTTGTCTTCATTCTGCACTATCTCTTGCGCGCTCTTTATATTTTTTCACTCATTTCTTCTGCTTTTTCGCTGTTTTTATAACCAACATGCTTCTTTATTCCTTCTGTTAAGTTCTAATAAGTCTTCAGCATCATTCATTTCCCAAATCCACTCATTTTGCTGCTCGCGCTCAACTAAATTCAACAGCGCACGACTTTTGTCAACATTTTTTGCAATTTTTTCTCATATCTTCTAACTACAACAACAGAACAAGCATTCTTTAATTCTAATTCGAGTTTGTTTTTCAACAGCAAGCACACTTTGCGTCTAATAACAGCTTAACAGCCACTCAAAATTAGCACATCTGCTTAACAGCAATTTTACATTAGCTTAACAGCCCCCTGAAGCATACTAACAGCTTGCAAAATAATTGTTACACACACATTCAACCAATTTTCAGTCTATTCCCACACACATATACTAAAGTAAGCGTCCTTGCTCTTCACCACAACACCAATTTGCCAATTAGTGTCGCGCAACATTTCTTATTGACGCTGCCGCAGCCGCTGTCCGCGCTGAGACCAGTAGCCAATCGAGGCACTACAATTCCAATTTGCGTATGCATGTATGTATATGTATGTGTGTTCTGTGTGGTGGTAGATACTTGCTTGTTAACTCACCACACTCAGCGCAACAGCGTTTACTGCGTGGATGTATCACTGTTAACGCTGTTTAGGCGCACTGTTATTAACAGCAAATGCCAAAAAGACTTGTAAACGAAAATTATAAAGTTTGTAACTGATAAAAATTAATTTTCGTCTATTCCATTGAGTTAATCGCAAAAGCAATACCTTAATTGAATCTGCATCGTTTGCAGCATAACAGTAATCAAACTTATAACAGTTAATAGCGCTCAATGTTAATATGAATTAGACACTCATTGGAAATTAAAGGAGATTTGAATTAACAGGGTTATTATTGTAATGAATTCGCATAAAAGAAAAATTAACAGTACAGTACCAAAATTATGTTAATTGAACAAATAGCAGTCGTTAGCAGAAGGCACTGTTAAATGGTTAAATAATATTAGGTTTTTAATGTGATTTTGAATAAGTTGATTGAATTATCAGTTGAAGAAAATTAAATAATATTCCGAAAAAATTAAAAATAATAGGGGAACTAATTAATTAATATTTTATTATATATGTGATTTTGGAATGAATACGCATAAAAAATGTTTGTAGTCTAAATAAAAAATAATAATAATAATAAAATATAAAAAAATTAATTTCATATCAATTATCCAAAAAAAATTAAATTGCTTAAAATTAATGTACGCAAATGAAAAAAAAAACAACGCACACAAAATTCTAAATGACACATAAATAAAAATTGACTGACATTATTGGGAAAAAAAAAAAATCACAGCGGGAAAATTTAAAATGAGAATTTCCGGGTACTTATCTGACAGAATGTATGTATGTATATTAATAAAAAAATTATAGAAAGTTAATCCAGAAAACTTAAAAATAATAAAAGGAACAAAAAAAAATACTAATTAAAAAAAAAAAAATTTAATAAAAAAAAATAAAATTATTAAAAAAATAAAGCAAATTAAAAAAATGAATTAGAAAAATTATAATTACAAAACAATAAAGAAAATGAATATAAAGTACAAATTATTTGGCAATAATATATGAAAATGAAAACAAATTAATTTATATGAAATAAAAATGTCTTTTTAATTAATAATTAAACATTATAATAAAAAGTAAGCAAATATAAAGCAAATAATTTAAATGCAAAGAAAAGTATATTATTGATCATAAAAAACAAAATCAGAAGAATACATAAATAAATATAATAATTAAAAATAAAAAAATATATAAAAAATAAAATAATAAATATTAAAAACTAAATATACTTTAATTTTAAATTTAAGAGAGTAATTCATAATATCAATTAAGGAAAAAATAACTTATTAGTAATAAAAATTAATGCACAAAACTTTTTAAAAATATAATTGGCTAATAAAATAGTTTAATCTAAACTTTTAATTTTAATTAATTGTATGTTATTGGAAATCATTAAACAATATTATTTAAAACTAAAGAAAGAAAGAAAAAAAACAAAAAATTAAATAATAAAATTTATAGAAAGTACAAATTATTTGGCAATAAAATTATTAAATTTTTTTAACTAGATTTCAAATTTTTAATTTCTTAATTTTTTTCAATTAAATAACTAAAAATAAATTATTAATAATAATAAAAATATATGTATATTCAAAATGTATAAATTATAGTTTTAGACAATTCTTAATGACTTTATTAAATTAATTTCATATATGTAAGTGGAAAAATAAACATTTTAATTAAAACTAAAAAAATATTGATCAATAAAGTTTAATTCTTTACTAAATAACATTAAATTAATAATTATAAAAGTAGTGAAAAATAAAATTAATTTTTTGTAATTCAAATTTTAACTATAATTTTTTTTCAAGTGAAAAATATTTAAATTTTTTTTTAAATTACATAACTAAAAATAAATTATTAATAATAACTAAAAAAGATATGTACATATATTAAAAATTTACAAAAAACATAACTCTTAGTTTCAATTAATAATTTTATTAAATAAATTTATTATAAGCAGAATTAATTAAACATTACAATTAAAACCAAAAAAAATAATAATAATTAACAATATTATATTATTAAAGTATTTAAAAATAAAATTATTTTTTTTAATTAAAATTTTAATTATAAATTTTTTTAACATGAAAAAATATTAAAAATTTATAAAAATATAATTAGAAGAATAAACAAATCAATAATTTAAATTTGTTTAAATTTAATTATATACACAATCATTTATATATTGTATATACATACATATATATAGATATATATATATTTTAATTAAAAATGTTTAATCCCACCTAATTACATCTCCTATCTTAATTACTTCCTCTTAGTTTAATGAAAAATTCGACCTTCTTATTACGCAGCATATTTCCGCATTATCCTATTAGCAACAGCTTAGCACTACTTAGGCATTTCTCATAAACTTGTGAATGCATTTATTAAGGCAAATGTGTAGCTTGCATCTGCCTTGCACTCAAATTTCTTTACTTTCTTGCTTTTGGCAACGCGCATGGATTTCGCTGCAGCCGAAAAGTGGCAGCTGATGCACTACCGAATAATTAGAGCGGATAATGAAGTGCGAAGACCGATAGGCAAATGCAGGAAAAAATTAATGGAAAATAGCTCAAATTGTTTGAGAAAGTATTATTGTAGATTTCATATCTAAACAGGAAGATATTGTATGCTTGAGAATTCGCTTATGATTTAAGATTGTAGGATTATAAGATTTGTATTAAACATTTCTTTGTTTCAAAAATGTTAATCCTTTTTTCACCGAGGTAAAGAAGCGTGTTTCTAAAGAGGATCGTGGGCTCTATAGATTGGAACTCAGATTCGTTAACTAACTGTCTTCATAAATTGCACTTAAGAGTTCTAAATGTGCGTCCTATGTGATCGTAAGACTTTTCAGTGCTAGTGACTGGATATATAATAATTTCAGACCCCAGAAGCGTACTGAAAATGAACTAATGAGGTTGTAACACTTTTCGGGGACTGATCGAATTCTCCTATTTCCGTAGTTGATCTCTCTTTTGATCAAGCTCATATAAATGCCCCACCAAGCTATAAATCTTTCAGTAAATCCATACAAAATATTTCAAAAAAATTACTAGTTTGGTAAGCTAGCACTTGTCGCTAAGAAAAAGTGATCCAATTTTCGTAGATATAATCATTTTAGACTTACAGTAGTCTCTGCTTCCGCTACTGCTCTCTTTTACCTCAAAGTGTCATATAAAATCTTCTAAGCAAATGAAGCTTAAGTTAAACCTCCGGATTGTTGAAAATGAATAAATTTTCGGACCCTTTGGGATCACCAAACTCCAAGGTTCCACTTATTTAGGCTCAAAATCTCGTCAAGTACTAATACAAAAACCTTTAAAAAGGAGCTCTCTAAGTAAAAAAAATCCATTCAAAATATTTCAAAAAATATCTACTTTGTCACATCACGCTATAGAATCAGCCACCTGCGCCCAGTCTCTGCTAAAATATAGAAGGGGTGTCAGTCTGTGTTGAAATTATTAGACTGCATGACTTTTGTTTTCAACTCTCCACTCACTTTATTATCATTCATTGCTACACTTCGCATATATTCACATAAAAATATATATTTTTTCACAGTTGGACCACTTACTTTGTCGGCACTTGAGCAGCACATATTCGTACACGGTCCATGGCCGTCCAACCGTGCACCCTCTTGTGCTCATATGCTGATACCATGTGTCTCACATGCCGCTCACAGCTCCAGTCATACGAGTATTAGCAAATATTTATTTGTAACGGCATGAAATTTCGTATTCCCAACAGTTTTCGCTGCGACAGTGCAGTGTTGTTGTGCTTGTTAGCTGCTTTATGGGATGAGGTCCCAATTGTTTTCGGCTGTCATCGATATGGCGAATGGGTATGTGAAAATTCGCGACGCGCCTAATCAGTCAGCTGTGACCTTAACTTTGCTCAGCGAGTTTAAAGTCGTGGCAAATGAAGCGTTGCCTGCTATATTTTGAATTTTTTAAGAGAGCTACTTGGTCAAGTCGTCTTCTCGAAGTAGAACTAGTCTCTCATCTAACTAAAAATTTAATATGCAAAGACACATAATCTGATTGGAGCATCCTAATTGTCTAGTATCATTTCAGAAGTATTACCTTTAATGACCGGCCTGACAAGTTGTAAAGTATTGCAATCCCGCATTACCGGGCTCTTGAAGGTCAAACTGATCTATAAGTATTTATGTTGACGACTTTTCCGTGCTTTCTGTCTATAAAAATAGTATGCGAGCTTAGACAGTCCATCTCGTCGCACATCGTGAGTTATCTGCCCAAAGACCTACAGCTCACTTGTAAAAATACATATTTTAAATCTTATTAACTAGCCTAGAAACCGGAATAACTAGAAGTTATCAGCTCAGTTTTCGTTTTCAAGTTAAATTTTTAAAATATCCTACTTGGGGAGTTGTAAAATTCTATAAATACATATACAATTACTACGAATGCTAGACTTAAAAGCTCATAAGTTAAATAAAGAACTCACCCCGTTCCAAGCTATACCTAGTTTTGAGACAAACTTCACTTCATTTCTAGTCAAGTCAGTTTTAGTTTGGGTCAGAAACTCTACTGGCGAACTCACATTATGAACACCTAGTACCAAATTAAGATCGAATTACTTTCTGGGAATTTTTTTGTGGAAACCTTTTCTAAACTAAGATGAGACAGATGAGAGCACACTTAGAGGTTAGAGAGGTGACTTAATTGTAAGAGATAGATAAAGTATTCTTCATTCCGATGAGTAATATTCATTCAATATTCAACGCTTTTTTATTTTTCATTTTCCAATCCTAAAATTTTTCTTGGAATACTTACTCAAGAACTATCCATCTATCTTTGAAACGATTAGCTGAACCAGGAACATTGAACGGAGATTTGTATGATGACGAAAATTCGAACTTTAATTCATAAAATTTTCATTGTCCAGCATTTGGTTCTTCTAACTTTTTAGCTTAGACCTCGAAGTCCTCGGATTCTTTCTCAAAAAAAATTTCATATTAAAACTAATTACTAAATTACCTTAAAACTCAATTAAGTCTGAAAGGAGATTCTAGAGCTGAGTGGTAGCCTACACATAAATTGATTTCGCTTATTTTCTTCATCAAAGTGACAAGCATAACTGGGGATAATTGTATGAGAACAATACCACAGAAAGATCTAAGATGAGATTTGAAAACTTGTTGTTGGAAACATAAAACGATTCACGGAAGAAGATAGCTAATTAAGCTACAGGTTTCATGAGAATTAAAGTAAAAGAAAGGAAATAGCAACGGATAGAGTTGAGCTTTCAGATAGAATTAGTGAAGAGCAAAAAAGAAAGAGTCCTCCCAGTGAACGGAGTCGATGTGAAGAGGCAATTACAGCAGCTAGAGTTGACCTTGAAGGCTTAGAGCTATAATTTTTAACAGCTGGTAGAGGTTGGATTAATGGAGAGCAAAAAAGGTAGACTCTAGTGGAAATTTAATCTTTTATAACAGGAAAACTACTTAAAAATGGTTTAAAATGAATTAAGTGAAGGAAAACAGAAAACCTGACTTAAAAAATGTTGTATACCAGGATAACTACTTTAAAGATGATTTTAACTGCATAAAGTAGAGGGAAATAGAAAACTCGACCCAACGAAGGTTACATACCAGGAGAACTACTTAAATATGGTTTAAACTGCATAAAATGGAAGAAAACAGGAAAGCCGAACTAAAGAAGGGACACACAAGACTTTCTCCAGCTGATTTATCACCTGTTTCAGAGACGGTATCACGCTTCGTCTACCTTTAACTAATTCCATTGACACTTCGCGATTTCGGTTGTTGTTGTCGCTGCTTCTGTTGTTCTTCTGTGACACTGAAATGTAAATAAACCCTTCAAGGTGTTGAAAAATTCACTTGTAAATATCCCAAATCAAAACACACTCAAAATTTACATAATTTTCACGAACATATTGTCGTGTAGCACGTGTGAACGAACAACCAAAGCAAAAAAACAAAAAATAAAATAAAAACGGAACAGTAGTAATAATAAAACCCAGCGAAAAAGGGACCAATACACCGACATATATGCGGTAGTGCCGTAGAAGGGATCGCCAGTTAGACCGACGACGGACGGACATACACATATAAACATACAAATATGTTCAAGAGGACACTCTCGTCACAAAGCGACAGACAAATTGTCGAAATCCCTTAACGACTTAACGAAGGGCGAAAACAAAAACAACAAACCAAATGAAGGCGAATAAAAAATATGGCAAAAGTGAATAAGAAGAGAATTGAATAACATTGACATTACCAGGAGACAATAAAGCAATAAAATAAAAACGCGACTTGGCAGGCAAATCGACTTAATATGTCGTCACAAGCCGCACGAAGGCGTATAGGCGCTAAGACACACTGTACGCCAGCGAAAATTGCAATACAAAAACATAGCGGGTAACAAAAAACAAAGAAATCCAAGAAAAAGTTGGAAAAAATGCAATCGTCGTACATATGTGAGTGAGAAAATTGAAAAATATAATAAAAACATAAGAAGCGAAGTGAAGATGAAGCAATTGAAGCGTAGCTAAATGGTTGGAGTGGCCAAATAATGCCGGCATAGAGACGCAGAAACGGCAGGAGTCGTTGTAGGCGAGGCGGAAGGAGACTAATATTTCAAGTGGCGGAAGGAAAGAATGCTTAAGTGGTATTTTGAGCGGTATGCGAGTAGGTTTGGTACAAGGACCTCATGCATGCACAATTGTAGACCAGCTACAGACTGGTAGAAGTTTAAAATTCGAGTTTGACTAAACTCTTACTGCGAGTTCTAAGCACTTAAACAAGTTACACTTGGCGGTAAACAAGTTTCTCTGATCTGAAGATCTCAAATGGATCGCTGAGTTTCATGGAAGCCAGCCCAGCATGTCAGCAAGTTGTGTAGACTCTGGAAGAAAAGGAAGAAAGGAAGATATAAATGACAATTATAAGCACTCAGCCCAAGAAGACTACTGCGCTGAAGAATTATGTTCACCCACCAGATCGAAAGTTCTGCAAGTAACGAAAAATGAACGGCAATACGAATCTGTCAGAGTCACGAAAAGTTTCTGTTAATAAGAATTTCATCGATCGAGAATCGATTCGGGAATCATGTGAACCAATTGCATGGCGCTGACTGGAAAAATTAGATGCCATCGATTGAGCTCATTAGCTCTAGGTCCCAGAGGATCTATCAGCGATTCGGCAATCATGTGAGCCAAAAACACAAGCGATGACTGAAAAAATTAGATGTCCTGGATTTAGCTCGCTAGCTCTCAATCTCAGAGAGTCTATCAGCTTTTCTACTCTCTTCGAACGAGTTAAGTTCAGTATAACATGTATGATTTACTAGCTCATCCCATTGTATCAACATCACGAAAAAAACTATCTTTCTTGTGGGTCTCCATTATAAAGAGACTATGGGCCATATTGTAGGGCGTCTGTTTCGCTATCGTAATAATGAAGTATGAAGTTGATAGTTTAAACAGTCTTTGGGCGTATACAAATCATGCTACATAACAATCAAACTTTGACAAGCATGGGAACGACTCATACCTTGCTCAACTTTTCCTTCGCTTTCTTCGTCACAGCCAAAAAGGGATCCATGCCGCTTACGTAAACCCAGACTACCGCGTATTGTATTCCTTTCATTTGAGCGTCGCCTAGGTTAAGTTAAGTTAGGTTAAGTGGCTGAATGTCACGCCACATTCATAGACGTACAGGTTCTTTGTAGTGCCGGATGCAGGTTCAGCTTAATACCGGCTACGATTTTTAATAGAGACTTGATACCCAATTTTGTTAATTCATCTAGTCCCTTGACCGTCAATATCTAAGACGAGTTCAAGTTAAGACGGAAGCAAAGGAGAAATCAGCGTCACTCTCATGGCCATTTAACATGAGCTTGGCGACTCCGTATGTCCTTAAGGCATTCCAGCTCACCCTGATCCGTCCCGGCAACATTCTAGTTAGGTTTTTATTTAGGAAGACTGATATTTATAAGAAGATTTTGCGAGCTTATGTAGTATTAACTTTCGAAGGCAGCTACTGAGTTGACAAGGCCTCTTCTTTATTGGCGTGGACACCGCTCACGCGGTTATAGCCGAGATTACAAAGCGCGCCTGCCGTTCTTCCTTTCGCTGTTTGGCACCAATTGGAGATTCCAAGTGTAACCAGGTCTTTCTCCACCTGGTCCTTCCAACGAAGTAGATATGTTCCTCTTCCTCTGCTCTTTCCGGCGGGTACGGCGTCGCATACTCTTACAACAACAACATGATCTAGCCAGCGTAGTCGCTGTCTCTTAATTCGCTGAACTATGTCAATGTCGTTGTAAATCTCGTACAGGTCATCGTTCCATCGACTGCGGTATTCAAAAGGACCATAAATCTTCCGCAGAACTTTTCTCTCGAAAACTCGTAACGCCGGCTCTTCAGATATTGTCACTGTTCCTGCCTCTGCAGCATATAGCAGGACGGGGATGTTGATTGACTTGTAGAGTTTGGTCTTTGTACGTCCAGGGGACTTTACTTCTCAATTTCCTACTCAGTCCGAAGCAACACCTGTTGGCAAGAGTTATTCTGCATTGGATTTCGAGGCTGGCGTAGATGTTGGTATTAATGCTGCTCCCAAGGTAGGAAAAATTATCTACGACTTCAAAGTTATGACTGTCAATAGTGACATGGGAGCCAACTCGCGAGGGCGACAGTTTATTTGATGACGGGAGATATTTCGTCTTGCCCTGGTTCACCACCAGACCCATTTGCTTCGCTTTCTTATAAAGTCTGGTGAAAGCAGAACAAACGCCTCGGTTGTTGAGGCCAATGTAGTGTTGACAAATCTCCATTCTGTTTGCGTACATCCGACTGTTATGAGAATCGACTTCAGCCCTATTTACTGGTAGTATCTGTGAGGGACACAAATTCAGATATTCCACAAAGCTGCTTGGCAAGGTTTCATTGTACCTTATAAAAGAAAAGATAGGGCATCATTTTCAGTGTTAAGAAAGTCAGAAGACATCGATAAATTTGTGTTAATCTACGCAGAGAATGGCCGTCATCGACTGTCTACCTGTTTTACTTGAAGTTCCTGACATTCCGACCTGACAGCTTACAACTTATTTTTTGGTGTTATACCATGAAAATGAAGCTGGAGACAAATCTCAAAAAGTCATAACGTATTTCTCAAGTATCTCACACATTTTTTCGAGCATTTTGTGTATTTTTTTGTTTATATTTAATCTTTTAATTGCAATTTCGCCAATTCCGCTGATTTCATTTCGTCATAGCCGAGCATAAATACAATCAGGAGTGTAATTAAAATTTGTTAGCGTGTATTTTTCTCTCTCTATTTCATTTAATTTATTTGTTTGCCACACTCACGCTTTACTTCCATTCCATTTCGGTGTGCATACATCACATTTGTTTATGAATTTTATTACCGCATTTCAACTCCAACTTTTTCCAGCGAATTAGAGCTTCCATTGCCTGGCGCCCTTTCCACTTCAGTGTTATTTTTTTTTATACTATATTATTTTTCATTTGTTTCTGCTTACTCGTGTGCTATCTGTGCGCCATCACAACTCGTTAATCCCCAATTTCATTTTCGTCGCAACTCGTCAACGCAACACAGCTAATTGAATCCCAACTCTGTTGTCCAAAAACGGTCTTTCCCACCGTCTGTTCGGCTGTCGCTCCATGTAGCCACTCATGTCCGCGGTTCATCATATGATGTGACACACGGCGCTGTGGTCAATGCGCCACGTACGTGGTACCCGTCCTCACTGCGCACTCCTCTAAGTAGCTTGCCTTCATTGTTCTTGGGTGACGGTGAGCTTTAGCTTTTACTCTCAAAATGATTGTTTATTTTTCATTGAAATTTTGTTTTTGTATTTCCGTTGTTTTTTTGTTTGAATTCCGCATTGTTTCAGACGGTCTGCAAATGTGTTGTTCTTAATCTCTCTGTTAATTTTAGTATGCACTTTACAGGAGTTTTGTTAGTAAAAATGTGATCTCGTATTATTTTTACTGCTGAGCTTCAATTCTAGACATCAAACTGTTGTTATCACTAAACACATTGCTTCCCTAAAAATTTTCAATTTCTTTGCTAATTTCATCCAATCAAATCTTCAGACCATTATTTTTACTTCAGTTGCAATATAAGCCTTCACTTTGCTCTTTTGAGGTTTAGGTGCCTAACTGCTAAAAGACCTTGTCCTAAAAGTTTGACGTAACTTTCGAGAACTTGCCGTTGAACTGCTGATGTAGCGATAGGTAACAGCAAACTCATTTAATGAAATAATTATTGTATCATCTAACTAAGCTCTTTTAAAGCTCCATAGCAATACCATAACAATTGAGAACTTCCATAAATCACTCTTCTTAACTGGAACAATTCGGAAAGTACACGCATTTGTGCTAGGACATTGTGAAGAAAATAAATCTAATAAGTCTCAGTATATCTCTCACTAGAAAAATAAAAAGATCATCGAAGTAATGACCTAAAATCATTTAGTAAAGTCCAGTAAATGCCAAATAATAGAGAACAAAAATAACATGACAGCTTGACACTACTTAAGCGGAATCTGTCTAAAAAAGGCTTTTAAAAAAAGTACATCTTATATCACTCGTTAGTAAAGCCCAGTCATTCTGAAAGAAAGTTCAATGTAAAATATAACCTTCAATATTGTTAAAAGATGCCTTTAAGTTAGAAATCTTATGTTCATTTTCCATATTTTGATATCCACCATTGATTTCGATTTCAACTAGCTCAGCTAAATGGCTATTAAAGTGATAATCAAGGTGCTTTAACCTTAGTTTCACTGAACAGGACCGTCCAGAAGCAAGTACTTTAACTTGTTACGATCTTACAACTTCAAAAGTATAAGTATTTCATCACGTCTGGTCGAGCTCTTTTGGGGTTTAGGTGCCTAACTGCTAAAAGACCTTGTCCTAAAAGTTTGGCGTAACTTTGAACTTGCCTACCAGCGATCACAATAGCTTGATTTCAATCAGGCCATAGACTTCTCAAACCATGTAATAAATCATAACAAGACATCGGTAATTTTTAACTTTCCTCTTTTCAAACTTCTATCATTCGATTCAAATGGTAACCAATGAGAATGCCTTTTCGTGAAAGTTTGGGTTACAGTTTGCAAAAATTCCATGTCTAGGGAGCACAGACCCAGTATCACTTCTCAATCGATGGCTACACTTCGGAGCAGTATAAATTTTTTAGTCAACCAACATCTACTACAAAAAACAGTAGGTTTCACCAGTAACCATAATCCGAATTTTCGAACCAAGAGCTCTCAGCCTACCAGTGGTTCGTCCAAGGCAGTGTAAGGCTACTGAAGGTTAGATTATGCTGGCCGGCTATCGCACCATACATAGACCCACTCATCCTTAGTAAAGCCTGATGGAGATTCATTTTAGTTCGAGGTAAAATAGACAGTCATACAGGACGTCAACGCTTTTTGCAAATTTTATGAGTGACTTGATATCAAAAGCTACAAGATTCCTAAGACGGGTTCTAGATAGGCATAGGAGGTGTTCCAGCGCCTCTCTTATGCCAGGTTCACTGCACTTTCTGCATGTATCAACAACTCGCCCTCGTCCGCCTGTCAGCTCTTTCGAAAACTTCGTTTCATCAGGGAGAACTTAGAAAGTTTTATTAATAGAAGTGATTAAACAGACTCTATCTCTATAACTCTCTCTCCAATTAATTACTGCTGTTAACATTACTGTTATTGGATTTGCGAAGATTTTAACTGAGAATTTAGTAGTTGAAAAGTGTAATTGTATAGACCTTAGCTCAAGATAATATTTAAAAATATTTGAAAATTTTGAAACCACAAAACTCTTAGAGTTTCGAACAATAAACTCTCAGCTTTTCAATGGTACTTCTATTATGGTAGAGAGCAAGTGTTAGCTTTTTCAAGCAAGACCTTAGCAGATTTTAAAGGAACGTGTAAGCTATAGAAAAGGCCCTAGCACAGAAAATATTTTAAAATATTTCGAAATTTTGAATTTTTAATCTCCCAAAGCTTCACACCATAAACTCTCTCTCGAGTACGATTTTAAAGGTCCCAACTAATGTTAGTGTTTAAAAATATTTCAAAATTTTTAATTTCAAAATTTTCAAACATTTACCGTTGTGTAAATTTATCTGCATATTTCTAAAGCAAATACCGGTTATTAGCACTAATCCAAGCATATTTTTTTATTTTTCTTAAATATTTTATAAAATAAATATTTATATTTTCATAAGCGCTTCGTTTACACAACATGTGTGACTCTTGCATTTACCTTACAACCTTTCATTTATATTTTCTTATTATTTACTTATTATTATTTTTATATTTTCGAATACTGGTTACTCACGTTTTTGCTTCCGCTGGCCAAACGGCAAAACGCGCGTCCCTTTGCACGCTCAAATTGCACAGTTGTTATTGTTGTTTGCCCTGCGCTTTGTTTGTCCCCGGCGTTTTGGATAAACAAAATCCCGAAAAAGGTCGACAAAAGCTGAAATGCTAAATGGAAGCAACGAAAAAACACCAACGACAACAACAAACGCAGTCGCTTTGTTGGGCATGGTCGGTGTTTTGGCGCTGGTGTTTGTGGTGTTTGCTTGGGTCCGTTGGAAAACGTGCCAAAAACCGCAGCACAAAACCGAAATGCGTCGAATGCGTCATTAAATAAAAATTCACTGCAATAGCAACAACAACAACAACAAGAGAGTACGTACTATGGCAACAAAATAGGGAAAAAGGCCGCCAACCGCAACATATGTAGACCAAATACAAAAGCATAAGTCAAAGACTTATAAATTGTCTTAGGAAGCGAATTCGAAAAAAAAACGAAAATTAAATTAATAACCATTATGCTGCACACACACATATACATATGTCTATACAAATGTGTAGTTTACGCATTCATTCATGTATTTTGGCGCTGCAACCGCAATTCTTCGATTATGGTTGGCATATTTCGGCGATGACCTTAGAGATTAGCCACATTTATTTAGGAAGTGAGGGTAGTCCAATACGAAAGGACTACCGCAATAAGTGTGCTGTAGAGTGGTCAGGTACTTGACTGATTCTTTAATAAACAAGAGCTGCTGGAAGACGTTTGTTATCTCTTACCCGCGAAATAGCGAGTATTTAAGCCTCTAAGACAGCACTCATGACAATGAAACGAGTTCTATCGGGATTATACATAAGACTTGTAAAGTCATTTATGAAAAAAAGTTGATTTAAGTCATATCCTTTAAGGAAAATTTGTGAAATATGGCGCATCAAGCTGATCTTACGCTCAGAATCAACCTTATATGAAATGTTCTTTAAAAGCGCTGTTCCAAAATCACCGCCAAAACAAGTTAGTAATTACTTTCTAGCATAGTTTTGTAAACCTTAGATTCAGCATGCTTAAACCACGTGCTGCTGAAGTCATAATCTCAAAGAAATCATATGAAGTCTACGGATATTGTAGATTAGATTAGACAGATAGACTGGGAATGCACCACGACCTTATGTCTATTGTGTCCTCTCCTAAATCATCACATAGTCCAATAGTCCAATATACTGCCAGGCGATATTGAAGCGATGTGATTCCTATTTGGATACAGGGGTATTACGCTCAGAACACTCATTAAATGCGTTATTCTTCAATAGATGTACTCTAAACTTACTGCGTAAACAAGACACTAATTCATTTTTTTTCAAGAATTTTATATAAAACTATGCGCAAAAAGCAAATCTCTTTCATCAGTGACAAAAAAGATATAGGTTTTTCGATAGAAATCGAACGATCGCAAAAAGTTAGACCATAAAATATACAACTTCAAAAATTAGCTTTCATTCTAAGACAGCGCTTATTATGTTGTCACGAAGTTTGTAACATCCACAACCACACGAAGAAGTTATGAAAAGTATATATAACCAATCATAACGACGAGCCGAGTGGACTTAGCCGTTCCTCTGCATTTACACGAATCAGTCCCTCACTTTTTGAGATATCGATCTGAAATTTTGCACACATCCGTTTCGTTCCAAGAAGCTGCTTATTTGTTGAAACCGCCGTTATCAGACCACTATAGCATATAGTTGCCATACAAACTGAACAATCGGCATTAAGTGCTTGTATGGAAAGCTTTTTTATTTGACAAGATTGCTTCATGAAATTTGGTATATATTATTATACAAAGCAACAGTATAAGCTCCTAACAAATTTTGCAAATCGGACTACTTTAGCATATAGCTGTCATACAAGCTGAACGATACTAAACAAGTCCTTACATGGAAAACTTTTTTGTTTGACGAGTTATGTTTACAAAATTTGACACAGGTTATTATCTAAAGCAAGACTATAATATCCTAACAAATTTTTTAGATCGGACTAGAATAGCTTATAGCTGCCATACAAACCGAGTGTTCGAAATAAAATCGCTGTATAGAAAACTTTTTTGCTTTACAAGATATTTTTACGAAATTTGCTGCAGATTATTTTTCAATATTACCCTATAGCATCTGCAGAAATTATTTGAATCGGACCACTATAGCATATAGCTGTCATACAAACTGACCGCTCAAAATCAAGTTTTTGTATGGAAAACTCTTTTATTTGAAGAGATATTTTGACGAAATTTGGTGCAGACTATTTTTAAAGGCAACGCCACAAATTTTGCATATATTGTTCAAATCGGACTATTATAGCATATAGCTGCCATACAAACTGACAGCTCAAAATCAAGTGCTTGTAAGGGAAACTGTTGTATTTGCCAAGATATATTCACGAAATTTACTGCGGATTATTTTTCAATATTACCCTATATTCTCTGAAGAAATTATTTGAATCGGACCACTATAGCATATAGCTGTCATACAAACTGACCGCTCAAAATCAAGTTTTTGTATGGAAAACTGTTTTATTTGACAAGATATCCTCACGAAACTTGGTTTAAATTATTTTTCAATGTTACCCTATTGCCACTAAAAAAATTATTTGAATCGGACCACTATAGCATATAGCTGTCATACAAACTGACTGAAAAAAATCAATATTAAAAGTTTTTATACCATTTATGCCATAAAAAATGCAATTGTGAAGGGTATTATAGCTTCGGTGCAGCCGAATTTAATATATTTTTATATTTTTGAATAATTTTCTTAACATTTTTTTCTTCATAAAAAATATTTTATTAATAAAATGTATAAAAAATCATAACGCAATTCAAATTAACCAAAATTAAAGCGAAAATCTTCATACAGCACGTAAGAGGCGTAACAAATTTAAAATTAGAACAAAAACAGCAACATGTTGCATTTACACGCCATGCATTAATCCACCCAAACACGTATTAACACACGCACACACACGTACAACAGCGGCATAGCATTCCAAAAGTAGCTGTAACAGCATAGAATGCCAAGAGAAATCGCAAATGTACAGCCAAACATACTGATAAATGTGCATTAAATGTGTGCACGACTAACTACGCATACACACATACCTACAAATACGCACAAAAACACACACACACACACATAAATATGTAAGTCTGCGACTTGCAAGCGTGAAATATAGGCAGCTGCAGCGCATTTGCTCAGCACTTTGAAGGCCAAAAAGCCGGGAAAATTGCAAGCAAGGACAACCATGCTGCACAACAACAACAAATTACAAACACACACACACAAATTTAGTAATATAAACTCGCCGGCATTGTGTTACCAAGCCGGCAACTATGCATTGCATCTGCAAGTCATGTGATCGCATGAAGCGACTGCAACTACAAAGAAGCAACAACAATAACAGCAAACGCTGCAAAACTGCAGCATATTGCTTTCAAGGGTTGGTTGTTGTTCTTATTGTTGTTGTTGTTGCATTCAATACCCATGTGTGTGGCACTACGCTGGCGGTGGTGGGTTTTTCCAGCAACGCCGTCGCTTTCACCGCAAGCTGCGGCGCGGCGCTGCAGTCGCCCAAGTCGAGTCGAGTCGAGTTGAGTGGCGGGCAAAACGTGAACGATTCCGAACGCACGTTTACGAGTGCCAAATGCCAATGCATGCCACGCATACATACAAACAAGCACCGACAACAATAACTACCACAATAATTGCAATGCTCGTCGGCTGCTCAGCTGTTGCGGAAGGACATGCCGAAGCAGCAGTCGGCGGCGGCTGCAGTATATGCTTTCGTATGTGCTAATGCACTTCATCGGCAGTAATTGCTGTTGGCATTTTTTGCAGCATATGCTTGTATTTGTTGTTTTTGTTGTGGTGTTTTTTGCTGCTTTGTGGCAAATTACTGCCGTGCATCTGCTATTTTCCGCATTGCCAGTCGCCATTATGCCACATCCGTTGGTTGCATTGACATTGTCTCTTCTGCTTAGTCTTGCTGCTTGCAGGCATCTTTGTGTGTATAAATTTCCCGTAACTACTTTCTTTTTGACGTCTCTTTTCACTGTCTTTTTTGTGTCAACTCATGTTATTGCGTGAGATTTTTCGATTTTTCTATTTTATATGACAGTTTTTATTAATTTTTTATTTTATTGATTTTTTATGGGTTTTGGGTTTTTTCAGCGTCAGCAATTCATGTTTTTAATTTATTATGCTACCATTTTTACTTAAGCGCTAAGTTAGTTTAAAATTTTTCCAATTAATTTTTTTTTCAAAACATAAAATTTTTACTTTGTTATTTCTATTATTTTTTTAACAAATAATTTTATGTTAATTTGAATTTTTTGCTAATATAATATTACTTTTCACTTTTTAGATATTTTTTAAATATTTTATATTTTTATATTTATTTATAAATAATCTGCATTTGATTAAAATCCAATATAAGATAAATCTGTAATGGAGAATAAAATTTTTTTCGACTAATTATCTGCCGCGGCTCTAATTCTTCCATCTTCTTTTCCATGCGAGTATCGTGTCGTTTTTTTTTCAATCAATTCCGCTCTTATTGTTTTCGGATGTTTTCTTTAGCTCCCACAGCTTTTTCCTTTCGTACGCTAGAAGGTCAATTAGGGCATTAAAGCTTATCACTAACATTGCATCGCCTGACGCTGTTCGTTAGACTGATGCAACTCTGAGGGCCACTATCTTACACCATTTTTTGTTTTTAAGCACGTCTGCCTAGATCTCAATTCCGTATAATAGGACGCAGTTTATCGTCGACATTAGGAGCTTTCTCTTTTCTTGACTGGGACCGCCTATGTTGGTCATTAGTCTGCTAAGTTTGGAGGTAATTTTCGCTACCTTGCGGTGTGCTGGACCTTTATCCAGAAGGTTTAGAGTCCAGTCATAGGCCTAGGAACTGTTTTTTGTGTCACAAGAATACCGGAGTCGTTTGCATACTCATTTCTTGAGGTATGTGCTTGTTTGTTTGCAGTAGTAGCTCTGTTTTCTCCGTAGCGAACTGGAGGCTGTGTGAGTCGAACCCCGTCGGTTCAGCTTTAGTCGGTTTAGCTTTCTTTACGCTTCTTCTGTGTCCCTTGCTGTGATTGCTGCTGCAATGTCGTCCGCGTCGCCACTTGTATACGATTCATCTGGCATTTTGAGTTTTAATATACCGTCGCAGCTGTTGTTCCACAAGTCTGGTGCTAGAATGGATCCTTGTACTGCTCCTGACGTGATCGCTATCTGTCGCGATTCTGCTCTAGTTTGGTACAGCAGTTTTCTGTTGCTAAGTTAGCCCCGCACCACAGCTCTGCGGTAGTCGGGGATCTTAAAGCTTTTTTCGAGAGCGTCGAGTATATCCACCCATACAGCGCTGTTGAAGGCGTTTCAGACATCTAAAGTCGCCGCCAACACTATTCTTTACGCATTTTATACTTACAGTTGATCTACCGGGTCTAAAGCCGTGTTGTCTAGGGGGAAAGTCCTCCAGCTTTGTTGATAGCCGCTTCGAGTCTAGGTTTAAGTAGCCTTTCGTATAGCTTTCCCGCTGTGTCAAGCATGCATAGTGGACGATATGCTGATGGCAAGTTGGGATCTCCTTTTCCCATACTGATTAGCACCAGCCGTTGCTTTTTCTAGATTTCTTCAATATTCCAACTTCGAGGCATGTTCAGTGGTACTGCCGGCCGCTCTGCTGCGATTATTTTCAGGATTTCTGCTGTGATCCCGTCCGGGAGATTTGTTGGCCTTGAGCGTACCAGTGCCTACTTGGAAGTTCTTCGAGGGTAAACTAGTTGACTTGCGGAGGTTTTAGATCATAAAAGTATATCTTCGTGCCTAAACTAGATACACTTGGCGAAAACTGGACCCAGCTTCCATATAACTTTCTCCAGGATTATCTAATTAATTTTTTTTGGTATATTTTTTTTTTATTTTATTTTATTTTATTTTATTTTATTTTATTTTATTTTATTTTTTTTTATTTTATTTTATTTTATTTTATTTTTATTTTATTTTATTTTTTTATTTTATTTTATTTTATTTTTTTTTATTTTATTTTATTTTATTTATTTTATTTTATTTTTTTATTTTATTTTTTTATTTTTTTTATTTTATTTTATTTTATTTTATTTTATTTTTTTTATTTTATTTTATTTTATTTTATTTTCTTTTCTTTTTTTTCCGTTTCTTTTCTTTTATTTTATTTTATTTTATTTATTTTTTTTTATTTTATTTTTTATTTTATTTTTTTTATTTTATTTTATTTTTTATATATTTTATTTTTTTTTTATATATTTTATTTTATTTTTTTTATTTTATTTTATTTTATTTTTTTTATTTTATTTTATTTTATTTTATTTTATTTTATTTTAATTTATTTCATTTTATTGTATTTTACTTTCCCCTTGCTCTTTTTTTAATACATTTCTATTTTATATTTCATCAATCATTTGTACATACATATTTATATAATTCTCTATACCCTCATATCACTTTTCTGCCAATATTTTGCGCCCCTTTTTGCAATTATCCCCGACAGTTGCACACATTAAGCCACAATCCGTAACACAATAGCGCTCACGGTGATAAATTTATAATACTCAAAGCCACGTACAAAGAGGTGTGTGTATGTGTATATACCTACATATGTTTAGTTGAAAATGCACATGCAGTTTTGCTTATGTAATAACGGATCAGCCTCTCACAGCATGCCAATGAAATTGCACATTTTTTATAATTTTTAGGGTCACTAATCCTTTTTAGTTTCATAATTAGGAGCTGTCAAAGTGCACACACGTAAATACATACATACGTACATATGTGCATATGAATAATTTAAGCAACCGCAGAAATTAAAAAAAAAAATAGTATGCAGTGCCGCACAATTACGTGCTAATGCCAATGATTAGAGTAACCCATTTAGCTCTACTTAGAAGTTTAGATTAGATGTAATCTGTTTACGCTCCATCTTGTTTAAGAATGAAAGGGCGGAGAACGCCCTTTGATTGATACGGTATAGTCATAGTATACTAGAAACTGTTATATGATGAAAAATATTTCCTTTAACCAATGAAAATCATGCTAAAGTGAGTAAAAATAATGTCAGCACCCATTATATGTTCCTGCGACACTTATATTGGCAATATTCCGCAATTTAGGTGTTTCACACAACTTTTGGTCGAGTGTTAGCAAACGACACAGATTTATACCCAGGAGCAGATTTTTACCCCAAGAATTATAGTATATTTTCCTAAGCAGGTGGCAAACAACTTGATGATCTAAAAAAACTCAGTTCATGGAGGCTTTGGAACATTATGTGAATTTGAATATAATCACGAGAGGGTTTCAAAACACAAAGACGGAAGACAACATAATATGGTATACAAATGCCTATGAAAGGCATCAGTACCACTGAGGACAAAAAATGCTAGAGTTCTTAAAATACCTGCTAATACTTCTGTGGGGCAAAATGGCAAACTTTTAAATAAGGGTTTGTCCGGAAAGTGAATTATTAATTACATTTAAATAGGACTGATTTTCATCCGCCGCCACCGACTGTACTTCGGAGCGTGCGCGCACTGACTGGATTCGGTAGAGGGTGTTCCAGGCTTACCCAGATGTTGCTTTAGCAAGAAGTGATGTGTTTCGGTGGCACCAGGTCTTTTTGGAGGGCCGGGAAAAGGTCGCTGATGAATGAGCAAATCCAAAGTGAAAACATCAAAAGGCATCGTCCACCATGAATTTGTTCCTCCTGGACAAACTGTCAACGCAGAAGTTCTTAAGAGACTCAAAAGTAGGGTCAATCGAGTCCGACAAAACATCGCAGCCGATTGGAAGTTGCACCACCACAACGCCTCGACTCACACCGCCTTTCTTGTGAACAGCTACCTAACCAAGGCCGGCATTCCAACGCTTCCGCTGCTGCCCTCCAGCCCAGATGTGGCCCTGCCAAACTTTTTTTTCTGTTCTTGCCTGAAAAGGTCGATGAAAGGCAAGCATTTTGAGATAACAGAGTTGATCCATGCACCTCGGATCTCAAGGCTATTCCGAAGCATGCCTTCCGTGACGCCTTCAATGCTTGTAAATCGCGGTGATAGCGCTGCATCGACGCAGCAGGAGCCTATTTTGAAAGCTTTTAAAGAATTGTAACGTTTGATTGAATAACTTTTTTTTTTTAATCGACTCTTACTTACTTTTTTTGTCACCTGGAAGTTCGAAAATCTTTATATTAAGTATATGGGGGTTCAAGCAAGTATTGACCTGATTCAAACCTTTTTTCATATCTGAATTTTAATTGTAATTTACCGATATTTTCGGTCAAAAGTCAAATGTAGATACTGGGGTCCAAATATGCAGTACCTAGAGGCTTGAATAATTTTCATTGTATTTAAACAACTTCTAGTCATAAGGTGGGATACACCAAAAGCATTATTGGTGTCAAGTTTTTTTCAAATATATTATCTTATTCTTGATTTGTATAATGGCAAGTGAAAGAATGAAGTAGAATTTAAAATTGTGCTAGATAGGCAGTAGGCGTGGTTGTAGTCAGATTTCGTTAATTTTTATTTAGGAAAATGAGAAGAAACCACGTAATAAATTTGGTCGAAATCGGTCGGACCGGTCCCGAGTTATAGGATTTCACCAAAAAGTGGGCGGTACCACTTACATGCCATCTCGGAAGTAAAATTTAATGTCTCTAGGGCGTTAATTTATTGCGCTTTTAGTAGTTTTTAACAGTACCGTTATTATGAGGAGTGAGCGGGGTCTACGTCATTAATTTTCACACCATCCGTAGGAGTTCTTATAATATTTGTGCTGGACGCTTTAGTAGTTTAGGAAGTATGAGCATTAAACTTATTAAATTTATTAGAGGCGAGGCCACCCAATTTTTCAAATTTTTTTCCTCAGGTGCCCCTGCTATCAAGATATCTCAATTTTAGTCAAGTTACAACTTGCACGAACGGACGGACAGAGACACCAGGATTTTGACTCGTCTCGTCATTCTGATCTTTTATTTATTTACATATAACCCTATATCTCTATCAATTATTTTTATGTTATAAGTACAACTGTTAGGTGAACAAAACTATTATTGCAACAGTATAAAAACAACGCTGTCACTCTTTATTAGCATTGATGTTAACAAACATTTGGAATTGCTGTTACAAACCCGCGCAAACAACAAATCAATGTAATTTGTTCGTTTTTTGTTACTGCAAACCTGCCGAGTGATCTCTTGTAATTTCGTTACAGCATGCACAACAATGCAGGAATGTTACATATTTGCGCATACAACAACGCAGTTGTCTCGTCATTACGAAGCAGGTGAACAGCACTGCAGAAAATTATTAGTGCGACTGAATGACCGAATGCTAACACAATTTCATTCATGTTCGTTAACATTCGCTGTTTGATAATCGTGTGTCGGTAAGTGCGCGTCGGTTCGTGATCGCGAACAAATTTTGTGAAAAAGTAAGAAATTAATCAATTAGTGCAGTTTTCTGAGTATTATATTAAAATTATTTGAATTTGTGAATGTGCAGTGATAAGTGTGTGTTAATTAATTGAAGAGAAAGTGTGCAAATGCAATGTAGCAAAGCAAAGCAGAATGTGTTGGTTTGGCAAACATGTGTCAGCATGCCCGTGTGAAAAATGTGCTTTTGCTCGAAGGTTCCTAATTGCGCGCTGTGCTATGTATAGTAGTAAATCTAAGTTTAGTGAGAAATTTATCAATATTGGTGATATTAAATTGTGTTTATTGTTCGATCGTTGCGTTTAAAATATCCGACGTATGTTTAATCGAAAGAAATTAAATATGTACATATATACATATGTATGTATGTGCAGTAAACAAAAGGTAAGGCTGAACACGTATGTTATATATAAATACATATAAATATATGTTTGTATAATTGTATGAACAAATGCTTATAATTAACAGGGCTAAGTTCGGGTGGAACCGAACATTTTATACTGGGAAGGAAAGTATCAGATGCAATTTGAAATAGTGTTATGTATGTGGGAAGTAGGTGTGATAGCAATCCGATTTCATTAATTTCCGCACTGCTACCTAAATTGGTTGAAATCGGTCGGGCGAGGTGCGAGATATGTGATGTCACTTAAAAGTGGACGCCCGTCGTTTCAGTTTCTACCCCGGCTCCTATAAAATAATGTCATACCATCTCGGATGAAAAATTTTATGTCCCTGTCGTATTTCGTTACGGGTTTGTCGCACTTTTAGTACTTTTAACAGTACCGGACACGGTCATCTTCCGATTTCATCCATTTTTACAGTGTCGGTAGGTGTGCTTAAGGGATTTTTTTGCGTATGAGAGGGTGGAAAATGTCTTTCGCACCATCAGAGCTATTGTCGCGGCAACGGTATGTGCCACTTGCAGGTAACGAAATACCCCCTTTAAGGAACCGTCGCCCACCCTAAGACCACATTTGTATTACTTCTGGGTGGCGTTCTATTTTTCTCATTGATTTCAAATACCGCTTTTTTCGGCGTAGCAAAATTGCTGTGTATTTCTGGATAATCCCTTAGTCTTTTTTTGCTCTCTAGAATGACACCAATTAAATTTTCCAGATGTATTGGGCCAACCAAATCTTCTACGGTGGTGCATTCTCGTTGCTATCGCACACATTTAAAGAATGTGTGTTCTGCGTCGTCTTCTGTCGCGTCGTTATATAGGCATGATGGCTCTTCGACTTTACCCATTCTATGAAGGTAATTTCTGAAATATCCGTGTCCGGATAGCATGTGTTGTGTAGAAGTCGACTTCTCCAAATTTGGGACTTGTCCATAAGTTTAAATCTCTTATATGTAAGTCCGGTTGTCCATCTGTCCCGACTCTCATTCTGCCATCTTCATTGCCATGCTTAAGGGATTTTTTCTGAGCGATTTGGTTTTCGTAGCTTAAATGGTTGATATTTACATTTAATCAATTAGAGGACGTGGCCACGCCCACTTTTTCAAAAATTTTTATAGGTTTTCGCCTAATGACGTTTTGTAGGCGTGGCAGTGGTCCGATTTCGCCCATTCCTTTCAATTCGTTACATTAACTTTTTACTCAAATTACAGCTTGCTCATAGAGACGGACGGACAGACAGTCTCTTCATCCTGATTAATTTTTATATTTTTTTTTCTTGTTTCGGAATGTTTCGTTATATAGCATTTGAAGCGACGCTGGGGATCTCACGAGAAAATTTTGGGATTTACCAATTTCTTTTCGAAAAGTCCTGAAATTGAGTATTACTATATTGTGAGCTACTTTATGCGGTCTGAGCTCAATGTGAGCCTTGGACAACCGAGTCATATGGTAACGCTAAAATACACGCACTTCATTTTTCTCATTTTCGGTCATAACCTATAAAATTTTATATTTATTCACATTTTTTTCGTTTTCTATATTATATAGTCATCCTCATGCATGATAAATTTTCTAAATTTATTGCCAATAAAATATTGACATTCTCCAAATATTCCAGTACTTGCCACATGCCACATTCTAGAACTGTAAACCCGCTCTCATTATTGCTTCATTTGTTTGTGGCACGAAATTTTTGATTTTATTGTTACATAAGATTTGTAGTTAGTGCAAAAGTTATGGCGCCACACAATGGTGCAATTAAAATAATAGTTGCAAGGCGGTATATAGACACATACACATACAAATACGTATATACACATACAAATACGTATATATAAAAAGCATTACAGGGAAAGGAAAATGAAAATTTTGGAGTTTGAGGAAACAAAACACTTACAAGTCCAGCCCGTGTTTAGTAGCAGCAATGTGCTTTTGCATGCCAGCACGCATACACAATTATAGTCAGTGGGGTCACGGGTGAGGGATGAGGTGAGGCAAAATGCCTCACACGATTCATTTAAGTTGAGCGAGTGGTGTCTAATCCAAGCTTTATCTTTTTGTATGTGTGCTTTAGTGTTAACTATTGCTTTTGTTTTTGTTGTTGTTTCTGTTGTTGCCATTGTTCTTCATTGTAAAACTAAAATTAAGTTATTTTCTAACTGCTTGCACGTACAAGCGATTGCTGTGGTGAAGCGTGCGCGCGGCTAAGCTGGTGACCAAGAACATACAATTCGCTTGCCCTACCACCTACTTTTCTTCCAACCTTTTCTTGAAATACCGCCACCCATCTTTAAATATAACTTGCTACAGCTACAATGAGTTAGAATTTGCCCCAAAACTGCAAACTTCTTGTACAGTTGACAATTGTAATAATAATATACGGGCGCGCGATTTTATAACGGCATACTATACATACATATATAGTCCTAGATATATACATACATACTTGCACATACAAGGAAAGTAAATATTTTCTACTTAACTCCAACCCTTTCGCCTTAAAACTGTCAAATGCGCACTTTCACTAGTTTTACGACATTTTACTAGATTCAAGCACACATACATACATATATATACACACATACAAATAATATGTAGTAATGACAGGCATTAAAACTACAGCAGCTATAAACTCCAACAACTGCCCACAGCTTCATCCAAACATCCACTCTTACACTCACGTATATGCATATACTCATATACAAACATACATACACATATACAAATACATGTCAGTGCATATAATACACCCCACCAGCTTACCTACACATATACAGTCAAAACTTTCTCCCAACTTCTCGCCAACTACGCGCATTATTCACACTAGTCATTTGTGTTGCCTGCTTTTAGGCGCTATGCACACAACAGGCCATAAACTAGCGACGCCAGCTTGTCATGTAGTGCTAATGTCCACATACAAAACTTGCAAATACACTACCAAACATATATAGAAGGCATGACACATGAAAGCGTGCGCAGCAAGCCAACAACAATAACAATAAAACACAGTAATTGCTCGTGTATGCGTGTGACGAGTGCGACACATATGCAAATTTTCGCCGCTATACACACATACAAACAAAGAAATGTACATACAAAAGCACTTACTTGTATAGATTTATATTTATACATACAAAAATAATATACATATATGTATGTATATATATGTGTGCCTGTGCTGCCCTTGGTCTGCAACTAACCACCAATACCAATATCAAAAGCGTTGGCAATCCAACTGGCCACCTACACACACACTCATAGCTGGCGTACATGCAGACTTTGTTATCGCACAGTGAACGTAGTATGGCGAACGCTTGAATGGCTGGACCAACTTTGTGGTGAAACGGTGTTGTCATAGTGTTGCTTGCAGGAAAGGAGGTTGCCAAAGAAACATATTTTTTTCAATAATTCGTGATTGAAGACTGCAGTGTATCGATAATTCAGAAAACTGCAAAAAAATAGCTTCACAAATCAGAACGCCAACTCGGGATCTATAAATGGCGCTCCTCTCGATCCAAGCATAATCGAAGATCGTAATCGTGTAGGTTGTTGTGGAGTTTTACAGTTAGAATGAATAGGATACTTGGTGTAAAGAAGAGCTTCTAAGCTTTTGATAAACATTGTTAGAAATGGAATGTCTGGGAGCAACAAGAAGGATATTATTAAGCATTATCGTCTTAAAATTAAACAATTTACACCGAGACTGGTTCTCAGCAAAACGCTGCCGACCTCAATAAAAAAAGACCTGAGCAAGAAAGAAGAAAATTAGTCTATGCGTCTTTCAGAAATCAGTCATAGAAAGGATCAGAAACAATGTTCAGTCCAATGTCGTGGAAGCCAAATTTACTTTTTAGAATTAGAACACGGCACTGAACTGATTTTAGTTTAGTAATTTCCGCAAGATCACCCAAATTTCTATTATCAAATTGAGGCTACGTTCCAGCCAAAACCGGCGATAAGGCTGAAATCTAGAGTAAATTAAACATGATTAGTGAAATCCGCAAAGTCCGCCAGAGCGAACGTGATTTTCCACTTCGGTTAAGGGAGGTACATTACAATAGTTACGTTGGAGATTTATCTCGAAACACTGTCTATAACAAAGACTTCTGCTTGGAAAATGTAGGGAAAATGTCTCAAAGGTATAGAAATTTTGGTATTCGGTCCTCCGATACCTGCACCAAAATCTGTCTAAACTGTCAGTGTACTACTTAATAGAGATATGCCTTAATAGTAGAACAAGCATGGAAGTAACTTTAAACTTCTTCTTGAAGTTTACCCTTTTGATAATGCCGTTCCTCTGTATAAGAGTGGGTGGTGTCTCAATAACTTTGACTTGGTTCCCGTGCTTCTTCTAGCGAAGAGTATAATCCACAGTGAGACCTAGATATTTGACCTCATAAGTCATCTCTAACTCCCAACGCATGGTTCAAAGTTAAGGTTGCACCAAAAAGCATTCCTAAATATGTATATTATAAATTCATCAGCCTAAATTGCTGCAAGCCCACCTTTTCATAGGTTAAGGCAAGGATAGATAAGCTTTACTTACGTTAACTCTAAAACCGGTTAGCAGACGCTACAAATTCTTACCACTGAATGATATTTTCTTAAAACTCAGATATTCGAGACATTTCAGTAATCAAAAACCCAAATAAAGAAAATTTACAAGCCAATTTAGGGACCAAAATGAATTGTCAATATCTTTTACCTTACCTACCTACCTAGCAACAAAAGGTCTTGTTGTTAGCTCAATCTGTATCCTAAATGCTTTCGTTATAACCTGAAATTCAAAGTTTAAGATCATTGGATATTTACTTGCAGTAGACGCCCTCTCGAAACGCGCTTTAATTTTCAGTTTTCCCATTTCAGTGTCCCCATTTCATTCTGGTTTCTCAATGGATTACTTTGAAGGACAGGTTTGAGCGAGGTCGAACGGCCAAGAAACTCATGAATTAATAAGGTGTTTCGAGGTGTTTCTCTTATCAACACAAGTTTCCTACTCCATCATAAGAACTGATAGTCTCTAGCCATCAGATCAAATGAAGGTTCATTCAGTCTTGGTTATTTGAGGTTTCATAGTTATTGGATTAGAAAAAGGCTTTTAGAACTGCAAAAATGGTATAAGAAGAAATTATTTTCTAACTTTAAAGAGCACAATAATAATTTAAGTACAGTCTGCTGAAATACTAGGAATTTATAGCTTGGAATCCGACAGCCCTGGACACAATAACAGCCGCGCGTAATACAAGACGCATTAATTTGACTTGACTGGTGACTTAAAGGAAACTGATTTTATCTCTGCCCTACAAAGACCGTGCTAGATTTATTGAACCCTTGCAAAAAAATCGCAATTGTCTACTTTAAATCTTTCGCACCAGTAGGAAAATCATAATTCCCCTAACATATGGAGACACGCGCTCAAAACTCATATGCAAATACAAAGAAAATCATAAAGCGGCTTAAATAACATTACATTCTATGCGATTACAGATAATCTCTTTTCTAAAATGCTTTCTGAAAGCCTCTATTGAGGCACTTTCCGCGCGCATAAGAGAGCTCACTCTTATCAATGTGCCAATCCAATTTGAAAAGTAAGAAAGCAAATCGCCAAATACAACTGTGCGCTGGCACTCACCAAGTTAACGGTGTTTGAAAATCGCCCCTTCGGGCGTTAAAAACGCGTAAACGCCAGCAAATACCACAAGTCTTCGCATCGAGCCACTGCTATGGCAACCCTTTGTACGAATGTACGAGTATGGAGCTCGAATGGATACGCGTATGTGACCGGACGTGTGTGGTGTTGGGTTGGAGGTATTAGCAATATTAGACGTATTTTAAAATGTTATTTGGCTGCGAGGCGTATGTTGAAGCATGTAAATTTGACTTGGGCGAAATTGCAAAATACGCGCAACGGAGTAACTAACTCAAATACCACGCGAATGCCGAGAAGGACCAACGGCAATGCCAATAAGAACATAGCGGCCGTAAGTTGGTATTGTTGCGGCAAGGAGAAGCTGAAGTTTAGCAGTGAAAGTGATGGGCTGTCGCAATGGCAGGACGCGGAAGTGGTGGAGGCGCGCTATAGCAATCTACAAATCTAGAAAGGTAAGCTGAAGACAGCGTGGGGAGGAAGTGAATGTATGTGGACGTTTGAGGACGTTGCGAACTCACAAGTGGTGTGAGAAAGGGCTGCAGCAGCTGAGGGCCGACGCTGTGAGCTCACGGCTGGTGCAAGGAAAGACAGCACAATCTAACGCGGCGAGCTCGGAGTGAGTATATCGGCGGACATTCGATACAAGCGACATATAAAGGAAATCGCAAGGCCGTGAAGCCGTGTGTCTATGTGACGTATGTAAAATACAATGTGAACAAACACAAAAGAGGAATGGCGTTAGGTAACGAAGTGGACTACGCGGTAGACGAGTGTCTAGCATTGCGGCACATTTCGCCAGAGCATAGAACGTCGGTGAAGGCAGTTTGTGACTAGGAAAAGGAAGTTAAAGGCGATATCGACCTGCTTACATGGAAGCTGTTGTATGCTGGAGCTCGTGTTGGTCGTTGCGTTTGACAGTGGGCGGACAGGCGGATGGTGTTGCCAGTACGTTGGTAGTAACATTGATGAGTTTACACTTTACACATACGGACTCAGAGGAGTGTGTAGTTAAAGTAGTGGTGTAAACAGCGTAATCAGCATGTGTGCGACTTGGACTGAAGTCAGTAGGTGGTGGTTTTGGACCAGACTGGTCGACGGCTGCTCACAACACACACATGGGGTGTGCGAATGATATATGTAATGATGGACGTTAGCAATCAGACGTTAGTTTGGCACATTCTGGTGTGGGCTGCTGTGCGGCTACCGGTGGTGGGCAGCCCTTTTGGCGTTTTCTAAGATTCAAATTTCCAAATTACGCGCACAAACAAACGAGCACGTGTAATGAAGCATCGCTGCAGCGTCGAGGGTAGTGCTCGTAAATATGAAAGCTGAGGCTAAATCATTAAAAAGATTGCGCGTTACGAAGTAAACTGAAAGCCCCCCACTCGGAGTATGAGTATGTGCTGCCACCAACGCAAGGTGGACATAATGTATGGTGGGCTTTGTGTAGTTTTGCATAAGCACACATGAGCTCTGTCCTGAGCCCGCTCATTGATGGGGGTGTGTTTGATGTTTTCATTGTGAACGCGGAAATTAATAAATTGAAAATGAGCGCCACATAACGAATCTTAAGTAATTCGGCAAGAAAACGACAGTAACTATGCGGAATTTATGGGAAAACTTCGTTAGTTTCTAATAGATAATATTTATCTTTATGTAGTTTTACGTACAAAGGCCAAAATTCGGACTTTACTACAGGTTTTGAGCTCAGTTCTACGTCCCCCGTCTGCTGACTCGTGGCTTGAAGCCTTGGACTTCTTCCTTTAAAGATATGTAGAGAATAATTCTTCTCTGCACTTGAGACTCGAGGCTTGAAGCCTTGGACTTCTTCCTTTAAAGAGACACGGAGAATAACTCTTCACTGCATTTGAGACTTTCATACCGGTTTCTATAATTTAGTTCTTCTAACTGGGTATCAACTCTCTTTGAAGCACATTTTGAAAGACAACTCAGTTTTACATCTTCTTTGACAATTTGTGCTTTGAAGCCGAGCTTATGTCCGAGTTTTACGCCGTGTAGCCGCTGGCTTCTTCCTCTAATGAGTTGCGGTGCTCAACTCTACTTCACAACTTTTAAACCCACTGCTTTCTAGGTCCTCGTGTTCGGTAATTGTTCCTTAGTTTTTTTATCTTTTAGGTCTGAAAGATTTTTACTCATATTTCTTTCAAACGTGGGTTTTTCTTTGAGGTAGTCATCGAGGACATTATGAATGAGAGCAAAGAAAGTTGACTGCTTTATAGGTTGTTGTTGTTGTAGTGGCAGAATTCTTCCGGTTGCTTAGACCTGACTGCCGTGGGAACGGACTGCTTTATAGGGGTTCGGGCTCGGCACTTCACGCTTTGGGATTGGGAGCTGTTACTCATATGGCTTCATCAGTCCTACTGACATCCTTTCATAAACTTGGGCTTGAAATCTCTGGGGTGTGTCTCAATAACCCAGAACATATCAGTTGGTTCTGGCAATATTTTTGATATTCGGGACATCTGAACTTTCATTACAGGCCGCAATCAAGGCTTATTTTGATTTTTTCTAAAATCATTATGATTTTGAGGAACTCCCAATGCTTGCTTCGGTCAAACTCTTTGGATATAAATATGGCAAGTTTGTTGGGGATTCGAGCTCTGGTTTTATGTTTATTTAAGGTGGATAATGGTTGAAATAAAGACTGAATTATACCAGTAAATACAACAGTCTCGAAATAGGTATGAATTATATATATTAAAATTTCCCACTGAACACTGAAAAGCAAGACCTCCCTCTGCAAGCAAATTCTGGAGCCTCTTACCTAAACCCACGCTCTATACATACACCGAACTCCAGAAAAAGCAAACGTACGCACATTTCTGGCTTTCTACTTGTAAATTATTAATTCTAAGTAAAAGGCGCGCAAACTACTCACATGTGTATACAATTACAACAACAACTTTCATACTGCTATATATGCGAAACTCCACCGCATTGATAGCTCCATGTGCGTTTGCCCAACAACCAGGCCCAGGCACTTAATTGTAATCACGTACATATCAAGCATGTAGCTCTCTTGAAAGCACACATCTTCCACCTCCCACCTCGTCAGCGGCAATTGGAGCCAAGTGGTCACGAGGACGGCTGCTATTAATCTACATGTACGCTATATATGCGCCTCTCATATACCTGTAGCTGTATTTGTACGCTCCTTGGTGGTTAGTAAAATTTGATTTGCACGCATTCGTCCGTGTTTTCTCCAATTTGCCCACTCATCTAGTTGCTGATTCGCTACCCCCACCATTCATTAAAAACCGACGTCAATTTAAATTTAATGCGCTGCTTGGGCGTTCGTTTGCGTTAGGTACGCGTATAAGTGGGAAGGCCCTGCAGGAATTTTCTTTGGATTTGTTTTCGAGAAACTGAGTCTTAATCTGACAAAGTTCTGTTATCTAATAAAGATGTTCTTTGGTTCTAAACCCATAAAAAGTGGGAAGATTGCTTAGGAATTTGCTTTGGATTTGTCTTCGACGAACTGAGCCTTCAGTTGAGCAAGGTCTTTTATCTAATTATTAGCTCCTTGGGTTCTAAAACCAAAAAATATTGGACATAAAAAAGCATAGCAAGTCCAAGTGTCCAGTTATTGTGGAATCTAAAAAAGAACCTTCTTCGTAACTTTCGATCTAAACGAGCTCTCAAACACCACTTAAACTGAATTTAGACTAAAAAACACGTTGTCCAAGCCCTTTTTAGTTTAAGAAGGCAGCCATAAAAGTAAAAACTCAACACGAAGAACACAAAAGAACATACCGCTATACAGGCCGGCCGAAGTCGCGAAGCTTCAATAATTATTTACTAAATTCCTTTTAGAATTCAGTTCTTTATGGATAGTAAATATCATTTTAGCTTTACATAAAGTGATTATTGAGTTCTCGGTCATCTGAGGGACTACTGCGATCCCAAATATCTTATTAATACCTCGATCCACACACGTTAAAACCTTTTCTGTACAAAATCATGGAAAGTTAAGTTTCGATAGCAACCCTAGTGAATCTGAAGAAGCTCCTTCATCAACGAGGTCCCAAGTTCTATGTAGATTAAGATTTAAAGCTCGATCCACACAAGTCAAAACTTCCACTATATAAAATCATTGCAAAATCGAGGTTGGTTAGCAACCCTGGTGAATCTGAAGAAGCTCCTTCATCAACGAGGTCCCAAGTTCTATTGATTGATTGAGCTATTAACAGCGGCTTACTACCTACTTATTAAATATACAGTCGGAAATAAACCCCAGCAGCGAAGTAATAAATTCCAATAAATATTTTCTGCGGCTCAAATATGAACTCTCGAACTCGTTTTAGATCATTACAAGGTGAACTAAATGAACTAACTTACAATTGTTAGGTATACGACTGGTCCATTTAAGTAGAAAGAGAGAACCAAGGCAATTACTTTCTTCGAACATCGAAAAATCAAATCAATATGAGCCCCTGGATAGTAGCACTAACGATATGTCTCAACCTAATTTGGACTCCTACTAACATTCCAGCTGGAGACCGTCATATAAGATTGCCAAGTTAAAAACTTGACAATTCTAGAGCTAGCAAGAGTTCAGCTTGCGTTAATCGGCATTCTGTTCATATCATCATTCATCTAACTAAATTTATAAAACCTTCGAACTAAATTTCAACCGGGTCCTTATTACCATATACGGTACATTAGTGATATGTGCTTTCATTACCATATCAGCAGTCGAACAGCAGTTTCAAGGCTGCCAAAGCCAAAGTCATGTTCTGGCACCAACTTCTCATCTTCATATTTCCACCCTCTCTGTCTCCTATTCGAATCACAAATACTGAAAATTTTTGCTCGCATGTGACGCCATTTCCTGCTTCTACCCAGCTACTCCAAGCATTAAATTTAATTTCTATTTAACTAACGACCACTCGCTTAATAAGTATAATACTATATGCGTGTACGGCAGAAGCTTAATTTGGGGTATGGGTGGGAGTAGCTCTAATAACGCCGAATGTGTATGGTATATTCATATGAAGGCTGGGTTATGAGAATTTAGCTGACAGCAGACCAACCACAACCTTTAGGCCGCAGAGGACGCTGTATGATGGTGAGACTTGACATATTGGAGATTTTTTAGTCGTTCGCTCTCAGATGTTCCGTTATCTCACAATCTCTCAAGGGGTTCCTCATTGTAAAAATTTCTGTCAAATATCAATTTTTCCATTCAAACGTCCTGCTCGAGGCTTCGTCTTTTTTTATATCTGCTCATCTTGTCAAATTTTAAATTCTTTAAAGATATGAGGGTGATATTCTTAATTTGTCAACTGGTCCACTATTATTGTACCTATGAATATTTGGTGGTATGAAAATATGTTGTAAAAGAATCTATCAGCTATCCGTACTTCCGATTTATTGTAAAACCCTCTATTATTTGAAGAAAACTCCGTCAGCACTGGCCAAAATAGTAAATTTTAATTTTTTTTCCGAAAACGTTTTTCTACTAAAGATCTGCTCTGAAAACTAAAAAACATTGACTATGAAGATAGGTGAAAGCAAAAAGTCTCCGAAAGGCCTTCTCTACTAAATCTTTTCTCCAGAAATAGTGGTTCGATAGACCCTTCCAACCATTTGAAATCAATATAAAAGATCATAAAGCCCTTCGGCACCAAGCCTCAGGCATTTTCAGCAAAAGCGAACTTCCCTACAATATCTGGTTTCCAGAAACAGTGGTTCAGTAGACCCTTCTAACCATTTGAAGTCAATATAATAGGTCCTAAAGGCCTTCGGCAGGCAAATCTCTGCATTCTAAGGAAGAGAAAACTTCTCTACAATATCTTTCCTCCAGAAACAGCAATTTAATAGACTTTTCGAAACAGCTGGAGTCAATAGAACAGGTCATTAAAAACACCAAAGCCTTATTTTTCAAATTTATCTTATGCAATAAAGACATACAATGTATAGCATATTGTCCAGCAGAATTTAATTTAAGCTTAAGAAGGACTTGCTATCCTAAAAAAATACTTACTTTAATTGAAAAATTGCCATTATGGGCTTAGTTTTTCACATTCGCTTTTGATGTCACAGAAAGGTGAAAAATGCTTAGAAAAGAAAAAATTAAGAAGAAATAACATAAGAGGGGAAAAATGCTCGCAGTAAAAGAAAAACGCAAAACAAGAAAGAAAAAAGGGTTACAAAGTGAAAAAGGGTGGCGAGTGCTTTATGTTACATACTTGTAGCGCACACTGTTACTTCTAAGAATAAAAAAAGATACGTACTTCTTCACATTTTTTCTTTGTGTGCCTCAAAAGTAAAATTTCAATTAAAATCGTTTGTTAAATTTACAACAACAAAAAACTAACAAAACATAAAAGCCAAAAGAGTTGCAAGAAGCTTACGAGAAAATAAAAATTAGAAAAAAAGGCGAAATTGAAAATAAAAATTAGAAAAAAAGGCGAAATTAAAAATGAGAAAACTTAAACAAAGCAAACATAGCTGCGAAAGGCTTACAAAGCAACAAAGCAAACAATTTTTGATGTTGAAAATTGGGAAAAAATAATTGAAATAGAAAGTGCTAAAGAAATTCGCAAAAAAATGGAAAAGGACACAATAACAAAGACGAACCAAACAAAGCGCAGAATAAATTATGTATTAAAAAGCAGAGGAAACTGGACCGAGCTTAGTTAGACGAGCCTAAGAAAACAATTCTGCGAAAGAAAATTTTAGAAAAAAGGAAATGAAATGAAAGGAATTTTTAAAAATAAGCCGCAGAAAATATAAATTAAATTATTTTGTCCAGCTTCACTTGGCAAAATGTATAAATGGTAAACGTAGTTAGTGGTAGTTAGTTAGGAAGTAGTCGTTGTTTTGTTCCGATTCTTCTTTATCTCGAAAACTCGTAACGCAGACTCATTAGATGTTCTCATCGTACATGCCTTTTCACCATATAGCAGGATAGGTATGATCAGAGACTTATAGGATTTGGTCTTTGTACATCGAGATAGGACTTTACTCCTCAATTCTCGAACTTCTTCATGGTCGGACAATGGAACGTCGGCTCCAGCGTCATCGTTTGGGAAATCGGGTTCACCATCTCCTGGTGTTATGCTTTGACTGCCAATTCTCGAGCATTACCCCTATCGGCCAGCTTGTCAAGCTCTTCGTACTCACGCATTTTGGTCTCTCTCTTTTTCAGTCTGCAAATGTGTCTCGCTTCCCTCTTCAACTCTCGGTATCTATCCCATCCCGCATCGAATTGTGGTCGATTGTAACGTTGCGAGGTAGGCAGTCTGCTTTCTCTCCGCTGCGACACGACACTCCTCGTCGTACCAGCTGTTCTTTTGCATTTTCCGAAAATCAATGGTTTCAGTTGCAGCTGTACGTAAGGAGTTTGAAAAGCGGTCCCACAGTTCACTTCCCGAGTTGCGGATGTTTCTCTGTGACGCTTTTCGACGTCGAACCTTTTCCTTTTCTTTGTTGCAACATGGTCCAAGTCGATTTTTTACTGCACAAAATAGATTTCTTAAAAAATTGTTATTTTGTTTATTGAGAACATGAAAGAATGAATAATTTTGAGGAAAGCATTGTTAATTTTTTCTTTAATTTAAAAAATTATTCTAAAAAAACAATTTAAAAAATAGATTTCTTAAAAATTGTTTTTTTTTGTTTATTGAATAAAAAGTTTTTTCTTTATAAAAATTATAAAAAAATTAAAAATTTCATACAACTAATTTTTGAAATTCTAACGAAATTCGTGAAATTTTTTAAACCAAATCACCAAAATTCAGATTTAAAAATGAACCGAAATAAATGGTATTCTAGTTTTTCAATGGAAAAAATAAATTTCTTAAAATAAATTATTTTATTTATTAAAAAATTAAATTTTCCTTTAGAAAAAGGCGTTGTGCATTTTTTCTTTAAAAATAATTTTTAAAAAAATTAATAAAAAAAACAAAAATTTCAAAATTTTATAAAAAAATTGTGATATTAAAAACAAAAAAATTATAGATATAAATAAATTTTAGATATATGGTATATATTTTTTCTAAATTATATATATATTTTTCTAAATTATTATTTAATAAAATATTTTATAATTTTTCAACTTTTTTATTTTTACAAAATTTTAAATTTTTTTATTTTTTTTTATTTAAATTAAAAAATATTTTTTTTTAATTTATTATTAATTTTTTATAATATTAAAAAATAAAATTTCCTTCCACCGTGCAACAACACATGCACGACTAACTCACCAGCGCAACGCAGTCAGCGCCCAACGCCAGCGTCGCTGTCAATTTAAAAACGTCCAAAGCATAAAAATCGTCCAAATCAAGAGCAAACATCAAAAAAAAAAAACGAAAACGAAACAGAGAAAAATAAACACAAAACTGAAATGAAATAAAAAGGAAATAATATAACAAATGCGTGCAATGTCCTTCAACCCTTTCGCTTGTGCGCCAGCAAATAATTTGCACCAGCACCAACAACAATAACAACAGCGGCAAAGCGAAGTATACAGCGAACAGCCCTCCGACGCACTTACAGACGCAAACGACTTTTGTCCAGCAAAAAAAAAAGAAATTCAGTTTATAAGCGTGGAGAGGGGAGGGGGAAGGGTAGGTGGCAAAGTGGCAGGGGAAGCTTGATAAAAAACGACTTTGATTCGAATGAAGCGCAGAGCAAAAAATCTACCAACACCCCATCTCCTGCAGCAAGCATACACCGTGCTGTCGCTAAATTTACACACATACATAGGTACCGTTATTTTTCCACTTTCACTTTCACTGACATTCTTTTGGTGCTACAAACATATATGCACACATGTATACATATATACACATACATATGTCGGTACGATTCCCATATTTATTTGTTGTTGTTGCTTACATTTTTATTATTCTTGTTTTTGTTGTTGTTGTGCAGTCGAGCGCGTTGGTCAGCGTCAAAACATTAAAATTCGCCAGCAGCACTGAAATATTTTCACAGCACGAAAAGAAAGCCAGCAAAAGCGAGAGTGGTAGTGGGAGAGACACACGGCTAACGGTAACATAAGGGGTGCCACAAAAAAACCGAAAGGATGCTGCATTAAAGTAGTAAAGTAGTCGGGGGTATAAAAAACGAATGCGCAAGCATATAAAGAAAGCGAGTGAAACGGCGGGTGGGGGCGGGTGGTCTTCGTGTTAGAAAAAGTGCGTAAGCACGAATTGCTAAAGAGTTGAGCGCGTGTTGGGCCGTAGAGTGGGAGGCAGCAAGAAGACAAAGGCAGACAAGCACAGGATTACGGAGGTGTTTGTTGCTGGGCAACACAACAATCAGCGGGTAGCAGGAGGTCCGTGCTTGGGCATGCAAGTGTTGCCGTAATGTGTGTGCGAAAGTATTAGTAGCTCGGCAACTGAAGCAAAAAGGGATTGGGAGCGCGCTGTGCATGCAAACGAGTAGCATTTTTATACGAATTACAAGCTGGACAGCCGAGAGCATGTCGAAACAGTTTGAAATAATGGAAAATGTATAAAGCAAACGGTGAAAATTCAGATGGAATTAGGAGAAAATGTCGAAAAAGAGTTGAACAAAATGAGAGCGTTCATTGTGATAAAGCTGAGAGTTACTGGCGTTAAATTTTAAAATGAAAAGAGAGCGAATGAAAGTAGTTAAGGAGCTGGTAATTAAGTTTCACTCAACATTTTTTGCTTGAGAAACATTTTTTTTTTGGATTTTGTGTCTGAATTTCATAGAAGATGTATTTTCTAGTATAAATGGTTATCTTGAAATCTTTGTAAGGGTACCCGAAGTTGATAGTCTCTTTTTTTGACTTTCTAAAAACCTCTGAAAAAATATCGATATTGCCTCATTTTTGGGGTCAAATAAGCGATAATTCAACATAACTTGCAGTTACTTCTTCGAAGCGGATATTATGCAAGAGATAGTTTTCGATTATATTGTAAACCAGATTCCTTCGGAATTTGACTTTCTAAGGTCTGTACTCACTTCTAACACCTCGAAGCGTACGGACGTCTTAGACACTGGGACGTGTCTTATATCTATCACAACATGGTCGATCTTGTTGGTGGCTTTTCGATCCGAAAACAGCCAGGTAGCTTGATGATAACATGACAGGATATGTCACCATGAAGGCTGAATTTACTGACCGTTGTGCCAAAGGTACTTTCTTTGCCCAGGCGTTAAAGTCGCCAAGCACGATTTTGATATCGTGGCGGGGGCAGCTCTCATAGGTGCGCTCCAATGGCTCATAGAAGGCATCTTTGGTCACATCGTCCTTTTCTTCCGTCGGGTCGTGAGCGCAAATCAGCGTTATGTTGAAAAACTTCGCTTTGAAGCGGATTGTGGCTAGACGTTCATCCACCGAGGTGAATGCCAGAACTCGGAAACGGTATTTCTCTCCCACCACAAATCCCACACAAAATTTGCGCTCTTTAATATGGATGCTGTAGTAAATGTCACAAGGACCTACTCGTCTCCGTTCTTTCTTGGACGGCGGTGATGTCAGCCTTCACTCTAACAAAAACATCAATCAGCGGCACCTTCCCAATTAATGGCCCGACATGCCAGTTGCATGCCCTTAAGTCGTAATCCTTAATACGTTTACAGTGGTCGTTATCAAAAAGGGGGTCTCTCATCCGCGACTGTTGCGTTTTTTTCGTCGCCGGTCCCAAACCCAGCGCACAACCCTGACGGAGGGATAATTCGACTTCTCACTTTAACTTGCCATGAAACAGATGTTTTTGGCTACCCGAAAGTGAGCTGTTTGAGCTACATTTGAGAAATCGTTTCCAAACCCCAAGTGAACGGCACTCAGAGAACTTTCCTCACTTGCGTGAACTTCTACATATGGCTCCATCTTTACCTCCGTAGAGCAATTTAGATTTCTAAAAGAAGTTAGACTGTAAAAATTTACCATATCAAGTAGAGTATCCGAAATCTTATCTCCTAAAGAAGCTGTTCGAATCTGTATTTATGTGTATATATCATCGGTGTTGAACCGTTCGGATTTACTCATATCCAATAGTGCATCCGAGGTCCTACCTACTCGGAAAGCAATTTCGAATCTCTTTTTGCAAGTTTGACTGAAAAATACTAAACATATTTCCTTCTTCTGTATTAGAAAAAAATATGGATTATTTTGTCTATAGGTAATGAGGAAGCATGAACCACTCTGAAGACTTTTTCTATATTTGACCTTTAAACGCATTTTATTTTTATCAAATTCAATTTCGAAAAGTAACATAAGCTCCCTATAACCCATACAAAACAAACTTAGACGCATTTACCTAAAGAATGCACTTAGAAGAGCTCAAAAGCGTTGGAATCTTATACAAGTATCCCCACTAAACCTATTTTAGTAATATGAGATCCGAAAGCCCTAATCCTTAGATTATTCTTCTTACTTTTTTTCGTTATATTCAGTTCGCTCAAAATACTGATGCTTTTTGGACTCAATTTGCTTCGGTTGAATTTTCTGGAACTATGAGTTGTATTGATCCCTCCATGTCTGCCCCGTAAATGATGTTAAATCAATGCCAGCCTTTGCAAAAACCTCAAATTAATAGTGGTTTCATTCAAAACCAAATTTTGGATAATACATAGTTCCAAATATAAAAAACACTGCTTTTCCAAGCAACAACATATGCTCGTAAGTGTGCCTGCGCGCCTGAAACTATGCATAATCCTTTACTATAACTACTCACAGCATCCAAAGCTTACAACAATTCTAAAACAATTTGGGGTAGTTTCGTATTGTTGCTTACAGTCGAAATAAATTATTTTCGGTAGTTATAAAAAGCAAAAACATGTTACTATTTCTGTGTGTTTTGCCAAAAAATTACATAAAACCACAAAAAAAGGGTTGAAGGGGTTGGTGGTTGGCCGGCAATGACAACAAAAATGCTGCACTTTCCGGAGATCTTGTTTCAAAAAGCACGAAAACAATACTTAAACAATTACAATAAACAAAAACAACAATAGTAGAGTGGTTAAGTGTGTTCTATTGTGATTCTGCACATTGTTGATGTTGCTGCTGCCTGCACCTTTGTTGCTGGTACACTTTCCTTTGTATGCGAGTCTCGCTTGCAGGCTGCCACATGCAACTGACATAAGTCACCACTACACACACGTGTGTAAAAAAATTATTGCAAATGCTTGTGAAGATGCACGTGACTGTAGTCATAATTGGCGGAATATCATAAATCTTCTCTTTCAAATATTAAAATGTGGCTGGGCGCCTAATAGTAGACAAAGTAATGTTTAAGCCTTATTTCGGTTTTTATGAAAATTCAATATTTTTCCATATAAAGAGAGATTTTCTAACATTATTGGATTTATTTACAAAATTTTAACTTTTAGCTGATCACCTTTAATGCGCTTTGGCTAGATGATAGTTTTTACTAGTTTTATCGTAAATATTAATTCGATAAAAGCGGATATAATTGGATTTTCATCTTAATGAGTTACTAATACTCTTATTAATAAGCTTTTTTCAAACAAATCGTTGTAAATTATAGAAACAGTAAAAAACGCCTGAAAATAGGCTAACAATTTACAAACATTTTTAAAATATTGTCATACACATGAATTTTGCTGTGTAGGCATAAAAAATATAAATCATTATCATTTTACATAATTTTTTGCCTGAAATTCTTAAAACGCCTTTGCATATGCTATAAATTTACAAACTTTCACTATAGTACTATTTCAAATATTCGCTGTATCTCCGAAAACAATGATATTGGAGTGGACAAGCAAGATTTTGCATTTTATTAAGAAGTCATTACTTTTGCGCCTTTGAGCAGGCTACGTTATTTGAATATATGAAGTTAAATGCTTTCTAGACGATCACATCATCACAGAAAACAATAAAAGCAACTTCTATTTGCATATTTCCAGCAATTAGGTAACTTAGTTATTATGACGCCTGAGTATAGGCAACAAATTTTCGAAATTTTTGCATTCAAGCTCCTTTTAAAACTCATACTGCCGCAAAAAGTATTAAAAGAAACATGAATGCCAGTTCATTTAAGTAAATTATCGAAATCTTCAGCATCTTATGTAACTCGCATTCAATTGCGCCTTTGGGTAGGCAACATTTTTGAAAAGCCAGTTTATCAGTCTTTCCAAATGTTCAGTTTAACACAGAACGGCAAACAATCAGCTTGTGCAAGCAAAACTTTCAATTTTCTGCGGCATTTTATAGAACTTAATTACTATTGTACCTTTAAAAGGTTCAAATTCCTGAAAATTTTTAGTTCAACTTCTTTATAAATATTCAAATTATTACGAAATATAGTAAAATTTACTTGAGCGAACAAACTTCAAAAGCATGATTGCTATTTTTGTTCTACCTGCCAGTTAATTACAAATGCGCCTTTAGTTATGCTACAATTTTTGAAAAATTCAAATGATACTAGCTTCTACTAAATGTTCACATAGTAAAAGACTACAGTAAAACTAGCCTGAGTTTGTGTAATTTCTGTGTCAAATGCAACGTTGCAACATTATTACTCTTGCACCTTTGAATAGGCTACATTTTTTATAAATTTTAGTTTATATTAATTTTAGTATACACAAATCATCTCGAAAACTAAAATAAGGACTGGAAGTATATATTTTAAGTCAAATATTTATTTTTTTGTAAGGTAATAGAAATTGCGCCTTTCAATATGCTACAGTGTTTGAAAATTTTGGTTGCTTCTTTTTTCTAAATATTCTGCGCATCACAAAACTATTAAAATGCATTTCAAGTGATACAATTATCAACAATTTTGCGCTTAATTTTGTAGTTTGTGCAAGTTCATTAAAAGTGCGCCTTTGGTTAGGCTATATTTTTCGAAAACTCGGCTCATTTCTAAATGTGCTACATCATAAAAAGAACTAAATTTACTTATATACATAAAGTCTTTAGTAATAATGTAACTAAATTAATATTGCGCCTATGCATAGGCTATATTTTTTGTAAATATGCTGAAACAATTTTATCTAAATTTTTACATCTTTATTAAAAGAACTTTGTGTACATATTTTTAAAAAATCTATTCATTTTTTGGTTATTTCCATTGTACATATGTATGTATATAGTACATTAGCGCCTCTAGATATGCTACAGTTTTTTTAAAGTATTTTGCTTAGCTTCTTTCCTAAACGTTCATGACTTTGAGAAATGTAAAAAAGTAATACAAGTTCTAAATAAAAATTACTTTTATTGCATTTTATTAGACTTAATTGCAGTTGCGCCTTTGTATAGGCCACATTTTTGAAAATTCGGTTTTTTCTAAAAGCTCATTTCTTCACAAAGAGTATAACAATGCACTTTTCTGATTATGTCTGTGTGTTTAAGAAAATTTATAATCATTTTCAATCTTATTTTTTCATTCACGCCTTTGGATAGGCTAAATTTTCGGAAAATATTTTTTGTGCTCTTTCCATGTTTGAGAAACATAATAAAAATGCACTTGTATATATATTATAATGAATTATCTCAATAATTTTTAACTTTTAATAGTATTATTTACTGGTACGCCTTTGCATATGCTACATTTTTGCAGATTCAGTATATATGGATGTAAGAGTGCTTATGTATAAAATATGACTTTGTAATATATATGTACGTTTATAATTTCAAGAAAATGTATTGTGTGTATATCTCTGCTTTTAATTGATAAGCAAGTTTGCCCCTTTGTGTAGGCTTTTTTTTAATTCTAAGTTTCTTTTACATATTTTCGTTATATGCTTAGACAAATGTATTCAAATTATCTTGCTTATAAATTTTCAGTAGAGGAAATTTGGTACTGACGCTGTTAGCTTTCCAATACGCCTTTGTGTATGTTACAATTTAAAAAAAAAATCCACTTTAAATATATCTATACGGCTTTTGCTTGCTTAGCCTTAATTTTAACCCATTTAAAATACATTCAATTCCTCATTTTTCCATCTTTATTTACTCTACCTTTTTATTGAAATTTCTAAGACACACACACATACATGCATACATATGTGCATTCATAAAAGAAAATGAAAACGCTGCCAGTCGCTGAGCATAAGTTTTCTGCAAAGGCTTTCAAGTTTACTCATTTTTTTCGCAGAAAGTCAAAAGCAAACAGAAAATACGAGCAAAGGCGTATACAAAGTAGAGCACAGTGTAAACAACAACAAAAAATGCAAACAATTTTCTTCCTCTTAGCGTTTACAATTCGCTTAATACTTTTTAGCTGCCAAAAGCACACACACACACACACATGTGGGTTTAGAATCCATACGCAACTAACACGCGGTCCCACAGGACTATCAGTAAACTACGAACGAATGTGCTCCTAAGTGCTCGGCTAGTTCTGCTCGTGTGTGTGTGTGTGTGTGTGAGAGCGCGCCTAAGTGTATGTTTAAATTTATGTGTGAGAGGGTGCGGGGCTGCGCACCAATGGGCACATAATAAAAAATTTAAGCAACACACAAAGGCGGTGCAACAACAAAAAAAAAACAAAAATGTTGACTTCCAAAAAATTACAACAACAAAGGCAGCAAAATGGACAGTAAAAACAACAGTTGCAAAATTCTGACATACAGAACTACAACAACAGTTGCAAAATGTACAACAACAAATGATGACTTACAAAACAACAACAACAACAAATACTATAAATGGACCGCGGTAACAGCGACAACAACAACAGCAACGACGAATAGGTTGACTTACAAAATAACAACAACAACAACAAAACGAAGAGGTTGACTTACAAAAGTAACAACAACAAGAAATTCGTGAAATGGTCAGCAGTAACAGCGACAACAACAAGAACAAGATTTGAGGAACTTACAATATTACAACAACAACAAAACGAAGACGTTGACTTACAAAATAACAACAACAACAACAAAACGAAGAGGTTGACTTACAAAATGACAACAACAATAATTGCGAAAAATGTACTGCAACAAAAACAGTAAACGACGGATTTGCAAAGTAACAACAACAACATTAATTGCCAGAAACAACAACAAGCGACTGACTAGCAAAATAACAACAACAACAAAACCAAAAAATTAAAAGCAGCATCACCAACAAATAACTGTATTACAAAATAACAACAACAACAACAAATACACAAATGGACGCAACAGCAAACGACAGACTTACAAAAACAACAAATGGTAAAAAATGGAAAGCAACAGCGGCAGTAACCACAACAACAAAATATTGACTTTCAAGGCAAAAGCAACAACAAATGCAAGAAAATGGACAGCAACCACAACAACCACGGTGTATTTGTAGTGCTATTGGCTTCTTAAGTTTGCGCAATTTTGCTCGTTTTTCCATTTTTGCTTGCCGCAGTGTGCCTGTGTGTGGCCGTGCGCGCTCGAATAGCCAGCAAAAATACCCCCTTGAGTTTAGAGACTCTTAAAAATTCAAAGCACGAAGAAAGTTCTAATTTAAAGCAGCATGCATGCTGCGCCCCCGCGCCTGCACATACACAGGCGCGCGGCATCATTGACAGCGCAGCGCAGAGTACCAGTCCATAACCGCCACACACACACTTACACACACATGAGAGCATTTATGTAGACGAAGGGTAAAAATAGGACGAAAAATTCCAGAAAAAAAACTAAAGTGAAAGCAGTGGCCACACAGTAGTGAAAGTGCAAGTGAAAGGGTGGCACGCACACACATACACACGCATGCAAAGAAAGTAGTGAAAGCACGCGTGTGCACGTACGCGCAAATTGGATTGCTTGCGCACTAAAAAACAGTGCGTTTGAAAAGTATGAAGGCACACCAACGCACATACATATATATTATACACCCACACACACCCACAGTAGCACAAATCGCAAGGCAGCATACGGCGAGTGGCCGATTTTCGCACTGGACCATGGAATATTACGCATTATTATTATGTTTTTTGCAAACACCAGGCTTGTAGGCGAAAGGCAGTCACATGTTGTGCACTGATAGTTTTGAGGGTGTGTTTGTGCGGCGCTTCCATTGCAGCGCCGTATTGTGGGCATTGTGCGTGATTATCTGGCTATTTGGGCGCGAAAACTTTAGTGTGTGTGTGTATATGTATATATTTTTTTCTATATGTGCGTGTTTTTGCTGCACATGTGCGTTTTTAATTCACTTTCACCCGCGGTAACATAATCTGGATCTCAATATAACAATTGCCAATTTGAAAGGTAATCTTAAAAATTGCTAATTATATTGTACAGAGGATTCTCGGGTGCCAAATAGAAAGTGAAATTGCGTCAGGAATTGAGTTTCACTTTTGAATTAAATTAAATATAATTTATTATTACGAAGCTGATTTTTTCTGTAATAAAATGACAGCCTACTTCGAATAATATTTTTTCTGTAATAAAATTTTTTTGTCGATTTTTATAAAGTTAGAATAAAACAAGAAAAACGCGTTATATTTGGCTGCACCGAAGCTATATCTAGTACCCTACTCAGGCATAGAAGTTATAAATATATCTTTTTCTTGATTTTAATCAGTCAGTTTGTAGGGCAGCTATATGTTATAGTGGGCCGATCTGAAGGATTTGTTCAGATATTATAGCTTTGCTTCGTATAATAATATGTGATAAATTTCGTGCAGCTTTCTGGACAAATGAAAAAGTTTTCCATACAACAGCTGAATTTTGATCGGTCAGTTTGTATAGCAGCTATATACTATATTGTGGCGATTTTAACTATTTCTCTGGAGATTACAGCATTATCTTGGGTTATAATATCTACCGAATTTCCTGATGATATCTCGTCAAATGAAAAAGTTTTCCATACAAGAGCTGAGTTTTGATCTGTCAGTTTGTATGGCAGCTATATACCATAGTGAACCGATCTGAGCAATCTGTTCGTGGATTATAGCATTCCCTGGGACAACAATTCGTGCCAAATTTCGTGATGATATCTCGTCAAATGAAAAAGTTTTCCATACAAAAGCTCAATTTTGTTTGAGCTTTTTGATTTTTATTATGGAAATAAAATATTTATATTATTGTATTTTTGAATATTTAAATTTTTTACTACATATCGAGTATTATGCTTTAATTCTTAAGACTCTTAACTCTGAAAAACAACACTGAGTAAATTTTTTCCCTTCTACTCGCAAATTTTTGCCGCTAAAGTGAAAGTGACATGGTAACCGGTAAATACATATGTATGTACATATATACATACATCTATACATATAAAAAAAAGTTTTCTTAAAAAAAATTTATTTCCATAAAAAAATAGTTAAAGTAGCGTAAATAAAAATCCGCTTATCAGCAGCACCCGTAACGAGCTGTCAAGCGCCCTTACACCAGCTTACACTTCATTACCGCTCGACAAATTAAATCTGACCAATTCGCTTTGCCAAATTTTCGTCTTTTTTGCGACATATGCAGTTTTGACATAATTTGCAAGCAGCCAAGAGCATGCTAACGGCACAATAACAGTATGCTACACACGTAGCGGTACTTCAAAGTTCAGTTCAATAATAATCAAATGTCCACTTGTCGCGCTCGGCACGCACACACTCACGCGGCGTAAGCAGAGAGCTTCGCTTGTGAGTATGTATTTACTTTTTTATTGTGGTTGTATGTGTGTGTGTATTTATAGTATGTGAATGATAGAAATTCAAATATATTATGTTGGGTACTAGCATACATATAGTACATACATACATATATACATTTGTATATGCTGGCCTGTAAGGCACATTACAGCAATTGCATTAATAACGTTGTTGTTATTTTTGTTTTTTTCTTAATGTATGTAAAGGCTATGTATTTTATTTTATTTTTGTTTTTTTTTATTCTTATATTTATTTCTCTTCTCATCTTGGTTTTCTATTTTGGTTTTTTTTCAAATTATTTTTTGTTTATTTAATTGTTTTTTTTTTTTGGTTTTTAAATTTTTGATTTAATTTTCATTTTTTATTTGGTTTTGTTTTCGGGTTTTTTCTTTTATTTTTTTTATTTTATTATTGTTAATATTTTTTATTACAATTTTTTTTCAATATTACAATTTCCTGGTTGTTGCTGTTGTTTTATTTATTTTAATATTTTTATTTTTTTAACATTCGATATTTTGTTGCTTTTTTATTTCCTTTATATTACATGCATACATACATACATATTTTAGTTTTTTTTTATTTTTTTAAATAATTTTATTTAAATTTTGCTTGTTATTTTCGCTTTTTTGTTGTTGTTGTTTTGTTATAATGATTTTTTTAGTGTTTGTTTCATTTGTGTTCGATTTGTTGTTACTATTTTTTCGTTTTCATTTTCCATTTTTGGGAAGGTTTTTTTTTGTTCTCATTTTTTATTCTCGTTTCAAAAATTCTTATAGTTTCTTTATTTTTATGGGTGTTGTTGTTTTTTGCATTTTTTCAAATTTAGTTTTTTTATTCATATTTTATTAATTATTAATTAATTTTTAATTTGTGTGGTGTTTTTCTCGTTTTTATTTCCCATTTATTGTTGTTGCTTTTTATATTCAATGTTTCTATAACTATCTTATTTATTTGGTGGTTGTTGTTGTTATTTTATTCAAGTTTTTCAGCTAGGTTTTCGTGTTGTAATATTGTTGTTGTTGTAATATTTGCTTTTATTTTCCATTTCCATTATGTCGTCTTTTGTTTTTTACTTTTGAGTTTTTATATTGTCTTAATTTATTTACTTTGTTGTTGTTTTTCATTATTTATTTAATTTTTTTTGTTTTTATTTTTATTCCAATTTTTTATTTATTTTTAATTTTCCGTAGTTACAATTTGGCTTAATTGCCGATTTAGTTGTTTTTATTGTTGTTGTTATTTATTTTCGATTTCTTTCCTTTTCCATTTTATTGTGGTAATTTTTTGTTACTAAGCCTTTTTTCCTATTTTTTTAATAATTTTATTAATTTTTATTTTTAATCAATTTTCGATATAGTTCTTGTTGTTGTAGTTTTGGCTCTTCAATTTCCATATTTTTGTATTTGCTTTATTTGCATTGCTGCTTATTTTTATTTTAATTTTTTTTTGTTTTTTTTGTTTTTAATTTTGTTGTTGTTGTTGTTGTTGTTTTTGTTTTCAATTATGATGTTGTTGTTACTCTTCATTTTCGATTTTTTGTTGTATTTGCTTCATTTGCATTTTTAGTTATTTTTTAAAAGTTTTTTACGTTTATATTTCCAATATGTTGTTGTTGTTGTTATTTTTTTGCTGTGTCCACATTTTCGCTTACACTTTCGGTAATTCAATTCGCATCGTTATTATTATTCGTAACGGCATATTATGCAAGTTTTGCTTATTTCTACAATTGTTGTTTATATACTGAGTAAATATAACTATACATATACATACATACATACATATATTTACATTATACTATACACATATACCCGCACACACATACACTTACAAAGTAAAGCACTTTGCTTTTGTATTCATCTTTTTTTTTGTTTTCTTTACTCCTTTTATGCCATTCAATCTGCACTGGCTCGCTTTTGAAATTTTCTTAGCATTGCTGCCTTTGGCGGCCATTATAATTTATCTGCATTTACAGCTTCATATACAGCTATGTACATAGTGTAGTTTACCCCCCACCGCTACGCTGTATAAATGTCAATTTTCATTTACAAAAACCCTTTTTTCCTTACCTTTCGCTCTTTCGCTTCGCCAGCAGCTTCTTTATGCTTTCGCGGCAACAAAGCACCCCTCGCACCGCGCGCATTTCAATTTCGCTTGATTTGTCCGATTTTCCTTTTTATTCACTAACTTCAGAGAACTTGTTAATCTCACCGCCGGCCGCACGAGCCGCCCTGTCCGAGGCTCGTTCGTGCCTCCCCCAACCCCATCGTGCATTTTTTCGCATGACAATACTTTCATTTTTTGCGCTGCTTCTGCTATACGCATTTCCCCTTCTTCTTAATTTTTTTCCAACTTTTGAAATTTTTCTTCATTTCTCGTCGCTTGCATACACTTTTTCCTGCTATACTTCGCCCGCCGCCGCTTTAATTGTATTTTTTAATAATTAAAAATTCTTGCCGCACATTTTTCCATTATTTTCTTTACATTTTCGCTGCGTAAACTACCCGTTTGCGTAACAGTTTGCGTGCTGGAGTTGTAGAAATATTCTCCGCAGGCGGACGGAGGTTTAGCTGCAGTCCAGCATAATTCTTCGCCATCGCCGATTTCTTTGTTCTAAACGAAAACTCATTAAAAAGTGCTTTGGCTCGATTTTTTTAACTCTATTCTGCGCATTTTTCATATATAGCCGAAGGGGTGGGTGGTAATATCGACTTCTTTTACGCCACGACAGCTTGATAATGAACTTCGACTACGCAAAAAGTAATATTCTAGCATTTTTTTCATAAAAAGCACAGCAACGAAGTGCAAAGCAATGGCTACCAATTAACATAATTGTATGAAAAGTCTGTATCGCGCAATTCGAAGATTGAGGTTAGGTAATTGAATTTTTAATTACTTAACGAAGACATCTTCTAAAAAGTATTAACAAATTTGCTGCCACAAATAATATCGTTTTTGCTCAAAAGTCCACGTTTTCTAACTCAAACCTTGCTTTGCGTTTTCGTAAAATTGTCTGAATTCCAAAATAGAGTATTACAGATAAATTGAAGAATATTGTTTAGCACAACCGAAGACAATAAAATCTTATTGAGCGCAGATTGCTCGCGCTAATCTAAGGAAAGAAGTATCAGTTCATCGTAAGTCTCCTGAATTCGTGTGGAACTGAATTTCGTAAAGTCTCACGCATTATAACTATGCTAACCTAAAAGTTGTTGTGAAAGCTTTAGCAGCCAGCAGTAAGCTCTAAGGTATAGTTGTATTCCTAATTCGATTAATTCGGGGTTTATCAGCTTAAATTAAGTATTGTAGCTATTATTCTCTAAGTCCGAGCTTGGCCTAGTATTAAAATATAAGATTATATTTTTTTCTAAAAAGCTGTGAAAGCTCTGTAAGGCTAATCTCAGCTCTCGAAGCCGATTTCTGATATCAAATAAGATTCACTTGAGATCCCCTCAACCTAATGCTAAGTTTAATAGCTGACAACACTGTATATGTAAATATAAGCTATAAAGCTTTGAAAGCTTTCTAAGCTGATTTCTGGTATCCTATATAATTTTTAGTTTTTAATTCACCTGAAATCAACATCATGCTGATTTTCGTAGCTGAGACTACAATTTAGCTTTGAAGCTTTGAAAGCTCGATTTCTCGCATTCGATAGTTTTCACGTGAGATCTGCCCTTCTTAGACTTAATTTTCGTACCTGTCAACACAATTTAGCTGCAAAGCTTTGAAAGCTCCCTGAGCCGATTTATTGAATCATTTAATTTACCGAAGATCTGCTCAACTTAATGCTGTTTTTAATAGAAGCTACTATGCCACTATTCAGATATGAAGCTTTGAAAGCTCTTTTCTTTTTGAACACAATAGGTCGCGTTGCATTCCCCGTTTATAAAAATAGATTTCTGGTATTCTGGAGCATTGACTTGAGATTCACTCAACTTCATTCTAATCATTATAGCTGACACTACAACTTTGCTTTAAAGCTGTGAAAGCTCTCTGAGCTGATATCTGGTATCCTCTAGGATTCACTTGAGATTTCCTCAATTTCAAACTTTATTCTGCGAGATGTGGAAGATTTTAAACGATTGATTCTATTACTATTCATTATTTGTATGATTTTCAAAAGCTTTAAAAGCTCATTTCAAGCTTTTTATTCTACTTTACTCTTTACTAACCAAGTTTATTGGGCTTAATAATAGCTGAATGACGGCATTTACTTTCTGTCCCACCTTATGGCTCAGTAGTGGGCAAGAAAGCATTTTCTTGAATTAAATTTCTTTCTTATCCTTCTTAAAGCCAAAATCCTTGCTAATCCTTCTATCTACAGGCACATTAAAGCATATTTTCAATAACACAATTTACTCTCAAGCCGAGTATACCTTGCAGCTGCTGCTTATGGTCATTCAGGGCAGTAGTGCCAAGACGATCAATATGCCAAAAATGACCCTAAGACGACCAAGGAGTAAAAAGGACGCAAGCAACCGAAGAAACTGCAAGCTGTCAGAAATGCGTAAGAAACGCAACTCAATTTAGAATTTTCGCAAAAAAATGTACAGAAAATAAAAAATGGAAAATATGCAAGAAAAAAATACATATATTATATAAAAGAGGACAGGAGTATAAGAAAAGGGGTATAAAGGAAAAAATGTAAACAAAAAATAAAAAATTTATAAAGAAAGATACAAAGTAGGCAAATGGAAACGGGCACAGGATTGTCGAATTTCGATAAAGAAACACATAAAAGCGAACTTGTGAACGGTAGCTAGAAAGAGAGATAGAAACGAGCGAGCGAGAGAGAAAAACGAGCGCCAGAGCGAAAGCAAGAAAGTCCACAGCAGCCAAGCACAGGATAACTGCTGCTCGTAAAGCATTAAAAAAGTAACAAAATGCTATAAATACAACAATAACAAAAGGAGTAAAATACAAAAACAAATACAATAACAACAGCAAGATGAAAGTACAACAACATCCAGATTTAGCAACAGCAAAAACAAAATTACAACAACAAAACCAATTACAACAACAACGCCAAAATCATCGACAACAACAACTAAAAACCCTACAACAACAATAACTACAAACTGCTATAATAAAAAAGGATACAACACCAACAGCAACAACAACAACAAGACCAACACGCATAAAAAGTTCGGCGGGTGGCAGAAATTTCGAAGGACAACTGGACACAAAGCAAATATGCAGAAAGTGTCGGACGCTGGTGGCCGATAAGCTGGTGACAGCAGGCTGCTCGAGAGCAAAGGCGTCTTTTAATGTACGCAAACTGCAAAGTAAAAAACGGACAGAGAAACTGAACCCTTTCGTTGGACAAGCCAAAGTGCGTAAGGACAATTGAGGAGGAGCGCTGCTGCTACTCTGCCGCCGAGTGAACCCAAAGATGACCGAACGGCCCGAGAGTGACCAGTGATAGTAAAGCAGCGCCAAAAGCAGTGGCACAGCGGGCAGCGGTCAAGCAAAAGGGTGGGTGTGAAATGGCGTGAGACTTACTCTGTATACGGAAATGCCTAAGAGTTAGCAGAGAGTTAAGAAAAAACGAAATAAACATAAAAAATAAAACATTAGCAGCAGCCGACACCAACAAGGTGGTCACTTCTCCACCGGCCCGGTCAAGGGTGGGCGTTGCGGCACCGTCATGCGTGTGTGTTGGTAGCGGCGCTGCAAGTAATGTAAAGAAAATTGCCCAACTGCCAAAGTAGGCTGGAAAGCGTCTATCGAGGCAGCAACCCTTTAACGGCACACACACATAAACGCATTCACACACACACTTCTTTAAGCCTACACACACGCTTAGGCGCACGCAGGCGCGCGTGTCCGGCTAGCTTCCATGCACAATAATGAAATGCCGCACAACAAAAACAACAATAGCGCATTGATAATAATAAGAAACAGCCGTGCGGCAGTAAAGGATAATATCCATAAAAATGTGTGTGTTGCAAAAAATATAATAATCATAAATAAAATAATAATAATAATGCCCAGGATTTTCGCAGACACAATTGCGTCTGACTCAGGCTGAAAGGGCTTACTTTCATTTCCTGCGCGTCGTTGCGTTGGTCAGCGTGCTCTATCTATGGGCTTGTGGTGTCGAAATAAATTAGTTTCGGTTTTAACTTGTAGTTGTTTTTGTGTGTATTTGTTATTGTTTCTGCTTATTTTTGTGCGTGTTTTTGGCAGCTGTGGCATTTGTGGAAATTTGTTTATGCGCAGCTTAACCACATGTGCCGTTGGCAGGTCAGATTTGCATTAGATACTTTTAAGCGCAGCAGTTGGTGCCTGAAAGTAGGCAACGCTGTGACAAATGAGCTTAGAAAATGTAATTTAGAGCAGAAATGTTGCAGAAATACAAGAAAAAGGGTTATGTAAGGACCTTCATAGAGTGCAAAGTAATTTTTTGATAGAAATTTTTTTATCGAAAAATTATTTTTTTAATTCTTTTTCGAAAATAAAATATTTTTTTCATTCTTGTTAGAATTGTTTTTGGGAAAAAATCGAAAAATAGAATTTTCTTTATTTTTAATTCTTTATCGAAAAAAAAACTTTTGGCAATATTTTTATAGATTTTCAAACAAAAAGTTTTTTTAATTCTTTTTCGAAAAACATTTTCATTCTTGTTCGAAACTTTATTTTGAAAATTAGAACATTTTTTTCAATACTTTTTCGAAAAATAAAATCAATTCTTTAATTAAATTTATTTTTTTAATCTTGTTAGAATTTTTTTTTCGAATCGAAAAATAGATTTTTTTAATTCTTTTCCGAAAAAAAAATTCACAATATTTTTATAGATTTTCAAAATAACAACATTTTTTTTAATTCGTTTTTGAAATTTTTTTCTTCGAAAACTCGAAAAATTTATTTTTTAATTCTTTTGCGAAAAAGAAATTTCGCGGTATTTTTATTTATTTTGAAAGTAACAAAAAGCAAATATTTTTTTATTTACTTTTCGATTTTTTTAATTCGAAATTTTTTTTATTTTTAATTCTTTATTGAAAAAAAAACTTTGGCAATATTTTTATAGATTCTCAAAGTAACAAAAAATTTTTTTTTAATTCTTTTTCGAAACTTTTTTTTTGAAAATTAGAACATTTTTTAATACTTTTTCGAAAAAAGTAATTTCACAATATTTTTGTAAATTTTCAAACTATCTAAAGGTTTTTTCTATATTTTTATTCCTATAAAATGAATATACAATTTTTTCTCATTTTCATTTAACTGAACTTAAATTAAAAACAAAATTTAAAAAGTTTCCTAAAAGCAGCATCATTAAGGCAAATTTATTTGTTATTTATTATTTTTTTTTTGTAAGTTTGTATTTTTATAAAAAAAATTTTCAATAATGTTGAGGTAATTTTTCGAGAAAAAAAATATATTTCCCTTTTTCCAAAAAATGTGAAAACTCTCCAATGCTTTCAAAAAAAGTAGCTATGAAGTTTCCAATCAACCATATGAAAGCCATGAGAGTTGAAAATGAGACCTCTACCTTGTAACACCCAAAGCCAGTACTTATTAAATTTGCATGCCTCAGACACAATTGATCTCAGTCGCCCGCTTACCTCAGGAGGAATTTTCGTTAAACCGATCAGCCCGAAACTCAACACAATACATATTAGTTGCGGTTCAATCGAGCTCGTGAAGGCCACTCTGGCACTTAAAATATCTTACACAAACTAAATATTAATGATTTACTCAATAAACCCGTCATTTTTCACAATTTTTTGGACAAAAGTCCGCCGATTAGTGTCGAAATAAAGTTAAAGATGTTCTTAATAAGACAGGTAGAACTAGCATAATCTCAAAAATATTATTCTAGTTAGAAAAAAGCTTACAAAGTCTTATGTATTATATGAAGGAAGAAACAGAAAGTAGTGGACCAAACAAACACAGTTCGTACCACCTTAGAAAGAACTTAGTATGGCCCAGAGATCCAAGTATACGGTAGATCTTATATCGTAAGGCCCCTCATCTCGTTAGATCATGCTTGTGATAACACTGAAACTGTCTTAAAATTCTCTCACAGATGTCTTTATAATACGATAAAAGACTTTTCGTATTTTTATTTCAGACTCCTGTTTCCTAAAGTCATAGCTCGCATCAGTTTCTAACTCTTCCATTATATAATATTAAATTTGTGAACCAAGTAAGAACCACTTCTGTCGAGAATTTGTATCTCTAAAGTAGTTGAGACCGTAGGAATCAAGCTATTAGCTTCGCATTCCTCACAATTCCATAAAATGTAATATGCGGACTAAGTATCAATCGATTTTTTCGAAAATGTGCTTCTCTAAAGTACTTAATTGAGAGCCTAAGCCTCAAAACATCAGCATCACAACCCTAACAGTTCTACGAGAGGTAATATACTGTCCAAGTAACAACGAGTTCTATCGAGAATATGTGTCTATGTGTCTTCAAAGCGATTGAGTCGCTAAGTCCCAAAAATTTTATAAATATGCTAAGCCTACGTCTCCTGTTCTAAATAACATTATAAACACATTTTGTCAATTTCTTTTTTAATTATATTTATTTTTCGAGAGATTATATAAAAGTACAAAAATTTTGAGGTTAGTAAAGGTCACAGATATTTCTCAACCAGTCAGTATCGTCAAGCGCCTTAGTTTTGGCTGTTCCTCTGGTCGCTGCGCCATGCCTGATGCAAACCATGATAAGAGCCTTGTTTCTGAGCTGGAGCACTCCTGCCGAAAGGACTCTTTGCATTCACATTGAGCACGTAATCGCCTTTCAAATCGTACTGAGCCGCAATACCCATGTAAGCACGTTTGCCATAACCCTCATTGCTCTCATACTGCTGCCTCGAACTGGCTGGCACAGCAGCGAAGTTGCGCTCATTTCCGGGACGCACCGACTCGGCGTAGTAACGTGTAGCGCGCATAGCTGCCTCGACGACATTGTCAGCACCTGGCGCAGTAGAGGCTGGACCATTGACGTAGAAATCAACATCACCGACACGTTGACGTGTGCCCATGCCGCAGGTGCTGCTGTGTATGGCATCGACGAAATCGGCATCACCACGCGCCAAACCGGTCAAAACATTCTTGTTGCTGGCAAAGATCTTGGCGGGGTCCAAAGCGGTAATGCGACGCAATTGATGACCAGTCCAGCGCTTGTATTGACGACCAGCAGCACCGGCAACCTGTGCGCCAATACCTTGACCAATCAAATGGATGATCTCCTGTGGCACATCAGCCTCATCGGTAAGTTGGACGAGCGTCTTGCCGATCATTTGGCCGGTTTGTTCGACATCGAGCAAAGCATAGCGTTTCAAGTTCGTCAAGACAGCGCCCAATTTTATGATCTATGGAGAAAGAATAAAAAACTTTTTAAACGAAGCTCGGGTTTCTGCGAGTAGAAAACCTACGACAAGATTGCCTCTGTTCGATTTTTGCTGCTTCCACGATTCGCTGTAGTCCTCTTCGCTTGAAGTGGCTGGCTGACGCTCATTAGAATCATAATCCTGGTTGTTGGTATTCACTGGCTGCTGTTGTCCGTAGTAGCGTTGCATGTAAGCTTGCACCAGCTTCTTGTTGGCCTTAGCGACGGCCGGACTGGTCTGTGGCAGGCCGGTAATGAAGATGGTCACCTCCTCGCTGCCGAAGTTGGGCTGTTGCTTGGCTTTCGTAACCATTTCGTTGAGGTTGGTCTCGACGCTCTGTCCATTAGGCCTCACGAAGACCACGGGCACATTGCTGGCACTGGGCACGTAGCTTGGGCTTATGTTGTGATTGATCTTGAACAGATGATCTGCAAAATAATGGTTGTATGAATTCTTAGGACTACTAGCGTTGCCAACTACTTACACATTTTCCCAATCAAATGCTCTCCTTCCTGCACCGACATGTTCTCCAACTGTTGTAAGCTCATATCCTCCGCTGAGGGCAAAGATTGCAGCTCCTGCACCGACAGCCAGTTGGTTGGCCTGAGATTGCTCGACACTTGTGTATTGCTGCTGCCGTGATTGCCATGCTTGTGGCCAGCGCTGGCAGCGCTAACTATTAAAACCAACAAACCGAATGTCTTCAGTAGCTTCATATTGCTCTCGGGTGCAAGTCAGTGCGAACTGTGCTATCGCCTCATTTCCGCGGTGTTTTTATATGAAAAACGCTTGGACTCAGCACTGCGCTCGGGCTAGCTCGGTTCGCTAGCGTCAGAAACTTTGCAATTAATTGAATTATTACAACAAATTAACGGTTAATATTTTTATGCAACAATTTAGTTTGCATAATCGTCAGCGGCAGTGCATTGACCGCACCTTGAGTCGCCTTAGTTATAGTTTTTTCGTTGTTACTTTTGTTTTTGCTGAATTGCAATATTGCCGAAGTGTCTGTCGGCACGACGGCGTCGGAGACGCTACGCTGTTTTGCCAAGATCAGCTGTATCCAACGGTGAAAGCAACTGTAGATTAGGGCTCTGAGCGAAAGGGTCTGTGATTAGAAGGGTTTATAAGTAGTACTAGTTGTAATCTATTCGTTGACGTGCTGTATGGTTACGTGTGTATGTATGTATATGCATGCTCGTGTTATCAGTCGAAACTACAAGTTCATTAGTTCATTTAATAAACTGAATAATGATTATTAGCAAAAATAAATCTTTTGAAAAAGAATTATTTTAATTATTTTAATTTAAAATAATTAATATAATGATCTGTGTGTTTACAAAAATATACATATGTATATTTCTATCAAAAATTTAAAATAAATAGTTTAAAATAATTAGAATAAAATTATTTTTAAAAAAATTATAAAATTCAATAACAAATAATTTTTTAATTTAATTTAAATGATTTTTTTTAACTTTCGCTTGAATTAAAAAAAATGTTATAATTTAGGCAACAATTAATTAAATTTTTTTTTAATTTTTATATTTTAACTATTTTTTAGGTGTATTTTCTTAAATATTTTTCTAATCTAATTTAAATATTTTTTTTAATTTTTTCTTTAATTAAAAAAAAAGATATTATAATTTAGGTAAAAACTTTTATTATTGTAATTCAAATATTTTTAAGTGTATATTTTTTATTTTGTTTAATTTATTTTAATTTTTTAAATATTTTTGTAATTTAATCTAAATATTGTTTACTGTATTTTTTTTAAATATTTTTTAAGTTAATTTTAATTTAAAATATTGTTTTTTTTTTAATAATGAAAACGTGCGTTTTTTATCTAATTTAATTATTATATTAATTTTTTTTTATGAAATATGAATGAAGTAAAATATAACTTCCACTAAAAACTATTTATAATTTAAAAAAATAAAATAAAATAAAATAATTATGAAAAAAATAGAAAACTGAAAAACCAAAATAATTTTTTTTTAATTACATTAAAGTTCAAATTAATTTTTTAGTGAATATTCTTTTCGTTTAATTTAAATAATTTATTTCTTTTAGCAATATTTTGTTTTATTTTTTTCTAATTATTACTTAAGATTTTTTTTAAGTAATTAAGTTATGCATTTATTATATACTTATGTATGTGTGAATTATATTAATTGTTCTATAAAATTAATTAAAATTAACATACATAAATTAAAATAATTATTTAAAATAAATAGAAAACTAAAAAAAATAATTTTTTTTTAATTATTTTATTTTAAAAATTATTTTTTTTTAATTTAATTTTTCTTTTTTTTAATTAAGTTCAATTTTTTTAAGAGAATTTTTTGGTTAATTTATAAAAAATTAATTAAAAATAAAATTTTATAAAAAATTAATTTGTTATAGAATTTTATAAAATATTATTAATTAAGTAAAATCAAACTAATAGTAAAATTTATCAAACATATTCGATTTTACACAATTTTCTAATATTTTAAAAGTTAAATTGTTTAAACCAAAATTCATTAAGACACAAAATTTTTAATTCAAATACTTTTATAAATTTTTACATATTCTAAAAGACATTCCAAAATCACAAGTCAAAGTTTCCAATTAAAAAAAAAATTATATTTTCATTATAAATTTAAAAAAATGCTTTTATATATTTTCGAATATTCTAAAAAAAGAATTTTCTAAAATTTTCTTAAAAAAAATTCAAAAATATGTGTATTTTTTAAGCAAAATTAAAATTATTTTCAAAAACTTATATTATATATAAAATTCGTATTAATATACATATTTAACTTCAACATTTCTTTTTTGAAACTCTCTCAAATGATTTCAAAAAGTTAAAAGCATGCATGCAATATTTGCCTTTTATAAAAAAAATCGATTTCTTGCGAATTTTCCTATTCAAATATCCACATTTGTTTTACATACACACTCGCCACTCACCACTTACTCCACATCCTCTTCCATACAATACTCATTTTATTTATATTAAAATTCGCATGTGAGACTGCCCATTGCCTTGAGGCAGCTGGCACCCCTAAAAAAGCTTGAGCACACATAAAAAAATGTATAAAATAAAATCTCACTCAGTTAAATGAGTTTAGTATTGGAAAATGCATGGAAAGTTTCTCATTTTAAAATTCCACTCACACAGGCTCACGAGCTGACCCAAGAAACTGACCAGACGTGCGCGTAGTTTTGAATTCTTTGCATACACTCTGGCGCAAAAGTAAAATTAGTATTAGGATAGCGCAAAATTTTATTAAATTAAAAATTTAAAATTTAATTTAATTTTAAAAATTAAGATTAATTTCTATTAAGATTAGATCAAAAAAATTATTTAAAATTAGTGTTAATTAAAATTTTTAGATTAATTAATTTTTTTTTTTAAATTATCATAATCGATTTAAAAAATTGAGATTAAATTTTTTTACCTTAAATTTTTTACCATAAATAATTTTTAATTTTTAAAAACCAATATTAAATTAATTAATTTTAAAAATTAAACTTAATTTAATTAAACTAATTTTTTTAACTAATTAAATTTAAAACTAATTAAATTTTATTTTTTTACATTAAATTTTTTTACTCTAATTAATTTTTAATTTTTTTTCAGAAATTTTCATAGTTTGTTTTAGATTTGGGGTGTTTAAAAAATAGTAAGTAAAAAGTAATTGTTTGAATTAATTAATTTAAAATTAAGACTAATTTTAATTAAGATAAGATTAAAAAAAATCAAACTTTAATTAAAATTTATTTTTTTTGGAAAATTTCATAATTTTAAAAACTAAAAAAATTAAAATTTAATGTTTGTTTAAAAATTTTCATATTTTGTTTTAGATTTGGAAAGTTCAGATAATAGTTTTATTAAAATATTTTATTTTAAAAATTTTACAAATTAATTTTTTTGAACTTTTCAAATTTTATTTTATCATTTGTTGGCGAAAAATTAATAAAATTATGAAAAATGCTTTTAATATTACATTTGAGAATTTTATTTGTGGCAAAAGTAGTAGAATTTAAATTCTTAAGTTTTATTCGAAATGTTTCAAAATTTTTTGTAAAATTTTATTATAATTTTTTTTAAGTTTATTGAAAAATATAAGAATAAAAGGTGTAGTTTCTAAAAAAATATACATAAATTATTTAATTTAGTACTACCCTAATAATGCAAAATATATATCACAAACCGCCCTTGGCTAAACATACAACACATGCATATATATATATACTAAACAAATTTACACACACTCTTTTGACCATTACTCTGCACTCAGCATACCTTTTTTAACTGTATGCTCGTTGCCTCTTCACACTTTACTTTTTCACTTTCACTTTGCATTTCTTCATTTTCCTATTTCACCCCTTGTCTGCCGCAATTCCAACGAAAAACGAAGAGTCTTTGTCGATTCACTTGGTCAAGCAATTTTTGCGCTTCCTTTGTACATATTTGCATCCCTTTTTAGATGTTTGTTTTTTGCCGAATTTGCTTGTGCGCCAAAAAGTATGCTACACGCATGCTTTCGCACTGACCATAAGCATGTTGGTTTGGCTGCTGCTCGTGTGTGTACTTAATAAATGTTGTTGTTTGTTGTCATAGGATGAATTTATTGTGATTATTGTTGTTGTTGTTAAATGATTTTTGGTGTTTTTTTTTCAAATATTATTATATTTTCTCTGCTGTTGGCATTTCATTTGCTTCATTTTTTAAATTTTTGTTTGATGCAGGTATGTTGGAGGCTCTTCATGTACAGCTACATAGTTTATATGTACACATACATAGATAGGTGTTGAAATATTTTTGGGAAAATATTTTTCTTCAATCAAACCTTTCAACATATTTTGGTACTTTGTTTTATCAAAAATAATAATATTTTTAAAAGTGGCGTTGTTTTGTCTGAAGCTTAAAAGTTTGCTTCTACGAATATGTTAATTATGTGATGCTTAGCTGAAGTTAGGTAGCGCTTACAGTGATTTTAAATACCAAATCACAATATTTTAGGCAAAATAATACCACCTAACGGTATCTTTCGGTATTAAAATATAGGCGTTCAGGGGAGAGTAGGCGTGGTTATGTTGGGATTTTTACGATTCTCCAAATAAAATCAAGCTGATATTACAAAAATAACCTTTTTATAATGAATTTGGTTGAGATTAGTTAAATGGTTTGAGAGAATTTCACAAAATTGGATAGAATTACAATTTCCAGGTGCTTTTTCGCCACAATGTATAATATAAACTGATTTTTCGCAGTTCTAAAACATTTTTGATTTTGCTTCATCTTTATTTTTAATTTATCTTACAATATTGTTATCATTTTTTAGAAACCAATTTTTCCATTAAGAAACCAAATTAAAAAAACATCGCATGCAATTTTTTCAAATAGTAAAAAATTCAAAAACATTTTTTTTCATGCTACTTATTATTAATTTTTAATAAACTCACTTCATTTAATATTAAAAATGTAAAAATATCGCATGCTACTTAAAAAAATTACTGTTAATATGAAAAAAAAATTTTAGATAATTAAAAGTGTTAAATTTGATAAGTGTATTTTTTAATTGCATGTCACTTCATCATAATATTTCAGTTTTTTAATAGCAAACAAAAAAAAAAATCGCATGCTACTTATTAATTATTTTAAATAAATATTGTGAATTTTTAAAAATTAAAAAAAAAATCCAAAAGCAATGCAAAATTTTATAAGAAATCGCTTGCTATTTATAAATGATTATTTTTGTTTTTAGGTTTTTTTTTTTAAATAGTGAAAAGTATTTTCATAAAGAATAAACATTTTATAAAGACATAACATGTATATTTTAAAATTTTTAAATTTTAAAAAAAATTTTTTGATCCAATAAGTTTAATAAAAATTCGCTTGCCTTTAATTTACTAACTAAAATTTTTGTAATACAAACAAATTTTTCGATAAAGAGTAAAAAATTTATTTAAAAAATCGCAAGTAGTAAACATATTAAAGTATTTGATTTTGTTTAATTATTTTTACTCTATTTAATATTTTTTTAATATTTATTCGGTAAGAACAACAAATTTTTCTAAACTATCGCATGACATTTCGAAAAGATTTAAAAAATCGCATGATATTAAAAGTTGGCATTTAGAATTTCTCGTTAATAGTTGAAAATTTAACTAATTTTCATTAATTATTTTTATTCTATTTAATATTTCTAAAACCTGCAGTAGCAACAAGAAAATTTACACAAAAAATTAGACCAAAATCGAGATAGTGTAAAAAATTTACAAAAAAATATCGCATGCTATTTATAAATTTTTTTATGTTTATAAGTAAATTTGTTATATTTAGACCTTTTTGTTAATACTTGAAAAATTACTTGTTTTTTTAAATTAAATTTGTTCTATTTAGTATTTTTTAAATATTTATAAATACTTCGGCAAGAGTAAAAAAATTCTAAGATATCGCTTGCTACCATATTTATAAAAGACTTTAAATTTTATTAGCTAATGTTTTTGAAATATCGATGTTGCTCGACATAGTGTAAGAAATTTACAAAAAAAAACTCGCATGCTATTTATTAAAATTTTTAAACTCATAAGGAAATTTGTTATATTAATTTTTTGTTATTAATATTTGAAAATACTACGGCAAGTGTTACAAAAAATTATAAAAATCGCATGTTAGTTATTAGGAATATTAAATTTCATTTACTAAAAAAGTAGTATCTAGTCCTTGGTAAAAAGTATAAAAATATTATTAGAAAGTGTATGCCATTTATTAAAATTTTTAAACTTACTTGGAAATTTTTTTTTAAATAGAAATACAAGGTACTGTTAGGTTAGGTTAACCCTATAGGCCAATAAGCCACGCATAGACCAGTTTTGGTTCTTTGCGATACCAGATGGAGTTCAGTTTCTAGGTCCCTGAGGAGTAATAATTCTTTAGGATTCCTGCGCTTGATGCGAATTTCAACAGACTCTGCGGCCTCACTATCAATACCTCCTCCAGTGTAGCATACTGTGGAGATCCCAGATGCTTGCAACGTATTCTTCTTAATGCGGAACAGGTCCACAAAATATTGTTTCTCTGATGCCCGCTAGACTCTCTAAATAGAAAAAAATAAATTTTTTAAGCGGTATTTAAAAAAAAATCGCATGCTATTTATTTATGTTGTCACTTTTTCAAATATTTCAGTTTTTTGTATTAAAAAAAATTCGGTAAGCACTAAAAAAAATATTATTAGAAAAATCGCATGATATTTTTAGTTATCTTTGCTCTATTTTGTATTTTTTCTTTACTCGAAATTTAGTTAAAATTACTTTAGCAAGCAGTAAAATGTGTTATACTTGTAAAATGCTTATTAAAATATTTAAGTTTTAATGTTACAAAAATGTCAGCAAGCAGTCAAAAAAATTTGATAAATTGCATGCAATTTTTTAATTATTTCTCTTCCATTTAGCGCGTTTTCCATGAAAACTTGAAAATATACTAATCAAACAATAAAAAATAATTGTTAAAAAATCGCATGCTATTTATTTATAATTATTAAAATATTTCATATTTTAAAAAGTGATAAAAATTGCATGCTCTTTATTACTTATTTCTCTTGCATTTTGCATGATTTCCATGAAAACTTAAAGATAACAATTCCAATAGAAAATATTTATTAAAAAATCGCATGATATTTTTTATAAATTTTTAATATTTAATCTTTTCTTAAATATTAAAAATGCTTGAACTAGTGTTAAACTGAAGTCTCCAAACAAAGCTGCTGTACGCAAAAGCACTTTAATTTAGCTGTACATTCCTCTCTGCCTTAACATACTTACAGGCGCTTGACCGTCTAAACTGCAGCACAAAGCTTTCTGTCTTTAAACTTTCAACCGCATGCTTCTCAATTTTTTCCATTTGTAAAACAAGCTTACTTTAATGCGCTAAACCCATATTATAGTTCAATACGTTCACTCTTTCACCAACCACTTCAAGCAACAACAATTTTTGCAGTCCTAATGCAAGCATTGACCCATGTAAGTGACACAGAAAAGCTTGTAACTTTCCGTTTCGCAAGCATATGTGCATTTTTAATGCCAACGAACACACATGAAATATTTATAAGTAGCAAAAACATATAAAATATAGTTTATGCGAACGAAAACTGTTGTAAAAACAGCAAACTTTTTCTGGAGCGTGAAATTTGAAAACAATAATTTATGTAGAATATGAAAATTCGAAGTTTTAAGGAGCAACTGCAAGTGTGGAACGTTTACTAAATACACAAAATCACAAAATATGCATAATATGACTGAGTACTTGAGTGTGGGTGTGTGTGTGTGCCTAAATTTATGCTAGTAGCCTGCTCAATTACAGCAACAACAACAAAGTTTCGCGCTTCAGTGATTTTGAAATGCCAGCGACAAGCAAACAACGACAGCCACATAAATATTTGACTAACAAATAATACACTCACACATATGTATGTACTCTCACAGATATATACATATTTTAACTCGCCAAAAGTTATGTATGTGTGTGTCAGTTTATTTGTGTTGCGCCAGCACAAAACTATTTGCGCCACCTGCATATTTCTCTATCTACTTTGCCACATACAGATGAAGATAAATAGCTTTTAAGCCGCTACATACAAACACTACCACACACATGCTTTTTTAGTTATTTATTTGCCACAGTTTGACGTAGATTTGGTCCTTTTCTGTTATAAATTTAAACTTAATTACATGCACAATGGAATTTAATCCAGGGCAGCATTAGAAATTTCGCTAAACACGCATACCGACACAGGCATACCGACACATATATACACACATGTGTTATACAACTTAATTCACGCACAGGCACACTGCGAAGTTTATACACATATACAAGTACATGCAGACTTTCCGCTATCAGTTTTCAAAAGTAAATTATTTACTTATGTACATATGTACATATGTATATGTATATATTTATTTTATATACATACATATTTAATAAAACATACATGTACATACATGCATACATACACATTAGTATATTTGTGGCAAGTCATGTCCTGCTTGTCGCTGCTTCTGGCTACTGTCCTGCTGACTCCCCAAAATTTTAGTGTTCCAAGTGTGTACGTATACATACATACATATCTATATAGATCATACATACATATGTATGTATGTACATAAGTACACTTAAATGAGTTTAAAATTATAAAAGTACTTATATTTAACAGTTGGGGCATTCCAGGTGTACTAAGCAAAACCAAAAGTATCGCTCAATAAGTTTTTACCATAAATTAAAACAAATTAAATTAAAATATGTAAAATAAATTAACTTAAAAAAATTAAAATAAATTAATTTAAAAAAATTAAAATTAATTAATTTAAAAAATTTTTAATTAAAAAAAAATTAAAATAAATTTAGTTTAAAAATTTAATTAAATATTATTAAAATAAAAATTTTAGGCATATAATTTTTTTAATAAAAAAACGTACTAAATTAAAAACACTTATTTTTGCATATTAATTTATATGAAATTTGCGTACTTAATCGAAAAATAATTAAATCATTGAAAAAAAAATATCAACAAAATTTGTAATATTTTTTTAAATTTTTATAAAACTGTTTAAAAAATTAAACTTTGTATACAAATTGAAAAAATTTAAAAAAATAATAACTGTTCTTTGAAAGAATATTTTCAAAATTAAAATTAAAAATTAAAAAATGTAATCTAAAAAATTCCCCTGAAAGTATTAAAAAAATATTTTACTTTTAAAAAATTCAGTGAAAAATATTTTTAAAAACATATACGGATATGTATGTACGGATAAGTATGTACATTTTGTATATATTACTAAAAAAAAATTGTATATGAAAAATTCAAAAAAAAAATCCTAAACCAAAACGCCATAAAATACAAAAATCGCATTAAGCCGTTAAATGATTTTCTTGGAGTAAAAAACAGCGCTTTTTCAAACATTTTTTCTCCTATAAAAAATTAAATATTTTATTAGAATTTCTTATTGTTACAAACATACATACACTATTAACAAAGAAATTCTGAAATTTTTGGAAAAAAATATTTTAAACTCGGCCATTGCGACGCCATTTCCTGTGACCACTCGGAAAAACAGATGCACCCGCGTTGGCAGGATAACTCCTTACAGGATCATCTAAAGTAAAAAAATAAGTGTTTTAGTTAAAACCTTAACTTAGAACTTGGATGTAGGAAAAAAAATTTAAAATTAGATTTTTGGCAGACATTTTTACAAAAAAATGCCAAGTTTAATGAAAATTTGTGACATTTTTTTCAAATAGTTGTAATTGGAAAGAAATTCTGCTTCCAAGTTTTTAGGAATTGTATCTTAAAGAACTTTGGAAAATTTTAGAGAAATCTTGCCAACCGACTTCACAGACACAGTTTCGAGAAAAACGCGTTTAAAGACGGCGCACTTAACCTAAGTTTTGATAGCCGTAAACCCTTGTAACCCCTTAAAAGTATTTAAAAAATTATAAATAAAAAACTTAAGAGGTAAAGGCTTTTTGCTCACACTTTGCTTACATTTAAGAGGTCAATGAGTCTTCTGTTTACATTTTATGGGCTCAAAGACCACTTTGTTTACCTTTTACTACTTTTTTAACTCTTTTTTTTACTCTTTTGTTTGTTAGCCAAGTCACCAATCCTAGTATACATTTAGCCAAGTCAACAACCGTTGTTTACGTTTAGAGTTATGACCCCTTTGTTTACATTTTATGGTGTTAATGTTTCTTTTGTTTATATTTTAAGAGGTTAATGATCAGCTTTTTCATATATTATGGGGTCTATTCCGCTTTGTTTTCATTTAGTCAAGTCAACAACCTTTGTTTACATTTATCTAAGTCACCATCATTTGTATACATATACTTGTATGTCAGCGAGCCTTCTCGTTACATTTGATGGGGTCAATGACCACTTTGTTTACATTTTATGCCCTTTTTTACCTTTAGTCAAGTCAACAACCTTTAACATTTAGCCAAGTCAACAACTCTGTGTACATTTAGCCAAGGTCATCTTATTAAAAAATTTTAATATGGAGTCAATTTTAATTTTATTGCTATTATTATTTTTGTTTAATTTTTATTATTTTTTTACATTATTTTTTAATTTTTTTATATTATATTTTAATACTATTTTTTTAAATATAAGTTTTTCTATAAAACATAATATTTTTTTTTTTTTATTATTTTATAATATTTTTATTTTATTTATTTTTATTTTTTTTTATTTTTATTTTTTTTTTTTGAATATAATTTATAAGCTTGGCATGCCCCTTCTTGTATGTACTTCACCAACCACATAAATATGTATGTTCGCATGTACGCGCTTTTAATTTCCTGCCCATCGGTCTCCTTGCATATTTACCCGGCTCAATTTACTTTCACATTCAAAATATCAAAATCTGCTCATTCAAATATTAACATACACACATACATGTGCGTAAATATTTACATACTGTACATACACATGCATGTACACATCTAACTGTGCACCGTTGCTTTGCTTATCAAAAGCCCATTTCTAGTTTAGAATAACCAAATTTGCCGTAAGCATTTTAAATCTCCCCCCTCAACCCAATCACTGCGGCATAGCATTTCAAACATGCGCTAGCCTCCCCCTCAGTCACACATCCGGCGTCATGCGAACTTACACAGACGCATATTTTGTAAGCCAAATAAGTGTCCACTACCTATACACGCGAGTATTTAAATTATACATATATCCATATATGCAGTTTCAGGTATATATTTGTATGTAATTAATCTGTTAGAAACCGGTTTGTACTTTCACTTTTCAGTTGTTAGTCAAATGCGCATAACCCCTGACCGCTCTCCAAACTATTTTCTGCTTCCTCGCTACTGTAGAGCACGTCTCTCACTCCAGTAACAAGTTTTCAGCTCCCCACACTACTCTGCCTTATCAGTGTCCGCACTATGTATTTATGTATGTAGTGCTCTTACCCCATACAGGTGGCTTCACCTTCCTGGTAATGCTAGTAATGCCTACAAATACCGGTTTAACTACTTTACATTTATCGTCCGTAAAGAACAGTGTCTAATTTTGTGATTTTATTTGGCTTATTGGTAATTTGTTATAGTGGGTTCTATTGAAAAAATTTTTAGCGAGATTTGGAAAATGCTCAAACAAGCGCATACTTTTTGACTTAGCTTTTTGGAACAATTTCAAGGTTATTTTTGAGAGAAGCACTCTAGTACTTTGTACAGAATTTGGAACCTCTAAGAAAATTACATTTATGTTTTCTAACAACCGACTTAGTCCTTGTAGGATTTGACTTCGTTAAAATGTGTTCTTAGTGACCATAACATGAACCTTATTATATGTATGGAGTGATCTCTATCCTCAACTCTCCAGAAATCCAGAAATATACATTTATTTTCAGACCCTATTACCTCAGTATGTTCAAAATCGTAGAGCAGACCCTTGTGTTCTGGTCTTCAAATCAAATTTTAAAAATAAAATCTGTTTTACAAGTGAGACAAGAATGAAAGGAAACGAATACTAAGATTAACAGTTTGGCAAGAACTATTTCGGTTGGGGGCAGCCATGGCTAGAAAATAATTATATATAGTGTGATCGCTACAACTCTCCAGATATATAATTTTATTTATATAACCCTATTGCTTCAATAAGTTCAAAATTGTCAAAAAGTGTCCGTTCGCTATATATTTCACAAAGCAAAGCTTAAAAATAATTTTGTTCTACAAATGAGACAAAAAATAAGGACAACGAAATTTTTCTCTTACTTATATGGAAGTTTTAAGACCTTGTTTTGAAGCTTGCGTTCAAAATTTTTCTTTTAAAAAAGGAAAATATCAGAAACCGGATTAATTTCAGTATGAGAAGCTTTCCCAAAGCTTTCGATCCAGCCCGGAAGCTTTTCTGAAGTTATAAGAGGCAAATAAGAAAGTTCAGTAAGACTGAGCTTAAGTTCGGAATAAACTTTTTTGGCAATTTTAAGGAAGTGTTAAGAGCTTTTTTGACGGAAGACAGATTCATTTCAGAATAAACTTATTATAACACTTTTATAGGAGTTTTAGGAGCTTTTTAACAAGCTTTTCATCAATACCTTGAGCTTTTCAACGGCTGTAGAGCTTTTAACGAAACAAGCACTTTTGTATTATAAATATTTTTGAAATCAGAAATACAATATTTTGCAATAAATTGGTATTTTTGGAATAATACTTATACCTTCCCAAAGAGAAGTAAAACGACTAGGTCCGACCACATTTTATGTATAAAAGCTTAAACACAATTTGGTTAGACGAATCAGGCATATCTTAACATTTAAGGAAAAGAATTTCATTAGCTTTTTTTATAAAGCTTTCGCTTAGACTATTAGCTTTCCTGAAATATTAAGTAATCAATGCACTGAATGAAAATGAGTGGTTCTTGTGTTTTTTATTTATTATTATTATTGTTTGGTATTGTTTGCAAAAGATTATTTGTCCTTACCGGAGCTTTGAAAGTTTTAAAGAAAGAAACTTTAGACTATTAGGAGATGTTCTACAAAAGTTAGTTATTCTAAACTACTTTTACTAAACTTAGAAAGCTTTAAAAGCTTTTGCAAGCAATTATAGAAAAAAAGGTATTTAGATGTTCCACAAAATTGTATTATTTTTATTAATAAAGGCCATTAGTGAACTAAACTTAGAAAGCTTTAAAAGCTTTTGCAAGCAATTATAGAAAAAAAAGGTATTTGAATGTTCCACAAAATTGTATTATTTTTATTAATAAAGGCCATTAGTGAAAAGCAAATTCTATCTGATAAATCCACCCAACTATAGGCCGCAATCTGGCTTTCCATTAATTTTTACAGTTAATGTACAAGCCTATTTACCACAGTTGGTTGTGAACTTGACTAAATACATTTAGAGGGATGAGGGTTTGAAGCTTCGCTATATAGATTTCCTGAAGAAGTTCGATCAAAACCGACAAAGCTTGAAGTTTCAAAGTTTCCAATAATCTTCAATTTTTTTGCTTAAAAAAATCTAAAATAAACCACTGTGCACTACTCACCTTACCAATAAAATTTCGAATTTTAAGCGCTTTCACTCGAAACATCAGTCAAATACCACAGCTACCACGTTTCACACAACTCAATTTAGGTGTACACGCACAGCGCAACAGCACCTACACAGCTAACGGTACACAAGCAACCACAAACGACTAGTAAGCACCTTCAGCACACAAGCTTAACATCACGCAATGACTTTCACGTACAGAAAATTCACATTATATAAAACGTTTACGCTTAATTTTCATTTAAGCGCCTAAAATATAGCATACATTTGGGCGCATAGTTGGTATAAGTGAATAGAGAATGTATTAGGCTTAAAAATGTTGTGTAGCAGTAAAAAAGCAACAAAAGCAGAATAGAGGTGTGCAACAAATAATAATTACAACAACAAAAACAACACAGAAACAACACCAAAACTTTTCCAAATTAAAATTTTGATTATGTTTCATAGAGAAGTATATATGTACAAGAAGAGATGTTCTTTATTGAATTCGATTTTCATTCTTACTGCCAAAATGCTGTTCAGCGTATATATGTATAACGAAAGCATCGATCCTTTCCGCCAGCACTAATACACTTCCTCACGCTTTTGAAGCGCGCCTTCGCACTTCTCACACCTTTGGCTCTGGCTTTCTACTCATGTTACTTATTTTCAGCAGCACTAAGTTGATTTTTAAATTTCCGCTTTTCACTAGCGAATGCCAATTCCGTAAAAAGCATCAAAATACATATACATATATATATCTATGTGTATGTGTGTTGAGCAAGGACATGCATAGTATGTATGAGAGTCGTTGGCCAGCATGTGTGTATTGAAGCTAGTGGTAGTGTAAGTAGTGGCAGTTGAGCGCTTTAGTGCGCCTCTTGCAAATGTAAAATCGCCAGCAGCTTTGGCAGCAAATATCAGCCTGAAAATATAGGTATGTCGTTATATAATTTACAAGAATTCCCAGTGGTGGAATTATATGTAAGGGTGTATGTGTATGCATGATTGTATATGTAAGCACTCGTTCAAAGCTCCTTCGGTCAGTATATGAGAGCCACATGTGTACCCATTGCCTTTTGTTTGCTTTACATTTCCATCAATACGCTAAAGAGCATAAAGCACAGTGGCGCAATTGCATAAATTTTCGGGAAAAAATTCGAAAGATTTGCAGAAACGTTTTGTTTGCTCGAATATAACTTTTGTGGAGGTAAAAAAAATAGGTAATCTAAAAATACGTGAGAAATTTACGTGAATACTTTCTTTAAAGCATATTTCTCATGAAGACCTAACCTTAAAAATTCCAAAAAATTGGTAGCAATGAATATATAAGGTTTGTTTCTGATTTTTATAACAGTATTCTCAATTAATAACCATCCTAAGCTTAGTCAGTCCATTTTAATGCATATTTCTGATACAAACATAACCTCAAATTAACGTTCAAATTGTTTAAAATCTAATATAAACAATAATAAATATATAAAGCAGATTTTTTTTCATTACTTATAGAGATATGTTATATGAGCAGAAAAAAATGGTAGGAACCAACTAGGTTTTTCAAATAAACCTAACCTCAAAATACTTCAGAATCAATTATTAAATATACTTAAGACTTATACTGACACTTACTACTATTATTCTTCATAAAACAGCTAATTTCGTAAAAAAATATAATGCAATTTCTTTATTGAAATACTGTTTTATCAGTTTACGTCCCTTGTCCCACTGTGCCCCACCGTTCTTAAATACCTAACACCCACTGCCGCGCCGCTTACTTCGCTTTTGACTTCACTTTCCAGCATTTTCTTACCTCCAGCACGCATGGTCACCCCCGACCGCTGTCAATCCACTCGCCAGCAGATTGCTTTCTTTACACCAACACATATGCATATGGGCGCTACTGTGCCTTAAAGTATGCTACACAAACAATTCAAAGGCCCCACACCACGAGCAACAGTCAGCCTGTCTTCCTCACTTGCTCACAGCAGCAGCGCTGCGCTGCCAACACTCACTTGCCGTCCATTATTTGCGACTGCTTTTAAATATTGTAAAGTGGCATTGAAAGTCAAATAGTCGTTGCGGATGCTGGAGAAGGTACGTAGCAGCCTGAATGTATGCCAATAGCGGGCATAACAGCACAACAATGCCGGAGCGTGTGTGAAGAAGAGATGTGTGGAGGTGGTTTTTTGGGCGGCATAACTAATGCTGGCACGCAGTTGAATCAAAAACTGTTTTCTATTCGTAAAAAACATCAAACACATACGCCTAAAAGTATGCACGTACGCACAAACATAGGCAACGCTGTTTACACATATGTAGATTTGTTTAGTTGAATGTGTATGAGTGGGAGTTTGCGTAGCGTACGTCCACCACATGTCATTTGTCCAAGCAAAACCACCCACCGGAAGGCAGGGAGCGCCAAACTAAAATTTACTGAACTATTTTATGAGAACTTAGATATAAGTCCTTGGTACCCTTCACTACTATCGGGTGATTTTTTAAGAGCTTGATAACTTTTTTTTAAAAAAAAACGCATAAAATTTGCAAAATCTCATCGGTTCTACTACAACCGTCAGATCATCTATGGAAAGATGGACAAATAGACTTTTTTCACCAATATCTCTGATCTTACCTTGTTTCTTACGCTCGGAGACTTCATACCAGCGACCACGTTATCCGATACAATCCATGGTTCCTGGATTAAGGACACGTCGTAGCGGCTCTTTTTTTGTGGATGTTCACTTGGAGTACCAAGATCTGCGTTTTGGATCATCAGACGGCTGACTGGGTTCTTTTTCCACCTCTTGTAGGAGAAGTGAAGTAGCCATCATCTTTTCTATGCCGAGATCCTTTTATGCTTCACTCATCTTCAACGTATTTTTGTTGCCTTCCGCGGGGTGGCGCTTCGTGAGGAAGGAACAGGCTTCTAACGCCCCACGACATCTTTCCGAACCTCGCGTACAGAATCTCTCTCTGCCGCCTTATCGATCTGAAGGTTGTAGCTTTAGCCGCCATCTTCCTTGATAGATTTCGCCACGCTTAGCACCTACCAGTTGCTAGTTGGCACGTCCAGATTCTGTCCTTGCAGCAGCCGCAGACCATGTTCCGGATTCACCACGCGAGATATGGTTATCTTCGCTTTGGGCACCCATGGAATACTGCTGCGGTCTACCACCTTCAGGGCTTCCAATAGCTTCATTTCTAGTCTATGAGCGCAACTGTCAAATGCCGTTTTGTAATGTCATTGGCTGCCGCCACTGGCTTAGCAGTTGTCGATTTGTCCGCGTGCTTGACGTCTAGCTTTCCGGCTACGTATTTTCACTTCCTTTTTTTCGAGAGAAGCTTCATTCCGCCTTCCGTGTTCCGCCACAGCTCCTAAGATCGCTGTACCCGTCTATAGTTTCAGCCTCGTCTCCAACCGACGTTTGTACTGATATCCCAGTCCGCTCCGTTCCTTTATAGTCCTCCATGTTGAGTTTTAAATTCGAAGGTCTCTACCCCTAGTATTTTATACCTACCTCAAATACGGCAGCCCTCGCTAGAAGTCGCCTGCCTGCAATGTAATGACTCCGACAGGAGCCCGCTTGAGATCATGATATTATAAACAGCGACACCCATTGCCCAGTCGACAACCGCACACGAATCATACTAGACCTCATTTATGTAGAAACATTTGTGCACCCCTGCACCAACCAGCTAGACACACTCAAAAATTTACAATTTCGCTAAGCTTGTACGAGCATTCACGCACCAAAAGTGTGCATTCAGATACTAGCTCCTTGTTGTCGCATATGTGCCACGAACTACTCTCTCTCTCTCTCTGCGAACAACGCATTCTTCTCCTCCGCCAAAGAACTCTTCTCTGCCATTGATGCTGGTGTATGCAGCCAAAGTAGCGCTCAAGCAAGACTGCGTGTGTGCCAGCTTTTACCAAACATGCAGACACACGCATGTTGGCTTGCTTGAACTGGACTCAGAGACTTAGGTCCATGCTGGCTTGCCACATACATTTCTACTTACTTCGCTGGCCACCCACCACCCATGCACCGGCAATTAAGTTTATTTGTTGGCATGCCAAAATATTGAATGTTTATACGCGCAATTCGTAAGACTGACTCTTGCTCGGTCCATTCCACTTTTTAAGGGTGGTGAGGAGTGTATGCATATATTTATATCCGTTGCTCGTCGGCTCGACTTGACTCGACTCGACTTATTTATGAGTGCGTGTGTGTCTGTGTGAATTTAAATTTGCCTGGGCATCATCTATTAGATTTATTGTACATACACACACATATGCATATATGCAACTCTACATACATATACATATACACATACATACATACCATGCATATTTGTTTGATATATGCGTCTGCTTTTCCTTTTTGTTATATTTTATTATGCATACTCACACATATGCTTACATATGTATGTATGTCTGAGGACTACCAATTTTCGTGCACAGATACACTCACACATGCTTATACGCATTCAGTACATACATATGTATATATATCTGTACAGCCTTTGTAATTGTATGCTTTCAATCTCGTCAAATCTTATATAATTCCTTTTTACATAATTTTTTTTAATCTTTCTATTTTTTTCAATTTTCCACACTTCCTTTCTCCGTTTTGCTTGCTCTTAGGTAAATTGAGCCCGAAAAATCCTTGCATATTTTTAATTCAATATTTTTCGCAATTTTTTTTTTTTGTTCCAGCTAGAAAGGTGGTGTATTTTTTAATTATCTCATGCATTTTGGCCCGAAGCGTTGGCGAGGGTAGGGCTGCCATATTGAGTTTCACTTCATATTAACACTCATTTGTATGGTTGTTGTACGAAAAGGTTAAAGTTCAAAGGTGTCTTATAACTCAATTGACCACGTGAATGTGAGGATCAGAGATAATTAAATTACTTTTTTTTTAGTTTTTTCTAATGTTACTATTTTTTTCTTGTAATATTTTTTTTTTTTTTTTTTATAATTTGCGAAATTGCCTAAACCCATAAAATTTATAATTATAATACGAGATAATGCTTGCCTATGACATAGGAAGTACTATTAAAAATACTTTATTTCAGTAAAAAAGCAAAAATATTTCAAAAAAAGTATTGCCCGTTATTAATTTTCAGCATTTTCTTAACCCTCGAAATCCATATGCATAAATTTAAAGCAAAGCTTTTTCAAATCTTATTCTTCCATATGCTTATTTACTTAAGACCTTTTTTTGTTTTCTATTTTCCTGTTTAAAATATCATTAAAGATATTTTTTACTTTTATTTTCTATTTAAATGATTAATTCGCACAATTTTATTAACCCTTAGAATTCTTATAAACTTAAATTACCGCCAAATCACATAGCTTCCCAAAGCAATTTATGTTTCGACATAAATAATATTGAAAAAATGTTTCTAAGTACTGAATTAAGCACTTCAGAAATTTGTTTCAGAATTTTATTAACCCTTAAAATACTCGTGGACTAAACTTACCGCAAAATCACATAGTACCCCAATGCAAAATTTCAAGATATGTTGTAAATATTGAAGAAATTTTATTTAAAAATATATATGTAAACATTTTCCCCATAAATTTTCAAAATTTTATTAACCTTTAAAATCCGTTCAGACTAAAATTACCGCAAAAGGCGATAGCTCTCCAATGTAACTCTCCACATTTGTTGTAAATATTGAAAAATTTTATTAAAAATATATAACTGAACATATTCGTCAAAAATTTTCAGAATTTCTTAACCCTTAAGATTTTCATGAACTAAGATTACCGCAGATAAGAATTTCTTAACCCTTAAGATTTTCATGAACTAAGATTACCGCAAAATTTAACAGCTCTCCAAAACATCTCTACATACTATGTGGTTAATATTGAAGAAATTTTATTAAAAATACATAATAGCTGTCAAAAAAGTCTTGCGGTATTTTCGCTAGTTGTAGTTCTAGTTTTATTCGTCGCATCGGGTCATGCTACACCTTTTGGAAAGCTCATTTCACGCGCTAACACGTGTTTGATTGATTGTCGTTTCTTTTAAGTCGTTCGTGAGTTATAGCGTCGCAAACATGGAGCAAAATAAAGAGAAAATACGGCATATTTTACAGTACTACTAGGATAAAGGCAAAAATGCATCTCAAGCCGCCAATAAAATTTGTGCAGTTTATGGACCCGATACAGTTTCCATTTCCACCGCACAACGATGCTTTCAACGTTTTCGTTCTGATGTAGAGGTGGTCGAAGATGCGCCACGCTCCGGAAGGCCTATCGTCGAAAATTGCGATAAAATCGCTGAATTGGTCGAAAGAGACCGGCATAGTAGCAGCCGTAGCAGCATCGGTCATCAAAAATTCATTTCAATTAAAAAAATCAATAAAAATACCGCAAGACCTTTTTGACAACCCATTATATAAGTGAGCATTTTCTTCATAAGTCGTCCTAAGCTTTATTCACCCTTAAAATTCTGATTAATCCAAATTACTGCAAAAATACGTAGGCCATGCAGCTGTACTCCCATGCAACTTTTATTTCGACATATGTATATAGAAAATATTGAACAAATTTTGCTAAAACTACTTTATTTTGAATTTTTTTCAATAATTTTGAGTATTTTATTAACCCTTTAAAACCATATAGACTAAAACTACCGCAAAGTACGACAGTTCGCAAATCTTTTAATATTTCATGACATATTCTTATTTACTTGTACTAATGACTGAAAAGCCTTTTTTAAATAAGATTTCAGAATTTGTATGGCCTTTAAAAAACTGCAACCCAAGCGAATGATTCCCAAAAAACTGCTTATCATGCCTTTGTAGAGGTCATACTCATTTATAAGTATGCTTTTGTATATATATTCTCCCATGGTATCTAATTGTCTTATTGCGCTCAAGGTTCGATCGAAATTGCTTTTTCGGCAGCCACTGCTCAAGAACTTGACCAATAATGCGATAGCGCCAAAACTCCGAGATAAATTCTCTATCTCTTCTATTGTTATGCATGGTAAAACGGTTTTAATTGGATTTTTCTGATTTCAATAACTCTCTAGTTTTAGGTAATGCCCTTAAAAAATCTAGCTATGTTTTATTCTCTTTTTGCCTAAATGGGAAATACAGTTGAACTTCCTTAACTCGAAGTCTCTCCAACTTGAAGTTTTTTTATGGATTTTGATGATTCGAGTTAGGAAAGTTCAACTGTATTTGCCGGTTTTGACTATTATTTGACCATTAAGCTCACTACGGTCTCAGAGGTGTGTTTAAAAGGGTATTCCTTCGAGAATTCTTATACTCAGCTCTCCTTTTTCCTAGATGGCAATGATAAATACACAGTATTCCGCTACTGTTTGCCTATTCGGGAATAAAAAAACGGAAACAACTTTGTGCTCTTCACGCTAAAAATCAGAAGTATACGGAAAAGGGATTCTATCAAGTTTTTGATTTCAAATCTTATGCAAAGCTCGCTTCCTTCTTAATCCAATTAATTCGAGAATAAAAAACGTTTACCTTTAGATAAAATTGTTTTTGCTTTGTAGTTTTCTGCTAGAAATCGGAAATATACGAACATTTAGACTATTGATTGACAAGCGTGCCTAAAAACTTCTTCTCGCTAGTCTTAGTTCTCAAGAAATCGTTTGTCTCCCGTTTTTGTACTGAAAATGTCACGAATAATGTTATTAATTTGCAGATCTAGTCTCGGATTGGTAGTTTCTCTAAAGTTTTTGATCTGAATGCTTAAGGTTTTGTCCAGCTCCCTTTTTTTCGGTGATATCAAATGTGTTACGTATACTGTTTCCTCATATAAGAAGTTTTAGATTTGAACTCTCAAAATTTGGCTCCATTCCATTCTATAATGCGTGGTAATTTAATATAAGGCTGTTTAAACGGTATTTTTTGAAAAAGTCGGAATGGACAAGTGATACCGCTATAGTATTAGACCAGAAGGTTTTGTTAAACGTTACTCCCCTTGGTTATTTTGAGCTTGATTTTCATTCATCCACTTAAAAATCAAGATCAAAAAGTTAGTCCTTCGGTAATTTCAGATCCGAAGTCCTGAGATTTTATTAATATTTACTATATCCTCTCTCAAATGATATATGCTCCTTTGGCTTCCTCTGGGAAGTTGAAAATATGGCTGTCAAAATGTTAAGTGAGGATATAAAACTAGTTCCGCTGCGGTCTCTAAGAGGTTTTGTTAAAGATTACGGTTTCAAATCATGCTGTAAAAATCGTTATTCTGTAATTTGAGATTCGTGCTTACTAGATTTTACTTCACTATATCAAGATTATATGATTTCCGATATGGCTTGTTTGGGTGACGAAACGAAATTCAATGGAAAATAAGTAAAGCTTATGTTTTTATACCCTGAAAAGGGTATATTAAGTTAGCAGGTAGAAGGGAACGGAGATGCTCTGAAATTTTACACATGTCTTTTTCTGCTCAAAAAGCTGCTCATTTGTCGAAACCATCAATACAGGCTATAGCTGTCATACAAACTGACCGATCCAAAGTAAATTTTAGTATGGAAAACTTTTTTATTTGGCAATATTTCTGCACGAAATTTGGCATGAATTATTCCCTAAAACAGTGGCGCAATCTTTGTGAAAACTGTTCAGATCGCATCACTGTAGCATAGAGCTGTCATACAAACTGACAGATCAAAATTAAGTCCTTGTATGGAATATTTTTTTATTTGACAAGATATCTGCACGAAATTTGGCATGAATTATTGCCGAATGCAAAGCTACCATTATTATAGCTTCGTTGCAGCCGAAGTTAACTTTGTACTCTTTATATCTATATTTTCGGTTGAAAAATCGTTTTTCGGAAAAAAATTTTTAACTTTAACCTGAAGTAGATTCGCTTTCCTGCTTACTATAGAAAGTGAAAACTTTATAAATAATCACCAAATATTTTCTCTCCGCAAATACTACTAATTGCTAGTGAGTTGTCATCCACAAAACTTTTTATTGCTGCTTGAAAGGGTTGAACCGTGAAAAAAGAATTAAAATTCAACTTGTATTTTAACAAATGCCAATTGATTGCATTAGTCAGAAGTAAGAAGAAAAATTGGAGATAAAAAGAAAAATTCAAGTGAATGCCGAACGAGGCAAAGGAAATTACCCAACTCTGTTAATTCAGGCGTAAAGATACGCGCAAATACGAAAAAGGACATTTGTGTCCTTGAGTGCCCGATGTGGCTGTGACAGCATATAACGGTAGTCCTTACGCGTTCGTTGCGTAAATTTGCGAGGCTGGTCCACGTTTGATTTTTTTCTCAGAAATGTACATATATTTTATTGCTGCTTTGCTGCTTATTTGACATTGGCCGCGATTTACTTTTAATGTATTCTCTTTTGCCGAATTTCCGCCCCTGAAGCTGTCACTTATTTATCTATTTTTTGTTGGTTTTATTTTTTTCTTAAATTTTTCTGCATTTTCTCAAACACTTTTTAATATTACATGAGCACAAAAACAGCAAAAACAACAAGTTAAGTTCGCCACCACCATTTTCTTACTATTTACTTACCCCTTTTTCGCTGTGCCGCCTTAAATAAATATAAATAGAAAAATTAAAGCAAAACGAACAAAAAAAAAACAAAAATTATAATAACAAAAAAATCGTGTAAAACTTTTTAACCCTTTTTCGCTATGTCCACAACACATTGCGTCTAATTAGATGCGCGCCAAAGAAGAAGAAGAGGAAGATGAGGCTGTAGCAGCAGATAAATAGCCAACGCCAAGGCAACTAGCGCAAGCTGCGGGCAAAACGGTTTTCAATACCAAAAAAGTAGAAAAACGCGCTTTTAATATGCCGTCTCCCGCCTCCCCCGCAACCGTTCGCCTACGCACGCACTTGAGTGGTTGAAAAATGCGCTTTGCTTAAGCGCCGACAAAAAATTAAAAACCAAAGAAAAGTAATTATTTCGCATTGCGTAGATAAGAATGCGACAGCTTGTCTCCCTGTGTGTGTGTGTGTGCGCGCTGGAGGGGGTTGGCATGCTGCGGGCGGCATGAAAGGGTTGGACGCAAAGTGCCGCACTAAAAAATGACGAGAAAATACAGCTGAAAATAAGCAAAATTATAGATGCCATTACTGGTCCATAAAGTGTTTGTGTGTGTAAGTGTGGTGGAAAACTATGGCACAGTGGGTTGTAAATGAACATTTTTTGCAAATTTTTTTTATAAAAAAATTTCAAAATAATTATGATATTATTAAGGGAAAATGTGGGATATTTTTTATGTGTTGTAACGTGGCACAGTGGGTCAAGTCCACCGAAATGCTTTTAAACAAAAGTCATTTATTTAAAAAAAAATGCTAAAAAATTGCAAAGAAATACGGAAAACCATAAAAAAACTTCAAATTGTGGGATATGAAATTTTTTACGTAGTAAATATTATTTTTAATAAAACATATTCAAACTAACAGTAATCGAAAAAGTGTTTTTAATTTGTAAAAATTTTCAAATAAGTAAAAAATTTATTAATTTGTGCACATCTGTACATACACACAACTTAATGCAAAATATTGGCTGCACAGTGGGTTCAGCGGACTAAAAGATTTTTCATTTAAGAAAAAATTTAAAAAACTATTATTAGTTTTGTGTATATTTTTTTACATAATGAATTGACATTTAAAAAATTTTTTTAAATAAATTTTTTCAATAATGAAATGATTTAAATCAAAAAACAATTCAAATAAAAAATAGTAATTTCACGAATTTTTTAAATATTTTTTTTTATAACAAATTAATTTCCCGACTTTTAGACTTTGATTACTAAATGGCTTGGATGTTTTACTTAATTAATTTTTTAGTGAAAATAATGTCCCGACTCCCCTGTTCAACTGTTAGTCATTTAACTACCTCCTAACCTCACATTTTCAATAGCAGTTTTTTTTTCAAACTTATTATGTATGTATATGCTAACACTATTATTATTACATTTTCCCTTTTTTAATTTTTTAACTTTAATTTTTTATTGCAGTTACAGCAGTCTGCCTTATGATACGTTGGCAACACTATAATGGTGAGTTCTGTAAGATTTTTTTAAATATAGTCATTTCATGTCCTTAATACATTTTGAATAAAATTTTGAATATATAAATTATTTCAAAAAATAATAAGTATGGCAACTCCTTTTCATAACATACTTCAAATAATTTTTTTGGGTTTTCTTACTCTTTTCGTATTCTTATTATTTGGAGATTTATTCAAAAATATTTTATTTTAAAAACTTTTATTATTGAAAGTTAGGTGGCAACCCTTTTTATAATATACTTCAGATAATTTTTGTGAGTTTTTGTTTTATTTTAGTACTCTTTTTATTTGCAGTTTTTATTCAAAAATGTTTTTCTTTAAAAACTTTTGCTATTGACAGTTAGATGGCAACCCTATAAAAACATAATTTTGTGACTCATAATTAAGATTCAGTTTTTGAGTTGTTTAAATTGTTATTTTTCAGGGTTTTATTAATAATTTTACAATTAAAACACTTTGTATTCCAAGTAAGGTGGCAACATTATTAAATAGTATTTTTTTAGCAAATACTTTGTGCATTGTTTTTGGTATACACAATTTTCAAACTTTGAATGTGTATTCAAATCTGTTTCATTGTTTTTGATTTGAATTGAAAACATGTGGTAACCCTGTTTGAAATTTTTATAAACGCTCTTCAGCTTAAAAGTTTTACAATAAATTTAAGGCCAGCATTTTATTTATTTATATTGAACGCAGATACTGAGTATTTTAGTTTGAAAATAATTAAAACAAATTAAATTATAAATTTTTAATATTAAAAACAAATTAATTATAATGTTTTAAATAAAAAAATTAATTATGATTGTTTTTTAATGATTTTAAAGAAATTATTGAAAAAATTCAATTAAGAAAATGTATTAAAAAAATTATAATTAAATTAATAATTAATAAAATATTTTTTAAAAAATTATAAAAAAAAAATTGAATTATAAGTTTTTAATCAAAAAAAATTCATTATGATGTTTTTTAAATTTTAATTGAAAAAAATTTTGTTATAAATTTTTAATTGAAAAAATAATAATAATTATAATGTTTTAATTAAACAATTATTTGTAATTGTTTTGTAATGATATTAAAAAAATTATTGAAAAAATTCAATTAAAAATTATAATTAAATTAATAATTAGTAAAATCATTTTTAAAAAATTATAAAAAAACTTGAATTATAAGTTTTTAATAAAAAAAAATTAATTATGATGTTTTTTAAATTTTAATTGAAAAAAATTTCGTTATAAATTTTTAATTGAAAAAATAATAATAATTATAATGTTTTAATTAAACAATTATTTGTAATTGTTTTGTAATGATATTAAAAAAATTATTGAAATAAGTTTAATTAAGGACATTTTATAAAAAAATTTAAATAAAAAATCATTAATTTAATGTAAAAATTACAATAATCAAAATAAACACACTTATAAAATTATAATTCATTTAATTTTTATAAAATTCATACTTTATTACACAAAATTATCCCAACCCACCCCATTGTACCTGCATTTTGCCATCACTCAATCCATTGTCTGTCAAACTGTCAAGTACTTTGAGTCTTTGAACCGCCTGTCCACCTACTTGCCAGTATATTTCCATCATAGAACCCTTTTCCCGCAATACCATCGTCTTGCCTTTGTATGTATATACATACATATGTATGTATGTTTGTCTCTTGGCTTATGCCTCGCTGAGTGGTTGTCATTTGTTTTAAAATCCTCTAGCCATTGCCAGCTCAAATCACTTTCTCTTCAACAGAAAACGCAATCATGCTGTACTGCCCCGCCCACTTTGCTGCGTTAACGATACTGCCCATTTGCATTTTTCTGCTTGTTACTGTTTTTTCTGTTTCTGCTGTCGCTTTAGTTGCGTATTGTTGTTGTTTTCTTTTACTGTTGTTGTTGCCGTTTGCTTTTATTGTCGGTTATTACCGAAAAGTGCGTAGAAAAATGTTGATTTTTGTTGCTGTGATTGCGTGACAAACTCAATTCGTTGTAGCGATATTGTGTGCGCGCTTGAGGAGAGCTTCGGCCACGCCGCTGGCGCAACTCTTTCATCACACGCACACATATCTACGTTTGAACATTTTTTTTGTACTGCTACTCCTTCCGCTTTTTCTTTTCTTCGCAAATCTCCTTACACTTTTTTTATTTTTTGCTCCCCATGGACTCTTGCAATCAACTCGTTCAATTTGGCCACTCTCGCCTTTGGCTAGACGCGCATTTTTCTTCGCTTTCAATTTCAAATTCGAATTTATTTGCCTTGCGTAAGCGTTACCAAGTAAATGAATCTCATTTTTATACGCGTTCTCCTTGTTGTCATTATTCATTTTCACATTTTCCACATTTATTTCATTTTTATGCGTTTTCTTTTACTGCTAAATATTTACAATATACTCTGATTATTTGTTTGGAGCGTTAAATGTTAGCTGAAAAGTGGGCAGGGTTGCATTAGCTGGGCGATATTTCAAAAATTAGTAGTCTCACAGATAGTTGAACCACTGCGAGAGTATGATTCTCAGTTTCTTTGAAGATTCTTCAAGGTAAAAAGTGAAGCAACGGAATCAGAGTTTCGATAGGTCTACCTAGTGCTTCACTTTGTAGACTTCTTGGGTGTTGAAACAGTTCGCTTAGCAAACAACAGCAAGTAACAATCTTCTAAAACATATTTTGGGATGGGGTTTCCTCGGCGACCTTCTGCAACGCCAACGAGGCAATCGCGAATGGAGAAGACGCCATTAAGATGTTTGGAACCAAAATTCTATGTACATAATATGTGCTTGAAAGCCTAAAGGGTACTCGGCGTCCTCTAGTTTTGCAAATAGCTCTGGTATCCGCTAGTTTTCCGAATAACTTAACCCCATTTTTTTCCAATACCGCCGAAACAAGTTGATTTTTAAGTCTTCTATTAGAGGATCTGCAATTCATTCTGCAAAAATTAAGTTTTCTTAGACATCCGAACTTTAAATAGAGATCTACTACAATAGCGATACTAGTAAGAAGTCTATGGTAGATCCATCAGTTACACTATTAACTCAAATTAACTTTAGAACTCCGAAAATAATAATATTGGTAGCTGAGCTGGGAGAATGGGGCTGTAAACATATAAAAAATGCTCTATACTTATTCACCTAATTACTTTTTCTTCTTCTTATTTATTGGCGCTACAAAAACGCGCCAGTCGTTCTTCCTTTTCTTTCTCTCGAAAACTTGAAATGCCGACTCATCAGCTGTTGTCATCGAACAGTATAACCGAAAGGGGATTTTGAGTGACTTTATGGCTTTACTTCTCAATTACCTCTTCAGTCCGAAGTAGCAGCTGTTGGCAAGAGTTATTCTGCGGTGGATTTCGATGTCATCGGCGTACGCCGATGTCTTGTAGAAGATTGTATCTTCCCCATTCAGATCTGTAGCTCGAAATATTTTCTCCAGCAGTAGATTGAAGAAGTCACACTATAGGGGTCACCTTGTCTGAAACCCCATTTGGTATCGAACGGCCCGTAGAGATTCTTCCCGATCCGGACGGAGCCTTAGGTAGTGCTCAAAGTCAGTTAAAACAGCCGTATTAGCTTTGCGGGATTCAGACATAGCCTGCTAAAGGCAGCCACCTATTTATTATTGAAGTGAAATATGAATCTGAATCATTTAACAGATTCAAAGTGGCCAACATAAGAGATACTGAAATCATAAAAGGATCTTACTCTAACAGTTTTCATAGAAACAGTTTTCTATAGCTATATTTTCCTCGCCTCCGATTTTCAAAACAAATCTGAAACCCCAAAGCTGTATTTAGAAGACATTTTGGGTCTCATTTTCCAGGTGAGCATTTTTTATCCACGAAAGTAGTGTGATAAACAACGGTACCAAATTTTTTTTTTGGACGAAGCGCAAGCTCGATTTTTTTATGCTTAATGCAGCTCCGAAATGAATTCTCGACACTTCATTCTTAGAAATTTCTTCCATATTCTACCTTTACCTTCATTTTGCACTGTGCAACATTCACTCAATCCCATCACCAGCATTTTGTTCGACCACACCTCCTCCAACACCTTAACCAAGCTTCTTGCTCTTACCTTCATGTCGCATCTCTTCGATTTCTACTAATTTAAACTTATTTCCACATTACTTCTCGCTCCATTTCATTTGTTACTCATTTGTTTTTTTGTTTCCCACCCACTCTTCACACCTCCAAACCCTTCTTATTATTTATTTTATTTTCTTCTTCATCAGCAGCGCTAGTGCGTAAAAATTTCCCCTCATTTTATATATGCTACAATTCTTGTTTTTTTTTTTTCATTACTGAAAAAAGTAGAGATTTTTGCTAATGTCCTGCGACGCCTTTGCTCCGTTGCTTTCGTACCCTTCGACGGCAGCCCGGCTTAATTTATTTTCAAATGCCAAATAATAACGGTGATGTATCTGTATATATGTATGTATATATCATTATGTAAATGCTCATTATGTATTTATATTTTCGTGCATTAAAATAATGTCGCCAAAGTACAGTTAGGTCAAAAATGTCGTTAATTACGCTATTAGACAGTGGACCCGCTGCTGGCTTCTACGGACTGCGACCAACCGCCCACCATCCTTTCCATTTTTGTCGATTTTTCCTTTTCAACTTTTTATGATAATTTTGTCCTTCAAGTGCTTTTAATTGTTTGTGAATTTTGTAAGGATTTAATTGTAAGCCTTTGGGATCTATCCGCAACTGCGGCGGTGAAGAAAATGTCGCTAAGTATTTTCAAAACCTTTTGGCGCAGGATTAGGGAGAAGGAAGGTTATGAAAAGTTTGAAGTTTGGGTGTGACATTGAATAATAACAAAAATATTAAAAATATATATTTGTATATTTATTCGCGCTATTGAACGAGCTTCCTAAATTAATTATTGCGAGGAGGAGCATTGGCCTCGAAAAATTGCTATCCGTCTTCAACGGCTCCGTTAGTGGAACTGCTGGTCTGAACCCTGTTGTCGCATGTCGAAGGCCTATCATCAGTGTTGGTTGGGGGCTGTATGCTGAAGTTGTCTCTGGGTCTCCTTTACTTTTGCTTATCAGCGGCAAATACTGTCTCTTCCATATGTCTGAGAAAATGGCGTCGTTCAGACATGCATTATACATGGTTAGCAATAAGAGCGGGCGTTTCATAGAGATTAACTTTATTACTTCAGCCTTTATCCCGTCGGGCCAAGAGCGTTTTTAGCCTTTAAAGAGCTCGCGGCCGCGCTCATTTCCTACAAAGTAAAAGGGGGCATGAGGTCTCTTACGCCTGGGGTCTTTTCTCAGATTATGGGTTGAGAACAGAGTGTTTCCGATGAGCACAATCTAGTATCCGAGGCACCACAGATAGTTCTTCTCATTTATCTTTCCTATTGTAACTCAGTTTCGTAGTTTTATATTCCTTATGCTCTTACGTTCCATTCCCTTTTAGTTGGAAGTAAACATCTAAGTGTACCCTATCTCTTAGCTGTTGTTGGTATTTTATTTGGGCCCTCGAAGTAGGGTGGTTGCTACCAGCAGAGTTTTCTAGCACTTTCCACTCATGTAACTGGTTTCGTTTCCTTCAGCTACCAGTGTGATGTATGGATTTTTTTCACATTATGCTGACCTTCTGAAGGTGGATTATTTTTTGGAAACAATAAAATATTATGCAGTCTTTCAGTTTGTGACAGGGTTTCTCATATCGTATGCATTAGTCGGGCGCTTCTTATTCCCATTGCAGATGGACTAAGTTTAAACATCTGTAGCATTTTCTTAACTTTCTTCATGAATTTCATCCCGCGACTGATCCATCTTGCGCTATCGGCTGTTAACATCACATATGCGCGTATATGGAGCGCTGATCCTTACTGTTATTTCGACGTCTGCTTCCACTAGCAATAGTCTTACTTAGTGTTTGGCTTCTGCTACGATGGTTAATGACTCTAAGCCTCGGATCTCTGTTGTGACTTTCTGCTTTAGCTCGCTTAGAGAAGCTATACCACGTAGAACACATCTTGAGCACATTTTGTAGCTCCGATTTTGGTTTTTCACCTTTCTTCCGTTCGAAGATCAGGAGCCCGATTTTTTGTTTTCCGTATTGCCTAGACTTGCCCCTTGTCTTGGTTCTCATAACGTCTTGTCGTATGTCTTGAAGCACAGCGGCATAACTATGACATTCTGCCGGTTAACTTGGCATTGCTTTTGCCCATACTCTGGTTCGGTTTTTCCGTTTTTTTGCTTCTGTATATGGTGATCCATTTCGAAGTTCTCTACTTTTTTTAGAGAAAACTCACAGAAACTTCAAATTTGATGGGAAATGTTTATTAGCATTCGAAAGAACATTCTATGACATTTATTTTTTGAAGATTATCTCTTTAAAATGTTGGCCACGGCGACGTTTCATATGATCCATCCGTTGCGCCCAATTTTTGATGACTCGTTCAAGCATTTGCCTGGTACCTGGCGAATGACACGCGTGATGTTTCGTTTCAAGACCTGAATCGAAGCGGCATTGTACGCATAAACTTTATAGCTTACGTATCGCCACAGGAAAAAGTCTAACGGAGTGATATCACACGATCTTGGTGGCCAATCAACCGGCCTAAAACGGGAAATTATCTGCACACCGAAGTGTTCGCTCAATAAATCCATTGATTGGTGCAAGGTGTGGGAAGTGGAGACGTCTTTTTGAGTCCAAATGTCGCTGAGATCACGAGCTTCAATTTCAGGCACCAAATAGTCGATTATCATGACGCGGTTACGTTGTCACCAGCATTATTCTTGAACAAATATGGATCAACGATTCCACCGGCCCACAAACCACACCAAACCTTGCTGAACCTTTTTCTTGATGAAGAGCAGCTCTTGAATCTCTTCATTGTGTCAGAATTGGGTCTGAACAAAAGTTGGCTCGAAAAGATCGGATCTTTTTGAAACTTTCCAAACACACACACACCCAGAAATTCAAAACACGATTTTTCATAATTTTTCAAATTTATTTTTATTATTTATTTATCTGTATCGCATTCAGCTGAATCACTTCCTTCATTAAGCATTACTATTTGCTTAGCTCTTATCGGCCACTACATAAATTTCAGCACAAGTTTCATTACTTTGTTTGATTATTTCTTATCAAACATTACGTTAGCATATTTCTGTCTCTCTCTAACACGCTCAAATCTTCATTAGCTTTGCAGTTTATCAAAATTACAAAAAATTCCACCATATCATAACGGAATATTAGCGCACTATAACTACAGTTATTTAGCTGATATTTTTTTTTTATTTATATACTATATATAAACATATATGTATCTGTATATATATTTATAGTTATGTATATATTTATGTATAAGTATGTATATTGTTTTAATAATTTTCTGTGTCACATGCATTACAAGTATTTTGTTTAAATATTTATTAGTCATTAAACGGTTTAGTAGGCAATGCATATTTTTCACATGACTGTATATTTTTTGGTTTTTATTATTTTATTTTTTCTGCAGTTTTCTTATTGATAATTACATAGCAATATTTATTTATTTATAATTTTTTATTAATCTACTTTTTTGTTTTTTATTTTATTCAAATTTTTATTTTATTGCATATAATAAATATATATATTTTTTTTATTTTAGTAATTTTGTATATGTCTATTGCATATAAATTTTGGTTATTTATATTTTTGATCATTTATGTATCTTATGTATGTATTTGTGTAAATTGTATAAAAGAGTAATGCGGAAAGTGTGTGTTTACATTTTTATTGTTAAAAATTAAAAATTTTATTTTTTTAATTTAACTTAATTTTTATCTGGCTTTTTAGTAATGAATATATATTTTTTCAGATCTTTACCCTTATTTTATTAATTCAATTTTTTCATATTCTTGATTATTTTATTATTTATTTATTTGTAATTATTAAAAAAAAACTTTTTGCACTTTGTTGTTTTACTATTTTCGGTTTTATTTCATTTTATTCCGATATATTTTTACCTATTTTATTAAAATTTGTTTTATTTTATTTTTGTTTATTTTATTTTATTGTATATTTTGTTTTATTTTATTTTATTTTATTTTATTTTATTTTATTTTATTTTATTTTATTTTATTTTATTTTATTTTATTTTATTTTATTTTATTTTATTTTATTTTATTTTATTTTATTTTATTTTATTTTTTTATTTTATTTTATTTTATTTTATTTTATTTTATTTTATTTTATTTTATTTTATTTTATTTTTTTATTTTATTTTATTTTATATTATTTTTATTTTGAAATCAAACCAATATTTAATTACCGATTAATCAATGAAAATAGATAAATCGATATCATAAATACTTGGCGTTTGATAAACTATTGATTAAAAGTCGATTAAAATAGATAAAACCTAAAACTCTTTATTTTGTTTTTTTTTTTATTTGAAATATGGCGATATACCTCAAAAATCTAATTTGATAATTTATCGTTTAAAATAAATCAACCCTAAATCGCCATTTTTATATAGGTATCGTAAGTACTTGACTTTATACTATATACTTTATATGTAACTATCAAATCGATTGAGATAAATTAAAAGTCGATTAAAATAAAGAAACGCGAAATTTTTGTATCGCTATTATAAATATTTGACTTTTAGCAATATATTTGAAAGCTGTCAGTCCAGTTTGTTAAATTATCGATTAAAATCGGTTATAAATCGATATACATTTTTTTGTAAAACCAATTTCTTGTACTGAAATCACCTAAATTTTACTTTTAGCAAAATACAGAAAACCTCTCAATTATGATTTGATGAATTATCGATTAACCTTACCTTTTTTGGTATCGATATCATAAATATTTGTCTTATAACATTTGAAAGCTAGTAAATTCGACTTGAAAAATTATCGATTAAAAATCGATATGAATCTATTCAAAAAAACAAAAAATTCTTGTACCGAAATCATGAAAGTTTGACCTTTAGCAAAATATTTTTAAACCCATTAATTATGATTTGATATAAAAGACAGCTAGTAAATCCGACTTGATAAATTATCGAATAAAAATCGATTCAGATATATAAAATCAACATTTATTTTATCGTTTCATAAAAACTACTAGAGTTTTAGCGTTACATTTGAAAACTATCAAATCAGGTTTATTAAATTATCAAGTCTAGAAAAATTAGTTAATTATCGATAAAAAATCGATTATCGATATTAAAAATATTTGATTAAAGCAATTTATTCAAAAACTTCAAATCCGACCTAATAAATTATAGATTATAAAACGATTAAAATTGATAAAATCGATAACCAACTCGTATCGATGTCATAAATGTTAAACTGATAATTTTATTTCATTTTATTTTAATTTTTATACAAATTTATTTATTCTTTTTAATATAATTTCACGTTATGCCTTTTTAATTTTATTTTTTTTTCTTTGTTTTCTATTTACATATATTTTATTTTATTTAATTTTGGTATTTTATTTTTTTTTTAATTAAATTTTGTTATACGATATTGTACTTTATTTTATATTGAACTTTATTTATTAATTATTTTATATTTTTGTGTTTTATTTAATTTATTTTTTATTTGGTTTTATTTCATTTAATTTTATTATATTTTTTAATTTTATTTATTTCTTATTTATGTTTCTTTTTTATTTAATTTTTGTATTTTATTTATTTTTAATTAAATTTTTTAATATTTTTCCTATTTAAATTCTTTTATTTTATTTAATTTTTGTACTTAAATTTTTTTATTTCATTTTATTTATGAATTATTTATTATTTTATTTTTTATTTTATTAATTTTTTTTTTTCAATTGTGTTTTTTATTTCATTTTTAATTTTTTTAAATTTTATTTTTTTTTTTTTCAATTAAAATTTTTTTTGTTTTATTTTTTTTATTTAATTTATTTAATTTTTGTATTTTATTTATTTTTATTTTAATGGATTTTTTGTTAAGTTTTATAATTTTTATATTTTATGCTGTATTTATATGTTTATATGTTTATATTTTTTATTTCCTCTTTCTTTTTTCACTCTCAGCTCCTAGAAGTATGCTTTGTAGATCTGCCTTCGACATTCCTCAGTATGCATAGCTTTATTTTACTAACTTACGAATGGCATTATACTTGTATTTTACATAATTACTCATATTTTTTATGTTTTTATAAAATTACAAACTGTTGTTGTTGTATTTTTAATAATTACATAATGGTTTTATTTTTGTAAAATACAATTACATATAAATCATTTGCTTCATTTACTGCTCTTCACTTACTGCTCAAATTCATTTTAATTACTAGCTGCATTACACTACCATATCCATTAGTTTACCGTTTCATATCCATTACTTTACCGTTTAAGCTACACCTACAGCAAATAACCGTTAAGGTTATTTAAAAAAAAACTAACCAGTCTATTGTAAATGCATGGCATTAGTTAGGATGCTTCTTTATTACACTATTTCTGCTTTTTGCTGCATATTGCATACTTTTAGGCTACGCGTATTGAGTTAGACGACAATTTATAATTGTAAGTTATGCTTGTATGTATGTATGTATTTGTATGTAAGTAAGTACTTATGCTTTTGTATAAATTATTGTATGAAATATTTTACAGTTATTTTCTTATATTTGCCGTTTATTGTATTTAATAGTAGTATACGTCAGTTGTATTGAATATGTTTGCTTAATTTGATTACCTGTTGCTTGTCTTACACTAAAAAAAGAATAAAAAATATGGAGTTCGTTAAAAGTTTTGAAAGAAGTTTGCTTGCACCTGAATTACTATCTCTTTTTGGCGTTCTTTGTTGCTTACATATATACTGATTTTCATGATTGATTTCTAGTAATACTATTGCGTACATTTGCTCACTCGCTTGTCCTCCTCTGCGTGCTTGATGGCACTTTTATCATTTTTTATTTAATTTTTTATTAACTTCCTCTTTCCTAGTCACTTTTTATGGCTGACAGTATTTTGAAATAACTTTCTTTATTATTTTTTGCGCTTTTTGCTATTATTTTTGGCGTGATTGTTTACAAATTGCACGCTTGTTTGCTAATCATACATATATCACTCAAGCTTGTAAAATGTCAGAATTTTTGTATCATTCGGAGTTTTTCAGTATTATATTTGCTATTGCTAATTTTTTTTAATTTTTATATTTTTACTGCTTGCTGATTTGTTGAAATGAAGAAAAAAGTAATTGGAGCCGTATCACGAATGACGCTGGAGAAAACATATTCACTTAATTTCATGAAAATTTCTTAAATATTGCACCATATTAACAACAAAAATCCGGTCATTAGGACGAAAATCATTGTATGGGAAGTAAGACCGCTTAAAGGCCAGTTCTTCAACTTTAAAATTAAATTACATCATCGATATCATAAATCATTATTCTTTAAGAGGTTATAGCACTTTTAATAGCTGCAAACATAACCTTTATCTGAAAGATGGGCGTGGAATAATATGCTTTCGAATTATTTGAGAATGATAATAATCTCACAATGAGTTCTTGTAACGATTTCATGAATATTCGACTCTTAGCGATATATTTTAAAACTATTTAATCTGACTTCAAAAGTATCGATTAAGAATGATAAAAGCGTTATTTCTTGCATCGATGTCAAGAATATTTGATAAATTATCGATTTGAAAGTCGATTAAAATAGACCAAACCTGATATTTCTTATACCGATATCATGCATATTTGTCTACATATTACCCATATATTGAAACACTATTAAACCTGATTCGATAAACAATCGATTAAAAATGTTAAAAGGAGTATTTCACGCGTCAATATCACTAATATTTCAGTTTTAGCCGTATATTTGTTGAATCTAATTTAATAAATTATCAACTAAAATCGATTAAATTACATTAAAACCGATATTACTTACATATATCGATATCATGCATATTTAATTATTACCAACATATTGGAACTATCAAATCTGATTTGAAAATTATCGATTAAAAATAATAATTCATCGATATCATGAATATTTTATTTTTATCCATATATTTTTTATATCGTATTCGATAAATTATCGATTAAAAATCGATTAAGAAAGATAAAACCGAAACTTACTGTATCGATATCAAGCATATTTGTCTTTCACTGATATATTTGAAAAGTGTCAAATCGGAATTGAAAACTTAGCGATTAAAAATCTATTAATGCACATTAAATCGTCCTTCTTTTATCGATATCAAGAATATTTTAATTCTAGCGAAATTTTTTAAAATTCTCAAATGTGATAAATTATACATGTACATATATATAAATTTTGAATTTTAGCGAGTTATATTAAAATCAAATATAACTCAATAAATTATCGATTATGGAACGATTAAAATAAATAAAATCGTCATTTCTTGTAACGATATCGGGAGTATTTAAGTTTTAGCAAAATGATTAAACTCTCTATCAACTGATTTAATAAATTATCGATTAAAAATCGGTTAATATTGATTAAAATAAACCAAAACTATAATTATTTGTATTAGAAAACTGTCAAATCGAATTCAATTAAAAATTAATTAAAGCATGTAAAATCGACATGTCTTGTATGGATATCGTGAATATTTGACTTAAACAATATATTTGAAGACTATCAACTGATTTAATAAAATTATCGATTAAAAATCGATTAACATCGATTAAAATAAACCAAAACCGTTACCATAATTGTTTATATTTGAAAACTGTCAAATAGAATTAGGTAAATTATCGATTAAAAATCGATAAAAATATAAAAAAATTTCTGGTATCGATATAATGAATATTTGACTTTTAGCGATCTATTTAAAAACTGTCGAATCTGACTTGAAATTAAAATGCTTCAATAAATTTAAAAGTTGCTCATCCATTTTTTCTATTTGTAATTATCGATTTTTTGACAAAAAAAAATATTTTTAGCATCGCGAAATTTTTACATCTGCTCTTTTTTTATAGTCAAACTCTCATTTCCTGCAATATTATTTTGATTGCTTGTTAAGCTCATTTTATGCCACACTAACCTAACTTAATCATGCTTGTTAACATGCTTGAATGAAATTTTTCAACGTTTGCTTGAGCGCCCTAAATCCTGACTTTGCTCAGCGCTTACTCCAAACTCTTAGCCTGCAGTGCATTTAAATATGTTTCATTTTGAAAAGTGCAAGTTCTTAGCTATTTCAGTCAATCGTTTTACGCTCAGTGTGCGCTTGTATAAAATGCTTGAATAACCGTAGTCTTTTTGCTTGTTTGTATTCTTGTATTCACTCTCATATTTGCTTAGTTGCTGCTTTAAAATTTACATCTGTAGTATCAAAAAGTGTAAGTTTAAGACTATGTGGTTGTAGTGCTAGTTTCCCTATTTACTTGGCCATTAAGTTGCTTGATTATTTTATGTCATTCATTGGTTTACTAAACTGCTTTTTATTAATTACTGTTTGTTGTTGCTTTTAATTTCGTCTCTAATGAGTTCTCAAAGTAAATTCGCTTGCTGAAAGTAAACAATTTTCATTCTTCCCTAGGTTTTGATTTTGTCATAAAATTTCCGCAACGTGTTGCTTGACAAGCATTGTTCTGTGTTTGCTGATTTTTTCGAAATTCATTCTTATTATTTTCTACTACAAATATTTACTTTTTAGTGATTTTTTCGGTAAAAAGTTTTTACGATTTTGTTTTAACTCTTTTGTTTTGGAAATGTGCTGCCTACATGCTTGAGTTGCTAAATTTTCTGATTGCTTGAGTTGTGTTTTACTGTGAGTCTTGCTTGAAGTTCGAATTTTCACTGCTTACTTGTCATAAATTCTATTTTTTTTTATAAAAAGTGGAAAGTTTTTTATAATTCACGCGTTTAGTTGCTGCTTTTTATGCTTGATCGGTTGATTGAAGACGTGTTTTAAATTTATTTTTATTGTTTTCCTTTCATTGGTAGTAATTTTTGCATGGAGAAAAATCTGAGTTTTTATAAAAATTTAAAAATTGTTGTTATAAAAGTTATTGTTGTTTTAACTTTGTTGTTTTTATGTATAATCATTAAATTTTTACTCTATTTTTTATCTGTTTATGCCTTGAAACTACTCGAAATTCCACAAAAGTTAATAGAGTCTGCTCTTTTGTTGTTGTAGTTTTTTATTTTCCATTTTGTTTCTTATTAATTTTTATTTTATTTGCAACTTTTGTTGATTTCATATTCCATCTATTACTACAATACTTCAAGCTTAGTCAAGCAGTTGGAAGGTTGCCACACATTTGTACACATTCTTTTTCGAACTCATAAATTCCAAAATTTTAGTTTTTTTAATAAAAAAGTTTTTGATAAATTTTCAAATAATTTCAAAAAAATTAAATTTTTTGAGCAAAAAAATTTATAAATTTTTAGCAAAAAAATATTTGCTATTTTATAAAAAATTTTATAAATAATAACAAAAAATTCATAAAAACTCAAATAAATGCAAACATTTTATTATCTTTATCAAAAATTTTTTTTTTATATCCTAAAAGAAAAAAAATTCTGAATTTTTGGTAAGAAGTTTGCATAAATTCCCAAATGAATTCAAAATTTTAACTTTTTTTGTAAAAAATGTTTGGTTAAATTTTCAAATAATTTCTAAACATTTATTTCTTTAGTAAAAAATTCAAAAGTATTAATTTATTTCCAAAAAATTTGATAGGTTCTCAAATAAATTGAAAATTTCTTAGTTTTTAATAAAAAAAAAGTTCATAAAAGCTCAAGTAAATTAAAAATTTTAATTTTTTTAACAAACATTTTTTTAAATCCCAAAAAAATTCAAAAATTTTCATTTTTTAGTAGGAAGTTTGGATAACTTCTCAAACAAATTCAAACCCTTTTATTTTTTTAAGTAAAAAACTTTTATGAAAACTCAAATAAATTTAAAATTCTAAATTTAGTGTGAAAATTTTGTATAAGAACCCAAAAATTATAAAAAAAAATTTTAAAACTTTTTTGTACAATCTGAAAAAAATTCAAAAACTTAAAAATTATAAAAAAAATTCTAAAACTTTCTTGTACAATCTGAAAAAAATTAAAAAACTTGAAATGTTTGCTAAAAAATTTTAAAAAATTCTCTAATAACATATTTAGCACGAAAGACACTAAAATCAAATTTTTTCATTGAAATTTTAAATATTTATATTTCGATTCAGTAAACAGTCGATGGCAACATGTACAAAATTTCAAACAATTGTAAGCAATTCTTAAAAAAAAATTATGAAACACGTACAAAAACCAACTCAATAAATTTCGAAAAATTTTCATAAAATTTGCTTTTTGAAAATAATTTCAAAAATTGAAAAATAAGTTCAATGAAATACCAATTTGTTTAAACATAAATATATTTTTGATTTTATTTATTATTTCACAGTGTGTTTATAAAATATGTGTACAATTTGTTAGTTCAATACTCGTAGGTATATTTTTGAAGGTCAACACATTTTTACCATAATGAAATATGTATACATAAATATTTTATATAAAATACAAAATAATAATGTGAAATATTTTTTCAAAACTATTAAGAAAAATTTAATAATTTAAATACTTTAGTTTTAATATAGCCAAATCTGATTTCCTCAGTATAAAAAATATAATAAAGCCTTTTCTTGAAAAATCTTCCCTGTCCTTCGAAAAATATTTAAAAAATTTTATATAATTTTTATTGTTGGAAAAAATAAATTGTATTTTCCAGTTCAAAAAGTTTTTGTTTTTTTTTCATATTTAAAAAGAATTTTTAATATTAAAACGAAACTTCGAAAAATTCTCAATTATATAAATATGTATATGTTGAATTTTTCCTAAATTTTGAATTTTGTAGAATTTTAAAATTTTTAAATAAATTTTGCAAACATTTCAAGAAAAAAAATTAATCTTTTCAAAAAAAAATTTTAAGTAACTCAAATAAAAACTTTTCTACAAAATTTCAAAACTATAATAGTGCCTAGAATTTTAAGATTTTTTGAATTTTAAAAAATTTTTAAATTTCTGAAAATTTTCAAATATTTTGTAATTCTTTAAGAATATGCTAAAAATGCTAAAACTTTTTCTACAAATTTCCAAAAATCATATACATATGTATATACTTCCTGTAATTTTAGTATTTTTTGAATTATTAAAATTCCCAATTTTTTTTTTTTAATTTTTGAAAATGTCTAAATTTATTAAATTTTCTAAGAACATGCTAGCATGGCTAAAAGCTTTTCTTCAAATTTTTCAAGCTATATGTATGTTTATTTCCTGGATTTTTAGAATTTTTTTAATTTTTATAACTTTCTAAACTTGTTGAATATTAATTTTTTTTTACTTTCTATTTTGTTTTTAAAAAGTTGGAAGGACCTACAAATCTACGAAACTATTAGTTCTCGTAATTTTAGAATTTTCTACAAATTTTTGCAACCTGGAATTTTAGAATTTTTATAATTTTCTAAATTTTTTGAATTTTTAATTTTATCGAAATTTGCTATTTTAAATAAACTGGAAAGACCTACAAATTAAGTTTATTTTTTTTTTATTAAACAAATTTTTATGTATAAAATGTTTATAATCTAAGTTTTTTGAATTTTTTAGCAATACTTATGTTGACTTAAATAGAAGATTTTCCTTTATTTTTCTAAGGTAGACACATCTGTACATATGTACTTCCTACAAATTTTAGAACTTTTCCAATATCTAAAATTTTCCAATTTTTTGTAATTTTTCGAAAATATACCGGCTTAGATAAAAACTTGTCTATAAATTTCAAAACTACCATATACATATGTATATTCATACATACATACATACATACATATGTATGTATGTATATATTTTCTGGAATTTTAGAATTTTTAAAATTGTCTAAGTTTTTCAAATTTTTTAAAATTTATAATTTTTAAAAAGTTTTCTACAAATTTTCGAAGCTGCTGTATATATTTTTCTTGATAATTTAGAATTTTTAAAACTTTTAAAAATTTTTTGAATTTTATAATATGTATACCATATATGTATGTATGTTTTCTGGAATTTTAGAATTTTTAAAATTTTCCAAGATTTTTGAAGTTTTTAAATTTTTATTTTTAAAAAATTTTCCACATGTTTTCGAAACTACTGTATATACATATGTACATACATATTACATTTTTCTTGTTATTTTAGAATTTTTATAAATTCAAAATTTTTTGAATTCTAAAATTTTTAAAAACTTTCTATATTTTCTTTTTTTAATATTTAAAATCAGCTGGAATGATCAAAAGCATTTCTACAAGTTTTCAAAACTATATACAATATACTGTTATAATTTGGGAATTTTTTAACTTTATAAAATTTTTGAGAAGTTCAAAACTTTTAAATTTTTTATAAGCTGGCATTTCAAATATATTTTTTTTTTTTGAATTTTCACATAAACTGCAAAAGAGGAAAGCAATAATTAAAATAAAAAAACGAAAATTTGAATTTACACAAAATAAAATTTATTTCTTTAAAAAACAAACATTTGAGATACAACAAAGGCGCACACGCAATGCTTATGTAATGCTAATGCTTTTATATCATAACTTTTTTTATTTTTGTCATAATTTTTATTTCATTTTTATAATAATTTGTATTTTATTTTTTCAATTATTTTGATATTTTATTTTACTTTTATAAGTATTTATATTTTTTATATTTTGTAGTATAGTAGTTGCTGTATAATATTCGATAAACTGCTTTTGTATGGCATTTACAAATATCTGTGGTATACAATTACATTTTCTATGTAATAAATATATAATATAAAATTATGCAAAACTGTAGATTTTTTACATAAATATTTTCGACGCCTTAATAAGTATTTTTTCGCATTTTTATATTTTTGTTTTTGTTAATTTTTTTTTTGTTTAATTTTTTTTTTTTTTTTTTTTCTAGCAAATTTCATTTATTTAGCAAAATTTATTAATAATTTATTTTTTTTTTCATTTATTTATTTAGCGTATTTTATGCATAGTTTAATTTACTTTATAATATTTCATTTACTTAGTAATTGTTTGAGAGTAACTTTTGCTTTCAACGCACTAAAATTGCTACGAGGCATTTTATAGTAGAAAAAGCGGGGAACACTGATACTTTGACAGAATTTTAGTTTATTTATTTATATTTTTTTTTGGAATTTTTATACATATTTTTTGTATTTAACATACTGTACAAGCGTAACAACTAAATTTTACAATCGAAAAAAATGCAAAAATTATTATTTCACAATTTTAATTATTTTTTTTACAAAATTCCATGCCTGTAATTAACGGCGCCTCGTCGCACGAAACGCACAAATCAGTTTAATATTTTTCTTAAAAACTTTTTAACTGCCCAATCGGTTTAGCTTTTTTAAAATTCATTTTTTTTTTCAAATATTTTAAAAAATATTTTTTTCAAATATTTCTGTTTTTAATTTTTTTCAACTTATTTTTCATGTTTCAAGTGAAATGCTTTTGCTTAGGAACAATTTAATTACTATTATTATTAATTATTTTTACACACAAATAAATTTGCTTTAGAAATTTTATGGAAAAGCGGTATTTTTCATTTTATTATTTTTTACAAAATTCAAAAATTCATAAAATTAATTTCCTTTCCGTTTCATTTCACATATTACTTTAAGAATTTCACTTAAATAAGTACATACACATACAAGCTTAGTTTGTAGACGCCAATTGGACAATAAGAAATTATCTTTTTAGTTTACAAATTCTTATTTTTTTTCAAATTTTACACTAAAAGCTAAACGCTAATATTCGCTTCTAAATCGTAAGGCGTTAGAGTTAATTTCAATTATTATACAAATAATAAACTACTTCATAACTTTGTTCGAAAATTTTTCGCACACATAAAAGTGTAGACTTATATTTACAGTAAAATGAAATGAAATTCAGGGTTTCAAGTTTGCATTACATGCTGCTGGCAATCGTTAAATGTGTGTAGATTTGCCATTTTGGTACAATAATACTAAAGTACTAAATATTCGTTTAGTTGCTGCTTAATGCGAAATAAAAATTTGGCTTATAATTATATTATTTTAGAATTAGACAAATTTTAAATTTCGTTTAAAAATTTTTGCTAAAATACAAAATTCGCATGACATATTAATTGGATATTTGCGAAGTATTGCTTGCCTAATACAGGTGGAGCACAAAGAGTGGAGATTTCACGATTATTTTATGGCGCTAATATGTTTAAAGGATTTTGTTAAGACAAGACACATACAAAAATGTTTAGGGACGAAAAATTTAGTGGAGAGTTCTTGGAGGGTTGTGTAGAGTTTCGCAAATATTATTCTTTAGCATTTAGACGCATTTGCTTAAGCGCTTTTACGCATACTTGCATTTTTATAGCGAATAAATTTTGTGGAGAGTTGTGTAGAGTTTTGAAAAACTTAAACCAAAGCGTTTATGCACATTTGCGTGAACTGTTCTGCGCAGATTTGGGATTTATTAGTTAAAAATCGCGTGGAGAGCTGTGTAGAGTTTTGAAAAACTTAAACCATGGCGTTTATGCACATTTGCGCGAGCTGTTCTGCGCAGATTAGGGATTTATGAGTTAAAAAACATGTGGAGAGTGGTGTAGAGTTTCGAAAATCTTATTCCTTAGCATTTGCACGCATATTCTTAAGCGCTTTTACTTATACTTGCATTTGTATAGCCAATAAATTGTATGGAGGGTTGTGTAGAGTTTACAAAAAATTATAATTTTTTAAAAAATGTAATGCGCTATCCTTTTATGATTCAAAGGATATAGATTTTTTTGAAAACTTCTTAGCTTATTTTATAGATGCATTACTGAGTGCCTCACTTAGCAAATTACCTTCCCCCTTTTCGCTTCAATCAAGTAGTATGGCATATTGTACAATTCCTAGGCGTAGACATTTTGAAAGCATTTAAGTAGCGTTTTGTTATCTTAACCTAAAAAAAATTTTGCGCGAAAACTCGCTTTACTCTAAAGCATTAATGCCTGTATGTATGTAAATCTTAACTATTAGACGTCCATACCATATGTATTTATGTATGTATAAGCATGTAAATATATATAAAAATTTGTTAATTTTATATATAGCTGAATTATAAACTACATTAAAAGGACATATTTTGTGCCTATTGCCGCCGCAATTCGCTTAGCAACTGGCCGCGCAGCAGACACAGGTTCTGAACCCTACCTAAGCATAACACATAAATCTCTCCACCTTTTTCGGCGCTCATATACGCAGCGTTCTCGCTCGCACTTCGCAACACTAGCAGGCGTTTAGGCAGCCGCCTCAGCGCTATATTTTACCAACCGCACAGAAACCAATGCCGGCGACGTTGGCCTCCGCCACATCCCTAAACCCTATGCGTCAGCTGCGTCGAATCGCTGCGTTTGGGTGGTGGTGGCGGTGGCCGCTTCTTGCGTTGTGCCGCTGCTGCAGCCACCGCCGTGCCGCTCATAGGGAATTGTGGTTCCATCATGACTGCTGTGCCGCCCATGCCGTTCGGCGCATCATTCGCATGCAAATTTTCGTAGAGCGCATACTCGCTCGGCGGCGGTGGTGGTGCGCCTGCGCCATAATGCTCCTGCACCCAATTGCTCACATTGGCCGTCTCGCGGTAGTAGTGTGTGGTGGCGGAGGCATTCAAATTGTGCAACTCGTCGTTAAAATCACGAAAGCCGAGCACTTCATGCGGCGTTGTAGCCGGTTCCAGTTTGCACTTCTGCGCCACTTGCCATTTCTTACGCATTACGCGCTGCAGATCCTTGAGAAAGTCACGCGGCGGATTCGAGGTGGACTCCTGCAGGCGCTTCGGTGAGCCAAAGTCGATGGAACTGCAGTTCGAAGAGTTCGTGGAAAGACGCGTCATATCAGCGCGTGGCGGTGGCAGCGGACAAGGCGCGTAACCATAAATGGGCTGTGCGTGCATTTGCATTACACACACGGGCGGCTCGGGGGAGCACATTTTGCGACGCAACAACACTGGCGAATCGGCGAAGGAGACTTTCTTTTGTGTGCCCGTATTCGTTGGTGGTGGTGGTGGTGGCAGTGCAGCGGCCGCAGCATTTATACCACTGTTGTTGTTGCTATTGTTCATATGCTGAGCGTGCGCTTGCCCCACATACTCTGGTGGCGCCTTGTAGGGTGGCGCCGGTCCCTTGACGGGCGTTTGTTGCGATTTTTGCGGCTTTGCAGGCACCGCCGGTGGCATGCCGTTTGACTTAAGGCCACCAGCACACGCGTATTCTTGTGGCGGCTGTGGATATACCATGACATCTTCTGGTGGTGGCGGCGGTGGCAATGAAACCAGCGACAGCTGTGAGCCGTATATCTCATGTTCATCGGTAATCGGCGGCGGCGGTGGTGGTGGCGGCAGCGAGTCTAGCGAGAGTGTTGATGAGGACATGCAGTTTGTGACGCCGGCCACATCGTTAACAGGTGTGGCGCGTGACGCTTCATATTCCAGCAGCGGTTTGGTGCAAATGCTGGGTGTTGGCGTAGGTGTCGAATTGGAGGAACCAGATGAATTGCAAGCGGTTGCGTTCATGCTTTCGGCCGAACCGCGTTTGGCCACAGCCGCTGTGGGCTGGCGCCGTTTTAGTGTACCGCTACCGTTGCTCTCTTGCGATTTGCGGCGACTGTGTCGACGCGTTAACGTGCCGCTGCGCTCAGGCGAGGTGGCGTCCTGCACATCAGCGCCACTGCCCTCACAAATAGTTATTTCACCGACTTCCTTCAACTGGCGCGTCATAGTAGTCAACGGTAGATTTGGTTTCATCGAAGGTTTACGCTTAATGGTGCCTGTGGTGAATTCAGAGTCGAAGCCGTTGTTGTCGTCCGAAAGGCAGCCACTTGACGAAGATGAGGAGGCGCGCGAAACGCGTCCGCTCGAATTGGACATGCTCGAAACGGCAGAGGAGACGCTACCGCACTGTGAAGGAACAGCCGATGAGATGCTGCTAATCGATTCGCTACGCATCGACACGCCGAAACTGCTCTGTGACATCACATCACCCAAACTGAGATCATCCATTAGTGTTTTGTGGCTATCCCACAGCTGTTTGCCGTATTTCGAAATGCGTATGGCCGTGATCCACTTCTCCATTGTCTCCAAATCCTCAGCGCACAGCATTTTCAATGTACGGCATGTTTTACCCAATGACGAATCAACGGCTGACTTGAAGCCGAACGCATAGTCCGTGGGCGACTTCCATTTCTTCTTCCAGCCCAAACCGCGATACACATTGTAGCCATTGAAGAGCGTTAGACAAGCTAAATCACGTGTGTTCTTCGTTTTCTCTTTCGGAAAGTAGTAGAGACCGGAAGATCGCAACACGAAGTGATAACGCTTCCAGCCCTTCTTCGAATCGGCTTTCATATATAGTGGACCATCGACCTGCAGCTGTGAGTTGGTCTCGAAGAACTCCTCCAACAACATGGCGCGTGTATGCTCATCATGTTGACTGCCAGGCGCCATTTGTGGGCCCGGCAAGTAGATTTCGGGTTTGGCAAAAAGCGATACCTTGTCGCTGCGCTGTTGGAAAAGCACACGATTGCCCGCATCCGAATTCCAAGTCATTAAATTATCCACCAACAGCTCGTGATCCTCGAAGAGACGCTCTGGGAATAACAAAGCAACGGTAAAATAAATTCATCATCGAAATACCACTAGTACTCACCCATTTGCAGATCACCCAAATTCTCCACCAGCGCCCAATTGGCTTGCATGTGCACGTGATTCTTATCGGCCAGCAAGCGTGTCACGTGACCACATGTCATGCGCTCATCAACCAATAGCGACTTGGAAGCGCCGTCCGAGGTAAACGCCTTCACAAACAATCTGCGTATGGATGGATGCTCCAACTTATGCAGCGCCAACTGTATCTTGGCCGCCTTGCTGCTGCTCAATGTAGTGCCGCTCAACTGTTGTTGCATATACTGAAGCTGCTGTTGCTGCTGCAACTGCTGCATTTGCTTGTGATGCAGCGCCGAGCTAGCGCTGCTCGAGGCGGACGACTCGCTGGACAAGAGCGAAACCGTATCACTGAAAGCGGAATCATTGTCCGGCGACTCGGTGCGCGGCTCGCGCATCATGCCCACCACACCGCCACCCACACCAACCATAGTGACACCCATCACACTGCTCACGCTACCGCCGCTGCCCACGCTACTCTGTCCGTTCTCCGAAACGCCCGAGGAGGAGGCCAACGAATGCGTGGTGGCACTGCTGCCGCACTCCGACGAACCGGATAGCGAAATAGTTGTGGCACCTGAAATGGTGGAATTTGTGCGCGAATGTGTGCGTGTTGGCGGTGCTGTACCCATGTTCAGGCCGCTTGTTTGATTTACATGCTGCTGCGGTCCAGGCACACCGCAACCGGGTAGAAAGGCAGCATCACCGCAATTAATTTGCGCCTCCAATAAGCTCAGCTCGCCCAATATCATGTCCAGTTCGGACTCTTGTGTCTCCTCCAAATTGGCCATCGAGATGCGGTAGGTGTGCGATTTGGCCTCGGCTGTGGTCAGACAACGATCGCTGTACTTGCGCAGCTTAATGGCTGCCGCAGTTTGTATCGCCGCCGCCGTAGACGATGGCGACGACGATAAGACTGTCACTTGTTGGGCTGTGACCGATGTGAAGGTGTTTTCGCGCCGCAATGGGCTGCCGCTCGAAGCTAATTGCGTGAGACTTCTAATCTGTAGGCGAGAGTAAAGTGAAAGACATGTTATTTGGCGAGTGAAAGGTGGCGACGGCATAAAAATTAATTTATTTATATATTTCATTGAGTGATGAATTGTAACAATTTGCATAATCTGCGATAGTTTGCAGCTTTTTAGCAATATAGATCACCAACTTTCATTTTCATTTAGGAGTGGATTTACATTTGACTTATTTCACGAAAAATTGTTTATTTAAATCTGCGGAGTTGGCCATACATTTTTTAGTCGGCATCAATTAACAAATATGACTTTAATCCAATAAATGCGTTATACACATGTACATACATACATACATAAGTATATACATATACATATGTATGTACTTATATACAAATATCACCGTATTTATTTTTTCTTACAATTTTTATATTTAATTATTTTATCTGTTTGGTATTTATTATATATCAATAACTTTAATTTTTTTTCGTTTTTTTTTAATAGATATTTAATTACCGAATTATTTAATAATTTTTATTAATATCGGCTTATATATTTTTTCCAAAAATTCGTATTTTTTTATTATTGAAGTTTAAAAATTGCTTTTTACTATTTTTTTATATTTATTTATTTATTTTCTTAATCAAATTTAATTTTTTTTTATTTTGTATTATGTATTTATGTACGTATTTATATATTATTTTATAATTATAAATATTTAAATATATTTTTAAACAAATTTTTTAAATATTTTTAGTATTATATTTGCTATTTTTGGTATTTGCATTATATCTTTAAAATATTTATTTATTAATTTATTTTAATTTTTTGGAATACATTTTCTGTTTTTTTTTTTAATTTTTCTTAAATTTTTGCTTTTTAATCTATTTTTTCTACCATAACGTCTTCCCGCTAATTTATGCTCTCACTAATTAATAATTTTGATTGCAAGCGCGCACGAGCCATACAAATTTATGTACATACATTCATACAAATGCAAATATAAACGTCATACATATGCAAATTAATCACTTCAAAACATTTCATATGCAAATAAAAACACCTTTCAATTAGTTAAAAGCACAAACAAAGCGAAAAAAAACTAAAACACCCTTTTCCAACCAAAAACCAAACAAAAATATTACACAGCGCGTCTCACTTCCACCCAGTCAAGGTCATTTGCAAGCCTTTGTTATGCATATGGTTGTTATTGCTATTACAATAACATCCGGCGGCTAGCTGGAAATGTCACCGCCAACAACAACAAACCAACCTACATACATATGTAAATACGTTACACCCGCAGTTGTTGTATTGCATAAGCATACACACATACCTTGAGCTCTCACACACAGGCTATGCCGCCGCTACAACCAGTTTGCCACTTGAACACGCATTTCAAAGTCAAAGTTTGAGTTTATTTTTAAATTTAATTCTATACCGCAGCTAGTATTTGGTCTACCATAACAGTTGCTGCTAACAGAGAATAACTGTGCGAAGTAACGGAAGCTGCGGCAGCTACCGCAATTGTTGCTGCCGCTGCTGAGTCAAAATAAAATTCACCATGGTTCGTACACTGACCTTTGCAGGCAAATAAACAAAGCGCTTGCCTCGCGTCTACTGTGAATGATACGTTCGTTAACTCGTTATTCATACTCAGTGACGAAGTCCAATAGTGCTAATTTGTTTTTATTTTTGTTGTTTTGTTTATTAATAATTGCTGTATGGCTTATCGGCACGTTCAGTCAATACAAAAACAATCAACATTCATTTTTAATTTTTATTAGCAATTTAAATTGCACAAAATACAATAAAACCAAGAAATTTCATCTTTTTTTAAATTTCATTATAATTACAACACAACAGCAACTTTCATATTTTTTTTTTTTGTTTTAAAATGTAACTGCACAAAATTTAGCAAGTTTATTCATGTTTTTTACGATTCTAATATGTAAACAAGTACACAATATCGCAATTGCACAGTTATCGTTCGCTCAATAAGTCATTTACAAAAGAGTAGCCACATTGCACAATATAAAAAACTCACTTATGCAATAAAAATTGTCGTTACAAGCACCTGCATACACATTTATTAAGTTTCCATGCAATTACAAGCTATAAAATCTATTTTCCATTTGCCATTTGTAATTATCATTTTGGCACATTGCCTGGCGCCATCAGCGTCCTCACATTTTCCTTTCTCGATTGCACTTTCAGCAAAGCGCAGACAAAAACAAAAACAAAAAGTTTGTAATAATTTTTATCTGGCAAGCGTGTGGAGGAGAAATAAGTATTTACAAATGTATTTGTAAATCTATTTATTGTTCATTTGACGCCATAAATGTGATTGTAATATTGTAATTAAACAGCCTTGAAATGTCACCAACAACGCAAGTGTAATAAGATGCCGTTGCCGCGTTGACATTGTGACCGTTTGCTGTGGTGGAGCAAAAAACACATGTATTTACATTTACATACATACATATGAATCGTTATCGAAATGCAGTAAAGTCAATTGAAAACAATTTACTTATAGGCATTTAATTAATTTATTTGAATATGTGTTGCTATGAGGTTTCATGTACATACATACATACGTACATATGTATGTATGTACATATATGCATGTAAAAAGCTATGTGTGTAAATGAGTCAAGGTTGCAATTTCCGAAGATTTCAATTTGTAATAAATGTTTGTACTATTTGTAAGTACCTACTTATGTAGGTATGTATGTATGTAATTGGAAGGTTCTAATTAGATTTGTATACTCAAAAGATTAGCACGACAGTATAATTGCTGGAATGAAAGCTGCTGTCAAACATGTTAAAAGGGATAATTGCAATAATGACAGCTTCCTTCCACACACCATAAAAAAAAGGTATTGCACACAATTCATTAAATTTAGAGTAGGCGCCAGCCCGAACAAAACCTTAAGTCGTTATGGAAGAAGCGCAAGATTAAGATCGTTTAAGAAATAAATAGTTGCAGTTAACTAGGCTCTTCGAGTGTAATGGAATTTTTGCAAAGAGTACCTGTTCAAATTAGCAAAGAAAAATGGTATGCGTACTAGGCAAGGTTTTCGTCTAAGGTAAATTAAAAAACGTCGCCGTATTTGGAGAAAGTGCAATTAGACAAGCAATTTTTTCTTGCCAAAAATACAACTTCTCAAATTCCAACAATTCTCAAAATTTTAAAATTTTACAATTTTTAGAAAAATTTTGAGAGTTTCAAAATTTTAAAAATATTAAAAATACTCAAAATTTAGAAATTTTAAAATTTTCCAGAAATACAAATTCTAAATTTTCAAAATTTTTCAAAATTTTGAAATTTTAAAATTTTTAGAAAAATTTAAGTTTTAAAATTTTAAGTCGCAAAATTTAGAAATTTTACAATTTTTGGAAAATTTTAAAAGTTTCAAAATTTAGAAATTTTACAATTTTTAGAAAATTTTAAAAGTTTCAAAATTTTTGAAAATTTTCAAAATTTTCAAATTTTACAATTTTTAGAAAAATTTGGAGAGTTTTAAAATTTTAAAAATAATAATAAATAGAAATGTTAAGATTTCCAAAAATACAAATTCTAAATTTTCAAAAATTCTCAAAATTTAGAAATTTTACAATTTTTAGAAAATTTTAAAGGTTTCAAAATTTTCGAAAATTCTCAAAATTTAAAAATATTACAATTTTTGAAAATTTTAAAAGTTTCTAAATTTCGATCAATTTATACCATATATGGTATTTAAAAAATGTTTTTGCTTGTCTCGCAGCTAATTGTAGATTAACTAAAAACTTGCCACTAGTGCGAATAAATTTTATTTGCATTTAGAAAATCCTTTCAAATACATATATGTATGTATGTACATAATACATACATACATATGTATATAAAATTTTCTTATTTGTAAAAAAAAATATTTATAATTATTATTATGATAATCAAACGTATCAATAAATGTATAAAGCATACATACAACAACAACCAACGTCTAAAAAACAAATAATAAATAAGCTATTATCATAAAGCGTGTTTGTTATTCAAACTTGTATAATCATTAATGACAAAGTGATTAACAATAAAAGCAATTGGCACGCGTTGAAGAGGAAATAAAAAATATTTGTACGATCTGTAAAATTGATGTAGATATAAATATATTTTTATTTTTTTTCAATTTTTTGTTATTATTTATTTTATTTTTTTAATATTAATTTCTTTGAATTCCCTTTGTCATTATTTTTTGCCTTTTTTTTTGCATTTTTTTTAATTTATACGCTTTGATTATCATAAGTGTTTTGTTTAATCACTAATTTTTCACTTTTTATATATGCAGTATTTACATAAATACTTGCTGCCAACAATTATTTTACCCTGCTATAATTGAAAATATGTTGAGTTGTTGTTAAAGCGTCGCCGTACAGCGTTTTTCGCGCCATCAAAGCGCGCTAAGCATTAATGTGCCATTGTTTGCTCATACATTTCAACAGCTAAGTGCTTACAGCAAACATATGTACATTAATACTTACATCTATGTACATACATATATGCACATGTAAGTACGTTTGACTGTGTGCTAACAAAGTAAATTCGTAAGCATTTGCCCGCGGCGGCGCATTTGTACATTTAAGTGTTTGCATGCATGCATTAATATAAATATATTTATGTACGCATACATTTATGCATATTTATGTGTGTACAAATATTAATCGCTCTAAGCTTTTTATCGTCACATGCGATGCGCGCAAACGTGACATCCATTTGTGCGCTTTTCCGCTCTACATCTGCGCCAAATTACGAGCAAACAGCCAACCCTGCTGCCAGCATTACCATTAATATGTTATAGCAAATAAAAAAAGCAAAACAAAGCCAGCAAGCGCGCGCTGACAATCGCGTGACGAGTCGTTTAGTAGTTTTTTTGTAGTTTTTCTTTTGTTTGCCTTTACAATTTATTATCATTACTCGGTATTTGCATTTTTTCGCTTGTTGCTGTTGTTGTGCTGTTTTTCCAAGCACTTAATCTATTAAAATGCGGCGAGTAAATTTCCTGCTAATCGCACTTATTTCATCAAACACGAATATTAGTTGCACATTTTCGCGCTGTCATTAAAAGTGTTGCCACAAAATGTACATATGTATGTGAGCATTTGAAAATGCCAAAAAAGTATTTATGTAAATGATTAAATTAAATTAATAAAAGAACGTATTCGAAAAAAACGGCGTTTAAGCAAATGTGCGTGCAAATATTTTTGTGGAAAACGCTAAAGTGGCGTTCAAGGTAACACTAACTATAACTGTAACTGTAAACGCCGACTGTTTGACCTACCCACTTGCTGCTAAAACCGGCCACCAAAGCGTTGTAAACAACTATGCTGAGCTAGGCATTCTACAAGCAAGTTGTGCGCGCCCACGAAGCCTGACGTCACTTTCCCTTTTAATGGGCTTTTTAATGGGATTTGCCGCTTTCGGCGTTCTTTCACTTGTTTAATTTAATTTTTGTGTGGTGCTTCTTGTAAATATATACATTTAAACGTACATACAAACAGTTACATACATATGTATGTGCATATGTTTGTACTTTGTAATTTATTAGCTTCTAATTTATGCATTCATTTTTAGTTTTTATTGCCACTTTTTAATTAATTTGTAGCACAAATTGTTTGCTGCTAGTTTGGCAAATTTAATTAATTTTATTTTCAGTGTTATTTTAATATTATTTATTTTTATTAATATGTACTTTAAAGTTGTTGAGTTTTTAATATTTAAATTCTCTGTATATTGTTTTCTTTTGCTGTTGCACCATATGATTGGCCTGTCAACGCACAATTACACTGTGGCCACACGTTGATAAATTGTATAAATTGCTAATATTAATTTATAATTTATTAAAATTAATCTTTTAAAGGCAAAACACTTGACGAATCGTTTGAGTATTTACACATATTTCAGGAAAAATTAAATATTAAAATATATTTTAAATTAAAAAACGAAAGAAAACGTGTAAAAAGTTTGAAAGAAAAGAAAGAAATTTGTAGAAAAAAAGCATTAACTTGCACAAAGGTAACAAAATTGCATTAAATATGTGTAATATATGTATATACATAGCTAAATTTATATATTTATATATAAATAAAAAAGTGTTTAAAAAATAGTTTGGTACAAATAAAAAAAGTTAAACTCAACGCATAAAATATTTTAAAGTTAATAATAATAATTTTTATGTGTTGGGTCATAAAAATGCTTTTTAAAATGATATTTGAAAAATTTTTAACGTTAATTTAAATTAAATAATAAAATGTTATGCATGTAAAAAATTACAAAAAAAAAAATTAAATAAAAATATGTATTAAAAAACTAAATTTTATTTAAATAAAGTTATTTAAAATATAAATAATATATTTTTTTATGAGGCAATTAAAATTTTTTTACATTTATATTGTAGTAATATTGTTTAATTGTAAAAAATATATGTAATTTCCTCATGTAAAAAAATATATTATAATATAAATAGCTAAATTTCAAAAATTGCAAAAAAAATGTAATCAAATTACGCAAGTTATATTGTATGCTTAAATTGCTTGAAAATCGTAAAATATTTCCAATAATTGCATAAATAATTATTTCAAACCATAGCCAATCGAAACCCATAAAACTTTAGTAGCGCATGGAAAAAAAATATATAATTAAAATAAAAATATTTTTTGTTGCACATTTCCTCGACAATTAAATTGCACACATTTTGTGGCGCATTTTTAATTTTCCAAGTGCTTAATTTAATTTTTCCAGCAAATTTCCATTATAAACACTTGCTTTACTGCCCACTTCCACCACACTCGCACTCGCTTCCCCTACTTCTCTTGCTTTGTCGGCACACATTGCACAATATAAATATTTGAAAAAAGTTCCGTTATTATTCAACAACAATTATGCCATTTTTCTGCGCTTAATTAAATAATTGCAGACTTTGTTCCGCCAACATGCCCGCAAAATTCCTTCCTGCGCCAATTTTTTTTTTGCCTTTATTTTGACGCACATTAAACTGTACCACTCCCTAACCTAGTTTTACGTTTTATTTCTATTTTAACAAGCGGGATTAACAAATTAACTAAGCACTTAGTATCCACTTAGGTATGTGTATACTTTTGTGTATTTAAGTTAGTAAGCGGTTAGTAAGCAGTTAGTAGCCAGCGTTCCATGTGTGCCGCCTTTGAGGGCAAGTAATAGACAAACATACAAATATTGCCGCGTTGCGGTTGACATCATACCAAATGGAGACAGTAAAAAATGATAAAAGCTATGAACTATATATCTACATATACTATACATACATATATACAAACATATACTATAAACAGTAATTGTCGCATTTCATGCTTGAAGTGAAATCGCGCGGCGCGTATTAAGTAATAGACTATCTATGTACGTACTTTTGTATGTATGGTCAAGGCTGTTTCAATATTTATGCGCTTTATAGCGACTTCTTGTTTGTTTATTTTATATCGGCAAATTCATTAAGTTGTGATTGTTGTTCTACATTTGCAATGTCCTTCGTGGCGGCTTCTTTTTCTAATGCTTGAATTGTACTGTGAAGCAAGATTGCGTGCAAGAAATTAATTTTCATTGAATTTTACTGGGTTATCAAACTGATTGACATTCGATAATGTGAATTTATTTTGAAGGCTCAAAGTCTGTAATTAAATTGTAGAATAACTAAATGTACGATTTTATTGAAGGTAAGCGGTGATTTAAAAATTAAGACCAATTAAGTTAGGAAAAATATAAAAGTATATGTATAAATTAACGCTATTTACTTTTTTTTTTTATCTAACTGTTGACTTTAATCTGGCCCATTTGTAATATTTTTTTTTATTTTTTTTGATTTCATTATTTATCTTGTAATAACTTAACAAAAAAATACTAATAAAATAAAAAATTTTCTTGGCTTGATTATTTATATCGTATTGAAATGATAGTTAAGGTTTTATTTTTATCATTTTTTTGATATTTCACTTCTTTTTATGATTTAATTTCTTTAATTTCCTCCATTTATGTAATTTTATTTTAGTGATTTTTTTTATTTCATGACTTTATTTCACCACGTTATTTCTTTTTAACTTATTCGAATTAAATTTTAAATTATTTTTACTTCCATTGTTTTCCTAATTTTACAATCTTTTTATAAATTTCACTTTGTCTTGTGTTGATTTTTAATAATTTATTTTATAAAATTACACATTTTAATTTAATTATTACTTTATATAACACTCTCTTTATTTTTTATTTTATTAAATTTACTGTATTTGAATACAATTTTTAATATTAATTTTTCTCATAGTCCTTTATTCATTTTTTTTATTAAAATTTTTCTCTATAGCAATTTTTCAATTTTTACGTAAAATTCTTTTTTAATTCCTTCGAATTTTACAAAATTTACAGGATTTTATTATACTTTTCACTATTTTACATTTTAACTCGTACTTTTTCATTTATATTTTTTTTACTTTAATTTATCTTTATAATATATTTTATTCTTTTTTGTTAATACTAAATCCATTTTGTTATTTTTTTGTAATTTGTGCTTCATTTTTTTATTGTACTTTTATTTAAAACTACTATTTTCACTTTATGCTATTTATTACATACATATGTACATACATATATATACATATATTTCAATCAAATAAAATTTTATGCTTATTATTATTTTTTTAATGTTTTATATATTTTTTCTTTTATTTTATAATTTAAATTTTTTGTAGTTTTTAATTTTTATATTTTTAAATATATTTTATTTCTTTATTTTATTTTTTATTTCTGAATTTATAATATTTTAAAATTTCATTTAATTTTTCCTTATTTTTGTTTATTTTATTTGTATTTTTCATACATTTTCATTTAATTTTTGCTTATTTTTAATTATTTTATTTGCATTTTTCTTATTTTTCCTCACACATTTTAGTTCTATTATTATTACTTTCTCATAATAGCCCGCTTATCCACACTAATTTGCTCAACACCTCATTTAATTACTCAAAACAAAGCATTCTCACCATTTTCTAACACGTTCAAGCACACACGTTAATCCTCAACAAGCAACTTTATCTTAATGCTGCACTCGTCACAAGCAACC